>NC_091283.1:555751312-557033812 GCF_032444005.1 Ranitomeya imitator
ACTGGGAAAACTTATTGACTTGAGTATAAGCTGGGTATGCATTCTTCCCTAATGCCCATCCTTGCATGCATGGGCTCCTCATCCCCATCTTTGCATGCATGGGCTCCTCATTCCCATCCTTGCATGCATGGGCTCCTCATTCCCATCCTTGTATACGTGGTTCCTCAACCTCATCCTTGTATGTCAGGCCACCATGAGAAAAGCATTAAAAAAAAACAACACTAAATATCCTACTTACCATGTGCACCCTCACAGCATCTCGTTCCGGCTTCCAGATGCTCTTCTAGCCGGGTGATCACGTGTTCCCACTCATTGTTATTCACCTCTCTCCAGCCTATGGGAGTGGAGAGAGGTGAATATTCATTACTTTAATGAGCGGGCGGGCACCCCTTAGAGCCTCAGCAGCTGCTGGAAGCCGCAGTTGTAACTGTGCGCGGCTATAATAGAAATTAATATTCATTGCCAGTGCAGTGAATATTAATTTCTCTTTAGCAGCAGGCACAGGCTTTAGCCGGCTCCTGCTTCTTGGGACCCGCTGCTCCGCCACTCCCGCGCCATAAACTGGGACAATAACTCGTGCATAAGCAGAGGAGTCATTTTCAGCACACAAAAAAAAAGCGCTGAAAAACTGTGTATACACGAGTACATATGGTAAATCCATTTTTTGGAAAACAAGCTGTCTACTTGCGCAGCGTCCAATCCACAACGGTCAGATGTTACAGCGTAGTGGATCCATACAAAGTATTTTTGTGGATATTGTCCACACTGTTGAACAAATGGAAATCCGGATGTATTGATGAAAAAGGAAAGGTTGGTTTTATTCAACACGTTCCGAAGTCTATATTCGACTTCTTCCTCAGGAAATACCACACACATTAGCTGGATTGCATTTTAGAGACTGATGGATGCTTCCTCCCTCTTTATAGTTTCACATTCAAGCCAGAAGATTCATTGCCCTGTGCATGAGCGAGCGACAATGCTTATTGCAACAACAAAAAGTCACGTTTACACAGCTTGGAGTTGGAAAAATTTGCATAAAAATTATATTGTCACTTGCCTAATAACTATGCACAGTGTCATGTTCTCAATGCATTCATTTGCTTGTCAACAGTTGTTTTCTTACATTTATTCTGTATAAGTTGAAGAATCCTTTTGAAGAGCACAAACTTTACATTAGTTTTATTCTTATGACATGGTCTTAAATAAAAAAAACAGACGGTTGATCACATTTAGATATTTTATTAAGCATTTCTATGAAAAATAGAAAAACAAAATAGGATACAACAAAATAAAAACACACCACTTGATTATTCTAGCAGTCTACTTTATAGGTTCAGTGCCCGATCAGAGTATAAAGTGAACTTGCATAATACAAATGCTAAATACAGCTGCACATTACAATAAATGGATATATGAACAAACGGAAAAGGGCAAGAACCATACGGATAGATTTCTAATGACTGCAAGGAATAGTAAGTGCGATTATATTTATTTCTAATGTTAATTTAATAGCAAAAAAAGGCACAAAGCAATTCCAAGGAGAGAGAGAGAGAGAGAGAGAGAGAGAGTGCAGAAAATATGGCATATGCAGAAAATATTCGCCTCATTACCTTGGAGCTCAATAAAAAGGCACATCTTACAAGCCAATGCATACAATAAAGTGTAATCTAACCCTCAGAGCATAGGATTAAGAAAAAGGCACCAGCTAACTACCATATTCAGGTAGGATACAAGTAATTCTATGTTGCTCAGTCCAATAAATTGAGATTTACCAATATCAGTCCAGTTGCTAGATTTTGTGTACCTCTGCATGAAAGTGTTAAACGAAGAAGCTTTTGTGAGCACGTCTCGGATGGGCCAGTCATAGACCAGTCATCTTAGTTTTCAGCCATTTTTTGAGGATATAGTTTCAGTTCACAACCCTGTGGTTCAAGCATGCAGATTTGATTTGGTTTCGGTAGAGTAGTGATGAGCGAATAGCATTGTTGCTCGGGTCTTCCCAAGCACGCTCGGGTGATCTCCGAGTATTTGTTAGTGCTCGGAGATTTAGTTTTCCTCGCCTCAGCTGCATGATTTACGGCTGCTAGCCAGGCTGAATACATGTGGGTGTTGCCTGTTTGTTAGGGAATTCCCACATGTATTCAGGCTGTCCAGCAGCCATAAATCATGTAGCTGAGGCGACAAAAACTAAATATCCGAGCACTACAAAATACTCGGAGATCACCCGAGCATACTCAGGGAGAACAGAGCAACAATGCTATTCGCTCATCACTAGTAAAGAGACAATTTGTAGAGATGTCATGCATGTTTTAGGATAGACTCATAACTAGAAAGTCAATATGTGATCATCAGCCATTACAAAATCTAAAAATGTATGGAATGAAATATGTAAATGGGGTTTTGGTCAATTAAATTGGTGTCATAGATTGTTGGAATACCCCTCCCCATAGATGGAAAACTCTTACTTTCATTTCTGAGTGCATCTGCACAACTACCCCTCTGCCACCACAAATGATGCCCCCTGGATCATATCGGAGGATGAACTTCAATAGATGAGGTTTTTGGTCTTCTGCAGCCAAGGAATGTCGACATGTCTGACCTCTATTATGTAGGAGTAGCTGGAGCATGAGATGCATTTACTAAAACAGCTCTCACAGCACTGTGATGGGCAAAATCCCTCACTGGTTATGTCATATTGTACCATAATTGTTACTTCTAACTAGTGATGGACGAATGTGCTCAGATAACATCTTAGATGAGCATGCTCGGCTAAGATGTTAGCAGAAGATCCTTGGTGTGCCAGTATATTATGGTCGCATCCCTGAAGCTGCATGATTCACAGCTGTTAGACAGCCTCAACACGCGTGGGGATTCTTTAACAAACAGGCAATCCCAGAATGTGTTGGGTCTAACAGCTGTGAATCATGCAGCTCCAGGGACGCGAACATAATATACGCGCACACCCAGATGCTCGGATAACACGTTATCTGGGCATGTTCGCTCATCACTAGTCCTAACCCATGGTGTAGAGTAGGAACGCTGAGAAAAGGTTTTAACCTGTCCAGGATATTTTTCATTGTAGCCATTACTTGATATAAACCATGACATAGCCTCAACTTCCTCTGCGTGGAAATTAACCCAAAGCCACCCAAATGATAACCTTTACCAAAAGAAAAGCAAAATAGGAAGCACCCCGCAGCTTCAGTGTTATTGGAAGTAGGAAAGTCCATTAAATGAAGATTGTCCTGCCACTACAGAACTTGAGTGACAAAATAACAGGCAATACCCTGAAAAAAGTCTTAATACGGATGATGAATGTAAGGAAATTCTATAAACTTCTCCTGGTTGTAGCAGCACATTTCATGTGGGGTCATCCATATTCTTATGCAGTTTTCTGCTGTGGAGGATTCACGGGGGGCATTCCCAAAAACTTGAAATAAGAGACCAGTTGTTTAGGGATCTCGGCAAGTACCGCTTGAGTTAGGGCTTCACGTGGGGCCTGTAAAGCAGGGAAAAAAAGTGACAGGTAGGTATATGAAAGTATCAAAGTAAAAATTAATCCACTGCCCTATAGAGTCTGCATCTCATATCAGAGATGAGATGACTGTGTCCAAGTGCCGGCCACAGAAAGTGGGCTTATAAAAAATGCCATTTCCATTTGGCCACAGGTCACACGTTCAGTATTTTGCATCAGTATTTGTAAGCCAAAACCAGCTACCAGCCAGAGCTCAAATACTGAGGACTACGTAACAGGAACGCATCAAATAGAGGACTATAGCGGAGCTACAGTAAACGCACATAAAACATGTTCAAAACTACAGCAAAAAGCCAGGTAAGAGACACAGGGCTGGAATCCGGGATCTCTATTTTATGCTGCCCTCATATTGTGAAGCATAAACCTGTTAACAGATTGTCTTCAAATTGTGGACGTCACACTTAGAAAACATATTTATAAAATTTATATGCAACGACTTACCGGTATTTAACCTCTCAGTGACCGGGCCACATTTTTTAAAATCTGTCCAATGTCCGTTTGTGGTAACAACTCTGGAATGCTTCAACAAATCCCAGCGATTTCGAGGGTGTTTTTGTGTGTCACATTATAAATTTATGATAATGGTAAATTTAGGTCGACATAGTTTGTGTCGATTTATAAAAAAATATCAGAAATTTGACAAATGTAAAAAAAAATTAAAAAAATAGCAATTTTCATACTCACAGCCCCTACGAGGAAGCCCACGCGAAACGTGCGTTGGGGCTGCGGGCACGGAACCCGGCATAGAGACTATGGCTAAGACCCTGGGCTAATGGCAGCAGCCATACATACTACCTACTATTACCACTTTTCCCTCCTGAGACTCTTCGTATGAGCTTCTGAATTATTATTACTAAGCTGGGACGGTGTGACATTCATTTATCTGTCTCGGGAGGCTCCAAACTAATTGAGATACTGTGAGGGTATAGGAGGAGTTGATAGAAATTGTATGTAGCACTGGCACTTTATTGTTAATGCTGCTATTTCCATGTGGTCCCCATCCACCTTATAACTTATGGATTCGTGTATTTTCTGCACCTTTGTTCCACAATGCACATCTAGTAATTCCTATTGTACTTGTGTTTATGTACTTCTGTTATAAATTATGTGTTTAATAAAATTGGTACTTTTTACTTTGGACTTCCCCTCTCTTTGTTTTTCCTCGCTGTTATACAATTTTCAAACTCTGAATGATTATTCCTTTAATCCAGATAGATGAATGAATGGGTTAATGTGGATATAATCTGCGCTGCTGAACGTATTCGTGTATTATTTCCGGATGAAGAAGTCGCTTAGACTTTGAAACGCGTTGAATAAACCACCACGTGATATACGTCTGGACCTACAATTACTCAGCAACACAGATTATCTCCACATTAACCCGTTCATTCATCTGCAGCAAACTTTATATGCTTTATCAAAAGCTCCATCCGGTGAGTAGAATTTGATTATTTCAATTCGCTTTACGTTAGATAAGACTCCATTTGCCCTGATCTCTCTAAACAGCATTCCTTTACTCCAGATAGTCATACAAGAGAAAAAAAATTAATAACTAACATTTCCCTCATGTCGGCCTTACATCAGCACCATCTGTAAAAATTTAATATATTTTGTTAGCCTTTTAGGAGTTAAATGTAGCAGTAATTTTTCATTTTTTTTCAAGGAAATTTACAAAACTAATTTTTTTTTTGAGGGACCTATCCAGGTTTGAAGTGACTTTGGGAGTCCTATACATTGGAAAAACCCCAAAAGTGATACCATTTTAAAAACAGTGCTTCCCGCGAAATATTGAAAACTGCTGTCAGGTAGTTTATTAACCCTTCAGGTGATTTTCATGAATTAATGCAAAGTGACATGACAGGAATGAAAGTGTATTTTTACCACCTAAATGTCGCTAACTTCTGAGCAGGTCACTATACCCGGCAGACTCTAAGGTCACTATTTGGCTGTGAATTGCCATGGCAAACATCAGGACCACACAATCATGATCTCAGGGTGCTGATGAGGATAAAGAGAGAGCCCCCACACTGTTAACCATTTATTTGAAGTAGTCACTATTGACAGCAACATCTAAGCGGTTAAACGACCAGAGTCGGTGCCAACACTGATCGTGGCTGATGGATCAAGTTGTCCGCCATAGTGTACAGCCGACAGCTACAGGATTGTCATCTGTATGGGGAGGCTATTCTCTAATATCTCAGGTCAGTAAAAAGAAAAGGTGGTCAATAAGGGGTTTTAAAGATTATGTAAATAAATCTTTGCACAATATTTAAAAAAATCCAATAACGCCAGTCCAGGAGACCAGGCATATACTACATTAGGCTATGTGCACACGTCCGGAATTGTCACGGAAATTTCCGCCGCAATTACGCAACTGTGCCGCAGGTAAAACGCATGTGGAATTGGCATGCGTATTCCCGCTAAACACTAGCGTTTTACAAGCGTAATTAGCTTGCAGAATGCTAGAGTTTTCCAAGCGATCTGTAGCATCGCTTGGTAAACTGATTGACAGGTTGGTCACACTTGTCAAACAGTGTTTGACAAGTGTGACCAACTTTTTACTATTGATGCTGCCTATGCCGCATCAATAGTAAAAAGATTTAATGTTAAAAATAATTTTAAAAAAACAAATCGTGATCTCACCTTTCGGCGTCCCTTGCAGCGTTCCCACTCCTCGCGATGCTCCGGTCCCAATAATGCCTAGCGGCAATGACCTCAGATGACATAGCGGTCTCGCGAGACCCACGTCATCACAGGTCATTGCCGCAAAGCATCATTGGAAACGGAAGCATCGCGAGGAGTAGGAACGCTGCGAGGGACGCCGGAAGGTGAGAATATCACGATTTATTATTTTAACTTATTTTTTTTTTGTAACAATTATATGGTTTCCAGGGCCTGGAGGAGAGTCTCCTCTCCTCCACCCTGGGTACCAACCGCACATGATCTGCTTACTTCCCGCATGGTGGGCATAGCCACATGCGGAGAGTAAGCGGATCAATGCATTCCTGTGCGTGCGGAATCGCCCCGATTCTGCACAAAGACTGAACATGCTGCATTTTTCCGGAATGCGATTCCGCCGGGGGAAAAAAACGCAACATGTGCACAAAAATTGCGGATTGCATTCTAACAATGGGATGCTTAATGTATGCGTTTTTATCGCGTTTGTATAGCGAAAAGCCGCCAAAAAAACCCACAAAAAATCCTGAAAGTGTGCCCATAGCCTTACTCTGTAAATCCTATGTGTATTTTGTTTATTCTGATGATAAATATTGAGGATTTTATTTTACAGTTACTCTGTCTTCCTGGTCCCACAATAGAGTATGTGGAGATACTGACCTCTGGTGGTTTTTTCTGCACTTTATTGTTGCTCCATTAGTATTCTATTTTATTATTAATGCAATGCTTGCACATGCACTTTACATATAAATTTTTGATTGGATTTTTGTATTTTGAGCATCATTCTGTAACACGATATTTTTAACACGTGTATGAAGTTTGGGCACCACATGTATTAAAATTGTGTTTATGGATTTCTATTCACATATAATTTTGAATCTGAGGGTATCCCACAAATATATTCATCTGTCTGTTACGGAAATCCTGCATCGCTGATTGGTCGCGCCAGCCACCCATGACCAATCAGCGTCATGCGCAGTCTGGCCGCGAATTGGCGCGGGATTTCAACCACACATTGCTGATTGGTAGCGCCCGGCGCGGGAATTAAATAAACTACATACATATTCTAGAATATCCGATGTGTTAGAATCGGGCCACCATCGCGTGTGTGTATTATATATCTAAAAAAGTAGCAACAAAAGAAAGCAAAGAGTGCAAACAATCGTTCCAGGTATGTACCAAACCTCATGCTATTATTCAGAAAAATGAAGGCAGCACTCCAATAGAAAAAATAACTGTGGTCCATTGGCCCATGCGCGACATTTCAGTCCAGGATGTGGCTTGAGAAAGGTCCACATCCTGGAAAATATATATATATATATATATATATATATATATATATATATATATATATATATATATATATATATATATATATATATATATATATATATATATATATATATATATATATATATATATATATAATTGTTTTTCTAATTTGTTATTTTCATTATAGATATATTTTTGATTGAAATTATTTTTTGAACTTTCTGGTCGGTCTTTTTTCTTCTTTTGGGGTATTGGATTTGGTATTTCGATTGTCCTATTTATTAGATCCAGTTCCCAGTAATACATATGCTTCACAATAGGCGATATAATTTGTGTCTGACTTGTGATTTATATTACTACTAGATGGTGGCCCGATTCTAACGCATCGGGTATTCTAGAATATGCATGTCCACATAGTATATTGCCCAGTCACGTAGTATATTGCCCAGTCACATAGTATATTGCCCAGACACGTAGTATATTGCCCAGACACGTAGTATATTGCCCAGACACGTAGTATATTGCCCAGACACGTAGTATATTGTCCAGCCACGTAGTATACAGCACAGAACATATTGCCCAGCCACGTAGTATATTGCCCAGTGACGTAGTATACGGCACAGAGCCACGTAGTATATCGCACAGCGACGTAGTATACAGCACAGAGCCACGTAGTATATTGCCCAGCTACGTAGTATATTGCCCAGCCACGTAGTATATTGCCCAGTGACGTAGTATACGGCACAGAGCCACGTAGTATATTGCCCAGCTACATAGTATATTGCCCAGCCACGTATGTCACAGGTTAAAAAATAAACACTCACCTTCTGATCTGAGGGCCCCTTGTAATTCTGTCGGCAGCTCCCGGTCCCAGGGTGTGATGACGTCGCGGTCACATGACCGTGATGTCATGGCAGGTCCTTCTCCTATACCATCGTTGGCATCGGAACTTGCCGCTTGCATGGAGCGGTTACCGGAGCGTGGCGAGTAGCGGGAAAGGCGGCGGAAGGTGAGTATATAATGATTTATTTTTTTTTTAACATTAGATCCTTTTACTATTGACGCTGCATAGGCAGCATCAATAGTAAAAACTTGGTCACACAGGGTTAATAGCAGCGGTAATGGAGTGAGTTACCCACGGCATAACGCAGTCCGTTACCGCCGGCATTAACCCTGTGTGAGCGGTGACCGGAGGGGAGTATGCGGGCGCCGATTGCGGGGAGTAAGGAGTGGCCATTTTCTTCTGGACTGTGCCCGTCGCTGATTGGTCTCGGCAAAACAGCCACGACCAATCAGCGATTTAGATTTCAAGGACAGACAGAAGGACAGACAGAAGGACAGACAGAAGGACAGACAGAAGGACAGACAGAAGGACAGACAGAAGGACAGACAGAAGGACAGACAGAAGGACAGACAGAAGGACAGACAGAAGGACAGACAGAAGGACAGACAGAAGGACAGACAGAAGGACAGACAGAAGGACAGACAGAAGGACAGACAGAAGGACAGACAGAAGGACAGACAGAAGGACAGACAGAAGGAAGTGACCCTTAAACAATTATATAGTAGATAGTGATCTCTGGGTTAGTGTCCCTGATTCGTGTTAATTAATGTTTTGAAACAGACAACACAAACTCATGTGCCCAGTTCAAAAAGGGAAAAAAAATACATCCTGTCATATTTTAGTCTGTAATTGCAGATGAGACCATTTAGGACTATGACGGTGATAAAATAACACACATGGAAGATCTCCACTGTGGATACATATGATCATGTGAATGGAGCCAGAGCACTACCACATCCTGAAAATAATAACAGCGAATTCATTCCAAACACTGGAGCTAAGGTAGAAAATCTCAACTTACATTTTGGAATTGTCGGAATGGCACAAACTGGACAATGTCTCTAGCAGCAGGCTCCCCACTGGAAGATTTCAGGACCCCGTTGTCTCCATCAAGAAATTCCATGGCTTTAAAATCTGCACTTCCTACACCAATGATGATGATCGACAAAGGAAGCTTAGAAGCTTGCACGATGGCATTTCTGGTGTCATTAAGATCAGTGATCTCTCCATCAGTGATGATTAAGAGTACAAAGTATTGCTGGAAAGGATAAAATAAAAGCAAATCATAAATTTAATGGGACAATATTAAAAAAATTATATTAAAAAGGGAAAGAAAAAAAAAAAAAAGTATTTTGTACTAATTGACTACATACAGCAGAAGCGGTAAAGATATTGTTTATGTAGAATTTGTCTCCTGCCCCCAGTGATTGTTCATCAGAGTCTGGGGTCTTAATTTAATTTGGAGGTCTGAGTATTGTGTCGAAATTAAGCTTAACCCCTTCATGATCCAGCCTATTTTGACCTTAATGACCTGGCCGTTTTTTGCAATTCTGACCAGTGTCCCTTTATGAGGTAATAACTCAGGAACGCTTCAACGGATCCTAGCGGTTCGGAGACTGTTTTTTCGTGACATATTGGGCTTCATGTTAGTGGTAAATTTAGGTCAATAAATTCTGCGTTTATTTGTGATAAAAACGGAAATTTGGCGAAAATTTCACAATTTTCACATTTTGAATTTTTATTCTGTTAAACCAGAGAGTTATGTGACACAAAATAGTTAATAAAAAACATTTCCCACATGTCTACTTTACATCAGCACAATTTTGGAAACAACATTTTTTTTTGCTAGGAAGTTATAAGGGTTAAAATTTGACCAGCGATTTCTCATTTTTACAACGAAATTTACAAAACCATTTTTTTTTTTTTTTAGGGACCACCTCACATTTGAAGTCAGTTTGAGGGGTCTATATGGCTAAAAATACCCAAAAGTGACACCATTCTAAAAACCTCAAGGTGCACAAAACCACATTCAAGAAGTTTATTAACCCTTCAGGTGCTTCACAGCAGCAGAAGCAACATGGAAGGAAAAAATGAACGTTTAACTTTAGTCACAAAAATGATCTTTTAGCAACAATTTTTTTATTTTCCCAAGGGTAAAAGGAGAAACTGAACCACGAAAGTTGTTGTCCAATTTGTCCTGAGTACACTGATACCTCATATGTGGGGGTAAACCACTGTTTGGGCGCACAGCAGGGATTGGAAGGGAAAGAGCGCCATTTGACTTTTTGAATGAAAAATTGGCTGCACTCTTTAGCGGACACCATGTCACGTTTGGAGAGCCCCCGTGTGCCTAAAAATTAAAGCTCCCCCACAAGTGACCCCATTTTAGAAACTAGATGCCCCAAGGAGCTTACCTAGATGCACAGTGAGCACTTTGAACCCCCAGGTGCTTCACAAATTGATCCGTAAAAATGAAAAAGTCTTTTTTTTTCACAAAAATATTCTTTTCGCCTTAATTTTTTCATTTTCACATGAGCAACAGGATAAAATGGATCCTAAAATTTGTTGGGCAATTTCTCCCGAGTACGCCGATAGCTCATATGTGGGGGTAAACCACTGTTTGGGCACACGGCAGGGCTCGGAAAGGAAGGCGCACCATTTGACTTTTTGAATGGAAAATTAGCTCCAATTGTTAGTGGACACCATGTCGCGTTTGGAGAGCCCCTGTGTGCCTAAACATTGGAGATCCCCCACAAGTGACCCCATTTTGGAAGCTAGACCCCCCAAGGAACTTATCTAGATGCATATTGAGCACTTTAAACCCCCAGGTGCTTCACAGAAGTTTATAACGCAGAGCCATGAAAATTTAAAAAAAAATTATTTTCTCAAAAATGATCTTTTAGCCTGGAATTTCCTATTTTGCCAAGGGTAATAGGAGAAATTGGACCCCAAATGTTGTTGTCCAGTTTGTCCTGAGTACGCTGATACCCCATATGTGGGGGTAAACCACTGTTTGGGCGCACGGCAGGGCTCGGAAGGGAAGGCACGCCATTTGGCTTTTTAAATGGGAAATTAGCTCCAATCATTAGCGGACACCATGTCACGTTTGGAGAGCCCCTGTGTGCCTAAACATTGGAGATCCCCCACAAATAACCCCATTTTGGAAACTAGACCCCCAAAGGAACTAATCTAGTTGTGTGGTGAGGACTTTGAACCCCCAAGTGCTTCACAGAAATTTATAACGCAGAGCCATGAAAATTTAAAAAAAAATTATTTTCTCAAAAATGATCTTTTAGCCTGCAATTTTTTATTTTCCCAAGGGTAACAGGAGAAATTTGACCCCAAAAGTTGTTGTCCAGTTTCTCCTGAGTACGCCGATACCCCATATGTGAGGATAAACCACTGTTTGGGCACATGCCGGGGCTCGGAAGTGAAGTAGTGACGTTTTGAAATGCAGAATAAGATGGAATGCTCTGCGGGCGTCACGTTGCATTTGCAGAGCCCCTAATATACCTAATCAGTAGAAACCCCCCACAAGTGACCCCATTTTGGAAACTAGACCCCGAAAGGAACTTATCTAGATGTGTTGTGAGCACTTTGAACCCCCAAGTGCTTCACAGAAGTTTATAACGCAGAGCCGTGAAAATAATAAATACGTTTTCTTTCCTCAAAAATAATTATTTAGCCCAGAATTTTTTAATTTTCCCAAGGGTAACAGGAGAAATTTGACCCCAAAAGTTGTTGTCCAGTTTCTCCTGAGTACGCTGATACCCCATGTGTGGGGGTAAACCACTGTTTGGGCACATGCCGGGGCTCGGAAGTGAAGTAGTGACGTTTTGAAATGCAGACTGATGGAATGGTCTGCGGGCGTCACGTTGCGTTTGCAGAGCCCCTGGTGTGCCTAAACAGTAGAAACCCCCCACAAGTGACCCCATATTAGAAACTAGACCCCCCCAAGGAACTTATCTAGATATGTGGTGAGCACTTTGAACCCCCAAGTGCTTCACAGACGTTTACAACGCAGAGCCGTGAAAATAAAAAATCATTTTTCTTTCCTCAAAAATGATGTTTTAGCAAGGAATTTTTTATTTTCACAAGGGTAACAGGAGAAATTGGACCCCAGTAATTGTTGCGCAGTTTGTCCTGAGTATGCTGGTACCCCATATGTGGGGGTAAACCACTGTTTGGGCGCACGTCGGGGCTCGGAAGTGAGGGAGCACCATTTGACTTTTTGAATACAAGATTGGCTGGAATCAATGGTGGCGCCATGTTGCGTTTGGAGACCCCTGATGTGCCTAAACAGTGGAAACCCCTCAATTCTACCTCCAACACTAACCCCAACACACCCCTAACCCTAATCCCAACTGTAGCCATAACCCTAACCACAACCCTAATTCCAACCCTAACCCTAAGGCTATGTGCCCACATTGCGGATTCGTGTGAGATTTTTCAGCACCATTTTTGAAAAATCCGCGGGTAAAAGGCACTGCGTTTTACCTGTGGATTTACCGCGAATTTCCAGTGTTTTTTGTGCGGATTTCACCTGTGGATTCCTATTGAGGAACAGGTGTAAAACGCTGCAGAATCCGCACAAAATTGACATGCTGCGGAAAATACAACGCAGCGTTTCCGCACGGTATTTTCCGCACCATGGGCACAGCGGATTTGGTTTTCCATAGGTTTACATGGTACTGTAAACCTGATGGAACACTGCGGCGAATCCGCAGCGGCCAATCCACTGCGGATCCGCAGCCAAATCCGCACCATGTGCACATAGCCTAATTCTAAAGGTATGTGCACACACTGCGGAAAATGCTGCGGATCCGCAGCAGTTTCCCATGAGTTTACAGTTCAATGTAAACCTATGGGAAACAAAAATCGCTGTACACATGCTGCAGAAAAACTGCACGGAAATGCAGCGGTTTACATTCCGCAGCATGTCACTTCTTTCTGCGGATTCCGCAGCGGTTTTACAACTGCTCCAATAGAAAATCGCAGTTGTAAAACTGCAGTGAAATGCGCAGAAAAACCACGGTAAATCCACCATAAATCCGCAGCGGTTTAGCACTGCGGATTTATCAAATCCGCAGCGGAAAAATCTGCAGAGGACCAGAATACATGTGCACATACCAAAACCCTAACCCTAACCCTATTCTAAACTCAGTGAAAAAAAAAAAAAAAATTCTTTATTTTATTATTGTCCATATCTATGGGGGTGACAAAGGGGGGGGGGGGGTTCATTTACTATTTTTTTTTTTTATTTTGATCACTGTGATATAACCTATCACAGTGATCAAAATGCACTTTGGAACGAATCTGCCGGTAGGCAGATTCGGCAGGCGCACTGCACATGCGCCCGCCATTTTGGAAGATGGCGGCGCCTATGGAGAAGACGGACGGGGGGAGCGGAGCACAGGACGGAGCGGTGCATAGGACTGATCGGAGGACTGGGGGGGCGATCGGTGGGGTGGGGGCACATCATTGTTTCAAACCATGGGCGATGATATTGCAGCATCGGCCATGGCTGGATTGTAATATTTCACATTTTTAATAGGTGAAATATTACAAATCGCTCTGATTGGCAGTTTCACTTTCAACAGCCAATCAGAGCGATCATAGCCACGGGGGGGTGAAGCCACCCCCCCTGGGCTGTACTACCACTCCCCCTGTCCCTGCAGATCGGGTGAAATTGGAGTTAACCCTTTCACCCGATCTGCAGGGACGCGATCTTTCCATGACGCCACATAGGCGTCATGGGTCGGATTGGCACCGACTTTCATGACGCCTACGTGGCGTCAAAGGTCGGGAAGGGGTTAAAGGGAACCTGTCATCAGACATAACTTTATTAAACTTTAGATATGGGGTTAATATGCAGGTTAACAGCGCTATGCTGTCAGTGCCCTCATGCAGCCGAATGCAGTGGGGAGAAAATAGGGATTTTTGTGTGTACTCACCGTAAAATCCTTTTCTCCGAGCCATTCATTGGGGGACACAGGACCATGGGTTATGCTGCTGTCACTAGGAGGCTGACACTAAGCTGAGAGAAAAAAAGGTTAGCTCCTCCCCTGCAGTATACACCCTCATGCTGGCTTCCAGAGACCCAGTTCAGTGCAAAAGCAGTAGGATAATATATCAAGTAACATTAGAATATAACATGTCAAACAAACAGTTAAAGACCAAAAAAAGGTAACGAGCCGTAAGGCTACCAGGGTGGGTGCTGTGTCCCCCAATGAATGGCTCTGAGAAAAGGATTTTACGGTGAGTACACACAAAAATCCCTATTTCTCCTTCGCCTCATTGGGGGACACAGGACCATGGCACGTCCCAAAGCAGTCCCTGGGAGGGAAACAATACAACCAAATAACTCCGTGTACCATCTGACTACAAATGCGCAACGGCCGCTTGCAGGATACGCCTGCCAAGGGCCGTGTCCGCAGAGGAGTGAATGTGGACATTGTAATGCTTTGTGAAAGTATGCAGGCTGGACCACGTTGCGGCCTTGCAAACCTGCTCCGCTGTTGACTGGTGCCGGATGGCCCAGGAAGCACCCATCGACCGAGTAGAGTGAGCTCTAATCCCCGCCGGGATAGGACTGCCCCTGACCCGATAGGATTCCTGGATAGCAGATCGGATCCATCTGGCTATCATGGATTTAGACGCAGCCAAACCCTTTCTGTGACCCTCCGAGAGCACAAAAAGGGCGTCCGATTTTCTGAAATGAGCCGTTCTGGAAATGTACCTCCTGAGGGCCCGTACCACGTCCAGAGTATGGAGAGCCTTCTCGACCCTATGTTTGGGCTGCGGGCAAAAGGAGGGAAGAATGATGTCCTCGTTAAGATGAAAAGATGAGACCACCTTCGGAAGAAACGCCGGGGAAGGGCGTAGGACTACTTTGTCCTGATGAAAGGCAAGGAAAGGTGCCCGGCAGGATAAAGCGGCGAGCTCTGAAACCCTTCTGATGGACGTCACCGCTACCAGGAAGGCAACCTTCCATGAGAGGACAGAGAGCGGAACGTCTTGAAGGGGTTCGAACGGAGGTTCCTGAAGAACCCCCAGGACCAAGTTGAGACCCCAGGTCTCTAACGGCATCCTGTAGGGGGGAACCACATGGGAGACTCCCTGAATGAAGGTCTTGACCTGAAAGTTGGCGGCGATCCTACGCTGGAACAGCACGGATAACGCTAAGATCTGGCCTTTGAGGGAACTCAGTGCCAAGCCGGAGTCCAGACCGGACTGAAGGAAACTCAAGATGCAAGGGATGGAGAAAGCGAGCGGAGGGTGCCCTCGGAGCCTGCACCATGAGAAGAATGTTTTCCAGACGTGGTGGTAAATGGAGGCGGAAGACGCCTTGCGAGCACTTAACATGGTGGGATTGACCTGCTGAGAGAAACCGGCACGAGTTAGAATCCAGGTTTCAACAGCCACGCCGTTAAACGTAGGGCCCCTGACCTCTGGTGGTAGATCGGACCTTGGCGAAGCAGGTCTGGGCGGTCTGGCAACCGCCAGGGAACGTCGGCTACGAGCTGAACGAGTTCCGCGTACCAAGCGCGGCGTGGCCAGTCTGGGGCGACCAGAATGACCGGAACTCCCTCCATCTTGATCTTTCGGATCACCTTCGGCAGTAAGGGAAGGGGAGGAAACACGTATGGGAGTTGAAACTGATGCCACGGAGAAATCAGCGCGTCTACTCCTATAGCCTGGGGATCCCGAGAACGTGCAATGAAGTTGTGGACCTTGGCGTTCAATCTGGACGCCATCAGATCCACAACCGGGGTCCCCCAGCGAAGACAGATCTGTCGAAATACCTCTGGGTGGAGTTCCCACTCCCCCGAGGCAAGGCCCTGGCGGCTCAGGAAGTCCGCCGCCCAGTTCTCGACTCCCGGAATGTGCACCGCAGAGATGGTGGAATGGTTGGTTTCGGCCCAACGAAGGATGTGAGAGACTTCCTGCATCGCCGCCCTGCTGCGGGTACCCCCCTGGTGGTTGATGTAAGCCACCGCCGTGACGTTGTCCGATTGGACTCGTATTGGGTGACCCGCGAGCAGGGCGTGAAAGCGACTCAGGGCAAGTCTGATAGCACGAATCTCCAGGATGTTGATGGGGAGTCTGGATTCCCGAACTGTCCAACGGCCCTGGGCAGAGTGGTGAAGAAACACCGCCCCCCAGCCGAGGAGACTGGCGTCGGTAGTTACCACTAACAAGCAGATCGGGAGGAAGGACTTCCCCTGGAGAAGCGATGGGCCCAGGGTCCACCATACGAGAGATTGTCTGACCCGCGGGGACAGGGGGCAAGGGCGGTCGAGAGATGGGAGACTCCTGTCCCAGTTGTCCAGCAAAGCTTGTTGTAAGGGGCGGAGATGGAGTTGAGCGAAAGGGACCGCTTCGATTGCTGCAACCATCTTTCCCAGGATCTTCATGGCGAACCGAATGGTTCGCGGGCGAGGATGACAGAGCGTTCGGGCTCCCTGCTGAAGCGCTTGGGCCTTGGACCGAGGAAGCAAGACCAGCCCCCTTGAAGTGTCCAGGATCATTCCCAGAAAGGAGATCCGACGGGCAGGAACTGGAGAGGACTTGTCCAAGTTGATCAACCAGCCCAGGCGCGAAAGAGAATCCAGGGTAATGTGGACGCTTGACTCGCAGGCCTGAAAAGACGGGCCCTTTATGAGGAGATCGTCTAAGTAAGGTAACACGACGACTCCTCGAGAATGAAGGATGGCCATGACAGCCGCCATGACCTTCGTGAATACCCTGGGCGCCGTGGCAAGACCAAAGGGTAAGGCCGTGAACTGGAAATGGTCCTCCAGAATGGCAAAGCGGAGTAACCTCTGATGAGGCGGGAATATCGGAATGTGAAGATAGGCATCCTTGATGTCTATCGATGCCAAGAATTCCCCTCTTTCCATCGAAGAGATGACCGACCTGAGCGATTCCATCCTGAAGTGCCGTACTCTTACGCACTTGTTCAGGAGCTTCAGATCCAAAATGGGGTACACTTTTCCGTCCTTCTTTGGCACGACGAAGAGGTTTGAGTAGAAACCTTTGAACCTCTCGTGTTCCGGGACCGGAACAATGACCCCGCTCTGGCGGAGGGAGTGAATGGCGCAAAGGAGGGCGCAAGACTGAGCTCCCGAACTGGGGAGACGAGAGGGGAAAAACCGAGTTGGAGGAGGAGCGGAGAACTCTATTTTGTAGCCACACGATACCAGATCCCTGACCCATTCGTCGTGAATGACGGAGAGCCAGGCTTGCTGAAAAAGGAGTAGACGTCCGCCTACTCTGGTGGTATCGACTGGCGCCGTTCCCGAGTCATTGAGACGGGAATCTGGGGGGTCTGGAACCTCTGGTTCTGGGCTGCCTCGGCTTTCCGCGCCAGGAAGGATTCGGCCTGAAGGAGGGACGAGGGTCTCTGTCTGTGCAAGCGGATCGGTCCGATCTGGAAAGACCGGTAGGATTGGACCAGGCTGGGCTGGTACGAAAGGGCCGAAAGCGAAAGTAAGGCTGGCGCTGGAAGGCCGCCTTGGGCATCTGTTGGGGAAGGAACTTGCTCTTTCCCCCTGTGGCGTCGGAAATAAGCTGGTCAAGCTTTTCACCGAAAAGGCGCCCGCTCTGAAAAGGGAGAGAGATCAGAGATTTTTTAGAGGAGGAATCTGCGCGCCACTCTCTGAGCCAAAGTGCCCTTCTGATAGAGATGGCGTTAGAAGTCGCCGATGCTGCGCAATTCGCTGCATCGAGGGATGCGTACATCACGTAATCACTAGCCATGGCTATCTGTTTAGCCAGGTCCGCCATCGCAGATGGGAGATCCTGTTCATGAATGGATTTCGCTAGAGCATCCGCCCAGGAAACCATTGCCTTGGCCACCCAAGCCGTGGCGAAGGAGGGGGATAGGGAAGAGCCTGAGCCTTCGTACACTGAGCGAGCTAGAGAGTCTAGCTGGCGTTCAGTGGGACTCTTAATTGAAGCGCCGTCCGGGACTGAAAGAAGCGTTTTAGAGGCCAGGCGCGAGACCGGAGGATCTACTATAGTGGGATCCGTCCAGTCTTTCACGAGATCTGCTGAAAAGGGATACTTCGATACCAGGTCCTTCTTACCCGTGAAACGCTTATCTGGACGCTCCCTGTGTCGCCTGACTATATCCAGAAAGTCTGGGTGAGGCAAAAGTCTTGTGGGAACGCTTAGTTCTGGTACAAGAAACAGCGTGTTCCGGAGCGGAATTAGTCATCATCCACCTTAAGTGCGTGATTGACTGCTACAATGAGGAAGTCAACCGTAGCTCGTAGCTCTGAACTTCGGAGCCTCCGGGTCCAATGATACTTCGGACTCATGTTCAGAGTCGTGAACGCTGCGAGCCCCCAAAGAGGGTGAGCGAGAGGTGGAGCTGCCAGAGTCTGAGTGGCGAGGTGAGCGCTCAGGAGAGGTAGTGCGGATCCGTTTTCTGGATGACCGTGCCTCTTTATGGAGAGAGCGGCCCCTGCTGGCCGACGATTCCCCTGTTACGGAGGGATCTCTTAGGACCTGTAACGGATTGCCCCGTTCCCCGGGAGGATTTTGAATGGATTTGATGGCGTTGGCTAAAAAATCCACGGACTGCGAAAGTGAAGCGACCCACGGGGGGGGGGACTAGGTACGCCGAAGTCGGTGGCGGGCTCCTGGGCACATGCAGCATCGCAGGCAGAGCAGAGGGGAGAACTTTGAGGCCTAGGAAGTGGGGCCTGGCAGGTGGTACATGCAGAAAAAAAGGTCGTATGCACCTTAGAGGATTTTTTAGACCTTGACTGGGACATTATTCTAATGCAGGGAAGCAGAGGGCGACGCTGCAGAGGAGAGGCTGACGAGGTCTCCTTACCCAGGTCCTGTGTCCCGCTGTCCTGAGGAGACGAACTGTATCGCCTGTGGTTGGAGAAATGGCTGCACGTGGGCGCTGTCACCTAGGAGCTGCGGCAGAGCTGGAGCTGCGGCGTGTAGTGAGGGACCAAGATGGCCGCCGAGATCAGGAGAGAGATCTCGGAGGCTGCGAGAAGCGCCAGGACCGGGGGGCGGCGCCGCCGATGACGCGCAGGGGTGGGCGGGGCCTATCGGCAGCATCCAGCGGCTAGGCCGAAGCCGGGGACTAAATTTGCGGCTTCGGTCCGGCGCGCGGCCGCAAAGTGCCGAAAATTAGGGGAAATTTGCGGCTTCCCAGCCACCGATGTGCCGTTACTTAGAAGGAGCCCTCCGTACCGCAAAACCGGCGACCCCCCCATCCCCCACGAGACACTTACCCCGAGGAGGTGAGAGGTGCCTTGGAATGGCAGGGACGGTGCAGGGGTTGGGAAGCCTCCATCCACCAGCCCCAGACAGGGGGGTGGAGAGGAACCGTCCACCACCTGAATCACGCATAGACAGTGGTGATGCAGTGTGGTCTGCACGGACGCCACGGGAATAGAGCCTCTGTACAGCCGAGGGTGAAACCTGGATGGACAGGGCAGATGTCCGGCAATAAAAAGCCTGGCTGCAGAGGAGGATACTGGAGGTAAAACACCAGTGCTCGTCTGTACAAAGTGGGGAGATCGGCGCCCTTTTAGGGAAAAGACCGTCGCCCAAAAAAAGTCAGCTCAGGCAGTGGCTCCCACGTCGCAGGAGAGGATACGGTGAGGTGAAACTCCCGTGCTCGCCTGTTGCTGGTTCGGGGGAGATCGGACCTTGAAAGAATCCGTCGCCCCCTTCGTCCGGAATAGGAAAGTTAAAAAATCAGTGAGACTAAAAATCAGTGTGCCTCCTACGGACACTAAGCTTGAACTGGGTCTCTGGAAGCCAGCATGAGGGTGTATACTGCAGGGGAGGAGCTAACCTTTTTTTTGTCTCAGCTTAGTGTCAGCCTCCTAGTGACAGCAGCATAACCCATGGTCCTGTGTCCCCCAATGAGGCGAAGGAGAAATGATCTTTATTCTCCCCGCCAGCATTCGGGTTTCAGTCATGGAGGCGGGGTGAAGGCGGTTCAGTGACTGCTCAGAGTACACAGAACGGCCGCTGTAACGGCCCCCCGGCCCTAACTGACACCGGCTGTACATTGGGGCTCAGCTGTCAGTGAGGGCCGGGGGCGCAGTTACAGGGGGCGTTATGTGCACTCAGAGCGGTCACTGAATCGGCGCAGCTCCGCCCCTATGACTGAAACCCGAATGCTGCATGGGAGAATAAAAATCATTTTCTCCCCACTGAATTCGGCTCCATGAAGGCACCGGACAGCATCATAACACTGTTAACCTGTAGACATGGGCTTAATCTGCATGCTATTAGGGTTATTTCTGGAGACAGGTACCATTTAAGGGTTTGGACTCATTTTGAATTACTTCTGTTAGTGTCTGTGTTAAGTCCTTTCACCTTTGCTAAGATGTGAAATATGTCTAATTGTTGCTCCTGAAAGACAACAAACCATCCACTCCCCGTTCATAAAGGAACAGGTGCATTATATTCAGCAATAGGACAACCCACAGCTTTTTCGGAGGACTTGAGTCCATCATATCTCCCACATAAATTCGAATACGTAAAGTTGCATGCAAAGTCAAAACTGCTTTCTTTCTCCTGAAACAGCAGCAATCTTGCCTGGTACAGCAGGTCACCCTTGTTCATGTGCTGTATCTGACATCACCTCTCATCTGAACATTAGTGTTTCAGCTATTGAAAACGATGGGTTCGATTCATTAAGACTGGCGTGGTTCTTCTTAACCCCTTCATGACCCAGCCTATTTTGACCTTAAAGACCTTGCCGTTTTTTGCAATTCTGACCAGTGTCCCTTTATGAGGTAATAACTCAGGAACGCTTCAACGGATCCTAGCGGTTCTGAGATTGTTTTTTCGTGACATATTGGGCTTCATGTTAGTGGTAAATTTAGGCCAATAAATTCTGCGTTTATTTGTGATAAAAACGGAAATTTGGCGAAAATTTTGAAAATTTCGCAATTTTCACATTTTGAATTTTTATTCTGTTAAACCAGAGAGATATGTGACACAAAATAGTTAATAAATAACATTTCCCACATGTTTACTTTACATCAGCACAATTTTGGAAACAAAATTATTTTTTGTTAGGAAGTTATAAGGGTTAAAATTTGACCAGCGATTTGTCATTTTTACAACGAAATTTACAAAACCATTTTTTTTAGGGACCACCTCACATTTGAAGTCAGTTTGAGGGGTCTATATGGCTGAAAATACCCAAAAGTGACACCATTCTAAAAACTGCACCCCTCAAGGTACTCAAAACCACATTCAAGAAGTTTATTAACCCTTCAGGTGCTTCACAGCAGCAGAAGCAACATGGAAGGAAAAAATGAACATTTAACTTTTTAGTCACAAAAATTATCTTTTAGCAACAATTTTTTTATTTTCCCAATGGTAAAAGGAGAAACTGAACCACGAAAGTTGTTGTCCAATTTGTCCTAAGTACGCTGATATCTCATATGTGTGGGTAAACCACTGTTTGGGCGCACGGCAGGGCTTGGAAGGGAAGGAGCGCCATTTGACTTTTTGAATCAAAAATTGGCTCCACTCTTTAGCGGACACCATGTCACGTTTGGAGAGCCCCCGTGTGCCTAAAAATTGGAGCTCCCCCACAAGTGACCCCATTTTGGAAACTAGACGCCCCAAGGAACTTATCTAGATGCATAGTGAGCACTTTGAACCCCCAGGTGCTTCACAAATTAATCCGTAAAAATGAAAAAGTACTTTTTTTTCACAAAAAAATTCTTTTAGCCTCAATTTTTTCATTTTCACATGGGCAACAGGATAAAATGGATCCTAAAATGTGTTGGGCAATTTCTCCTGAGTACACCAATACCTCACATGTGGGGGTAAACCACTGTTTGGGCACATGGTAAGGCTCGGAAGGGAAGGAGTGCCATTTGACTTTTTGAATGAAAAATTATTTCCATCGTTAGCGGACACCATGTCGCGTTTGGAGAGCTCCTGTGTGCCTAAACATTGGCGCTCCCCCACAAGTGACCCCATTTTGGAAACTAGACCCCCCAAGGAACTTATTTAAATGCCTAGTGAGCACTTTCAACCCTCAGGTGCTTCACAAATTGATCTGTAAAAATGAAAAAGTACTTTTTTTTCACAAAAAAATTCTTTTCGCCTCAATTTTTTCATTTTCACATGGGCAGTAGGGTAAAATGGATCATAAAATTTGTTGGGCAATTTCTCCCGAGTACGTCGATACCTCATATGTGGGGGTAAACCACTGTTTGGGCACTCGGCAGGGCTCGGAAGGGAAGGCGCGCCATTTGACTTTTTGAATGGAAAATTAGCTCCAATTGTTAGCGGACACCATGTCGCGTTTGGAGAGCCCCTGTGTGCCTAAACATTGGAGCTCCCCCACAAGTGACCCCATTTTGGAAACTAGACCCCCCAAGGAACTTATCTAGATGCATATTGAGCACTTTAAACCCCCAGGTGCTTCACAGAAGTTTATAACGCAGAGCCATGAAAATAAAAAATAATTTTTCTTTCCTCAAAAATGATTTTTTAGCCTGGAATTTCCTATTTTGCCAAGGATAATAGGAGAAATTGGACCCAAAATATTGTTGTCCTGTTTGTCCTGAGTACGCAGATACCCCATATGTGGGGGTAAACCACTGTTTGGGCGCACGGCAGGGCTCGGAAGGGATGGCACGCCATTTGGCTTTTTAAATGGAAAATTAGCTCCAATCATTAGCGGACACCATGTCACGTTTGGAGAGCCCCTGTGTGCCTAAACATTGGAGACCCCCAGAAATGACACCATTTTGGAAACTAGACCCCCAAAGGAGCTAATCTAGATGTGTGGTGAGGACTTTGAACCCCCAAGTGCTTCACAGAAGTTTATAACGCAGAGCCATGAAAAAAAAAAAAAAAATTATTTTCTCAAAAATGATCTTTTAGCCTGCAATTTTTTATTTTCCCAAGGGTAACAGGAGAAATTTGACCCCAAAAGTTGTTGTCCAGTTTCTCCTGAGTACGATGATACCCCATATGTGGGGGTAAATCACTGTTTGGGCACATGCCGGGGCTCGGAAGTGAAGTAGTGACGTTTTGAAATGCAGACTTTGATGGAATGCTCTGTGGGCGTCACGTTGCGTTTGCAGAGCCCCTGATGTGGCTTAACAGTAGAAACCCCCCACAAGTGACCCCATTTTGGAAACTAGACCCCCAAAGGAACTTATCTAGATGTGTGGTGAGCACTTTGAACCCCCAAGTGCTTCATAGAAGTTTATAATGCAGAGCCGTGAAAATAATAAATACGTTTTCTTTCCTCAAAAATAATTATTTAGCCCAGAATTTTTTATTTTCCCAAGGGTTACAGGAGAAATTGGACTCCAAAAGTTGTTGTCCAGTTTCTCCTGAGTACGCTGATACCCCATGAGTGGGGGTAAACCACTGTTTGGGCACACGTCGGGGCTCAGAAGGGAAGTAGTGACTTTTGAAATGCAGACTTTGATGGAATGGTCTGCGGGTGTCACGTTGCATTTGCAGAGCCCCTGGTGTGCCTAAACAGTAGAAACCCCCACAAGTGACCCCATTTTAGAAATTAGACCCCCCAAGGAACTTATCTAGATATGTGGTGAGCACTTTGAACCCCCAAGTGCTTCACAGACGTTTACAACGCAGAGCCGTGAAAATAAAAAATCATTTTTCTTTCCTCAAAAATTATGTTTTAGCAAGCATTTTTTTTGATTCACAAGGGTAACAGGAGAAATTGGACCCCAGTAATTGTTGCGCAGTTTGTCCTGAGTATGCTGGTACCCCATATGTAGGGGTAAACCACTGTTTGGGCACACGTCAGGGCTCGGAAGTGAGGGAGCACCATTTGACTTTTTGAATTCGAGATTGGCTGGAATCAATGGTGGCGCCATGTTGCGTTTGGAGACCCCTGATGTGCCTAAACAGTGGTAACCCCTCAATTCTACCTCCAACACTAACCCCAACACACCCCTAACCCTAATCCCAACTGTAGCCATAACCCTAATCACAACCCTAACCGCAACACACCCCTAACCACAACCCTAACCCCAACACACCCCTAACCATAACCACAACCCTAATTCCAACCCTAACCCTAAGGCTATGTGCCCACGTTGCGGATTCGTGTGAGATATTTTCGCACCATTTTTGAAAAATCCGCGGGTAAAAGGCACTGCGTTTTACCTGCGGATTTTCCGCGGATTTCCAGTGTTTTTTGTGCGGATTTCACCTGCGGATTCCTATTGAGGAACAGGTGTAAAACGCTGCGGAATCCGCACAAAGAATTGACATGCTGCGGAAAATACAATGCAGCGTTTCCGCGCGGTATTTTCCGCACCATGGGCACAGCGGATTTGGTTTTTCATAGGTTTACATGGTACTGTAAACCTGATTGAACACTGCTGCGGATCCGCAGCCAAATCCGCACCGTGTGCACATAGCCTAATTCTAAAGGTATGTGCACACGCTGCGGAAAACGCTGCGGATCCGCAGCAGTTTCCCATGAGTTTACAGTTCAATGTAAACCTACGGGAAACAAAAATCGCTGTGCCCATGCTGCGGAAAAACTGCACGGAAACGCAGCGGTTTACATTCCGCAGCATGTCACTTCTTTGTGCGGATTCCGCAGCGGTTTTACAACTGCTCAAATAGAAAATCGCTGTTGTAAAACCGCAGTGAAATGCGCAGAAAAACCGCGGTAAATCCGCCATAAATCCGCAGCGGTTTAGCACTGCGGATTTATCAAAACCGCATCGGAAAAATCCGCAGAGGACCAGAATACGTGTGCACATACCGAAACCCTAACCCTAGCCCTAACCCTACCCCTACCCCTAACCCTAGCCCTAACCCTAACCCTACCCCTATTCTAACATTAGTGGAAAAAAAAAAATTTCTTTATTTTTTTATTGTCCCTACCTATGGGGGTGACAAAGGGGGGGGGTCATTTATTATTTTTTTTATTTTGATCACTGAGATATAATCTATCTCAGTGATCAAAATGCACTTTGGAACGAATCTGCCGGCCGGCAGATTCGGCGGGCGCACTGCGCATGCGCCCGCCATTTTGGAAGATGGCGGCGCCCAGGGAGAAGACGGACGGGACCCCGGCTGGATCGTAAGTATGATGGGGTGGGGGGGGACCACGGGGGGGGGGATCGGAGCACGGGGGGGGGAATCGGAGTGCGGGAGGGGTGGAACGGAGCACGGGGGGGCTGGAACGGAGCACGGGGGGGTGGAACGGAGCACCGGGGGGTGGAACGGAGCACCGGGGGGGGTGGATCGGAGTGCAGGGGGGGTGATTGGAGCACGGGGGGGTGATTGGAGCACGGGGGGGTGATTGGAGCACGGGGGGAGCGGACAAGAGGACGGGGGGGAGCGGAGCACTGGACGGAGGGGAGCCGGAGCAGTGTACCGGCCAGATCGGAGGGCTGGGGGGGCGATCGGTGGGGTGGGGTGGGGGCACACTAGTATTTCCAGCCATGGCCGATGATATTTCAGCATCGGCCATGGCTGGATTGTAATATTTCACCCGTTATAATAGGTGAAATATTACAAATCGCTCTGATTGGCAGTTTCACTTTCAACAGCCAATCAGAGCGATCGTAGCCACGAGGGGGTGAAGCCACCCCCCCTGGGCTAAACTACCACTCCCCCTGTCCCTGCAGATCGGGTGAAATGGGAGTTAACCCTTTCACCCGATCTGCAGGGACGCGATCTTTCCATGACGCCGCATAGGCGTCATGGGTCGGAATGGCACCGACTTTCATGACGCCTACGTGGAGTCATGGGTCGGGAAGGGGTTAATGTGGGGCCATTCATGAAGAGGCGATTCATGAAGAGGCGTACGCCAACTCATGAATCAGGAGCAGAGGACAAGTGGAATATACCTCTGTGCGGACCTTTCCACAAGTCCTACTCCAGTCCTTGCCAAAAGAAGATTTGTGGTGTAGTGATCGTGGCCATTCGTCATGAATTTGACGAGTACCGGTCGCCACTGCTCCATCCTGCCCCAGCTCCATGCACTTCGGCAGAGCTGGGAGAAACTGCCAACAGTCACAAAATTTAAGAGTGGTTTCTAAATTTGAGACTTTTCAAAGCTTTTATCCCAGAATTCTGGACCGAAAAGGCTTTGAAGAATCGGGTCCTTTGGGTTTTCTCAGATAATCTATTTAAAAGCACAACAAACATTTTTCTAGCAATGTTATCGTATACTCACAGATGCAGTTTTCTGCTGTGCCCCAGCAGCCGCAAACCTGGTCACATGGTTAATAATTGGAGAGAAGTTTGTTGGGCCGTACAGACGGACCTGCGGCAAAGCTTGGCGGTATGCATCCACAATGCCTTGTATACCTGATGACAAACGCAGTATAAAGCAATGTCCTCAGTGGAAAATATTTCTACACCTTTCACCCGCAAATGTGCAGTTGGAAGAGGTTTATGCTCCTACAGGTGTCTGAAAGTAAAAATACTAAACCTATACTGAACTATTAGCATATTTTTTCATAGTAGCATAGCTGGAAGCCTTTGAGCCCCAGAGGAAGCTTTTTCCAGTCTCCATTTCCCCCAAATGATCAGCCAATTTGACCCCAAGCACAACGCTGGGCGGATATTGCGAATGCAAGCAAGATAAAGCTGCTATTGGCGATGCAGTCATACTCCACGCGACACCCCTGGTCACATAATAGACCATGTCCTTCCTCAGACATTTTTTGTCCTTTAGACAATCAGTAAATTTGCATTTCTAGCCTCAAGTATATATTCAAATAATTGTGGCATAACACTGGCATCTTACCTGCACAATAAGGATTGCTGGGGTTGAAGTTTAGGGCGAACTCATGAGATACCTGAAAGTTAAAACAGTTGTTAGTCAATGTAATAACTCAAAGGACAAAACGAGTATTATTGGTGGGACTTTGTATTACTGCGCACGGAATCCTCTGTAAGGCTAGGTTCACATTGCGTTATTGGGTTAACGCTAGCGGACTCCGTTACATGGCGAAATTGTCGCAATTAACGCCATGCAACGGATCCGTTAGCGCACCCATTGACGGCAATGTGCTAACGGATCTCTAGCGCATCGCTAGTGGATGCCATTTTAGTCATGCGCTAGTGATGTCCCGTTAGTTTCAGACGGACCGCGGACACTGCTCGCCCATTTGGGACATTGTGTTAGTGCAGTCCGTAGCGCTATACGCTAAACGGACTGCCCTAACGCAATGTGAACCTAGCCTAAAAAAAAAAAATAAAAAAAAAACTCAAACGGGGGAGATTTCTCGATTTCATCTTAAATTGTCTAACAATTCTGGCGAGCCCTAAAATATTGCAGTTTTTTTTTGTCCTTGGCTTATGGCTGCTGTACTTTAAACAAACACAAAAAGAAGATATGCAAATTGCCTCTTCTGAGAAAAAGAGGACCTAAACTCTATAGCGCCACCTGTTGGAAGTAGCGATCCTACAAGTCACAATCAACTCTAACGAGTTGTGCAATATGACTTATGATAAAAGACTTTATCCTAAGTCATATTGCACGACTCATTAAAGAGTTGATTGTGACTTGTAGGATCGCTACTTCCAACAGGTGGCGCTATAGAGTTTAGGTCCTCTTTTTATCGGAAGAGGCAATTTGCATATTATATTTCCCAGAGGAGCATTGCACGGCAAATAAGCCTCCTTACATTGACAAGCCAGAGATGGTATGTCACTCTCCATAAGGAGAAACGATACCCCTTAGACCCCAAAAAGAAGATACGCACTAGTAATAAATATGCCACTTTCCATTTTTTTGGTGCAAGATGTTGTAACAACCATTAACATTTAGGACTCATTTGTATACAACACAAGAATAATTATCGGCAGCACCAGAGAATGGGCCAAGGATGTACCGCTCCCGCTATTTAAGCCCATGGGCTTTATGGAAAAATAAAAATACAAGCGCGCCATTATGCTTTCCTTCATCTACAATGTGCATAGACTGTATTAAAGAGCATCGCTCGTTACTCGTCCTACTGTCCCCTTCATCCCGCAGTGAGCTGACTTGCCTCTAATAGCAGGGAATACCGGAAAAATAAAGCAAAATTACTACAACCCTCTTACCTGCCAGTTTGGTGGGACCTGGGCTCCAAATCCAAAAGCTGGAAACTGTTTGTCTCTGTAAGCAGGAATTAATACCGAATGTCTTAATATCACAGATAAGTAGTTGAAGTGCAAAAAAAAAGGGTCAATATATGGAAGAATATAATCCCACGTGGACCCTTCTGTTCTGCAGATGCACAATTACAAAGCTGGGCTTTACATGGTAATCAGTACCTTGGTAATCACAACCAGTTCACTGTTAAATGGCAGTCAGACATAAAAAAAATCTCATTCTTCGGATAATATCACAGCTAGTGGAGAGCCATGTCATAATATTAACCCCTTCACGCCATGGCCATTTTTTTTTTTTTTTTTTTTAGTTTTTTTTGTTTTATTCCTCCTTTCCTTCTATCAATATAGCCATATTAGGGCTTGCCTGTTCTGGGACAAGTTGTACTTTTGAACGACAATTTATTATACCATATAGTGTACTAAAAAAGGGGAAAAAATTCCAAGTACAATGAAATTGCAAAAAATGTGCAATTTCACAATCTTATTTATTTTATTTACCAGGTTTACCATTTGGTAAAATTGAGGTGGCTATATTTTTTCCCAAGTCAGTATGAGTACGCAGATACCAAACAAAGAGTTCATTTTTTATTTAAGTGGTGAAAAAAAAATCCAAAATTTGTATGAAAAAAAAAAAAAAAAGTTTGCTTACTGCCATTTTCCGAGACTCGTAGAGTTTCCGTTCTTCGGACTCTGGGGCTGGGTAACGGCTCATTTTTTTGCGACCTGAGATGACATTTTTATCGATGCCATTTTGAGGTAAATACGATGTTTTGATTGACCCCAAAAAAGTAGCGTTTAATTTTTTTTTTCCGTTACGCTGTTTACAGATGGGATCAATTTATTTTATAGTATGATAGATCAGACATTTCTGAATGTAGCGATACTAAACTTTATTTAATAGCCCCTTTAGGAGACTTGAAGCGGAGATCAATCACTTGCGCTATACATAGCAGTGCTCCAGCCCTGCTATGTTTAGCAGAAATCACAATCTCCTGTGAACGCTGCCTGCAAACCGGCATTCACAGGAGTATCGTAAAGCCAGGCGCAGGGGTCTTCTGCAAACCTCCCCAGCTGTCATGACAACACATCTTTGCCCCATGGTCACACAACAGGGTGGGATTTATGACGCAGTTTGTGCTGTGTTAAAATCAGGCTGTCAGAGATTGACAAAGGGATTTAACTTGTTCACAGCTGCGGGTGGCACTCCAATCCACCCGCAGCTGTTAAAAGCACATGACAACTGATTAAATCAGCTGTCATGTGTGGGGGAAAAAAAAAAATGGGGGCTTGACACGTGAGCCCACATTAAAGGCAGGGACACGACATGACGTAAATATATGCCATGTGTCGTGAAAGGGTTAATATTTTCATTTTCTTCGACATACAAGAGATACATTTTTAGCGAAAATTGCTTTCTTGTGTGGACCTAGAAGAATCATAGGGAATAGGAAAGACTCTTACGTGTCATAGTCCTGGACCACGTTACCCACGCACCATATTGCGGTAAGATATTCATTGACACCATTTGGGCTGATGTAGTGTAAGGAGTCGGGCGATTTGGGATCTCCATTGGAGCCAGTGAAATCAATTCCTACCTGAAAACATTAAAAAAAAAAACATGTAAATGCTGAGAAAATGTTTAAATATCGAAGTTAAAGTTATACAAAGAAAACTATATACCAGGTTGGTATGATTATTCCCATGGACAAGGGTAGGGATGATTCTGGGGCAAATAAAAACTCAGACCCTCTAACCTTGTCCAACTCGTTTCTAGGCCTCATACACACACAAGTGTTTTGTGCAGCATCCGTACTTAATAGGTAAAACCAGGGGTGGATGATACAAAAATAAACCACACAACAGGGATATCTTTCCACTCAACGTGCTATCAGTACGTTTCATTCCTAGTTTTGGCTTTTTTTTTCCCCTTTGTCACTCAAAAATGTTGCCACCACAAGTTAAAGTCTATAGTAAATATACTGTAACTTCACCTACATATAGTAGTTTTGCTGCTGTTTTTTCCCAAAAAAATACTGCTCATGTGGTACAAATACTTAAAAATGCCCTTTGTCAATATCAGGATGAGGGGACAATCAATTCTAAATGTATTTCTTTGTGATAGATTTCCCCAGTTATCTGACAAGTCTGTTTATAATGGCATCTATGATGCAGTGTCCGTTCCTTTGGGCTTCATCCAGCAGTAGGTCGCTTGTTACTTCTGATACGGATATGACCGCAGCCTTAGAGGCAGCCTCCGCCATTAGTTTAATGGAAGTGGTCGCTGCAGCTGAGCTTTCATGCCAATTATAATGTGTGAAATTACTTACTGTAAAGTTGATCTGGCAGCCACCCATCACATAATCCAGGAAGGAATACTCTACATCAATCTAGAAGACAAAATAATAAGAGGCGAAAACAGAATGACACAATAAAACTTTGTACAAGACATCACACTACATCTGTACAACAAGTAACATTATAGCCGATGAATTATTGCTTGCTAACCATGCAATAATTTTTAAAAAGGGAGTCTGTCAGCCCTGGCCGTGTAACCCAAGCACATATATATTTGTGGGGGATATTTAGACCCCCACCCCACCAAGAAAAAGAGAAAACTCACATTAAGTGGTCTGATCGCTGCATTCATCTTGTAGAGACTGAAGTGAAATCAAATATGGAATGGACTCTTCTCTGCACACAGTACTCGCTTCAGGTAAGCCAACATTGCCAATCACCAGTGCGAGAGGCAGTGGCAAGCAAAGATCAGTGGGCTAAACAGGGCGCAGAGTTTCTTGGCCACACCCAGGGTGCATCCAGCACTCTAATTTGCATATGTGATTAACCCCTTAACATCCAATGACGTGTAGTGTCCGTCATTGGATGCCTCCCCCCGTTTGGTGCAAGCCTCTGCGATGAGCACACACCTTTTCCGGCAATGGACAGCTGATCTGATCAGCTGTCAAGTGCCCCTAACTGCCGAAGGTGGAATCGCGATCCACCCGTGGCTGTTAACATGTTAAATGCCGCTGTCAAACTGACAGCAGCATTTGACATGCATGTGGAGGAAGCGCGTCATTAACCTCGCCCATCGGCACCAGTGTCACATGACCACAGGTCGTAGATGGGTTGGCATGACAACCCGGGGTCTGCAGGAGACCCCTGTGGTTGTCATAGCCGGATAGCTATAAGCGCCGCCCAGCTGTCGGCGCTCATAGCAACTGAGCATTTCTGCTACGTAGAGCAGGGCTGCAGCTCTGCTCTATGTAGCACAAGCAATCGGATGATCGCAGGTTCTAGTCTCCCATGGAGGCTATTGAATCAAGTAAAAAATATATATAAGTTTTTAAAAATATTTAAAAAATGTAAAATATAAAATGTTAAAATCACCCCCTCTTTCGCCCCATTCAAAATAAAACAATAAAAAAAAAAACAAATATATACATATTTTGTATTGCAGCGTTCAGAATCGCCCGATCAATCAATATATGAAAAGAATTAATCCGATCGGTAAACAGCATAGCGAGAAAAAAAAAAATGAAAACGTCAAAATGACATTTTTTTGGTCACTGCAACATTCGCAAAAATGCAGGTGGCAGGTCAATTTTAGCATTTAGTGAACATAGTAAAAAAAAATCAAAAAAACAATTGTGGAAATTCACTTTTTTTTGCAGTTTCACTGCACTTGGATTTTTGTTCCCGTTTTCCAGTACACGATATGGTAAAACCAATGGTGCCACGCAAAGTACAACTCATCCCGCAGAAAACAAGCCCTCACATGGCCATATTGGAGGAAAAAAAAAAAAAGTTATGGCTGTGGGAAGAAGGGGAACGAAAAACATGGAAACGCAAAAATGGAATCACCCCTGGTCCTTAAAGGGTTAAAGAACTGCAGTTTCTGCATAATGGAGTCAATGAGTGAATAAGGCTAAGTTCACATTTGCGTTGTGCGGTGCTGCGTCGGCGACGCAACATGCATGCAAAACACAGCTTTTTGTGATGCATGCGTTCATTTTTGCATGATTTTTGGCGCAGAAAAAAAAATGCATAATGCAGCGTCCTCTGCGCCCTGACGCTTGCGCCACAGTGACGCATGCGTCACAAAACGCAAGAGCAATGCATGTCCATGCGCCCCCCCCCCCATGTTAAATATAGGGGCGCATGACGCATGTGTCGCCGCAGCTGCGCCCGACGTAACGCTAATGTGAACGTAGCCTTAAAGGTATGTTCACATGAGGCTTCTTTTGGATGGGTTTGCAGTGGACCGCTCTGAAAGCCACCTGAAAAAGATCTAACAAGACACTCAAAAGAATGAACAAATTCATTTTTATGTAACTACTACTTGACTTCTACTTATATTGTTCATATGTTCAGATCATTTGAGCGTTTTAGCTGCTTCAGGTTTCCGACAAGTGGATGAATGAAGGGAGCGAACCCTTCTACAGGCATTTTCTGCTCTGATGACACTCGATGCTTACTATGCAAGTCAGAGGGAAGGACTTCAGCAATTATGGTGCAAAAAAGGACTAGCAGTGTCTGCATTGTTCTATGGAGCGTAAAGAGCAGAAAAGGGCAAACACACGCCGGCTGTGAAAAACATGTACTCAGAAAGTGACCAAAACATGCATCAGGTTTGCAATACGTCACCAAAAAAGCGATTCTTGAAGCATTTTCCACTTTAAAAATTTATGGTTTTTTTGGCGACAAAAAAATAAAATGAACAAAAAAGGGGCACCTAAAAGGTATGATATTTAGAAGTGACATGTCTCTTATTCTATGTGTTGGCCTACACTGTCCGTTTGGATTGACAAACTCCATACAATTTAATAGACTAGAGTATTGCATTACATTAAAAGTGAGAGGATCTTGTCAAATTTGTTAAAATCAACTTCAGTGTGTGGGGTATCAGATGTTACTCTGCCATCTTTAAGCCCCACCAACTATCCCCTTAGTTTATCAGGCATCAAAAGTAACTTACTTTGCAAGTCTTGACCCGAACAATCCCAGAGTTTTTATAACCCTTCTTCTTCTGCTTCTTCTGGGGATTAATACATTCAAACTCCACCTACACATAAAAAGGACGTTAATGATTAAAAAGACACTGACAACTAGAAGAAGCTCCATAAAGGTAAATTACAACATGCAAAAACAGAAGAGCAGCACCACTATGGAGAACTCATATCTGCATGATTTAGTCAAAGTCTTCGATTAAGAGAAATAGTTTGCTCAGTGGCCCCATAGCAAAAAAATAATAAATAAAGTGAAGTTGTCAGGAAGTTATGAGTAAAAACATTGAAGAGAGCTCACCGGAGAACCTCCTCCTGCTTTCTGCAGCTGAGACATGTTAGTCTCAAATATCCCTATTAAGTCATGAGAGCCATCGCTATCATAATCAGTACAGTGCACCTAGAGGAAGAGAGGTATGCAGTGAGAAAGGTTATCGGGCTCACCGCTTGCTCCTGAGCTCCCAGCAGCTTGGATGTCACGCACTCGAATTCTCCTATGAGATCAGAGCTGGAGCTGTCATCATGATCGCTAACTGAGACCTGACATTAAAACACAGCAGTGAGCCAAGCTACACATTTCATTGTCATTTTGTTTTACCTTCAGAATGTTTTACTTCTGTAGCATAGTATTCAATCTATGAAAATGCTAATTTTTTTTTTAGGGTTCATGCAGAAGGCCATTTTAATGCTTTGCTTTGTATGAAGATAAAGTAAGGCTTCCAAAAATGCTTTTAATTTACTATAGCGCTAAGATTTCTAACAGAAGCATATGGATGTCTTATCTGTTGGATCCCATATGAATCTGGCAAAAATCATTACACCCCGAATATACATAGGTACGGTCCCCGAAAAAATAGAATCTCTCTATTACAGTTGAGCAAATTTTTTAAAATTCGGTTTGGATTACGAACGGCAGCGAATATTGAATTTGCAATATTCACCGAACACAGCCGAACGTCATTGGAGTCAGTGGGAGTTAAAATGACCCAATATGTTTGGACCCGATCTTCAAACAAATTCGGCACAAAAATGGCAAATTCAGATTCGGTGATCATTTCCGAACAAATTCGCTCACCTCAACTGTCACACAAAGCCTGTATGGCAATGCACGGAGAGTGGCTCCATACTAAATGATCATAAGCCCCAACTAGAAATGAACACTGAATAACATATGCAAGTTTCTTCTTTGAGCAGAGCTGTACATTTTCATTAAACCCCCCCAAAAGAAAAATAAAAAAAAGTAACAATACAGCAAAGAAAATTATTCCTCAATGAAAATTTAAACAAAACATTGGCACCAATAAATTTGATCAGCATTTGATAACAGTATTTTAGTACTAAATAAAAGACAAAACTTAAGAAAAAACAAAAAAAAATAAAAATCTATGATTCAGATCATCAAAATGTTTACCCCAGCCTGGCATAAAACACTTTGAAAAGTCACAAAAATGTTTGAGCAGCAATTTTGAAACACATTGCATATTCTCTCTAGTTTTAGGCAGCCCCATCAGAATGGGTGGAGATGGCATGGGGAGTGGCTATTCCTATGCATCAAGTTTTTCAAAAGTAGTGATGCTTCTTACCCCAGAAGTATTACTCCAGTCCCTGACAAGAGGGGCATTTCATGGCAAGGCATAGGGCACGCCGCTGATAAGATGCACCAAATTCATTAAGAATCACATGCCACTTAATACATTCAGCACAACCTTTTCCTGCACGCCCATTATTAAAACTGGCATGTATAAGTCTCAATAAATCACGGCCTATGTTTTTAGTACATTCAAATGAATAAAATCTGAATTCTGATTATTACAGAAAATCAGGTTCATCTGAGAGTTTTGAGGTTGAACATGTTTTCCCAATTAATCCTCATTGCTTGAGAGCTATGGGTCACATTTTTGGATGAATTGTCATTCTGAAACGCTTATGTGACACCCCCTCCTATCAGAATGTTCAGTTCTGAGAATTAATTAATTTTGGTGAAATGCCCAAACACTACTGAGTATTCAGAGTTCTTACTTTGATGGGCTTGTTCAAGTCCCCGCCACATAAGCTCTGCAGGGGGACGCTGAACTTCTTCCAGCAGGGATTGAGGTTGTTCTTGATAACCTGTTGCAAATTGGAGATAAATTATACATGGAACACAATTTTAGCAAGGATAAGATTAGTAAATTTCCCTGCACGAAAGGCAACGTGTGAGGATTTATTTTCTGATCATTGGCATCTCTAGCTGCCATGGGGAAGAGATTATCACTGCAGGAAGGACACCTGGCATCCTCAGAAAACAGAAGAATTTAAAAATGGAAAATCATGGTCAGACAGGCTTTTTCCCCAGACGATGTTTCCTATTTAGTGATGAGCGAGTATACTCGTTACTTGAGTTTCTCCGAGCACGCTCGTATTTGTTAGTGCTCGGAGATTTAGTTTGTGTCCCCGCAGCTGCATTATTTGCAGCTGCTAGGCAGCTTGAATACATGTGGGGGTTGCCTGGTTGCTATTCATAAACAATCTCCGATGCCGAAATACTCGGAGATCACCTGAGCATGATCGGAGAAACTCGAGTAACGAGCATACACGCACATGACTCTTCCTATTGTATGGTGGCCATTCAGATGATTTAAAGTGAATAAGTCACTAGGATAAACCCTCCTAAGTTGTCTATATGAGCATGTAGGTCAGACTCTCTGGGAAATCAGTGTCCGGCCCATAGATCTTAACAGCTCATTTACATATTACAAAAAATGTGGATTTCTCAGGAATAAGATATCAGATCGCAAATATCAAGGTATAATTTTGTTCAAGTTTTTATGACCTGCTTGTCCATATAGATAAATTGGGAAAGTTGATCCGTCTAACAGACTGCCTTAAAATATATGAGAAGGTCAAACACTTGAAACTATGGCTTAAAAAAAGGGGGTATCAGATAGGAGATCTTACCCTCTATGACACCCATATGTCATCTTAATAAGGCCATACCAACCAGGTAACTATCTATTGATATCTGCAAGCAGTAATAACATTGGACGCAAGTAGGCAGACATGTTACTGTACCTCAGATCGGTAAGACAACTGCCAGGAGCCATCATCTCCTTGCCTAAATAATTCCAGAAATGGATCAGATTTGCCAAGAAAATCCTAAAGTGGGTCAAGGTTAAAAAAATAAAAAAATTCAAATATTAAATAAATTAAAAAAAATGGTAGCAAATAATTTCCAAACTATGAATGTATAAAATACACCACACCACCGTGGTGGCAATGTTATTGTAATATGATGAAATAGAAGGAAAGAAGCTGTCCAGGACTAACATACAGACAGCAGATAGCATAGGTCATCAATACGAGATTGCTGGGTCTTACACCTGACACCCCACCCAATCAGCTAATATCTGCTGCGGCAGAAGGCTTTATATAAGCAATGTAGAAGAATGGAATATCACAGCTCCGTACAATATTTAGGACCCGCTACCAAGTACTGCAGTTTACAATGTTCCACTCTGTACATAAATAGACCCGATTGCCCCCAGCACAGATATCAGCTGAGCAATGGTGGTGCCAGTGATCTAATATGGATGACTTATTCTATGGATAGACCATTAACATATTCGTATGGAAGAACGGGGATGGAGATTGAGGGAAAACAAGCAAGTAGGAAGGTATGTATATAAATGATTGGCCCCTCCGTGACGCACCGGGGACCCGTACTTGGTTTCAACAGTCATTCTGGGCTGACAGTCAATTAATAACAATGACTTTACTACTTCCCAGCTTATTATTCTTCATCTCAGATGGATACCTTTTTATCTAGATTTCTAGCTTCCACTTCAAGATTTACAACTCGAGTGTCCTTAATTTCTTCAGCATTGATCTAGTAGAAAAAAGGGAAAAGCTAGAATTTTAGCCCATATGAAAAAAAAAAAAATAAAGACAAGAGAGTGCATACACACAACTAACATACACTGCTCAAAAAAATAAGGGGAACACAAACAGTTATATTACTCCAAGTAAATCAAATTTCTGTGAAATTAAACTGTCCACTTAGGAAGCAACACTGTTTGCCAATCAATTTCACATGCTGTTGTGCAAATGGAATAGACAACAGATGGAAATTATTGGCAATTATCAAGACACGGTTCTGCAAGTGGGGACCACAGTGGTTCTGCAGGTAGGGACCACAGACCACATCTCAGTACCAATGCTTTGTGGCTGATGTTTTGGTCACTTGAATGTTGGTTGTGCTTTCACACTCGTGGTAGCATGAGACGGACTCTACAACCCACACAAGTGGCTCAGGTAGTGCAGCTCATCCAGGATGGCACATCAATGCGAGCTGTGGTGAGGTTTCCTGTGACTGTCAGACTAGTGTCCAGAGGATGGAGGCGCTACCAGGAGACAGGCTAGTACACCAGGAGATGTGGAGGAGGGCAACAACTCAGCAGCTGGACCGCTACCTCAGCCTTTGTGCAAGGAGGAACAGGAGAACTGCCAGAGCCCTGCAAAATGATCTCCAGCAGGCCACAAATGTGCATGTGTCTGCACAAATGGTTAGAAACAGACTCCATAAGGATGGTCTGAGTGCCCGATGTCCACAGTTTGGGGTTGTGCTCACAGCCTAACACCGTGCAGGACACTTGGCATTTGCCACAGAACCCCAGGATTAGCAAATTCACCACTGGTGCCCTAGGCTCTTCACAGATGAAAACAGGTTCACACTGAGCACGTAACAGAGTCTGGAGACGCTGTTGAAAGTGATCTGCTGCCTGCAACTTCCTTCAGCATGACTGATTTGGCAGTGGGTCAGTAATGGTGTGGGGTGGCATTTCTTTGGAGGGCAGTACAGCCCTCCATGTGCTCGCCAAAGGTAGCCTGACTACCATTAGGTAACGAGAGAAGATCCTCAGACCCCTTGTGAGACGATATGCTGGCGCGGTTGGCCCTGGGTTCCTCCTAATGCAGGACAGTGCCAGACCTCATGTGGCTGGAGTGAGTCAGCAGTTCCTGCAAGATGAAAGCATTGAAGCTATGGACTGGCCCGCCCGTGCGCCCCAGACCTGAATCCGATTGAACACATCTGAGACATGTCTCGCCCCATCCACCAATGCTACAGATGGATCTGGATAAGTTGGAAACTTGGGCTGAAAGGTGGCAGATAAGGTTTAACAATGATAAATGTAAGGTTAAACACATAAGAAGAAGGAATCAATATCACCATTATACAGTGAACGGGAAACCACTGGGTAAATCTGACAGGGAGAAGGACTTGGGGATCCTAGTTAATGACAAACTTACCTGGAGCAGCCAGTGCCAGGCAGCAGCTGCCAAGGCAAACAGGATCATGGGGTGCATTAAGAGAGGTCTGGATACACATGATGAGAGCATTATACTGCCTCTGTACAAATCCCTAGTTAGACCGCACATGGAGTACTGTGTCCAGTTTTGGGCACCGGTGCTCAAGAAGGATATAATGGAACTATAGAGTGTACAAAGGAGGGAAACAAAATTAATAAAGGGGATGGGAGAACTACAATACCCAGATAGATTAGCAAAATTAGGATTATTTAGTCTAGAAAAAAGACGACAGAGGCGATCTAATAACCATGTATAAGTATATAAGGGGACAATACAAATATATCGCTGAGGATCTGTTTATACCAAGGAAGGTGACGGGCACAAGTGTTATGACCTGGTGGTCAGGACAATAATGGACCTGGTGGATAAGAGCACACGGAATGACCTGATAGTTACTGATAATATAGGACGAGCTCTGGCACGTGGGAACTCTGCTGACTGCAATCCCTAATCCTATCAACCACACTAGAAATAGCCGTGGATTGCGCCTAACGCTCCCTATGCAACTCGGCACAGCCTAAGAAACTAGCTAGCCCTGAAGATAGAAAAATAAAGCCTACCTTGCCTCAGAGAAATTCCCCAAAGGAAAAGGCAGCCCCCCACATATAATGACTGTGAGTAAAGATGAAAATACAAACACAGAGATGAAATAGATTTAGCAAAGTGAGGCCCGACTTACTGAACAGACCGAGGATAGGAAAGGTTACTTTGCGGTCAGCACAAAAACCTACAAAAAGACCACGCAGAGGGCGCAAAAAGACCCTCCGCACCGACTCACGGTGCGGAGGCGCTCCCTGTGCGTCCCAGAGCTTCCAGCAAGCAAGAACAATCGAAATAGCAAGCTGGACAGAAAAATAGCAAACCAGAGAAAAACAAGCAGTCACTTAGCTTCTGCTGGGAAGACAGGTCACAAGAACGATCCAGGAGTGAACTAGACCAATACTGGAACATTGACAGGTGGCCTGGAGCAAAGATCTAAGTGGAGTTAAATAGAGCAGCCAGCTAACGAATTAACCTCGTCACCTGAGGAAGGAAACTCAGAAACACCCACAGCCACCAGAGAAAGTCCATGGACAGAACCAGCCGAAGTACCATTCATGACCACAGGAGGGAGCCCGACAACAGAGCTCACAACAGTACCCCCCCCTTGAGGAGGGGTCACCGAACCCTCAGAGCCCCCAGGCCGACCAGGACGAGCCAAATGAAAGGCACGAACCAGATCGGCAGCATGAACATCAGAGGCAAAAACCCAAGAATTATCTTCCTGACCATAACCCTTCCACTTGACCAGGTACTGGAGTTTCCGTCTCGAAACACGAGAATCTAAAATCTTCTCCACCACATACTCCAACTCCCCCTCAACCAACACCGGGGCAGGAGGATCAACGGATGGAACCACAGGCGCCACGTATCTCCGCAACAATGACCTATGGAACACATTATGGATGGCAAAAGAAGCAGGAAGGGCCAAACGAAATGACACAGGATTGATAACCTCAGAAATCTTATACGGACCAATGAAACAAGGCTTAAACTTAGGAGAGGAAACCTTCATAGGAACATAACGAGACGACAACCAAACCAAATCCCCAACACGAAGTCGGGGACCCACACAACGCCGGCGGTTAGCGAAACGTTGAGCCTTCTCCTGGGACAATGTCAAATTGTCCACCACATGAGTCCAAATCTGCTGCAACCTATCCACCACAGTATCTACACCAGGACAGTCCGAAGACTCAACCTGCCCTGAAGAGAAACGCGGATGGAAACCAGAATTGCAGAAAAACGGCGAAACCAAAGTAGCCGAGCTGGCCCGATTATTAAGGGCGAACTCAGCCAACGGCAAAAAGGACACCCAATCATCCTGATCAGCAGAAACAAAGCATCTCAGATATGTTTCCAAAGTCTGATTAGTTCGTTCGGTTTGGCCATTTGTCTGAGGATGGAAAGCCGAGGAAAAAGACAAATCAATGCCCATCCTAGCACAAAAAGATCGCCAAAACCTCGAAAAACAAACTGGGAACCTCTGTCAGAAACGATGTTCTCCGGGATACCATGTAAACGAACCACATGCTGGAAAAATAGTGGCACCAAATCAGAGGAGGAAGGCAATTTAGACAAGGGTACCAAATGGACCATCTTAGAAAAGCGATCACAAACCACCCAAATGACCGACATCTTTTGAGAGACGGGGAGATCCAAAATAAAATCCATAGAAATATGCGTCCAGGGCCTCTTCGGGACCGGCAAGGGCAAAAGCAACCCACTGGCACGAGAACAGCAGGGCTTAGCCCGAGCACAAGTCCCACAGGACTGCACAAAAGAACGCACATCCCGTGACAAAGAAGGCCACCAAAAGGATCTAGCCACCAAATCTCTGGCACCAAAGATTCCAGGATGCCCAGCCAACACTGAACAATGAATCTCAGAGATAACTCTACTAGTCCATTTATCAGGGACAAACAGTTTCTCCGCTGGGCAACGGTCAGGTCTATCAGCCTGAAATTTTTGCAGCACCCGCCGCAAATCAGGGGAGATGGCAGACAAAATTACCCCCTCTTTGAGAATACCCGCCGGCTCAGGAACACCCGGAGAGTCAGGCACAAAACTCCTTGACAGGGCATCAGCCTTCACATTCCTAGAGCCCGGAAGGTACGAAACCACAAAATCAAAACGGGAGAAAAATAATGACCATCGAGCCTGTCTCGGATTCAACAGTTTGGCAGACTCAAGATAAGTCAAATTCTTGTGATCTGTCACGATGCTTGGCTCCTTCAAGCCAATGACGCCACTCCTCGAATGCCCACTTCATGGCCAACAACTCTCGATTACCAACATCATAATTGCGCTCAGCAGGCGAAAACTTTCTAGAAAAGAAGGCACATGGTTTCATCACCGAGCCATCAGAACTTCTTTGCGACAAAACAGCCCCAATCTCAGAAGCATCAACCTCAACCTGAAACGGGAGCGAAACATCTGGCTGGCACAGCACAGGGGCAGAAGAAAAACGACGCTTCAACTCCTGAAAAGCCTCTACAGCTGCAGAAGACCAATTGACCACATCAGCACCCTTCTTGGTCAAATCAGTCAACGGTTTAGCAAGACTAGAAAAATTAGCAATGAAGCGCCGATAAAAATTAGCAAAGCCCAGGAACTTTTGCAGGCTCTTCACAGATGTCGGCTGAGTCCAATCATAAATGGCCTGAACTTTAACAGGGTCCATCTCGATAGTAGAAGGGTAAAAAATGAACCCCAAAAATGAAACCTTCTGAACTCCCAAGAGACATTTTGACCCCTTCACAAACAAGGAATTCGCACGAAGGACCTGGAACACCATTCTGACCTGCTTCACATGAGACTCCCAATCATCCGAAAAGACCAAAATGTCATCCAAATATACAATCAGGAATTTATCCAGGTACTCTCGGAAGATGTCATGCATAAAGGACTGAAATACTGATGGAGCATTGGAAAGCCCGAATGGCATAACCAGGTACTCAAAATGGCCCTCGGGCGTATTAAATGCTGTTTTCCATTCATCGCCTTGTTTAATACGCACAAGATTATACGCCCCTCGAAGATCTATCTTGGTGAACCAACTAGCCCCTTTAATACGAGCAAACAAATCAGACAGCAACGGCAAAGGATACTGAAATTTGACTGTAATTTTATTGAGAAGGCGGTAATCAATACAAGGTCTCAAAGAACCATCCTTCTTGGCCACAAAAAAGAACCCTGCTCCCAATGGTGACGACGACAGGCGAATATGACCCTTCTCCAAGGATTCCTTTATATAACTCCACATAGCGGCGTGTTCTGGCACAGATAAATTGAACAATCGGCCCTTAGGAAACTTACTACCAGGAATCAAATTAATTGCACAATCGCAATCCCTATGAGGAGGTAGGGCACTGGCTTTGGGCTCATCAAATACATCCCGATAATCCGACAAAAACTCTGGAACTTCAGAAGGAGTGGAAGACGAAATAGACAAAAATGGAACATCACCATGTACCCCCTGGCAACCCCAGCTGGACACAGACATAGATTTCCAGTCCAATACTGGATTATGAACCTGTAGCCATGGCAACCCCAAAACGACCACATCATGCAGATTATGCAACACCAGAAAGCGGATATCCTCCTGATGTGCAGGAGCCATGCACATGGTCAATTGGGTCCAGTACTGAGGCTTATTCTTGGCCAAAGGCGTAGCATCAATTCCTCTCAATGGAATAGGATACTGCAAGGGCTCCAAGAAAAAACCACAGCGCCTGGCAAACTCCAAGTCCATCAAATTCAGGGCAGCGCCTGAATCCACAAATGCCATAACAGAATAGGATGACAAAGAACAAATCAGAGTAACGGACAATAGAAATTTAGACTGTACAGTACCAATGGTGTCAGACCTAGCGAACCGCTTAGTGCGCTTAGGACAATTGGAGATAGCATGAGTGGCATTACCACAGTAAAAACATAGCCCATTCCGACGTCTGTGTTCTTGCCGTTCAGCTCTGGTCAAAGTCCTATCACATTGCATAGGCTCAGGTCCATGCTCCGATAGTACCGCCAAATGGTGCACAGCTTTACGCTCACGCAAGCGATCGATCGATCTGAATGGCCAAAGACATAGACTCATTCAGACCAGCAGGCATGGGAAATCCCACCATGACATCCTTAAGGGCTTCAGAGAGACCCTTTCTGAAGATTGCTGCCAGGGCACATTCATTCCACTGAGTGAGCACAGACCACTTTCTAAACTTCTGACAATATATCTCCGCTTCATCCTGACCCTGACACAGAGCCAGCAAGATTTTCTCTGCCTGATCCACTGAATTAGGTTCGTCATAAAGCAATCCAAGCGCCAGGAAAAACGCATCAACATCACGCAATGCCGGATCTCCTGGCGCAAGGGAAAATGCCCAGTCTTGAGGATCACCACGTAACAAAGAAATAATGATCTTTACTTGTTGAACAGGGTCACCTGAGGAGCGAGGTTTCAAGGCAAGAAACAATTTACAATTATTTTTGAAATTCAAGAACTTAGATCTATCACCAAAAAAACAAATCAGGAATTGGAATCCTAGGCTCTGACATCGGATTCTGAACCACAAAATCTTGAATGTTTTGTACCCTTGTAGTGAGATTATCCATCAAAGAGGACAGACCTTGAATGTCCATGTCTACACCTGTGTTCTAAACCACCCAGATGTAAAGGGGAAAAGAGAGACAAAACACACTACAAAAAAAAAAAAAAATGGTCTCAGAACTTCTCTTATCCCTCTATTGAGATGCATTAGTACTTTGGGCCACCTGTACTGTTATGACCTGGTGGTCAGGACAATAATGGACCTGGTGGTTAAGAGCACACGGAATGACCTGATAGTTACTGATAATAAAGGACGAGCTCTGGGACGTGGGAACTCTGCTGACCGCAATCCCTAATCGTATCAAACACACTAGAAATAGCCGTGGATTGCGCCTACCGCTCCCTATGCAACTCGGCACAGCCTAAGGAACTAGCTAGCCCTGAAGAAAGAAAAATAAAGCCTACCTTGCCTCAGAGAAATTCCCCAAAGGAAAAGGCAGCCCCCCACATATAATGACTGTGAGTAAAGATGAAAATACAAACACAGAGATGAAATAGATTTAGCAAAGTGAGGCCCGACTTACTGAACAGACCGAGGATAGGAAAGGTTACTTTGCGGTCAGCACAAAAACCTACAAAAAGACCACGCAGAGGGCGCAAAAAGACCCTCCGCACCGACTCACGGTGCGGAGGCGCTCCCTGTGCGTCCCAGAGCTTCCAGCAAGCAAGAACAATCGAAATAGCAAGCTGGACAGAAAAATAGCAAACCAGAGAAAAACAAGCAGTCACTTAGCTTCTGCTGGGAAGACAGGTCACAAGAACGATCCAGGAGTGAACTAGACCAGTACTGGAACATTGACAGGTGGCCTGGAGCAAAGATCTAAGTGGAGTTAAATAGAGCAGCCAGCTAACGAATTAACCTCGTCACCTGAGGAAGGAAACTCAGAAACACCCACAGCCACCAGAGAAAGTCCATGGACAGAACCAGCCGAAGTACCATTCATGACCACAGGAGGGAGCCCGACAACAGAACTCACAACACACAAGGGGGCATTCTTTGCGTCTGGAGGATAGGTTTTTCCACCAACATAGAAGAGGATTCTTTACTGTTAGGGCGGTGAGAATCTGGAATTGCTTGCCTGAGGAGGTGGTGATGGCGAACTCAGTCGAGGGGTTCAAGAAAGGCCTGGATGTCTTCCTGGAGCAGAACAATATTGTATCATACAATGATTAGGTTCTGTAGAAGGACGCAGATCTGGGGATTTATTATGATGAAATATAGGCTGAACTGGATGGACAAATGTCTTTTTTCGGCCTTACTATGTTACTATGTTAACGTCACGTTGCACCACAGACTGTCCAGGAGTTAGCGGATGCTTTAGGCCAGGTCTGGGATGAGATCGCTCAGGAGACCATCCGCCGCCTCATCCGGAGCATGCCCAGGCGGGAGGTCATACAGGCACTTGGTGGCCACACACACTACTGAGCATCATTTCCTTGTCTTGAGGCATTTACACTGAAGTTGATCAGCCTGCAATTTGATTTTCCACTTTGATTTTGAGAATCATTCCAAATTCAGACCTCCATGGGATATTAATTTTGATTTACATTGATCATTTTAGTGTTTTATTCTTCTCAACGCATTCCACTATGTAACGAATAAAAGATTTGCAACTGGACTATTTAATTCAGTGAAATCTAGGATGTGGGATTTTATAGTGCTCCCTTTATTTTTTTGAGCAGTGTATATTACTGGAGGATTTACACATTTTATGCTTTTCCCGCCATTTTGCTCTTATGCGTTAGTCCCACAGCACATTTGCTGAAAGCGGTTTCTCTAACACAAACAAGGACTATATGAAAAATCACTGGTGATGTAAGCCAACTTGCAATTTTCACTTAAAATAGGCCTTTGAGGAAAGTATTTTATTCCCATTTAGTTTTTAACCTCAAAGTTCCTTAAATTATTAAGATGCACTCCAGTGAGAGAACATGAGGAAATTACTGGGACATCAGCCAAAAATAAGGGCTGCAATGAAAGCACATAAAAGACTCAGCCATTATCTGTGGCTACTTAGATTAAAACAGGCTTGAAAGTACATATGTCTAAACTTACAGTTATTGTTCCCTTCCCGGCAGGCTTTCCCTTCTTCAGCTCCAGTGGCCCCTTAAGTTTACGATTGGAAACAATCTAAAAGTACATTACAAAAACAGGCTTCAGGTATGCCTAATAATCACTAGTTTTCACCAAAATTATATTTCTTTATAAAGGGTGATTATATTATGAATTAAGGTATCTAGATTGAAAAGAGTGATTAAATGTGTACATATATGGTAACCTACAGTACTGTGCAAAAGTTTTAAACAGGTGTGTAAAAAATGCTGCAAAGTAAGAATGCTTTTAAAAAAATAGACCTGCTAATAGTTTATTTTTATAAATTAGCAAAATGCTAAATAAATAAAACCACCCAAGTGAAAATAATTGGTGTGACCACCCTTTGTCTTCAAAACAGCATCAATTCTTCTAGTTTCGCTTGTAGACAGTTTAATTAAAATCGGCATGCAGATTGTTTCAAACATCTTGGGATCTTCTGTGGATGTCAGCTTGGGCCACTCTGTCTCAATGTAATACTAGATCGGTGATATTGAGATCAGCGTTCTATGTGACATATTTCCAGGACTCCTTGTTTTGTTTTGCTGAAGATAGTTTTGGACCGTTGTCTAGCTGCTGAATAAACCTGAAGACAATCAGAAACCTTCCTGATGGAGAATAAGCATCTGCCTCTATTTCTCAGCATTGAACATAGAATTATTTTTGACCAAATACCCAATTCCATTTACTAAAATACAGCACCAAACTTACAAAGAACCTTCACCATCCTTCAATGATGACTGTAGGCATTCATTATTGTACCACACTCTGGCCCTTTAGTGAGCAAATTGCCTTCTGTTGTACCATGGCTTTTTTTCCTCCATGAATACCACACCTGGGCAGAATTTTCAGAACAATAGCAGGGTATGGCTGGGTCCCACTTGTTGCTGCCAGTACTAAGTTAATGGCACTGCTTGACATCTTCTAATTTTGAATGGAAGCAAGCATGAAGTGTCTTTCATTAGCTGCATCAAGTTTCCCTTGCCGACTACTGCATCTACGGTCTATAAAGTTGACAATTTCTTGGAGTTTCTTGAAAAGAGCTTGAACATCACATCTTGAAACCTCAGTCTGTTTGGAAATCTTAGCCCAGGAAAGACCAATATGATTCAGCATTGTGCATGACTTATAAAATCAAAATGTCTCATCACAACCTTAACTTTGTATCTGTTCCTCAACCAGTTCAACATACATATGAAAATGATGATCACCATCATCTGCTTACGGTAGTATTAGGCCGGGATCTCACATACGCAAGATACGACCGAGTCTCGCAGGTGAAAACCCAGTTCTGGCGCCGGCACTCCGGAGCGGAGCGTGCAGCTCCATGTATTGCTGTGCGGCTGCATGCTCCGCTCTGGAGTGCCGGCGCCAGAGCTGGGTTTTCACCTGCGAGACTCGGACGCATCTCGCGTATGTGTGATCCCGGCCTAATTGGTTACTCCTACACCTGACTGTAACCCTATACGACTGTACCTTAGGAAATTGATACAGTTTTGAAGAAAAAAAAAAAAGAAAAAAAAAAAAAAAGGTGGTCAAGCCAAATATAGATTTCATATCAATTTCTCTTTTGCTCACTTTTATACTTTGTTAATTGATAAAAATAAATTAACACTGCAATATCTCTAAAGGCATTCTTACGTTGCAGCATTTTTTCTACGCCTGCCTAAAATCTTTGCAGAGTACTATAGCAAATCCATTTCTTGTGTACATCTTGTACACAGATTAAAGTCTTATGTTTGTTCATCATCTTGGACAGGGTCGCCAGCTTGAATTTTATTTTATTCTTGACATCTTAAAAAAACTCACTGTAAAATAATTACAATCAATCTGTACGAACTTCACCTGTGTCACAAATATAATGACTAGTGATGAACGAATATACTCGTTACTAGAGATTTCTCCAGCATGCTCAGGGGTCCTCCGAGTATTTTTTAGTGCTCGGAGATTTAGTTTTTATTGCCGCAGCTGAATGATTTACATCTGTTAGCCAGCATAAGTACATGTGGGGATTCCCTAGCAACCAGGCAACCCCCACATGTACTTATGCTGGCTATCAGATGTAAATCATTCAGCTGCGGCAAGAAAAACAAACTCCGAGCACTAAAAATACTCGGAGGACCCCAAGAGTGCTCGAGAAATCTCGAGTAACGAGTATATTCGCTCATCACTAATAGACATCGATTTATTTATTTATTTATTTATATATAGTAAAGGGAAAAAAAAGTCCTTTATTTTTATGGACATCCAGGACTTTCTGGGACGTTTCTCAACCCCGATATTGGGGCATATAAAAACACAAGCAATTAAAGAGAATCTGTCACTAGATTCTTGCTCCCTGAATCACTAGCAACATGAGATAACCAGGCTGTGCGAGTGTGCACATGTAGGAGTGACTGGTCAGAGACCTAGAGCGGGGCAGCGAGAAGCAGGCAAAGGAGTTCTGCCGCTCTAATCAGGTTGCACACGGTGTTCCCCAGCCGGCTTTTCAAACTAGGTTTTCTCGGAAATTGAAGATCATGGAAATGGAATATAATTTCAGAGAGACAAACCTGTCTGTAATTGCGCCCCATGATTGAGGCAGAATGAATATACTGACAGGTTCCTTTTAAAAGAAGTGTTATAATTATGACAAAGGTTATCCTTAAGATCCGAATAGTTTAGCAATTTTCCAATATACTATGGCCCTGATTCATCAAGACTGATAATTTGGGGGCTGGTCTTGACGAGGGGGTGGTGTGGGGTCAGACACTTCTGACTCATGTAGAAGGGATGGTCTCTACATTAATCAGGACTGTCCGATGAGTAGCGTGCGCCTCCGTGTGGCACGCCAGAAGTCTTACTTCAGACCCTGGCTGGATAAGATTTCTGGCGTCAGGAACATTGTCATCGCCCCCATCCTGCCCATTTTGATTGAGTTGGGAGAAATGGTCATGAAAAGTTAAAGATTTTGATACTTTCCAAAGAAATTTACATCAGAGTTTTGGCAAAACTGCTTTCATAAATTTGAGCTTATGCCTATGTCAAATCTACATGTTTTTTCAAGATTTCTGCTTGTATTTATTCTATATGAAATTTCCTCACTTTCTTCCAGTGAATAAAAATAGTGTCTTCATGTCAGACACAAACGCACAGCCATTAGCATCTATGAGATGTTCAATTGACCAGGGCATTTTAATCCACTGAATAACAGTCTTAAAAGAGATCTTGAAAATAGTGAGCAATTAACACTCAAAGTATAGTGGAAAACTGTACCAATAACCCCTTAACGACCAGAGGTACTTTTGCATTTTTTGCTCCGCTACTTCCCAGAGCCATAACCTTTTTACGTTTTTGGCCATGTGAGGGCTTGTTTATTGCGGGACGAGCTGTACTTTTGAACTACACCATTTGTTTTAACATATCGTATACTGGAAAACACTAAAAAAAATTCAAAGTGCGGTGAAATTGCAAAAAAAGTGCAATGCCACAGTTTTTTGTTTTGCTTTTTTACTATGTTCACTAAATGCCGCCAAAACGGACCAGTAATTTTGATTCTACAGGTCATTACGAGTTCAAAGACACCAAATATGTCCAAGTTTGTTTTTTATCTAAGTGGTGAAAAATTTTTCTCAAAACTTTGTTAAAAAAAAAAAAATTAAAAAATTGCGCCATTTTCCGAGACCCAGAGAATCTCCATTTTTTGTGATCTCAGGTTGGGTGAGGGCTTATTTTTTGTGCGACAAGCTGACTTTTTAATGATACCATTTTGGTGCAGATACGATTTTTCGATCGCCCGTTATTGCATTTTAATTCAATGTCGTGGCGACCCAAAAAAACGCAATTTTGGCTGTTGACTTTTTTTCTCGCTACGCAAGTTTAGCGATCAGGTAAATTTTTTGATATTGATAGATCGGGCGATTCTAAATGCGGCACGTTTGATTTTTTTATTGTATTATTTTGAATGGAGCGAAAGGAGGGTGATTTGAACTTTTAGATTTTTTTTTATATATTTAAAACATTTTTTTTTTTTTTTTAAACTTTTGGCATGCTTCAATAGCCTCCATGGGAAACTAAAAGCTGCCATAATCTGATCGGCTCTGCTACATACAGGCGATGATCAGATCACCTATATGCAGCAGAATTACTCACTTGCTATGAGCGCCGACCACAGGGCAGCACTTATAGCAAGCGGACAGCGCTCACAGCAAGCCTGCAGTGACAACCATAGAGGTCTCCAGGAAACCTCTGGCTGTCATGCTAACCCATCAGTGACCCGCGATCATGTGATGGGGGTCACCAATGGGCAGATTTCCGAAGCGATTGCCAGAAGTGCATGTTAAATGCCGCTGTCAGCGTTTGACAGCGGCATTTAATGGTTTAATAGTCGCAGGTGTATCGCAATTCCACCCACAGCTGTACCCGGCACATGTGCTGGAAAAGATGTGGGCTCACCGCCGGAGCTCACATCATAGGGAGGGTGTCCGACATCGACGTACATTAACCCCTTTCCAACATCGGGCGTCAAAGGGATTTTCCAGATATTGAAAACCCTTTATCAAGTCACAGTTTGAATTATTAAAAAAACAAAACAAAACAAAAAAAAAAATACCTTGCTTTTCTCATTCACCCTGGGTCCAGAGCTGAGGCCGAGTCTCCACCAATGGCTGCTCCCAGTGTCAATTATTGCATACAGCACAGACATCATGTCAACTTCTCTGCAGCCAATCAACAAGCCACACTGGCTCTGAGCGTTTCGTGCCTCCTACTTTGACAGGGCCACTGAGCTCTCTGATTGGCTGCAGCACTGTCGACGAGACATCCGCGCAACAGACAATCACAGATACCAGGAGCAGCGATAAAGACTGCTTGCTGGACCCGGGGAGGGGAATATATATATTTTTCTGTTTAATCTCGATATTTAAAATGAGCATTTTAGGAATCCACCTAAAGAATGAGCTGTGTGAGATCTCAACAGGTAGGAAGGACACTGAGGAGCTGTCAACCAGGCTAGGTGGGTGGAGACAGAGTTAAACTTTTATATATATGATTATAAAGTCATTCTGACTTGGATTTTCAAAGTAAAAACAGCATCTTCTCTAGATCTGAGAGATCTATTTAATAATGTGCACAATTTGTGTTGTGAAATCTGGTGAAAGAACCATTTGAAATCCATTAGAAATACAGCACAAAATGAAAAAGTCCATAAATTGTGCAAGCTACACACCATGAGATTTAATTATACATTTATACACTACTACATACTTGACCAAGAGTACACTCAAAGCCTCCAAGATAATCATCATCATTCAGGTCCACCGACTTGTTGTCAATGTCATACACGCCGAACTTGATGCTCTGCACTTTCTCAAAGTAGTAATCAATGACCGGCTTTGTGGAGAACTCTGGACTCTGACAGTTCTTCACCTTCTCTGTTCGAGCCAACTAGAGTGAAAAGAATAGAATGTGACAATTAAAAATATGAGCCAATCCTCTTGGCTGGCTTAAAATGTAAAACTTGTTGCTAGATTCTCGCAGTGGGAAAACAAATGAATAAAATGAAATTAATAAATTGAAGAAAATTATAGTGACCCCCCCCCCCCCCCCAAACACACACACACACTCAAATGCATAGATTCTTTTGCTAAAGACATTTTACAATAAGTTTCCATTAAACATGGTCCTATTTGGTGAAAGTGTGCACATCGAGAACTGTCAATCACCAACATGGATTATCCCATTTATTACCAAATCCAGAATAAGCAAGCATCTACTATATAAATTGTCTAAGGGTCACTTCCGCCTGTCTGTCTGTCTCAGATATTCATTGGTCGCGGCCTCTGTCTGTCATGGAAATCCAAGTCGCTGTTTGGTCGTGGCAAAACGCGCACGACCAATCAGCGACGGGCACAGTCCGGGGGCAACATGGCCGCTCCTTCCTCCCCTCCAGTCAGCGCTCACACAGGGTTAATGGCAGCGCTAATAGACCGCGCTATGCCGCGGTGTTACGCACTCCATTAACGCTGCTATTAACCCTGTGTGACCAAGTTTTTACTATTGATGCTGCCTATGTAAAAAGATCTAATGTAAAAAATAAAAAAATCGTTATATACTCACCGTCCGTCGGCCCTTCGGATCCACAACAGGCTTTTCCCGCTCCTCTCGATGCGCCGGTGACCGCTCCATCATGCATTGCGATCTCGCGAGATGATGACTTATCGGTCTCGCGAGACCGCTACGTTATCATGTCGCGAGACCGCAAACGCTTCCTGGATCCGGAGGCCAACGGAGGGCGAGTATATAACTTTTTTATTTGCTTTTTTTTTTTTTTTTTTTTAACAGGGATATGATGCCCACATTGCTATATACTGCGTGGCCTGTGCTATACACTACGTGCATGGCCTGTGCTATACACTACATATGTGGCCTGTGCTATACACTACGTGCGTGGCCTGTGCTATACACTACATGTGTGGCCTGTGCTATACACTACGTGCGTGGCCTGTGCTATACACTATGTGCGTGGCCTGTGCTATACACTACGTGCGTGGGCTGTTATACACTACGTCAGCTGTGTTATATGCTATGTGGCTGTGCTATATACTCCGTGGGCTGTGTTATATACTACGTGGCTCTGCTATATCCTCTGTGGGCTGTGCTATATACTACGTGGCTCTGCTATATACTACATGGCTGTGCCATTTACTACGTGGGCTGTTATATACTACGTGGCTGTGCTATATACTAAGTGGCCGGTCGTGAACAATCAGCGACAGGCGCAGTCCGCCCGCGAATTGGCGCGGGAGTTGAACTATGCTTCGCCAATTGGTCGCGGCCGGCCAAATCCTGTATATTCAATGTATTATTCTAAAATCTTCATAAATAAACCACATACATATTCTAGAATACCCGATGCGTTAGAATCGGGCTACCATCTAGTTTAAAATAATAATAATATAAAAGTTACATTGGTGTATAAATTTGAGGGAAATATTCAATATGTTCAGTTCTATTACTTGGTGCTCATAGATTGCACAGCATGTCCAAGCGAACAGGTTCGTTTTATGAAAAATGTAAAATTTACTGTACCTCTGACCATTTTCCATCACCAATGCTTTGCAGAACTACACATAAGGGATCAGATTTGGATCCAATATCCTTATCCAAAAGGTCTGAGCAAGAAATGGACAGCTGGATCTTGGTGACACACTGAGCCATCTGTAACAGAAGGAACAGCAATGTTGTAAATGAGGACTACACAAAATACTCAGCTTACACAGGTAAAGCTGATAAAAGCAGTAAAATACATACATGACTGCAGTGAACTAGAAGAGAGCCCCATCTATTACGATGGCTGGAGAGATGCTGCACATTAACCACATCCATTGTTTGGTTAGACTGATGCGTGCAATCCTCCCTACACCAACTTTCAGCTCTCCGCAAGGAGAAAAGTTTACCCTTTAAACCTGATCCCATAACATTACGTGGTAAGGATATCGCTTCAAAAGAATGACAAAGCCAGCCGTTTCCTAGACTGAAATGGCTGACAGCAGGCAAGACAGACAAGTTTGAGAAGACAGACATGTCAAAGACTGATGTGCCAAGTTCACTTACGCCAATCGAATATCAAAGACGGTAATAGAAAGACAAATTGGCAGACCAATTCAATACAAAGAAAATGAACACTCGCTTTCAAACTGCAGTAATGAGTCAAAGGCCAGACAGGTCACAAAGAAGAAGCTCTCTTACCCTAGAAAGTCAAATGTGCCGTCTACAGGACTGAGAATGGGACAGTTTTATATGAGCAATTGCAGAAGTACCGGTTTCAGTAAAACAAGCTGACAGAAGCTGCATTACAATAGGTTTAGTGTGTAATATAATAGACTACGTGACACCAAATATTTGTATATAAAAACCTGATTATTCATCAAACAGAGAAATATATAATCTACTATCAATTCATCTGCATGATCAAAATGAAAAATTCCAGGGTTTGTTTGTTTTTTTTGCACAGGTCAATCTCCTAGTTTTGGTTCAGGACATAGCCCACCACATCCAATATCTGCATATTTCTACTAGATATTACCAGAAACCATAAAAAAGTGATTTTCACAGAAGGTGTGGAGCAGGACACCACTCTGTACCTGCATGGATGGAGCTCAACATTGTAAGATCTTTAAAATTTGTGTTTTGGGGATCTGAAAATCATTTGAATCTCACCAACCACAAAAAAAAAGGTTTTAGGTTTCAGTTTTTGTGCCTGTAACTCCTTGCACTACAAAGCCTAACCAATTCTAGTTTAATTGCAGTCTGTATTTACTGTGTCTGACAGTGCATTGGTAATTGATTAAGGAGAGTTTCACATGTCTGACATTCATGGCCTGAGTATTTACCACCACGCGTGGGATATCCTGACCTAAACTCAACAGCTTCATAAGCATACATGGAGGTTTTTCAATTTTGATCAGAAGACCCAAGGTCATCTTGATCATATTGGTCCAGTCTCTGACCCTTAATGTTGGACGTGTGAAACCAAACCAAAACCTTCTAAATGTTTCCTGAATATATTCAATTTCATAAAAAGTAGTATAGTAATAGGGGTGCACAAGGGTTATAAAAATCCAAGTGCTTGGTGCTAAAAATCTAATTTGCCTTGACTATGGTATAGAACAGGGAACAATCTTTTCCCGCGTTTAAAAGAAAGCCTAGTTATGACCTTGAGTGGAAATTTTTTATTCATATACCTTTCAAAGGAAAGACGCGTACAAATTATTGGGTGCACTTCCTAATTTAAAAATGTAAAAATGTATTTAGAAACAAAAAATTGAGCAAGAACCTCTTTCCTAAGCCATAAATTGGCACTGGGTTACAATCCATATAGCAGGCATGATAACAAATGTAGCCATGTAAATGTGGTGGATATCAGACACAAGTATCAATGGACACTACTGAATACTATATAAAAGAATATAAGCAAGAGATTTGTGCAGTAAAGTGCCATGTGCATAGTCATCAGGTAAATTGGCCAATAGAAAAAGCATGATATGGGAACGAGGACCACACACGTATCGCCACAGGAGGTGGCTTCCTCTGGGGTGATATCCACCACATTAAATGGCTATTAGTTATCATGCCTGTTATAAGTTGTATTCCAGTGCCAATTTTTGGCCTAAGAAACAGGTACTAACAAAATATGCACAATTTTAAATGATTTTATTTGTCTGGTCTAGGCTTGTTTGTAATCATAGGTCAAAATGTCATGCTCAAAAGGTCAGTACTGTTCACCCCATGGAAACCTAGGAATGTAGTACATCATAGATAAAAATGGAAGGATAGGTTTTGATGGTTTAGAAGCGTTACTAGCCCACTGTAACAGCTCTGCTTGTCCTAAAATATGTGATGATGAGATACAAACCACATGACAGCGAGCTCAGTCCGCTATCTTCTCCCAGCACATTCCCCTACCATGACTCATGTCCACAAACTAAGCCTAACTCCGCTTTTGTATTTGGTTGATGAGAAGAAAAAGAAAAACTGGACAGGATTATGGCAAATATCTATGAGTACAAGGTGAACGGTGATAAAGAGGGGATTCACAATGGAAATCAGTGACATGACCCTAGACAAGGGGTAGGCAATTAATTTTCCTGAGTGACTACATGAGAAACCGTGACTGTTGTGGAGGGCAGAACCAATAGGCTAAAATGAATTAAGGTCAATATTAATTCCAACATATAATATTTATAATTAATATTATCACTCAATATTGAACAGAATTAAGTATGCCGACATTACCCTATATAGCGTTTGAACCTGAATAAAGCCTCTTCTATATATAGTTAGGTCCATATATATTTGGACAGAGACAACATTTTTCTAATTTTGGTTATAGACATTACCACAATGAATTTTAAACAAAACAATTCAGATGCAGTTGAAGTTCAGACTTTCAGCTTTCATTTGAGGGTATCCACGTTAAAATTGGATGAAGGATTAAGGAGTTTCAGCTCCTTAACATGTGCCACACTGTTTTTTAAAAGGGACCAAAAGTAATTGAAGAGATTAAATAATTTTAAATAAAATGTTCATTTCTAGTACTTGGTTGAAAACCCTTTGTTGGCAATGACTGCCTGAAGTCTTGAACTCATGGACATCACCAGACGCTGTGTTTCCTCCTTTTGATGCTCTGCCAGGCCTTCACTGCGGTGGTTTTCAGTTGCTGTTTGTTTGTGGGCCTTTCTGTCTGAAGTTTAGTCTTTAACAAGTGAAATGCATGCTCAATTGGGTTGAGATCAGGTGACTGACTCGGCCATTCAAGAATATTCCATTTCTTTGCTTTAATAATCTCCTGGGTTGCTTTGGCTTTATGTTTTGGGTCATTGTCCATCTGTAGTATGAAACGACGACCAATCAGTTTGGCTGCATTTGGCTGGATCTGAGCACACAGTATGGCTCTGAATACCTCAGAATTCATTTGGCTGCTTCTGTCCTGTGTCACATCATCAATAAACACTAGTGACCCAGTGCCACTGGCAGCCATGCATGCCCAAGCCATCACACTGCCTCCGCCGTGTCTTACAGATGATGTGGTATGCTTTGGATCATGAGCTGTACGCCTTCGCCATACTTTTCTCTTTCCATCATTCTGGCAGAGGTTGAACTTGGTTACATCTGTCTAAAGAATGTCATTCCAGAACTGGGCTGGCTTTTTTAGATGTTTTTTAGCAAAGTCCAGTCTAGCCTTTTTATTCTTGATGCTTATGAGTGGCTTGCACCGTGCAGTGAACCCTCTGTATTTGCTTTCGTGCAGTCTTCTCTTCATGGTAGATTTGGATATTGATACACCTACCTCCTGGAGAGTGTTGTTCACTTTGTTGGCTGTTGTGAAGGGGTTTCTCTTCACCATGGAGATTATTCTGCAATCATCCACCACTGTTGTCTTCCGTGGGCGCCCAGGTCTTTTTGCATTGATGAGTTCACCAGTGCTTTCCGTCTTTCTCAGGATGTACCAAACTGTAGATTTTGCCACTCCTAAACTAATATTGTAGCAATTTCTTGGATGGGTTTTTTCTGGTTTCGCAGCTTAAGGGTGGCTTGTTTCCCGTCCATGGAGAGCTCCTTTGACCACACGTTTACTTCACAGCAAAACCTTCCAAATACAAGCACCACACCTCAAATCAACTCCAGGCCTTTTATCTGCATAATTGAGAATGACATAACGAAGGGATTGCCCACACCTGTCCATGAAATAGCCTTGGAGTCAATTGTCCAATTACTTTTGGTCCCTTTAAAAACAGGGTGGTACATATTAAGGAGCTGAAACTCCTAAACCCTTCATCCAATTTTAATGTGGATACCCTCAAATGAAGGCTGAAAGTCTGAACTTCAACTGCATCTGAATTGTTTTGCTTAAAATTCATTGTGGTAATGTCTATAACCAAAATTAGAAAAACGTTGTCTGTCCAAATATATATGGACCTAACTGTATTTATCATATGAGGCCCACACAGCCTCTCCATGAACCAGAGTATGAGGCCCACACAGCCTCCCCATGTCCAGAGTATGAGGCTCACACAGCCTCCCCATGAACAAGAGTATGAGGCCCACACAGCCTCCCCATGTCCACAGTAAGACCCTCTTAGCCTCCTCATGTGCAGCCAAACATCCCATATACAAAACTAAAAAACAAAACAAATAAAAAACACTCACCTTGCTCCCATTCCCCGACATTCTGCTTCTGCACCTGTCTTGATGTCTCTGGTGCGCTGACTCTCTGCAGTACACAGCTGACGCGATGAAATGACATCGCATCAGCTGTTTCACACGCTGATTGGTGGATTAAGTGGCCTGAGGCTCTTCCTCCACCAATGCAGTCCGCGTGGATACATTGCATTTTTTGGTCTGTAAGACGCACCTAGGTTTTAGAGGAGGAAATTAGGAAAAAAAATATTGAAGCTAAAAAATGTGGTCAATTCTGTACTCAATATCCCCTATACTGGTATATATGGTCACCTCATCGCCATCCTGATACACATGGCTCATCCATCCCTACCCTGGTATGCATGGCCCCATCATCCCTATATTAGTATGCATGAATCCCTCATCCCTATCCTGGTATGAATGGCCCCCTCATCCCTATCCTGGTAGAAATGGTCCCTCTCATCCCTAACCTGGCAGGAATGATCGCTCTCATCCCTACTCTAGTATGCATGGCTCCATCCCTATCCTGGTATGCAGGGCCACCATCTCGTACTAGTATGCATGACCCCATCCCTATCCTGGTATGCAGGGCCCCTATCTTGTCCAAGTATGCATGGCTCCATCCTGGTATGCAGGGGCCCCCATCCTTATCATGGTATGCAGGGCCCCTCCATCGCCTCCTAGTATGCATGGCCCATCCCTATTCTAGTATGAATAGCCCCTATCCCAGTCCTAGTATGCATACCCCCGTTCTTATAATTGGCCCCACCACATCCTGGTATGCATGAAAACATTAAAAAAACCAAACCATTACACTTACTTTCCTTGCGCTCCCTTGCAGTGTCCTGCTCCATTGCCAGCAGCTGCTTCATGCTTGTAAGCAGCCCAAGGCAGGGACGTCATGCGCTGCTCACAAGCAGAGCACAGCTGCCGGAATACTCACTGCTCTGCACGCCAGGACTTTGTGCGCAGAGAGCATTCATTGCTCTTCAGTAGTGCGCACAGTGTCAGCCGAAGACTTTCTGTTACTGCCGGCGGTCATGTATGCCGCTACTTAAGAGCAATGAATACTCACTGCTCTGCACGCACAGTCCCAGCGTGCAGAGCAGTGAGTATTCTGGCAGTTGTGCGCTGCTTGTGAGCAGCACATGACGTCCCTGCCATGTGCAGATTGCAAGCATATAGCAGCTATCGACAAAGGAGAAGAACGCTGCAAGGGAACTCCGGCAAGGTAAGTGTAATTTTATTTGTAATGTTTTCTGATGGGGCCATGCATACCAGGATGAGGGTGGGGGTCAATCATAAGGATGGGGCCATTCAAACCGGGACTGGGGTTGGGGGCCAATTATACCAAAACACTATTAAAGATAAATGAATATTCATTGGCCTACACACCCGTGGGCGTGGAATGCCGTGAATATTCATTTCTCTTTAGCTGCGGGCACAGGAGTTAGCTGCAGCATCGGGTTTCAGCCTCCTGTGACCCGCTGCTCCGCCGATGCCGCTCCCCCTCCTACCCACCACGGTAGACAGCGAGCAGGTACAGTGCGGACCATGTGCCAGGACTGAGACAGCCAGTCTCAGGGCAGGATGTGGCCCGCAGGCCACACTTGGCCCAGGTCTGCCCTAGAGTCATAATGGCTAAAGTCCTTTCCTTGTACAGCCTCATGTATCAATACTAAGAACTTCACCCTTCATTTCTACCAACTTGAAACACATGCTCATTAAATAACTGGAAGCAAGGAAAGATTGAAAAATTTCTCTTCTTGAGTCCTGTGTCCCTGAAAATACACAGTATAAATACTTCAAATTCTTATAACTTATTAAGAATCACTTTTTTTTCCTCATTTTACAGCCACATACATCTATGCTGTAATCTACACACTTTAGAACGTAGGGCCCATGGTCCGTTTTTCCCCCCCATTTTGATACGACAGTTCCTGCATTTGATCCAAATCTCTTTATATACACGGCCCTCTTTCAATATTAAATTACGTTATCCTATAACAATGACAATATTAGATACCACAGGGAATGAAAAACTTATTGTGTATTGTCATGCATTAAAAAAAGTAGGCTCTCGATCACCCAAAAAGTGCAAAGTTAGGTCTTTCATGGCTGTGCCACTGAAAGTAGAGCAGTCTAGTACTTGCTTCTATTTTAAACTAGTAAATTAAAGGACTGGCTACATCATTTATATTTGCAACCACAAGGACACAAAAAAAAAAACGTAATCACATGAATACCCATACTGGCAACTCCAATATTTAGAGTTAGCGAGGCTTTTATTCATTTATTTTTTTACGGTAGATCTGCACAGGCTTTGATTGGCCCACCAAGAAGTCGGTGAATCCTTTTTGGGGCTTTGAACCAACAAGCAAGCATCTCAATTTTAATTCTCTCCATATAGTTTGTCATTAGCTCGCCTTCGAGCAATGCACAACTGTAGCAATGACATCCAGTCTCCCTTCCTATATTACACAGCCCTAGCCACTATTAGGGTACGTGTCCACGTTCAGGATGGCCGGCGGTTTTGACGGAGCGGCAAACTCGCTCCACCCACTTCTGGGGACGCGATGACGCCGGATGTGTTCATTGCACACATCCGGAATCATCGCACCCCACAAATAGGGCCCTGTGTTATACCTTGTGGCGGCGCAGCGGCACCGCAAGGTAAACGGACATGCTGTGATCTAAAAAGACGCGCCGCATGTCCGGAATCGCAGGGCCGCCAAATGCGTGTTCGCACACATAGTGGAGACGGGATTTCGCAGCGTCAAACATGCATCATTTCCTGAACATGGAAACATACCCTTAGAGGAAGTATGTCTGCATTATGCAGCTACTGATCCTGCAGCCCCAAGCAACTTCTATACGCAGTCATTACTGATGGCTGACACATTGGAGGACACATATACTTTGAATGCCTGCTAATAAGTGGAGGAGGCCAGCAACTAGAGGTCCCTGACAAATTTTTTCCATCTATTTGAAGCCATAATACACCCTATTGGAGTCAGCATATGAAATAGGTAAGTATTTTCTATACAAGTGCAAAAAAGTTTCAGGCAGGTGTGGAAAAATTATATTTCAAATGAACATATTTAATGAACATATTACAAGATATTTTCATAAAATGTACTTTATTGGTAACATTTAATTAATCACATGTTCATATGTAGTATATTGTCTGCGTTTTCCTAGAACTCTCCATAGGTTTGCATACACGTTTGTTGAGGCAGTAGACATAACATTTGGTTATGAGGTATTGTTTTATTGTCAAATATGGAAAAATGCTGCAAATGTAAAAATGCTTTAAAAAAAAAAAAATCAAGCTGTTAATAGTTTGTATTTTTAATTATGGTAATAAAAATAAAGTGATTGAAAGAACAAAAGAGAAATCAAAATCAAAATTTGGAGTGACCCCTACTTTGCCTTCAAAACAGCATCAATTCTTCTAGGTCTCTTGCATAAAGTAAGGAATCTTGTAGGATTATAGGCAGGAGAATGAGTTACCAGTTATCCTAAACAAGAGAGCGTGATCATCATTTTCATATTTAGGTTGAAGGATAGTCCATAACTGGAATAGCTGTGCAGAGGGCTTAAAACTGGAACTATGAACAGCCAAACTAATTCAAACGTGAAGTTATAGAAGACAGTTTCAGATCATACACTTTGGCAAAACTAAGCACAGCAACAAGGAGGAGGGTAGTTATAATGCATCAGCAAGGTGTCTCGCAGGTAAAGTTTTAAAGTTTGCTGGCTTTCAAACTGTGTTCAAGCTTTTCTCAAGAAACGCCCACAAAAAACGTGAAACATTGAGGACTCTAGACACAGCATAAACTTTTCTTTGAAATTGGAAGATGTCCAGCAGTGCCATCAGCACAGAGCTGGAAGCAACCAGTGGGACCCAGCTACACACATCTACTGTTCGGAGGAGTCTGACTAGAAGTGGTCTTCATGGAAGAACTGCGACTTATTTTCTTGACAGAGTTTTGCCAGAGTGTCTCAACTGGTCACAAAACATAGGAACTATGGTGCACAAAAATATCAGCAGCTGCTGTAACAGATGGCAGTTTGTTTGCAGAAGTGCTAGAGAAGGGTACAATAATGGAGTTTCTGCAGGAAACAATGAAGCCTTGTTGCAGCTTTTCCCTTTTCCTTGAGCCACACAACAAAAGAAGAAAAAAAACAATGGATTTTCTACTTCCCTTTGGTCAGATTCCAGTTCACAAAAAATAAATAAATGGGTTTTCCACCATTTTTTCCAAATTGAAAAGTACCGGTAACTATGCAAATAGCCTCTTCAGAGAGGTGGAAAAAAGGAACTCCAGTGCCACCTATTGGAAGTAGCAAGAGTGGCTGCCATTTCTCTTCTAGTCCCTTGCCAGTCTCATTGCTTCCTCTTCTGGTGAAAGAACAATCACTGACTACAGAGGTCACTTGCCATCCCTTTTAGAGAAAAATGCTACAGAGACCTAGGCATCTCTTGGAGAGAAACAGTAAGGCTATTATTTTAACACCATGTTGGGTCATATTCTTCAACTTAAAAAATAAAGTAGCTGGCCCTTTTAATGAAGATTAATCAGACAATGATATGTGCCCAAAATGATGGCATTTAAAAACAAACCTTCTAATAACTATTGCCGTGGGAAAGGTTATGGTGGTGGGAATGCCAAGTCCTAAGATGAACAACAATTGCGCCTAACAATAGGGTGGTCCCCCACAGTCACTTCTACTGGTCACCCCTAAACGCCATTCGGGCAGACAAACTACGGATGCAAACTCGGCTTTGGGAAAATGGCCGCCGCGTTCTCTAATGCGCACGCGCGGCATCCCGCGGCCATTTTCCTGAAGCCCCGTGCAGCAGAGCACTCGATCTGCGCACGCGCGGCCCCAGGAAGATGGCCGCCCCCACCGACGAAAGGGATGACAGCGCAGATCGCGCGCCGCTTGTTCACGTGCCCACAGTGGATTAGTCACCTCAACATGCGGACACCACTACGCCACCAACGTAAAGCTGAGGAAGAACCAGCGCTGTGAACACGCCCTCCCGACCTGACCAGCCTGATTGACAGGCGAAAACGGCGACTTTGGTAAGTTATTTCTCAGCATAGGTGGGGAATCGGGGTACACTACATACACTATAGTAACACACAGCGCAGGCCCTATTTAACAGTATTTATATCTCAAAAAACGGGGTGACAGGTTCCCTTTAACTCTGCTGCCCAACTAATTAATCTCTCTCCTCGCTACACAACTGCTTCAGCGCTTTGCAAATCCCTTCACAGGCTCCCAATTTTCCAGCGTATCCAGTTTAAATTACTAACACTGACCTACAAAGCCATCCATAACCTTTCTCCTCCATATATTTCCACACTAATCTCTCAATATCTTCCCTCACGTAATCTCCGGTCCTCCCAAGACCTCCTCCATTCCTCCACGCTTATTCGCTCCTCACTCAAATCGCCTCCAAGACTTCTCCCGAATATCCCCCATCCTCTGGAATTCAGTGCCCCAACACATCCGGTTATCCACTACTTTTGGATTCTTCAAAAGAAACCTGAAAACCCACCTCTTCAAGGAAGCTTACAGCCTGTAAAGACCACACGGCCACCTCAACACCATTGGAGCTACTGCAACCCTCAACCTACTGTTTCCTTCCCCATAATCCTGTAGAATGTAAGCCCACAAGGGCAGGGTCCTCTTCCTTCTGTACCAGTCTGTCATTGTTAGTTTTTTTTTTACTGTAAGGATTTTGTATTTTGATGTAACCCCTTCTCATGTACAGCACCATGGAATTAATGGTGCTATATAAATTATTATTATTATTGTTATTAATAATTAAAAAAGAGAACACCTTTATAACATAGTATAATTTGGCAATTTTCAAACTTTTTATTTTTTATGCCCTTAAATGAAAGAGTCATGTCACACAACATTTCCCATAGGTCTACTTTACATCAGCACAATTTTTTAAACAAATTTTTTTGTTAAGTTAGAAGGGTTAAAAGTTGACCAGCAATTGAATTTTTCCTTACACAATGTATTTATTTTTGTAAAGAACCACCTCGCATTTAAAGTGATAGAAAATACCCAAAAGTTACACGATTCTAAAAACTGCACCCTTCAAGGTGCTCAAAGCCACATCAAGAAGGAGAGGAAGGAAAAAAGAAAAAAAACATTTACTCTTTTTTTCCCCCACAAAATTTTTACTTTAGACCCAATTTTTTTTTATTTTCACAAGATTAACAGGAGAAAATGGACCCCAAAGTTTGTTGATCTCCTGATCACAGCAATACGCCATATGTCATAAAAAAATGTACTGTTTGGGCACACGGCAGGACTCAGAAAGGAAGGAGCACAGTTTTGACATTTTGAACGCAAAGTTGGCTAGAATCGTGAGCGGATGCAATATTGCATTTGGAGAGCCCCAGATGTGCCTAAACATCCCCAAAGAAATTTATACGGATGTGTGGCGAGCACCTTTAGCTCCCAGGTGCTTCACAGAAATTTATAAAGCTGAACCGTAGAAACACACATTTTCTCCCAAAAATGTTTTTTTTTTTAATTTTTTTTTAGCCCCACAATTATTTTATTTTCACAAAGTTAACATGAGAAAATGGACCCCAAAATTTGTTCTGCATCTTCTCCAGAGTACGCTCACACCCTATATGTGGGAGAAAACTACTGTTTGGGCGCATGGCAAAGCTCGGAAAGGAAGGAGTGACGTTTTGGAATGCAGACTTTGATGGAATGGTCTGCGGTCATCATGTCGTGTTTCTAGAACACCAGAAGTGCTTAAACAGAGGAAAACCCCAATAAGTGACCCTATAATGGAATTGATCTGGTGTTTCCTGGTATGTGAATTTTATAATGTTGTGGCATACGTGAGTAGTGTAAAGTGTATCAAGTTGGCATAAGTGAGCAGTGTAGAGTATGCCAGATTGGTATATGTGAGTTCTGCAAGTCAGAAATGAATTTAGTAGTTCATGGATATGTGTTGTAGAGTTTAAAGCATTGTTTCTTGGTTTTTTTTTTTGTTTGTTTTTTTTTTTAACACAGGACAGGTTTGTCGGGGCAGGTGTCGCATAGATAAGTGGCGTTATTGCGTATCCCCCATCTGTAACACTCTCTGCAATACTTTTGTGACCGTCCTTCCTTTTCTCCAGTGAGGTCACTCAAACAACAATGTTGGCCTTGTACAATGCGAGCACCTTCAGTTAGGCCAGTCTCACACGTCCAGATATTTCCGGTACCGGAACTATCCGTGTCCGTGTGTGCACATAGGCCATCCGTGTGTCATCCATGTGCTATCCGTGTGTCCGTGTTTATCGTCCGTATGCGGTCAGTGTGTCTATCTGTATTATGAAACAATTTGTTTCAATTTTAACCCTATGACTTTAAAAAAAAAAAAAAGCACACAGACAGCACACGGACGGCATCCGTGTGCGGTACGTGTTTACATGCACCCATTGAACACTGACATGTCTCCGTGTTTTGCACACAGACACACGGTCCGTGAAAACACGCTGACATCTGCAGAGATATTTATTTTAATGTGTCTACGTGTGTCAGTGTCCCCGGTAAGTGAGGAAACTCATCCCACATACCAGAGCCACTGACGTGTGAAACCGGCCTTAAGGGAAGTACTGGCGCCTGCTCCTTCCTGATCTCCAAAAGGTTAGGGCCTTGATTATTACCTCCTGGAACTGAAGGTACGTAACTTTCTGGCCTGCATGTCATGAAAGCACGCAAGCATTGTACATTATCATCAGTACAATATGCACTGCCAGCTTCTTGTACTACACCTTGGCTTGTCTCTTGGCATTGTATGGCTGGAGGGCTTGATAAGAGATCAAATCCTCCCATGTTCTTGTTGTACCCCTGTACACAGTCTGGTTTGAGGACCTGAGAAGCGGTATCTCGTACAGCAGTGGGGATGCTACCATCACCATGTATAGTGGTCAAGAAAAGGACATCCCGCTTGTCCTTGTACTTTACCACAAGCATGTTGTCACTATATTGGGCTCTGCCCTCACCTTTTCTGAACAGCTGCCCAATTAGTGGAGTGTTATATTAAACATGAACACTCCAATATTGCCGAAGATCTGGCTTCTTCACAGACCCCACGTGCAGGACAAATTCATAAAACGTCATCCTTTCTTCTGTGTCTACAGGGGTCCAGTTAGAAAATGACGAAAGACTGTTTTGTGCCAAAAATTGCTGGGCGTACAAATTTGTCTGGGCCACCATGAGGTTTACAAAATCCTCAGAAAAAATGACTATTTCTATGAGTCTGGTGGTGTCAAACTGGATTCCTGATTGCACCACAAAATCAGGAATCAGTGGCTCTTAATCTACAAGGAAGGAGTCCATAAAGGGTCGGTAATGCTGGGTGCTGGTTCACTTTCTGTTCTGGGGTGTCAAGATGGCAGTTCAGTATCACTTGAGGAAGATGAAAAATAAAAGAATGTGGCATCCTGTCCCTCTCCATCAGTGGCGGGTGCTAGGAAGCTGTAGTATCCCTGCTCTGCTGACTATCGTGATTGAGATGAGTGTGACACACGTGCGTGCGTGCGTACGTACGTGCGTGCGTGCCTAAAATTGATGTAAAAAAAAAAAAAGAATTTATCGAAAGGTAAAAATAAAAAAAAAATAGAAAAATTGTAAAATTAAAAGAAAACATTTTTTTTTTTACTAAAATGGACATTTGTATAAAAAAAAAAAAAATTACTGAGCATTCACAACTGACACTAACCCTAACTAAATAAAAAAAAAATAAAAATACTGTAGTAGTCGCCGATTACTACAATATATGTTTGCTGTCCCTAATCTAGTCACATCAACTGAATTTTTTTTCTTATTTATGTATACATAGTAACATAGTAACATAGTTAGTAAGGCCGAAAAAAGACATTTGTCCATCCAGTTCAGCCTATATTCCATCATAATAAATACCCAGATCTACGTCCTTCTACAGAACCTAATAATTGTATGATACAATATTGTTCTGCTCCAGGAAGACATCCAGGCCTCTCTTGAACCCCTCGACTGAGTTCGCCATCACCACCTCCTCAAGCAAGCAATTCCAGATTCTCACTGCCCTAACAGTAAAGAATCCTCTTCTATGTTGGTGGAAAAACCTTCTCTCCTCCAGACGCAAAGAATGCCCCCTTGTGCCCGTCACCTTCCTTGGTATAAACAGATCCTCAGCGAGATATTTGTATTGTCCCCTTATATACTTATACATGGTTATTAGATCGCCCCTCAGTCGTCTTTTTTCTAGACTAAATAATCCTAATTTCGCTAATCTATCTGGGTATTGTAGTTCTCCCATCCCCTTTATTAATTTTGTTGCCCTCCTTTGTACTCTCTCTAGTTCCATTATATCCTTCCTGAGCACCGGTGCCCAAAACTGGACACAGTACTCCATGTGCGGTCTAACTAGGGATTTGTACAGAGGCAGTATAATGCTCTCATCATGTGTATCCAGACCTCTTTTAATGCACCCCATGATCCTGTTTGCCTTGGCAGCTGCTGCCTGGCACTGGCTGCTCCAGGTAAGTTTATCATTAACTAGGATCCCCAAGTCCTTCTCCCTGTCAGATTTACCCAGTGGTTTCCCATTCAGTGTGTAATGGTGACATTGATTCCTTCTTCCCATGTGTATAACCTTACATTTATCATTGTTAAACCTCATCTGCCACCTTTCAGCCCAAGTTTCCAACTTATCCAGATCCATCTGTAGCAGAATACTATCTTCTCTTGTATTAACTGCTTTACATAGTTTTGTATCATCTGCAAATATCGATATTTTACTGTGTAAACCTTCTACCAGATCATTAATGAATATGTTGAAGAGAACAGGTCCCAATACTGACCCCTGCGGTACCCCACTGGTCACAGCGACCCAGTTAGAGACTATACCATTTATAACCACCCTCTGCTTTCTATCACTAAGCCAGTTACTAACCCATTTACACACATTTTCCCCCAGACCAAGCATTCTCATTTTGTGTACCAACCTCTTGTGCGGCACGGTATCAAACGCTTTGGAAAAATCGAGATATACCACGTCCAATGACTCACCGTGGTCCAGTCTATAGCTTACCTCTTCATAAAAACTGATTAGATTGGTTTGACAGGAGCGATTTCTCATAAACCCATGCTGATATGGAGTTAAACAGTTATTCTCATTGAGATAATCCAGAATAACATCCCTCAGAAACCCTTCAAATATTTTACCAACAATAGAGGTTAGACTTACTGGCCTATAATTTCCAGGTTCACTTTTAGAGCCCTTTTTGAATATTGGCACCACATTTGCTATGCGCCAGTCCTGCGGAACAGACCCTGTCGCTATAGAGTCACTAAAAATAAGAAATAATGGTTTATCTATTACATTACTTAGTTCTCTTAGTACTCGTGGGTGTATGCCATCCGGACCCGGAGATTTATCTATTTTAATCTTATTTAGCCGGTTTCGCACCTCTTCTTGGGTTAGATTGGTGACCCTTAATATAGGGTTTTCATTGTTTCTTGGGATTTCACCTAGCATTTCATTTTCCACCGTGAATACCGTGGAGAAGAAGGTGTTTAATATGTTAGCTTTTTCCTCGTCATCTACAACCATTCTTTCCTCACTATTTTTTAAGGGGCCTACATTTTCAGTTTTTATTCTTTTACTATTGATATAGTTGAAGAACAGTTTGGGATTAGTTTTACTCTCCTTAGCAATGTGCTTCTCTGTTTCCTTTTTGGCAGCTTTAATTAGTTTTTTAGATAAAGTATTTTTCTCCCTATAGTTTTTTAGAGCTTCAATGGTGCCATCCTGCTTTAGTAGTGCAAATGCTTTCTTTTTACTGTTAATTGCCTGTCTTACTTCTTTGTTTAGCCACATTGGGTTTTTCCTATTTCTAGTCCTTTTATTCCCACAAGGTATAAACCGCTTACACTGCCTATTTAGGATGTTCTTAAACATTTCCCATTTATTATCTGTATTCTCATTTCTGAGGATATTGTCCCAGTCTACCAGATTAAGGGCATCTCTAAGCTGTTCAAACTTTGCCTTCCTAAAGTTCAATGTTTTTGTGACTCCCTGACAAGTCCCCCTAGTGAAAGACAGGTGAAACTGCACAATATTGTGGTCGCTATTTCCTAAATGCCCAACCACCTGCAGATTTGTTATTCTGTCAGGTCTATTAGATAGTATTAGGTCTAAAAGTGCTGCTCCTCTGGTTGGATTCTGCACCAATTGTGAAAGATAATTTTTCTTGGTTATTAGCAGAAACCTGTTGCCTTTATGGGTTTCACAGGTTTCTGTTTCCCAGTTAATATCCGGGTAGTTAAAGTCCCCCATAACCAGGACCTCATTATGGGTTGCAGCTTCATCTATCTGCTTTAGAAGTAGACTTTCCATGCTTTCTGTTATATTTGGGGGTTTGTAACAGACCCCAATGAGAATTTTGTTACCATTTTTCCCTCCATGAATTTCAACCCATATGGACTCGACATCCTCATTCCCTTCGCTAATATCCTCCCTTAAAGTGGACTTTAGACAAGACTTTACATAGAGACAAACCCCTCCTCCTCTCCGATTTTTACGATCCTTTCTAAACAGACTGTAACCCTGTAAGTTAACTGCCCAGTCATAGCTTTCATCTAACCATGTCTCGGTTATTCCCACTATGTCAAAGTTACCTGTAGATATTTCTGCTTCTAGTTCTTCCATCTTGTTTGTCAGGCTTCTGGCGTTTGCGAGCATGCAGTTTAGAGGATTTTGTTTTGTTCCAATCTCCTCACTGTGGATTGTTTTAGAAATGTTCTTACCTCCCTTCTGAGTATGTTTTCCTGGGTCATCTTTGTTCGAGTCTAATGTTTTTCTTCCCGTCCCCTCTTCTTCTAGTTTAACGCCCTCCTGATGAGTGTAGCGAGTCTTCTGGCGAATGTGTGTTTCCCAGGTTTGTTGAGGTGTAGTCCGTCTCTGGCGAGGAGTCCATCATACCAGTAATTCACACCGTGGTCCAGGAATCCAAATCCTTGTTGTCTGCACCATCGTCTTAGCCAGTTGTTTGCATCAAGGATCCTGTTCCATCTCCTGGTGCCATGCCCGTCTACTGGAAGGATAGAAGAAAAAACTACCTGTGCATCCAGTTCCTTTACTTTCTTCCCCAACTCTTCAAAGTCCTTGCAGATTGTCGGTAGGTCCTTCCTTGCCGTGTCATTGGTGCCAACATGTATCAGAAGAAATGGGTGGACGTCCTTGGAGCTGAAGAGCTTTGGTATCCTATCGGTCACATCCTTGATCATCGCACCTGGAAGGCAGCATACTTCTCTTGCAGTTATGTCCGGTCTGCAGATGGCTGCTTCGGTGCCTCTCAGTAGTGAGTCTCCCACCACCACCACTCTTCGTTGCTTCTTGGCTGTACTTTTTGCTGTCACTTGTTGCTGTGTGCCCTTTTCTTTTTTGCTTGCTGGTATTGCTTCATTCGTAGGTGTGCCATCTTCATCCTCTACAAAGATTTGATATCGGTTCTTCAGTTGTGTGGTTGGTGATTTCTCCATGGTCTTCTTGCTTCTTTTGGTCACATGCTTCCACTCATCTGCTTTTGGAGGTTCTCTGACACTATTTGCACCTTCTGTGACCAGTAGAGATGCTTCTGTTCTGTCTAGGAAGTCTTCATTCTCTTTGATGAGTTTCAAAGTTGCTATTCTTTCTTCCAGACCCCGCACCTTTTCTTCTAAAAGGGCCACTAGTCTACACTTCTGACAGGTGAAATTGGATTCTTCTTCTGGTCGATCTGTGAACATGTAGCACATGCTGCAGCTCACCATGTAGGTTGTCACATCTGCCATGTTGCTCCTAGATCCTGCTGACTTGCTGTGTTTTTTCCTTCTTGTGTAATCTACTCAGCCAAGCTCTCTTGCAATAATGTCCTACAGGCAAAAATTCTTCTAGCTTAGGGAGACTTCGCTTCTCCCAGAAGGCACCTGGAATATGCAAATTAGCCTCCTGAAGCTTGAATCCCTGGTTTGGTGATGCTTTCGAAGCAGCTGGTCCCGGCTGTACCCAACGATCTTCTAGCTTAGGGAGACTTCGCTTCTCCCAGAAGGCACCTGGAATATGCAAATTAGCCTCCTGAAGCTTGAATCCCTGGTTTGGTGATGCTTTCGAAGCAGCTGGTCCCGGCTGTACCCAACGATCTTCTAGCTTAGGGAGACTTCGCTTCTCCCAGAAGGCACCTGGAATATGCAAATTAGCCTCCTGAAGCTTGAATCCCTGGTTTGGTGATGCTTTCGAAGCAGCTGGTCCCGGCTGTACCCAACGATCTTCTAGCTTAGGGAGACTTCGCTTCTCCCAGAAGGCACCTGGAATATGCAAATTAGCCTCCTGAAGCTTGAATCCCTGGTTTGGTGATGCTTTCGAAGCAGCTGGTCCCGGCTGTACCCAACGATCTTCTAGCTTAGGGAGACTTCGCTTCTCCCAGAAGGCACCTGGAATATGCAAATTAGCCTCCTGAAGCTTGAATCCCTGGTTTAGGGATACCATCAAAAACATACCATCAAAAACAATAACTAAATTCACACTATAAATGCGATCATGCTGCAGAACAGGCGCCACCTCCGGCACTTGCTTGTAGAAAGTGATTTTTTTTTTTTTTTAAATATATACAGTGGGTACCGAAAGTATTCAGACCCCTTTACATTTTTCACCCTTTGTTTCATTGCAGCCATTTGGTAAATTCAAAAAAACATTTTTATTTTTTTTTCTCATTAAAGTACACTCTGCACTGATCAGGTCACTGAGACCCCCTCGCCCCCACATGCCGCCCTGCAGCACGAGCATATCATTAACTGAAAACTACAAATAAAGATTAAACAACAACCACAAGACGGATATCAACAGGTATCATTTTAATCAGTATAACGGCGCCGACCCGACACTGTCTGTAGGTTACTGAGCACAATCCTGCTGACAGGTTCCCTTTAAAGGGAACCTGTCACCCCCAAAATTGAAGGTGAGCTAAGCCCACCGGCATCAGGGGCTTATCTATAGCATTCTGTAATGCTGTAGATAAGCCCCCAATGTATCCTGAAAGATGAGAAAAAGAGGTTAGATTATACTCACCCAGGGGCGGTCCCACTGCAGTCTGGTCCGATGGGCGTCACGGTCCAGTCCGGGGCCTCCCATCTTCTTACAATGACATCTACTTCTTGTCTTCACGCTGCGGCTCCGGTGCAGGCGTACTTTGTGTTCCCTGTTGAGGGCAGAGCAAAGTACTGAAGTGCGCAGGCACCGGGAAAGGTCAGAGGCCCGGCACCTGTGCACTGCAGTACATTGCTTTGCCCTCAACAGGGAAGACAAAGTACGCCTGCGCAGGAGCGTGAAGACAAGAAGAAGAGGACATCATCCTATGAAGATGGGAGGCCCCGGACCTGACCGCGACGCCCATCAGACCGGACCGCCCGCCCAGGTGAGTATAATCTAACCTCTTTTTCTCATCTTTCAGGTTACATCGGGGGCTTATCTACAGCATTACAGAATGCTGTAGATTAGCCCCTGATGCTGGTGGGCTTAGCTCATCTTCGATTTTGGGGGTGACAGGTTCACTTACATGTGTACAAGAATATAGTTGTATATCCACATATGGCACATTTGTGTGAAGGACTTTGAGATAGAGAAATTAATGCAGCAATTTTGTGCACTGTGACAGTTAATCTTTGCATCTCCTAAATATTGAGTGGAGTAAAAAAGAACATCTTTGCTCATAAGTTTAGGTTGGCACAATTCTCATTTGCAAGCTTTTGTTATTCAGGAGGCCGCACAGTGACACCATACGTTGGGTTTCTCTGATAGGATTGGTTTCTCTCTGCAGAGTACACACAGAATCGGAGGCATATACTGGTACAGTAATGTTTCAAACAAGCCTCTGGGTGCCCCATTTAAGGCTTCATACAAGTAGGGCCATGTGCACGATGTAGCAAAAGTAGCAATAGTTAATATGCTTAATGGTAGAAATACTTCAGCTGGCACAAGTGGTAATTAGTATCCACAATAATACTTTGATATGAACAGAAATGCTATATATATCAGTCAAAACTTTTCTGGTCCAATAATTATGGACATCTGAGTGTAGGAAACAATATATCTAATGGATAGCATAGCAACTGGAAGAAGCTGCTGCTTACTCTGTAGATTAACATGAAATTACTTGAAAATCAAAATTAGAATGGAAAAAAAAAAACAAAATACAGAAATGTATGTGCAGCATTAGCCTTATCCAGTATACACAGGCCCATTTGTCGCGGCCCAGACTATTCTTACCCCAACTTTAAAGCCTCAAATATGTCTATGAGGAGGTCAAGCTCAGGTCAGGAGACCTGCAGACAGTCCGTGCTCTAACCATGACACACGGATGTGTGAATACAGCGTAAGGCTGCCGTCACACTAGCAGTATTTGGTCAGTTTTTTACCTCAGTATTTGTAAGCCAAAACCAGGAGTGGGTGATAAATGCAGAAGTGGTGCATATGTTTATATTATACTTTTCCTCTAATTGTTCCTCTCCTGGTTTTGGCTTACAAATACTGCTAGTGTGACGGCAGCCTAAAAATGTATACACACTAAAATAGGCAGCATCCACCTTAGGCCTCCTTCACATATACGCGTCTCCAGGGCAGCGTTACCTGGAACATCTGAAGAGTGGTAACATTACTGGCGTCACTGTTCTTGAGAGTCGCCTGGTCTCGCACAGTTCTGCATGACCCAAAAGTAGTTTTTTGCAAATCCTACGGTGTGTCACAACGAGGCTCCATAGGTTTTATATGGCGAATTCGCTGGATTACTTTGGATCTGAGTGGGATTTTTCTTTTAATAAAGTGGTAAACCAGCAAGTAAGTGAGTGTGTGTGTAGGGGATGGGGGGGGGGGGGGGGGGGGGAGGGGGAGTTTGTTTCAGCAAGCATTTTTTGTGTGTTATTTTACTCCCTGGGTTATTAATCGGAGTGTCTGATAGACCCATCTCCATTACTAATGCTAGGGCTGACTGTCAGCTGTGTTTTTGGTTAATAAACAGCTGACAAACCCCATGAACCATTACCCCGATTGCGAAACTACCATGGCATCAGGAAGAGCCATGGCGAAGCAACAGAATTTGAGCATCTCATGTGATGCTCCACTTCTGGGGAGGCTGCGGGATGGCATTTTTAGGCTGGGAAGTGCCCAAGAGCCATGGATCATCCCAGCCTGATAATATCAGCTTTCAGCTGTCTGCTTTATATTTGCTGGTTACCAAAAATGGTGGGGAACCCCACATCATTTTCTTCATTTATTTGTTTAAAAGATGTACAATAAGCTACACATGCAAGGCGCAAATCATATCTCATGGATATCTATTATCTTTGCACTTATTTAAACAACAAAAATCAGTATTTTATTCAGATACGTGTTACACGGACAGCCAACGGAAAACCACACAAATCGCTTAAAAAAGCATACACGTGAGGCAGTCCATTTTTTACGGACACGTGAAGGGGGCCTAATGTTTTATGGGGCTTCCAGACTCCCAGATGGAGGTGGATTTCTAGCTATAAAAGCCAATATTAGAGGTGCCAAGCAGCACTTCCTCTGCTCTGCTTATACAGGACAAATTAAAATCCTAATGTGGGTGGAGTTGAGAGATAACTGCTTGGCCAGCCAGTATTCAAGATGTATGGGCACCTTAAGAGGTTGTATCTTCTGCCTGATGGTTCTAGTAGACATGGTAAGGGCTCTAATATCCCATGGCATCAGTAGAAATTGGTTTATAATTAAAAGGCGGTTTCTGAGAAAGCATTATGCTACTGTGACAATGTGCAAGATAATCTGCGGAACTGTTGGCCAATCATAATCATTCTGCAAGTGCTTTCTGGCCCTACATTTATTACATTAGCCATTATTACTAGGCATCTCACATGGTCACAACCCTCAGTGAACTTGTACCAAACACATTCACATATTACACACCTGCCTCAGTAAAGAGAGCCTCGGAAAACAGGTTTGACTACTCCGCATTGCTGTTACTTTGCTTATTACAATAGAGAAGAAAAAAAAAAAAAAGGTTGAGTTTTGACAGAAAAACGGTAATTAGACCTACCGGTAATTGTATTTCCAGGAATCCATCCTGACAGCACCAGTGGAGGACGTCCTTCTTACCCTCAGTCGGACAGGAACAACAAGCGGTTAAAAGGACCCTCCCCACTCCACCCACCAGTGATTTTTCAAGTACCACATCTGGATGGATGCAAAAAAGAATTTATTCAACAAATTTACACCAATGTTACATCACATTAGTCTATTAATACAAATTTGCAGTGGGAGGGAACTAGTAGTGCTGTCAGGATGGATTCCTGGAAATACAATTAGCGGTAGGTCTAATTACCGGTTTCCAGTTCACCACCTGACAGCACCATTGGAGGAATACCAAAGAATGGTAATCGAGGGTGGGACTACTGCATGTAATACTTTTCTACCAAAAGCTAACTGCTCTGATGAGACATCTAGTTTATAGTGTCTGGCATAAGTAGAAAGACTGGTCCAAGTCGCAGCCCTACAGATCTGCTCTGCTGAAGCTCCCCCCTCTCTGCCCATGATGTAGCACTAGCTCGGGTTGAGTGGGCTCTAAGGATATCTGGGGGATCCTTCCCCTGGGCTATATACGCTAAGTTTACAGTAGTCTTAATCCACCTAGCAATGGTTGACATTGCTGCCTTACAACCTTTATTTGGTCGCCCGTACTGTATGAACAGGTTCGTGTCTCGTCTCCAACCTTTAGATGCCCCTAGGTATTTCAGAACTGTCTCTCTAACATCAAGGTTATGATAGACCCCTTCCTTCGTGTTTCTAGGGTGTTGGCAGAATGAGGGAAGAATTACTTCTTGGTTTAGGTTTGTAGACGAGACTACCTTTGGGAGAAAGGCTGGATTAAGTCTTAAGACTATTCTGTCGTCAAAGATCCGGAGGTATGGATCCTGTATGGAGAGAGCCTGCATTTCCCCCAATCTCTTAGCTGAAGTGATGGCCACTAGGAAGGCTGTTTTAAAGGAGAGATTGGCTATGTCCATGTCCTCGGATAGTAAATATGGGGATCTGCACAGTGCATTAAGAACCAAATTTAGGTCCCAAGGAGGAGATGATTTCCTCACAAGAGGTCTCATTCTTTGTATGGCTCTAGCAAATCTTGCTGTCCAAGGATGGGAGGCTAACGATGAGTCAAAAAAAACACTAAGGGCCGCAATCTGTACTTTTAAAGTACTAGGCCGGAGGCCTTTTTTTTAAATCCAAGTTGTAAAAAGTCAAGGATTCTAGGAATATCTGGTTTTGAGGTATCTATAGGGACCTCTCCTAGAAAAGAGCAATACCGCTTCCAGATCTTGTTATAGATCGCTGAAGTCACCGGCTTTGCTTGCCTGGAGTGTGGTGATAACCTCTTCTGACAGGCCTGTGGTTCTTAGAGTCAGGCGTTGAGGATCCAGGCAGACAGCTGTAGTGAATCCGGATTGCTGTGTAACACAGGACCTTGGCCTCTTCGGCAGGAAAATAGGTCTTCCTGTTGCCATCCTGGATAGAAGAGAAAACCAGCTCCTCTTGGGCCAAAACGGAACCACCAGGATTACAGTTGCTCTTTCGTCCCGTATCTTCCAGAGTGCTCTCGGGATCAGCGGCAGGGGTGGAAAACCGTACAGAAGACCTTCTCCCCAATGTTGAGACAGCGTGTCAACTCCCGCTGCTCCCTCTAGAGGATTGAGAGAGAAAAATGCTCTGGCCTTTGCATTTGACCTGGTGGCAAAAAGATCCACTAGAGGCGTCCCCCACTGCTGGCACAGATTGCTGAACACTTCTGGATTCAATTCCCATTCTCTGGGATCAACTGTTGTTCTGCTTAGAAAATCTGCTACCTGGTTTTTGGCACCCTCCAGGTGAACTGCCGAGATGGACCTGATGGATTTCTCTGCCCATCTGAAAATCTGGTCTGCCAAGTGCTGTAGAGATGGGTGTCTTGGGCCTTCCTGGTGCCTTGGAAATGCCACCGCTGTCACATTGTCGGACAGAATCCTCACATGTCTGTCTCTGACTTGAGACTGGGCCTGGTAGAGCACTTTCCAAATTGCATAAAGTTCTCTGAAGTTTGATGACTTGGCCGACACTTCTGGACTTCACTTCCCTTAGTAGAATGTCCTTCCTATGTGCCCGCCCCACCCATACTGACTGGCGTCTGAGGTAACAGTGACACAGGGATAGAGGATCCATGGAACTCCCACCTTCAGGTTTTCCGGGACGGTCCACCAGGTTAGGTTTCAGAATTTGCTTCTGTAACCCCCGTGAGTGAAATTGGCTCCATTTCACACAGGGAATACAGGCCGTCATTAAGCCTAAGACCCTCATTGCTTCCCTTATAGTGCTTTTCCTGAACCGGTATATGTTCTCGATTAACGACTTCTGTCTTTCTTCTGGTAGAAAAGATGTTCTGGCGTTGGAATCTAATATGACCCCCAAAAATTTTATTCTGCAATTTGGAACTAGGCATGATTTTTCCCCAATTCACAATCCACCCCAGATCTTGAATAATGGAGAGTGTTAAGTCACGGTCGATCTTGAGAAGCTTCTCTGACATCGCCATTATCAAAAAGTCGTCTAGGTATGGTACTATGGCAATACTTTGATTCATTATATAGGCTACTACCTCTGACATTAGTTTGGTAAATATCCTTGGGGCCGAGGCTAGGCCGAAGGGGAGACACTTGAATTGTAAGTGATAAACTACCCCTCTGTTCATCAGGGCGAATCTCAGGAATTTCTGGTAGCAAGCATGTATTGGGACATGGTAGTATGCACTCTTTAGATCCAAGGTGCACATCACCATGTCCTTGTCTATGAGAGGTATTGTGGACTTTATAGATTCCATCCTGAATCTCCTGTACCTTATCCATCTGTTTAGGGGTTTCAGATTTATAATCGTCCAGGAGTCTCCCGATTGTTTTTTTTATTGAAAATAGGTGTGAATAATGGCCCTTGCCTCCCTCTGAGATGGGTACTGGGACGATAGCTTCTATGTCTAACAACTCCTGGATGTCTGGCCACATAGGAGTTTAAGAGGGAATAAGATCTGGTTACTATGAACCTTTCTGGAGGACTGGTGTATTCTAATTTATAACCTTGAGCAATCACCTGCAGAATCCATGGGTTTTTGGATATTTTCTGCCAACTCCCCAGAAACCTTTGTAGTCGACCCCCCACTCTGATGTCATTTATTCAGTTTTCCTGAACCTGAACCCTGGAAGATGGAGTCTCTACCTTTTCCACCCTTGGGATAGGACCATCTCCCAGTCTTCCCTTTCCCCCTGTAGTCTGTCGTCTGACTAGGCCGGGATCTACGAAAGGGCTGGTATTTTTTAGCATTTTCCTCAGAGAACCCTTTCTTTTTGTTTGAGGCTTTTTCTAATGTGTCGTCTAGAATAGGCCCAAACACTTTACCCCCTGAGACTGGGATCCCACAAAGTTTATTCTTTGACTGAATATCGCCCGACCAAGTCTTTAGCCAGATCGCTCTTCTGGCTGCATTGGATAAGGATTCGCTTCTGGCGGCGAATCGCTCAGATTCTGCCGAAGCGTCCGCCATGAAACCTGTTGCCAGCTTTAGTAACGGTAGGGATTTGAGGACAACATCTCTAGAAGTTTTAGCCTTGAGATGTTCTTCCAGATCGTCCATCCATAAATGCATGGACCGGGCTACCGAGGTTGCCGCTATATTGGCCTGTATTATTGCCGCCGAGGATTCGCAAGTTCTTCTCAGCAGTCCATCTGCTTTGCGATCCATTGGATCCTTCAACACGGAGGATTCATCAAACAGAATCGCCGTCTTCTTTGCCACTTTTGCTAATGGCACATCTATCTTAGGAACTTCATCCCAAACCTTTATATCGTCTGGATTATACGGTAAACGGAGTCTAAAGTCTCTAGGTATCACTAGCCTTTTCTCCGCCTCCTGCCATTCTTCCAATATCATGGAACGGATATGATTATTAACCGGGAAAACCTTTGTGAGTTGAGCATGCAGACCGCCAAACATTTCATCTTGGATTGAGGTTTCCTCTTGAGTGTCCTGCAACTGCATGGTGTTACGTACTGCATGTAGGAGTTCATCCGTATCTGCTGCCAAATGGGACATTTATTCTTCCCAGCCTTTTTCTTTTCAGGTGCAGGGTTGGAAGGCTCTCCCTAAAATATACAGAGACCACCGAATAGGGGGGGTAGGGAATAGGCAGGAAGCATTGTAGCATGGCTTTGAATAGCCTACTCACTTGCCCCTGTGACAGTTCTAGCCCCTCAGAGCAGGCAGATTCCTCCGTTATGAAGGTACACTAGCCGGGTGCTCCTCATCAGGATGGCCGGCGGCACATAGCTCCCCATACCCCGTTTTTATATTGCTCTTTACCAGGTTGATCCTGCCCTCCTTAGTGCATCCCACGTGGTCTGACCGTGCTGGAAGGCCTCTCCTGAGGCCGGCGCTGTCGCTGGCATCCCGCTGTCCAGTGCTCGTCGCGACCGGAAGTGACGCGGCCATCGGCCGGAAGTGACGCGGCCGCTGGTCCTGGAGCTGGAAGCGGCTGCCATGCTGAGAGCAGCTACCGGGAATGGAAGCGGCTGCATGCTGGGATCGGCAGCCATGTTGAAATGGCCCCTGCATACACCCCCCAGCAGACAGGCGCCCGGACAGAGAGCTTCCAGTTTGGAGGAAACGGATCCGACCCCAGGAGCAGCGCTACACTGGGGAGGCTGAGGGACCCCCATGGTAAGTATCAGCAACAGATGTCTTGCAGTGGGGAAGGGAAAGGCTGGGCCCCCCCGATCTCCACCGTCTGTACAGCACCGTCGGAGGATAAGCTTGCCGTTCCTATCCACAGTGGGACAGGAAAAACACTGGTGGGTGGAGTGGGGAAGGTCCTTTTAACTGCTTGTTGTTCCTGTCCCACTGAGGGTAAGAAGGACGTCCTCCAATGGTGCTGTCAGGTGGTGAACTGGAAATTCTGGGTTCTCAGTAGCCGGTTATGTTCAGAAGTCACTTTACAAAATAGCAAAACCGTGTAAATATTAATGGGGTGGTCCGAAACTAGTATTGATTTTCATCCTAAATTTCTATTTATTTTAATATACCGTCATAGTCTATTTAATACAGTTTAATTAAAAAGTCAATACTGATCCCTATCTTACTGACTTGTTTAATTTTTCTGCATTACCATTTTAGTGGCGCTTCATTTGATAAGCCCCAGTGCATGCTGCCAAACAGGGAGTCATCAGGGGAAGGGGCTGAGGTGTAACTGCTGCAGCCAGTGACGTCCCTTTCAGGGGCTGGGCTAGTCCCTACTGTACTGAGCATGCATTGGTTGTCAATTCTGAGATAACGACATACAGGCTCCCTTATACTTCTCACACGGGGACAATGAGAGGATACAAAGAGGGCCCCTCGCTATGGAGGACTTGTCCTACATGATGCCACCGACTCACCGATGTAAATGCTTACTGTGCAATGCCCAAATTCTCCTATGGAGGCAAAACAGGAAAACTATACACTTACTACCAGGTTTCCACACAGATTACATTATACTGAGGCCTACTCCAATGGGGGAAGCTACTGCAACATGACAGGACATGCACTGAAGAAATCATTAGTATTTGGTTACACGTGCTTTCAGAATCTGCTGAATCTTGCCCTTAGGTTCTTCCATCTTGCACCATTTAAAATAAATACATTATTCTGTAGTAGCTGCTTAACATTGGACCGCAATCCCATTGTCCTGTTCCGCAGATTCAGCTAAAAAGAAATACATGCAGCTGCACGCTCCGGTCCTGAGTGCCAGAGGCAGTGCTGGGAATCGATGCGCGAGTTTCTCGCATTGCACTCGCAAGTGTGACCCCGGCCTTAACCTGCAGATGTGTTAATCTGCAGGTAAATAATATTAGTAACCTGTCTGACGCCGGTACTTAGCCAAACATTGCGGGTAGAAAAGGAACTATATCCCCCACCACCACCCTCGGCAGCGTTTGGGTTTAAGTCACAGAGGCGGGTTTAGTGGCGGCTGTAACCGTGCCCTCGGCCCTGTTCAACACTGGCACTCCATTGGGGTCAGTCAGGGACAGGGCGCGGTTCTAGCCGTCACTGAACCCGCATCCGTGACTGAAACCTAAACGCTGCCAAGGGGAATACAGTTCATTTTCTCCCTGCAGTTTCCAGGCAGCTTTATACCACTAGTAGCCTGCAGATTAACCACATAACTGCAGGATAATAGCATCTATTTCAGAAAACAGGTTAAAGAGGAGTCACGGTTATAGGTTTTTGCCTACTAAACATTTGTCCAGCAGTTAAAGTGCACGAAAGGCTTAAAAGATGGCATGAAGCCATACAACACACACAAAAAGCCATACAGAAACAGTCTGGTTTCATGCAATCCAACCTAATTATTAGCAAAGGAAACTGTATTTGAAAGACGAAGAAAAGTCCTTCCATGTGCAATACCCAAGATGAAGTGTAGTGTGAGGTATGCTTCGCTCATCCAAGTACCTCTCATCTATGCATCTATCGTGCCTCCTGATGAACCGTATGGATGGGGAAATGCGTCGAGGCGAGATTCCCTACATAAGATAAGTCCCTTTGCTTTAATTCCTTCCCTTGGTTGTGTATACTTTATTTGTATGCATTTCTAATACTGGGTTACACTTCCTCTTGGGTTTTGCGTTGATTGCATTACGATTTGTTTGTTACCCATGGAAGGAACCTTCTTTACCCCACAAGGACACTGTGCCTGTGGAGTTGTTGTTATAGGGACACAGTGAATCTAAGGACTTATTTTAAATAAGCTTTACATCATCTGTAGTATACCTGAGGGTTTACAAATTTCCTGGTTATAGAAGATTTTCCCTAAATTATCACTGCATTATAATTGTATCAAGCATTCATTGCTTATCTCTGAATCTACACGTTTTCTCACCTGTTTAGTACAGGGAGTATCAAAGAGAGCTGGGGACAGCCACCATGAGTGGGGACGCCAAATGATCGTTCTCTTTAGGGTACCAACCTCCACAGCTAGGTAGTGATTAGTTAGGGTAAAACCAGGGACTTATTAGGTTACCGTAATCATTATGTGCTATCAGTCTGTGTGTCCTATTAGAATTTTTTCATTTAATTGTTGTTCATCTCTGCATTATTTAGGTCTTACACACTGGGGTGGTTTTTTTTGCTTGTTTGTTGCTTTTCTTAATTAAGAATAAATATATATTTTAAGGGATTATACAGATCACAAGTTTATGGTTTTTCCCTAGTCTTTTTGACTTTTTTTTTTTTGCAAATTACTGAGATATGGCCAATGTCTGTACGTCCCGTATGTAAATCTACTATTCTTAAGGTACCTTCACACTAAACAACTTCACAACGATATCGCTAGCGATCCGTGACGTTGCAGCGTCCTGGCTAGCGATATCGTTGTGTTTGACACGCAGCAGCGATCAGGATCCTGCTGTGATGTCGTTGGTCGCTGCAGAAAGTCCAGAACTTTGTTTCGTCGCTGGACTCCCTGCAGACATCACTGAATCGGCGTGTGTGACGCCGATTCAGCGAGGTCTTCACTGGTAACCAGGGTAAACATCGGGTTACTAAGCGCAAGGCCGCGCTTAGTAACCCGATGTTTACCCTGGTTACCATCGTAAAAGTAAAAAAAACAAACACTACATACTTACCTTCAGCTGTCTGTCCCCGGCGCTCTGCTTCTCTGCACTCCTCCTGTATCCTGTGTCAGCGTCGGCCAGCTGGAAAGCACAGCGGTGACGTCACCGCTGTGCTTTCCGGCCGCTGTGCTCAGTCAGTGCAGGAAAGCACAGCGCCGGGGACAGACAGCTGAAGGTAAGTATGTAGTGTTGCGTCGGCGACGCAACGCACACCGCACGAATAAACGCGGCAAAACGCACACAAAAACGCTGCGTTTTGCGACGCGTGCGTCGTTTTTTCCCGAAAATCGGACGCAAGAAAAATGCAACTTGTTGCGTTTTCTCAGTCCGACGCTTGCGGCAAAAAAGACGCATTTGTCGCAAAACGCAACAAACAAAAACGCATGCGTCCCCCATGTTAAACATAGGGGCGCATGACGCGTGCGTCGCCGCTGCATCGCCCGACGCACACTAGCACAACGCTAGTCTGAACGTAGCCTTAGCGCGGCCCTGCGCTTAGTAACCCGATGTTTACCCTGGTTACCGGCATCGTTGGTCGCTGGAGAGCTGTCTGTGTGACAGCTCTCCAGCGACCAAACAGCGACGCTGCAGCGATCGACATCGTTGTCGGTATCGCTGCAGCGTCGCTTAGTGTGAAGGTACCTTTAGCAAGGTGGACCTAAACTCTTCAATAAGATAGTCTTCATGAATAAGCCTAAATTTACATACAAGGGATAAGGGGACTATATCTTAAAAGGGAACCTGTTAGCAGGATTGTGCACAGTAACCTACAGACAGTGTCAGGTCAGCGCCATTATACTGATTACAGTGATACCTGGTGATAAAAATCCATCTTGTGGTTGTTGTTTCATCTTTATTTTCAGGTTTGAGTTAATTATATGCCGGTGCTCTGGGCCGGCCTGTGTGGGGTCTTCATGTGGTGCTCTGCTTAGCTAATCATATGTATGGCTTCTGACAGGTTACTGATCCCTCACTGACCTGCCCCCTAGTTTGCATAATGAATATCTTCTATATAATTGTCTAAGGGTCACTTCTGTCTGTGTCCCGAATATTCATTGGTCGCGGCCTCTGTCTGTCATGGAATCCAAGTCGCTGATTGGTCGTGGCAAACCGCCCACGACCAATCAGCGATGGGCGCAGTCCAACGGCAACATGGCCGCTCCTTCCTCCCTGCAATCAGTGCCCGCTCCATACTTCCCTCCAGTCAGCGCTCACACAGGGTTAATGGCAGCGATAATGGACCACGTTATGCCGTGGTGTAACACACTTCATTAATGCTGCTATTAACCCTGTGTGACCAACTTTTTTTTTTTTTTACTATTGATGCTGCCTATGCAGCATCAATAGTAAAAAGATCTAATGTTAAAAATAATTAAAAAAATAAAAAAATCATCATATACTCACCTTCTGGCACCTTTCCCGCTCCTCGCAATGCTCCGGTAACCGCTCCATGCATTGTGATGTCGCGAGATGATGACGTAGCGTTCTCGCGAGACCGCAATGCACTCTTGAGACCGGAGCGCACGAGGAGCGACGGTAACCGCTTCCTGGATCCAGGGGCCGACGGAAGGCGAGTATATAACTATTTTTTATTTTAAATTCTTTTTTTTTTTTACAGGGATATGATGCCCACATTGCTATATACGTGGGCTGCGCAATGTACTGCGCGGGCTGCGCTATACACTACGTATACATATTCTAGAATACCCTATGCATTAGAATCGGGCTACTATATACACAAACACAAAATATATATATATATATATATATATATATATATATATACACATATTTTATATATATATATATATATATATATATATATATATACATATATATATATATATATATATATATATATATATATATACACACATATACACATACACACAGCAGCACATGTACATGAATCTAGGCCATGTGAAAAAACAGACGAATGTTTGATATGAATCATATTTCTCAAAAATATTTTCATAAAACTTACAGTTATAGATAAAATGAAGATTCTTAGCGCATAAATTGGCCAATTCATGTGTGCCGATCAACCACTGTTTTTCTATATATATCTATCTATCTATCGTGGGAGAAAAAAAAAATTCTGCAGACAGGCGCCGGTCGTGGCCCCTTGCGCTGCAGCATGTTCGTATATGTAATGAATTATATACACATTTCTGTTATCCTGAAGTTCCTCACAAAAAAGAAATCCACAGCTATCAGTGGCGCCATCTTGTAGAAGGAATTTTTTTTTCCTCTAGTGTCTAGTAAGATGGCACCACCGCATGGGTCATCCCGGTTGACTTGCATAGTAACATAGGTATTAAAGTTGAAGGAAGACTTTAAGTCCATCTAGATCTTTTTTATTGCGCCGTCCCCCCCCCCCCCAACATTGTTTTCAGAAATCAATAAAAAGCCAAAACACAGCTATACTGCAATGTACTTTCTAACCCTAAACTGTAAAAAGTGTCTTTAATTATATTGTGCGCAAGTATTAATTTGATCCAGACAAGTAAAAGGTCCTGAGAATTGGGAATTTACCACAACTTTGTCTATTTTCTGAGGCACAGAATATCTTTCCCTCCTGAGCAACCTGCCATACATTCCTGAAATATTTTACTAAACACAAATATTCTGGCATAAAGAAAGTTACACAGTCCTTTTAGACAATGTTCACATGTCAGTTTATTCTTTCGGTTTGTCTGTACCACTTAGATCAGGCCAAAAAAAATCCTAGTTTTAAATGGAGGCAGAGAAGCCCCAGTAAGTTACATGGGGTCCATCTGACTATTAGTTGGCTTCATTTAGACCATTAAATTGCACCCAAAGGCTATGTGCACACGTTCAGGTTTTTTTGCGTTTTTTCGCACTAAAAAGCTATTAAAACTCATTAAAAACGCATACATTATGCACTCTATCATTTAGAATGCATTCTGCATGTTTTGTGCACATGGATGCATTTTTCCTGCGAAAAAAACGCATTGCGGAAAAAAAATGAGTATGTTCATTATTTTTGCGGATTTTCTGCCTTTTTCCCGCAATTCTATGCATTTGGGAAAAAACGCACCAAAAACGCGTCATAAACGCATCATAAATGCGGTAAAATCTTAAGCGGATTTCTGGCAGAAATGTCCGGTTTTTGTCAGGAAAATTTCTGCAAGAAATCCTGACGTGTGCACATACCCAAAAACTGGTGTAAGGCAATAATAAAGTGGGTGCACATTAAGACTATATAATCAAGCAAAGCAAACTATAATTCATACTTCATCAACACTTACCACTGACTAATTGATTAATACAGCCGGGAAAGTGCGAGAAGTCAAATATAACCTTTACTGCTATCAATTAAAAGATTAATATAGGTCAGGCATGTATTTTTACAAGTTTTTTTTATAAAAAAAATAAAAATAAATCGTCACTCTCCATGTAGCAGGTATTCCTGCTTCATTAACGCTATTTGAACAGTTCCCCTGATGAATCTTTACACAAAAATCACCTCAAGACAGATTTGAGGGTGTTTGGAGACATTGCCACATTGCAGACCTGACTTAGGACCCCGACTTAGGTTGCTCAATGATGCCCCCTGATATCATTTGGACCTACATTCCTATAATGAATATGGGCGTTTTTGATATTGCAAATTTCCTGCAGCCATTAAATACTTTGGGTTACTTGCTATTTTTGTTATTGCATTTTAGAGCACATTTGCTTTTTGTTTTTTCGTCTCTTTTTGGGGTGTCATTCTTTCAGTAAAGGTTCCTGGTATTTGGCTTAAAAAAAACTTTGATACAGTCATGTGCAGTTTACATGCGTTTTTAGCGCATTTCTGTAGCTGAAACACTCCAAAAACGCAAATGCATTTCTACAGGGCAAGTCTACGGCTACACATAAAACAGCGTACCCGCAAAGGAAATTGGCGTGTTGTGGATTTCAAACACACACTAAAGAAAAAAAAATACACAATTGCAAATGTAAAAACAGCTTGGGAAGTTGAATTGGTCACTCAGACATTTTCAGGCCATTGAGTTGGTCAGCCATTGTTGTTTGCCTTCACACACTGGTCAGCCATTGTTGTTTGCCTTCACACACTTGCCAGCCATTCTTGTTTGCCTTCACACACTTGCCAGCCATTGTTGTTTGCCTTCACACACTTGCCAGCCATTGTTGTTTGCCTTCACACACTTGCCAGCCATTGTTGTTTGCCTTCACACACTTGCCAGCCATTGTTGTTTGCCTTCACACACTTGCCAGCCATTGTTGTTTGCCTTCACACACTTGCCAGCCATTGTTGTTTGCCTTCACACACTTGCCAGCCATTGTTGTTTGCCTTCACACACTTGCCAGCCATTGTTGTTTGCCTTCACACACTTGCCAGCCATTGTTGTTTGCCTTCACACACTTGCCAGCCATTGTTGTTTGCCTTCACACACTTGCCAGCCATTGTTGTTTGCCTTCACACACTTGCCAGCCATTGTTGTTTGCCTTCACACACTTGCCAGCCATTGTTGTTTGCCTTCACACACTTGCCAGCCATTGTTGTTTGCCTTCACACACTTGCCAGCCATTGTTGTTTGCCTTCACACACTTGCCAGCCATTGTTGTTTGCCTTCACACACTTGCCAGCCATTGTTGTTTGCCTTCACACACTTGCCAGCCATTGTTGTTTGCCTTCACACACTTGCCAGCCATTGTTGTTTGCCTTCACACACTTGCCAGCCATTGTTGTTTGCCTTCACACACTTGCCAGCCATTGTTGTTTGCCTTCACACACTTGCCAGCCATTGTTGTTTGCCTTCACACACTTGCCAGCCATTGTTGTTTGCCTTCACACACTTGCCAGCCATTGTTGTTTGCCTTCACACACTTGCCAGCCATTGTTGTTTGCCTTCACACACTTGCCAGCCATTGTTGTTTGCCTTCACACACTTGCCAGCCATTGTTGTTTGCCTTCACACACTTGCCAGCCATTGTTGTTTGCCTTCACACACTTGCCAGCCATTGTTGTTTGCCTTCACACACTTGCCAGCCATTGTTGTTTGCCTTCACACACTTGCCAGCCATTGTTGTTTGCCTTCACACACTTGCCAGCCATTGTTGTTTGCCTTCACACACTTGCCAGCCATTGTTGTTTGCCTTCACACACTTGCCAGCCATTGTTGTTTGCCTTCACACACTTGCCAGCCATTGTTGTTTGCCTTCACACACTTGCCAGCCATTGTTGTTTGCCTTCACACACTTGCCAGCCATTGTTGTTTGCCTTCACACACTTGCCAGCCATTGTTGTTTGCCTTCACACACTTGCCAGCCATTGTTGTTTGCCTTCACACACTTGCCAGCCATTGTTGTTTGCCTTCACACACTTGCCAGCCATTGTTGTTTGCCTTCACACACTTGCCAGCCATTGTTGTTTGCCTTCACACACTTGCCAGCCATTGTTGTTTGCCTTCACACACTTGCCAGCCATTGTTGTTTGCCTTCACACACTTGCCAGCCATTGTTGTTTGCCTTCACACACTTGCCAGCCATTGTTGTTTGCCTTCACACACTTGCCAGCCATTGTTGTTTGCCTTCACACACTTGCCAGCCATTGTTGTTTGCCTTCACACACTTGCCAGCCATTGTTGTTTGCCTTCACACACTTGCCAGCCATTGTTGTTTGCCTTCACACACTTGCCAGCCATTGTTGTTTGCCTTCACACACTTGCCAGCCATTGTTGTTTGCCTTCACACACTTGCCAGCCATTGTTGTTTGCCTTCACACACTTGCCAGCCATTGTTGTTTGCCTTCACACACTTGCCAGCCATTGTTGTTTGCCTTCACACACTTGCCAGCCATTGTTGTTTGCCTTCACACACTTGCCAGCCATTGTTGTTTGCCTTCACACACTTGCCAGCCATTGTTGTTTGCCTTCACACACTTGCCAGCCATTGTTGTTTGCCTTCACACACTTGCCAGCCATTGTTGTTTGCCTTCACACACTTGCCAGCCATTGTTGTTTGCCTTCACACACTTGCCAGCCATTGTTGTTTGCCTTCACACACTTGCCAGCCATTGTTGTTTGCCTTCACACACTTGCCAGCCATTGTTGTTTGCCTTCACACACTTGCCAGCCATTGTTGTTTGCCTTCACACACTTGCCAGCCATTGTTGTTTGCCTTCACACACTTGCCAGCCATTGTTGTTTGCCTTCACACACTTGCCAGCCATTGTTGTTTGCCTTCACACACTTGCCAGCCATTGTTGTTTGCCTTCACACACTTGCCAGCCATTGTTGTTTGCCTTCACACACTTGCCAGCCATTGTTGTTTGCCTTCACACACTTGCCAGCCATTGTTGTTTGCCTTCACACACTTGCCAGCCATTGTTGTTTGCCTTCACACACTTGCCAGCCATTGTTGTTTGCCTTCACACACTTGCCAGCCATTGTTGTTTGCCTTCACACACTTGCCAGCCATTGTTGTTTGCCTTCACACACTTGCCAGCCATTGTTGTTTGCCTTCACACACTTGCCAGCCATTGTTGTTTGCCTTCACACACTTGCCAGCCATTGTTGTTTGCCTTCACACACTTGCCAGCCATTGTTGTTTGCCTTCACACACTTGCCAGCCATTGTTGTTTGCCTTCACACACTTGCCAGCCATTGTTGTTTGCCTTCACACACTTGCCAGCCATTGTTGTTTGCCTTCACACACTTGCCAGCCATTGTTGTTTGCCTTCACACACTTGCCAGCCATTGTTGTTTGCCTTCACACACTTGCCAGCCATTGTTGTTTGCCTTCACACACTTGCCAGCCATTGTTGTTTGCCTTCACACACTTGCCAGCCATTGTTGTTTGCCTTCACACACTTGCCAGCCATTGTTGTTTGCCTTCACACACTTGCCAGCCATTGTTGTTTGCCTTCACACACTTGCCAGCCATTGTTGTTTGCCTTCACACACTTGCCAGCCATTGTTGTTTGCCTTCACACACTTGCCAGCCATTGTTGTTTGCCTTCACACACTTGCCAGCCATTGTTGTTTGCCTTCACACACTTGCCAGCCATTGTTGTTTGCCTTCACACACTTGCCAGCCATTGTTGTTTGCCTTCACACACTTGCCAGCCATTGTTGTTTGCCTTCACACACTTGCCAGCCATTGTTGTTTGCCTTCACACACTTGCCAGCCATTGTTGTTTGCCTTCACACACTTGCCAGCCATTGTTGTTTGCCTTCACACACTTGCCAGCCATTGTTGTTTGCCTTCACACACTTGCCAGCCATTGTTGTTTGCCTTCACACACTTGCCAGCCATTGTTGTTTGCCTTCACACACTTGCCAGCCATTGTTGTTTGCCTTCACACACTTGCCAGCCATTGTTGTTTGCCTTCACACACTTGCCAGCCATTGTTGTTTGCCTTCACACACTTGCCAGCCATTGTTGTTTGCCTTCACACACTTGCCAGCCATTGTTGTTTGCCTTCACACACTTGCCAGCCATTGTTGTTTGCCTTCACACACTTGCCAGCCATTGTTGTTTGCCTTCACACACTTGCCAGCCATTGTTGTTTGCCTTCACACACTTGCCAGCCATTGTTGTTTGCCTTCACACACTTGCCAGCCATTGTTGTTTGCCTTCACACACTTGCCAGCCATTGTTGTTTGCCTTCACACACTTGCCAGCCATTGTTGTTTGCCTTCACACACTTGCCAGCCATTGTTGTTTGCCTTCACACACTTGCCAGCCATTGTTGTTTGCCTTCACACACTTGCCAGCCATTGTTGTTTGCCTTCACACACTTGCCAGCCATTGTTGTTTGCCTTCACACACTTGCCAGCCATTGTTGTTTGCCTTCACACACTTGCCAGCCATTGTTGTTTGCTTTCACACACTTGCCAGCCATTGTTGTTTGCTTTCACACACTTGCCAGCCATTGTTGTTTGCTTTCACACACTTGCCAGCCATTGTTGTTTGCTTTCACACACTTGCCAGCCATTGTTGTTTGCTTTCACACACTGGTCAGCCATTGTTGTTTGCTTTCACACACTGGCCAGCCATTGTTGTTTGCTTTCACACACTGGTCAGCCATTGAGATGCTCAGGCTTTGTTTACTTTATCTCAACTTTTACAGGATATCCGTAAATGTAATTAAACTCTACTAATACTAACAGCCATGCTCATGTAAGGACACAAGACATTTTGGTATAAACTTGGGGGGTGGGGGGATAGTCACAAAAATTGGTTTTACATCCTGGTGTACCTGTTTTTTATTTTTTTTCACTGATGGCAATGTTTTTTTGCTGCTTTTATGCTCTCCAATTACTTTCTATGGGTGAAAAAAATAATAACTGAAGTGACATGCTGCAGTAAGAAAAAAAAAAAAAAAAAAGTGTGTGTGCATGAAATTTCTGAAATCTCAGGTTTTTGCTGCTAGTGTACAAAGCAGCTTTCCTTCTGCATAAAAATTAAATAAAAACTCCACGTGAACATAGCTTAGGATGCTACATATTTGGCACAGCGAAATGGAACGTAACCTAAAGCGACCATTGGGGAACTCCTGATGCCCTTATACCTTTGTACTATGGATGGGAGTGGTGGAGGCGACTCCTTTTTTGAATTCCTGTACTATATTACACGTGTCGGATTCACGCTTTTGCTAATGAGTCATTATATATATTCAGTTTGCTGCTGCCGTAATAGATGACTTGGTGCGACATAATAGGAGCTATTTTGCAACTTTTAGCAGTGACTGAAATATTTTAATGGACAGTAGTAAATGTTATACCTTACTTCTCATATTCTGCTGGCTAGAAGCATTTTACGTCTCTCGACACCCCCTTTCTAGACACTTTGGGGGAAGTGTCTGGTGTGGATCGCTCATCTCTTCTTGGTACAAATAAGAAATCTGACTAAAGTGACTTGCTCCAAATAAGTGCAACCGACACCAGAATTCTGCAGCACCAATAGTAATAGTGAACGAGGCCCAAGGTTCTTAGGGAACTGCGCTAACTAACAATTGAAGCACAGCACAATGCAGACCAGCTGGAAGTTAAAAGCAAGAATGTCACAAAACTCCATTTATCAGACTAGCAAACAAAGCAGAGCATGAAACCAGTGCAAAAAGAGGAGGATTAGATGGAAGTCAGGCTGGGGGGCTGCAGGCCTATGAAAGCAAACACCATGTAGAACAATGCAGAGATCATTACACTAAGAATCTTACCTTACAGCCAGAGATTGCACAAATCTACCACTCTGCTGCTTGTGTGCAAGGGGTGAGGCACCTTCCTCTCTGGAAGAGGCGGATTCTGGTGGCCAGACAGTAATGGGTGCTTGCACTGTCAGTCACACCCTGGCTACACCCTCCTGCAGGCCTGAAGCACAGCACTGACTGTATGGCAGTTACTGCTCAGCCCTACCACACAGGCTGATGTTAGGGTCACACTGCAAAACTAATCTCTGCAACTATTTTAGAGTTGTCATTTTGCAATAATAAAACAAAAATGCATCTTGCAACCAGCGACAGAAAATCCGAGACATTTGGAAATGTTTGCGAGTCGCAGTCACAATGCAAAACTATAGGAACTCATTCGTTGCAAACCCAATATCGCCATGTAGCCCCAGCCTAAGGCTACGTGCCCACGTTGCAGAATATCTGCAGAATTTTCCTGAGCAAAACCGGACTCCCTGCGCAGAAAATCCACTCGCATTTTTTTTTTTTTGCATTTTTCTTTCTCTTTTTTTTTGCCTTTTTTGCTTTTTTTTCCCCAGAGCTTCCCAATGCATTAACCCCTTCATGACCCAGCCTATTTTGACCTTAAAGACCTTGCCGTTTTTTGCAATTCTTTCCAGTGTCCCTTTATGAGGTAATAACTCAGGAACGCTTCAATGGATCATAGCGGTTCTGAGATTGTTTTTTCGTGACATATTGGGCTTCATGTTAGTGGTAAATTTAGGTCAATAAATTCTGTGTTTATTTGTGATAAAAACGGAAATTTGGCGAAAATTTTGAAAATTTCGCAATTTTCACATTTTGAATTTTTATTCTGTTAACCCAGAGAGGTATGTGACACAAAATAGTTAATAAATAACATTTCCCACACGTCTACTTTACATCAGCACAATTTTGGAAACAAAATTTTTTTTTGCTAGGAAGTTATAAGGGTTAAAATTTGACCAGCGATTTCTCAATTTTACAACGAAATTTACAAAACCATTTTTTTTAGGGACCACCTCACATTTGAAGTCAGTTTGAGGGGTCTATATGGCTGAAAATACCCAAAAGTGACACCATTCTAAAAACTGCACTCCTCAAGGTGCACAAAACCACATTCCAGAAGTTTATTAACCCTTCAGGTGCTTCACAGCAACAGAAGCAACATGGAAGGAAAAAATGAACATTTAAAGGGAACCTGTCACCCCGTTTTTTGAGATTGAGATATAAATACTGTTAAATAGGGCCTGCGCTGTGCGTTACTATGGTGTATGTAGTGTACCCTGATTCCCCATGTATGCCGAGAAATACATTACCAAAGTCGGCGTTTTCGCCTGTCAATCAGGCTGGTCTGGTCAGGTGGGCGTGTTCACAGCGTTCTTTTCTTCCCCAGGTTTCCGTTGGTGGCGTAGTGGTGTGCGCATGTCCAAGGTCCGGATTCCCTGTGCCCACGTGAAGACACAGCGCGCGATCTGCGCTGTCATTCCTTTCATCGGTGCGGGCGGCCATCTTCCTGGGGCCACGCGTGCGCAGATGTAGTGCTCTGCTGCACGGGGCTTCAGGAAAATGGCCACGGGATGCCGCGCGTGCGCAGAAGAGATCGCGGTGGCCATTTTCCCAAAGCCGAGATGCAAACCACTATGTGATACCCTAAATCACTGTTTAGGCACATGCTGGGGCTCGGAAGTGAAGTAGTGACGTTTTGAAATGCAGACTTTGATGGAATGCTCTGCGGGCGTCACGTTGCGTTTGCAGAGCCCCTGATGTGGCTAAACAGTAGAAACCCCCCACAAGTGACCCCATTTTGGAAACTAGACCCCGAAAGGAACTTATCTAGATATGAAGTGAGCACTTTGAACCCCCAAGTGCTTCACAGAAGTTCATAACACAGAGCAGTGAAAATAATAAATACGTTTTCTTTCCTCAAAAATAATTTTTTAGCCCAGAATTTTTTATTTTCCCAAGGGTTACAGGAGAAATTGGACCACAAAAGTTGTTGTCCAGTTTCTCCTGAGTAAGCTGATACCTCATATGTGGGGGTAAACCACTGTTTGGGCACACGTGGGGGCTCAGAAGGGAAGTAGTGACTTTTGAAATGCAGACTTTGATGGAATGGTCTGCGGGCGTCACGTTGCGTTTGCAGAGCCCCTGGTGTGCCTAAACAGTAGAAACCCCACACAAGTGACCCCATTTTGGAAACTAGACCCCCAAAGGAACTTATCTAGATATGTGGTGAGCACTTTCAACCCTCAAGTGCTTTACAGAAGTTTATAACACAGAGCCGGGAAAATAATAAATACGTTTTCTTTCCTCAAAAATAATTTTTTAGCCCAGAATTTTTTATTTTCCCCAGGGTTACAGGAGAAATTGGACCCCAAAAGTTGTTGTCCAATTTCTCCTGAGTACGCTGATACCCCATGTGTGGGGGTAAACCACTGTTTGGGCACACGTCGGGGCTCAGAAGGGAAGTAGTGACTTTTGAAATGCAGACTTTGATTGAATGGTCTGCGGACGTCATGTTGCGTTTGCAGAGCCCCTGGTGTGCCTAAACAGTAGAAACCCCCCACAAGTGACCCCATTTTGGAAACTAGACCCCCCAAGGAACTTATCTAGATATGTGGTGAGCACTTTGAACCCCCAAGTGCTTCACAGACGTTTACAACGCAGAGCCGTGAAAATAAAAAATCATTTTTCTTTCCTCAAAAATGATGTTTTAGCAAGCAATTTTTTATTTTCTCAAGGGTAACAGGAGAAATTGGACCGCAGTAATTGTTGCGCAGTTTGTCCTGAGTATGCTGGTACCCCATATGTGGGGGTAAACCACCGTTTGGGCACACGTCGGGGCTCGGAAGTGAGGGAGCACCATTTGACTTTTTGAATACAAGATTGGCTGGAATCAATGGTGGCGCCATGTTGTGTTTGGAGACCCCCTGATGTGCCTAAACAGTGGAAACCCCTCAATTCTAACTCCAACACACCCCTAAACCTTATACCAACTGTAGCCGTAACCCTAATCACAACCCTAACCCCAACACACCCGTAACCCCAACACACCCCTAACCCTAACCACAACCCTAATTCCAACCCAACCCTAGCCCTAAGGCTATGTGCCAACGTTGCGGATTCGTATGAGATTTTTCAGCACCATTTTTGAAAAATCCGCGGGTAAAAGGCACTGCCTTTACCTGCGGATTTACCGCGGATTTCCAGTGTTTTTTGTCCGGATTTCACCTGCGGATTCCTATTGAGGAACAGGTGTAAAACGCTGCGGAATCCGCACAAAGAATTCACATGCTGCGGAAAATACAACGCAGCGTTGCCGCGCGGTATTTTCCGCACCATGGGCACAGCGGATTTGGCTTTCCATATGTTTACATGGTACTGTAAACCTGATGGAACACTGCTGCGAATCCGCAGCGGCCAATCCGCACCGTGTGCACATAGCCTAATTCTAAAGGTATGTGCACACGCTGCGGATCCGCAGCAGTTTCCCATGAGCTTACAGTTCAATGTAAACCTATGGGAAACAAAAATCGCTGTACACATGCTGCGGAAAAACTGCACGGAAACGCAACGGTTTACATTCCGCAGCATGTCACTTCTTTCTGCGGATTCCGCAGCGGTTTTACAACTGCTCCAATAGAAAATCGCAGTTGTAAAACCGCATTGAAATGCGCAGAAAAAACATGGTAAATCCGCCATAAATCCGCAGCGGTTTAGCACTGCGGATTTATCAAATCCTCTGCGGAAAAATCCGCATAGGACCAGAATACGTGTGCACATCCCGAACCCTACCCCTACCCCTAACCCTACCCCTAACCCTAGCCCTAACCCTAGCCCTAACCCTACCCCTAACCCTACCCCTAACCCTACCCCTACCCCTAACCCTACCCCTAAGCCTACCCCTAACCCTACACCTAACCCTAACCCTGGTTCTTACCCCAACCTTAGTGGAAAAAAAAAATATTTATTTTTTTTATTGTCCCTACCTATGGGGGTGACAAAGGGGGGGGGGTCATTTACTTTTTTTTTTTTTTTGATCACTGAGATATAACCTATCTCATGAAAATATATATATAAGGGGTGCACCTCTGCACAGATCAGAAAATAGGGTGCAAAACCTGGTCTGTAAAGTAACATGAACAAAACATAGAAAAAAGACAAGACCAAAAGAACGGTATGCACTCCCAATCATAAAGATCAATATAAATATAAACTTTAATGACACCTCGAAAAACAACAAACACACAAATATAAAACCATTTAAAAAGGGCCTAAATATAGAACCAGTAGGCCCCACCCCTATACAATAATACAAAATATGGCATAGTGAAACAAAATCCCAAAGACAATATCATGAATGGCAAAATATGGCTACATAAAGTGTCCCTAATGCATAAAGTATAATGCAGTACTGATCTAACAAAACATGTGGCACAGAATTCTAACTGACCCGAAGGCACGGCTAAGAAAAATCACAGTATACAATATATTTCAAATATGCCAAAATATCAGAGAATATTTGCCAAAAAATGCACACATAATTATTGCCTGTAACAAATAAAAGGCATGTGCATACATTAATGGTACCATTTCAATGTGGATCCTGGCGCACCCATAATAAGGTGCAGCCTACAGACAAAAGGAACCCAAAATAAGGTCAGTACCATAAAACAACTGATACTACCAGGTACCTGATGGTACCAGGTAGTATCAGTTGTTTTATGGTACTGACCTTATTTTGGGTTCCTTTTGTCTGTAGGCTGCACCTTATTATGGGTGCGCCAGGATCCACATTGAAATGGTACCATTAATGTATGCACATGCCTTTTATTTGTTACAGGCAATAATTATGTGTGCATTTTTTGGCAAATATTCTCTGATATTTTGGCATATTTGAAATATATTGTATACTGTGATTTTTCTTAGCCGTGCCTTCGGGTCAGTTAGAATTCTGTGCCACATGTTTTGTTAGATCAGTACTGCATTATACTTTATGCATTAGGGACACTTTATGTAGCCATATTTTGCCATTCATGATATTGTCTTTGGGATTTTGTTTCACTATGCCATATTTTGTATTATTGTATAGGGGTGGGGCCTACTGGTTCTATATTTAGGCCCTTTTTAAATGGTTTTATATTTGTGTGTTTGTTGTTTTTCGAGGTGTCATTAAAGTTTATATTTATATTGATCTTTATGATTGGGAGTGCATACCGTTCTTTTGGTCTTGTCTTTTTTCTATGTTTTGTTCATATAACCTATCTCAGTGATCAAAATTCACTCTGGAACGAATCTGCCGGCCGGCAGATTCGGCGGGGGCACTGCACATGCGCCTGCCATTTTGGAAGATGGCGGCGCCCAGGAAAGAAGACAGACGGTCCCCGGGAGGCCAGGTAAGTATAAGGGGGGGTGGATCGGAGCACGGGGGGGTGGATCGGAACACGGGGGGGTGGAACGGAGCACGGAGTGGGGGATCGCTGTGCAGGCGGGTGGATCGGAGCACGGGGGGATCGCTGTGCGGGGGGGGAGGATCGCTGTGCGGGGGGGGATCGGAGTGCGGGGGGGTTTGATTGGAGCACGGGGGGTGTGATTGGAGCACGGGGGCAGCAGGCAGGAAGACGGGGGAGCGGAGCACAGGACCGGGGGGGCCGACCACAGATCAGGGGGCTGGGGGGGCGATCGGAGGGGTGGGGTGGGTGCACATTAGTGTTTCCAGCCATGGCCGATGATATTGCAGCATCGGCCATGGCTGGATTGTAATATTTCACCATTTTTTTAGGTGAAATATTACAAATCGCTCTGATTGGCAGTTTCACTTTCAACAGCCAATCAGAGCGATCGTAGCCACGGGGGGGTGAAGCCACCCCCCCCTGGGCTAAACTACCACTCCCCCTGTCCCTGCAGATCGGGTGAAATGGGAGTTAACCCTTTCACCCGATCTGCAGGGACGCGATCTTTCCATGACGCATATGCTGCGTCATGGGTCGGAATGGCACCGACTTTCATGACGCAGCGTATGCGTCAAAGGTCGGGAAGGGGTTAATATAGCGGCAAAACCGAGAAAAATCCGCAAAATTAATGAACTTGCTGCATTTTTTTCCACGAAAGAAACGCAGCATGGGCACAAAAATTGTGGAATGCATTAAAATGATGGAATGCTTAATGTACTGTAAGTGTTTTTTAAGAGTTTTTTCAGCCAAAAACAACCGCAAAAAAACGTTAAAAATCCTGAACGTGGGCACATATCCTTAATGTTACAACGCGCGCTAGAGTTTTTACCTGTTAGACCCTAAGGTTACATCTGCACAATGAGCTTTTATCATACTTTGATGGTGCATGTTTTTCCCGGAGACAAAAACGCAGCATCTTACAGTTCTAGCAAATTGGGATGTATAGAAATCTCATGCACCATGTGCCTATTTTTAACGCACCATAAACTGACCTGCAGTGCGTGTTTCAAATCCGCAACATGTCAATTTCTATTGCGAATACGCTGAATTTCCTGTGCAGATTTTCCCCATAGACTTACATTAGATGCGGAAAATTCACAACAAAAAAAGACACATGCGGTTTTAGTGTGTTTTCGCTTCAGTAACACATACAAAAAAACATGTAATCCACACCTACATATAGCAAAGTTTTGTCAAAGCAAAAAAAAAACAAGGAGTATCAAAAACAAAGCAGTTTTATTAACCCCTATAGCACTGTTCCCAAACTCCAGTCCTCAAGAGCCACCAACAGGTCATGTTTTCAGGATTTCCTTAGTATTTCACATGTGACGGAATTATTGCCTGTGAAGGTGATGCAATTATCACCTGTGCAATACTAAGGAAATCCTGAAATCATGACCTATTAGTGGCTCTTGAAGACTGTAGTTGGGGAACACTGCCCTATAGGTATGTAAGGCTACTTTCACACTAGCGTCGTACTGCGTTGTTTTGGTGAAAAAACGCATCCTGCAAAGTTGGCTGCAGGATGCGTTTTTTCCCCATGTAGCGTTTTTTGCTTGTGCGTCGTGTCCGCCATTTCCGACCGCGCATGCGTGGCTGGAACTGCGCCCCCCTCCTCCCCGCAACTCACAATGGGGTAGCGGATGCATTGTAATAATGCATCCGATGCCCCCGTTGTGCTGAATTGTCACAGGATGTGTCGACACGTCGGCCCGACGCACTGCGACGGGCCGATGCTGGTGTGAAAGTAGCCTAATCGGTCACCTCTCCCTGTTTGATTGCCGCTCTGGCACTGAGCCTGCATGTTTTCCGGCACAGAAGATCGCAGCTTCAAGTCTCCTATGGAGACTATTGAAGCACGTAAAAAGTAGAAAAAAGTCTTTAAAAATCTAAAAAAAAGTGAAAAAAATATAAAAGTTAGAATAACCGCCCTTTTGCCTCATTCAAAATAAAACAATAATAAAAAAATACACATATTTGGTGTCACCACTTTCAGAAACACCCGATCTATCAAAATACAAAAATAATTAATCCAATCGGTTAACGAGAAAACAAAGTCAGAATTGTTTTTTTTGGTCCCCGCTACATGCAATAAAATGCAATTACATGCGATCAAAAGATTGTATTTACCCCAAAATGGTATCATTACAAATGTCAGCTCGGCGAGCAAAAAAATAAGCTATCGCCCAGCCCCAGATCCCGAAAAATGGAGACACTACAAGTTTCGGAAAATGGAGAATTACAATGGCAGATTAGTTTTAGCCTCGTAAAAAAAAATATATATTGTGGAATTGCCCTTTTTTTGCAATTTCACCGCACTTGGAATTTTCCCGTTTTCCACTATATGGTAAAATCAATGGTGTCGTTCAAAAGTACAACTCATCCCGCAAAAAACAAGCCTCACATGGCGATATTGACGGAAAAATAAAAAAAATATGGCTCTGGGAAGAAGAGGAGCAAAAAAAAACAAAAATGCAAAAACGGAAAATCCCAAGGTGGTCAAGAGGTTAAAGCCCAACATATCGAACACAGTGAAAATGAAAAAACGCAAGTAACATAATTTAGAAAATAGATGCAGAAATGGTGCAGAAATTCTGCAACATCAAAAACATACTAAAAGCTCATTGTGGGAACTTAGCCTAGTTCAGTAATGCATGTTATTAAATCACACAAAATTCCTTATATTTAATTTATTATTAATTGCAGAATTTCAGCGTGGATTTTCCCGAAGGAGACTGTTGCTTAAATATAGGTTTATACTAGACAGTGTGCCCACGATGGGCGAGTCAAAAACACAGTGTCTTAGGTTACGTATGTGTCCTACGATGAGCTTTTGGTGAGTTTTTGATGTTGCAGAATTTCTGCAGCATTTCCTCACCTATTATTTAAATTAAGTAACTTTCAATTTTTCTTTGCATTTTTGTATGCATTTTTTTACATGCGTTTTTATTGCCTTTTCAACGCTGGGTTTTGTCTCTTTTTGGTGTGTCATGCTTTAAATAAAGCTATTTTGTTTTTGATACTTCCTGGTTTTTTGCTTTGACAAAGCTTTATTGATTTGTTTAGGTGTGGATTACATGTGTTTTTGATAAGCTTAAAATTCACAACATGTCAATTACTGGAGAGGGATCTCAAAATGCATGAATACAAGCACACGATGGTAGAAGAACTACTAACGGATTTCCCACCTGAGAGTGAAGGCTCAGTGGAACAACAAGGTGGAGGAGGAAGTCGCCAACACAGCTGGGGCACAACCAGCACCTCAGAAGGCAGGGATAGCATTGCCGAAATGTGGAAAAGATTTATAAGCACTCTACAACATCCGGCACCACCATCTGATACGGTCCGTATTAGCAGGAGGCAGCGTTACAACAACGTGGTGGAAGACTGGAGCGCCCCCAGACACAGGGCCACGAGTTCTCGGTACCGGGCCTCTCTGGTTCGGTTCTGAGGCTGTCACGGTGGCTAGATCCGGTCCGCGACCCTGCTAAGGGGCGTCCAATAAAGGTGGTACAGTCTGTCAGGGATTCGTGACGCCACCTGTGGTGTTTGGTCAGGGTGACCGACGCTGCTGTGGGGTCCGCTGGGGTGATGGAATGGCAGCTGGATGGCATACCTTCCCACAGGTGAAGTTTGTCCCCAGGGCTTCCCAGTAAGGTAGATGGTGATGGTGTGAGGTGCAGTCAATAACGAGGACACAGGGTTGCAGTCTCTTTACCTCTTTACTGAAGACTTCAGGATCCTCAATCCAGAGCACGCTTAACAGGGCTTTCTGAGACCGGCCGGTCCGATGGGCACGTCCAGAGTTCCCTTTGCAGGTGGAAATCAGTGCCTACCACTAGCGCCTGTGTGTTGTAGTGCTACCCTGCTGAGCATTCGGAATAGTCCTCACAACTGCTGTTCTCGTTCGTTCTAATTCTCTCTTGCTTGTTCCAGATGTTACTAGTTTCTCGTCCCCCAGGTATGTTATGGCTAGGACGCACCCGTATGACAATCTTGCCTTGCGCAGGCGTGTACTATGGAGGACAGAGAATGAACTTCAATCCAATATTGCAGCCAGCATGCAGCCAGCGGGTAAGGAAAGGGTGAATCAAAAACCCCAAAACCCCGCCTCCATGGCTGAAGATTGTTCCCTCCAAATTCAGGTGACAGTGTCCCTTTAAGTAATTTCCCTATTCACATTTTTTTGCAGGGTAATTGTCCTGCTCTTACACTATTTTGCAGCCAATTAGCCCTCACTATGACAATTTTACAGCCATTTTAACCCCTTTCTGCCATCTGACGTACCAGCCCGTCGAGGTGACCTGGGACTTAATTCCGGGATAGTACGTCATAGGCGATCAGCCGTGCTCACGGGGGGAGCGCGGCTGATCGCGGCCAGGTGTCAGCTGATTATTTCAGCTGACATCCGGCACTATGTGCCAGGAGCGGTCACGGACCCTCTCCCGGCACTTTAACCCCCGGAACACTAAGATCAAACATGATTGCAGCGTTCCGGTGGCATAGGGTAGCATCACGCAGGGAAGGGGCTCCCTCTGTGCTTCCCTGAGGCCCTCGGAACAACGCGATATGATCTTGTTGCTCCAAGGGCCTCCTCCATCCTCCTCCCTGCAGCAAGCCCGGATCTAAAATGGGGGTGGGGGTCTTCCAGGTCCTTGCAAGCGCCTGCTGAGAGCAGGTGCCGGCAAGCCTCCAGCACTGCCTGTCAGATCGCTGATCTGACACAGTGCTTTGCAAAATGTCAGATCAGCGATCTGACACTATGCAATGATGTCCCACCCTGGGACAAAGTAAAAATAGTAAAAAAAAAAAAAAATCCTAAATAAAGAAAAACATTATATATTGTTCGAATAAATACATTTCTTTATGTAAATAAAAAAAAATAAAAGTACACATATTTAGTATTGCCGCATCCGTAACAACCCGACCTATAAAACTGTCCCACTAGTTACTGTGGATGATAGCCCGACGAAAATGACAAATGAACCTTAAGTCTGTCACAAAAGGCACACCAAAAGCGAGCCACAAACTGTGGTTCCCTATCAGAGACAATGTCCGTGGGAACACCATGGAGTCTGACAATCTCTTTCACAAATGCCCTGGCAAGTGTCTTAGCGCAGGGTAATTTATTGAATGGGACCAGATGACACATCTTACTAAACCGGTCCACAACAACCCAGATAACTGAAAAACCCTCAGAGACCAGTAGGTCGGTCATAAAATCCATTGCAAGATGTGTCCATGGAGAACTAGGAACCTCTAAGGCCAGGTTCACATTGCGTTAACAGCAGTCCGTTCAACACATGCGTTAACAGGCTGCTGTTAACGCAAGTGCCGGTATGTCAGTGCACTAGCGCAGATCGAGCTAGCAGATGCTCTATCTGCGCTAGCAGTGACGGACCCGGAAACGCTGCAGCCCGCGTCTCAAGGTCCGTCACTCAATGACGGCACATCGCTAGCGAACGCCCACAATGGGCGTGCGCTAGCGATGTGTCCGACATTGAACTAAATGGCGGCATTAACAGACTATGTTACACCGCGTTATGCTGCTGTGTAAAGTAGTCCATCTAACGGACGCCAAAAATGTAATGTGAACCTGGCTTAACGGGCAAAGCAACCCTGCCGCCGGAGCATGAGAAGCCTTAGACCTACCGCACACGGTACACTGACGCACCCACTTGACAATTTGTCTTAGCCACCCCGGCCACCAGAAACTCCGACCGATTGACTTTCTTGTTTCGGCAATCCCTGGATGACCCGCCAAACAAGACTCACGACATTCTGTAAACAAAGCTCTCCTCATGGCTTTAGGCACAAATGATTTCCCATACAGAGTGTTACTTGGTGCCGCATCCTGGGCTTTAAGAATGCTATTTTCCAACTCAGAACCTAATGCTGCCACCACCACCCGTCTCTGCAGAATAGATTCTTCCTTTTCAGTATTAACCGCTGGGGAGGAACTTCGAGACAAAGCATCAGCTTTAACATTTTTTGTCGCAGGGATAAATGTCACAGAGAAATGGAACCGGGCAAAAAACAATGCCCACCTAGCTTGACGGGCATTCAAACGTTGAGCAGCATCCAGATAGATCAGGTTCTTATGATCAGTAAAGACTTGTATAGGATGTCTAGCGCCCTCCAAAAAATGTCGCCAATGCTCAAACGCAAGCTTCACAGCCAGCAATTCTTGGTTCCCAACATCATAGTTGAGCTCTGCCTCAGAAAATTTCTTAGAAAAGAAAGCACAGGGATGCACTCCATCCTCTCCCTCCTGGGACAGAACAGCCCCCATTCCTACTGATTAGGCGTCTACCAGAAAGGGCTTAGGCCGGCGTCACACTTGCGAGTTTTACGGACGTAAGAGCGCAGAAACTACGTCCGTAAAACTCGCAAAAAATACGGCACAATTATTCTCTATGCCCCTGCTCCTATCTGCCGTATTAAACTGATCAGTATTATACGGCTTTCTACGGCCGTAGAAAATCGCAACATGCTGCGTTTGTCACCGTATTGCGCAAATAAAACGTCAATGAAAGTCTATGGAAGCCCCAAAAATACGGATCACACACGGACCAGCAGTGTGACTTGCGAGGAATACGCAGCGCTGTTAGAGAGAAAAGCCGGTAATTCAATTACCGTCTTTTGCTTTCTCCTTCCTAAAACCCGACGTGATTTGGGACCTGGCTTACATACAGTAAACCATCTCATATCACCATTTTTTTTGCATATTCCACACTACTAATGTTAGTAGTGTGTATGTGCAAAATTTGGCCGTTCTAGCTATTAAATTAAAGGGTTAAATGGCGGAAAAAATTGGCGTGGGCTCCCGCGCAATTTTCTCCGCCAGAGTAGTAAAGCCAGTGACTAAGGGCAGATATTAATAGCCTGGAGAGGGTCCATGGTTATTGGCCCCCCCTGGCTAAAAACATCTGCCCCCAGCCACCCCAGAAAAGGCACATCTGGAAGATGCGCCTATTCTGGCACTTGGCCACTCTCTTCCCATTCCCGTGTAGCGGTGGGATATGGGGTAATGAAGGGTTAATGCCACCTTGCTATTGTAAGGTGACATTAAGCCAAATTAATAATGGAGAGGCGTCAATTATGACACCTATCCATTATTAATCCAATACTAGTAAAGGGTTAAAAAAAACACACACACATTATTAAAAATTAATTTATTGAAAAAATCACAAAGGTTGTTGTATTAATTTATTCTACTCTCAATCCACTCACTGAAGACTTTCGATCTGTAAATTAAAAAAAAATAAACCAACAATATACTTACCTTCCGAGGATCTGTAAGGTCCAACGATGTAGATCCATCTGAAGGGGTTAAAATATTTTGCAGACACGAGCTTTGCTAATGCAGGCTGCTCATGTCTGCAAAACCCCAGCGAATGAAGGTAAAGTAGGTCATTGACCTATATTTACCTTCATTTGCGGTGAGGCGCCCTCTGCTGGCTGTTCCTAGATCGTGGGAACTTTCCTAGAAAGCTCCCAGGCTCGAGTTCATATGAGGACAACCAGCAGAGAGCGCCCTCTTATGATCTCGAGCAAGATCTAGATAATTTCCCTGGGGGGTCTAGTTTCCAATATGGGGTCACTTGTGGGGGGTTTCTACTGTTTAGGTAAATTATGGGCTCTGCAAACACAATGTGACGCCTGCAGACCAATCCATCTAAGTCTGCATTCCAAATGATGCTCCTTCCCTTCCGAGCTCTGCCATGCGCTCAAACGGTGGTTATCCCCCACATATCAGGTATCACCGTACTCAGGACAAATTGGACAACAACATTTAGGGTCCAATTTCTCCTGTTACGCTTGGAAAAATACAAAACTGCGGGCTAAAAAATAATTTTTTGGGGAAAAATTGTTTGTTTTATTTTCACGGCTCTGCGTTATAAACTGTAGTGAAACACTTGGGGGTTCAAAGTTCTCACAACACATCTAGATAAGTTCCTTGGGGGGTCTACTTTCCAAAATGGTGTCACTTGTGGAGGGTTTCTATTGTTTAGCTACATTAGGGGCTCTGCAAACGCAATGTGACGCCTGCAGACCATTCCATCTAAGTCTGCATTCCAAATGGCGCTCCTTCCCTTCCGAGCCCTCCCATGCACCCAAACGGTGGTCCCCCCCACATATGGGGTATCAGCGTACTCAGGACAAATTGGACAACAACTTTTGGGGTCCAATTTCTCCTGTTACCCTCGGGAAAATACAAAACTGGGGGCTAAAAAATAATTTTTGTGGGAAAAAATTTTTGTTTTATTTTTACGGCTCTGCATTATAAACTCCTGTGAAGCACTTGGTGCATCAAAGTGCTCAACACACCTCTAGATAAGTTCCTAAGGGGGTCTACTTTCCAAAATGGTGTCACTTGTGGGGGGTTTCAATGTTTAGGCACATCAGTGGCTCTCCAAACGCAACATGGCGTCCCATTTCAATTCCTGTCAATTTTGCATTGAAAAGTCAAATTGCCCATCTTCGCTTCCGAGCTCTGTCATGCGCCCAAACAGTGGTTTACGCCCACATATGGGGTATCGGCGTACTCAGGACAAATTGTGCAACAACTTTTGGGGTCCATTTTCTCATGTTACCCTTGGTAAAATAAAACAAATTGGAGCTGAAGTAAATTTTTTGTGAAAAAAAGTTAAATGTTCATTTTTATTTAAACATTCCAAAAATTCCTGTGAAACACCTGAAGGGTTAATAAACTTCTTGAATGTGGTTTTGAGCACCTTGAGGGGTGCAGTTTTTAGAATGGTGTCACACTTGGATGTTTTCTATCATATAGACCCCTCAAAATGACTTCAAATGAGATGTGGTCCCCCCAAAAAAAATGGTGTGGTAAAAATGAGAAATTGCTGGTCAACTTTTAACCCTTATAACTCCCCAACAACAAAAAAAAAATGTTGGTTCCAAAATTGTGCTGATGTAAAGTAGACATGTGGGAAATGTTACTTATTAAGTATTTTGTGTGACATATCACTGTGATTTAATTGCATAAAAATTCAAAGTTGGAAAATTGCAAAATTTTCACCAAATTTCCGGGTTTTTTTTCCACAAATAAACGCAGGTAATATCAAAGAAATTTTACCACTATCATGAATGTCAGAATCACTGTGATCCGTTGAAGCATTCCAGAGTTATAACCTCATAAAGGGACAGTAGTCAGAATTGTAAAAATTGGCCTGGTCATTGACGTGCAAACCACCCTTGGGGGTGAAGGGGTTAAAGGCTGTCTTCCATTTATCGCCTTCTTTAACCCACAGCAAATTATATGCCCCACGGAGATCGATCTTAGAGAACCACTTGGCTCCAACTAATTGATTAAACAAATCCGGAATTAGCGGCAAGGGCTAATCCAGGGCTGAAATCCAGACATGGCCTAAGACCCCCATCTTTTTTTTTTACAAAAAAGAACCCCAGCAAGGCTAGTCTGTAGGTATTCCTTTAAGGCCTCCCTCTCGGGAATCGTCAGATTAAGCAAATTACTCTTAGGAAGAGTAGCACCTGGGACGAACTCAATAGCGCAATCATAATTTCTATAAGGTGGTAGAACTTGTGTCTCCAGTTCTGAAAATACTCTCCAGAATTCCTGAATGGCTTCAGGGAGCTCTTTTTTTTCACAACAGCAGCAATGTGTACATCACATTTCCCATAACACTCCTGACCTCAGGATCTTATCGTACTTGACGACCAGTCTAGTACAGGATTGTGCATTTTTAACCAGGGTAACCCCAGGATAACTGGAAAAGGCAATTTAACAAGTACAAACAAATCTAAAGATTCCTGGTGTTCCATATTCACAGTGAGTGGAAACCCGGTGACCTTTCGAGAAACGCACCCATGCTCTAGAGGAATGTTGTCAATCGCCACTACAGGAAAAGGGCATTATAAAGGTACAGAATCAATCTTATACTTGTCAAGAAATTGTTGATCAATCAAATTAAGTGCAGAACCACAGTCCACCATCACTTGAATATCAATCGAATGACCACGACAGGTAGAACTACCAGAAAAAGAAACTCCTGCCGACCGTAAAAATGCTATGCAAAAGGGTTATGCTGATTGACCTTTTTTTTCTCTTTTCCTTGGCTATGCATCCTGTTATGAGCTGGTGGTTAAGAGGCCACACTGAAATGACCTGGTGGCTAAAACGCAACATGGAACGAGCTCTGAGAAGGTGGTATCTCTACTGACCGCAGTCCCTAATCCTAACAACACAACTAGAAATAGCCGTGGGATGTTCCTGACACTCCCTAGACACCTCGTCACAGCCTCAGATATAACTACCCCTAAAGAAGGAAATAGAAAGCTATCTTGCCTCAGAGAAACCCCCAAAAGGAAAGATAGCCCCCCACAAATATTGACTGTGAAAGGAGAGGGAAATGACGAACACAGAAATGAAATTAGATTTCAGCAAAGGGAGGCCAAAACTAAACTAGATAGACAGAGAGCAAAGGATACTGTGCGGTCAGTATAAAAAACTACAAAATCCACGCAGAGTTTACAAAAATGAACTCCACACCGACTCACGGTGTGGAGGGGCAAATCTGCTTTCCCAGAGCTTCCAGCTAGCCTGAATACGACATAGTGACAAGCTGGACAAAAGAGACAAAATGCAAAGCAATAGAGTCCACACAAATGGACAAACAAAAGTAGCAAAACTTATCTTTTGCAGACAAGGAATGGCCATATAAGAAATCCAAGGGAAGAATCAAATCCAACCAAGAACATTGACAGCATGCAAGGACTAACGCCCAGAGCAGGTATAAATAACAAACCCAGGCAAGGCGATTAGTGAAGACAGCTGCCACAGCTACCCAACGGAGCAGCAGTTCCACTCGAAACCACCAGAGGGAGCCCAAGGGCAGAACTCGCAAAAATACCATTAGCAACCACAGGAGGGAGCTCCAGAACGGAACTCACAACAGTACCCCCCCTTGAGGAGGGGTCACCGAAACCTCACCAGAGCTCCCAGGCCGATCAGGACGAGCCAAATGGAAAGCATGAACCAAATCGGGAGCATGAACATCGGAGGCAACAACCCAAGAATTATCCTCCTGGCCATAACCCTTCCACTTGACCAGATACTGAAGCTTCCGCCTCGAAAAACGAGAATCCAAAATCTTCTCTACCACATATTCCAATTCCCCCTCAACCAACACCGGAGCAGGAGGATCAACGGAGGGAACCATAGGTACCACATATCTCCGCAACAAGGATCTATGGAACACATTATGAATGGAAAAGGAAGCTGGAAGGGCCAAACGAAAAGACACTGGATTGATAATTTCAGAAATCTTATAAGGCCCAATAAAGCGAGGCTTGAACTTAGGGGAAGAAACCTTCATAGGAACATGACGAGAAGACAACCAGACCAAATCCCCAACACAAAGCCGGGGACCAACACACCGACGACGGTTAGCAAAACGCTGAGCCTTCTCCTGAGACAACGTCAAATTGTCCACCACATGAGTCCAACCACGGAATCCACACCAGGACAGTCAGAAGGCTCAAGCTGCCCTGAAGAAAAACGAGGATGAAAACCAAAGTTACAAAAAAAAGGCGAAACCAAGGTAGCCGAACATGCCCGATTATTAAGGGCAAACTCGGCCAATGGCAAAAAGGTCACCCAATCATCCTGATCAGCAGACACAAAGCATCTCAAATAGGTTTCCAAGGTCTGATTGGTTCGCTCCGTTTGGCCATTTGTCTGAGGATGGAATGCAGAAGAAAAAGACAAATCAATGCCCATTCTAGCACAAAAGGACCGCCAAAACCTAGAAATGAACTGGGAACCTCTGTCAGACACAATATTCTCCGGAATATCATGCAAACGAACCACATGCTGAAAAAACAATGGAACCAAATCAGAAGAGGTAGGCAACGGCACCAAATGGACCATCTTAGAAAACCGGTCACAAACCACCCAGATGACAGACATCTTTTGAGAAACAGGAAGATCAGAAATAAAATCCATGGAAATATACGTCCAGGGCCTCTCAGGAATAGGCAAAGGCAAAAGCAACCCGCTGGCACGGGAACAGCAAGGCTTAGCCCGAGCACAGGTCCCACAGGACTGCACAAACGAACGCACATTACGTGACAAGGAAGGCCACCAAAAGGACCTAGCCACCAAATCTCTGGTACCGAAAATCCCAGGGTGACCAGCCAACCAGCCAACACCGAACAATGAACCTCAGAAATTACCCTACTAGTCCATCTATCAGGAACAAACAATTTCCCCACAGGACAGCGGTCAGGTTTATCAGCCTGAAATTCCCGAAGCACCCGCCGCAAATCAGGGGAGATGGCAGAAAGAATCACCCCCTCCTTGAGGATCCCAGCCGGCTCACGAAGTCCCGGAGCATCAGGCAAAAAACTCCTAGAAAGGGCATCAGCCTTCAAATTCTTAGATCCAGGAATATACGAGACCACAAAATCAAAACGTGAGAAAAACAAAGACCACCGAGCCTGTCTAGGATTCAACCGCTTAGCAGACTCGAGGTAAATCAGATTCTTGTGATCAGTCAAGACCACCACGCGATGCTTGGCTCCCTCAAGCCAATGTCGCCACTCCTCAAATGCCCACTTCATAGCCAACAACTCCCGATTGCCGACATCATAATTACGCTCAGAAGACGAAAATTTTCTGGAGAAGAAGGCACAAGGTTTCATCAAAGAGCCATCAGAATTTCTCTGAGACAAAACGGCCTCTGCCCCAATCTCAGAAGCATCAACCTCAACCTGAAAAGGGAGAGAAACATCTGGCTGACGCAACACAGGGGCAGAAGTAAAACAACCTTTAAGCTCCTGAAAGGCCTCAACAGCCGCAGAGGACCAATTCACCACATCAGCGCCCTTCCTCGTCAAATCGGTCAGAGGCTTCACCACACTAGAAAAATTAGCAATAAAGCGACGATAAAAATTGGCAAAGCCCAAAAATTTCTGAAGGCTCTTTACAGATGTAGGTTGAGTCCAATCATGAATGGCCTGGACTTTAACAGGGTCCATTTCAATAGCCGAGGGAGAAAAAATGAAACCCAAAAAAGAAACCCTCTGAACTCCAAAGAGGCACTTAGACCCCTTCACAAACAACGCATTAGTACGAAGGACCTGAAACACCATCCTAACCTGCTTCACATGAGACTCCCAATCATCGGAGAAAACCAAAATATCATCCAAATACACAATCATAAATTTATCCAGATAATTCCGGAAGATATCATGCATAAAGGACTGAAATACCGATGGAGCATTAGAGAGCCCGAATGGCATTACAAGATATTCAAAATGGCCTTCAGGCGTATTAAATGCTGTTTTCCATTCATCACCTTGTTTAATACGCACAAGATTATACGCCCCTCGGAGGTCGATTTTAGTAAACCAACTAGCACCCTTAATCCGAGCAAACAAATCAGAAAGCAAAGGTAACGGATACTGGAATTTGACAGTGATCTTATTGAGAAGGCGATAATCTATACAGGGTCTCAAGGAGCCATCCTTCTTGGCAACAAAAAAGAATCCCGCTCCCAACGGTGACGAAGACGGGCGAATATGCCCTTTCTCCAAGGACTCCTTTACATAAATCCGCATAGCGGCATGCTCTGGCACAGACAGATTGAAATGTCGGCCCTTAGGGAACTTACAGCCAGGAATCAAATTAATGGCACAATCGCAGTCCCTATGAGGAGGCAGGGAACTGGACTTGGGCTCATCAAATACATCCTGGAAATCCGACAAAAACTCAGGAACTTCAGAAGAAGGGGACGAGGAAATAGACATCAAAGGAATATCACTATGTATCCCCTGACAAACCCAACCAGTCACAGACATAGATCTCCAATCCAGCACTGGATTATGTACCTGTAACCATGGAAAACCCAGCACAACAACATCATGCAAATTATGCAACACCAAAAAACGAATATTTTCCTGATGTGCTGGAGCCATGCACATGGTTAACTGTGTCCAATACTGAGGTTTATTCTTGGCCAATGGCGTAGCATCAATTCCCCTTAAGGGAATAGGACTCTGCAAAGGTTCCAAGGAAAAACCACAGCGCTTGGCAAATTCTAAGTCCATTAAGTTCAGGGCAGCGCCAGAATCCACAAATGCCATAACAGAAATGGACGACAATGAGGAAATCAGGGTAACAGACAAGAGAAATTTAGGCTGCATAGTACTGATGGTAACAGACCTAGGGACCCTCCTAGTACGCTTAGGGCAGTCAGAAATAGCATGAACTGAATCACCACAGTAAAAACACAGGCCATTCTGACGTCTGAATTTCTGCCTTTCTGCTCTAGTCAAAATCCTATCACATTGCATAGGCTCAGGACTTTGCTCAGAGGACACTGCCATATGGTGCACCGCCTTGCGCTCACGCAAGCGCCGATCAATCTGAATAGCTAGAGACGTAGATTCACTCAAACCGGTAGGCGTAGGAAAGCCCACCATAACATCTTTAAGGGTTTCTGAAAGACCTTTTCTGAAAATAGCAGCCAGCGCCTCTTCATTACATTTAGTGAGCACAGACCATTTTCTAAATTTCTGGCAATATAACTCTGCCGCTTCCTGACCCTGACACAGGGCCAACAGTGTTTTCTCAGCATGCTCTACAGAGTTAGGTTCGTCACACAACAATCCGAGCGCCTGAAAGAATGCATCTACATTCAATAATGCCGGATTCCCTGTTTCAAGAGCAAATGCCCAGTCTTGAGGATCACCACGCAGTAAGGATATGATGATTTTCACTTGCTGAATGGGATCACCAGAAGAATGGGGTTTCAAAGCAAAAAACAATTTGCAGCTATTTTTAAAGTTCAAAAACTTGGATCTGTCCCCAAAAAACAAATCAGGAGTAGGAATTCTTGGCTCTAGAGCCGGAGTCTGAACAATATAATCTTGGATACTCTGGACTCTTGCAGCAAGTTGATCCACACGAGAAAACAAACCCTGAACCTCCATACCAGAGCATATATCCAGCACCACCCAGATATCAAGAGGAAAAAGAAGACAGAACAGAGCACAGAAAAAAAAATGGTTCAGAACTCTTCTTTTTTCCTTCTTTTGAGATGCATTCAATTCATTCTTGGCCTGCTGTACTGTTATGACCTGGTGGTTAAGAGGCCACACTGAAATGACCTGGTGGCTAAAACGCAACATGGAACGAGCTCTGAGAAGGTGGTATCTCTACTGACCGCAGTTCCTAATCCTAACAACACAACTAGAAATAGCCGTGGGATGTTCCTGACACTCCCTAGACACCTCGTCACAGCCTCAGATATAACTACCCCTAAAGAAGGAAATAGAAAGCTATCTTGCCTCAGAGAAACCCCCAAAAGGAAAGATAGCCCCCCCACAAATATTGACTGTGAAAGGAGAGGGAAATGACGAACACAGAAATGAAATTAGATTTCAGCAAAGGGAGGCCAAAACTAAACTAGATAGACAGAGAGCAAAGGATATTGTGCGGTCAGTATATAAAAACTACAAAATCCACGCAGAGTTTACAAAAATGAACTCCACACCGACTCACGGTGTGGAGGGGCAAATCTGCTTTCCCAGAGCTTCCAGCTAGCCTGAATACGACATAGTGACAAGCTGGACAAAAGAGACAAAATGCAAAGCAATAGAGTCCACACAAATGGACAAACAAAAGTAGCAAAACTTATCTTTTGCAGACAAGGACTGGCCATATAAGAAATCCAAGGGAAGAATCAAATCCAACCAAGAACATTGACAGCAGGCAACGACTAACGCCCAGAGCAGGTTTAAATAACAAACCCAGGCAAGGCGATTAGTGAAGACAGCTGCCACAGCTACCCAACGGAGCAGCAGTTCCACTTGAAACCACCAGAGGGAGCCCAAGGGCAGAACTCGCAAAAATACCATTAGCAACCACAGGAGGGAGCTCCAGAACGGAACTCACAACAGCATCCTTTACATTGCTTAATAAAATGGTCAGCCTTACCACAATAAAGACATAGCCCCTCAGAGAATCTTTTCTGCCTTTCCTGGGAACGAGAGGACATCGCCCCAAGTTGCATTGGCTCCCCACAGTCAACGGGGCTCTCCAGCAAAATTGAAACCTTCTCCTCATTCTGTCTACTTCTTAATCTTGTATCCACTCGGATAGCTAATTGCATAGCAGTCTCAAGTGTAGCAGGTGCAGGATATGCAATGAGCAAATCTTTAACCCTGTCATTCAAACCTGCTAAAAACTGACTCTTGAGTGCTGGATCATTCCAGCTGACCTCTGCAGACCATCGTCTGAACTGGGTACAATATCTACAACCGATCAAAAGTGGTGCACTCTATCAGGTAGGTGGTGCTCAAAGGAATAAAGTAGAATATTTTTTAATGGTAACCTTTGGCACTCAATCAGTCAACAATAAATTCAATTTTCAGATAATTTATGGATTTACTAATGAATAGCCGACTGTTGTGAATTCTGTGGCTGAATTCACTCCTGTGGTCACAAGTGGTACTGCAGCTTCTGAGCTTCCTCCCTCAGGTGTTCTGGTGAGCTCGTTAACTGCTTCATTACTTAACTCCGCCTGATGCTGCTATCCTTGCTCCTTGTCAATGTTTCAGTGTTGGATCTGAGCTTCTCCTGATTGTTCCTGTGACCTGCTGCTCTGTATAGCTAAGTGCCTTTTGCTTTTTTGTTGCTTTTTTTCTGTCCAGCTTGTCTTTTGTTTTGCTGGAAGCTCTGAGACGCAAAGGGTGTACCGCCGTGCCGTTAGTTCGGCACGGTGGGTTTTTTTTTGCCCCCTTTGCGTGGTTTTGCTTTAGGGTTTTTTGTAGACTGCAAAGTTCGCTTTACTGTCCTCGCTCTGTCCTAGAATATCGGGCCCCACTTTGCTGAATCTATTTCATCCCTACGTTTTGTCTTTTCATCTTACTCACAGTCATTATATGTGGGGGGCTGCCTTTTCCTTTGGGGAATTTCTCTGGGGCAAGTCAGGCCTATTTTTCTATCTTCAGGCTAGCTAGTTTCTTAGGCTGTGCCGAGTTGCCTAGGTAGTTGTTAGGCGCAATCCACAGCCGCTTTTAGTTGTGTTTAGGATAGGATCAGGTGTGCAGTCTACAGAGTTTCCACGTCTCAGAGCTCGTTCTTGTATTTTTGGGTATTTGTCAGATCACTGTGTGCGCTCTGATCGCTAAGCACACTGTGTTTCTGGATTGCCTTCATAACACCTGTCATTAGCAAACATAACAGTACAAGGAGCCAAACTAATGATTCTCAATAGAGGGAAAGAAAAAGTTCTGACATCATTTTTTTTTTTTTTCTGCTCTGTGTTCACTTTTTTTTTTTCCCCTAGACATTTGGGTGATTCTGGACACAGGTGTGGACATGGATATTCAGGGTCTGTGCTCTTCAATGGATAATCTCGTTATAAATGTACAAAAAATTCAAGATACTATTGATCAGAAATCTATGTTAGAACCAAGAATTCCTATTCCTGATTTGTTTTTTGGAGATAGAACTAAGTTTCTAAGTTTCAAAAATAATTGTAAGCTATTTCTGGCCTTGAAACCTCATTCTTCTGGTAATCCTATTCAACAGGTTTTGATTATTATTTATTTTTTGCGCGGCGACCCTCAAGACTGGGCATTTTCTCTTGCGCCAGGAGACCCTGCATTGAGTAGTGTCGATGCGTTTTTCCTGGCGCTCGGATTGCTGTACGATGAGCCTAATTCAGTGGATCAGGCTGAGAAAAATTTGCTGGCTTTGTGCCAGGGTCAGGATGATATAGAAGTATATTGTCAGAAATTTAGGAAATGGTCAGTACTCACTCAGTGGAATGAATCTGCGCTGGCAGCTTTGTTCAGAAAGGGTCTCTCTGAGGCTCTTAAGGATGTCATGGTGGGATTTCCTATGCCTGCTGGTTTGAATGAGTCTTTGTCTTTGGCCATTCAGATCGGTCGACGCTTGCGCGAGCGTAAATCTGTGCACCATTTGGCGGTACTGCCTGAGGTTAAACCTGAGTCTATGCAGTGCGATAGGACTATGACTAGAGTTGAACGGCAGGAATACAGACGTCTGAATGGTCTGTGTTTCTACTGTGGTGATTCCACTCATGCTATTTCTGATTGTCCTAAGCGCACTAAGCGGTCCGCTAGGTCTGCCGTCATTGGTACTGTACAGTCCAAATTCCTTCTGTCCATTACCTTGATATGCTCTTTGTCGTCGTTTTCTGTCATGGCGTTTGTGGATTCGGGCGCTGCCCTGAATCTGATGGATTTGGATTATGCTAAACGTTGTGGGTTTTTCTTGGAGCCTTTGCGGTGTCCTATTCCATTGAGAGGAATTGATGCTACACCTTTGGCCAAGAATAAACCTCAATACTGGGCCCAGCTGACCATGTGCATGGCTCCTGCACATCAGGAAGTTATTCGCTTTCTGGTGTTGCATAATCTGCATGATGTGGTCGTGTTGGGGTTGCCATGGCTACAAACCCATAATCCAGTATTGGATTGGAATTCCATGTCGGTATCCAGCTGGGGTTGTCAGGGGGTACATGGTGATGTTCCATTTTTGTCGATTTCGTCATCCACCCCTTCTGAGGTCCCAGAGTTCTTGTCTGATTATCAGGATGTATTTGAAGAGCCCAAGTCCGATGCTCTACCTCCGCATAGGGATTGTGATTGTGCTATCAATTTGATTCCTGGTAGTAAATTCCCTAAAGGTCGATTATTTAATTTATCCGTGCCCGAACACGCCGCTATGCGCAGTTATGTGAAGGAATCACTGGAGAAGGGACATATTCGCCCATCGTCATCACCACTGGGAGCAGGGTTCTTCTTTGTAGCCAAGAAGGATGGTTCGCTGAGACCGTGTATTGATTACCGCCTTCTTAATAAGATCACTGTTAAATTTCAGTATCCCTTGCCATTGTTATCTGACTTGTTTGCTCGGATTAAGGGGGCTAGTTGGTTCACTAAGATAGATCTTCGTGGTGCGTATAATCTGGTGAGAATCAGGCAAGGAGATGAATGGAAAACTGCATTCAATACGCCCGAGGGTCATTTTGAGGATCTAGTGATGCCGTTCGGACTTGCCAATGCTCCATCTGTGTTTCAGTCTTTTATGCATGACATCTTCCGTGAGTATCTGGATAAATTCCTGATTGTTTACTTGGATGACATTTTGATCTTCTCAGATGATTGGGAGTCTCATGTGAAGCAGGTCAGAATGGTTTTTCAGGTCCTGCGTGCTAACTCTTTGTTTGTGAAGGGATCAAAGTGTCTCTTCGGTGTGCAGAAAGTTTCATTTTTGGGGTTCATCTTTACCCCTTCTACTATCGAGATGGATCCAGTTAAGGTCCAAGCCATCCAGGATTGGATTCAGCCGACATCTCTGAAAAGTCTGCAAAAGTTCCTGGGCTTTGCTAATTTTTATCGTCGCTTCATCTGTAATTTTTCTAGCATTGCCAAACCATTGACCGATTTGACCAAGAAGGGTGCTGATTTGGTTAATTGGTCTTCTGCTGCTGTGGAAGCTTTTCAGGAGTTGAAGCGTCGTTTTTGTTCTGCCCCTGTGTTGTGTCAGCCAGATGTTTCTCTTCCGTTCCAGGTCGAGGTTGATGCTTCTGAGATTGGAGCAGGGGCGGTTTTGTCACAGAGAGGTTCTGATTGCTCAGTGATGAAACCATGTGCTTTCTTTTCCAGGAAGTTTTCGCCCGCTGAGCGTAATTATGATGTGGGCAATCGAGAGTTGCTGGCCATAAAGTGGGCATTCGAGGAGTGGCGTCATTGACTTGAAGGAGCTAAGCATCGCGTGGTGGTATTGACTGATCATAAGAACTTGACTTATCTCGAGTCTGCCAAGCGCTTGAATCCTAGACAGGCCCGTTGGTCGTTATTTTTTGCCCGCTTCGACTTTGTGATTTCGTACCTTCCGGGCTCTAAAAATGTGAAGGCGGATGCTCTGTCTAGGAGTTTTGTGCCCGACTCTCCGGGTTTATCTGAGCCAGCGGGTATCCTCAAGGAAGGAGTCATTGTGTCTGCCATCTCCCCTGATTTGCGGCGGGTGCTGCAAAAATTTCAGGCGAATAAACCTGATCGTTGTCCAGCAGAGAAACTGTTCGTCCCTGATAGGTGGACTAATAAACTTATCTCTGAACTTCATTGTTCAGTGTTGGCTGGTCATCCTGGAATCTTTGGTACCAGAGAGTTAGTGGCTAGATCCTTCTGGTGGCCATCTCTGTCACGGGATGTACGTACTTTTGTGCAGTCCTGTGGGATTTGTGCTAGGGCTAAGCCCTGCTGTTCTCGTGCCAGTGGGTTGCTTTTGCCCTTGCCGGTCCCAAAGAGGCCTTGGACACATATTTAGATGGATTTCATTTCTGACCTTCCCGTTTCTCAAAAGATGTCAGTCATTTGGGTGGTCTGTGATCGCTTTTCTAAAATGGTCCATCTGGTGCCCTTGGCTAAATTGCCTTCCTCCTCTGATTTGGTACCTTTGTTCTTTCAGCATGTGGTTCAGTTGCATGGCATTCCTGAGAATATTGTTTCTGACAGAGGTTCCCAGTTTGTTTCAAGGTTCTGGCGAGCCTTTTGTGGTAGGATGGGCATTGACCTATCCTTTTCCTCGGCTTTCCATCCTCAGACTAATGGCCAGACCGAACGAACCAATCAGACCTTGGAAACATATCTGAGATGTTTTGTTTCTGCAGACCAGGATGATTGGGTGTCCTTTTTGCCGTTGGCTGAGTTCGCCCTTAATAATCGGGCCAGCTCGGCTACCTTGGTTTCTCCATTTTTTTGCAATTCTGGGTTCCATCCTCGTTTCTCTTCAGGATAGGTTGAGTCTTCGGACTGTCCTGGTGTGGATTCTGTGGTGGATAGGTTGCAGCAGATCTGGACTCAGGTAGTGGACAATTTGATCTTGTCCCAGGAGAAAGCTCAACTTTTCGCTAATCGCAGACGCCGTGTGGGTCACCGACTTCGTGTTGGGGATCTGGTTTGGTTATCTTCTCGTCATATTACTATGAAGGTTTCCTCTCCTAAATTTAAACCTCGTTTTATTGGTCCGTATAGGATTTCTGAGGTTCTCAATCCTGTGTCTTTTCGTTTGACCCTCCCAGACTCCTTTTCCATACATAATGTATTCCATAGGTCGTTGTTGCGGAGATACATGGCACCTATGGTTCCATCTGTTGAGCCTCCTGCCCCGGTTTTGGTGGAGGGGGAATTGGAGTATATTGTGGAGAAGATTTTGGATTCTCGTGTTTCTAGACGGAAACTCCAGTATCTGGTTAAATGGAAGGGTTATGCTCAGGAAGATAATTCCTGGGTTTTTGCCTCTGATGTTCATGCTTCCGATCTTGTTCGTGCCTTTCATGCGGCTCATCCTGGTCGGCCTGGGGGCTCTGGTGAGGGTTCGGTGACCCCTCCTCAAGGGGGGGGTACTGTTGTGAATTCTGTGGCTGAATTCACTCCTGTGGTCACAAGTGGTACTGCAGCTTCTGAGCTTCCTCCCTCAGGTGTTCTGGTGAGCTCGTTAACTGCTTCATTACTTAACTCCGCCTGATGCTGCTATCCTTGCTCCTTGTCAATGTTTCAGTGTTGGATCTGAGCTTCTCCTGATTGTTCCTGTGACCTGCTGCTCTGTATAGCTAAGTGCCTTTTGCTTTTTTGTTGCTTTTTTTCTGTCCAGCTTGTCTTTTGTTTTGCTGGAAGCTCTGAGACGCAAAGGGTGTACCGCCGTGCCGTTAGTTCGGCACGGTGGGTTTTTTTTTGCCCCCTTTGCGTGGTTTTGCTTTAGGGTTTTTTGTAGACTGCAAAGTTCGCTTTACTGTCCTCGCTCTGTCCTAGAATATCGGGCCCCACTTTGCTGAATCTATTTCATCCCTACGTTTTGTCTTTTCATCTTACTCACAGTCATTATATGTGGGGGGCTGCCTTTTCCTTTGGGGAATTTCTCTGGGGCAAGTCAGGCCTATTTTTCTATCTTCAGGCTAGCTAGTTTCTTAGGCTGTGCCGAGTTGCCTAGGTAGTTGTTAGGCGCAATCCACAGCCGCTTTTAGTTGTGTTTAGGATAGGATCAGGTGTGCAGTCTACAGAGTTTCCACGTCTCAGAGCTCGTTCTTGTATTTTTGGGTATTTGTCAGATCACTGTGTGCGCTCTGATCGCTAAGCACACTGTGTTTCTGGATTGCCTTCATAACACCTGTCATTAGCAAACATAACAGCCGACATCATAGGCGTGATGCATATCATGCCATAAGGCATAAAGTAGAAACAGCCCATATGCTGTGACAAGGAAATGCCGGTGTGTGTACGGTGATAACAAGCAGTGAGGTCTGAGACTACTGCTTGTTATCCCCGGAGACACGCTGGCATTTCCTCGTCACAGCATATGGACTGTTTCTACTTTGTGCCTTATGGCATGATATGCTTCATGCTGCATTGAACTTAATCTATACAGACTTCCTCGACAAAGGCAAATGTTGCTGAAACGTTGGATGGAATGATGTCTGTTATCCTATGATGTCTGCTGTTCATTAATAAATCCATAAATTATCTGAAAATTTAATTTATTGTTGACTGATTGAGTGCCAAAGGGTACCATTTATAAAAATGGGTACAATATCTCTCAGCAACACCAGAACCCTGTTTCAACCGCCTGAGTTCTGCCCCCATAGCAGAAAAAACGTTTCTACAGACATCAAACAAGGGTCATCCGGATGCAATGAAAATGGCCAAACTTGGGGCTCACCTCGCAATAACGACATAATAATCCCCACATGCTGTAATTCAGCCCCTGAAGACCTGGGTCTAAGCCGAAAATAAAGTAAACATGCATTTTTAAACGAAAAAAATTCCTGCCGTTTAACAGAAAAACATTCAGGCAAACCCACCTTAGGTGCTTCAGAGCGGATTCCAGGGCAATTATTCACGTGCTGCTGTAAACTGGCAACTTCCAACATTAACCCTTGCAGACGCTGATCAAGATCTTGAACGCTGTTCAAGTTGCAGAAATCCGGGAGGGTTTTTTTTTAGACTTCTTTCTGGCTGGACAAACTGTTACGGATCTGCAACACAGGACTAAGGTAGAAGTGGGAAAACTGACCCTGCACTGTGACTAGGCTTAAACCCTACGATGGAGTGGGCGACCCATTCCTTGCGAATAGACCCACCGATGATCCTAGGTTAATCTCAAGCGAAGACCTATAGATAAGGGAAGGGGTTCCCTAAAAGAACTAAGGACTGGGTACAAAAACAGGTGACCTCCTAGAAGAAAACACAGAGAAGACTGCAGAAACCAATAGAAAACAGAAACTAAGGCTAGCTAAACCAGAGGTACCAGCACTGCACAAATAACACACACAGAACACAAAGCAAAGCACCTAGCTAGAGCTCAAGCAGATTAACACTGTTGTCCAGCAAGGAATGGGAGGCAGGTGCTGGTTAATAAAGAGTGATACAAACACCTGACCCAAGACAAACCCAGCACCAGAGGGAAAAGACTAACAGCCAGAACTCCACAAGAAAATGGCAGATAGTCACAAACTAAACAGATTCTAACAAATATTTTCATCCATATAGTATTATGGGCACCACATAGCACGCCATACAGAATAATGAGCCCCATATATTACTCCATATAGTATTATGGGCACCACATACTGCTCCATTCAAAATAATGAGCCCATATATTGTTCCATAAAGTATTATGGGCACTATATAGTGTTCAATGCAGAATAATGAGCCCCATATATTTTTTTATACAGTATTTTGGGCACCAGATAGTGCTCCATACAGAATAATAAGCCCCATTTATTGCTCCATACTGAATAATGGGCTCCATATATTGCTCCATACAGAATGTGCCCCATATGCTTCATATAGTATATGATGAGCCCCACATATCGCACCAAACAGAATGGGCACCATACAATGCTCCATATATAATTGGCTTCATAGGATGCTCCATATATAATGGGCTCCATATACTACTCTATATGTACTTGGCCCCATAAGATGCTCCTTGTATAATAGGCCTCATAAGATGCTCCATATGTAATTGGCTGCATAAGATGCTCTATACATAATTGGCCCCATAAGATGCTTCAAACATTTAAAAAAAAATTAAATATTCACCTCCGCTGCTCTGCTCCAGACTCCTCAGTGTCTGCGTCTTCTGGCTGTCTACACTGTGATTGCTCAGGCAGAGGGTGCACAGACGTGATGTCATCGCATCCTCTGACCTGAACGTCACAGTCAGAGGATGTGGGGAATGGGGAGAGGCTCAGAGAAAGCAGGGGGGCCCACTTGCAGGTGGCGGCACTGGCACAAGGCACCTGCCTTGGTGCGCCAGGTGCTGACACCGGCCCTGACCAGAGGAAACCATCTAACCTGAAGGAGCTGGAGCAGTTTTGCCTTGAGGAATGGGCAAAAATCACAGTGGCAACATGTGGAAAGCTCGTAGAGACTTATCCACACCGACTTGTAGCTGTAATTGTCGCAAAAAGAGGCTCTACAAAGTACTGTGTGGAGACAGCATTGTTTTTTCACAAACCAACAAGAATATGCTGTTATCGACTTTTGAATTTATATGTTGGTCAAGAAAACAGACTTTTGTTTGTGTAAGCCTGGAATATTGACTTGTAAGCTGATATTTGATATAACATAGTGTGCTCTTATCCTTGATGACTAGTGGGACTTACTGATATGCTAAATTTGCATTGTGTAAGCCAGATAGTTTGTTGACTTCTAGAACAGAGAAGGAACAACTATGCAAATAGATTAAATAATCAAGTAATGCTACTTGATCTCTTCTCCATTCTTGTCCCTTATGTACATACTGAATGGACACTTGTTAAGTATAAAAATAGATTGCATGCCTCTGTACAAAGATACAGAGACAGCCAGAGATTCTGTCAAGATATCCAAACATCCAGGGGACCCTACAGGAATGCTGCCAATACATCATGGCTCCATCACAAGGGACATGGATCTACTATTCTACAGGAAACAACCTAGGGGACCACGGCCCCGGTTGGAAGAATACAGATTTGCTCCATTGACCATCGCTGAGCCGGTCGCCTGGCTCCATGGAGATGTTCAGAGAAGCCAGGTTGTGAGCCTCGGGTCAACTGGTCATGTACCTCAGTGGACTGCCATCTTCCTGAGCTTGTCATTACCTCCTCTCTGTGTGAGGGCCACAGGTGGGTTAGTCGACCCTGGGAGCTCTGAAGTAATAACTGCCATTATCCTGACGAGTCAGCAGAAGGGTGAGACTCTAATGTGCACCATCTTGGGAATATGCTGGGACTGTTATGTATGCTATTGTGTTTTGGTGGTTCAATAAATTATTGTCATACTGTTTTTCCTTCACCCTGTGTTGTCTGAGTAGCATTATCCCCACATTAAAAGAAGTGTGGTTTTGGCTAGTAGATCTGGCTACCGCCAACCTCTGTCTCTCCACATACTGACTTTACGAGAGTAAATAGTAAGGCACACTGAAGATTTCAGATATTTTGCCCTATTTGCTGTTTTCTTCACAAGAAAAATAAAAACAAATGCTCACAGCTGTAATCATATTGTTTACATGAACTGATGCACACGCTAAAAAAACTGTGAAATTCCAGTTTGTGAGATAGCAAAACACAAAAAATGCCAAAGAGGGGAATACTTTGGCAAGCCACTGTATTACCACCATTTAGCGACTGAACAGTAACACATACAAGGAAAAAATACCTCCACACTATGACCAGATCATGTATTACCACCACATAGTGAAAGAATAATGCCATGTGCAAGGGACAAATACTGTTACACCATGACAAGACCACATACTACTACCACACCACATAGTGACCAAATACTACAATACAGGGGACAATGGGTAGGCACCTGCCTAGGCCGCTACATGATGTATTGCTGAATGCTAATAGATGGTATGAAGCAGCAGAGCTACATCATTTAGGAAGCACTGAACGATATGTGAACAAATCAGGAAGTGATTTTTATGTGTACAAGATGGGAAAAGGTGTTAAGCCATCAGCGCCTCCCCATACGGGGATGGGAAATATTGGATGTGTGCAGTCTGCTTTCAGCAGAATCCATTGTATAGGGAGACTTGCCCACTATGTGACCCGCCCCGCCCATCCCTACAGGGAGAAGGCATCATTGTTCTAACCATGCCTCTCAGGTTGCACAAAAGGGAGAGGAACTCTCTCCTCCTTCCCCTCCTCTGTCACTCCCCTCTCCTCCTTTTTCATTTCTATCTCCTCCTTCTCTCTCTCCCACACTCCTCCTCTGCCACACCTCTTATCTCCTCCTTCTCTTTCTTCACCACATCCCTCTCCTCCACCTCCTCTTTCTTCTCCGCACCCTTCATCTCCTACTCCCTCTTCATCTCTTTCTTCATCATCTCTCTCTCCTCCTCCTTCTTTCCTCACCACACCTCTCTTTCCTCCTCCTTCTCTTTCCTCTCCACCTTCTCTTTCTCTGCCACACCTATCTCCTGTTCTTTCTTCTCCACACCCTTCACCCCCCTCATCTCCTCCTCCTCTTTCTTTTCTGCATCACCTATCTCCTCCTTTTTCACACCCTTCTTCTTCTTCTTCTTTGCTGCCAGCTGGACAACTGCCCAATTCAAACAGTGTGGTGTCTCTGTATCCAGTGCTTACAGCACAAGGCACCTTCTATGTCCCAAGTACAGTCTAGCCTTTGCCAGTCTGTTGTGAATTCTGTTGTCAAGCTCCCTCCTGTGGTCATGAATGGTACTTCGGCTGGTTCTGTCCATGGGCTTCCTCTAGTGGTTGTGAGTGGAGCTGCGGCTTATGAGTTTCCTTCCACAGATGACGAGGTTAATTCGTTAGCTGGCTGCTCTATTTAACTCCACTTAGATCATTGCTCCATGCCACCTGTCAATGTTCCAGTATTGGTCTAGTTCTCTCCTGGATCGTTCTTGTGACCTGTCTTCTCAGCAGAAGCTAAGTTCCTGCTTGTTTTTCTCTGGTTTGCTATTTTTCTGTCCAGCTTGCTATTTTGATTTTTGTCTTGCTTGCTGGAAGCTCTGGGACGCAGAGGGAGCGCCTCCGCACCGTGAGTCGGTGCGGAGGGTCTTTTTGCGCCCTCTGCGTGGTCTTTTTGTAGTTTTTTGTGCTGACCGCAAAGTTACCTTTCCTATCCTCTGTCTCTTCAGTAAGTCAGGCCTCACTTTGCTAAATCTATTTCATCTCTGTGTTTGTAATTTTCATCTTTACTCACAGTCATTATATGTGGGGGGCTGCCTTTTCCTTTGGGGAATTTCTCTGAGGCAAGGTAGGCTTTATTTTTCTATCTCTAGGGCTAGCTAGTTTCTTAGGCTGTGTCGAGTTGCATAGGGAGCGTTAGGAGCAATCCACGGCTATTTCTAGTGTGTGTGATAGGATTAGGGATTGCGGTCAGCAGAGTTCCCACGTCTCAGAGCTCGTCCTATATTATTAGTAACTATCAGGTCATTCCGTGTGCTCTTAACCATCAGGTCCATTATTGTCCTTACCATCAGGTCATAACAGTACAGGTGGCCCAAAGTATTAATGCATCTCAATAGAGGGATGAGAGAAGTTCTGAGACCATTTTTTTTTCTTTGCAGTGTGTTTTATCTCTCTTTTCCCCTTTACCTCTGGGTGGTTCAGGATACAGGTGTAGATATGGACATTCAAGGTCTGTCCTCTTGTATGGATAATCTCACTGCAAGGGTACAAAACATTCAAGATTTTGTGGTTCAGAATCCGATGTTAGAGCCTAGGATTCCAATTCCTGATTTGTTTTTTGGGGATAGATCTAAGTTTCTGAATTTCAAAAATAATTGTTTCTTGCTTTGAAACCTCGCTCCTCAGGTGACCCTGTTCAACAAGTGAAAATCATTATTTCTTTGTTACGTAGCGACCCTCAAGACTGGGCATTTTCCCTTGCGCCAGGAGATCCGGCATTGCGTGATGTTGATGCGTTTTTTCTGGCGCTCGGATTGCTTTATGATGAACCTAATTCAGTGGATCAGGCAGAGAAAATCTTGCTGGCTCTGTGTCAGGGTCAGGATGAGGTAGAAATATATTGTCAGAAGTTTAGGAAGTGGTCTGTACTCACTCAGTGGAATGAATGTGCCCTGGCAGCAATTTTCAGAAAGGGTCTCTCTGAAGCCCTTAAGGATGTCATGGTGGGATTTCCCATGCCTGCTGGTCTGAATGAGTCTATGTCTTTGGCCATTCAGATCGATCGACGCTTGCGTGAGCGTAAAGCTGTGCACCATTTGGCGGTATTATCTGAGCATAGACCTGAGCCAATCTATGTGATAGGACTTTGACCAGAGCTGAACGGCAAGAACACAGACATCGGAATGGGCTGTGTTTTTACTGTGGTGATTCCACTCATGCTATCTCCGATTGTCCTAAGCGCACTAAGCGTTTCGCTAGGTCTGCTACCATTGGTATGGTACAGTCGAAATTTCTTTTGTCCGTTACTCTGATTTGCTCTTTGTTATCCTATTCTGTTATGGCATTTGTGGATTCAGGCGCTGCCCTGAATTTGATGGACTTGGAGTTTGCTAGGCGCTGTGGTTTTTTCTTGGAGCCCTTGCAGTATCCTATTCCATTGAGAGGAATTGATGCTACGCCTTTGGCCAAGAATAAGCCTCAGTACTGGACCCAATTGACCATGTGCATGGCTCCTGCACATCAGGAGGATATTCGCTTTTTGGTGTTGCATAATCTGCATGATGTGGTCGTTTTGGGGTTGCCATGGCTACAGGTCCATAATCCAGTATTGGATTGGAAATCTATGTCTGTGTCCAGCTGGGGTTGTCAGGGGGTACATGGTGATGTTCCATTTTTGTCTATTTCGTCATTCACCCCTTCTGAAGTCCCAGAGTTTTTGTCGGATTACCGGGATGTATTTGATGAGCCCAACTCCAGTGCCCTACCTCCTCATAGGGATTGCGATTGTGCTATCGATTTGATTCCTGGTAGTAAGTTTCCTAAGGGCCGACTGTTCAATTTATCTGTGCCAGAGCACGCCGCTATGCGGAGTTATGTAAAGGAATCCTTGGAGAAGGGTCATATTCGCCCGTCGTCGTCACCGTTGGGAGCAGGGTTCTTTTTTGTGGCCAAGAAGGATGGTTCTTTGAGACCTTGTATTGATTACCGCCTTCTTAATAAGATCACAGTCAAATTTCAGTACCCTTTGCCGCTGCTGTCAGATTTATTTGCTCGGATTAAGGGGGCTAGTTGGTTCACCAAGATAGATCTTCGTGGTGCGTATAATCTTGTGCGTATTAAACAGGGCGATGAATGGAAAACAGCATTTAATACGCCCGAGGGCCATTTTGAGTACCTGGTTATGCCATTCGGGCTTTCCAATGCTCCATCAGTATTTCAGTCCTTTATGCATGACATCTTCCGAGAGTACCTGGATAAATTCCTGATTGTATATTTGGATGATATTTTGGTCTTCTCGGATGATTGGGAGTCTCACGTGAAGCAGGTCAGATTGGTGTTCCAGGTCCTTCGTGCGAATTCTGTGTTTGTGAAGGGGTCAAAGTGTCTCTTTGGAGTTCAGAAGGTTTCATTTTTGGGTTTCATTTTTTCCCCTTCTACTATCGAGATGGACCCTGTTAAAGTCCAGGCCATTTATGATTGGACTCAGCCGACATCTGTGAAGAGTCTGCAAAAGTTCCTGGGCTTTGCTAATTTTTATCGTCGCTTCATCAGTAATTTTTCTAGTGTTGCTAAACCGTTGACTGATTTGACCAAGAAGGGTGCTGATGTGGTCAATTGGTCTTCTGCGGCTGTGGAAGCTTTTCAGGAGTTGAAGCGTCGTTTTTCTTCTGCCCCTGTGTTGTGCCAGCCAGATGTTTCGCTTCCGTTTCAGGTCGAGGTTGATGCTTCTGAGATTGGAGCAGGGGCTGTTTTGTCGCAAAGAAGTTCTGATGGCTCGGTGATGAAACCATGTGCCTTCTTTTCTAGAAAGTTTTCGCCTGCTGAGCGCAATTATGATGTTGGCAATCGAGAGTTGTTGGCCATGAAGTGGGCATTCGAGGAGTGGCATCATTGGCTTGAAGGAGCCAAGCATCGCGTGGTGTTCTTGACGGATCACAAGAATTTGACTTATCTCGAGTCTGCCAAACGGTTGAATCCTAGACAGGCTCGTTGGTCGCTATTTTTCTCCCGTTTTGATTTTGTGGTTTCGTACCTTCCAGTCTCTAAGAATGTGAAGGCTGATGCCCTGTCATGGAGTTTTGTGCCCGACTCTCCGGGTGTTCCTGAGCCGGCGGGTATTCTCAAAGAGGGGGTAATTTTGTCTGCCATCTCCCCTGATTTGCGGCGGGTGCTGCAAAGATTTCAGGCTGATAGACCTGACCGTTGCCCAGCGGAGAAACTGTTTGTCCCTGATAAATGGACTAGTAGAGTTATCTCTGAGGTTCATTGTTCGGTGTTGGCCGGTCATCCTGGAATCTTTGGTACCAGAGATTTGGTGGCTAGATCCTTTTGGTGGCCGTCTTTGTCGCGGGATGTGCGTTCTTTTGTGCAGTCCTGTGGGACTTGTGCTCGGGCTAAGCCCTGCTGTTCTCGTGCCAGTGGGTTGCTTTTGCCCTTGCCGGTCCCGAAGAGGCCCTGGACGCATATCTCTATGGATTTTATTTCGGATCTCCCTGTCTCTCAAAAGATGTCGGTCATTTGGGTGGTTTGTGATCGCTTCTCTAAGATGGTCCATTTGGTACCCTTGTCTAAATTGCCTTCCTCCTCTGATTTGGTGCCATTGTTTTTCCAGCATGTGGTTCGTTTACATGGCATTCCGGAGAACATCGTTTTGGACAGAGGTTCCCAGTTTGTTTCGAGGTTTTGGCGAGCCTTTTGTGCTAGGATGGGCATTGATTTGTCTTTTTCCTCGGCTTTCCATCCTCAGACAAATGGCCAAACCGAACGAACTAATCAGACTTTGGAAACATATCTGAGATGCTTTGTTTCTGCTGATCAGGATGATTGGGTGTCCTTTTTGCCTTTGGCTGAGTTCGCCCTTAATAATCGGGCCAGCTTGGCTACTTTGGTTTCGCCGTTTTTCTGCAATTCTGGTTTCCATCCTCGTTTCTCTTCAGGGCAGGTTGAGTCTTCGGACTGTCCTGGTGTAGATACTGTGGTGGATAGGTTGCAGCAGATTTGGACTCATGTGGTGGACAATTTGACATTGTCCCAGGAGAAGGCTCAACGTTTCGCTAACCGCCGGTGCTGTGTGGGTCCCCGACTTCGTGTTGGGGATTTGGTTTGGTTGTCGTCTCGTTATGTTCCTATGAAGGTTTCCTCTCCTAAGTTTAAGCCTCGTTTCATTGGTCCGTATAAGATTTCTGAGGTTCTCAATCCTGTGTCGTTTCGTTTGACCCTTCCAGCTTCTTTTGCCATCCATAATGTATTCCATAGGTCATTGCTGCGGAGATATGTGGCGCATGTGGTTCCATCCGTTGATCCTCCTGCCCCGGTGTTGGTTGAGGGGGAGTTGGAGTATGTGGTGGAGAAGATTTTGGATTATCGTATTTCGAGATGGAAACTCCAGTACCTGGTCAAGTGGAAGGGTTATGGTCAGGAAGATAATTCCTGGGTCTTTGCCTCCGATGTTCATGCTGCCGATCTGGTTCGTGCCTTTCATTTGGCTCGTCCTGATCGGCCTGGGGGCTCTGGTGAGGGTTCGGTGACCCCTCCTCAAGGGAGGGTACTGTTGTGAATTCTGTTGTCAAGCTCCCTCCTGTGGTCATGAATGGTACTTTGGCTGGTTCTGTCCATGGGCTTCCTCTGGTGGTTGTGAGTGGAGCTGCGGCTTCTGAGTTTCCTTCCACAGGTGACGAGGTTAATTCGTTAGCTGGCTGCTCTATTTAACTCCACTTAGATCATTCCTCCATGCCACCTGTCAATGTTCCAGTATTGGTCTAGTTCTCTCCTGGATCGTTCTTGTGACCTGTCTTCCCAGCAGAAGCTAAGTTCCAGCTTGTTTTTCTCTGGTTTGCTATTTTTCTGTCCAGCTTGCTATTTTGATTTTTGTCTTGCTTGCTGGAAGCTCTGGGATGCAGAGGGAGCGCCTCCACACCGTGAGTCGGTGCGGAGGGTCTTTTTGCACCCTCTGCGTGGTCTTTTTGTAGTTTTTTGTGCTGACCGCAAAGTTACCTTTCCTATCCTCTGTCTGTTCAGTAAGTCGGGCCTCACTTTGCTAAATCTATTTCATCTCTGTGTTTGTAATTTTCATCTTTACTCACAGTCATTATATGTGGGGGGCTGCCTTTTCCTTTGGGGAATTTCTCTGAGGCAAGGTAGGCTTTATTTTTCTATCTCTAGGGCTAGCTAGTTTCTTAGGCTGTGTCGAGTTGCATAGGGAGCGTTAGGAGCAATCCACGGCTATTTCTAGTGTGTGTGATAGGATTAGGGATTGCGGTCAGCAGAGGTCCCACGTCTCAGAGCTCGTCCTATATTATTAGTAACTATCAGGTCATTCCGTGTGCTCTTAACCATCAGGTCCATTATTGTCCTTACCACCAGGTCATAACACCAGTCATGATATCGGGGGAAGAAGGTGACAATGCCCACAGTACAGTAGGCAACCCCCAGACCTATCAGGCAGGGGTGCAGCTCAAGCCCGGATGCAGAGGGGGGAGGGTCAGACATCCTCACCTGCTGACAACATACAAACTCTGTATCGGTCAGAGCTGTCCACATTTACACCATCATGGAACTATAAGCCTAATCCACAATTCCAGCAGGGGGAGGGGACATCCTCACACAAAAAGGCAACTTCTAAGACCAAATATCAGCCGGTCCTTGATCCCAGTATGCGCTATCACAACTATTCCTCTGATGAGGAAGGAGACAGAACATCATACATTCAGCCTAGTACTAGAAAAAGAAACCCACAGGCACCAAGAATGCAGGGGCAAATAGAAGCACCACCATTACACTATGTGCACTTCACCCCAAGTCAGGTGACCAGCATTCTGAACAATCTTCCAGACCCAGAGATGTACCCCATGCAATTCTACAGAAGAATGCAGCAGAACCAGCAGAGATATGCAGCCACCTGGAATGATCTCTGGGCTGTAATGGAAATGAAAGCAGGTGATGCATTCTGGCCAATCATGAAGGAACACTTCCAGCAGAATTAGATGTACACGCTTGGGAGTCAGGGCCGAAGCTGATTGAACAACTCAGAGAGTGGGCCAAAGGCAGATTGGCAGGACAAGCCCTCAGCTTACATGACATGAGCCAAGACAAGACAGAGTCTGTAGAGAAGTTTCATGGCAGAGTAATGCAAGTTTTCCAAGACTTGGGCTTCACCATTCATGACCAGATACACAGGCAAATGTTGGCACAGGCCTTTGTGCATGGACTAAGAGAGCCAATAAGGATACCACTGATAGTAGCCAGGCCAGAGTACAGGTCCATAGCAATGGACACCCTGCTCACAGTAGCCAAGAGGATCGAGTCCCAACCAGGAGTACGGAAGACGGCCCCTCCCATGGTGACCGCAGACCCTGATGAGCCACCACAATATAAGGACAGAAGAAGTGTCAAGTGTTACAACTGTGGCAAGTTTGGCCATTTCCGGAACCACGGAACCAGTGCAGAGCACCGACGCAAAGCAAGAGATGGCCCAGAGAAACAGGTCAAGGAAGAAGTACAGAAATCAGTGAAGAGCTCCGCCCATAGGACAGGGGCAAGCCAGGTCCACAAGACACCACGCTCCTGACATGCAAAACGCCACTCGTGGGACAAATGCCTCAAATTACCCTGAAAGTAGATGGGGTTGTAAGATCTTTTCTTGTGGACATGGGTGCTGCCAGAAGTGTGATGAGACATGTGGAACTCCCCGATCCCACCTGCCTATCAGAATCCTCTGTGTCTTGAGTGGGCATTGATGGTCAAGTCAGACATTCTCAGCTTACAAAGCCTCTGAGCGTGTGCACTCAGCCAGGACACTCTATCCTGTCCCAGTTTGTGGTGTCAAGGACCTGCCCACTCAACCTACTGGGGGCAGACCTACTACAGAAGCTGAAGGCGACCATAGTGTTCCAGGAAGATAGCACCGTGACACTTTCCTCACCCTTGACCCAAGAGTCAGTCATGCTGGCGGCCTTACAGGAACCTCATACGACCGATGCAAGCCTACCTCAGGAGGTACTGGACATAGTACTCGAAAGTCTATGGTCCAAGGGACCCCAGGACGTGGGAAAACTTCAAGTTGCCCCAGTATGGGTGTCATTCAAGCCAGGTACCCCGTACCCTTGTAAGGCCCAGTATCCCCTGTCCATCACTCAGAGTTAAGCTGTCTCTGACCAACTGAAAGTCTTCCTGGAAATAGGGGTCATTATTCCTTGCACATCGCCTTGCAACACCCCACTTTTCCCAGTCAAGAAGAAGACTGTAAAAGGAGAGCCAGCCAAGTACAAAATGGTGCATGACCTGAGGGCTGTGAATGAGGCTACGGTATTTGAAACCCCAGTTGTGCCAAATCAGCACACTCTGCTCTCAACAGTGTTCACAGTGATAGACCTGGCTAATGCTTTCTTCAGTGTCCCCCTTCACCTGGATGACCAGTTCCTGTTTGCCTTCACGCATCAGTGGGCACAGTACACATGGGCGGTGATGCCCCAGGGGGCTCTGAACAGCCCCTCACAATTCACCAAAGCACTGTCCACAGTCCTCGCCAACTGGATCACAGAACATGCAGAAGTTACCCCAGCAGCAGGCGCGCTGTCTGGGTGTTATGTTTGACTCCGATCTCTCCTTCATCTCTCATATACAATCTCTTGCCCGCTCGTGCCGCTTACACCTAAAGAACATCTCTAGAATACACCCTTTCTCACCATGGAAACAATAAAAACCCACACTGTCGCCTTGATCCACTCCCATCTGGACTACTGTAATGCTCTATTAATTGGCCTCCCCCTCATGCGACTTTCCCCTCTCCAGTCCATCCTTAAAGGGCCACTGTCACCCCCCCTCTAGCCGTTATAAACTAAAAGAGCCACCTTGTGCAGCAGTAATGCTGCATTCTAACAAGGTGGCTCTTTTAGTTTTTGGTTCATGTATTCCGAAAATAAAGCATTTTGAAAATTATCCAAAATACCTATCTTTGTCCATGGAGGCGGGTCCTCAATCCCCAGCTTGAACCGGTACTCTGCCGTCACTCCAAGCTTCAGGGGCTTTCGGCGCCGCCCCCTCTTCGCTGTTTTGACTTCAAAACAGGTGCCTGCGCTGTGTACAACTTTGTGGGGTAGGCGCAGTAAGCTCTGGCGGTCTGACGTCCCAGCCAGGCTTGCAGACTGCGCCTGTGCTGGCAGTGCAGCCACCCGCCTTGGGAATCCCTGCCCCGCACTGTGCTATGCATTATGCACAGTGCGGGCTAGGATTCCTGGGCATGCGCACTGCGTGTGTCAGCCTGTCACCCAGGTCCTCCGCCTTACAGCGACTGTATATTCAGCTGATCGTGCAGGAATTTTGCAAGGTTGGTTCTTTCCCAACGATTGCTAGGAGGAGGCACGATCAGCTGAATATACAGACGCTGTAAGGCGGGGATCTGGGTGACAGGCTGACACACGCAGCCTATTTTCGAAATACATGAACCAAAAACTAAAAGAGCCACCTTGTTAGAATGCAGCATTACTGCTGCACAAGGTGGCTCTTTTAGTTTATAACGGCTGGAGGGGGGTGACAGTGGCCCTTTAATGCAGCAGCCAGGGTTGTCCATCTGGCTAATCGTTACTCGGACGCGTCCACTCTTCGCCAGTCATTACACTGGCTGCCCATTCATTATAGGATACAATTCAAAGTACTTGTTCTCACCCATAAAGCTCTCCACAGTGCGGAACCCCCTTACATCTCCTCCCTCATTTATGTCTATCGGCCTAACCGACCGATGCGCTCTGCAAATGATTTTCGACTAACCTCTGCACTTAGCCGTACCTCCCACTCCCGACTCCAAGATATTAGGGCCATCCACAATTTGCATAGTTTTAGGCGCTCGCTCAAAACACATTTGTTCAGAGCGGCCTACCACGTTCACTAATCAAACTCATTTTATGTTTGTGTGTGTGTGTAGCCCATTCACTATCCCCATCTATCCCCCACCTTCTGAAGATGGCTGGACCATCATTGCAATACATCATTGTAAATACACACCTGTGCTTTGTATCTCCCCCACCTCATTGTAGATTGTAAGCTCTCACGAGCAGGGTCGTTTTATTTTGCTTTAATTATTATATTGTTAATGTTGTTACTTATGTCTGTTGTGTTTGATACTGTTAAACTGTAAAGCGCTGCAGAATATGTTGGCGCTATATAAGTAAAGATTATTATTATTATTACAATACGTGGACAATCTACTCCTTTGTGCAGTTGACTTTGACACGTGTAAAGCCCATTCTGTGTCTCTCTTACTCTACCTGGCGGAGCAGCACTGCAAGGTCTCAAAGAACAAGGTCCAGTGGTGTCTGAAGCGAGTTACGTTCCTGGGACACTGTATTGCTCACCAGACGAAACACTTGACAGATGACTGGAAGACTACAGTGGAGAAGATGGCTCCCCCAACAACTCCAAAGGCGCTACAGGCCATGCTTGGTCTAGTTTCGTATTGAAGGACCTGGATCCCTGATGCCTCAGTCCTAATGCAGCCTCTGTACGATTGTGTCAATGCAACCCCATTCCTCCTGTCAAATGCAACCTTCAGCTCGTTCAAGAAGTTGAAAGACTTAGTAGTCTCAGCACCAGCACTAGGCCTACCTGACTACGAGAAGCCATTCCGTCTCTACTAGTGTTGAGCATTCCGATACTGCAAATATCGGGTATCGGCTGATATTCGCTGTATCGGAATTCTGATACTGAGTTCCGATATTTTTGCGATATCAGAAATCGGAAGTTCCTATAGTGCAATTATGCAGTATAAAGAAGTATGGGCGGTGCGTAGGCGGAGACTGTGTGTGTGGGCGGTGTCTGTGTGTGACTGTGAGGCTCTCTGCGTGTGTGCCGGGGCTCTTTGCAGTGGGCGGGGTCTCTGTGCAGCGTGCGGGGGTCTCTGCCGGCTGTGCGGGGTGTGCGCGGGTCTCTGCGGCAGGCGGGGGTCTGTGCGGCAGGGGGAGGTCTGTGCAGTGGGCGGGTTCTGTTGTGAATTCTGCTCTTGGGTTCCCTCCAGTGGTTGTAGGTGGGAATGCAGTTGTCTCTGACTCGCAGTCCTGGCCAGGTGTATCGGATGATTACAATTCTGACTGGGATATTTAGGTGTGCAGGATCCTTTAGCCCTTGCCAGTTGCCAATGTTCCTTGTGAAGTGTTGGATCACTTTCTGGCTTCTCCTGCTTGCTGCCAAATTCAGCAAAGATAAGTGTTTGGTTTTTGTATCTGTGGCACACTGCTGTGTGCTTGTTTCAGTTTTATTCCTGCTCTGATTGTAGGATTCACTGGAGTTGCAGATTTACGCTCCTACATCTTTTAGTTAGATGTAGGAAGTTTTTTGTATATTCTGCTGTGGATGTTTTGAAGGGTTTTAATACTGACCGTACAGAACTCTGTCCTATACTGTCCTATCTAGCTAGAGTGGCCTCCTGTGCTAAATCCTGTTTTTCTGCCTGTGCATGTTTTTTCCTCTCCGACTCACTGCCAATATTTGTGGGGGGCTGTCTATCCTTTGGGGATTTTCTCTGAGGCAAGATAGTATTCCAATTTCCATCTTTAGGGGTATTTAGTTTTCCGGCTGTGACGAGGTGTCTAAGTGTGTTAGGTACACTTCACGGCTACTTCTAGTTGCGGTGTTTAGTTCAGGATTGCGGTCAGTATAGTGGCCACTTTCTCCAGTGAAAGTTCTCATGCAGCTCCAAGGTCACCGGATCATAACAGAGTTCTCTGTGCGGCAGTCTCTGCCGGCCGTGCAGGGGTCTGTGCGGGGCGTACAGGGGTCTCTGTGCGGCGTGCGGGGGTCTCTGCCGGCCATGTGTGGGTCTGTGCGAGGGTCTCTGCCGGCCATGCGGGGGTCTGTGCAGGGCATGCGGGGGTCTCTGCGGCCATGCGGGGGTCTGTGCGGGGGTCTGTGCGGCGGGCAGGGTCTCTGTGCGGCATGCGGGGGTCTCTGCTGGCCGTGCAGGGGTCTGTGCGTGACGTGTGCGGGTCTCTGCAGCATGCGGAGGTCTGTGTGGCAGGCGAAGTCTCTGTGCGGCGTGCGGGGGTCTCTGGCCATGCGGGGGTCTGTGCGGTGGGCGGGGGTCTCTGTGCAGCATGTGGGGGTCTCTGCCGGCCGTGCGGGGGTCTGTGCGTGGGTCTCTGCCGGCCGTGCGGTGGTGTGTGCAGAGCGTGCGGGGGTCTGTGTGGCGGGCGGGGTCTCTGCCGGCCGTGCGGGGGTCTGTGCGGCAGGCGGGGGTCTTTGCCAGCCATGCGGGGGTCTCTGCCGGCCGTGCAGGGGTCTGTGCGGGGGTCTCTGCAGGCCGTGCAGGGGTCTGCGCGGGGCGTGCAGTGGTTTCTGCCGGGCATGCAGAGGTCTCTGCCTGCCGTGCGGGGGTCTGTGCGGGACGTGTGGGGGTCTCTGCCAGCCGTGCGGGGGTCTCTGCGGGGCATGCGCGGTGTCTGTGTGGGGTCTCTGCGGCATGTCTCTGTGTGGGGTGTCTCAGTGCGGGCATCGTCCGATGGGACTACAAGCCGCAGAGACCCCGCCCGCCACAGAGACCATGCACACTCCGCAGACCCCCGCACAGCTGGCAGAGACCCCCGCACGCCGCAGAGACCCCGCCCGCTGCACAGACCCCCGCACACCACACAGACCCCCACACGGCCGGCAGAGACCCCCGCACGCCGTGCACAGACCCCCGCACAGCCGGCAGAGACCCCCGCATGCCGCAGAGACCCCGCCCACCGCAGAGACCCCCGCATGGCTGGCAGAGACCCCCGCATGCCCCGCAGAGACCCCGCCCACCGCAGAGACCCCGCCCACCACACAGGCCCCAGAGAGCCCCGGTAGGCAGGTACACATCCCTGGCAGGCCCGCACAGACCCTCACAGTGTCCGCCCATGCACCGCCCACACTCTTCCCCCCTCAAATACAGGATGTTTAAGGAGTCAGAAAGGGCTTATTTACATTCCGATATTTTTGTCCCATTGACTTGCATTGGTATCGGGTATCGGCGAGATCCGATATTTTTGGGATATTGGCCAATCCAATCCGATACTTCTGGGTATCGGAAGGTATCGCTCAACACTAGTCTCTACCTGATGGAGAAAGAAGGCCATGCTACCGGAGTCCTGACGCAGGTTTACAGGGGGGGGGGGGAGGCAGAGACCTCTAGGCTACTGTTTAGCTCGCCTGGATCCAGTTGCAAGGGGAGCCCCCTCCTGCATGAGAGCAGTATTTGAAGCACAAGCCCTCCTGTACAAGACTGCTGACATCATTCTTGGACATCCACTGGAAATCCTGGCACCGCATGACATCTCAGCAATCCTCAACCAAACCCAGCCGAAACATCTCTCCACCACCAGACATCTTCATCTCCAGTGCTCTCTGCTCTTGTCTGACAATGTCACCATCTCCAGATGCACAGTCCTCAACCCGGACACTCTACTCCCACTCCCAAGGGGAATGCGGATATGGACTTTTCAGATCAAAATCTACCAAGGGGGATGCGGATATGAACTCTTCAGATCAAAATCTGCATGATACCTTTCACAAGGGTCTGGATTTGCTCCGGACTGATGACCATGATTGCTTCAGCATCATGCAACAGGAAACAGCAGGACTACCCAATGTGGCAGATGAGCCACTGACCAACCCAGAGTTGATCCTCTACGTAGATGGCTCCAGATTTGCAGATGAAGGAAGATTCCACACGGGATGTGCATTGACCAGCAATCAAGAAATCCTGTGGTCCAGAAGTCTGCCGCCTAGCCTGTCAACCCGGGAAGCTGAACTGATAGTGCTGACGAAGGCCTGCCAGATTGCAGGCAAAACTGCGAACATATATACCGATTCAAGGTACTCGCATGGCATAGCACATGACTTTGGACCCATCTGGGCTGCAAGAGACTTCATCACAGCAAGCGGAACTGTAAAGCATCATGGAGCCATCAGGGACCTGCTGGACGCACTCCAACTTCCAAAAATGGTGGCAGTACTAAAAATCAAAGCGCATAGAAAACTGAACACAGTAGGGGCACAGGGCAACAACATGGCGGATATGGCAGCCAAAGGAAGACAATATGGAGAAGTGGGAGAGGTCATAGAGCCGGACGGCTACTACATGGCAACTGAGGACAAGACACCAGACAAGATGACGTCCTGGGACCTGTTTATTAAGTTGCAGGAGCAAGCTTCAAAGGAGAAGGAACACTGGATGCGGAAGGGGCAACACATCAAGAAGGAAGGGTATACTCAATGGACTACAAACCCTGTTTACCCCGAAGCATGTATCCTATGGTGGTTCAATGGGCACATGGGCCCACACATAAATCAAAGACACAGATAAATGATCTGATAGGTGCATACTGGTTTGCTCCAGGGATCTCCACCCTAACAGCCAAATTCACTAGCAGCTGTTTGACCTGCGGCAAATGCAACCCTGGAAGAATGGAGAAAGTTCCCACACATCATCTTGCCAGACCATTGTACCTCTTTCAGAGAATCCAGATCGACCACATCCAGATGCCGCCAAGTGGAGGTTTTGAATATGCCCTTGTGGTCGTGTTCTCAGGGTGGTCAAAAGCTTTCCCAGCAAGAAACCAGTCGGCGAAGACTACTTCAAAGAAGCTACTCTCAGAGATATGGGGTTCCAGAAGTGATAGAGAGTGACCAGGGACCCGCATTCACAGCAAACCTCACACGAGAGATCTGGTCAGCAGTAGGGTCAGACTTAGGCCTACACACTCCCTACCACCCTCAGAGTAGCGGGAAAGTGGAAAGACTAAACGGTACACTTAAGAACAGGATGTTGAAAGTTGCCCAAGAGACAAACAAACCATGGCATGAGACACTCCCAATCACACTATTTAGTGTAAGGCACACTCCCAGAGGCCCAGAAAAGCTGTCACCGTATGAAATTTTGTTTGGGTCTAGTCCCAGGTTAGGGGTATTCTTCCCTCAGCAGCTGACTATGCAATATGATTCTTTGACTGCTTATGTAATTGAACTCACCAAGAAACTTGCTAATATCCATTCTCGAGATTTTTATTCATTGCCAGATCCAGAATCCGATACGCACTCCTTGAAGCCAGGAGACTGGGTGTTGGTGAAAAAGTTTGTAAGGAGAACACCACTCGATCCCAGATTTGATGGCCCTTGCCAAGTGCTGCTGATGACACCAACCTCTGTGAAACTGGAGGGAAGACCCACTTGGATCCACGCATCACACTGCAAGAAAGCTCCCATACCAGAAGGTACACCCAAGCCAGAATGATGTTGTGGATGCCCTGCCTGACCGGATAGATGACCTACCTGATAAAGAATACACACCGCTGACTACACATGCTGTTGACTAAGAGACCGTACAGATAAGCGAGGGGGTGGGGTGTGTCTATATGTCCTTAAAACCCATCCTGCGTGATAATATAGGTGAATTTAATGAAAATGTGGAATCCCTGTGGGTGGAGATAAGGAGAGGGGGAAAAATAATAAATTGCTGATAGGGGTTTGTTATAAATCTCCAAAAATAATGGAAGCAATGGAGAATATCCTCGTAAAGCAAATAGATGAAGCTGTGACTCAAGGAGAAGTCATTATTATGGGGGACTTCAACTACCCTGAAATAGATTGGGGAACAGAAACCTGCAGTTCCAGCAAAGGTAATCGGTTTTTGACAACTATGAGAGACAATTACCTTTCACAACTGGTTCAGGACCCAACAAGAATGGGGGGCACTGCTAGACCTAATATTAACCAACAGGCCAGACCGCATAGCAAATATAAGGGTTGGGGGTCACTTGGGAAATAGCGATCACAAAATAATAAATTTTCATGTATCCTTTAAAAAGATGTGTAATAGAGGGGTTACAAGGACACTAAACTTCAGGAGGGCAAATTTCCAACAGATGAGAGAGGATCTTGGTGCAATTAACTGGGACGATATCCTGAGACACAAAAATACACAAAGAAAATGGGAGACATTTATTAGCATCCTGGATAGGACCTGTGCACAGTATATACCGTATGGGAATAAACATATTAGAAATAGGAAAAAGCAAATCAAGGCAGCAAAGATTGAGACAGAGAGACTCATTGCCAGAGAGAGTAAAAATAATCCTAAAATATTCTATAACTACATAAATAGTAAGAAACTAAAAAATGATAGTGTTGGCCCCCTTAACCCCTTTACCCCCAAGGGTGGTTTGCACGTTAATGACCGGGCCAATTTTTACAATTCTGACCACTGTCCCTTTATGAGGTTATAACTCTGGAACGCTTCAACGGATCCTGGTGATTCTGACACTGTTTTCTCGTGACATATTGTACTTCATGACAATGGTAAAAATTCTTTGATATTACCTGCGTTTATTTGTGAAAAAAACAGAAATTTGGCGAAAATTATGAAAATTTCGCAATTTTCCAACTTTGAATTTTTATGCAATTAAATCACAGAGATATGTCACACAAAATACTTAATAAGTAACATTTCCCACATGTCTACTTTACATCAGCACAATTTTGGAACCAAAATTTTTTTTGTTAGGGAGTTATAAGGGTTAAAAGTTGACCAGCAATTTCTCATTTCTACAACACCATTTTTTTTTAGGGATCACATCTCATTTGAAGTCATTTTGAGGGGTCTAAATGATAGAAAATACCCAAGTGTGACACCATTCTAAAAACTACACCCCTCAAGGTGCTCAAAATAATATTCAAGAAGTTTATTAACCCTTCTGGTGCTTCTCAGGAATTTTTTGAATGTTTAAATAAAAATGAACATTTAACTTTTTTTCACACAAAATTAATTTCAGCCCCAATTTGTTTTATTTTACCAAGGGTAACAGGAGAAAATGGACCCCAAACATTGTTGTACAATTTGTCCTGAGTACGCCAATACTCCACATGTGGGGGTAAACCACTGTTTGGGCGCATGGTAGAGCTCGGAAGCGAAGGAGCGCCATTTGACTTTTCAATGCAAAATTGACTGGAATTGAGATGGGACGCCATGTTGCGTTTGGAGAGCCCCTGATGTGTCTAAACATTGAAACCCCCCACAAGTGACACCATTTTGGAAAGTAGACCCCCTAAGGAATTTATCTAGAGGTGTGGTGAGCACTTTGACCCACCAAGGGCTTCACAGAAGTTTATAATGGAGAGCCGTAAAAATAAAACAAAATTTTTTCCCCACAAAAATTATTTTTTAGCCCCCAATTTTTTATTTTCCCAAGGGTAAGAGAAGAAATTGGATCCCAAAAGTTGTTGTACAATTTGTCCTGAGTACGCTGATACCTCATATGTGGAAGTAAACCACTGTTTGTGCGGATGGGAGAGCTCGGAAGGGAAGGAGCGCCGTTTGACTTTTCAATGCAAAATTGAGAGGAATTGAGATGGGACGCCATGTTGCGTTTGGAGAGCCACTGATGTGCCATATGTGGGGGGAACCACTGTTTGGGCGCATGGGAGGGCTCGGAAGGGAAGGAGTGCCATTTGAATGCAGACTTAGATGGAATGGTCTGCAGGTGTCACATTGCGTTTGCAGAGCCCCTAATGTACCTAAACAGTAGAAACCCCCCACAAGTGACCCCATATTGGAAACTAGACCCCCCAAGGAACTTATCTAGATGTGTTGTGAGAACTTTGAACCCCCAAGTGTTTCACTGCAGTTTATAACGCAGAGCCGTGAAAATAAAAACCCCCCACAAGTGACACCATTTTGGAAAGTAGACCCCTTAAGGAGCTTATCTAGATGTGTGGTGAGCGCTTTGACCCACCAAGGGCTTCACAGAAGTTTATAATGGAGAGCCGTAAAAATAAGACAAAATTTTTTTCCCCACAAAAATTATTTTTTAGCCCCCAGTTTTGTATTTTCCCGAGGGTAACAGGAGAAATTGGACCCCAAAATTTGTTGTCCAATTTGTCCTGAGTGCACTGATACCCCATATGTGGGGGGGGAACCACTGTTTGGGTGCATGGGAGGGCTCAGAAGAGAAGGAGCTCCATTTGGAAAGCAGACTTAGATGGAATGGTATGCAGGTGTCACATTGCATTTGCAGAGCCCCTAATGTACCTAAACAGTAGAAACCCCCTACAAGTGACACCATATTGGAAACTAGACCCCCTAAGGAACTCATCTAGATGTGTTGTGAGAGCTTTGAACCCCCAAGTGTTTCACTACAGTTTGTAACGCAGAGCCGTGAAAATTAAAAAAAAAAAACTTTCCCCCAAAAATTATTTTTTATCCCCCAGTTTTGTATTTTCCCGAGGGTAAGAGGAGAAATTCGACCCCAAAAGTTGCTGTCCAATTTGTCCTGAGTACGCTAATACCCCATATGTTGGGGGGAACCACCATTTGGGCGCATGGGAGGGCTCGGAAGGGAAGGAGTGCCATTTGGAATGCAGACTTAGATGGAATGGTCTGCAGGCGTCACATTGCGTTTGCAGAACCCCTAATGTACCTAAACAGTAGAAACCCCCCACAAGTAACCCCATATTGGAAACTAGACCCCCCAAGGAACTTATCTAGATGTGTTGTGAGAACTTTGAACCCCCAAGTGTTTCACTACAGTTTATAACGCAGAGCCGTGAAAATAAAAAATCGTTTTTTTCCCCACAAAAATAATTTTTTAGCCCCCAGTTTTGTATTTTCCCAAGGGTAACAGGAGAAATTGGACCCCAAATGTTGTTGTCCTATTTGTCCTGAGTACGCTGATACCCCATATGTTGGGGTAAACCCCTGTTTGGGCACACGGGAGAGCTCGGAAGGGAAGAAGCACTGTTTTACTTTTTCAAAGCAGAATTGGCTGGAATTGAGATCGGACGCCATGTCGCGTTTGGAGAGCCCCTGATGTGCCTAAACAGTGGAAACCCCCCAATTATAACTGAAACCCTAATCCAAACACACCCCTAACCCTAATCCCAACAGTAACCCTAACCACACCTCTAACCCTGACACACCCCTAACCCTAATCCCAACCCTATTCCCAACTGTAAATGTAATCTAAACCCTAACTGTAACTTTAGCCCCAACCCTAACCCTAACTTTAGCCCCAACCCAAACTGTAGCCCTAACCCTAGCCCTAATCCTAGCCCTAACCCTAACCCTAGCCCTAACCCTAATGGAAAAATGGAAATAAATACATTTTTTTAATTTTTCCCTAACTAAGGGGGTGATGAAGGGGGGTTTGATTTACTTTTATAGCGGGTTTTTTAGCGGATTTTTATGATTGGCAGCCGTCACACACTGAAAGACGCTTTTTATTGCAAAAAATATTTTTTGCGTTACCACATTTTGAGAGCTATAATTTTTCCATATTTTGGTCCACAGAGTCATGTGAGGTCTTGTTTTTTGCGGGACGAGTTGACGTTTTTATTGGTAACATTTTCGGGCACGTGACTTTTTTGATCGCTTTTTATTCCGATTTTTGTGAGGCAGAATGACCAAAAACCAGCTATTCATGAATTTCTTTTGGGGGAGGCGTTTATACCGTTCCGCGTTTGGTAAAATGGATAAAGCAGTTTTATTCTTCGGGTCAGTACGATTACAGCGACACCTCATTGATATCATTTTTTTATGTTTTAGCGCTTTTATACGATAAAAACTATTTTATAGAAAAAATAATTATTTTTGCATCGCTTTATTCTCAGGACTATAACTTTTTTATTTTTTTGCTGATGATGCTGTATTGTGGCTCGTTTTTTGCGGGACAAGATGACGTTTTCAGCGGTACCATGGTTATTTATATCTGTCTTTTTGATCGCGTCTTATTCCACTTTTTGTTCGGCGGTATGATAATAAAGCGTTGTTTTTTGCCTCTTTTTTTTTTTTCTTACGGTGTTTACTGAAGGGGTTAACTAGTGGGCCAGTTTTATAGGTCGGGCCGTTACGGACACGGCGATGCTAAATATGTGTACTTTTATTGTTTTTTTTTTATTTAGATAAAGAAATGTATTTATGGGAATAATATATACCGTATATACTCGAGTATAAGCCGAGATTTTCAGCCCACTTTTTTGGGCTGAAAGTCCCCCTCTCGGCTTATACTCGAGTCATATACCCGGGTGTCGGCAGGGGAGGGGGAGCGGGGGCTGTGTAGTCATACTTACCTGCTGCGGCGCGGTCCCTGCAGTCCCTGGCTTCCCCGGCGCTGCAGATTCTTCCTGTACTGAGCGGTCACATGGCACCGCTCATTACAGAAATGAATAGGCGGCTCCACCCCCATAGGGGAGGAGCCGCATATTCATTGCTGTAAATGATCGGTGCCATGTGACCGCTCAATTACAGGAAGAAGCCGCAGCACCGGAGAAGCCAGGGACTGCAGGGACCGCGCCGCAGCAGGTAAGGGGTGCGCAGCGCTATAATTACCTGCTCCTCGCTCCGGTGCGGCTCCGTCTGCAGCGTCCTCTAGCAGTGACGCTCAGGTTAGAGGGCGCTGTGACGTAGTCAGTGTGCGCCCTCTGCTGAGCGTCAGTGCTGGAGACGGAGCCGCAGAGGAGCAGGTAATTATTGAAAGCGCTGGCGTCCTGAGAAGAGAGGTGAGTATGTGATTTTTTTTTTATTGCAGCCGCATTCTATATGGCACAGCATTATAAGGAGCACCTATGGGGCCATAATCAAAGGTGCAGAGCATATATGGCACAGCATTATAAGGAGCACCTATGGGGCCATAATCAAAGGTGCAGAGCATATATGGCACAGCATTATAAGGAGCATCTATGGGGCCATAATCAACGGTGCAGAGCATATATGGCACAGCATTATAAGGGGCATCTATGGGGCCATAATCAAAGGTGCAGAGCATATATGGCACAGCATTATAAGGAGCATCTATGGGGCCATAATCAAAGGTGCAGAGCATATATGGCACAGCTTTATAAGGAGCATCTATGGGGCCATAATCAAAGGTGCAGAGCATATATGGCACAGCATCATAAGGAGCATCTATGGGGCCATAATCAAAGGTGCAGAGCATTATATATGGCACAGCATTATAAGGAGCATCTATGGGGCCATAATCAACGGTGCAGAGCATTCTATATGGCACAGCTTTATAAGGAGCATCTATGGGGCAATAATGAACGGTGCAGAGCATTCTATATAGCACAGTTGTATATGGAGCATCTATGGGGCAATAATGAATGGTATGGAGCATCTATTTTTATTTTTGAAATTCACCGGTAGCTGCTGCATTTTCTACCCTAGGCTTATACTCGAGTCAATAAGTTTTCCCAGTTTTTTGTGGCAAAATTAGGGGGGTCGGCTTATACTCGAGTATATACGGTGTTAGGAGTCGAGTTTCCTCTGCTGCACAGGGGGAATCTCGATCCGTGTCTGCTGCGGTCTCCCATTCGGTATCGGCCGCAGTGGGCTCTGCTCAGTGGAGACGTCGCTCCCAGCGTCTCGCTGGGGCTGATTCGGTGCATAGGGTCACTACTGCCTTTTCTGGCTTTCCTATGGTACCCTGCACTGATCTGCGGCGAGCGAGCCTCTCTGGGACTAAGTCCTTGTTTACTCACACTGAGCATGCCCAGGGCAGGGTCTCCCATTGGAGGTCGAGGGCCACATGTTCGGTCACATGCTCAGGTGCTGCAGTACATTCCATTGGCCCTTCTGGAAGGTCCTGAAAGGGCAAAACATGCTCAGGTACTGCAGCACTTTCCATTGGTCCTTCTGGAAGGTCCTGAAAGGGCAAAAACTTCAGTAGCAGCTTCCTGTGCTGCAACTATATAAACTGCGCATGACCGCACGGCCATGCGCTAGTATCGTCTTATGCTATATGCTTTGCGCCAATGTGGTCATGTGTTTGAATGTGTTTAGGGACCCGGCTGAAATAAGCCCCTAGAATGCTGGCACCTCCGGCGAGGAGATTGTGTTTAAGTGTGTTCAGGGACCCGGCTGAAATAAGCCCCTAGAATGCTGGCATCTCCGGCGATGAGTTTTGTATGCATGCATGACCACTCACTGCTCACATCTGGGTAGTTGGCCTGTGCCTCTGTGAAAGTCTAACAGGGCACAGAGCTTTCCTCTCGCGGTTACTCTGTGAAGCTAACAGAGTTGGTATATACCGCCATATAGAGCCGCCATTATTTAGCAGCAGGTGCTTTCCTGCACAGTGGATCCCGGGTTGCGAACGCACCAATTCCATTTAATAAATTATATATTTGGTGCGTTCCGCCAACCCTAACAGTATACTAGCGCCAGGATCTGGCTAAGTAATGGCGGATGAACAGCGATTGCAGGGGTACATCCAGCTGCTGGAGGGCCGGTTGGCGTCTCTTGAGCGTTCAACCTTGGCGGTGGATGTTACCGCAATAGCTGTTCAGGCTGCTAGCGTGGCTGCAGCAGCTTTACCCACTGCCACCTCTGTTCCGACCCTATCTCACCTTCCTTTGCCTGAGAGATACTCTGTGGACAGTAAGTCCTGTAGGGGTTTCGTGAGCCAATGTGGTATACACCTCGAGCTTCTGGCTGCACGTTTCCCTACTGAGCGGGCAAAGGTGGGATTCATAATCTCTCTACTGTCGGACAAAGCGTTGGAGTGGGCTACGCCGCTGTGGGAGCGCAACGATCATGTGGTGCAGAGTGTTCCTAGGTTTCTGGACACTCTGAAACAGGTCTTTTTAGGACCTCAAGTCACCCATGATACAGCGCTCCAACTGCTGGCTTTGACTCAGGGTTCAACCATGGTCAGCCATTTTGCTGTTCACTTCCGGACATTAGCGTCTGAGTTGGAATGGCCAGATAAAACCCTCATTCTCGTATTTTGGAGGGGGCTGGCTGACCATGTGAAGGACGCTTTGGCCACTAGGGAGATTCCCGCCACACTGGAGGAGCTCATAGCCGTATCTACTCGTATTGACCTCCGTTTTAACGAGCGGAGGTTGGAGCGAGCCCAGTGTAGGCAGAGGTTTCGGCTGGCTCCCACCTTCGCCAAACCTTTGGAATCTCCAGTCCAGGCATCCGAGTCACATGAGGCCTTAGAGGTGACACGAGCGGGATCCAAGTCTCAGTCTGCCCGTGCACATAAGGTCCGTCATGTTTGCCAGCAGTCAGGACACCTTGCCTCCAAGGGTCCTCAGCGGTCGGGGAAACGTCAGCGTCTAGTGGCAGTTGGAGGAGGTACACTAGACACGGCGACGTTTGCCTCAAAGTTGTCCTTCAAGGGGACAATTACCATAGGCCCATCCACTCTTATGGTCGAGCTATGCGTGGATTCTGGGGCAGAAGGTAACTTTATGTCTTCCGCTTTTGCCCAGCGTCACGCAATACCCTTGGTGATGCTCGCCAAGCCGGTAACCGTTCGAGTGGTAAATGGGTCAACACTACCTTCACAGATTACCCACCAAACCATTCCTTTCACGCTATCTGTGTCTCCATCACATCAGGAGATAATCTCCCTATTAGTCATTCCTGAGGGAATTGATGAGGTCCTGTTGGGGATACCATGGCTTCGCTACCATTCTCCTCATATTGAGTGGTCCTCTGGGAGAATTTTGGGCTGGAGTAAATCTTGCGAGGGTAGATGTCTGAGGGAGTGCGTTCAGGTTGCTACTACACAGGTACCCGCAGATCTTTCCTCTCTCCCCAAGCACTATTGGCCCTATGCAGACGTGTTCTCCAAAAGAGCTGTGGAGACCCTTCCGCCTCACCGCCCCTATGACTGTCCTATTGACCTATTGCCTGGTGCTGAGCCTCCCCGGGGTCGAGTCTATCCGTTATCTCTCCCAGAGATGGAGGCAATGTCCCAGTACATCCAGGAGAATCTGGCAAGAGGATTCATTAGGAAGTCAGTGTCACCGGCAGGGGCAGGGTTCTTCTTCGTACAGAAGAAGACTGGAGACTTACGTCCATGCATAGACTACAGGGGTCTTAACGCCATCACCGTTAAGAACAAGTACCCACTACCCCTGATATCTGAGCTGTTTGATAGGCTACGGGGAGCGAGGGTATTTACAAAGTTAGATCTGCGGGGTGCTTACAACCTGATTCGCATCTGTGAGGGGGATGAATGGAAGACGGCTTTTAACACCAGGGATGGGCACTATGAATATCTGGTGATGCCCTTCGGGCTCTGTAATGCCCCAGCCGTTTTCCAAGACTTTGTGAACGACATCTTCCGGGATATGCTCACCACCTCGGTCGTAGTCTATCTGGATGATATTCTCATCTTCTCTCCAGATATTGACTCCCATCGGAGAGATGTTCGCAAAGTCTTCGACCTCTTACGGGCAAACTCCCTCTACGCCAAGTTGGAGAAGTGTGTGTTTGAGCAGGAGTCCTTGCCTTTCCTTGGTTATATCATCTCTGCCCAGGGTTTGGCTATGGATCCTGCCAAGCTACAGGCTGTAATGGACTGGCAGGAACCCCATTCTCTTAAAGCGGTGCAGCGCTTTATGGGGTTCATAAATTACTATCGCCAGTTCATTCCACACTTCTCAACTTTGGTAGCTCCCTTGGTTGCCCTCACCAAGAAGGGAGCAAATCCCAAGTAGTGGTCAGAGGAGGTCTCCAAAGCCTTTCTCTCGATCAAGTCACACTTCGCTAGCGCTCCCATCCTACATCGCCCCGATGTTGATAAGCCATTTATCTTGGAGGTGGATGCCTCATCCGTTGGTGCTGGAGCAGTCCTTTTCCAAAAGGATGCTCAAGGTCGGAAGCATCCTTGCTTCTTCTTCTCCAAGACCTTCACACCAGCGGAGAGGAATTATTCCATCGGGGACAGGGAGTTGCTGGCCATGAAGTTGGCTTTTTCGGAGTGGAGACATCTCTTGGAGGGAGCTCGCTTTCCCTTCCAAGTCTTCACTGACCACAAGAACTTGCTGTATCTGCAAACGGCCCAGCGGCTGAATTCTCGCCAGGCTAGATGGTCCCTGTTCTTCTCCCGGTTCCATTTTACTCTCCATTTCCTCTCCGGGGAGAAGAACGTTCGTGCTGACGCTCTCTCCCGCTCCGTGGTGTCATCGGAGGAGGAGGAGCCTTGGCTTATTGTCCCTTCTGAGAGCCTGAGAACTGTAGCTCCGGTTTCGCTAGAGTCTGTGCCCCCGGGCAAGACTTTCGTACCAGCTAACTTGCGACCGGAGGTTCTCTCTTGGGCTCACTCCTCCAGAGTGGGTGGGCATTTTGGGACCAAGAGGACATCTGAGCTTCTGGCGAGAACATACTGGTGGCCACATATGGCCCGAGATGTCAAGGACTATATTCAGGCATGCGTTTCTTGCGCCCAGAATCGGTCTCCTCGGCAACAGCCTGCTGGGTTGTTTTACCCTCTACCGGTGGCAGACAGGCCCTGGGAGATGGTCGGGATGGACTTTGTGGTGGGTCTACCCAAGTCGCATGGCTGCTCCATTATTTGGGTTGTCACCGACCATTTCTCCAAGATGGTGCATTTGGTGCCGCTTCCTCGGTTACCCTCAGCACGGGCCTTGGCGGTGTTGTTCATTAAGCACGTTTTCCGTTTGCATGGTATGCCTGATAAGATTGTCAGCGATCGGGGTCCCCAGTTCGCATCTCGGTTTTGGAGAGAGCTCTGCCGTTTACTCAGCATAGAGTTAAACCTCTCCTCTGCATACCATCCCGAGACGAATGGGTTGGTGGAGAGAACCAACCAGACTCTGGTGACATATTTGCGACATTTCGTCTCTGCTAGGCAGGATGACTGGGCATCTTTGCTACCTTGGGCGGAATTTGCCCTGAACAACGCCGTAGCCGATTCCACTGGTCAAACTCCTTTTCTCCTTAATTACGGCCAGCATCCGCGTGTCCCTGTGCCCATGCCCGTGTCATCCACCGATTCTAGGGTGGCAGACTGGGCGGTGGAGGCACGTGACATCTGGGACCGCACACAGGATGCCATCCGGGCCTCCAAGGAGAGAATGAGGGTTTCGGCTGATACACACCGGCGCCCCGCTCCGGTCTTTGCTCCTGGCGACTTAGTCTGGCTCTCCGCCCGTAACATCAGGCTGCGAGTTGAGTCCACTAAGTTTGCTCCTCGCTACATTGGCCCATTTAAGGTTCTGGCTATTCCTCCACGCCTTGGTATCACCGATACTTTCCACGTTTCCCTCTTAAAGCCCGTTCATTTGTCCCGGTTTTCCGAGTCATCTGCTGGGACATCGGGTTCATCCACGGATGAGTTTGAGGTGAATGCTATTGTGGGGTGCAAGGTGGTACGTGGCAAGAAATTTTATCTGGTGGACTGGAAGGGTCACGGCCCAGAGGATAGAACCTGGGAGCCTGTGGAGCACATTCGGGCTCCGCTGCTTATCGCAGCTTTTGAGCGTAGTGAGGCTCAAGGAGGGGGGGGGGCCCTAGGAGGGGGGGTAATGTTAGGAGTCGAGTTTCCTCTGCTGCACAGGGGGAATCTCGATCCGTGTCTGCTGCGGTCTCCCATTCGGTATCGGCCGCAGTGGGCTCTGCTCAGCGGAGACGTCGCTCCCAGCGTCTCACTGGGGCTGATTCGGTGCATAGGGTCACTACTGCCTTTTCTGGCTTTCCTATGGTACCCTGCACTGATCTGCGGCGAGCGAGCCTCTCTGGGACTAAGTCCTTGTTTACTCACACTGAGCATGCCCAGGGCAGGGTCTCCCATTGGAGGTCGAGGGCCACATGTTCGGTCACATGCTCAGGTGCTGCAGTACATTCCATTGGTCCTTCTGGAAGGTCCTGAAAGGGCAAAACATGCTCAGGTACTGCAGCACTTTCCATTGGTCCTTCTGGAAGGTCCTGAAAGGGCAAAAACTTCAGTAGCAGCTTCCTGTGCTGCAACTATATAAACTGCGCATGACTGCACGGCCATGCGCTAGTATCGTCTTATGCTATATGCTTTGCGCCAATGTGGTCATGTGTTTGAATGTGTTCAGGGTCCCGGCTGAAATAAGCCCCTAGAATGCTGGCACCTCCGGCGAGGAGATTGTGTTTAAGTGTGTTCAGGGACCCGGCTGAAATAAGCCCCTAGAATGCTGGCATCTCCGGCGAGGAGTTTTGTATGCATGCATGACCACTCACTGCTCACATCTGGGTAGTTGGCCTGTGCCTCTGTGAAAGTCTAACAGGGCACAGAGCTTTCCTCTCGCGGTTACTCTGTGAAGCTAACAGAGTTGGTATATATCGCCATATAGAGCCGCCATTATTTAGCAGCAGGTGCTTTCCTGCACAGTGGATCCCGGGTTGCGAACGCACCAATTCCATTTAATAAATTATATATTTGGTGCGTTCCGCCAACCCTAACATACGGTATATATTTTTTTCATTATTTAAGAATATTTTTTTTTACACATTTGGAAAAATTTTTTTTAACTTTTTTACTTTGTCCCAGGGGGGGACATCACAGATCGGTGATCGGACAGTTTGCACAGCACTCTGTCAGATCACCGATCTGACTTAGAGCACTACAGGCTTCACAGTGCCTGCGGTGTTGCTGCGGGGGACTCAGGGAAGCCCGCAGGGAGCCCCCTCCCTGCGTGATGCTTCCCTGCACCGCCGGCACATCGCGATCATGTTTGATTGCGGTGTGCCAGCGGTTAATGTGCCAGGGGCGGTCCGTGACCGCTCCTGGCACATAGTGCCGGATGTCAGCTGCGATAGGCAGCTGACACCCGGCCGCGATCCCCCCCGTGAGCGCCGCCGATCGCGCTGGACGTACTATCCCGTCGGTGGTCATAGGGGCCCACCCCACCTCGACGGGATAGTACGTCCGATGTCAGAAAGGGGTTAAAAATAGTCTGGGTGAAATGGTGGATGAGGATGAGGAAAAAGCCAGTATGCTAAATGACTTTTTTTCATCAGTATTTACACAAGGAAATCCCATGGCAGACAAAATGACTAGTGATAAAAATTCCTAATGAAATGTCACCTGCTTAACCCAGAAGGAAGTGCGGCGGCGTCTAAAAATCACTAAAATTGACAAATCTCCGGGCCCGGATGGGATACACCCTAGAGTACTGCAGGAATGAAGTACAGTCATTGATAGACCATTATTTTTAATCTTTAAAGAGTCCATAATAACAGGGTCTGTACCACAGGACTGGCGTATAGCAAATGTGGTGCCAATATTCAAAAAGGGGACAAAAACTGAACTCGGAAATTATAGGCCAGTAAGCTTAACCTCTACTGTGGGTAAAATCCTGGAGGGCATTCTAAGGGATGCTATACTGGAGTATCTGAAGAGGAATAACCTCATGACCCAGTACCAGCACGGGTTTACTAGGGACCGTTCATGTCAGACTAATTTGATCAGTTTCTATGAAGAGGTAAGTTCCGGATTGGACCAAGGGAACCCAGTGGATGTAGTGTATATGGACTTTTCAAAAGCTTTTGATACGGTGCCACACAAAAGGTTGATACATAAAATGAGAATAATGGGGATAGGGGAAAATATGTGTAAGTGGGTTGAGAGCTGACTCAGGGATAGGAAACAAAGGGTGGTTATTAATGGAGCACACTCGGACTGGGTAGCGGTTAGCAGTGGGGTACCACAGGGGTCAGTATTGGGCACTCTTCTTTTTAACATATTTATTAATGACCTTGTAGGGGGCATTCAGAATAGAATTTCAATATTTGCAGATAACACTAAACTCTGCAGGTAATCAATACAGAGGAGGACAATTTTATATTACAGGATGATTTATGTAAACTAGAAGCTTGGGCTGATAAATTTGCAAATGAGCTTTAATGGGGATAAATGTAAGGTCATGCACTTGGGTAGAAGTAATAAGATGTATAATTATGTGCTTAATTCTAAAACTCTGGGAAAAACCGTCAATGAAAAAGACCTGGGTGTATGACAAACTCATATGCAGTGGCCAGTGTCAGGCAGCTGCTACAAAGGCAAATAAAATAATGGGATGCATTAAAAGAGGCATAGATGCTCATGAGGAGAGCATAATTTTACCTCTATACAAGTCATTCTTTCGACCACACTTAGAATACTGTGCACAGTTCTGGTCTCCGGTGTATAAGAAAGACATAGCTGAACTAGAGCGAGTGCAGAGAAGAGCGACCAACGTTAATAGAGGACTGGGGGGTCTGCAATACCAAGATAGGTTATTACACTTAAGGCTATTTAGTTTGGAAAAACGAAGACTAAGGGGTGATCTTATTTAATGTATAAATATATGAAGGGACAGTACAAAGACCTTTCTGATGATCTTTTTAATCATAGACCTGAAACAGGGACAAGGGGGCATCCTCTGCATTTGGAGGAAAAAAGGTTTAAGCATAATAACAGACGCGGATTCTTTACTGTAAGAGCAGCGAGACTATGGAACTCTCTGCCGTATGATGTTGTAATGAGTGATTCATTACTTAAATTTAAGAGGGGACTGGATACCTTTCTGGAAAAGTATAATGTTACAGGGTATATACACTAGATTCCTTGATAGGGCGTTGATCCAGGGAACTAGTCTGATTGCCGTATGTGGAGTCGGGAAGGAATTTTTTTCCCCAATGTGGAGCTAACTCTTTGCCACATAGTTTTTTTTTGCCTTCCTCTGGATCAACATGTTAGGGCATGTTAGATTAGGCTATGGGTTGAACTAGATGGACTTATAGTCTTCCTTCAACCTTAATAACTATGTAACTATAATTACAATGCCATGAACCCTGTAAGGGACAGATCTCCTGACCGCCCATTTGCGAAAGTCTGTACGGAGTGGGGTGTATGCGCTAGGCATGCGTCAGCTCACCGGCAGCACAAAAGTTGAGCGAGTTGCAGCGCTTTGGGACAGGAGGTTAGGATTAGGGCAAGTGATATCTAAGGGGGGATTGTGATGGAAATATATATATATTTCATAGTGATCTCACTTTCATATAAACTCATATATACTCGCAGCTAATGTATACACTATAAACAATTGCTTAAAATGGCTGACATAAATGGATATAAGCCAGGCAGACTGTCTGGAGCTTTCCAGGCAAAAGCGGAACAGTACCAGATGTACTAAGTGATGATCAGATGTCTCAACTTTGTCCTAGATGCAGAAAACTGAGACAGCTACACTTTAGTTGCTTAATCAGCATTCATATGTGCATTAATCACAATATTCCATACATATTTAGATAACCTATAACAGAGGAGCTTGACAATATGGTAATTAACTAACTACCCCCTTTCTATATGCAATTATATAAAACCATGTATGTATAATAAACCGTCAGTATTGATGGAATGTTATTCTGTCACCATAGTGTAGTCTCATTCTTGATGAGCGCTCAAAATACTCAGTGTTATTGGGAACGGCCGCAGCACACACGGGGATAGATTTATCCAAACCAAATTTCCATATCATTACCACCACATAGTGAAAGAATAATGCCATGTGCAAGGGACAAATACTGTTACACCATGACCAGACCACATACTACTACCACACCACATAGTGACCAAATACTACAATACATGGGACAATGGGTAGGCACCTGCCAAGGCCGCTCCTTCTGCCTACCCAAGGGGGGAACACTTTGGAAAAAAAATGCTGAATGTCTGAGGTCGCCCAATCTCTTCCTGCGCCGCAGACATTCAGCACAGTGATGGCCGGGGCCCAGGCATGGAGGTGAACAATGTCAATCATTGACACTGCTCACCCTTCTCTCTGTCCTGCCCCCCTCTGCTATTGTGCCCTACCTGCACTCAATTGCATTCGCATCTGGGACCGGAGCAGAGAAGCTGTACTCTCCCCTGCTCCACTGGAATCTCTAGCAAGACGCAAGCCTTGTTGGAGTAAACGCATGCAGGGAAAGTTGGATGATGCAGTGTAGTGACGTCATCGCACCATCCAGCGCCCACTTCTGCAGAGGAGACGGTGAACGGGAGCCTAGATTAGGTATGAGCTTTTTTTAAATTCTTATAGTACTGTGCAGCAGGGCATAAAATGAGGGGAGGGGATGTGCAAATGGGAAGATAAAATGAGGGGAGGGTTTGTAATAATGCGGGAAATAAAATGAGTTGAAGGGCTGTGCTTGTGGGGAGAATAAAATGAGGGGCTGTACAGGTGGAATAAACTGAGGGGTTGTGCAGATGTGGAGAGAGGGAGATAAAATATGGGGCTGTGCAGATGGGAGGAATAAACTGAAGGCCTGTGCAGAGGGTGGCTTAAAATGAGGGTCAGTGGAAGGAACATGAAATGAGAGGCAGTGTGGGGAGGCCATGACGGGCTGTGCGGGGACCATAAGGGATGTGTGTTTGGGCCATGAAATGAGGGGATGTGAATGGGGGACCGCAAATAATATGAGAAGCTGTGGTGACCATACTGTATATGGGACTGTGGATATCATTATACTGGGGCTGCGGTGAATATCATACTGTTTGGGGAGTTTATGAGCCATAATACTGTATGGGATATTGTGAGGAACATCATAGTATACATGGGGGCTGTTTTGGACATCATACTATTTATGGGGGGGGGGTCTGTGGTGGGTTGTTGTGGATATCATACTGTATGGGTGGCTGTGGTGACCATCATACTGTTTAGCGGGACAATGTAATGAGTGGTTACAGTTTGAAGAGGGCAGTGTTGTGAGCAATATGAAGACAGTCTGAAAAGGGGCACATAAGGAACAGAGAGGGGACATCATGACATAGAGGCACAATATAAAGAGGGGTTAGCATGGTGGGGAAAGTGTAGAGATTTAGAAAGTGTAATGAAAAATTAGAGAGGGTGCAGAGGACCCAAGTAAAGATGGCGACTACACAGGTACAGTAATACCGATGAGGCAGCCAGCCTACAATCAGGGATTGGCTGCTTGGTACATCAGTGCAAACAAATAATCTGTATGCGGCGATGTTCACAGAGCAAATGCAGAGCATCTGGCTCACAGCCTATTTCTTGGGTCCGCTGCACCAATAGTGCATTTGTTTAGAGGCCTGGACAGGTAAGCACCTTTGCCTGTGTTTTGATGCTTATTTAGGGTCATAATATGAACCCAATATTTTTATGCAGAGGGCATTTTAATAACACTCTTAATTTTAAGGGCACTGTGTCGGGATGTGCTGCAAAAGACCGAAGAGGGAGGTCTGCAGAGAACGGCTGTGGAAAGTCATCGTGGAAACTAGACAAGATGGAGATGAAAAGAGACAACTGTAAGATGTAATCTATAAGGTACCTGAATGTAAATGTTTATTTGTGACACTAACAATTTCTCATCAGTACTGTGGTTCCTGTATGATCCGTAAGCTAAAGATGGCTGATAGTAACAACTCCCAGTATCTCCTTATCCTTGCTGCTGAGAGTTGTAGGTTCATGCAATACAATTGTTTATGGGGCTGACTTGATATTAAAATTGATTGTCGTACTAAGCGTGATTTTTGTGTTCAAGTACTCTTGTTTCTGGTCATGTAATCATGTACTTATGTTCTGGTAATATATTAATTTACTGATGGTGGGTCTCTTCATGCATTCATGTACTGATGGTGGTTCTGCTGATGTATTTATTTAATACATTGATAACAGTGACATTATACAAAGGAGTTCTTTATATAATGTACAGGTAACACAGTGATCACCAGGAATATTATACAAAGGAGCTCTGTGTATAGTATATTGTGTACAGTGATCACCAGTTACATATCTCATTGAAGAAATTCATGATCACTTTTTTTTTTGATCTGACTCAAACTGCAATCACTTCTTCCTGCAGAAAGTAACACACAGACATCTATAGCTGATCGCTTCTAGAGCACATACCCCACTTTTTCCCTGACTTTTACACTGTGCCAGAAGAAAAAAAGTGACATGGTGCCCTCTTCACAGAAACAGGACCTCATTTTGTGTCCCCATAGAAAACATTATCCCCAAAAGTAAAATATATTACAGCAGTAATAAGCTCCCCATCCTGGGCCCCTTTTATCTAACAATTCTCCCAATCCTGGGCACTTCCTGTAATAATATCCCCATCCTTGGCCCTGTTTAAAAATATCTTGGGCCCCTTTCCTGTAAAAATGTCACTCATCTTGGGTCCCTTTAATATTCTTCGCCATCCCTTTACTTAATATTGTCTCACATCCTGGGCCCTTCTGTAATATTGTCACCCATCCTGGTCCTTTTATGTAATAATAATGTCCCCCATCCTGCTGTTCTTCTGCAACACAGAAAAAAATATGCAGGGGTGGAGCATGGCAGTGACATATGCCGCCCACAAGAGGCGCATTGACATCAGCTGATAGGCTGGAGGCACTTTTAACTATTGTTGCGTAGAAAGCCGGTGGCATTGTGCATTGCAATACATTTCTACTGAATGTGGGTCCTCAGACACACATTCAGTTGAAATCAGTGCTGTTATTGATGGGCTCCCTCTGCGACCAACTCAGTGGCCCACTGAGGACCTGGGGCCCACCAGAGGGTCCTACGGTTTCCCGCTGGGCCAGTTTGACCCTGGTGCTGTTAACTTTTAATGCCGGCTCCTAGTGGTCTTAGTCTGACTAAAGTTTAACAAGTGAATATGTTTTGGAATTATAAAAATATTTAAAAAATTGACAAATTTAAAGTTTTCAAACTTTTAATTATTATACCTTTAACTTAGATAAATCATGTCTGCTTCACATCAGCACCATTTGCAAAATGTTTTGTTAGGATGTTAGGCTACTTTCACACTAGCGTTTTTCTGCGGACGTCTCAAAGCGTCAGCACGACGCATCGACGGATGCATCAAAAATAGTGAAAAACGGATGCAACGCATACAGTATTCCAGTATTTCGATGGATCCGTCGTAGATCCGCTAGACGGTTCCGTCGAAAAACTGGATCCGTTGCATCCGTTGTGTGCGTTTTTACCATCCGTTTTTATGACGGATCCGTTTTTTTCCCTGCCTAAAAATGGGAGTCTCCTATGTGATTGGCTACTGGAAAATAGGGAAAACTATATATTGAATGTTTTTACAGTCCATCTTTGAAATGGTTTAGAGAAAGTGGCAGAGATGGAAGGAGTACTTTTGAGGATTGCGAACGTAGTTACTGATGTGATTTTTGAGACCAATCGGCTGGATATAATGGTTTGGGAGAAGGAGGCGGCATCAGAAAGACGGAGGATGCTTCAACCTCAACGTCACAGACTATGGATTCATCCCATTAACGCACTGCGGATGACCCGGGGCTTCTATTCTACTCTGTACATGGAGTTGCGTCAGGACACAGACAATTTTTTTTTATTTATGTCCGGATGAGGCAGGAGCATTTTGATTTGTTGCTGGAACAAGTTGGGGATGTCATCAGACGGCAGGACACACGCATGAAGTTTTCCATTTCACCGGCGGAGCGGCTGATGGTGACCCTGCGGTAAGCTATTTTTTTTGCTTGTTTTTTTTTTTTTAACATTGCTCATATTTGATGCCATGTAAACATATTTTAACCTATGGAAAACCACATCAGCAGTGAACATGCTCCACAAAATACTGCACTGAAACACTGCGTTGCATTTTCTGGAGCATGTTAATTTTTTTATTGTTTGTGGCCATTCCACTGTGTTAACTTAAAAAAGAAAAAAATGTAAAATTTGTGTAAATTGCTTAAAAATGTTATGTTGGTCTTTGTAATTTTTACTAAAATTGTCATTTGTTTTTCCCAGATTTCTGGCTACAGGAGAATCCTTAACCTCACTACACTACCAGTTCCGCCTAGGAGTTTCAACTATTTCCGGAATAGTGAAAGTGACCTGCCTGGCTATATGGGATCGGTTGCACACGGAGTACATTCCACAACCAACAAAGGACATCTGGCTGCAGAGTGCAGAAGTGTTTGAGAAACTGTGCCATTTCCCAAATTGCTTGGGTGCCGTAGATGGCAAACACATCCGCATTGCAAAACCGGCAGGATCAGGCTCAGAGTACTTCAATTACAAGGAGTACTTTTCAATCGTACTCATGGCCATTGCAGATGCCAACTGTAAATTTCTAGCTGTGGACATTGGAGCCTATGGCCGGTCCAACGACTCCCAAGTCTTCAAAAATTCACCGATGGGCCGTTGTTTGTATGGAGACACGTATGACTTTCCACCAGCCAGACCACTCCCGGGAACAACTGGACCACCTATCCCATATGTCTGTGTGGGTGATGAGGCCTTCCAGTTGTCCACACATCTCCTAAAACCATATGCAAGCAGAGCCTTGACCCGAACAAAAAGAGTATACAATTATTGTTTAACAAGAGTGGTGGAGTGTGCATTTGGCATTCTCACTGCAAAGTGGCGCGTTCTGCTCACCGCCATAAGACTGCACACACAAACAGTGGATGAAGTTGTGAAGGCCTGCGTGGTCCCACATAACTATGTACTTTCCAAGGAGCCTGTTTCCATCGACGATGAGGACTCCGAGACCACCTTGTGGGATTACCACAGCAGCTCGGTACGTTCCGCCAGTTCTGTTTCCAGAATGAGGGACCACTTTGCAGAGTATTTTGTCTCACCTGTAGGCAGGGTGCCCTGGCAAGAGAACATTGTGTGACATCTTTTTCTTTCATGTCTTGGTGATTAATGTTTGTGTACAAAGTGTTTTTATTGACACCAACTTTTAATAATTAGTTTCCAAAATTTTGGGTAATAAACCAAATGTTATACCTTCTAACGTGTGGTGTGTAATGTTTTTTTATATTTATCATCATACTTAAAATGAAGGCACTACACAAAAAAATTGATTTTAAACCAAACAAAATTTTATTTTACATATTACAACAAACTTTTGTAATACTTTTTTTTAATAAATATTGTTGATAAAACTTTTTGATAAAATTTTTTTTATTAAATTTTTTTTTGGTTGGTAAACTATTTTTTGGTCAACCTTTTTTTTTTTTTAAATTTTTGGGGTAAACTTTTTTTGGTTGGTAAAGCATTTTTTGGCAAACCTTTTTTTTGTAAATTTTTTTGGTTAACTTTTTTTTTTTAACAAAAATGTAACAGTAAGAAACAAACAAAACATCAAAACATTTTACAAATCTGTAAAGTGTGGGGTGGAGATACTAGCGGAGGGGCTGGAAGGTTGGACCACGTCGATAGAGGGGGAAAGTCTACTGGGTTGTGGTGTACTGGAAGGGGGGAAAAAACAGGAGGCTGACCAGGGGAGGGTGTTGCTGGGGTAGATGGAATACTAAATGGGGAAGGTAAGGTGGACAAGGAAGAAAACATTGGGGAAGACACTGGGATTTGTGGCCGGGATGGGAATTGGGACTGGGTTGGGTATTGCACCTGTGGTTGGTATTGGGCCTGGGGTGGGAATTGGGCCTGGGGTGGGAATTGGGCCTGTGTTTGGTATTGGGGCTGTGGTGGGAATTGGGGCTGTGGTGGGAATTGGGACTGGGCTGGGCAAGTTGTAGTGGCTGTGTGGGGAGGTGTGGGAGTTTGGGCTTGGGACATGGCCCGCACTAGAGCATCATGGCAGTCGTGCATTACCTGCATCTGCTGGTCAAGACTAAGCTTTTCCATGCTCCTGAGCATGGATTGAAAGAAAAGGTTTGGTGGAGATTGACTTGCATCTGAATGCAGCCTATCCAAGCGACTGCTGTTTTCACTGATGCGTGCTTGCACCATGTTGAACCCAGCAGTCACTTGCTCTCCCAAAATTTTGAAAGAGCTTTGGAAGGATGCATTCAGATGCAAGAACTTAGGAGCATAGCTCCTTTCCAGACCCCTCTGTCGCTGCCGCCAAGAACCTAATGGTGGTCTTGAGGTAGCAGGATCAGAGGGGTGTGGCAAAGGGAACGCCAAGTCTTGACCAGCAGCTTCAAGTAACGAAGACTGCGATGCTGCTCCAGTGCTTTCGGCGGTGGAAGTGGATGGGGCAGAGGTACCAGAAGGGCCAGACGAGGGGTCAGAGGGGTGGGGTCTACCGACGTGGCCCTCGGTGGCGGACTCCTGAGAGATCGCTCCAGAAGGTTGCAAGGTAGATGCAGGCGCCCGATGACTACAGACGGAGCTGTGAAATGGAGAAAAAACAATTAATCTATTGATAGGGGAAAAGCCCTGACTGAAACCAAACAAGTTATACAGGTTAAATTGGTCATTCAATGGGCTGTTGAATACTTACACTCGACTCAGCATACTTTGCCGAGGAAGGACAGGGCAGGGCCGTACTGGTACTGAGTCCTCCTTCGTCCTGCTGAGCCACTCAGGGCCTGCATCTCCTCGTTAAACTCCCTCTTGAAGCGATCCCTGAGTGACCGCCACCGCTTCCTAACCCTTTCACCTGTAAAGACAAGAATAAAAGCAAGTGTTAATTAAAACACATTCCATTCAGTTCAAAACATAACCGAAAAGTGAATACTTACATTCTTGACTCTGCTACCTTGGGTCAAGGTCCTCCCACCTCGGCAAAACGTTGTGGCATACTTCCTCCCATAGCCGACGGGTCACATGGGTATCCGAATGCCAGCGGTGAGCCATATTCCACAGCGGCTCCCGCTCGCGGACCTCCTCGATGAGGCGTTCCACATCAATACCAAATAAGTCCTCACCGTCTGATTCGGGAGCACGCTGTGGATATTTTGAAAAGAAAAATAAAAAAAAATTAATACACAGAAACACAAAACTATCAAGAGAAGAAAAAAAGGAAAAAAAAACTCACTGCTCGACGACCGCGGCCACGATCACGTCGGCTCTGGGAGCGGCTGGGAGGATCTTGATGTGCAGCAGACTTAAAAAAAAAAGAATTATGTTTGAGGTAGGCATATGTTGTATGTGTACTGTGATGTATGTTGAAGTGTTTTGTATGTGTTAGGTGCTCTGTGATGTGTTATCGGCACAACTTACACTCTGTGCGCCCGCTTCAGGCATTTCTCCACCCATCTCGTCCCCTTCTGAGAGGCCCTCGGCAGCTTCAGATTCCTGTGAAAACATAATTAATGCATATAGTGATTATAACTGACATTTTAAATATAGCATGAAAAACTTAAAAAAAATGTAAAATTACCGCAACACGCTGTCGCTGTGGAGAAGGGCTCTCAGAAGAAGACAACATCTTTTCCGGCCCGGCGGCTGTGGTCCCTGGTGGCTCTGCATGCGCCTTTTGACTTAATGTATTTTTTGGGAGTGTTTTTGATCTTCAATTGTATAGGACAATGCATGCGTCAAAAAACGCTGCGTTGTGTATGCGTTTGACATGCGTTGTGCATTGCGTCGACGACGCTGCGCCCAACAACGCAAATGTGAACGTAGCCTAAGCGACTATTCACATTGAAATGTCAGGTTCATAGAATGCAAGTTTTTTTTACTTACATCAGCAAAGCGGCTTGCTCCGTGGGGCCTTCCTGGCTGGCGGCTGTGTTCCCTGGCTGGACAAATTTCTTTTCCAGGCCCGGCGGCTGTGGTCTCTGGTGGCTCTGCAAGTATAACCACCCCATAACTTGCTAATATAAAATATTTAATATTCACCCTGCTCCAATGATGTGAGCAATGTTCATGTAGGTGTACACCAAAAGTTTTGAAAAAAAAAAACCCAAAAAAACAAATTAAACCCAAAGCACACCAGTCTGAGCTGGATTACCTACTTCATTAGTATGTTTTAAACCATTTTCCCCCACCACAAAAAAGAAAAAAAAAAACCTCTTGTAAAATTGAAATGCCTACACACCAGTTTATTGAGAACATATCTGGTTTTCAAAGATCCCTTTTAAAAACACTTTTGAAAATTTAACCCTTTTAAAATTTTAGATTACCAATTATCTTTAAAAATACACCCTAAAAGCAACTCAGTGTTGCATGTGTGGCCATTTATACATACACCATTTTAAAATTTAACATTGTGAAATGATACTACGACATTTTTCCAAAAATTTTTATTAATACTTTTTTAGTTTTCTATTTTTTTTTTTACGATCACAGGAGCTACAATGCTCTTTATTTTAAAAACTTGTACATCAACTGGAAATGTTTTCAACCATAACAAAAAAAAAAAAACACAAGACACACGCTCACACTGAAACCACATGCTGCACAGACCACACTACTTGGTAAATACATCACATAAATAAAAAAAATATGCACGTGCACACACCCAGTCGCACGGACGCATACACCCACAAATCACCCAGACATATGCACGAAAGCACACTGGCACGTGCACAACGAATGCACACGCACAAAAGCACACAGGCGCAGGCATAACACAAAAGCACACTGCCGTACGCAAACACACACAGATGCATGCACACAGGCTTATGCCTACACACAGATGCACAAAAGCACACAGGCAGACCAAAACACAAAGACGCAGACACGCACACACACTCAAAAATGGTAGGACTCCCGCTGTCTGTCTTCACAGTGGCAGGCCTCATGCTGGAGCTGGACTCTGGCTGTTGCAGGACGATGGCAGGCCTCTGGCTGTATTCAGGTTTAGCTCTGGCTGTATTCAATACGTCACACAGACACAAACACATGCACACGCAAACACAGACATGCACACACACGCACGCAAAAATGGCAGTACTCACACTGGCCTCTGGGCGCTGGCAGGCTGGGCAGATGCTTGCTGGATGCTGTCTGGATCCTGTCTTCTCTCTGTCTTCTGGCACATTTGGGGTTGAAGGCCCAGGCCAGGGTTATATAGATTTGGGGGTGTCTGACCAATTGGCTACAAAATCCTAATTCTGAGCATGCGCAGTGTAAAAAAACGTATTGCAGTGCTGCATTCTGTCATACGACGTGTCACGACGCATGCTGCGCCCATAGGCTTCCATTCTAGCCAACGACGCATTGCGCAGGATGCGTCGCGACACGTTTTCCCGGCGCAGACAAAAAATGTTACAATCAACGTTTTTTCCAGACGACGTGTCGCCAAATTTCGACACATTCGTCGCACGACGCACACAACGTGTGTCAATCCGTCGTGATGCGTCGCCAATGCAAGTCTATGGGAAAAAAACGCATCCTGCGGGAGATTTTGCAGGATGCGTTTTTTCCACAAAACAACGCTTTGAGACATCCGCAGAAAAACGCTAGTGTGAAAGTAGCCTTAGGCTAGTTTCACATTTGCGTTTAAAAACGCAGCATTTAAAACGCATCCGCAGGTGGTGAAAAAAACAAATGTAAACGTGTACAAACACTGCATTTTTTAGACGCATGCGTTTTCATATGCGGTAAAAAAAAGCCACGTTTTTTCGCGTTTTTTCCTGCGTTTGCGTTTTTGATACGCATGATGAGAAATTTCACAAGAGAAAAATCAAGATCCAGACACCGCCAATGGGACTACAGAGGGCGTGTGACATGACTCTGTGGACCAAAATATGGAAAAATTGTAGCTCTCAAAATGTGGTAACGCAAAAAATATTTTTTGGAATAAAAAGCGTCTTTAGTGTGTGACAGCTGCCAATCATAAAAATCAACTAGAAAACACACTATAAATAGAAATGGCTAGGGTTAGGATCCCTAGGGTTAGGGCTAGGATCCCTAGGGTTAGTGTTATGACCTGGTGGTTAGGAGCACCCGGAATGACCTGATAGTTAAACCTCATACAGGACGAGCTCTGGGATGTGGGAACTCTGCTGACCGCAAGCCCTAATCCTATCACACACACTAGAAATAGCCGTGGAGCGCTCCTGACCAGACCTAGGCGCCTCGTCACAGCCTAAGAACTATCTAGCCCTAGAGATAGAAAATAAAGCCTACCTTGCCTCAGAGAAATTCCCCAAAGGTAAAGGAAGCCCCTCACATATATTGACTGTGAGTAAGATGAAAGTCACAAACGCAGAAATGAAACAGGTTTCAGCAAAGGGAGGCCAGACTTACTAAATAGACAGAGGATAGGAAAGGTAACTTTGCGATCAGCACAAAAACCTACAAAAGACCACGCAGAGTGTGCAAAAAAGACCTCCGCACCGACTCACGGTGCGGAGGGGCCACTCTGCATCCCAGAGCTTCCAGCTAGCAAGACAAAATCATGATAACCAGCTGGAAAAGAAAACAGTGAACAAATAATGACTATCAGGAACTTAGCTTCTGCAGGAGAAGGCAGGTCACCAGAGAGATCCAGGAGCGAACTGAACAAATGCAAAAACATTGACAGCTGGCATGGAGTAACGATCTGAGAGGATTTAAATAGAGCAGCCAACCAAAGGATAAACCACGTCACCTGTGTAAGGAACCTCAGAAGTAGCTGCTTCACTCATAGCCACCAGAGGGAGCCCATAGACAGAACTCGCCGAAGTACCATTCACGACCACAAGAGGGAGTTCGACAACAGAATTCACAACAGTACCCCCCCCTTTAGGAGGGGTCACCGAACCCTCACCAGAGCCCCCAGGCCGATCAGGATGAGCCAAATGAAAGGCACGAACAAGATCGGCAGCATGAACATCAGAGGCAAAAACCCAGGAATTATCTTCCTGACCATAACCCTTCCACTTGACCAGGTACTGGAGTTTCCGTCTCGAGACACGAGAATCCAAAATCTTCTCCACCACATACTCCAACTCCCCCTCGACCAACACCGGGGCAGGAGGATCAACGGAGGGAACCATAGGCGCCACGTATCTCCGCAACAACGACCTATGGAACACATTATGGATGGCAAAAGAAGCTGGAAGGTCCAGCTGTACTGTTATGACCTGGTGGTTAGGAGCACCCGGAATGACCTGATAGTTAAACCTCATACAGGACGAGCTCTGGGATGTGGGACCTCTGCTGACCGCAAGCCCTAATCCTATCACACACACTAGAAATAGCCGTGGAGCGCTCCTGACCAGACCTAGGCGCCTCGTCACAGCCTAAGAACTATCTAGCCCTAGAGATAGAAAATAAAGCCTACCTTGCCTCAGAGAAATTCCCCAAAGGTAAAGGAAGCCCCCCACATAGACTGTGAGTAAAGATGAAAGTCACAAACGCAGAAATGAAACAGGTTTCAGCAAAGGGAGGCCAGACTTACTAAATAGACAGAGGATAGGAAAGGTAACTTTGCGATCAGCACAAAAACCTACAAAAGACCACGCAGAGTGTGCAAAAAAGACCTCCGCACCGACTCACGGTGCGGAGGGGCCACTCTGCATCCCAGAGCTTCCAGCTAGCAAGACAAAATCATGATAACCAGCTGGACAAGAAAACAGTGAACAAATAATGACTATCAGGAACTTAGCTTCTGCAGGAGAAGGCAGGTCACCAGAGAGATCCAGGAGCGAACTGAACAAATGCAAAAACATTGACAGCTGGCATGGAGTAACGATCTGAGAGGATTTAAATAGAGCAGCCAACCAAAGGATAAACCACGTCACCTGTGTAAGGAACATCAGAAGCAGCAGCTTCACTCATAGCCACCAGAGGGAGCCCATAGACAGAACTCGCCGAAGTACCATTCACGACCACAGGAGGGAGTTCGACAACAGAATTCACAACAGGTTAGTGTTAGGATCCCTAGGGTTAGGGCTAGGGTTTGGATCCCTAGGGTTAGGGTTAGGATCCCTAGGGTTAGGGTTTGGATCCCTTTATCACCTTGATGGTGGGGGGTGGCTTATCAGTGTATAGACTTGTTTTTTTTCTATTGAAACGCATGCGTTTAAAAACGCAACCAAACGCATGTGCTTAAAAACGCATGCGTTTACATAGACAGCAATATGTTTTCTTGCCGCAAAAAAACGCATGCGGTTTTTTGCGGCAAAAAAACGCCTCTAGAAATTACTACATGTTGCATTTCTGCAAAAAAACGCAAGCATAGAAATGACGCATGCGTTGTCAAACGCGGCCAAACACGTACAAAAAAAAGCATGCCTTTTTTAATGTTAAATATAGGGAAAAAAACGCATGCGTTTATATGCGTTTAAACGCAGCGGCAAAAAACGCAAATGTGAAACCAGCCTTAGAGAGTTTAAAAATTTTGTAGCAATTTTTCATTTCTTTCAAGGAAATTTACAAAACTTATAGGTAATTTGTTGAAATGTTTTAATATAATCTCCAGTATCTACATCCATCAATAAAATGAGCCAATGTTTTTGGAGTGTTTCTCTAACATCCTTGGCTTTATTGGAGAAAGTGGTAATGAGCCAACACATGGTCTCATCTTCCTTCAATTCAGAGGCTAGAGTGAGGAGTTGATTGTAGGCTTGATTCGAGTAAAGAGTATAATGGAAGTCGATGGGAAACTAGCGTTTTCTCTGAAGACCCTAACAGGAGGGCAGGAATGGAATGGGATCAGCATGAGGAAGACACCCGACTCCAGGTTACTGCTGGGAACTAAATAAGTGATTTTAAAAAATGATGTGAGGTCCCCTATTTTTGATAACCAGCCAAGGTAAAGCAGACCGCCGAGGTCAGATATTAGCAGGCTGGGAAGGTCCATGGTTATTTGGCACTTTCCAGCCTAAAAATACAAGCCTGCAGCTGCCCAGAATTAGCACATCACATTAGATGCGTCAATTCTGGCGCTTTACCCAGCTCCTCCCGATTGCCTTGTTGCTGTGGCAATCGGGGTAATATTTTTGGGGGGTGATGTCAGCTGTGTAATGTCAGCGGGCATCAACCACTGGGGTTAGTAATTGAGGTGATACTAACCCAGAAATAAAAAAACAAACACATTTTATTGCTGCACTCCGCTAGAGGCAGTGGCACGGATGAGATTTGTCGTCACTACCCGGTATTTGTGAATAAGGCCGGTGTCACACTTGTAACTGCAATGCAAGAAACTTGCGCGAGTCTCTCGCCTCAATACCCGGCACTAGGGTTGAGCGAAACGGGTTGGTCATTTTCATAAGTTGCCGACTTTTGGCAAAGTTTGGTTTCATGAAACCCGACCCAATCCCTGTGTGGGGTCAGCCATGCGGTACGCGACTTTTGCGCCAAAGTCGCGTTTCAATGACGCGAAAAGCGCCATTTCTCAGCCAATGAAGGTGGACGCAGTGTGGGCAGCGTGATGACATAGGTCTCAGTCCCCACCATCTTAGAGAAGGGCATTGCAGTGATTGGCTTGCTTTCTGCGGCGTCACAGGGGTTATAAAGGGGCATTCCCGCCGACCGCCATCTTACTGCTGCTGATCTGAGCATAGGGAGAGGTTGCTGCCGCTTCGTCAGAAGCAGGGATAGCGTTAGGCAGGGTACATTAACCCCCAAACCGCTTGTGCTGTAGCGATTTCCACTGTCCAACACCACCTTATCTTAGCAGGGACAGTGGAGGCTAGATTTTTTTTCCCTCAGCGCTGTAGCTCATTGGGCTGCCCTAGAAGGCTTCCTGATAGCTGCATTGCTGTTAGTACACCACTGTGCAAACCAACTGCTTTTTTCAAAGCACAAATCCTGTTGCTCCTTCCTTTCTGCACAGCTTTCTTGTTTGTTTGTCCACACTTTTGACTTTTTTTGTGCAGCAGTCCACTCCTTGTTATTGCTGCCTGCCATAGTTTGCTGAGATTACTACAGGGAGATAGTAATTGTAGGACAGTCCCTTTTTTTTTTTGTTTCGTTATATCTCTTCAAGCCACTTTCTGCCACAGAAAATATACTCTAATACAGTGGCCCAGATTTATTCACTAGTCTCCCTGAAGCAAAAAAAAAAAAAAGGGTGCAGATTAAAATTGGCAAATCTGTATCAGTGGCGGTCCTGTGTGTGGCATCTGTGTCTCATTTTCTGGCACAGAAAACATACAGTCTAACAGTGGGCCTGATTTCTTTTAAATTCTCCCTGAAAAAAAAAATAGTGGGAGATTAAGATTGGCATTTCTGCTTCAGTGCCACTCCTGTGTGTGCTACCTGTCTCTAATTTTGTCCCACATTAAACCTAGTGTGTAATACTGGGCCAGTTTTTTTTAAAATTATCCCAGAAAAAAAAAATAGTGGGAGATTAAGATTGGCAATTCTGCCTCATTGCCAGTGCTGTGTGTGGCATCTGTCTCTAATTTTGTGCCACAGAACATATACTGTATAAGAGTGGGCCACATTTCTTCAATATTCTGCCAGAAAAAATAACAAGGGGGAGATTTTTATTGGTAGTGTCTGCATCAGCGTCAGTCCTGTTAGTGGCATATCTGTCTGCCACTTAAGCTGTGTACTGTTATACATTGGGCCTGATTTTCCCTGCAGTCTCACCCACCTATAAAGGGATATATAAATCCAACAGAAGTTTGAGTTCACCTTGTAACTGGTTTTACAGTAACAAATACCGTTAGTTTGGATACGTTTTTCAAACAATGAGGAAGTCTGGTGGAAGAGGTCGTGGCCGTGGGCGGTCATTGCCAGCTGGTAATGATGGTAGTGGTGGTGGAGCATCAGGTGGTCATGGGAAAAGCAATATAGCACCTAAGTCTCGAGTTGTTGAGCCCGGTTCGTCGTCTGGCTACACAAGGCCTCGAACGCTCCCTTTTCTGGGAGTAGGAAAACCGCTTCTAAAGCCAAAGCAGCAAGAACAAGTTTTGGCTTTCCTTGCTGACTCAGCCTCTAGCTCTTTCGCCTCCTCTTCTGAAACTGCTAAATGTAAAAGCAGCGCGTCGTTAGTGGATGTTCACGGTCAGGGACAAGTCGCTTCCTTGTCTTCTTCACCAAGAACAACAGAGAAGGATGCGTCAGGCGACACAACGGGTTACTCCATGGAGCTCTTTACACATACCGTTCCTGGGTTAGAAAGTGAAATAGTTAACAGGCCATGCCCATTACAAGTTGAATCGAACATGGATTGCACAGCTGCACAGCCACAGACAGATTACTATGCTGTTCCTTTGACTCAGACCAGAACATTGCCCTCGCAGTGTACTGATCCAGAATCAGACCCTGATGAGACTATGGTGCCCCGTCAAGAACGCTATACCACCAGCTTACACGGTGACACAGACGAAGTTGCACACGAGATAGAAGAGGAGGTCATAGATGACCCAGTTGTTGACCCCGATTGGCAGCCATTGGGGGAACAGGGTGCAGGCGGCAGTAGCTCTGAAGCAGAGGAGGAGGAGCTGCAGAAGGCATCAACATCGCAACAGGTTCCATCTGCCAGGCCCGTATCTGGCCAAAAACGCGTGGCAAAACCAAAACCAGTTGTAGGACAGCGTGGACATCCGGTTAAAGAAGCTCAGTCTGCAATGCCTGAAAAGGTGTCCGATAGTAGAAAGAGTGCAGTCTGGCATTTTTTTAAACAACATCCAAATGATCAGCGCAAAGTCATCTGTCAAAAATGTTCAACTACCTTAAGCAGAGGTCAGAATCTTAAAAGTCTAAATACAAGTTGCATGCGTAGACATTTAACCACCATGCATTTGCAAGCCTGGACTCACTACCAAACGTCCCTTAAGGTTGTAGCACCCTCGGCCAATGAAGCTAGTCAGCAACGCTACATCCCTTCCCTCACTGTAAGCCCACCATTTCCCGCACCACCTGCAGTAAATGTGCAGGTTTCGTCGCCAGGCCAAAGCAGTCAGGGAATCACCAGTTTCGTAGTAGGAAACACTGCATGTAGGGCACCAGCAAGAATACCATCTCCAACCCTCTCTCAGTCTGCCATGTCCACCGGCACCCCCGCTAGTTTCACAATCTGCAGCTCTCCAGTCCAGCTCACCCTACATGAGGCTCTCGTTAGGAAAAGGAAGTACTCATCCTCGCATCCGCATACACAGGGTTTGAATGCCCACATTGCTAGACTAATCTCATTAGAGATGATGCCCTACCGGTTAGTTGAAAGCAAAGCTTTCAAAGCCCTGATGGACTACACTGAACCACGCTACGAGCTACCCAGTCGACTTCTTTTCGAGAAAAGCCATCCCAGCCCTCCACCAGCATGTAAAAGACCGCATCGTCCATGCACTCAGGCAATCTGTGAGTACAAAGGTGCACCTGACAACAGATGCATGGACCAGTAGGCATGGCCAGGGACGTTACATGTCCATCACAGCACACTGGGTTAATGTGGTGGATGCAGGGTCCACAGGGGACAGCAATATTGGGACAGTTCTGCCTAGCTCACGGTCTAGGAAACAGTTGGCTGTAGGCGTTCCCCCCTCTCTCCTCCTCCTCGTCCTCCTGCAGAAGTGAGAGTTCATCCACAGACCGCAGTCGCACGAGCACTCCATCTGCAGCTGCGACTGTTGCACACGAGGTGTCCCATTATGGGACAGCTAGTGGCAAGCATCAGCAGGCTGTATTGGCAATGAAGTGTTTGGGCGACAACAGACACACCGCGGAAGTTCTGTCCGAGTTCTTGCAGAAAGAAACTCAGTCATGGCTGGGCACTGTACATCTTGAGGCAGGCAAGGTAGTGAGTGATAACGGAAGGAATTTTATGGCTGCCATAGCCCTTTCCCAACTGAAACACATTCCTTGCCTGGCTCACACCTTAAACCTGGTGGTGCAGTGTTTCTTGAAAAGTTATCCGGGGTTACCCGACCTGCTCCTCAAAGTGCGCAGACTTTGCACGCATATCCACCGTTTGCCTGTACACTCCAGCCGTATGCAGGACCATCAGCGGTCTTTGAACCTTCCCCAGCATCGCCTAATCATCGACGTTGCAACAAGGTGGAACTCCACACTGCACATGCTACAGAGACTGTGCGAACAGAGGCGTGCTGTTATGTATTTGTGGGAGGATACACATACACGGGCAGGCAGTTGGATGGCAGACATGGAGTTGTCAGGTGGGCAGTGGTCGAAGGTACAAGACCTGTGTCAAATCCTTCAGTGTTTTGAGGAATGCACACGGCTGGTTAGTGCAGACAACGCCATAATAAGCATGAGCATCCCCCTAATGCGTCTGCTGATGCAAAGTTTGACGCACATAAAGGAGCAGGCGTCTGCAGCCAAGGAAGAGGAAAGCCTTCATGACAGTCAGCCATTGTCTGGTCAGGGCAATCTACAGTCATGGACCAAAATTTTGAGAATGAGACAAATATTAATTTTTCCAAAGTCTACTGCTTCATTTTTTCTAATGGCAATTTGCATATACTCCTGAATGTCAGAGTGATCAGCTTAACAGCAATTACTGTACTTGCAAAGTCAATATTTGCCCAGAAAATGAACTTTAACCCCCGAAACACATTTCAACATCATTGCAGTCCTTGTTGTGAATTCTGTGGCTGAATTCACTCCTGTGGTCACAAGTGGTATTGCAGCCTCTGGGCTTCCTCCCTCAGGTGTTTTGGTGAGCTCGTTGGCTGCCTTGCTATTTAACTCCACCTGAGTCTGTCTTCCTTGCTCCTTGTCAATGTTCCAGTGTTGGATCTGAGCTACTGCATCTTTCCTGTGGCCTGCTGCTCTGCTAGATAAGTGTTACTTTGTTTTTGTTTCCGTTTTTTTCTGTCCAGCTGTGCTATTCTCTTTTGCTGGAAGCTCTGAGACGCAAAGGGTGCACCGCCGTGCCGTTAGTTCGGCACGGTGGGTCTTTTTGCCCCCCTTTGCGTGGTTCTGCTTTAGGGTTTTTTGTAGACTGCATAGTTCTCTTTGCTATCCTCGCTCTGTCTAGAATATCGGGCCTCACTTTGCTGAATCTATTTAATTCCTACGTTTTGTCTTTTCATCTTGCTAACAGTCATTATATGTGGGGGGCTGCCTATTCCTTTGGGGTATTTCTCTGAGGTAAGTCAGGCTTGTATTTCTATCTTCAGGCTAGTCAGCTCCTCAGGCAGTGCCGAGTTGCATAGGTAGTGATAGGCGCAATCCACTGCTGCTTATAGTTGTGTGAGGATAGATCAGGTACTGCAGTCTACAGAGTTTCCACGTCTCAGAGCTTGTTCTATTGTTTTTGGGTTATTGCCATATCACTGTATGTGCGCTGATTACTGCACACTGTGTTGCCTGATAGCACAGCATAACAGTACAAGGAGCCAAACCAATGATTCTCAATAGAGGGAAAAAAGAAGTCCTGACATCATTTTTTTTTTTCCTCAGCTCTGTCTTCAGTTTTTTTTTTTTTCCCCTAGACATTAGAGTGCTTCAGGACACAGCTGTGGACATGGATATTCAGGCTCTGTGCTCCTCAATGGATAATCTCGTTATAAATGTACAAAAGATTCAAGATACAATTGATCAGAAATCTATGCTAGAACCAAGAATTCCTATTCCTGATTTGTTTTTTGGTGACAGAACTAAGTTCCTGGGCTTCAAAAATAATTGTAAGCTATTTCTGGCCTTGAAACCTCATTCTTCTGGTAATCCTATTCAACAGATTTTGATTATTATTTCTTTTTTGCGCGGCGACCCACAGGACTGGGCGTTTTCTCTTGCGCCAGGAGACCCTGCATTGAGTAATGTTGATGCGTTTTTCCAGGCGCTTGGATTGCTTTACGATGAGCCTAATTCAGTGGATCAGGCTGAGAAAAATTTGCTGGCTTTATGCCAGGGTCAGGATGATGTAGAAGTATATTGTCAGAAATTTAGGAAGTGGTCAGTACTCACTCTGTGGAATGAATCTGCACTGGCGGCTTGGTTCAGAAAGGGTCTCTCTGAAGCTCTTAAGGATGTCATGGTGGGATTTCCTATGCCTGCTGGTTTGAATGAGTCTATATCCTTGGCCATTCAGATCGGTCGTCGCTTGCGCGAGCGTAAATCTGTGCACCATCTGGCGGTATTGTCTGAGAGTAAACCTGAGCCTATGCAGTGCGACAGGACTATGACTAAAGTTGAACGGCAAGAACACAGACGTCTGAACAGGCTGTGTTTCTACTGTGGTGATTCCACTCATGCTATTTCTAATTGTCCTAAGCGCACTAGGCGGTTCGATAGCTCTGCCGTCATTGGTACTGTACAGTCCAAATTCCTTCTGTCCATTACCTTGATATGCTCTTTGTCATCGTATTCTGTCATGGCGTTTGTGGATTCAGGCGCTGCCCTGAATCTGATGGATTTGGATTATGCTAAACGTTGTGGATTTTTCTTGGAGCCTTTGCGGTGTCCTATTCCGTTGAGAGGAATTGATGCTACACCTTTGGCCAAGAATAAGCCTCAGTACTGGGCCCAGCTGACCATGTGCATGGCTCCTGCACATCAGGAAGTTATTCGCTTTCTGGTACTGCATAATCTGCATGATGTGGTCGTGTTGGGGTTGCCATGGCTACAAACCCATAATCCAGTATTAGATTGGAACTCTATGTCGGTAACCAGCTGGGGTTGTCAGGGAGTACATGGTGATGTTCCATTTTTGTCTATTTCGTCATCCACCCCTTCTGAGGTCCCAGAGTTCTTGTCTGATTATCAGGATGTATTTGAAGAGCCCAAGTCTGATGCCCTACCTCCGCATAGGAATTGTGATTGTGCTATCAATTTGATTCCTGGTAGTAAATTCCCTAAGGGTCGTTTATTTAATTTGTCCGTGCCTGAACACACCGCTATGCGCAGTTATGTGAAAGAATCCCTGGAGAAGGGACATATTCGCCCATCGTCATCACCATTGGGAGCAGGGTTCTTTTTTGTAGCCAAAAAGGATGGTTCGCTAAGACCGTGTATTGATTACCGCCTTCTTAATAAGATCACTGTTAAGTTTCAGTATCCCTTGCCATTGATATCTGACTTGTTTGCTCGGATTAAGGGGGCTAGTTGGTTTACTAAGATTGATCTTCGTGGTGCGTATAATCTGGTGAGAATCAGGCAGGGAGATGAATGGAAAACGGCATTTAATACGCCCGAGGGTCATTTTGAGTATCTGGTGATGCCGTTCGGACTTGCCAATGCTCCATCTGTTTTTCAGTCTTTTATGCATGACATTTTCCGTGAGTATCTGGATAAATTCCTGATTGTTTACTTGGATGATATTTTGATCTTCTCTGATGATTGGGAGTCTCATGTGAAGCAAGTCAGAATGGTTTTCCAGGTACTGCGTGCTAATTCCTTGTTCGTGAAGGGATCAAAGTGTCTCTTCGGTGTGCAGAAAGTTTCATTTTTGGGGTTCATCTTTTCCCCTTCTACTATCGAGATGGATCCGGTTAAGGTCCAGGCCATCCAGGATTGGACTCAGCCTACATCTCTGAAAAGTCTGCAGAAATTCCTGGGCTTTGCTAATTTTTATCGTCGCTTCATCTGTAATTTTTCTAGCATTGCCAGACCATTGACCGATTTGACCAAGAAGGGTGCTGATTTGGTTAATTGGTCTTCTGCTGCCGTGGAAGCTTTTCAGGAGTTGAAGCGTCGTTTTTGCTGTGCCCCTGTGTTGTGTCAACCAGATGTTTCTCTTCCGTTCCAGGTCGAGGTTGATGCTTCTGAGATTGGAGCAGGGGCGGTTTTGTCACAGAGAGGTTCTGGTTGCTCAGTGTTGAAACCATGTGCTTTCTTTTCCAGGAAATTTTCTGCTGCTGAGCGTAATTATGATGTGGGCAACCGAGAGTTGCTGGCCATGAAGTGGGCATTCGAGGAGTGGCGTCATTGGCTTGAGGGAGCTAAGCATCGCGTGGTGGTATTGACTGATCATAAGAATCTTACTTATCTCGAGTCTGCCAAGCGCTTGAATCCTAGACAGGCCCGTTGGTCGTTATTTTTTGCTCGTTTTGATTTTGTGATTTCGTACCTTCCGGGCTCTAAAAATGTGAAGGCGGATGCTCTGTCTAGGAGTTTTGTGCCCGACTCTCCGGGGTTATCTGAGCCGGCGAGTATCCTCAAGGAAGGAGTCATTGTGTCTGCCATCTCTCCTGATTTGCGGAGAGTGTTGCAGAAATTTCAGGCTAATAAACCTGATCGTTGTCCGGCCGAGAAACTGTTCGTCCCTGATAGGTGGACTAGTAAAGTTATCTCTGAACTTCATTGTTCGGTGCTGGCTGGTCATCCAGGAATCTTTGGTACCAGAGAGTTAGTGGCTAGATCCTTCTGGTGGCCATCTCTGTCACGGGATGTGCGTGCTTTTGTCCTGTGGGATTTGTGCTAGGGCTAAGCCCTGCTGTTCACGTGCCAGTGGGTTGCTTTTGCCCTTGCCGGTCCCGAAGAGGCCTTGGACACATATTTCGATGGATTTCATTTCTGACCTTCCCGTTTCTCAAAAGATGTCGGTCATTTGGGTGGTCTGTGATCGCTTTTCTAAAATGGTCCATCTGGTGCCCTTGGTTAAATTGCCTTCCTCCTCTGATTTGGTGCCTTTGTTCTTCCAGCATGTGGTTCGTTTGCATGGCATTCCTGAGAATATTGTTTCTGACAGAGGTTCCCAGTTTGTCTCGAGGTTCTGGCGAGCCTTTTGTGGTAGGATGGGCATTGACCTATCTTTTTCCTCGGCCTTCCATCCTCAGACTAATGGCCAGACCGAACGAACCAATCAGACCTTGGAAACATATCTGAGATGTTTTGTTTCTGCTGACCAGGATGATTGGGTGTCATTTTTGCCGTTGGCTGAGTTCGCCCTTAATAATCGGGCCAGCTCGGCTACCTTGGTCTCTCCATTTTTCTGCAATTCTGGGTTCCATCCTCATTTCTCTTCAGGACAGGTTGAGTCTTCGGACTGTCCTGGTGTGGATTCTGTGGTGGACAGGTTGCAGCAGATCTGGACTCAGGTAGTGGACAATTTGACCTTGTCCCAGGAGAAGGCTCAGCTTTTCGCTAATCGTAGACGCCGTGTGGGTCCCCGACTTCGTGTTGGGGATCTGGTTTGGTTATCTTCTCGTCATATTCCTATGAAGGTTTCCTCTCCTAAATTTAAACCTCGTTTTATTGGTCCGTATAGGATTTCTGAGATTCTCAATCCGGTGTCTTTTCGTCTGACCCTCCCAGACTCCTTTTCCATACATAATGTATTCCATAGGTCGTTGTTGAGAAGATACGTGGCACCTATGGTTCCATCTGTGGAGCCTCCTGCCCCTGTTTTGGTGGAGGGGGAATTGGAGTATATTGTGGAGAAAATTTTGGATTCTCGTGTCTCTAGACGGAAACTCCAGTATCTGGTCAAATGGAAGGGTTATGCTCAGGAGGATAATTCCTGGGTTTTTGCCTCTGATGTCCATGCCCCAGATCTTGTTCGTGCCTTTCATGTGGCTCATCCTGGTCGGCCTGGGGGTTCTGGTGAGGGTTCAGTGACCCCTCCTCAAGGGGGGGGGGTACTGTTGTGAATTCTGTGGCTGAATTCACTCCTGTGGTCACAAGTGGTATTGCAGCCTCTGGGCTTCCTCCCTCAGGTGTTTTGGTGAGCTCGTTGGCTGCCTTGCTATTTAACTCCACCTGAGTCTGTCTTCCTTGCTCCTTGTCAATGTTCCAGTGTTGGATCTGAGCTACTGCATCTTTCCTGTGGCCTGCTGCTCTGCTAGATAAGTGTTACTTTGTTTTTGTTTCCGTTTTTTCTGTCCAGCTGTGCTATTCTCTTTTGCTGGAAGCTCTGAGACGCAAAGGGTGCACCGCCGTGCCGTTAGTTCGGCACGGTGGGTCTTTTTGCCCCCCTTTGCGTGGTTCTGCTTTAGGGTTTTTTGTAGACTGCATAGTTCTCTTTGCTATCCTCGCTCTGTCTAGAATATCGGGCCTCACTTTGCTGAATCTATTTCATTCCTACGTTTGTCTTTTCATCTTGCTAACAGTCATTATATGTGGGGGGCTGCCTATTCCTTTGGGGTATTTCTCTGAGGCAAGTCAGGCTTGTATTTCTATCTTCAGGCTAGTCAGCTCCTTAGGCAGTGCCGAGTTGCATAGGTAGTGTTAGGCGCAATCCACTGCTGCTTTTAGTTGTGTTTAGGATAGGATCAGGTATTGCAGTCTACAGAGTTTCCACGTCTCAGAGCTTGTTCTATTGTTTTTGGGTTATTGCCATATCACTGTATGTGCGCTGATTACTGCACACTGTGTTGCCTGATAGCACAGCATAACAAGTCCTGCCTTAAAAGGAGCAGCTAACATCGGTTTAGTGATTGATCCATTAACACAGGTGTGGGTGTTGATGAGGACAGGGCTGGCGATCAATCAGTCATGATTAAGTAAGAATGACATCACTGGACACTTTAAAAGGAGGCTGGTTATCTCTAAAGAAACATGTGCAGCCATCATTGCACTGCACAAAAATGGCCTAACAGGGAAGAGTATCGCAGCTACAAAGATTGCACCTCAGTCAACAATCTATCGCATCATCAAGAACTTCAAGGGGAGAGCTTCCATTGTTGTCAAAAAGGCTCCAGGGCGCCCAAGAAAGACCAGCAAGCGCCAGGACCGTTCTTAAAACTGTTTCAGCTGCGGGATCGGACTACCAGCAGTGCCGAGCTTGCTCAGGAATGGCAGCAGGCTGGTGTGGGTGCTTCTGCACGCACTGTGAGGCGGAGACTCTTTGAGCAAGGCCTGGATTCAAGGAGGGCAGCAAAGAAGCCACTTCTCTCCAGAAAAAAACATCAGGGACCGACTGATATTCTGCAAAAGGTACAGGGAGTGGACTGCTGAGGACTGGGGCAAAGTCATTTTCTCTGATGAATCCCCTTTTCGATTGTTTGGGACATCTGGAAAACAGCTTATTCGGAGAAGAAGAGGTGAGCGATACCACCAGTCTTGTCTCATGCCAACTGTAAAGCATCCTGAAACCATTCATGTGTGGGGTTGCTTCTCAGCCAAGGGAATCGGCTCACTCACAGTCTTGCCTAAAAACACAGCCATGAATAAAGAATGGTACCAGAATGTCCTCCAAGAGCAACTTCTCCCAACCGTCCAAGAGCAGTTTGGCGCCCAACAATGCCTTTTCCAGCATGATGGAGCACCTTGCCATAAAGCAAAGGTGATAACTAAATGGCTCATGGAACAAAACAGAGATTTTGGGTCCATGGCCTGGAAACTCCCCAGATCTTAATCCCATTGAGAACTTGTGGTCAATCATCAAGAGACGGGTGGACAAACAAAAACCAACAAATTCTGGCAAAATGCAAGCATCGATTATGCAAGAATGGACTGCTATCAGTCAGGATTTGGTCCAGAAGTTGATTGAGAGCATGCCAGGGAGAATTGCAGAAGTCTTGAAGAAGGGTCAACACTGCAAATATTGACTTGCTGCATTAACTCATTCTAACTGTCAATATAACCTATTGGTAGTCATAATATGATTGCAATTATATTTCTGTATGTGATATAAACATTAGACAAACACTAATAAAAAACAGAGGGCAGCAGATCATGTGAAAATATAATTTTGGTGTCATTCTCAAAAATTTTGGCCATGACTGTACAGGACGAGGTAGCGGGCGAAGAGGAGGACGAGGAGGATGATGGGGATGAGTATTTTTTGAATGAGGAAGCTTCTCCGGGGCCAATAGAAACTGGTGGCATTGCAAGGCTGGGTTCAGTTTTTTTTTAGGGAGACAAGTGACGTGGATTTGCCTGAAACTGCCCCTCAACCCAGCACAACCGCAGATTTGACAACTGGAAGTTTGGCCCACATGGCGGATTATGCCTTACGTATCCTCAAAAGGGACCCACGCATTATTAAAATGATGACCGATGACGATTACTGGTTGGCCTGCCTCCTTGATCCTCGCTATAAAGGCAAATTGCAAAAACTCATGCCGCATGAGAACCTCAAACAAATATTAGCAACCAAACAAGCAACTCTTGTAGACCGTTTGATTCAGGCATTCCCAGCACACAGCGCCGGTGATGGTTCTCACACGAGCTGCAGGGGGCAACAGGGCAGAGGTGTTAGAGGTGCACAAATCAGAAGTGGCGTTGGACAGAGGGGTTTTCTGACCAGGTTGTGGAGTGATTTCGCAATGATCGCAGACAGGACAGGTACTGCAGCATCAATTCAAAGTGACAGGAGACATTTGTCCAGTATGGTTACTAACTATTTTTCATCCCTTATCAATGTTCTCCCTCAACCGTCATTCCCATTTGATTACTGGGCATCCAAAATAGACACCTGGCCTGAATTGGCAGAATATGCATTGCAGGAGCTTGCTTGCCCAGCAGCTAGTGTGCTATCAGAAAGAGTATTCAGTGCTGCTGGTTCAATATTGACCGAAAAAAGGACTCGTCTGGCTACCCAAAATGTTGATGATCTAACCTTCATTAAAATGAACCACTCATGGATTTCGAATTATTTTGCCCCACCTTTCCCGGCTGACACCTAGCTTTCCTATAAAAAGGTCTCGCTTGTGGACTGGTCTTACTGACTGTTCCAATCTCTTAATTTGCAGCAGCTGTTTGTCCAGCATACGACATGTTTACACCTCCCTAAATGGGCTAACTCACCCCACGGGGCCGTGGTCTCGATCCTTTAGTCAGTGCCAGTTGTCCACTGTTTTTGGAGGATTCACATCTCTTACTGGTCTCTCCTGTTTGCTGAGCTTTTCAACAAAGATAAGTCCTGGCTTTGTTTTTGCTGTCCACATGCTGTGGGCCTTATAGTTCAGTGCATTTTCATGTTTTGTCTTGTCCAGCTTTGTCTGTGAATGATTTTTTGCAGCCAAGCTGTGTCTCTGGAGATGCAGATATATCCTCCATGTCTTTAGTCAGATGTGGTAATTTGTATTTTCTGTGGTGGATATTTTCTAGTGTTTTAATACTGACCGCATAGTACTCTGTCCTATTCTTTCTTTTTAGCTAGTATGGCCTCCTATGCTAAATCCTGATTTCATGTCTGCGTATGTTATTTCCCTCTCCTCTCACAGTCAATATTTGTGGGGGGCTTTCTATCCTTTGGGGATTTTCTCTGAGGCAAGATAGTTTTCCCGTTTCTGTCTTTAGGGGAAGTTAGTTCTTAGGCTGTGTCGAGGGGTCTAGGGAGTGTTAGGTACCCCCCACGGCTACTTCTAGTTGCGCTGCTAAGTTCAGGGTTTGCGGTCAGTACAGGTACTACCTTCTCCAGAGTTCGTCTCATGCTGCTCCTAGGCCACCAGATCATAACAGTACAACTGGCCAACAATGAGTTAACTGCATCTCAGAAGAAGGGAGGAAAGGTTTTGAGCCTTTTTTTTTTCCTTAGCCTATACTGTCTTTTCCTCCCTCTTAATCTCTGGGTGGCTACGGAACCTAGTAATAACATGAATGTTCAGGAGTTAGTTTCTCGTGTGGATCAGCTTGCTGCTAGGGTAGAGGGTATTTCAGATTATATTGTTCAGACTCCTGCCTTAGAACCTAAGATTCCCACTCCTGATTTATTCTTTGGTGACAGATCCAAATTTTTGAGTTTCAAAAATAACTGTAAACTGTTTTTTGCAGAGACCCCGGTCCTCTGGTGATCCTATTCAGCAGGTTAAAATCATCATATCCCTGCTGCATGGTGACCCACAGGATTGGGCATTTTCCCTGGAAACTGGCAATCCTGCTTTGCTTAATGTCGATTCTTTCTTTCAAGCATTGGGGTTATTGTATGATGAGCCTAATTCTGTGGATCAAGCTGAGAAGATCTTGTTGGCCCTGTGTCAGGGTCAAGAAGCGGCAGAATCGTCTTGCCAGGAATTTAGAAAATGGTCTGTACTGACTAAGTGGAATGAGGATGCCTTGGTGGCAATTTTCAGAAAGGGTTTTTCTGAATCCGTTAAAGATGTTATGGTGGGGTTCCCCACGCCTGCTGGTCTGAGTGATTCTATGTCTCTGGCCATTCAGATTGATCGGCGCTTGCGCGAGCGCAGAGTTGTGCACACTGTGGCGTTGTCCTCTGAGCGGAGCCCTGAGCCTATGCAGTGTGATAGGATTTTGTCTAGAGCTGAACGTCAAAGATTCAGGCGTCAGAATAGGTTGTGTTTTTACTGCGGCGATTCTGCTCATGTTATTTCTGATTGCCCTAAGCGTACAAAGAGAATCGCTAGTTCTGTTACCATCAGTACTGTACAACCTAAATTTCTGTTATCTGTGACCTTGATCTGCTCATTATGATCATCATTTTCTGTCATGGCATTTGTGGATTCAGGCGCCGCTCTGAACTTAATGGACTTAGAATTTGCCAGACGTTGTGGTTTCCCCTTGCAGCCTTTGCAGAACCCTATTCCTTTAAGGGGCATTGATGCTACACCGTTGGCTATAAATAAACCTCAGTTTTGGACACAGCTGACCATGCGCATGGTGCCAGCCCATCAGGAAGATTGTCGTTTTCTGGTGTTGCATAATTTGCACGATGATATTGTGCTGGGTTTTCCATGGTTACAGCTACATATTCCGGTGTTAGATTGAAGATCTATGTCTGTGACTAGTTGGGGTTGTCAGGGAGTTCATGGTCATGTTCCTTTGATGTCAATTTCCTCTTCCCCCTCTTCTGAAATTCCTGAGTTTTTGTCAGATTTCCAGGATGTATTCGATGAGCCCAAATCCAGTTCCCTTCCACCGCATAGGGACTGTGATTGTGCTATTGACTTGATTCCAGGTTGTAAGTTCCCTAAGGGCCGACTTTTCAACCTGTCTGTGCCAGAACATGCCGCCATGCGGAGTTATATTAAGGAGTCTTTGGAGAAGGGGCATATTCGGCCATCTTCTTCACCATTGGGAGCAGGTTTTTTTTTGTTGCCAAGAAGGATGGCTCCTTGAGACCCTGTATTGATTATCGCCTCTTGAATAAGATCACGGTCAAATTTCAATACCCTTTGCCTTTGCTTACTGATTTGTTTGCTCGGATTAAGGGGGCTAGCTGGTTTACTAAGATTGACCTTCGAGGGGCATATAATCTTATTCGTATTAAGCAGGGTGACGAATGGAAAACTGCATTTAATACGCCCGAAGGCCATTTTGAATACCTTGTGATGCCATTCTGACTCTCTAATGCTCCATCTGTGTTCCAATCCTTCATGCATGATATCTTTCGGAGTTATCTTGATAAATTCATGGTTGTATATTTGGATTTTTTCCGATGATTGGGAGTCTCATGTGAAACAGATCAGGATGGTATTTCAGATCCTCCGTAATAATGCTTTATTTGTGAAGGGGTCGAAGTGCCTCTTTGGAGTGCAGAAGGTTTCTTTTTTGGGCTTCATTTTTTCTCCCTCATCTATAGAAATGGATCCGGTTAAGGTTCAGGCCATTCATGATTGGATTCAGCCCACATCTGTGTAGAGCCTTCAGAAATTCTTGGGCTTTGCTAATTTTTATTGTCGTTTCATTGCCAACTTCTCCAGTGTGGTTAAACCTCTGACTGATTTGACGAAGAAAGGCGCTGATGTGACGAATTGGTCCTCCGCGGCTGTTTCTGCCTTTCAGGAGCTTAAACACCGATTTACTTCTGCCCCTGTATTGCGTCAGCCGGATGTTTCTCTTCCATTTCAGGTTGCGGTTGACGCGTCTGAGATTGGGGCAGGGGCCGTTTTGTCTCAGAGGAATTCTGATGGATCCTTGATGAAACCGTGTGCCTTCTTTTCTCGGAAGTTTTCGCCTGCGGAACGCAATTATGATGTCGGCAATCGGGAGTTGTTGGCTATGAAGTGGGCATTTGAGGAGTGGCGACATTGGCTTGAGGGGGCCAAGCACCGTATTGTGGTCCTGACCGATCATAAGAATCTGATTTACCTCGAGTCTGCCAAACAGCTGAATCCTAGACAGGCTCGATGGTCCCTGTTTTTCTCCCATTTTGATTTTGTGGTCTCGTACATTCCTGGTACTAAGAATGTTAAGGCGGGTGCCCTCTCTAGGAGTTTTTTTCCTGATTCCCCTGGGGTTCTTGAGCCGGTCGGCATTCTGAAGGAAGGGGTGATTCTTTCTGCCATCTCCCCTGATTTACGACGGGTTCTTCAGGAATTTCAGGCTAATAAACCTGACCGCTGTCCAGTGGGGAAACTGTTTGTTCCTGATAGATGGACTAGTAAAGTGATTTCTGAGGTTCATTGTTCTGTGTTGGCTGGCCATCCTGGGATTTTTGGTACCAGAGATTTGGTTGGTAGGTCCTTTTGGTGGCCTTCTTTGTCGCGGGATGTGCGTTCTTTTGTGCAGTCCTGTGGGATTTGTGCGCGGGCTAAGCCTTGCTGTTCCCGCGCTAGTGGGTTGCTTCTGCCTTTGCCGGTCCCTGAGAGACCTTGGACGCATAGTTCTATGGATTTTATTTCAGAGCTTCCGGTTTCCCAGAGGATGTCTGTTATCTGGGTGGTTTGTGACCGGTTTTCTAAGATGGTTCATTTGGTACCTTTGCCTAAATTGCCTTTCTCTTCTGATTTGGTTCCGTTGTTTTTGCAGCATGTGGTTCGTTTGCATGGCATTCCGGAGAATATTGTGTCCGATAGAGGTTCCCAGTTTGTTTCTAGGTTTTGGCGGGCCTTTTGTGCTAGGCTGGGCATTGATTTGTCTTTTTCTTCCGCATTTCATCCTCAGACAAATGGCCAAACCGAGCGAACTAATCAGACTTTGGAAACTTATTTGAGATGCTTTGTGTCTGCTGATCAGGATGATTGGGTGGCTTTCTTGCCATTGGCCGAGTTTGCCCTTAATAATTGGGCTAGTTCTGCTACCTTGGTTTCGCCTTTTTTTTGTAATTTTGGTTTTCATCCTCGTTTTTCTTCAGGGCAGGTTGAGCCTTCTGATTGTCCTGGTGTGGATTCTGTGGTTGACAGGCTGCAGCAGATTTGGGCTCATGTGGTGGACAATTTGGTGTTGTCTCAGAAGGAGGCTCAGCGTTTTGCTAACCGTCGTCGGTGTGTTGGTTCCCGGCTTCGGGTTGGGGATTTGGTCTGGCTGTCTTCCCGTCATGTTCCTATGAAGGTTTCTTCCCCTAAGTTCTAGCCTCGGTTTATTGGTCCTAATAGGATTTCTGAGATTATCAATCCAGTGTCTTTTCGTTTGGCCCTTCCAGCCTCTTTTTCCATCCATGATGTTTTCCATAGATCTTTGTTGCGGAAGTATGTGGTGCCTGTTGTTCCCTCTGTTGATCCTCCGGCCCCGGTGTTGATTGATGGGGAGTTGGAATATGTGGTTGAGAAGATTTTGGATTCTCGTTTTTCGAGGCGGAAGCTTCAGTATCTGGTCAAATAGAAGGGTTATGGCCAGGAGGATAATTCTTGGGTTGTTGCCTCCGATGTTCATGCTGACGATTTGGTTCGTGCCTTTCATTTGGCTCGTCTTGATCGGCCTGGGGGCTCTGGTGAGGGTTCGGTGACCCCTCCTCAAGGGGGGGTACTGTCGTGAATTCTGCTCTTGGGCTCCCTCCGGTGGTTATGAGTGGTAGTGCTGCTGTTTTCCGATCGCAGCATTTATCAGGTGTGTTCACTTTTTGCAATTTGGACTCAGCTATTTAGTCCTGATTGATCCTTTAGTCAGTGCCAGTTGTCCATTGTTTTTGGAGGATTCACATCTCTTACTGGTCTCTCCTGTTTGCTGAGCTTTTCAACAAAGATAAGTCCTGGCTTTGTTTTTGCTGTCCACATGCTGTGGGCCTTATAGTTCAGTGCATTTTCATGTTTTGTCTTGTCCAGCTTTTTCTGTGAATGATTTTTTGCAGCCAAGCTGTGTCTCTGGAGATGCAGATATACCCTCCATGTCTTTAGTCAGATGTGGTAATTTGTATTTTCTGTGGTGGATATTTTCTAGTGTTTTAATACTGACCGCATAGTACTCTGTCCTATTCTTTCTTTTTAGCTAGTATGGCCTCCTATGCTAAATCCTGATTTCATGTCTGCGTATGTTATTTCCCTCTCCTCTCACAGTCAATATTTGTGGGGGGCTTTCTATCCTTTGGGGATTTTCTCTGAGGCAAGATAGTTTTCCCGTTTATGTCTTTAGGGGAAGTTAGTTCTTAGGCTGTGTCGAGGGGTCTAGGGAGTGTTAGGTACCCCCCACGGCTACTTCTATTTGCGCTGCTAAATTCAGGGTTTGTGGTCAGTACAAGTACCACCTTCTCCAGAGTCCGTCTCATGCTGCTCCTAGGCCACCAGATCATAACAATTAGGCCTACAAGTTGGGTCTGGGTTGTAGAGACGGTGTCTGCCGCTCCAAGGTGTTCTCCTGGTTGCCTTTCCTGAGCTTCAATCTTCAGGCTCTTGTTAAATAGTTTTTTAATCAAACAACTGCAGTGGGGCTACTAGTTTGGTTGGGGCCTACTAACAGTGTCTGCCGCTCCAAGGTGTTCTCCTGGTTGCCTTTCCTGAGCTTCAATCTTCAGGCTCTTGTTAAATAGTTTTTTAATCGAACAACTGCAGTGGGGCTACTAGCTTGGTTGGGGCCTACTAACGGTGTATGCCGCTCCGTGCTGTTCTCCAGGTTTCCTGTCCTGAAATTCCATTTTCAAGCTCTTGTTAAGTAGTTGTTGAAACAACACTGCATTTGGCCTACAAGTTGGGTCTGGGTTGTAGGGACGGTGTCTGCCGCTCCAAGGTGTTCTCCAGGTTGCCTCTCCCTAGCTTCTATCTTCAAGCTCTTGTTAAGTAGTTGTTGAAACAACACTGCATTTGGCCTACAAGTTGGGTCTGGGTTGTAGGGACGGTGTCTTCCGCTCCAAGGTGTTCTCCAGGTTGCCTTTCCCTAGCTTCTATCTTCAGGCTCTCGTTAAATTGTTTTTAATATAACACTGCTTTTGGCCTACTTGTTTTGTTGGCCCACTAACGGTGTCTGCCGCTCTTTGATGTTCTCCTCCACTGAACAAACCAGTGCCGCCTGTTTACTTCTGTTACCAATTTTGAACTGCATTTAGCCCACTTTATTCTTTGGGCCTATATCTGTGTTTCCTCCTCATCCTGCCCATTGCCCAGCCAGTGATAGATGAGTCTGCTGGTACATTGACCCATAACGCAACATTCCCCGTGCACGCTACACAGCAAGATTGTGACCCTGCTGAAAGTCAGGTTCCCCTTCCCACATACCATACCACCTTACACGGGGACAAAGAGGAAGGTGCAGATGAAAGTGCAGGTTCCTTCATCAGGTGGGGGGAGGAATACTCGGCGACGTCACTGGCACAGGGCCCCTCATAGTACGCAAAAGTGTCGCTGCCAGTGGGAGGCGCCCCCGCCGTGCAAACACACCGCCGTACTTTGAGGGGCCCCTGTGCCAGTGCCAACGAGTGGGCCCCCCTGCTTGCTCAGGATCACAGCACTTGCAAAGTTTAAATACTTACCTCTCCCTGCTCCACTGCCGTGACGTGGTCCAGATTTCCTGGGCCCACTAAATACTTGAACCAGCTCTACCCCCCACAACTTTAGCCAAATGACCCCCAATTTCCAATGCCTTACTATTATAATAAGGTAAATTAAGATTGACAAGCTTCAGTAACAAGAATGGTTGTTTTTGCCATTAAAATGGGCACTGTAGGTGTTTTCCTGGCCTCCACTCACTGCCGACTATGCTCCCCCATTGACTTGCATTGGGTTTCGTGTTTCGGTCGATCCCCGACTTTTCGCGATAATCGGCCGATTCCACTCGACTCGACTTTTGAGATAGTCGGATTTCGCAAAACCCGACTCGACCCTAAAAAACTAAAAGTCGCTCAACCCTACCCGGCACTGCCGCCAGCGGTTCGGACAGGAGTGTTCAGCTGCATAGAAATACATGCAGCCGCACACTCCGGTCCTGAGTGCAGTGGGCAGTGCCGGGTATTGAGGCGAGAGACTAGCACGAGTTTCTCGCATTGCAGTTGCAAGTGTGACACCGGCCTAAGGCCATGTTCACACTATGCGGTTTTTACTGCGGAACCGCGGCGATTTTGCCGCTGAGGGTCCGCAGCTGTTTTCCATGCAGGGTACAGTACAATGTGGAACCGCAGTGCACATGATGCGGAAAACCCCCCAAAAAACCGCGCAGAATTGCTGCGGAAAAAAAGAAGGACCATGTCACTTCTTTGTGCAGAATCGCAGCAATTCTGCACACATAGAAATGCATTGATCCGCTTACTTCCCGCATGGGGCTGTGCCCACCATGCGGGAAGTAATGCGGATGTGCGGGTTATACCCGGGGTGGAGGAGAGGAGACTCTCCTCCAGGCCCCGGGAACCATATTTGTATTAAAAAAAAAAAAAGAATAAAAATAAAAAATCATGTATACTCACCCTCGGAAGTCTCAGCGCTGCACGCGGCCGTCCGGTCTCAGGTTTGCTATGCGACCAGGACCTTCGGTGACGTCGCGGTCACATGACCGTGACGTCACCGAAGGTCCTGGTCGCACAGCATCTTTGGAACCGGACCGCCGCCTGCAGCGCCGAGGAGATCGGGACGTCGGAGGGTGAGTATGTCATCATTATTTTTAACACTACTATTGATGCTGCATATTGCTGCATATGCAGCATCAATAGTAGGGGTAAATCCCGCAGCGGAACCCGCAGGACAAAACGTGATAAATCTGCAGGGATAACCGCAGCGGGTTTGCCCTGCAGATTTATCAAATCCGCTGCGGGAAAACCCGCAGTATAAAAAAGGAACGTGTGAATGTGGCCTAACAGTACTTTATTGCTACTTACAGATACCAGAGACATCAAGGAACATGGACTACATCAGAGGAGCTTCACCGGAACCTATTTTCATTAAAAAAAAATTGGCAAACGAGAGATAATGTGAGGGTCTTTATCCAAATTAAGTGTTGCTTTTTTTTTTGGATTACTGGGTTAGTAATGGGAGTGTCTCATAGATCACACTCCTTTACTGGAACCAGATGTTGATGCCAGTTGACATTACACAGCTGACATCAACCTCAAAAAAATATTACCCCGATTGCCACCGCACCAAGGCAATTGGGAAGATCAGAGCAAAACATCAGAATTGGCGCATCTAATGTAATGCGCCAATTATGGGTCAGCTGCAGGCTGGTATCTTTAGGCTTAATAGGGGCAAATATCCATGAACCAACCACACCCGACCCACGTTTTGCACCACACCAGAATGAGCATTGGGTATGGTGGGTCCCCGGTTACCGTCTACAGGTAATTATACCTTCCTCTGTTCTCGGCTCACATGGTAGGCACTTGCCTGTGCCACACGCCGGAACACCAATATTTATAGATTCTATTTGTTTCAACTTTGCTCTTGTATTACACGGTGTCTTGGCTGTGGGTCCCCCAATTACCTTTGTATTTGTTTATACTGAGGAAAATTTATTTTCCCTCTAATATGGCATTTGAATAATGGTATGTATGTACATTTGAATAGTATTGTACTGGCACAGGAAATATATGCATACATTTGTATCTTGGTGATTGCTTGTCATTTACTGCTTGTGTTCGCTGAATCTAATTACACCAAGGAGACCCAGTTTCTAAGGGTTACTAACTTTCTGGGTGTACCCACCTACTTGTCTGTACAAGTGAAATTATTTATCACTTTTTACCTTGTTTTTATATCATGTTGTCAATAAAATTAACTATATTTTAATTGGTTATTTGACCGTGTCAAGCTTTTTTCTGGTGTTCTTAGTATCTTTTGCTTTATGGTTACGTGTGCATAGAGGATAATTTTGGTGTTTCTTAATTTAATAGGTTAAAGATTAAAAACACCCTTTTTGTGCCCCGTGAAAGGCAGTAAAGGGTGCAACTTTATAATATTTTTGGGGGGAGGGAGTGGGCGTACATTAATCTAAGCTCTTTTTCATATATTAACTCTCACTGAACTGCTTACAGAGGACAGTGTTGAGCTTCGCATCACCGAGTCTTCTATAAGACCTGATGCGGCTGGCCAATTACAATAATGACAGTAGCCAGCATGGTATTACTCTGTATGGCAGACAATACCTACATGTTTATTGGCTAACAGCCAAAAAACATGCGAGGCGGGGACTCTTCCATGGCGCCTGAGCACCTGCGATCCTCAATAGAGTAATAAGTATACCCGAGCACCACGCTGCTCAATCGAGTATTGAACAGTGGCGAGCATGATCGCTTATGAAACTGAAAGGGATAAGATACAGATTAAAATTAGAAGAAAATTTTTGACAGTGAGGCTGATCAATGAGTGGAACAAGCTGCCACGTGAGGTGGCGAGTTCTTCAGTGGAAGTCTTCAAAGGCTGGACAGACATGTCATGAGATGGTTTAATGATCAGGGGGTTGCATTGATCAGGGGGTTGGACACGTTGACCCTCGTGGTCTCTTCCAACTCTACATTCTATGATTCATCATTAGTTGATTACAATCTACAATTGTTTTCCTATATGCTTCCTGTAAGACACTTTTGGCATAACCCCTTAGGGTATGTGCACACGTCAGGATTTCTTGCAGAAATTTTCCTGACAAAAAAATGGACATTTCTGCCAGAAATCCGCATGCGTTTTTTTTTTCTCGCTTTTTTTTATGCGTTTTTGTGCATTTTTTCCCAAATGCATAGAATAGCGGGAAAAACGCAGAAAATCCGTAAAATTAATGAACATGCTACTTTTTTTTACCACGATGCGTTTTTTTCGTGGAAAAAAAACGCATCATGTGCACAAAACATGCAGAATGCATTCTAAATGATAGGATGCATAATGTATGCGTTTTTAATGAGTTTTTATAGCGTTTTTACAGCAAAAAAACCTGAACGTGTGCACATAGCCTTAAAACCTGTTTTGTAAGTCCTTTGCTTGCTGATCAAAGGACCTTGTATTGTAGCAATTTCTCTATGCCCCCATGTACTGGCCCTTGGGTAATTCTCTTGAGGGGGGATGGGTGATTTTATTTCTTTGGATCGATATATGCAAGAAAGGTAATTTAACTGGATCTGCTTCAAAGATGAAATGGAGACCAAGGTTATTCACATTGAGTCTATTAACAAAATTACTTAAATCGGCCATGCTACCCTTCCATATAATGAAAATATTGTCTATATAGAATCGTCCCATTGGTGCACTATTGGTATTGGGGATTGGTGTATTGCATAAGAGAAAAAAAAAAACTTTCCTCCTTCCAGCCCAGGAGCAAATTAGCATATGAGGGCAACCCATTGCAGTGTCCCTGAGCTGGTGGAAGTATTTCCTGTCAAAAAGAAATATAGTTTAGGTAAGGCAGAACTCAAGTGCCTTTAGGACAAAGTTGTTATGGCTACTAAATTAAAAAAAAAATCCACAACCATTAAACTTTTTTTGTGCAGAATAGAGGAAAACAGTTTCAACATCAATGCTCCCTAGTATCATCCTAATCAAGGGTAATCCCACCTGTTTTGTCTAGAAAATCAATTGCTTCACATGTTCAGGATTGCATCAGGATTTGGTCAGGATTTTATGCAGGTAAAATCCTGACCAAATCTGCACCTGAGGTCACTGGCAGGTCACCTGCGTCGTCCTTGCGCTGTTTCAGCAATGTAAAGACATACTGCGTTCTTAAAAGACGCGCCGCATGTCCGTTTCCGCGGGTATGCCGCATGCATCTTTTATTGCATAGTGTAGACAGGATTTCATTAAATCCCCTCCACTATGCTGTAACATCTGGACGCTGCGTTTTTGACACTGCGGCTCAACGCAGCGTCAAAAACGCAGCGTTTCCTGAATGTGGAAACATACCCTTACATGCACATAAGTTGACACAAATGGGTTTGAATGGCTACTAAAGGTTACATCCTTACATGTGACCTGTTTGCTTGCAATCAGTGTGTGTGCATAAAAGCTGAGCAAGTTTCTGGGATCCAGACAGACTCTCGCATCTTTTATTCAGCCACTGACATTTCTGGATTGTAAGTCATGGGTAAAGCAAAAGAATTGTCAATGGATCTATGGGAAAAGGTAGTTGAACTATATAAAACAGGAAAGGGATACAAAAAGATATCCAAGGAATTGATGATGCCCGTCAGCATCGGTTAAACAGTGATTAACAAATGGAAAATCAGGGGCTCTGTAAAAACAAAACCACGGTCAGGTAGACCAACAAAAATGTCATCCCCAACTGCCAGGAATGTTATTCGGGATGCAGAGAAAAACCCACAAATAACATGAGCTAAAATACTGGACTCTCTGAAAACTAGCGGTGTGGTTGTTTCAAGATGCACAATAAGGAGGAACTTGAAGAAACATGGGGTACATGGTCGAGTTGCAAGAAAAATGGGATGCATGGTCGAGTTGCCAGAAGAAAGCCATTACTGTGCAAATGCCACAAACTATCTCATCTACAATACCCAAAACAGCACAGAGACAAGCCTCAAAACTTTTGGAACAAGGTAATTTGGAGTGATGAGACCAAATTAAACATTTTGGCCACAACCATAAATGTTACATTTGGAGAGAGGTCAACAAGACTTATGATGAAAGAAACACCATTCTTACTGTAAAGCACGGAGGTAGATCATTGATGCTTTGGGGATATGAGCTACAAAGGCACAGGAAACTTGGTCAAAGTTGAAGGAAAGATGAATGCAGTACATGATTGCTAATTTGCCGATAATCAGCCCGGAAGCTGCGCATGGGACGTACTTGGAAGTTCCAACATGACAACAAACCAAAACACAAGGCCAAATCAACTTGTCATTGGCTACAGCAGAATGTGAGCCTTCGAGGGCAGGGTCCTCACTCCTCCTGTACCAGTTATGACTTGTATTGTTTAAGATTATTGTACTTGTTTTTATTATGTATACCCCTCCTCACATGTAAAGCGCCATGGAATAAATGGCGCTATAACAATAAATAATAATAATAACAACAAGGTTAAAATTCTGGAGAGGCCATCTCAGTCTCCTGACCTCAATATCATTGAGCCTCTCTGGAGAGATCTCAAGCGCTCAGTTCATGCTAGATAGCACAGGAATGTACAGGAACTGAATGCTTTTTGCCAAGAGTGGTCAGCTTTACCATCTGAGAAAATAAAGAACCTCATCCACAACTACCACAAAAGACTTCAAACTCATTGATGTTAGAGGGGGCAATACAGGGTATTAAGAAATGGGGTATGTAAATTTTTGATCAGGGTCATTTGGATGTTTTGGATTGCCATTATGATTTAAAAAGAGAAAACACAGTAGTTTGACAATAAATGGCTTCACCCAACACCTAACCGTGAGTGGAGAAAAAGTTTTGGTGTTATTCATATTCTCTGAAAAAAAGCCAAGAAAGCAAAAGTTCTGCCGGGGTTATGTAAACTTTTGAGCACAACTGTACAAAAATGTCCAGGTACCGAGTTAGACTATTAACTCCTGAGACAATTGGTTGTCCCTTTAGCTGCTTTGTATCCTTATGAATGATTGGGTAACCAATAAAATGTGGCTATAGCCGAACGTTGAAGAATTTTAAAAAAATCACGCTCATTCTGGTCAATGACGTCCTTCTCCAAACTTGTATTCACATGTTCTTTTAGATTAGACAAAAATAGTTTGAGACGATTGTAGGCTAATTTCTGATAGCCCATCCCTGCATCTAACAAGGCATAACACAAAGCAATAATCAGAAGTGGTCCATGATTACATTTCCACTTTTGTTAGACAGCTTAATGGTAATCTGATGGTCCTTTTCATATTTACAGACATTGCAATTCAGTTTTAGATAGATTGTGTAGTTTTTGCCTTTATTTCACCCAATTTAATGAGGTCTTTGGAAACCAGATTAACAAATACATCAATAGAGCAGATATCGATTCTGTTCTGGAGGCATTTTAAGACTTTCATTTTGAGGTCTGTAAAAGCACGATCACGCTTGTCATTAGTTTCATTTCCTTAGGTTATAAATAGTGTTGAGGGAGGGTGCTCAGGTGTTATCAGTATCGCAGTAGTTCAAAAAATATGTTCGTGCCCCCACAGCTGCATGATTCTGGTAATATCCCCCCTTCACTTGCCCGGTTGAAGACTTTCAATCCCCCTGAAGCGATGAAGATATGCCTGATGCTCGTGAAAGTCTATAAAGTGACTAGCCAATGGTTTCAATTTGGTGACCTTATCCGAGTCATCTTCACTGATTTTGTCCGCTGCTTTGATATCCTTAAAGTGTTCATGAATTTGTACTCTAAATTCCCATGTCGTCATACCAATATAATGAAGACCGCGTGGGCAGGTGGACAAGGAGATAACATAGGACGTTTTACAATTACTGAAATGCAATATCTTGAAATCCTGTTCACCTTCTGAATCCACAAAAGTATCAGTTTTTTGGATAAATTTACAAACATTGCAAGTACCACAACTCCAGGACCCTCATTTGACCCTTTGAGCCAAAAAATAAATTTGGAAGGGACAGCAATTTGACAGCTACCTACCGTAGTTTCTGTTTTGTTTGGCAGTGAGGCATGGTTATTAACGCTGGATAATATCTAGCATACCCTCCCTTAGCTACACTAATATGTGCTCTATTTACACTTATGTATATTTATATTCTTGCCTTTAGATGAGGTAATTCGAATGCCTCTGGTCAAGAGTTCTCGCCTCACTGATGTCCCAGCAAGTGGCCATTCTGCACGTTTGCGCACGCGCTGTCTTCCTGACGGGAGTGAGGCGCTTGCCTTCCACAAAGCCATGAGCTTGAATATCAATGAGAGTGACGTCAATCGCGCATGTGCGATACAATGGATACAGCACTATACCAAATACCTCACGTGATTATTACATTCCCGAACCAGTGATACACACCCTCTCATCTAGCACTATAGTTGGCTGGCCATTATGATATAATCATGTCTACCTCCACCGTAATACACGTTTCATGATGAAGACATAACGAAATGTGCGTTGGTTTCACTGCAGCAAACCGTGATTTATATATGTAAGTGTAACATTCACTCTAGCCTTTCTTTCTGCATAGTTGGGAAGATTTATCCAGTGATACTTCTCTACACTTGGACTTTATTACAATTTTATCCATTAAGCCCTGCATCTGTAACCACTGGTGTATATATTTATTTCTCTGCGTCTGTGCTCAGGAGCCTTGGTTTAAACTATTTTTTCGTTCATTTTTACATCTTTTACCCATAAAACAAGATTTGTTTACTCTCAGGAGTTCTTTCCACCCTTTCTTGTGATATTTGACCAATTTGAAGCGATAATTGGTGTGATAAGACTCCCTTTAAAAGATATATACTGTATGTACTTTAAAAAACAAACAAAGAATCAAATACAAAAAACATATTAAACTTTATTACTTCAATTACATAATTAAACTTCTCCAAATTGTAAATATATTAGTAAATAAAGTACATAAAACATGTACTATATTAAATGCAACCTAACATGAAAATCCACTTTTAGATATTAAATACTTACTGTATCTCCATACAAAAACCCTCCATATTCTCTGTTGAAGGTCTAAATGAGTTATGTCTGAACAGTTTTGTGCAAAATAATAGAAGTATGTTTAAAACAACTGAGAAAAAGCTAAATTCTTATAATGGCATTTATTTCCGTAAACACAAAAGGCACTAGGAGTATTGCACATTCAATTCCAAATGAAAACAAGAGAAACTATCAATTTTTAAACTAAAAATGAAGAAAAAAAATAGGTAGTTAAAAAAAAGTGCCTGCATTTTCACTTATAATTGCAAATATTTACAGTCTAAACTGAAACTTGTTTGTTACAGACTTAGCTTGTCTTTAAATCACAGAGTTAATATTTAGTTGTATAACCTTTACTTCTGATAACTGCTTTACATCTGTGTGGCATGGAGTCAACTAACATCTGACACCTGCAAACAGATATTCCAGCCCAAGCTGACTGGACTACATTCCACAGTTCTGTCACAGTCTTAGGTTTTGTATCAAAAACAGCATTATTGATGTCACTCCACAAATTTTCAATTGGATTGAGATCTGGGGATTGGGCTGGCCACTTCATAACATCAATCTTGTTGGCCTGGAACCAAGATGCTGCCCACTTGCTGGTTCGTTTACGGTCGTTGTTCTGATGGCATATCCATTTCAAGGGCATTTCTTCTTCAGCATAATGCAACAGGATCTCTTCCAGTATTTTGATATATTCAAACTGGGCCATGGTACCTGATATGCGAAAAATGGGCCCAACTCCATAGTATGAGAAACACCCCCAAACAATTATGCTTGCACCTCCATGTTTTACAGTCTTCATAGTGTACTGTGGCTTGAATTCAGTGTTTATAGGTCGTCTCAGAAACTGTCTGCAGCTTTTAGACCCAATAAGAACAATCTTGCTCTCATCTGCCCATAGAATGTTGTGCCACTTCGTTTTAGGCCAGTTAATGTGTTCTTTGGCAAATTGTAACCTTTCCAACACATGTCTTTTTTTCAGCAATGGTACTTTACCAGGGTTTCTAGCAAATAGTTTGGCTTCACGTAGGCGTCTTCTGATCGTTGCAGTACTCACAGGTAACTGAAGATCATCCTTGATCTCCCTGGAACTGATCATTGGGTGCTTCTTTGCAATTCTGGTTATTCTATGATCTATGCGGATGGTAGTATTTCTTTTTCTACCACGTGTTTCAGGTGTTGTTTGCCATTTTAAAGCATTGGAAATCATTTTAGCTGAGCAGCCAATTATTTTCTGTACTTCTTTATATGTTTTCCCTTCTCCAATAAACTTCTTGATCAAAGTTCTTTCTTCTTCGGTACAATGTCTGGAACGACCCATTTTACTCACTGAGCAAGGGCAGGTAGAACATTTGGTGCCTTCCCTCTTGAAATGATGCCAATAATCCACACCAGTTTCTTCACAAAATGAATGACCTCAGTAATTGAACTCTACACTGCTATTAATTAGAATATCTACCTTTCAATAAAAGGGTCAATTATATCCTAGTAACAGCGTGCAGGTCATGACTGTTCATTCTGTTTGATGCCCATTACCCGCCTACACCTACAGTAGTCATGAATGTTTTTTCCCCATGTTGCAGGATTGCTGGAGCGGCAAAACAGAAGCTGCAGAGGTCAGGTGACTAGGGGTCCAGAATAGAAGAAAAACAATAGGTGGGTCACCTGTGCTGCTGATTGAGATCCAAAAGAATGGTCCGGAATACAAAGTAGTCTTGATGCGGTTTTCTTTTCAACAGGTTTTGAAGTCTTTAGACATCATAAGGATATAACCACATGTATAAGGGGTCAGTTTTGTTACTGCTGCTGGACCAGCTGCTGCCTTTTATTATTTCAGTCCTTGGCTCCACACTGTTGACTTTGCATTTTGACTGGAGAACCCCATTACATTTACAGAATATTCCATTCAATGATGAACTGCCAAATGTTGGACAACCATAAAATACCGGTAGAAAACCTGTAAATACATAAATTTAAAAAAAATCAATGAGCATAAAATCTAAGCTGTAGGTGCTGAAACTGCTGTAAAGGGCTTTTTTTTTAATATTTAAAGGGCATCTGTCAGCAGGACCAAACCTCCTAAGCTGTCTTTATGGGCATGCAGGTCGTAGACCGTTGAATAAAACGACACCTAGATATCTGCAATCCGCTGTTAAGCAGTTTAGATCTTTGGTCCGGACACTGATCTCTGCATGGGAATCTGCACCTGCGTACAAAGCATCATTTAAACTACAGGGGCATTACTAGAGTGAGTTATGTAGATGAGGCGAGTGGGTTGTCAGCCATTACATGTCTCACTGGTAAAGCCCTCTTTCATTTAAAATAAGCTATGGAGGGAGATTCTCTAGGACTTTGTGTCCAGTCCATAGAACTGATCAGCTCATTTATATTAATAAAAATTTGGATTTCTCTGCAATAAGACATCAGATCACATGTCAACATATTTTATTAAATTTTCATGCCCATGTAGACTGATTAAGAGGGCTGATACAACTACCATTCATTGGGGGTCCACAAACTGTCTCTTTAGTGATGTCAGCAACCAGCACAGCTCAATTCCCTGAGTGGTGGCCATTCTTGGGTACTGCAGTTCAGCACCTATTCACATAATTTAATTTTACAATATTAATAAAAAAAATGTAAACTTTCATATGAATTTAGAACAATGCAGAAATTAGTATAAATATAATTTATGTTACATCAATATAACACCCTTATTAAAAAAAAAAAAAAGTGACAACCAAGGTATTCTAGAGCTGATAAATCAGTAACCTCTCATGTCCTTTACACATATTAAACTACTTGCCCTTTCATAAATGTTATTCAGACTTTTTTTTACTTACTAATTATTGATCATTTATGAAAAAGTCATCCTTGGAAAAGAAGTGTGGAAAAATAGAGGAGTCAAATCTTTGGCTGACTTTTTTCTCCAGCCCTTGGACCCCCCAACATTCCAATAAAGAACCTATACTAAATGATGTTATCAAAATCTTAAGCCAGGAAACCCCTTTAAAATTTAAACTTGAATTCACTTAACATTTTTATTATGGTAATGCTTTTAATTCTAAGAACTTTCTATTGACAACTGCCACTAGATATACCATATATACTCGAGTATAAGCCGAGATTTTCAGCCCATTTTGCGGCTCTGTATCCAGCGTCCTCTAGCTGTGACGCTCAGGTTACAGGGCGCGGTGACGTAGTCCGTGTACGCCCTCTGCTGAGCGTCAGTGCTGGAGACGGAGCCGCACGAGGAGCAGGTAAATATTGAAAGCGCCGGCGTCCTGAGCGAAGAGAGGTGAGTATGTGATTTTTTTTTTTATTGCAGCAGCAGCATTATATATTGGACAGCTTTATATGGAGCATCTATGGGGCAATAATCAATGGTGCAGAGCATTCTATATGGCACAGCTTCATGTGGAGCATCTATGGGGCCATAATGAACAGTGCAGAGCATTATATATGGGGCACAGCTTTATATGGAGCATCTATGGGGCCATAATGAACAGTGCAGAGCATTATATATGGGGCACAGCTTTATATGGAGCATCTATGGGGCCATAATGAACAGTGCAGAGCATTATATATGGGGCACAGCTTTATATGGAGCATCTATGGGGCCATAATCAACAGTGCAGAGCATTCCATATGGCACAGCTTTATGTGGAGCATCTATGGGGCCATAATGAATGGTGCAGAGCATTATATACGGGGCATAGCTTTATATGAAGCATCTATGGGGCCATAATGAACGGTGCAGAGCATTCCATATGGCACAGCTTTATGTGGAGCATCTATGGGGCAATAATGAATGGTGCAGAGCATATGTGGCACAGCTTTATGTGGAGCATCTATGGGGCAATAATGAACGGTGCAGAGCATTCTATATGGCACAGCTTCATTATGACCCCATAGATGCTCCATATAAACGGTGCAGAGCATTCTATATAGCACAGTTTTATATGGAGCATCTATGGGGCCATAATGAACGGTGCAGAGCATTATATGTGGCTCAGCTTTATATGGAGCATCTATGGGGCCATAATGAACGGTGCAGAGCATTCTATATGGCACAGCTTTATGTGGAGCATCTACGGGGCAATAATGAATGGTGCAGAGCATTATATGTGGCACAGCTTTATGTGGAGCATCTATGGGGCCATAATGAACGGTGCAGAGCATTATATGGGGCACAGCTTTATATAGAGCATCTATGGGGCAATAATGAACGGTATGGAACATCTATTTTTATTTTTGAAATTCACCGGTAGCTGCTGCATTTCCTACCCTAGGCTTATACTCGAGTCAATAAGTTTTCCCAGTTTTTTGTGGCAAAATTATGGGGGTCGGCTTATACTCGGGTCGGCTTATACTCGAGTATATACGGTAGTTTGGACATTAGCCATCTACTGGTGGGTTATTGCTGAGCAATTTTTTTTCTTTTTTTCGTTAGATCAGGACGACAGGAGAAGAGGTGTTAGCAGATGCTAACAGAAGTGCACTCCAGGGAGATTTTTGGGCAGCAACATCCCATGTGACCAGGAAGTGAAGACACTATAGCAGCAGAGCAGTAATGAGAAGAAAAATCACACTGGAATAGGGATTACTAATTAAAATAAAGGTACATCATAGTATTTTCTCCTCTATTTATGGAATAAGCCCTTTAAAAATTATCAAAATGAAATAGCACAAAATCATAAAACAATCCTTCTATATTATTATTACACTGCACCCACACATACAAATGATACACCATTTGAAAGGTAAACTTAACCCCTTCAGCAAAAAAATAGCCAAACAAACCACACATCCACGATGTGATCACAAAATACAGCCTGAAAGGGACCGGACAGGTTCTGAAACCACAGATTTTCCATATTATTGGACAGTCATTGAAAGGTTGATCTTCCTTCTAAGGTTGCAGCTTATTGGTGACCTGGAGTCACCTCTGGTTTCAAGTAAAAAAAACTGCAGTATTGACATACGGTAATTCAGACTGTACATTGTTTCCCGATGGGACAGATTGGTGGAAACAACCTTGCAAAAATTGAAAAAATAAAATCCAACCGTAGGGGAAAAAAGGTAAAATAATCTGCAGATATTACTTTTTTTTTTTTTTTTAAAGGGATATTCCCAATTATTATACAATACGCCCAGTTATGGGGTCATTCTCCTTCATCATTTTTACTGTCAAAGTGGCACTGCTGTACAGGGAGCTGCTCCGTTCACATACATAGGGCTGTGTTGCACTTCCCTACACTGCAGATAGATGGCAGTACTGCTGTGGAGGGGAAAAAATGCTGCTGCCCCTGACAATCAGACCCCTTCTGATCAGTAAGGGTGGGATCAAAAATCGGTCCATTTTACACGGATGAGAATCCCAGAAATGTTCCCTGAACAGTGATCCGTATGTCAAACGTGTGCAGTGTGAGGATTCAATTTTCTCACATGTAAGCATCCGTGTGACATCTGTTGGATCCATGGGCTCAAATATTCGTGAAAATTTATATATATATATATATATATATATATATATATATATATATATATATATATATATCAGAGAGACGCATACCCCTCTGTGTTCATCATCTCATTGAATACATTTATATTTGACCAGCTTAAATTTTCCTGAAATTGCCTGCGCCCCTGACAACCAATGTGCGAACATTTTGCACGGGCCAACTAGTTTTAAAGTATTAATACAATTTTCCAGGCACATCATGAACCTAAATACATTTGAACCTCGCAATTTTTATGTGTTGTCCATAAATGCATGCCTACCAATATGCTTTCATCATTAGTACAGTCATGGCCAAAAGTATTCACACCCCTGCAATTCTGTCAGATAATACTCAGTTTCTTCCTGAAAATGATTGCAAACACAAATTCTTTGGTATTATTATCTTCATTTAATTTGTCTTAAATGAAAAAACACAAAAGAGAATAAAGTAAAAAATTGATCATTTCACACAAAACTCCAAAAATGGGCCAGACAAAAGTATTGGCACCCTCAGCCTAATACTTGGTTGCACAACCTTTAGCCAAAATAACTGATCAACCGCTTCCGGTAACCATCAATGAGTTTCTTACAATGCTCTGCTGGAATTTTAGACCATTCTTCTTTGGCAAACTGCTCCAGGTCCCTGATATTTGAAGGGTGCCTTCTCCAAACTGCCATTTTTAGATTTCTCCACAGGTGTTCTATGGGATTCAGGTCTGGACTTATTGCTGGCCACCTTAGAAGTCTCCAGTGCTTTCTCTCAAACCATTTTCTAGTGCTTTTTGAAGTGTGTTTTGGATCATTGTCCTGCTGGAAGACGCATGACCTCTGAGGGAGAACCAGCTTTCTCACACTGGACCCTACATTATGCTGCAAAATTTGTTGGTAGTCTTCAGACTTCATAATGCCATGCACACGGTCAAGCAGTCCAGTGCCTGAGGCAGCAAAGCAACCCCAAAACATCAGGGAACCTCCGCCATGTTTGACTGTAGGGACTGTGTTCTTTTCTTTGAATGCCTCTTTTATTCTCCTGTAAACTCTATGTTGATGCCTTTGCCCAAAAAGCTCTACTTTTGTATCATCTGACCAGAGAACATTCTTCCAAAACATTTTAGGCTTTTTCAGGTAAGTTTTGGCAAACTCCAGCCTGGCTTTTTTATGTCTCGGGGTAAGAAGTGGGGTCTTCCTGGGTCTCCTACCATACAGTCCCTTTTCATTCAGACGCCGACGGATAGTACGAGTTGACATGGTTGTACCCTCGGACTGCAGGGCAGCTTGAACTTGTTTAGATGTTAGTCGAGGTTCTTTATCCAACATCCGCACAATCTTGCGTTGAAATCTTTTGTCAATTTTTCTTTTCCGTCCACATCTAGGGAGGTTAGCCACAGTGCCATGTTCTTTAAACTTCTTGATGACACTGCGCACGGTAGACACAGGAACATTCGGGTCTTTGGAGATGGACTTGTAGCCTTGAGATTGCTCATGCTTCCTCACAATTTGGTTTCTCAAGTCCTCAGACAGTTCTTTGGTCTTCTTTCTTTTCTCCATGCTCAATGTGGTACACAAAAGGACACAGGACAGAGGTTGAGCCAACTTTAATACATGTCATCTGGCTGCAAGTGTGATTTAGTTATTGCCAACACCTGTTAGGTGCCACAGGTAAGTTACAGGTGCTGTTAATTACACAAATTAGAGAAGCATCACATGATTTTTCGAACAGTGCCAATACTTTTGTCCACCCGCTTTTTTATGTTTGGTGTGGAATTATATCCAATTTGGCTTTAGGACAATTCTTTTTGTGTTTTTTCATTTAAGACAAATTAAATGAAGATAATACCAAACAATTTGTGTTTGCAACCATTTTCAGGAAGAAAATGAGTATTATCTGACAGAATTGCAGGGGTGTTAATACTTTTGGCCATGACAGTATATAAAAAAGCACAAATAATACAAAATACGGCTATAACCTCATCTCTGATCACATATTATATGCAAAAAAAAAAAAAGGTTAATTTGTAAAAGCTCAAAAAGTCACATTACAATTAATACATCATTTACCTTCTAAATAACACACCGCACAAAGCTGCAACAGAACAGTTGTCATCAAATCCAAATGTGCACATACATTACACAACTGGGATAAAACAGAACACCAGTCTGGAATGCAATAATATCTACCCATGCAAAAGAGGTGTATATATTGCAGAAGAAATGAAAAAAACAAGTGCTATCACAAAAATCAGCTAGATGCATGGAAGCGAGCGTTATCTACAGAAGCTAAAATGTGTATATGACGATGCTTACTTAGCATGCCTTCATTTTCTCTGATCTGTGAAATCAGATTTGATATCAACTTTCTAAAACTCATTACCACATGAAAAATACAAAAGTAGCAAACAACCTCTTAGTAACATACACATCAAACCAATACAAACCCCAAAATTTCATAGATTGTTTTAGGTAGGTAGCCAGTGTCTTTCAATCAATAAATGCAAAATTGAACTGCCTGGCTCATTCAGTTCTTGCGTCTTAGGCAGACCTTTTAAATTAGCGGTAGTTTGATGCCAAGACATGATCGATGGGTGCTGAGGTTTTGGCCGAGAAGCAGTGTCCACTGCACTCTCAAAAATCATTTTCACAAGAAGATTTTCTTCAATAATGTATACATATTCAGGTAAGGTGAATCAGATAAGACTAAAGGTGAAAAAAATAACCTTTCAGCCCATCAGGGGTCTTAGTCAGAGGTCACAGAGTATCTGAATCACATAAATGCAGAGTTTGGAGACACAGACGTGTATGGTTGATGTAATCCGTTCAGCTAAGAATCAAAGTGTAGTAATGCAGGCTAGGGTTGAGCGAAACGGATCGTTCATTTTCAAAAGTCGCCGACTTTTGGCAAAGTCGGGTTTCATGAAACCCGACCCGATCCCCGTGTGGGGTCGGCCATGCGGTACGCGACTTTTGCGCCAAAGTCGAGTTTCGTATGACGCTCTTGGCGCCATTTTTTCGGCTCCGGTTGGAAAGACAATCTGATCCAGTGACCATCTCCGAACCATAGATATGTTTGGAGAAAGCCAGGTTTGGGACCCGCTGGTCGCCTGGGTCAATGGAGATGGTCAGATAAGCCAGGTGGTGGTGGCTTTGGACCTTGTATGGACTCTATGGATAGTTCTTGGTCATCTCCCTATGCTTGTCGTTACCTCTTCTCTGTGTGTATCACAGGTGGAATAGCGACCCTGGGAGCTGACATCATGTCATACTGGAATTACGTGAAGACGCAGTGATCTTTTATATGCGCTCATGTGGCTTTGGACCTTGTATGGACTCTATGGACAGTTCTTGGTCATCTCCCTATGCTTGTCGTTACCTCTTCTCTGTGTGTGCATCACAGGTGGAATAGCGACCCTGGGAGCTCTGACATCATCTCATACTGGAAATACGTGGAGACGCACTGATCTTTTATATACGCCCATGTAACCAAGCAATCCCAGCCATGGTGAGATTGTTCTGTTTGCTATTGTGTGTTGTGGTTCAATAAAGTATTGCCACACTGTTTTACCTTAACCCTGTGTTGTCTGTGTAGTGTATTGCCCACTGGGAGATAGAGCGGGCGTTCAGTGGTATGAGCCGTGGTCCATGCAGTCTTGCTAAAGACAGCCGGGCCAGCGGACGAGAGCACCCACTGACCCAGTTTCTCCACAGTAATTTTTTTTTTTTTTTTTTTAGTATTGCCAACTTGCTTCCAGATCACGTCAGTCTGTTATCAGTTGGCTAAAACAACCATTCTCTGTTAATTTTTTCCAAAAAAACACTGTGCACACAAGCATATCAATACATGTACTAGATGTGTAACTAGAACTAAAGATGGGATCAGACTGCATTCCGAGAAATTAGAAAACCGTTTCCCAGACTGTCATGACTCCTTTGCACGAGGGTCTACTGCTGAAGTTAGTAACCTCTAAACACACTGGACCGTATGCATTTAACAACTAGTTCATAGAAATCTTTTACAAAACCATGAACCAGACCACATCACAAAAATCTGGATGCTCTAGGCAACCAGTCCAATTTTTTTTTTTAAATGACATAGATCATTATGAGGACTAAGCCTAGGGTTGCAAATGCACTGAATAATACACAGAAGGGGCGCACATGTGACCAGAGCAGTAGAATGCATGTCATGTGCGGACTCCAGCCCACTGCAGAGACGGTTGGTTGGCATTATAGAACTTACAGAAACCTGCTTAGAGAATTTTCAGTGACAACAGAAAGCAATTTAGGCTGCCTGCTGGGATCTAATAGGCTTGCAATATAGATCTTACGGTGCATTGTTTCAAGATATCATTAGTTTAATAGACAGTTGCAATTCTCTGTATACCCATATTGAAAAAGCTATAGGCAAAATGTAATTATGGTCATTTTGTGCTTTTAGTCCGTCAAATTTTGTAGACAATTTTGATTAAATTTTAATCTTTTCAATCCAGTTTCTGAGTTACATAAAGTAATGCTCAGAATCAAGGTGTATAGAGCCTAAGCAGTCTGACATTTATACATTCCGAGGACGTCAATCTTTAGCCCCCAGAGCTTTTCTCAGTTTTGTGTTTTTGTTTTTCACTCCCCTTCTTCCCAGAGCCATAACTTTTTTTATTTTTCTGTCAATATAGCCATGTTTTTTGCGGGAAGAGTTGTACTTTTGAACAGCACCATTGGTTTTACCATGTCGTGTACTAGAAAATGCGAAAAAAATTCCAAGTGCGGTGAAATTGCAAAAAAAGTGCAATCCCACACTTGTTTTTTGTTTGGCTTTTTTTTACTAGGTTCACTAAATGCTAAAACTGACCTGCCATTATGATTCTCCAGGTCATTACGAGTTCATAGGTGAGGGCTTATTTTTTGCGCACCAAGCTGACGTTTTTAAGCATAACATTTTGGTGCAGATCTGATCTTCCCGAAAAGTGAAAGTGATGCAGGTCTCTGAAAATAGAAAGAAAAACATTTTTCCTTACAAATTTCTGAATTTTTTTTCCACCACTTAAATTAAAGGGAAGGTGCCACCAGTTTTCTTGTATTTTGTTTTTTTTTTTTAAATTAAGCTTAACATAGTAATTAAAATGTATTAATGCAATGTTTGCACTGTTTGCAAACATTTCTATATGAAAAATATATATTTTTCTACAAATATACATATTTACCACTAGGGGGAGCATTTTCCGTTTTAGACCTCAAGCAGCTATAGTAAGATTTAGCAGCTCTGCCCCAGGGATATTAGACCACCCAAAAGGGGAGGGAAATGGTGATGTCAGCAGTTACTGTCCCAAATTTTCTGCTAACAGTAAGAATGAAGAGCAGCATCACAGGGCAGCACCATTTTGTGTGTGACTGCCCTGTGACCTGCTATCACCAGCAGTTACTGCATCAGAGGCACAGCTTGGTTACAGAGGAGCAGAACACAGTGGGCTCAGCAGCATTTTTTGCGAATAACATTCTTGCCACCCCCCTTCCCCCAACTTAATCCCTGTCCTGTCAGCTGCCCTGCTCTCTCTCTCCAGGTGTCACCTCCCTCTCTGCAGGCTGTGAGTGCAGCTTACAGGAGATCACAGGGACTGTGTGTGAGGGGGAGGCAGAGACACAGCAGGAGAAGCACACAGGGCAGCATGTGAGGAGCAGAGGATGTGTGCCCACTGTGCCCAGGACGTGCCTGCCTGGAGTACAGAGGAGCAGTGAGCGCTTCTTCTGTCCTGCGATAGAGAGTAAGTGGAGCTCGGCACATAGCACAGGGCTATAATAAAATGGCAGCCAGTCACACCTACAGCAGTGAGTTGTGCAGCCCACAGAGGCGTGCCCAGCTCACTGCTAATGCTGCTGCAATGTTACAGATAGGAGATAATAGACCGGCGCTGACCCTATGTCCATGGGGTGCCGTAATCTGACACTGATAGTGCCCTGCTACTGCTGCAAAACCAAGATGTCAGCCCCCAGTGCATTCTTTAACCCCTCTGTGACCTTAGACGTACTATCCCGTCGAGGTGCCCTGGGCTTATCTGACCCTGGACGGGATAGTACGTCATAGCCGATCGGCCGCGCTCACGGGGGGAGCGCGGCCGATCGCGGCCGGGTGTCAGCTGCTTATCGCAGCTGACATCCGGCACTATGTGCCAGGAGCGGTCACGGACCGCCCCCGGCACATTAACCCCTGGCACACCGCGATCAAAGATGATTGCGATGTGCCGGCGGTGCAGGGAAGCACCGCGCAGGGAGGGGGCTCCCTGCGGGCTTCCCTGAAACCCCCGGAGCAACGCGATGTGATCGCGTTGCTGCGAGGGTCTCACCTCCCTCCCTGCTCCCTCCAGGCCCGGATCCAAGATGGCCGCGGATCCGGGTCCTGCAGGGAGGGAGGTGGCTTCACAGAGCCTGCTCAGAGCAGGCACTGTGAAGGCTGCAGCGCTGCATGTCAGATCAGTGATCTGACAGAGTGCTGTGCAAACTGTCAGATCACTGATCTGTGATGTCCCCCCCTGGGACAAAGTAAAAAAGTTAAAAAAAAAATTTTTTCCAAATGTGTAAAAAAAAATTTAAAAAAATATTCCAAAATAATGAAAAAAAAATATATATTATTCCCATAAATACATTTCTTCATCTAAATTAAAAAAAAAAACCAATAAAAGTACACATATTTAGTATCGCCGCGTCCGTAACGACCCGACCTATAAAACTGTCCCACTAGTTAACCCCTTCAGTAAACACCGTAAGAAAAAAAAAAAAAAACGAGGCAAAAAACAACGCTTTATTATCATACCGCCGAACAAAAAGTGGAATAACACGCGATCAAAAGGACAGATATAAATAACCATGGTACCGCTGAAAGCGTCATATTGTCCCGCAAAAAAAGAGCCGCCAGACAGCATCATCAGCAAAAAAATAAAAAAGTTATAGTCCTGAGAATAAAGCGATGCAAAAATAATTATTTTTTCTGTAAAATAGTTTTTATCGTATAAAAGCGCCAAACCATAAAAAAATGATATAAATGAGGTATCGCTGTAATCGTACTGACCCGAAGAATAAAACTGATTTATCAATTTTACCAAACGCGGAACGGTATAAACGCCTCCCCCAATAGAAATTCATGAATAGCTGGCTTTTGGTCATTCTTCCTCACAAAAATCGGAATAAAAAGCGATCAAAAAATGTCACGTGCCCAAAAATGTTTTCAATAAAAACGTCAACTCGTCCCGCAAAAAACAAGACCTCACATGACTCTGTGGACCAAAATATGGAAAAATTATAGCTCTCAAAATGTGGTATTGCAAAAAATATTTTTTGCAATAAAAAGGGTCTTTCAGTGTGTGACGGCTGCCAATCATAAAAATCCGCTAAAAAACTCGCTATAAAAGTAAATCAAACCCCCCTTCATCACCCCCTTAGTTAGGGAAAAATAAAAAAAAAATGTATTTATTTCCATTTTCCCATTAGGGCTAGGGTTAGGGCTAGGGCTAGGGTTAGGGCTAGGGTTAGGGCTAGGGTTAGGGCTAGGGTTAGGGGCTACAGTTAGGGTTGGGGCTAAAGTTAGGGTTTAGATTACATTTACAGTTGGGAATAGGGTTGGGATTAGGGTTAGGGGTGTGTCAGGGTTAGAGGTGTGGTTAGGGTTACCGTTGGAATTAGGGTTAGGGGTGTGTTTAGATTAGGGTTTCAGTTATAATTGGGGGGTTTCCACTGTTTCGGCACATCAGGGGCTCTCCAAACACGACATGGCGTCCGATCTCAATTCCAGCCAATTCTGCGTTGAAAAAGTAAAACAGTGCTCCTTCCCTTCCGAGCTCTCCTGTGTGCCCAAACAGGGGTTTACCCCAACATATGGGGTATCAGCATACTCAGGACAAATTGGACAACAACTTTTGTGGACCAATTTCTCCTGTTACCCTTGGGAAAATACAAAACTGGGGGCTAAAAAATAATTTTTGTGGGAAAACAAAAAGATTTTTTATTTTCACGGCTCTGCGTTATAAACTGTAGTGAAACACTTGGGGGTTCAAAGTTCTCACAACACATCTAGATAAGTTCATTGAGGGGTCTAGTTTCCAATATGGGGTCACTTGTGGGGGGTTTCTACTGTTTAGGTACATTAGGGGCTCTGCAAACGCAATGTGACGCCTGCAGACCAATCCATCTAAGTCTGCATTCCAAATGATGCTCCTTCCCTTCCGAGCCCTCCCATGCGCCCAAACGGTGGTTCCCCCCCACATATCGGGTATCAGCGTACTCAGGACAAATTGGACAACAACATTTAGGGTCCAATTTCTCCTGCTAACCTTGGAAAAATACAAAACTGGGGGCTAAAATATAATTTTTGTGGAAAAAAAAATATTTTTTATTTGCATGGCTCTGCGTTATAAACTGTAGTGAAATACTTGGGGGTTCAAAGCTCTCACAACACATCAAGATGAGTTCCTTAGGGGGTCTACTTTCCAAAATGGTGTCACTTGTGGGGGGTTTCTACTGTTTAGGTACATTAGGGGCTCTGCAAACGCAATGTGACGCCTGCAGACCATTCCATCTAAGTCTGCATTCCAAATGGCGCTCCTTCCCTTCCGAACCCTCCCATGCGCCCAAACGGTGGTTCCCCCCCACATATGGGGTATCAGCGTACTCAGGACAAATTGGACAACAACTTTTGGGGTCCAATTTCTCCTGTTACCCTAGGGAAAATACAAAACTGGGGGCTAAAAAATAATTTTTGTGGGAAAAAAATGTTGTTTTATTTTTATGGCTCTGCATTATAAACTTCTGTGAAGCCCTTGGTGGGTCAAAGTGCTCACCACACATCCAGATAAGTTCCTTAGGGGGTCTACTTTCCAAAATGGTGTCACTTATGGGGGGTTTCAATGTTTAGGCACATCAGTGGCTCTCCAAACGCAACATGGCGTCCCATCTCAATTCCTGTCAATTTTGCATTGAAAAGTCAAACGGCGCTCCTTCCCTTCCGAGCTCTCCCATGCGCCCAAACAGTGGTTTACTGCCACATATGGGGTATCAGCGTACTCGGGACAAATTGGACAACTTTTGAGGTCCAATTTCTTCTCTTACCCTTGGAAAAATAAAAAATTGGGGGCAAAAATATAATTTTTGTGAAAAAATATGATTTTTTATTTTTACGGTTCTGCATTATAAACTTCTGTGAAGCACTTGGCGGGTCAAAGTGCTCACCACACATCCAGATAAGTTCCTTAGGGGGTCTACTTTCCAAAATGGTGTCACTTGTGGGGGGTTTCAATGTTTAGGCACATCAGTGGCTCTCCAAACGCAACATGGCGTCCCATCTCAATTCCTGTCAATTTTGCATTGAAAAGTCAAATAGCGCTCCTTCCCTTCCGAGCTCTCCCATGCGCCCAAACAGTGGTTTACTGCCACATATGGGGTATCAGCGTACTCAGGACAAATTGGACAACAACTTTTTGGGTCCAATTTCTCCAGTTACCCTTGGTAAAATAAAACAAATTGGAGCTGAAGTAAATTTTTTGTGTAAAAAAGTTAAATGTTCATTTTTATTTAAACATTCCAAAAATTCCTATTAAACACCTGAAGGGTTAATAAACTTCTTGAATGTGGTTTTGAGCACCTTGAGGGGTGCAGTTTTTAGAATGGTGTCACACTTGGGCATTTTCTATCATATAGACCCCTCAAAATGACTTCAAATGAGACGTGGTCCCTAAAAAAAAATGGTGTTGTAAAAATGAGAAATTGCTGGTCAACTTTTAACCCTTATAACTCCCTAACAAAAAAAAAAATTGGTTCCAAAATTATGCTGATGTAAAGGAGACATGTGGGAAATGTTACTTATTAAGTATCTTGTGTGACATATCTCTGTGATTTAATTGCATAAAAATTCAAAGTTTGAAAATTGCGAAATTTTCAAAATTTTCGCCAAATTTCCGTTTTTTTTCACAAATAAACGCAGGTACTATCAAAGAAATTTTACCACTATCATGAAGTACAATATGTCATGAGAAAACAATGTCAGAATCACCAGGATCCGTTGAAGCGTTTCGGAGTTATAACCTCATAAAGGGACAGTGGTCAGAATTGTAAAAATTGGCCTGGTCATTGACGTGCAAACCACCCTTGGGGGTAAAGGGGTTAAACTCACATAACACATGAACTCTGTTTCACATGCATTTCAAACTTGCTTATAGCAACATGCTATGCTACATTACAATGATTTATTAATGACCTACGAACGCGGTACCTTCCTTTTAAACTTGTACATATTTGGCTATTTGGTATCTGTGTACTTGTACCAACCCGGAGAATCATATTGCCAGATCAGTTTTACCATTATAGTGAACATGGCAAATAAAAAAAAATTGTGAAATTGCACTTGGAATTTTTTCCCAGTTTTCCAGTACACTATGTGGTAGAATGAATGGAGTCATTCAAAAGTACAACTCATCCCACAAAAATCATATTGATGGAAAAAGAAAAAAAAAAGCTATGACTTTTGGAAGAAAAAACAAAAACGAAAAACTGAAATCATCCACAATTCTATTTAAAGAAAAAAAAAGTACACTGATCAAATACTCATTTAAAAATGGTTTACAATTAAACATTTGATAATATCATATGAATCACATCTGCCACATCTTCACCCTCATCAACTGATGAAGAATTTAATTTCAAAAAATATTTGGATCACAAGGACCGTGCAAAGCGTTCCCGCATAGAAGAGTCATCCCCATCAAAGAACACAGCCAGTACATTTCAGCAGAATTTTTCATGTGCACTAAAAGATATAGAGAAATTTGACCGTTCATCAAAAATAACAGTGCAACAAGCGATTCCTCTGTATCCTGACATTGTCAGAGATGTTGCCCGAGTGGTTACTGCTTTGCCACCAACCCAAGTTGGTGTAGAGAGGCTGTTCTCTGCTCTCAAAATAATTAGATCAGATTTGAGGGCATCCATGAAGGAGGATCTGACAGAGGCAATGCTTTTTCTGAGGACAAATTTATAGATTTCTTCTTATTAACTGCATAACAGTGTTTATTGCATATTTACTTACAAGAGTTTATAAAAGTTTATAAAAGTTATTTGCTATATTCTAATTGTATTCTAATAAATATAGTTTTTGCTCTAAGTGGTCTGATTACTTATATGATGGTGAGAAACTGAATAAGCACCATGTTAATATTTGACAACAGTAAATTTATTGTTACAAATTGGCCATTTATGAAGGAGTCGGAGCCGGAACCTGATAAAATCCAGGAGTCGGAGTCGCAACTGTGGCTTACAGACTTCCACAGCCCTGGTTTTAGCACTTGAGTTGAGTTGATATTTAGTCTTTTCTGTTTATTACGGTGCTGGGTATTTAGACTACTGTTAATTAACCCTAATATCTATACAGAACAGTGTTTCTCAACTTCAGTCCTCAAGATCCACTAAGGGTATGTGTCCACGTTCAGGATGGCCGGCGGTATCGTCGGAGCGGCAAACCCGCTCTGCGGTAAGCCCCGTCCCCTTTCTGGGACGCGATGATGCCGGATGTGTTCACTGCACACATCCGGGATCATCGCTCCCCACCATAGGGCCCTGTGCTATATCTTGCGGCGACGCTGCGTCGCCGCAAGATATATGGACATGCTGCGATCTGAAAAGACGCGCATGTCCGGAGTCGCAGGGCCGCCGCGTGCGTGTTACCACGCATAGTGGAGACGGGATTTCATTAAATCCCCTCCACTATGCTGTAACATCTGGACGCTGCGTGTCTGATGCTGCGGCTCTATGCAGCGTCAGACACGCAGCGTTTCCTGCACGTGGAAACATACCCTAACAGGTCAGGTTTTCAGGATATCCTTAGTATTGCACAGGTGATAATTTCATCACCTGGTCAAGCTTTAATTCAATCACCTATGCAATACTAAGGATATCCTGAAAATATGACCTGTTGGTGGGTTTTGAGTTGAGAAACTATGATATAGAGTGATGCTAAATCATATAAATATGTGCACTGAACTTTAGGGCAATTTAACAACATGAGAATAACTGTTTAACACAGGAAAACCAAGTCAATTGCAAACTTGCTTATTCATCCTATCTACTACCATTCACCTGCAATGAGGGCTTTAATGTTACAATGTAAAGCTTCTTTCAGTGAAGCTTGGCCACCAGTTCACAGTATTTACATTTCAGGAGAGGAGTTAACCCCCAACATTCCAGACAGCTCTGTCCAGCCCATTGATTTCTATGCAGTAGTTAGCTGTCCACATCCATCCCCTTCGTCTTCTGACATGGCTGTTAACAGTTCTGTAGAATTTACAATCCATACCACCCACCTTCTAGCACCAACAGTCTCCAGAGCAGACACAAATTTTGGTTTCACAAAGTTTGAGGCTTTATTTTTTATAGTGGCAATATACATTAACTCTAGATTGTCAATAAAAATGATCAGATGAATTCCACTAAAATGCAGCTTTTCCCTGCTATGAAAATTAACTAAAGGTACCTTCACACTAAACGATGTCGCTAGCGATCCGTGACGTTGCAGCGTCCTCGCTAGCGATATCGTTCAGTTTGACACACAGCAGCGATCAGAATCCTGCTGTGATGTCGTTGGTCGGGGCTAGAGGGCCAGCACTTTATTTGGTCGCTGGCTCTCCCGCTGACATCGCTGAATCGGCGTGTGTGACACCGATTCAGTGATGTCTTCGCTGGTAACCAGGGTAAACATCGGGTTACTAAGCGCAGGGCCGTGCTTAGTAACCCGATGTTTACCCTGGATACCATCCTAAAAGTAAAAAAAACCCAAACGCTTCATACTTAGATTCCGCTGTCTGTCCTCGGCGCTCTGCTTTCCTGCACTCACTGTGTGCACAGCGGCCGGAAAGCAGAGCGGTGACGTCACCGCTCTGCTCTCCGGCCGCTGTGCTCACAGCCAGAGCAGAGAAGCAGAGCGCCGGGGACAGACAGCCGAAGGTAAGTATGAAGCGTTTGTTTTTTTTTTACTTTTAGGATGGTATCCAGGGTAAACATCGGGTTACTAAGCGCGGCCCTGCGCTTAGTAACCCGATGTTTACCCTGGTTACCGGCATCGTTGGTCGCTGGAGAGCTGTCTGTGTGACAGCTCTCCAGCGACCAAACAGCGACGCTGCAGCGATCCGGATCGTTGTCTGGATCGCTGCAGCGTCGTTTAGTGTGAAGGTACCTTTAGTCACAAAAACATTTCCATCAATTTTCAGCCCTGCCACAAAATTACCAGCTTAAAGGGACACTGTCACCTGAATTTGGAGGGAACAATCTTCAGCCATGGAGACGGGGTTTTGGGGTTTTTGATTCACCCTTTCCTTACCCGCTGGCTGCATGCTGGCTGCAATATAGGATTGAAGTTCATTCTCTGTCCTTCATAGTACATGCCTGCACAAGGCAAGATTGCCTTGCGCAGGTGTGTACTATGGAGGATAGAGAATGAACTTCAATCCAATATTGCAGCCAGCATGCAAGGAAAGGGTGAATCAAAAAACCCCAAACCCCGCCTCCATGGCTGAAGATTGTTCCCTCCAAATTCAGGTGACAGTGTCCCTTTAAAGGGAACCGATCATGTAAAAAAATTAACTAACAGCCGACTCTGAGCCAGTTGTCAGTCAGTGCCGGGCATTGTTATAGCCTCCGCTCACTATGCACTGAATGGTGATTGAAGCAACGCTGGCCGCACCCGTATGACTGAAAGCTCGAGGCTGCTGGGGAGTATAAAGTAAATTTCCACCCGGCAGCTAGGGCTCTCATCAGGGCACCAGTCTTCCTCAGAATGCTAATCACGTCATATCTATAGCTTAATAGCGATTTTTTTTTTAAATCACTTCAGTGATCTCTTTTTTAGCTCAGGAGAAATGTTAAAGACAATAAGGCAACTGATATCACACAATCAGCATGACAGAGTGATAAGAGTACACTGCAAATTGAGATCTGGTTTGGCTCTTATCCTAAAGGTACCATCACATTTAGCGACGCTGCAGCAATATAGACAACGATGCCGATCGTTGCAGCGTCGCTGTTTAGGTCGTTGTGTGGTCGCTGGAGAGCTGTCACACAGACAGCTCTCCAGCGACCAACGATGCCGAAGTCCCCGGGTAACCAGGGTAAACATCGGGTTACTAAGTGCAGGGCCACGCTTAGTAACCCGATGTTTACCCTGGTTACCATTGTAAATGTAAAAAAATAAACAGTACCTACTCACATTCCGGTGTCTGTCCCCCGGCGTCAGCTTCCCTGCACTGTGTCAGTGCCGGCCGGCCGTAAAGCAGAGCACAGCGGTGACATCACCGCTGTGCTCTGCTTTACGGCCTGCCGGCGCTGACACAGTCAGTGCGGGAAGCTGACGCCGGGGGACAGACACCGGAATGTAAGTATGTACTGTTTTTTTTTTTTTTTTTAACTTTTACAATGGTAACCAGGGTAAACATCGGGTTACTAAGCGCGGCCCTGCACTTAGTAACCCGATGTTTACCCTGGTTACCAGTGAACACATCGCTGGATCGTTATCACACACACCGATTCAGCGATGACAGCGGGTGATCAGCGACCAAAAAAAAGGTCCTGATCATTCCCAGCGACCAACGATCTCCCAGCAGGGGCCTGATCGTTGGTCGCTGTCACGCATAACGATTTTGTTAACGATATCGTTATGTGTGAAGGTACCTTAAGTCATGTGACAAGGCTCGTTAAAGGGTCGACATTGACTGTTAGGATTGCCACTTCCAATAGGTGGCACTAGAGTTCTAGTCCTCTTCCTTTCTGAAGAGACAATTTGCAAGAGTAGACTGGTTACATTAAAACTGGGCTGGTGCTGGCGTCTTTTCTTAACCATGGCTAACTTGAAGATAATGTGTGCAGTCAGTACTTTCCATAAAAAGGGTTTGCTGCTTTTAATATTGCCCCTCTATCAACTATTTTTCTGATAGTCATGAACTTCAAAGAGGTTGAATTGGTGTAAAAATGGCAAGAAAGTCCAACAAGTTTAAACCAACCAAATTATTATATATCACTATAAAAAGCCAAAATATATATCTATCCCTCTACATATATCACATATACACAACCAATTCTAAATCCCATTAAACTTATCTTTTTTTATTCTAAATTAAAAATAGGTATACACATACAACATACAGATTGCTAACAGTAAGATTACAGAAAAAATATAAATTACGATACAACACATGGTCAGAGCAGGGAGGGGGTTGTGGACTAAAGGCCCCTTCACATTAAGCGACGCTGCAGCGATAACGACAACGATCCGGATCGCTGCAGCGTCGCTGTTTGGTCGCTGGAGAGCTGTCACACAGACCGCTCTCCAGCGACCAACGATGCCGGTAACCAGGGTAAACATCGGGTTACTAAGCGCAGGGCCGCGCTTAGTAACCCGATGTTTACCCTGGTTACCATGCTAAAAGTAAAAAAAAACAAACACTAGATACTTACCTACAGCGCTGCGCTCTGCTTCTCTGCTCTCCTCCTGTACTGTCTGTGAGCCGGAAAGCAGAGCGGTGACGTCACCGCTCTGCTTTCCGGCTCACAGCCAGTGCAGGAGGAGTGCAGAGCACAGCGCTGGAGGACAGACGGCTGTAGGTAAGTATGTAGTGTTTGTTTTTTTTTACTTTTAGGATGGTAACCAGGGTAAACATCGGGTTACTAAGCGCGGCCCTGCGCTTAGTTACCCGATGTTTACCCTGGTTACCAGTGAAGACATCGCTGGATCGGTGTCACACACGCCGATCCAGCGATGTCAGCAGGAGTCCAGCGACGAAATAAAGTTCTGGACTTTATTCAGCGACCAACGATCTCCCAGCAGGGGCCTGATCGTTGGTCGCTGTAACACATAACGATTTCATTAACGATATCGTTGCTACGTCACAAATAGCAACGATATCATTAACAATATCGTTATGTGTGAAGGTACCTTAAATCTGTCCTACCTAAACTGCCTCACTGACCGAGGAGGCTGGCACCATAGTATGGTACAACATGGTGCCCCCACTCAACAGCAGCTATCCCTATGTTTTTCTGTGCACAGATTAGAATTAACTATGCCAAACATTTGGTGGAGGTTTAGGCTATGTGCACACGTTGCGGATTAGGCTTAGGAATTTCTGGTGTGGATTCTGCATCTCTTGGCAGAAAACGCAGGTGCGAATTTGATGCTTTTTTGGTGCGGATTTTCTGTATTTTTTACCCCTGCGGATTTCAATAATGGAATGGGTACAAAAACGCTGCAGATGCGTAAAAAAGTAGTAACATGCTACTTCTTTTAATCCGCGTTTCCGCACTGAATTTTCCGAACCATTAGCACAGATTTTTTTTACCGCAACGTGTGCATATACCCTTATAGCTATAGGTTAGAAGATAATAATGACAGAATACCTCTCTAATTATTTTCTACCCTATTTCTACAAACCTGAACCAGCATAGGTAACCCCTTAACACCTGGAGCTTTTTTCAGTTTTGCATTTTTCACTCCCCTTCTTTCTAGAGCCATAACTTTTTTATTTTTCCGTCAATATAGCCATGTGAGGGCTTATTTTTTGCGGGACGAGATATATATTTGAACGAAACCATTGGTTTTACCATGTCGTGTACTAAAAAACGGGGAAAAAATTCCAATTGCGGTGAAACTGCAAAAAAAAGCGCAATCCCACACTTGATTTTTGTTTGGCTTTTTTGCTAGAGTCGCTAAATGCTAAAACTGACCTGCTGTTATGATTCTCCAGGTCATTACGAGTTCGTAGACACCAAACATTGTGTAGGTTCTTTTTTATCTAAGTGGTGAAAAAAAATTCCAAACTTTGCTAAAAATAGAAAAAAAATTGCGCAATTTTCCGATATCCGTGGCGTCCCCATTTTTCGTGATCTGGGGTTGGTTGAGGGCTTATTTTTTGCGTGCCGAGCTGAAGTTTTTAATGATACCATTTTGGTGCAGATACAATCTATCTCCCGTTATTGCATTTTAATGCAATGTCCCTGCGACCAAAAAAAACGTAATTCTGGCGTTTTGAATTCTTTCATCGCTACGCCGTGTATCGATCAGGTTAATCCTTTTTTTATTGATAGATCGGGCTATTCTGAACGCGGTGATAACAAATATGTGTAGGTTTGATTTTTATTTTGTTTTACTTTGAATGGGGCGAAGGGGGGTGATTTGAACTTTTATAAATTTTTTAAAACATTTTTTTTTTAAATTTTGCCATGCTTCAATAGTCTCCATGGGAGGCTAGAAGCTGGCTCAACTTGATTTCCTCTGCTACATAGGAGCGATGCTCAGATCGCCTCTATGTAGGAGAATTACAGCATTGCTATGAGCGCCGACCACAGGGTGGCGCTCATAGCAATCTGGCATCAACAACCATAGAGGTCCGCAGGACGCACCGATGACCCCCGATCATGTGATCCGTCCGGATGCGCTTGTTTGGTGCCGCTGTCAGAGTTGTAACAGCAGCATTTAACTAGTTAATAGGTGCAGGCGGATCACGATTCTGCCCGCGCCTATTGGGGGCATAAACCAAAACAGCTGACATGTCCCGGCTTTGATGTGGGCTCACCGCTGGTTCTGCCATCGAACGTACTATTCCATCTGATGGCAGAAAGGGGTTAATAACGTTAGAATACCTTGCGTTACACACCAATAGGGGGTGTTTTTACTACTGATGTCAGTTATATGTACATTGGACATGACTAGTTGAAATTCTGATACTGTACTCATCAGCAGACACAGAGAGCCTTTTCCTATGTTGGATATTTTTTTGCAAGGTAACTCCTTATACAGACAGGATACAATAGCAGCAGGGGTATAGAGGGATAGCCGCCGAAGAGTGTGGGCACCATTTCGTACCATATTAGGGTGCCAACCTCTGCAGTCCAGAAGGGAATTTGGGTAGGGTGAATTTAGTCCACAACCCCATTCCCTGCGCTATGAACCAGTGTTGTATCGGAATTTATATTTTTTATGCAATCTTAATGTTTGCATCTGTATATTTCACATGTATACCTATTTTTAATCTAATTAATAATTTTTATGCAGTTTAGAATTGGTTGTACATATAAAGTCCAACAAGTCTTAGGAACATCTCTGAAAGAGATGGCTACACCATTCTCTGCTCAGGGATGGTAATAAGCAGGTATCAGTGCATCTGCATGCATAGTGAGGAAAAGACTTTCAGAAGCTGGCCTGGTGTCTGGAATGGGAGAAACACTGTAGGCAAACAGAGCACAAGACTATAGTGCGATACAGTTATCTATAATATAACGCTGGGAGCGTCACTCTGTCCGAAGCCTTTATAGACTGCGCAAGCGCAGTCTGGACCCCACAGAGTGACGCTCCCAGGAGATCGCGGTATGCGTAAACACTGAACGCACACCGCGATCTCCACCGGAGAGGCAGGGACGCGCCAGGAGGGTAAGTATTACATTCACCTGTCCCCCGTTCCAGCGCTGCATGCGGCTCCGTCTCCCGTGTCCTCTGCCTGTGACGTTCACAGTTCAGAGGGCGCGATGACGCGCTTAATGCGCGCCGCCCTCTGACTGAACAGTCACAGCCAGAGGAGCCGGAACACGGAGCGGACGCAGCGCTGGATCAGGGCCAGGTGAATATAGCAAGTGCTGGGGGGCCTGAGCTAGCGGCGACTCCAGCACCTGACCACCACAGCGCGCCGTGTCCCCGCCTGCTCAGGCCCCCCAGCACTCGGTGCCCAGTGACGATAGGCGAGTATGGTATTTTTTTATATATATCGCAGCAGCATACGGGGCATATACAATGGAGCATCTTATGGGGGCCATCAACCATAATGGAGCAGTGTACGGGGGCATATACAATGGAGCATCTTATGGGGGCCATCAACCATAATGGAGCAGTGTACGGGGGCATATACAATGGAGCATCTTATGGGGGCCATAAACCATAATGGAGCAGTGTACAGGGGCATATAATATGGAGCATCTTATGGGGGCCATCAACCATAATGGAGCAGTGTACGGGGGCATATAATACCATGGAGCATCTTATGGGGGCCATCAACCATAATGGAGCAGTGTACGGGGGCATATACTATGGAGCATCTTATGGGGCCATAAACCTTTATGGAGCAGTGTACGGGGCATATACTATGGGGCATCTTATGGGGGCCATAAACCTTTATGGAGCAGTGTACGGGGCATATACTATGGAGCATCTTATGGGGGCCATAAACCTTTATGGAGCATATGGATGAGGGTTGCAAATTACAGAACGGTGGCGCAGGATGGGAGCAGCACATGACAGAACGGGGGCGCAGGATGGGAGCAGCACATGATAGAATAGGGCAGCACATGACAGAACGGGGGTGCAGGATGGCAGCAGCACATGACAGAACGGGGGCGCAGGATGGCAGCAGCACATGACAGAACGGGGGTGCAGGATGGGAGCAGCACATGACAGAACGGGGGTGCAGGATGAAAGCAGCACATGAAAGAACGGGGGCGCAGGATGGGAGCAGCACATGACAGATCGGGCGCAGGATGGGAGCAGCAAATGACAGAATGGAGGCGCAGGATGGGTGAAGCACATGTCAGAATAGAGGCGCAGGATGGGTGTAGCACATGTCAGAATGGAGGCGCAGGATGGGTGCAGCACATGTCAGAATGGGGGCGCAGGATGGGAGCAGCACATGTCAGGATGGGGGCGCTGGATGGGAGCAGCACATGACAGGATGGGGACGCAGGATGGAACAGCACATAACAGGATGGGGACGCAGGATGGAGCAGCACATGACAGGATGGGGACGCAGGATGGAGCAGCACATGACAGGATGGGGACGCAGGATGGAGCAGCACATACCAGGATGGAGACCATATACCAATATAAATGCTCGCCACCCGGGCGTAGAATGGGTTCAATAGCTAGTAAAAATATATTAAAACCTTCTAATCTGCTCAACTTAGCGAATTGTGTAGACACAACTCCTGTGAAAGCTCAATAACTGTTACTATTGTCCCGTGGCGGGAGGATGAACACCAGGATGATTAAAGGAAAAGACAATTCACGGTTTTGGGCTGCACTAGCCGAAATGGTATTTTATCGAATGTACAGAAGAAGTGGTTTTCATTCCACAACGCATTCCCATGCCGGACTGGCATCTCTCTCAAGTGTAAAAACCTACTGTACCTATACCAGTGTCAGGACGGACAGCAAAAAAATCAAGGACAGACATTTGTCAGGAAGTACAGGGATTGGACTGCAGAGAACTGGGGTAATGTAATTTTATGTGATAAATCCCCTTCATATAGTTTGAGACATTTGAAAGGCTGAATGGAGAAGAAAATATGAGTTCTGTGCAATGGAATCAGTCAAATCAACCTGAGATAATTCATGTGTGGGCTCACTCATAATTCCGCCTAAGACCACATGAATAAGATTGGGGCCTAAATAACCCCCCAGAGCAACTTCTCCCAACCTTCCAGGAGCAATTTGGAAATTAAAGATTTTTTTCTAGCATAATGGAGACTATGTCACAAGGCAAAAAGTGATAACTAATTGGTTCAGTGAACCAAATATCGAAAGTTTGGATCCATGGTCAAGCATCTCCACAGCTCTCGATCCCAATCAATTTTAAAGAACCATAAGCTATGTGCACACGTTGCAGATTAGGCTTAGGAATTTCTGGTGCGGATTCTGCCTCTCCTGGCAAAAAACGCACCTGCGGATTTGTTGCGTTTTTTGAGCGGTTCCGCAGCGTTTTTGCTAATATAGGTAATATACTAACCTCTTATGTGGTATATCTTGCTTAATCAGTTTTTGCCCTCAGTCCTCTTCTATTGTTTTTAAGTTATTTCCATTTTGCAAAGTAAATAGTATATATAGTATATAGCTCTCATCTGGTTCATACTGCTCGAATCACAGTTACATGAATCAGACACAGGTTTTGTTAATGCAGTCATGTAATATTTTATTTAAACACTGCAGTTTAAAAAAAAAAAAAAAAATACATGGCGTGAGGAAACATGACCTGACTGAAATATTCATTATGATTCTCCTTTCTCCCATTGAGAAATGAAGTAGAGGTACAAATGCTCAACCTATAGTTAAATATTTAGAATTGAGAGTCCTCAGTGGTTGATACCTTTTAATGGCTAACTGAAAAGATGGTAACAAATTGCAAGCTTTCGAGACTACACGTACCAAGATCTTTCCTGTATCAACCTATAGTTGGAACCTGTGGGGGTCTCTGCAGCCAGACCCTCAGTGATCATGACGTTGGATAGGGTATAACAACTTGCACTATTCGTACAAACTTTATACGTCACACCCAACTTACTGATTTATTAGATCAAAACATTGATAAAAAAAATTAACACCAATTTGACGTCAGCTGATCCCAATGGCAACACATGCCACTTTCTGCAGGATAGTCCTACCACCTTACATTGTGGAGCATAGGGGAGAGACTCATTCTTGACTCCTCTGGATAAGTTCGATTTCGACATGTTAAAAACTTTCTCCTCAAGCAAGAGAGGCAATCGTCAAAGGTGTGTGGCTGCGGCTTAGGCCGGCGTCACACTTGCGTATTGCATCCGATGCGAGATCATCGGATGCGATATGCTAATGACACTTGGCTCCTGCTCGCACAGGGAGGATCGGAGCACAGCTGCGGAGGAGGCGGAGAAATGAATTTCTCCATCTCCTCCATTGCTGGGGTCCGCTTATAACGCACAGCACTCGGATGATATCTGAGTGGTGTGCGCTGTCTCACTCGCACCCATTGGCTTACATGGGTGCGAGTGAGCCAAGTTTTCCTCAGTCCGAGACAATCGAGTCTCGGACCGAGGAAAACGGCCGACAAAAAGTCGGCTGCTGGGAGCTGCAACATAGCTTAACATTGGTCATTTAAAACGCCAGTGTGACGCCGGCCTTATTCCTCTCTCTTGGGTTATCGATGGGGAGAGAATATGGATGGTGGAAGAACTCTCAGCCAACAGCCACCTTTATATGTATTAGGCGATCCAATACCATCATGACAGGGAAATGATCAGAATTAACCCCTTAACTCAGTTTTTTTCGGTTTTGCGTTTTTTGCTCCGCTTCTTCCCAGAGCCATAACTTTTTATATTTTTCCGTCAATGTGGTCATGTGAGGGCTTTTTTTTTTTTTTGGCGGGACGAGTTGTACTTTTTACTATGTTCACTAAATGCTAAAACTGAGCTGCCATTCTGATTCTCCAGGTCATTACGAGTTCATAGACCCCAAACATGTCTAGGTTATTTTTCATCTAAGTGGCTTAAAAAAAAAATTTAAAAAATTGCACCATTTTCCGAAACCTGTAACATCTCCATTTTTCGTTATCTGGGGATGGGTGAGGGCTTATTTTTTGTGCACTGAGCTGACATTTTTAATTATATCATTTTGGTGCAGATAAGATCTTTTGATCGCCTGTTATTGCATTTTAATGCAATGTCGCAGCAACCAAAAAACATAATTCTGGCATTTTGGCTTTTTTTCTCACGCCATTTAGCGATCAGGTTAATCCTTTTTTTTGATAGATCGGGCGATTCTGAACACGGCGATACAAAATGTGTGTAGGTTTGATTTTATTTTGAATGGGGCGAAAGGGGGGTGATTTGAACTTTCATACATATATATTTTTTTTAACTTTTGCCATAGTCTCCATGGGACACTGGAAGCTGCCACAACCCGATTGACTCTGCTACATACAAGCAATTATCAGATCACCTCTACATAGCACTTATTCACTTGCTATGAGTGCTGACCTCCAGTTGTCATGCCAACACATCGGTGGTCCACAATCACGTGATGGAGGTCACTGGTGTGCGTATTTCCACTGCAATTGCTGGAAGCACTTGTTAAATGCCGCTGTCAGAGTTTGACAGTGGCATTTAATGGGTTAATATCCGCGGGTGGATCGTAATTCCGGGCACATGTCAGCTGTTCAAAACAGCTAATATGTGCCAGGAAAGATGTGGGCTCAGCGCCGGAGCCCACATCACGCCCACTATTACGCCCGATGTCAGAAAGAGGTTAAAGCTACTGATAGAAGTGCCTGGCTAAACATGTATGAAAGACAGTTATTATATACTAGATGGCAGCCCGATTCTAAAGAATCGGGAGTCTAGAATCCATATATACTTTATTTATTCAAATGTAAGAATAATACAATCTACAATATAACGCTGGGAGCGTCACTCTGTCCGAAGCCTCTATAGACTGCGCAAGAGCCGGCGCAGTCTGGGCCTCACAGAGCGACGCTCCCGGGAGATCGCGGTGTGCGTTCACACTGAACACACACCGCGATCTCCACCGCAGAAGCAGGGACCACCAGGAGGGTGAGTATCGACCTATATTCACCTGTTCCCGTTCCATCGCTGAGCGCCGCCATCTTCCCGGTCTTCGGTCTGTGGCCTTCAGTTCAGAGGGCGCGATGACGCGCTTAATGCGCGCCGGCGCCGCCCTCTGACTGAACAGTCACGGCCAGGAGACCGGGAAGATGGCGGCGCTCAGCGATGGAACGCCGGACAGGTGAGTATAGTAAGTGCTGGGGGGGCCTGAGCTGGCGGCGATACCGGCACCTGACCCCCACAGCGCGCCAGTGTCCCCGCCTGCTCAGGCCCCCCAGCACTCGGCGCCGAGCGGGTCAGAGGCAGTATGGGGACGCAGGATGGAGCAGCACATGACAGGATGGGGACGCAGGATGGAGCAGCACATGACAGGATGGGGACGCAGGATGGAGCAGCACATGACAGGATGGGGACGCAGGATGGAGCAGCACATAAGGATGGGGACGCAGGATGGAGCAGCACATAAGGATGGGGACGCAGGATGGAGCAGCACATAAGGATGGGGACGCAGGATGGAGCAGCACATGACAGGATGGGGACGCAGGATGGGAGCAGCACATAAGGATGGGGACGCAGGATGGAGCAGCACATAAGGATGGGGACGCAGGATGGAGCAGCACATAAGGATGGGGACGCAGGATGGAGCAGCGCATGACAGGATGGGGACGCAGGATGGGAGCAGCACATGACAGGATGGGGATGCAGGATGGAGCAGCACATGGCAGGATGGGGACGCAGGATGGAGCAGCACATAAGGATGGGGACGCAGGATGGAGCAGCACATAAGGATGGGGACGCAGGATGGAGCAGCACATAACAGTATGGGGACGCAGGATGGAGCAGCACATAAGGATGGGGACGCAGGATGGAGCAGCACATAAGGATGGGGACGCAGGATGCAGCAGCACATAAGGATGGGGACGCAGGATGGAGCAGCACATAACAGGATGGGGACGCAGGATGGAGCAGCACATAAGGATGGGGACGCAGGATGGGAGCAGCACATAAGGATGGGGACGCAGGATGGAGCAGCACATAACAGGATGGGGACGCAGGATGGAGCAGCACATAAGGATGGGGACGCAGGATGGAGCAGCACATAAGCATGGGGACGCAGGATGGGAGCAGCACATAAGGATGGGGACGCAGGATGGAGCAGCACATAAGGATGGGGACGCAGGATGGAGCAGCACATAAGGATGGGGACGCAGGATGGGAGCAGCACATAAGGATGGGGACGCAGGATGGAGCAGCACATAAGGATGGGGACGCAGGATGGAGCAGCACATAAGGATGGGGACGCAGGATGCAGCATGAACATAAGGATGGGGACGCAGGATGCAGCATGAACATAAGGATGGGGACGCAGGATGCAGCATGAACATAAGGATGGGGACACAGGATGCAGCAGCACATAAGGATGGGGACGCAGGATGCAGCATGAACATAAGGATGGGGACGCAGGATGGGAGCAGCACATAAGGATGGGGACGCAGGATGCAGCAGCACATAAGGATGGGGACGCAGGATGCAGCATGAACATAAGGATGGGGACGCAGGATGGGAGCAGCACATAAGGATGGGGACGCAGGATGGAGCAGCACATAAGGATGGGGACGCAGGATGGAGCAGCACATAAGGATGGGGACGCAGGATGCAGCATGAACATAAGGATGGGGACGCAGGATGCAGCAGCACATAAGGATGGGGACGCAAGATGCAGCAGTACATAAGGATGGGGACGCAGGATGCAGCAGCACATAAGGATGGGGACGCAGGATGGAGCAGCACATAAGGATGGGGACGCAGGATGCAGCAGCACATAAGGATGGGGACGCAGGATGCAGCAGCACATAAGGATGGGGACGCAGGATGCAGCATGAACATAAGGATGGGGACGCAGGATGCAGCAGCACATAAGGATGGGGACGCAGGATGCAGCAGTACATAAGGATGGGGACGCAGGATGGAGCAGCACATAAGAATGGGGACGCAGGATGCAGCAGCACATAAGGATGGGGACGCAGGATGCAGCAGCACATAAGGATGGGGACGCAGGATGGAGCAGCGCATGACAGGATGGGGACGCATGATGGAGCAGCGCATGACAGGATGGGGACGCAGGATGGAGCAGCACATGACAGGATGGGGACGCAGGATGGGAGCAGCGCATCACAGGATGGGAGCAGCGCATGACAGGATGGGGACGCAGGATGGGAGCAGCGCATGACAGGATGGGGACGCAGGATGGGAGCAGCGCATGACAGGAAAGGGAACGCAGGATGGAGCAGTACATGACAGGATGGGGACGCAGGATGGAGCAGCGCATGACAGGATGGGGACGCAGGATGGAGCAGCACATGACAGGATGGGGACGCAGGATGGAGCAGCGCATGACAGGATGGGGACGCAGGATGGAGCAGCACATACCATGATGGAGACAATATACCAATATAAATGCTCGCCACCCGGGCGTAGAACGGGTTCAATAGCTAGTTAATAAATAATAGTAAGAAAGAACAAAAAATGGCTGCACTCACCAGCTCTTGACAATTCTTGTTATTTAAGGTACAGTTACACAGAATCCATGAACATGCTTATGAGGGGAGGGATGAAAGACATCAGACGACAACTTCTCCTCTGTACTCTTGTTAGCACGCTGTTTGCGCTTACGTGCGGCATCGGCGGCTTTTCGCTCTGCATCATTACCATACTTTATATCAGACCTGATCTTACGTGCGCCATCAGCAGCTTTGGGCTCTGTGTCATTAGTATACTTAACAGTATCCAGGCGCTTGCATCTATCCTCTGTACTCTTGTTAACACGCTGCTTGCGCTTACGTGCGGCATCGACGGCTTTTCGCTCTGCCTCATTACCATACTTTATATCAGACCTGATCTTACGTGCGCCATCGGCAGCTTTGGGCTCTGTGTCATTAGTATACTTAACAGTATCCAGGCACTTGCATCTATCCTCTGTACTCTTGTTAACACGCTGTTTGCGCTTACGTGCGGCATCGGCGGCTTTTCGCTCTGCATCATTACCATACTTTATATCAGACCTGATCTTACGTGCGCCATCATAAGCTTTGGACTCTGTGTCATTAGTATACTTAACAGTGTCCATGCGCTTGCATCTATCCTCTGTACTCTTGTTAGCACGCTGTTTGCGCTTACGTGCGGCATCGGCGTCTTTTTGCTCTGCATTATTAGTATACTTTCTATCAGACCTAATCTTACGCGCGCCATCAGCAGCTTTGGGCTCTGTGTCATTAGTATCCTTACTATTAGAGCTCATGTTGGCTAAGCTAAACAGCTTTAAGCGTGGTGGTGGCAAACAACAGGTTAATAAGAGGCAGTGTCAGGTAGTAGGAAAATAGCCAGTTAATAATAGGCAATAGTTCTTTGCAGGAATGCAGATATTAATAAATAGGCAGTTTATATTGCAGAGAAATTGCTGGGCAATAATGGACAATGTCCTTATGTGGCAAATAATAGAGCAATATACCCAATGTGGCAAAGAAGAGGTTAATAAACGGCAGTCTCTCAGTATAACAGTCAGTGAATAATAGGCAGTATATGGAGAAAACACCAAACAAAAGTTCAAAATTGGTGTGAAAATGTCACTGAACCACTTCACAACTAAATATATATAGTTTTGGTAAATGGTATTATCATTTTTTTGACGAAATTCGGCAGGAGCTTGAAGAGCAACGTCACTGGGCCCGCCTCCACGCAGTAGAAACTTGCTGTGAGGTAAAAATTCAAAAATCACACCAAAATGGCGGGCGGAGTGTGTCACAGTACGGCACGTTTCTGATTGGTCGCTCGCAGCAGGCGGCAACCAATCAGACACTGGACACTGTTGACGTCACTTATCTCCGGACATTAGCTCCGGACATTAGCTCCGGACAGGAAGTTGGCACAAATTGCAGGAAGTAGTATTCTAGGCAATTATATATTAGATGAGGCTGGTTTCACACTTGCATTGAGCAGAGCTGCGGAGGGCTGCGTACTTCCTCCCTTAAGCCCCAACCACTGCCGCACCTCTTCCATCCAGCTCTGCCTACGTCTCCATGCGTGCTTATGTTTAACATTGGGTATGCAGACAATGCGGATGCGTCCGCATGCGTCATTTTGATGCTGTGCCAAACTGCGTTGAACCTAACATGTTGCAGTCGGCGCAGCATCAAAACGAAGCATGCGCATACATCCGCATGGCCTGCGTACCCAATGTTAATAGGTAAGCAGGACGCATGCAGATGTAGGCGGAGCTGAATGGAAGAGGTGCAGCAGTGGGCGGGGCTTAACAGAGGAAGTACACAGCTCTGCCCTACACAAGTGTGAAACCAGCCTTAGCGACAGGTTCACATGACTTTTGCCTCTATTTTGAGTAAAAGATCTTGGGTAGTGGACCTTATTTTCACAAAATGCTGCAGCCTCTAACCACTTAAAAACTTAACCAATTAGATTTGCGTTTTCATTATATTCCTCTTCTTCCAAGACCCCTAACTTTTCCATCAACTTAGCTGTACTTTTTCTGAATGCCTGCAAATTGAGATTCTGATTTGGCATTTATCCTAAGTCATGGGCAAGGCTCATTAAAAGGTCGTTATTGACTTTGGAGTGCTACTTCCAATAGGTGGCACTAGAGTTCTAGTCCTCTTCCAGTCTGAAGAGACAATTTGCACATTTAACTTCTTAGAGGAGCATTGCATGGCTTTTAAAGGGACTCCGTCACCTCAATTTGGCGGGATATTAAAATGAGTTGTTACCGAGCAGATGGGTGGCGTATCCTCGTAATTTCTCCACCCTGTCCATCCCTTTTTTCCGCAATAGGTTAGTGCATAAGAGTATACGTGCGCCACAGTTGACACGTGCGCAATGCAATCTTCGGTGGCGCACACACAGTATGCTTTGCCCTACTGCGGGCAAAGCCGAACAGCATTACTGTTATAACTCCCTAACAAACAAAAAAATTTTGGTTCCAAAATTGTGCTGATGTAAAGTAGACATGTGGGAAATGTTACTTTTTAAGTATTTTGTGTGACATATCTCTGTGATTTAAAAGCATAAAAATTCAAAGCTGGAAAATTGCGAAATTTTCGCCAAATTTGTTTTTTTCACATATAAACGCAGGTAATATCAAAGAAATTTTACCACGAACATGAAGTACAATATGTCTCGAGAAAACAACGTCAGAACCACTGGGATCCGCTGAAGCGTTCCAGAGTTATAACCTCATAGAGGGACAGTGGTCAGAAATGTAAAAATTGGCCCGGTCATTAACGTACAAACCACCCTCGGGGCTTAAGGGGTTAAAGTTGTGGTACAATAGTTTAAAGAGAACCTGTCAGCAGGATTGTGCTCAATATCCTACAGGCAGTGTCAGGTCGGCGCCGTTATACTGATTAAAATGATAACTTGGTTGGTGAAATCTGTCTTGTGGTTGTTGTTTAATCTATATTTTCAGTTTTATGTTAATGATATGCTCGTGCTCCGGGGCGGCCTGTGGGGGGTCTTCATGTGGTGTTCTGATTAGCTATTCATAATGAAGACTGCCGACATTATATTTCCATAATGATTATCTGTGCATACCTAAAAATAAAAATAAAATAAAAAACCTTCTGCAGCATAATTGCATGTTTCATATCCCAATGTGTTATTGATGCTATTCAGCTAGAAAAAAAAAATCAATTTGAAAATGGCGCCTGCGCAGTAGCAGCTGCTGGTGTATATTGCTGTAATCCAAGAGCTGCTATTGCGCAGGCGGAGCCATCTTAGGCTGGTTTCACACTTGTGTTAGGCTGGTTTGCGTATGGCTGCGTACATCCTCCGTTAAGCTCCGCCTACTTCGGCATGTATACCAATCTTTAAATTGGGTACGCAGAAACATGCGTTGTATGCGGTTGCGTCCGCATGCGGCGTTTTGACATGCCCGCTGACCGCAGAAGAACGCAAAAAGTTGCGCTACTGTGCGGTCGGGGGGCACGTCAAAACACCGCATGAGGACGCATCCGCATACAACGCATGTCCCTGCGTACCCAATGTGAATGATAGGTACGCAGGAAGACGCAGAAGTAAGCTGAGCGTAGGCAGAGGTTAACGGAGGAACTACGCAGACATACGCAGACCAGCCTAACACAAGTGTGAAACCAGCCTTACTGGAGAAGAAAAAAATTCCTCCTCCAAGATGGTGCCGCCTGAGCCTGCACAGTAGCCTTAGAGCTGCTACTGCGCAGGCAGCGCCATCTTGGAGGAGGAATCTTGCTGAAAAGATTCAACAGTCACAATTTAATGTAAGTCTATGAGAGCCAAAATGTGGCTCTCATAGACTTACATTGAGATGGTTACCAATACCTAACTTTCGGTCAGTCAAAAGCTGCGGTCACAACATGGCGGCACAGGACAGAAGTGGTGACAGGAAGAGCTTTAGACGAAGGATGGCAAGCATAAGAAGTACCGTATATAAATGTAATATTAACAAGGACTTGGGTGAGGCTTGCTACATATTGAGAATTGCTTTAGGAATCTGTCCAATCCTTACATCATGCAGATTGTTAAGTGATTGAGATAGATACAATGTAATGTTTCAGTTTTCTCTTGGTAATATGATGTGTACAAGGCTGAGCTAATGGTTTACAGTGGAGTTGGGAGTCAGGTTATTCTCAGGTGAAAGAAATCCACATCAGATTTCTAGCAGGGGATTTCTTCTCCCTCCACTTTTAAAATATATGGTGTTGTGAGAGAAACTATATACAATATATATACATATTTAAGGTGATGTAAACTTGAGTACTGTGTAGTGAATTTGGAAAAGAAATCTCCTTCAACTTAATTTAGTACATGGAATATTAAGTACACTGTGCACTTATCTCTATAAATTAGAGGAAGATCTGTCACCAGTTTTATGCCTTTCATGCTGAGAGCAGAAGAAAATAGTTACCTGGTACTGATTCTAGTTCTGGGCCACTTAATAGGCTTTTTTGCATTAGTGTTAATATCAATGTTAACTGCAGCAGACCTGACAGTCTTCTTAAAGGGAATCTGACAGTTGGATAAACTTGGTTGCAAATATTAAGGTTTCATATATACTTTCTATGACCTATATGTCCGCTTATGAGGGTAGATTCTATTGACAGATACCCTTTAGTATTGTTTTCAATAAAAAAAAGAATTTAGATCTACACAACTAGTAACACGAGTAGAATGAATAGATAATACACACGCGCTACCTCAAACAAAAAGAAAGAACCCTCAGCTGCAAGGAAACGAGGCAGGGAGGTGCCACCCCTGTCAATGAACTACCAAGAATAATAAAAGCTATAGAATCCGCGCTGAAAGGGTAAAACAGATGGAATAGTTATAACTGTGAAGAACTAATGTGATATGGGGACACACAAAACATACTATATATGCCTACACACCCCCACCTATAGCAGAACAATCCCACCTCAAATAGACCGGGACCGGAGCCTGAACTAGTAGCCACACCGATACTAATAAACACACGGAGGGACTCACCAGCAGGAGATGTCGCGCCGTATATCGTGGTGGGTGCAGTCCAGTCAGGAAAAGAGGATCCGGCGTGTGGAGACGCTTGCGGGAAGGTGGGCAGGCAGAGGCGATAAGCCGCAATGCAAAAGAGCAGTACGGAGGCTGCGTAGAGCCAGGAAAAGCCCCGGCCGGTGGCTTCCCTGGATACGAGCGGGAAAGGGGAAAGTAGCTGGCACAGGGCTCAGCGTGTGACGTCACAAAGTCAGTACGGGGCAGCGCAGAGACCAAAAGCCGACGCGTTTCGAAGGAGTGGCGTCCTTCTTCATCAGGGTTACCGGTCTCTCGATGCACCCGGACATATAAGCCCCAAAGATGTCAATCAAAATTGCAAGCCTGCCCTTTTAACCCATTGTGCTGGTGACTGCTACAGTAATACTAATTGCAGAGCCACAGAAAACCGCAATGCCATGGATAGAAGTGAAAATAAAAATGCTAATACATAAAATATGGTACACGGGCAAGTGTAAAAATATTAATTGAAAAAACTTGCAGATATATATAAAAATATGGATGTACTAGTATCAATTTAAATTATGAACGTACTATACTCGTTAAAATGGGAACAATACAGCTACCACTGACTAAACTAACACATAAATAATAAAAGCAAGCCTTTAATAAATAGCAGATAAAAAAACAGTAAGTGCGGAGCATAAAAAGAGAAAAACAGATATGGACTATACCAGACAAAACCAAAAAGGAAAACAAGAGGGGAAGGTGTGAATATTAAATAATACAAAAATGCTAAAAAGGTGCTAAAAACGTATTAAAAGAGTACTATGGGGGTACTAGAAAAGGAAAAGGATGGGGGGAGAAGAACGCGCTACCCCATTACATAGTATACTACAATGAAACTATGCCTAAATATATATGGCCTGAATTACCCGACCTTGTTCCAGCTAGGATAAACATAAAAATGAGTAGGGACCAGTAACAGGAGTGGTCAAAATAGCATTAGAAAGCAAATATTTCTAGCCCATGATTGAGGCCTTTGGGGGCAAGGCTATCCAGGGTAAAGATCCACTGGGATTCAGACCTGGACATAGCTTTTATTAAATTGCACCCTCTTGAGCTCTGTCTGATCCTTTGAATACCCAAAAAGGTAACACACTTAATAGATTTGTTGTGCCTTTCACTGAAGTGGCGCGAAAATGGATGACCCATAAAACCTTTCTTAATATTCATCAGATGTTCTTTGACCCGGACCATAAGGGGCCTCTTAGTGCGGCCTACATACAGTTTTTTGCATGGACATTCGATGAGATAGATAACCTTAGTGGTGGAACAAGTAATGGTATCTCTGATGTTAAATTCATTCATGGCGTCGGAGTCAGTGCAGGTAGAGCGGTATCCCTTCCCGGAAGATGTGTGCCGACACCCAAAACAAAACCCACAGGGTGTAAAACCTGCCCTACTGATACCAGAGGCACCAGCCGCGTGTATGTCATGAGAGGCATGTTTAGTAGTGGGAGCTAAAATGTTACCCAAAGATTGGGCCTTGGTAACAAAGGTTACCCTAGTTCCCTGTTGGAACGAGCAAAGAAGGATGTTATGGAGATTCCCAGAGATTCTTTGATACATGGAATTAAACCCACCAATCAATCTAATACCATCCATGATCAAATCCGGCAGTTACCGTTTGTCACCCAATTTCATATAGGGCATACCAAATTCAGATCTATCATCAAGAAACACTGGTCCGTGCTCCAAAGGGACAAGACTATAGAGGAGCTTCTGCCGGATATACCCAGATTTGTGTTTAGCAAGGCCCAATCTTTGGGTAACACCGGTCTGTCTCACCGCTCTGCTTTCCGGCTGACCGGCGCTGACAGTGCAGAGGAAAGCAGAGCGCCGGGGGACAGACAGCTGAAGGTAAGTATGTAGTGTTTGTTTTTTTAACGTTTACGCTGGTAACCAGGGTAAACATCGGGTTACTAAGCACGGCCCTGCGCTTAGTAACCCGATGTTTACCCTGGTTACCGGGGACCTCGGGATCGTTGGTCGCTGGAGAGCTGTCTGTGTGACAGCTCTCCAGCGACCAAACAGCGACGCTGCAGCGATGAACATCGTTGTCGGTATCGCTGCAGCGTCGCTTAGTGTGACGGTACCTTTAGCCTTTGGGTGACCTTGGTTATTAAAACCTGAGCGTTCAGTTAGGAGAGTCTGGAATTCTCCATAATGGTTGCGCAACATATACTATTCTCCCCAGTCACCTTGAGCAAGTGTGTCAATGCTCAATTCTGAAGTCCTACTCTTAAACAATTCACTGTCATTAACCGATAATCCTCATAACTGGATATCCAAAAAATTTCAATAACAAAGTGTAAAAGTTAATCAAGGAAGAGAAAAGAAAGGAATGATGGCAACAAATAAATTCATCAGGCAAACCCTCAAATGTAAGCAAGGCATGACATACAAGAAACCACTACTCTGCAATAAAAAAAATTGCCTGGAAAACTATAACACCAGATTGCTAGAATAAATGTGACCGATTTACAGGATATGAAATTCTTATCTTGGAATGAAAACTTTCATTTATAGCAGACTTTAGGTAACAGGTCTAGAATAGCTCAGCTCTTCAATGAAAGCATCAATTCAACACAATGTTACAAATTCTACAGTAATGTCTATGCATTAAGGACAAGAACCCTAAAAACACAAGGTTATTTACCAGAGAGAACTCTTAAATAAAAGTTAAAGATAACCATTTGTTTCTTAAAATGTTTCCCTGCCACTAGTTTTTCAATATTTTGCACCTTTGGTAGCCAGAGTTTTCTTACTTTTGATGTGCACAAAAAAACTAAATTGCTAATTTATAAATTGCTATTACACTTGCTATACCTATATATTTTCTAAAAGTAGAATCCTGCCATATTGTCAAAATGCCACTCAGCACTTTATATATGCAGACACCTTTTGAATTGAAATTTTGTTTAAAATGCATAAACAATGATATTAGTAGCTAAAGGTATGGCCCAAATACAGTTATTAGATTCATCACAGGTCCTTAAAATAAATGTTTAATTAAATCAACTGGAGAACAAAAATATGTTTTAACGTTGGAAAATTCAATTCTGGCATTTGTCACTTTACTCTAATTTTAGGTTGATCATTTTTTGTTTTATAAAGTCAAAACATAAGATTTCCCCCCCAAAAAATTGCACTTTCTAAACTTTTAAATGTATCTGGCCTTGAAATAACCCTAACCTACAAATCAATAAATTGACATTTCCCTTGTATACTTTATATTCTCATTTGTTACATTAAACAGCTTACTGGTTTAGCAGCACTTTCTTTTTACGTTTTCAAGCTACTTTTGCAAACCTTTTTGCTTGGGGACAAATTCGCTCTTCGGTGCATTAAAAAAAGGCCAAGATGCTAAAAACCTCACACAAAGTTACACAAAAAAAAAAGAAAAAAAAATGACTTATATTATTCAAAATAATATTTAGGAAGCTTGTTAATCCTTTGTGTTATAGCATTAACCCCTTCCCGACATGCGCCATATATATTGCTCTGCGGGAGGTGCATTCCGGCAAAGACCTGTATACGTACGGCACTGCGATCGTGCGACCTCACGCTGAGTGCTGTGGTGATCGCGTGTGGGTGTCAGTTCTGAGCGAGAGCTGACACCCCGCAGCAACACCCACAGGCATTTAACCCCTCTGATGCCGCTGTCAGTAGTGACAATGGCATGGAGGAGCATCGCGCAGGTAATCAGTTCCCTGTGCACTTCTATCAGGACAACGTAATGCAATAGAGTTGTCCTGATAGACCCCCGACCCAAGATGGCTGCGGGGTCCTGCAGGGAAGGTGTCTTGTCATCTGCATGCTCCTGATCTGACGCTCTGCAGTATAAGAGTATATATATACACATATAATTTGCAGCATTAGGAGGTCACCTTCACTAAACAAACCAGCTATTTAACTCCAAAACATCCTAACAGGCCAAGTTACATGTTAACATAGGAACCCTTCTTTGATATCACCTTCACAATTCTTGCATCCATTGAGCTTGTGAGTTTTTGGAGAGTTTCTGCTTGTATTTCTTTGCATGAAGTCAGAATAGCCTCCTAGAGCTGCTGTTTTGATGTGAACTGCCTCCCACCCTCACAGATCTTTTGCTTGATGATACTCCAAAGGTTTTCTATAGGGTTGAGGTCAGGGGAAGATGGTGGCCACACCATGAGTTTATCTCCTTTTATGCCCATAGCAGCCAATGACTCAGAGGTATTCTTTGCAGCATGAGATGGTGCATTGTCATGCATGAAGATGGTTTTTCTCCTGAAGGCACGTTTCTGCTTTTTATACCATGGAAGAAAGTTGTCAGTCAGAAACTCCGTATACTTTGCATAGGTCATTTTCACACCTTCAGGAACCTTGAAGGGCCCTAACAGCTGTTTCCCCATGATTCCTGCCCAAAACATGACTCCTCCACCTCCTTGCTGATGTTGCAGCCTTCTTGGGACATGGTGGCCATCCACTACTCCATCCATCTGGACCATCCAGTGTTGCTCGACACTCATCAGTAAACAAGACTGTTTGAAAATTAGTCTTCATGTATGTCTTGGCCCACTGCAACCGTTTCTGCTTGTGAACATTGTTTAAGGGTGGCCGAATAGTAGGTTTATGCACCACAGCAAGCCTTTGAAGGATCCTACACCTTGAGGTTCGAGGGACTCCAGAGACACCAGCAGCTTCAAATAACTGTTTGCCTCTTTGTAATGGTATTTTGGTAGCTGCTCTCTTAATCCTATGAATTTGTCTGGCAGAAACCTTCCTCATTATGCCTTTATCTGCATGAACTCTGTCTGTGCTCTGTTTCCGTCACAAATCGCTTCACACTATGATGATCACTCTTAAGTTTTCATCAAATATCTAATGTTTTCATACCTCGCCCAAGGCATTGCACTATTTAACGCTTTTCAACAGCAGACAGATCCTTTTTATTTCCCATATTGCTTGAAACCTGTGGCCTGCTTAATAACGTGGAACATCATTTTTAAGTAGTTTTCCTTTAATTAGAATCACCTGGAAAACTAATTATCACATGTGTTTAAGATTGATTTCAGTGATCCATTGAGCCCCGGGACACAATACCATCCAATGGTTTATTTGAAAAACAAAACAATTAAATCTTTAAGACACTTAAATACAATTTGCATAATAATTCGGGACACAGTGTATATATAGCGTAAAAATATATATTTTTAAATTCCCTAAATAGAGAAAAAAATATTTTACCTATAAATACACTATAAAGACAGATGTAAATAAAATGGTACCGCTGAAACGTCATCTTGTCCCGCAAAAAAACCAAGCTGCCATACATCAGCAGAAAAATAAAAGTTAGAGCTCTCAGAGTAAAGCAATGCAAAAATAATTATTTTTTCTATAAAATAGTTTTTATTATGTAAACACCAAAAGTTAAAAAAAGATGTAAATGAGGTATTGCTGTAATCGTACTGACCCGAAGAATAAAGCGGTCTTACCAATTTTACCACAAGCGGAACGGTATTAAAAAACAAACAAAAAAAAAGCAATTCTTGAATGAATTGCTGGTTTTCCTTCATTCTGTCTCCCAAAAATCAGAATAGAAAGCGATCAAAAATGTCAAGCGCCCAAAAATGCTACCAATAAAAACGTCAGCTCATAAAAAACAAGCCCTTACATGACTGTTGGCCGAAAAATAAAAAAATTATAGCTCTCAAAATATGGTGATGCAATAAAAAGCGTCATTTAGCGTGTGAAGGCAACCAAGCATAACAATCCGATATAAATCGGTATCGCTGTAATCGCACCGACTAAGAATAAAGTCACCTAATCGCGTATACCGTACGAGGAACGGAGTAAAAAATACATAAAACCAATTCTGCACATGCTGTTGATTTTTTTTCATTCTGCCTCCCAAAGATTGAAGTAAGGCTTTCCATGTAAATCTCTGAAATACGTGACTCAGACAGAACCTCTGGCGGAAGATTCTATATGAGGCAGAGGGAGGCACTGTGGACTCCGTCTGACCCGTGATCCGGCGGTGTCCGTCCTTTTAGGATTGCATAAAAGTGCCGTCGACCAGTTTTGAGCGCTTCAGAAAAGGACATTGCTGAACAGAGGCCAGATAGAGTCCAGAGTAACTGCTGCTTCATTATAGTGAATGAATCCATCGGAAGTTTCATCTGTCACGTCACTTGGAGATTTAGATGGAAACCCAAAAGTGCTCATCGTAGAGCGCCGGATAATTGTGATCCCAAATCTTATGCAAAATGTTGCCAATAAAACCTTCAACTCAATCTGCAAAAAAAAAAGGAAGTCCTCACTCAGGCATGTCATCTGTTAAAGGAAATATAGGGGGCTTCCATGTTACTGGTAGCACAAAGGTTCTAGAAAAAGCAAAATAGCTCCTCACTCGCCAAAAGAAATTCAGCAAATTCTGTGCTCCCAAATCCAAATGCCTCCCTCCCTTCTGAACCTGTGTTCCTAAACAACATTTAGTGCCCATGTTTGGCATTTCTGTAGTGATGAGAGCCCACCTAATTTACAGGTGTGTGTCTCCAGAATACAGGCTGGGCATAATGTACTGGTCACTGCAGTGTACTGGTCACTACAACAGGACATAAAAAAAAACTAAATTTTAGCATAAGTGAAAAAAATAAAATTTGTCGCCATGTTCTGAGACCCACTATATTTTCATTTTTCAGTTGATGGAATTACGCGAGGGCTTGTTTTTGACACTCTGCACTCATGTTCTGATTTATACCATTTTCGGGGAGATACATTTTGACTGCTTTGTATTACATCCTTTTTTTATTATGGCAACCAAAAAACAACTGCAACTCTGGCAGTTTGATATTTTTTCCTCTTTAGAATGTCCACCATATGGGTTTATAAATTATAGATTTTGATAAAACTTTTAATGAAAGTTATTGTTCTATTTAGAATTCATTTTTAAACATTTTTTTCTATATTTCTTTTAAAAATGTTTATACTTTTTAGTCCACCAAAGGTGGCCCATGGAAACCCATCCGCATCTGTGATCATGCCATAGTCATAGGGGACAACGGCCATCTGGAACGGTCTGTTATGGGCGCTGTCAAACTGACAGCAGCAATTAAGGAGCTAACAGTGTTAATGCCGAGAACTGGTTATGGATGACATGTTTATTGGTACCATTTGAATGTATTTTTTACCATTTATTTGTTTTTTTTATGTGAATTATGATGTTCAAAAGGCAGAATAAATTGTTAGTCATAACAAATTTGTAGTTTATTCATGTTTAATCACTTTCTTAACCCCTTAAGCCCCGAGGGTGGTTTGCACGTTAATGACCGGGCCAATTTTTACAATTCTGACCACTGTCCCTTTATGAGGTTATAACTCTGGAACGCTTCAACGGATCTTTTCGATTCTGACACTGGTTTCTCGTGACGTATTGTACTTCATGTTAGTGGTAAAATTTATTCGATATAACTTGCATTATTTGGGAAAAAAACGGAAATTTGGTGAAAATTTCGCAATTTTCCAACTTTGAATTTTTATACCCTTAACCCCTTTCTGCCATTAGACGTACTATTGCGTCAATGTGGGGTGGGCTTTACTTCCCAAGGACGCAATAGTACGTCATATGCGATCGGCAGCGCTCACGGGGGGAGCGCCGCCGATCGCGGCCGGGTGTCAGCTGTTTATCGCAGCTGACATCCGGCACTATGTGCCAGGAGCGGTCACGGACCGCCCCCGGCACATTAACCCCCGGCACACCGCGATCAAAGATGATCGCGATGTGCCGGCGGTACAGGGAAGCACCGCGCAGGGAGGGGGCTCCCTGCGGGCTTCCCTGAGCCCCCCGCAGCAACGCGATGTGCTCGCGTTGCTGCGAGGGTCTCACCTCCCTCCCTGCTCCCTCCAGCCCTGGATCCAAGATGGCCGCGGATCCGGGTCCTGCAGGGAGGGAGGTGGCTTCACAGAGCCTGCTCAGAGCAGGCACTGTGAAGGCTGCAGCGCTGCATGTCAGATCAGTGATCTGACAGAGTGCTGTGCAAACTGTCAGATCACTGATCTGTGATGTCCCCCCTGGGACAAAGTAAAAAAAAAAAATTTCAAATGTGTAAAAAAAATTAAAAAAAATATTCCAAAATAATGAAAAAAAAAAATATATTATTCCCATAAATACATTTCTTTATCTAAATAAAAAAAAAAAAAACAATAAAAGTACACATATTTAGTATCGCCGCGTCCGTAACGGCCCGACCTATAAAACTGGCCCACTAGTTAACCCCTTCAGTAAACATCGTAAGAAAAAAAAAAAAAAAACGAGGCAAAAAACAACGCTTTATTATCATACCGCCGAACAAAAAGTGGAATAACACGCGATCAAAAAGACAGATATAACTAACCATGGTACCGCTGAAAACGTCATCTTGTCCCGCAAAAAACGAGCCGCCATACAGCATCATCAGCAAAAAAATAAAAAAGTTATAGTCCTGAGAATAAAGTGATGCAAAAATAATTATTTTTTCTATAAAATAGTTTTTATCGTATAAAAGCGCCAAAACATAAAAAAATGATATAAATGAGGTATCGCTGTAATCGTACTGACCCGAAGAATAAAACTGCTTCATCAATTTTACCAAACGCGGAACGGTATAAACGCCTCCCCCAAAAGAAATTCATGAATAGCTGGTTTTTGGTCATTCTGCCTCACAAAAATCGGAATAAAAAGCGATCAAAAAATGTCACGTGCCCGAAAATGTTACCAATAAAAACATCAACTCGTCCCGCAAAAAACAAGACCTCACATGACTCTGTGGACCAAAATATAGAAAAATTATAGCTCTCAAAATGTGGTAACGCAAAAAATATTTTTTGCAATAAAAAGCGTCTTTCAGTGTGTGACGGCTGCCAATCATAAAAATCCGCTAAAAAACCCGCTATAAAAGTAAATCAAACCCCCCTTCATCACCCCCTTAGTTAGGGAAAAATTTAAAAAATGTATTTATTTCCATTTTCCCATTAGGGCTAGGGTTAGAGTTAGGGCTAGGGTTAGGGCTAGGGTTAGGTTTAGGGCTAGGGTTAGGGCTAGGGTTAGGGCTAGGGCTACAGTTTGGGTTGGGGCTAAAGTTACAGTTAGGGTTTAGATTACATTTACGGTTGGGAATAGGGTTGGGATTAGGGTTAGGGGTGTGTCAGGGTTAGAGGTGTGGTTAGGGTTACTGTTGGGATTAGGGTTAGGGATGTGTTTGGATTAGGGTTTCAGTTATAATTGGGGGGTTTCCACTGTTTAGGCACATCAGGGGCTCTCCAAACGCGACATGGCGTCCGATCTCAATTCCAGCCAATTCTGCGTTGAAAAAGTAAAACAGTGCTTCTTCCCTTCCGAGCTCTCCCGTGTGCCCAAACAGGGGTTTACCCCAACATATGGGGTATCAGCGTACTCAGGACAAATAGGACAACAACTTTTGGGGTCCAATTTCTCCTGTTACCCTTGGGAAAATACAAAACTCGGGGCTAAAACATATTTTTTGTGGGAAAAAAAAAGATTTTTTATTTTCACGGCTCTGCGTTATAAACTGTAGTGAAACACTTGGGGGTTCAAAGTTCTCACAACACATCTAGATTAGTTCCCTGGGGGGTCTAGTTTCCAATATGGGGTCACTTGTGGGGGGTTTCTACTGTTTAGGTACATTAGGGGTTCTGCAAACGCAATGTGACGTCTGCAGACCATTCCATCTAAGTCTGCATTCCAAATGGCGCTCCTTCCCTTCCGAGCTCTGCCATGCGCTCAAACGGTGGTTTCCCCCAACATACGGGGTATCAGCGTACTCAGGACAAATTGGACAACAACTTTTGGGGTCGAATTTCTCCTCTTACCCTCGGGAAAATACAAAACTGGCGGCTAAAAAATAATTTTGGGGGGAAAGATTTTTTTTTTTAATTTTCACGGCTCTGCGTTACAAACTGTAGTGAAACACTTGGGGGTTCAAAGCTATCACAACACATCTAGATGAGTTCCTTAGGGGGTCTAGTTTCCAAAATGGTGTCACTTGTGGGAGGTTTCTACTGTTTAGGTACATTAGGGGCTCTGCAAATGCAATGTGACACCTGCAGACCATTCCATCTAAGTCCTCATTCCAAATGGAGCTCCTTCCCTTCCGAGCCTTCCCATGCGCCCAAACAGTGGTTCCCCCCCACATATGGGGTATCAGCGCACTCAGGACAAATTGGACAACAAATTGTGGGGTCGAATTTCTCCTGTTACCCTCGGGAAAATACAAAACTGGGGGCTAAAAAATAATTTTTGTGGGAAAAAATTTTTGTTTTATTTTTACGGCTCTCCATTATAAACTTCTGTGAAGCCCTTGGTGGGTCAAAGCGCTCAGCACACATCTAGATAAGTTCCTAAGGGGGTCTACTTTCCAAAATGGTGTCACTTGTGGGGGGTTTCTACTGTTTAGGTACATTAGGGGCTCTGCAAACGCAATGTGACACCTGCAGACCATTCCATCTAAGTCTGCATTCAAATGGCACTCCTTCCCTTCTGAGCCCTCCCATGTGCCCAAACAGTGGTTCCCCCCACATATGGTGTATCATCGCACTCAGGACAAATTGGGCAACAAATTTTGGGGTCCAATTTCTCCTGTTACCCTCAGGAAAATACAAAACTGGGGGCTAAAAAAATAATTTTTGTGGGAAAAAAATTTTGTTTTATTTTTACGGCTCTGCATTATAAACTTCTGTGAAGCACTTGGTGGGTCAAAGTGCTCACCACACCTCTAGATAAGTTCCTTAGGGGGTCTACTTTCCAAAATGGTGTCATTTGTGGGGGGTTTCAATGTTTAGGCACATCAGTGGCTCTTCAAACGCAACATGGCGTCCCATCTCAATTCCTGTCAATTTTGCTTTGAAAAGTCAAACGGCGCTCCTTCCCTTCCGAGCTCTCCCATCCACCCAAACAGTGGTTTACCCCCACATATGGGGTATCAGCGTACTCAGGACAAATTGTACAACAACCGTTGGGGTCCAATTTCTTCTCTTACCCTTGGGAAAATAAAAAATTGGGGGCAAAAAGATAATTTTTGTGAAAAAATATGATTTTTTATTTTTACGGTTCTACATTATAAACTTCTGTGAAGCACTTGGTGGGTCAAAGTGCTCACCACACCTCTAGATAAGTTCCTTAGGGGGTCTACTTTCCAAAATGGTGTCACTTGTGGGGGGTTTCAATGTTTAGGCACATCAGTGGCTCTTCAAACGCAACATGAGGTCCCATCTCAATTCCTGTCAATTTTGCATTGAAAAGTCAAACGGCGCTCCTTCCCTTCCGAGCTCTCCCATCCGCCCAAACAGTGGTTTACCCCCACATATGGGCTATCAGCGTACTCAGGACAAATTGTACAACAACTTTTGGGGTCCAATTTCTTCTCTTACCCTTGGGAAAATAAAAAATTGGGGGCGAAAAGATAATTTTTGTGAAAAAATATGATTTTTTATTTTTACGGTTCTACATTATAAACTTCTGTGAAGCACTTGTTGGGTCAAAGTGCTCACCACACCTCTAGATAAGTTCCTTAGGGGGTCTACTTTCCAAAATGGTGTCACTTGTGGGGGGTTTCAATGTTTAGCCACATCAGGGGCTCTCCAATCGAAACATGGCGTCCCATCTCAATTCCAGTCAATTTTGCATTGAAAGTCAAATGGCACTCCTTCGCTTCCGAGCTCTGTCATGCGCCCAAACAGTGGTTTACCCCCACATGTGGGGTATTGGCATACTCAGGACAAATTGTACAACAATGTTTGGGGTCCATTTTCTCGTGTTACCCTTGGTAAAATAAAACAAATTGGAGCTGAATTAAATTTTTTGTGAAAAAAAGTTAAATGTTCATTTTTATTTAAACATTCAAAAAATTCCTGTGAAGCACCAGAAGGGTTAATAAACTTCTTGAATATGGTTTTGAGCACCTTGAGGGGTGTAGTTTTTAGAATGGTGTCACACTTGGGTATTTTCTATCATATAGACCCCTCAAAATGACTTCAAATGAGATGTGGTCCCTAAAATAAAATGGTGTTGTAGAAATGAGAAATTGCTGGTCAACTTTTAACCCTTATAACTCCCTAACAAAAAAAAATTTTGTTTCCAAAATTGTGCTGATGTAAAGTAGACATGTGGGAAATGTTATTTATTAAGTATTTTGTGTGACATATCTCTGTGATTTAATTGCATAAAAATTCAAAGTTGGAAAATTGCGAAATTTTCATAATTTTCGCCAAATTTCCGTTTTTTTCACAAATAAACGCAGGTACTATCAAATAATTTTTACCATTGTCATGAAGTACAATATGTCACGAGAAAACAATGTCAGAATCACCAGGATCCATTGAAGCGTTCCAGAGTTATAACCTCATAAAGGGACAGTGGTCAGAATTGTAAAAATTGGCCCGGTCATTAACGTGCAAACCACCCTTGGGGGTAAAGGGGTTAAATCACAGAGATATGTCATGCAAAATACTTAATAAGTAACATTTCCCACATGTCTACTTTACATCAGCACAATTTTGAAACCAAAATTTTTTTTTTGTTAGGGAGTTATAAGGGTTAAAAGTTGACCAGCAATTTCTCATTTTTGCAACACCATTTTTTTTTTTAGGGACCACATCTCATTTGAAGTCATTTTGAGGGGTCTATATGATAGAAAATACCCAAGTGTGACACCATTCTAGAAACTGCACCCCTCAAGGTGCTCAAAACCATATTCAAGAAGTTTATTAACCCTTCAGGTGTTTTACAGGAATTTTTGGAATGTTTAAATAAAAATGAACATTTAACTTTTTTTCACACAAAATTTATTTCAGCTCCAATTTGTTTTATTTTACCAAGGGTAACAGGAGAAAATGGACCCCAAAAGTTGTTGTACAATTTGTCCTGAGTACGTTGATACCCCATATGTGGGAATACACCACTGTTTGGGCGCATGGCAGATCTCGGAAGGAAAGGAGCGCCATTTGACTTTTCAATGCAAAATTGACTGGAATTGAGATGGGACACCATGTTGCGTTTGGAGAGCTCCTGATGTGCCTAAACATTGAAACCCCCCACAAGTGACACCATTTTGGAAAGTAGACCCCTTAAGGAACTTATCTAGATGTGTGGTGAGCACTTTGACCCACCAAGTGCTTCATAGAAGTTTATAATGCAGAGCCGTAAAAATAAAAAATCATATTTTTTCACAAAAATGATCTTTTTGCCATTTTTTTTATTTTCCCAAGGGTAAAAGAAATTAGACCACAAAAGTTGTTGTGCAATTGTTCCTGAGTACGCTGATACCCCTTATGTGTGTATAAACCATTGTTTGGGCGCATGGCAGAGCTCGGAAAGGAAGGAGCGCCATTTGACTTTTCAATGCAAAATTGACTGGAATTGAGATGGGACGCCATGTTGCGTTTGGAGAGCCCTTGATGTGCCTAAACATTGAAACCCCCCACAAGTGACACCATTTTGGAAAGTAGACCCCCTAAAGAACTTATCTAGATGTGTTTTGAGAGCTTTGAGCCCCCAAGTGTTTCACTACAGTTTATAACGCAAAGCCGTGAAAATAAAAATTCTTTTTTTTTTTTCACAAAAATGATTTTTTAGTCCCCAGTTTTGTATTTTCACAAGGGTAACAGGATAAATTGGACCCCAAAGGTTGTTGTCCAATTTGTCCTGTGTACGCTGATACCCCATATGTGGGGGGGAAGCACTATTTGGGCGCATGGCAGAGCTCGGAAGGGAAGGAGCGCCATTTGGAATACAGACTTAGATGGATTGGTCTGCAGGCGTCACATTGCATTTGCAGAGCCCCTGATGTACACAAACAGTAGAAACCCCCCACAAGTGACCCCATATTGGAAACTAGACCTCCCAAGGAACCTATCTAGATGTGTTGTGAGAACTTTGAACCCCCAAGTGTTTTACTGCAGTTTACAACGCAGAGCTGCGAAAATAAAAAAAATCTTATTTTTCCCACAAAAATGATTTTTAGCCCCCCACATTTTTATTTTCCCAAGGATAACAAGAGAACTTGGACCCCAAAAGTTGTTGTCCAACTTGTCCTGAGTACGCTGATACCCCATATGTTGGGGTAAACCCCTGTTTGGGCGCACCGGAGATCTCGGAAGGGAAGGAGCACTGTTTTACTTTTTCAACGCAGAATTTGCTGGAATTGAGATCGGACGCCATGTCGCGTTTGGAGAGCCCCTGATGTGCCTGAACAGTGGAAACTCCCCAATTCTACCTGAAACCCTAACCCTAACACACCCCTAACCCTATTCCCAACAGTAACCCTAACCACACCCCTAACCCTGACACACCCCTAATTCTAATCCCAACCCTAATCCCAACCGTAAATATAATCCAAACCCTAACTTTAGCCCCAACCCTAACTTTAGCCCCAACCCTAACCCTAACTTTAGCTCCAACCCTGGCCCCAACCCTAACTTTAGCCCCAACCCTAACTTTAGCCCCAACCCTAACCCTAACTTTAGCTCCAACCCTAACCCCAACCCCAATCCTAGCCCTAACCCTAGCCCCAACCCTAACCCTAGCCCTGATGGGAAAATGGAAATAAATACATTTTTTTAATTTTATTATTTTTCCCTAACTAAGGGGGTGATGAAGGGGGGTTTGATTTACTTTTATAGCGTTTTTTATATCGGATTTTTATGATTGGCAGCCATCACACACTAAAATACGCTTTTTTTTATAGCAAAAAAGTTTTTGCGTCTCCACATTTTGAGACCTATAATTTTTCCATATTTTGGTCCACAGAGTCATGTGAGGTCTTGTTTTTTGCGGGACGAGTTGACGTTTTTATTGGTAACATTTTTGGACACGTGACAGTTTTTGATCACTTTTTATTCCGATTTTTGTGAGGCAGAATGACCAAAAACCAGCTATTCATGAACTTCTTTTGGGGGAGGCGTTTATACCGTTCCGCGTTTGGTAAAGTGGATGAAGCAGTTTTATTCGGCGGGTCAGTACGATTACAGCGATACCTCATTTATATTATTTTTTTATGTTTTGGCGCTTTTATACGATAAAAGCTATTTTATAGAAAAAATAATTATTTTGGCATCGCTTTATTCTCAGGACTATAACTTTTTTATTTTTTTGCTTATTATGCTTTGTGGCGGCTCGTTTTTTGCGGGACAAGATGACGTTTTCAGCGGTATCATGGTTATTTATATCCGTCTTTTTGATCGCGTGTTATTCCACTTTTTGATCGGCGGTATGATAATAAAGCGTTGTTTTTTGGCTCGTTTTTTTTTCTTACAGTGTTCACTGAAGGGGTTAACTAGTAGGACAGTTTTATAGGTCGGGTCGTTACGGACGCGGCGATACTAAATATGTGCACTTTTATTGTTTGTTTTTTTAGAGAAAGAAATGTATTTATGGGAATAATATTTTTTTTTTAATTTATTTAGTAATTTTTTTTTTACATATGTGGAATTTTTTTTTTACTTTGTCCCAGGGGGGGGGGACATCACAGATCACCGATCTTACAGTTTGCACAGCACTCTGTAAGATCGGCGATCTCACTGACATCGCTGCAGGCTTACAGAGCTGCAGGCGACCCGGAAGTGCTCCCTGCAGGACCCGGATGCAGCCCCGCGGCCATTTTGGATCCGGGGACTGCAGGAAGAAGATGCTCGGTACACGGTGAGTACATCACCGTGTACCGATCGTCTCAGGGAAGCACGCAGGGAGCCCCCTCCCTGCGCGATGCTTCCCTGTACCGCCGGCACATCGCAATCATGTTTGATCGCTGTGTGGCGGGGGTTAATGTGCCGGGAGCGGTCAGTGACCGCTCCTGGCACATAGTGCCGGATGTCAGCTGCGATAGTCAGCTGACACCCGGCCTGACACCCGGCCGCGCTCCCCCCGTGAGCGCGGCCGATCGCATATGACGTACTATCCCGTCACTGGGAATTAAGTCCCAGGTCACCTGGACGGGATAGTACGTCATATGGGATTAAGGGGTTAAAATAATTTTTTTTGTTTCTAAAGGTTATCATGTACTGACATATTATAAGAGACATTTTTTCCCCCATTAACAGTGTGTGAGGGCTTAATTTTTACATAATGAACAGTAGTTGATCAAGTGAGCAAATCTCATGCACCATTGGTTAATTCTGTGCCAACTTGGTGTGATCTCTCAATAGGTCCAGAAAATAGCTAAAGTTCCAAATAACCCCCGACTGCGAAAATAACTGATTAAAAAAAAACAACACACCTTTTATTCCATCTTTAAAAAAAAAAAAAAAAAAAAAATTGAACAGCAACAATAAAAATATAAAGGCAAACAAGGTAACATTTCTACTATATTTGGCCTTTTACAAGCCAGAAATAGCCAAAAATTATTTTTGGAGCCTCATATTCCTTGGAACTTATGATAAATGGTAGTATTTAATGGATCTATTTTAGGATTTAAGAGACTATCACTTTTTATCTAAAGGTACCGTCACACTAAGCGACGCTGCAGCGATACCGACAACGATCCGGATCGCTGCAGCGTCGCTGTTTGGTCGCTGGAGAGCTGTCACACAGACAGCTCTCCAGCGACCAACTATGCCGGTAACCAGGGTAAACATCGGGTTACTAAGCGCAGGGCCGCGCTTAGTAACCCGATGTTTACCCTGGTTACCAGCGTAAAAGTAAAAAAAAAAAACAACACTACATACTTACCTTCCGCTGTCTGTCCCTCGGCGCTCTGCTTCTCTGCCCTGTGTAAGCACAGCGGCCGGAAAGCAGAGCGGTGACGTCACCGCTGTGCTTTCCGGCCGCTGTGCTTACACAGGGCAGAGAAGCAGAGCGCCGAGGGACAGACAGTGGAAGGTAAGTATGTAGTGTTTGGTTTTTTTTAACTTTTACGCTGGTAACCAGGGTAAACATCGGGTTACTAAGCGCGGCCCTGCGCTTAGTAACCCGATGTTTACCCTGGTTACCAGCGAAGACATCGCTGAATCGGCATCACACACGCCGATTCAGCGATGTCAGCAGGAAGTCCAGCGACGAAATAAAGTGCTGGACTTTCTGCAGCGACCAACGACATCACAGCAGGATTCTGATCGCTGCTGTGTGTCAAACTGAACGATATCGCTAGCCAGGACGCTGCAACGTCACGGATCGCTAGCGATATCGTTAAGTGTGACGGTACCTTAAGGTAAGCTAGTTTTAGCTCAGGACATTACAGATAACATGAGCGAGTATCGTCGGCTCCTCCTTATTTGGCTCGCTGATAGAGCTTACCGAATAGCTGCAGCGGGAACCCGGATACCTTGATCACTCCCGACAATCAGGTGTCTGGCGCCACAGCCAATTAGGTGTAGAGGCTGTATGACAGTCACAACACACAGGCTCTCCATGCATGTGTTGTGACTGTCACACAAACGCGACAGATGCAGCTGTGGTGCCAGACATCTGATTATTGGGAGCGATCAAGGTATCCGGGTTCCCACTGTAGCTATTCAGTAAGCTCCATTAGTGAGCCGAATAAGGAGGGATCCAATGATATTCGCTCATGTCTAAATACAGATGAAGTGGGGACAATTTTTATTTTCCTCAAGATTTTAAAATATAAACCCTGCTACTATGTAAAAAATGGAAATAGCTTTTTATGTTTCTTGGCATGGTCTAAAGTGTCAAGAGGAGACGACACGTGTCAGCTCTATCGTAGCTTCCCCCCTTCACAATGGCCAAAGTCAGGGACTACATTGTGACAGGCTGTAGCTCAGTCTGAATAGCAGTTGCAACAGTGATCCAGCTCAAGATATCACGTGTTAAAATTGGAGTCAAGGGTAACAGCTAGACACATACAAGCCAGACATCTCAAGCTAGGTTGAGCCTGCAGCGGTAAGAACCTCAGCTTCAATTAGCCCAGGAACACTGCAGAAGCTGCGACCCAGGCTGAGATGTGGCCACTAGTGACCAGCACTTATACATCCTTTGACAACATTGGCAAGAAAAGGATCGGATCAAAGGTGTTTCCAACTATCACTTTAACAAATGTATTGGCAATATGACTTTGTGGCACTAAGTATTACAGGCTTTCCTCCTACTGAACAGCTCTACTATTCTCAAAGTGGCTGCTGATGTAGAAGCATTGAAACCGTTCACTGAATGAGGACCTACAAAACTCAGAAAATAATCCACCGTATTACAACACTATCATTAATGGGGTAGACTAGTATACTATAACCTTTATTAATAATGTTTAAGGTACTAAATAACAAGGCGACCGTGCTTTCTTCAATCAGTCCAATAGAACAGATTTGGGATCATATTATGGCCAATGATATACAGTAACTAAACATGTATCATCTCATCTTCCATATACTTTTGTTATTTATTTCTAATCAGTCACCATATACCGATATAGTTGTGAGTTAAACTGGTTATAGAAGAAGACAGGTCCCATATATTTTAACCAATACCTTATTTAACTCCCTTAGGGAACTTGCGTTATGCCCCTGTATTATAAGAATACCAATATTGGTTTCCCATTATATCCCTACAGGGTTAAAGTGCTAATCAAGTGGCTTGGTCCTCAAAAGGACCTCAGTAAACCTGACAAAAATATAATACATGTGTAAACCTAAAACACTCCTATCTGAGCTCATTCACTGGCATAAGAATAGTTCCTAAGGCCGGGGTCACACTTGCGTGTGCAATGCGGGAAACTCGGGTGAGTTTCTCACCTCAATACCCGGCACCGGAGCATGCGGCTGCATGTATTTCTATGCAGCCGCAAGCTCCGGTCCAAAGTGCCGCCGACAGTGCCGGGTATTGATGAGAGTTTCTCGCATTGCACACGCAAGTGTGACCCCAGTCTGTGTAAATCTGTCACTATTATATAATTCACCTCAGGTAAAGAGAGTTAAATAAGGCTTTGATTAAAATATATGGAACCAATCTTTTATCACTACTATATTGATATATGGTGAGGGATTAGCGATAAATTACAAAAGTATATGGATACATATTACTGTAAATCTTTGTCCACAATCTGTTCCCAAATCAGTTCTAGTGGACGGATTGTAGAGAGCACAGTGGCTTTTAGAATTTTAAACATTATTAATACAGGTTATATTTTTATACTAGTCCACCCGATCAGTGATTGTGTAGAAGCACTTGATCATGTGTTTGCCTCTGCATCCTCCAATAGAAAACAAATACACATGAGAAAATGGTTTACAAGTCTAGGAGAATAACACATCTTAAGGAAGTTGAAATAATGTTGAATCATCACTGCTTGTAGTGACTGTGCAGCGGTCTTTCACGTTTCTCATCCAAAAACTGAAATCATTTAACAGCTAAAGGTTTTTACAAACAAAGCAGCAAAGACCAGGGTGATCTGGACAGCAAAGTGGCTCGCCTTGCAGCGCTGGAGCCATGGATTCAAATCCAACCAAGGACAACATCTGCACGGAGTTTGAATGTTCTTGTGTTTCCATTGGTGATCTCCAAGCACTCCAGTGTCCTTCCACACGCCAAAGACATGCTGATAAGGAATTTAGAATGTAAGCACTCATGGGGACAATGATGATGCAGTCTGTAAAATGCCAAGAAATTATTGGCACGGTGTATTGAAAGTATGAAGGCCCCATTCTCTCCACAGTGCCAGTATAAATGCTAGTAGTGGCAACTAGTTTCTGAATATCATTTTCAAGGTACTGGAGGGCAAGCAACGGAGTTCCTTCCTGTGCCCCCTAAAACATATTTTACCTCATTAAAAAATCAGCCAAAACACTAGTTCACAAGGCAAATCATGAGACTTAATATTTAGCAGGTGCCGGGAAAGGTCAGAGAGGCCCGGCACCTGCGCACTGCAGTACTTTGCTCTGTCCTCAACAGGGAGACAAAGTACGCCTGTGCCGGAGACGCAGCGTGAAGACAAGAGGACGTCATCGTAAGAAGATGGGAGGCCCCGGACCGCGACGCCCATCGGACCGGGACCGCCCCTGGGTGAGTATAATCTAACCTTTTTTTTTCTTACCTTTCAGGATACATCAGGGGCTTATCTACAGCATTCCAGAATGCTGTAGATAAGCCCCTGATGCCAGTGGCCTTATCTCATACGATTTTTGGGGTGACAGATTCCCTTTAATTGGATGCTATTATAGCTTCTACCATGGCAAGCAGTTTGTGCACTGTGTATGCTCTCATTTTCATGTGCATTTGGATTTTTAACTTGTAATAATGAAGTTATTGTATTTTATTTATTTACTGGATCTCTTCGTACGGCTACTCTGTTAGTTCCGAAATTGTGATTATTTGAAGTGAAGTGCCAGTCATTTTTTCATCATCTGGACACCCCTTAGACTTATTTCCCATAGGGAAGGCAACAACGGTTTATTAGTCTGTTTTTTAATCATTGTATACATTGTGCTAAACAAGCACTGTGTATACAGGAACGGTGCTTCCTCCAGACCCAGTGGAAGGGAGCTGAAACCACTGGGCCCCAAGAGACCCAGAAAGCTCTGCTACCTCTGAAACTAGGGTTAATATACTAGTCCAGGGCCCAGGGGAAAGTAAAAAAAAAAATAAAACATTTTTTTTTTTTACTTTCCCAAGTGTTGACATGCCTCCCAAAAGGTGGCATGACCTCTTTTTTTTTTGCTTGTTTGGAGAGGGGGTGAATGCAGCACAATATGTGAAATAAATGTAAAAGATCATTTAAAGAAGTAATACATCTAAAAAGCGAACACGCATATCTATGCCACTGCCAATTCAAATTGTTGTTACAAGCTTTGCTCCAGTACAAAATTAAACCACTGAATCAAAATAAAATAAAAAATTTTTTAATACCAAATCATACATAATGTGACTGGTCAGGAACAGGGGTAAATGGCCCAGTCCTGAACTGATTAACCCCTTTACCCCCAAGGGTGGTTTGCATGTCAATGACCAGGCCAATTTTTACAATTCTGACCACTGTCCCTTTATGAGGTTATAACTCCGAAACGCTTCAACGGATCCTGGTGATTCTGACATTGTTTTCTCGTGACATATTGTTCTTCACGATAGTGGTAAAATTTCTTTGATAGTACCTGCGTTTATTTGTGAAAAAAACGGAGTTTGGCGAAAATTTTGAAAATTTCGCAATTTTCAAACTTTGAATTTTTATGCAATTAAATCACAGAGATATGTCACACAAAATACTTAATAAGTAACATTTCCCACATGTCTCCTTTACATCAGCATAATTTTGGAACCAATTTTTTTTTTTTGTTAGGGAGTTATAAGGGTTAAAAGTTGACCAGCAATTTCTCATTTTTACAACACCATTTTTTTTTAGGGACCACGTCTCATTTGAAGTCATTTTGAGGGGTCTATATGATAGAAAATGCCCAAGTGTGACACCATTCTAAAAACTGCACCCCTCAAGGTGCTCAAAACCACATTCAAGAAGTTTATTAACCCTTCAGGTGTTTAATAGGAATTTTTGGAATGTTTAAATAAAAATGAACATTTAACTTTTTTACACAAAAAATTTACTTCAGCTCCAATTTGTTTTATTTTACCAAGGGTAACAGGAGAAAATGGACACCAAAAGTTGTGGTCCAATTTGTCCTGAGTACGCTGATACCCCATATTTGGCAGTAAACCACTGTTTGGGCGCATGGGAGAGCTCGGAAGGGAAGGAGCGCCGTTTGACTTTTCAATGCAAAATTGACAGAAATTGAGATGGGACGCCATGTTGCGTTTGGAGAGCCACTGATATGCCTAAGCATTGAAACCCCCCACAAGTGACACCATTTTGGAAAATAGACCCCCTAAGGAACTTATCTAGAGGTGTGGTGAGCACTTTGACCCACCAAGTGCTTCACAGAAGTTTATAATGCAGAACCGTAAAAATAAAAAATCATATTTTTTCACAAAAATTATATTTTTGCCCCCAATTTTTTATTTTTCCAAGGGTAAGAGAAGAAATTGGACCTCAAAAGTTGTTGTCCAATTTGTCCCGAGTACGCTGATACCCCATATGTGGCAGTAAACCACTGTTTGGGCGCATGGGAGAGCTCGGAAGGGAAGGAGCACCGTTTGACTTTTCAATGCAAAATTGACAGAAATTGAGATGGGACGCCATGTTGCGTTTGGAGAGCCACTGATATGCCTAAGCATTGAAACCCCACACAAGTGACACCATTTTGGAAAGTAGACCCCCTAAGGAACTTATCTGGATGTGTGGTGAGCACTTTGACCCACCAAGGGCTTCACAGAAGTTTATAATGCAGAGCCATAAAAATAAAACAAAATTTTTTTCCCACAAAAATTATTTTTTAGCCCCCAGTTTTGTATTTTCCCTAGGGTAACAGGAGAAATTGGACCCCAAAAGTTGTTGTCCAATTTGTCCTGAGTACGCTGATACCCCATATGTGGGGGGGAACCACCGTTTGGGCGCATGGGAGGGCTCGGAAGGGAAGGAGCGCCATTTGGAATGCAGACTTAGATGGAATGGTCTGCAGGCGTCACATTGCGTTTGCAGAGCCCCTAATGTACCTAAACAGTAGAAACCCCCCACAAGTGACACCATTTTGGAAAGTAGACCCCCTAAGGAACTCATCTTGATGTGTTGTGAGAGCTTTGAACCCCCAAGTATTTCACTACAGTTTATAACGCAGAGCCGTGCAAATAAAAAATATTTTTTTTTCCACAAAAATTATATTTTAGCCCCTAGTTTTGTATTTTTCCAAGGTTAGCAGGAGAAATTGGACCCTAAGTGTTGTTGTCCAATTTGTCCTGAGTACGCTGATACCCGATATGTGGGGGGGAACCACCGTTTGGGCGCATGGGAGGGCTCGGAAGGGAAGGAGCATCATTTGGAATGCAGACTTAGATGGATTGGTCTGCAGGCGTCACATTGCGTTTGCAGAGCCCCTAATGTACCTAAACAGTAGAAACCCCCCACAAGTGACCCCATATTGGAAACTAGACCCCTCAATGAACTTATCTAGATGTGTTGTGAGAACTTTGAACCCCCAAGTGTTTCACTACAGTTTATAACGCAGAGCCGTGAAAATAAAAAATCTTTTTGTTTTCCCACAAAAATTATTTTTTAGCCCCCAGTTTTGTATTTTCCCAAGGGTAACAGGAGAAATTGGTCCACAAAAGTTGTTGTCCAATTTGTCCTGAGTACGCTGATACCCCATATGTGAGGGTAAACCCCTGTTTGGGCACACAGGAGAGCTCGGAAGGGAAGGAGCACTGTTTTAGTTTTTCAACGCAGAATTGGCTGGAATTGAGATCGGACGCCATGTCGTGTTTGGAGAGCCCCTGATGTGCCGAAACAGTGGAAACCCCCCAATTATAACTGAAACCCTAATCTAAACACACCTCTAACCCTAATTCCAACGATAACCCTAACCACACCTCTAACCCTGACACACCCCTAACCCTAATCCCAACCCTATTCCCAACTGTAAATGTAATCTAAACCCTAACCCTAACTTTAGCCCCAACCCTAACTGTAGCCCCAACCCTAACCCTAGCCCTAATGGGAAAATGGAAATAAATACATTTTTTTTTATTTTTCCCTAACTAAGGGGGTGATGAAGGGGGGTTTGATTTACTTTTATAGCGAGTTTTTTAGCGGATTTTTATGATTGGCAGCCGTCACACACTGAAAGACCCTTTTCATTGCAAAAAATATTTTTTGCAATACCACATTTTGAGAGCTATAATTTTTCCATATTTTGGTCCACAGAGTCATGTGAGGTCTTGTTTTTTGCGGGACGAGTTGACGTTTTTATTGAAAACATTTTCGGGCACGTGACATTTTTTGATCGCTTTTTATTCCGATTTTTGTGAGGAAGAATGACCAAAAACCAGCTATTCATGAATTTCTATTGGGGGAGGCGTTTATACCGTTCCGCGTTTGGTAAAATTGATAAATCAGTTTTATTCTTCGGGTCAGTACGATTACAGCGATACCTCATTTATATCATTTTTTTTATGGTTTGGCGCTTTTATACGATAAAAACTATTTTACAGAAAAAATAATTATTTTTGCATCGCTTTATTCTCAGGACTATAACTTTTTTATTTTTTTGCTGATGATGCTGTATGGGGGCTCGTTTTTTGCGGGACAATATGACGCTTTCAGCGGTACCATGGTTATTTATATCTGTCCTTTTGATCGCGTGTTATTCCACTTTTTGTTCGGCGGTATGATAATAAAGCGTTGTTTTTTGCCTCGTTTTTTTTTTTTTTTTTCTTACGGTGTTTACTAAAGGGGTTAACTAGTGGGACAGTTTTATAGGTCGGGTCGTTACGGACGCGGCGATACTAAATATGTGTACTTTTATTGGGTTTTTTTTTTTATTTAGATGAAGAAATGTATTTATGGGAATAATATTTTTTTTTTTTTCATTATTTTGGAATATTTTTTTAAATTTTTTTTTACACATTTGGAAATTTTTTTTTTTTAACTTTTTTACTTTGTCCCAGGGGGGGACATCACAGATCAGTGATCTGACAGTTTGCACAGCACTCTGTCAGATCACTGATCTGCCTTACAGTGCTGCAGCCTTCACAGTGCCTGCTCTAAGCAGGCTCTGTGAAGCCACCTCCCTCCCTGCAGGACCCTGATCCGCGGCCATCTTGGATCCGGGGCTGGAGGGAGCAGGGAGGGAGGTGAGACCCTCGCAGCAACGCGATCACATCGCGTTGCTCCGGGGGTCTCAGGGAAGCCCGCAGGGAGCCCCCTCCCTGCGCGGTGCTTCCCTGCACCGCCGGCACATCGCGATCATCTTTGATCGCGGTGTGCCAGGGGTTAATGTGCCGGGGGCGGTCCGTGACCGCTCTTGGCACATAGTGCCGGATGTCAGCTGCGATAAGCAGCTGACACCCGGCCGCGATCGGCCGCGCTCCCCCCGTGAGCGCGGCCGATCGGCTATGACGTACTATCCCGTCCAGGGTCAGATAAGCCCAGGGCACCTCGACGGGATAGTACGTCTAAGGTCACAGAGGGGTTAAAGTGGCCTTCCCGTGTTTAAAAAGTTTGATCTATCCATAGAACTGCTGTGACACCCTATATTCCACAAGATTGGGGGACTTCAGTTCTCGGTTTGAATTCAGTGGCATTGTGCATGTTCAACCACTGATCCATTCATTCAACACTAATGAATTTACAACATCAAGAAGTCTTAACAGTTATAGAACTCACAGGATTGGCAGATAGGTTAACATCAGGCAAATGATGAAAAATTTAAAACAATTTTCAAAACATCTTAATTTATGCAATATCAAGAATGTGCACTACATACAGGAATATACACACTTACATGCCTTGGCATTCTGTTAATGAGGTTATTGAAGGGGTTGTCCATATTTTTTCAAAAGCCTGCAGTCACACAGTGACTGCAGACTTGTGACTACTCACAGGACATGCGGCACATGTTTGGAGGATTTAATGGAGGCAAGACCAAGCAGTCATGTGACCACAAGTACTTCGATTTTACATCCATGGCTGGCTCAATTCAGTTGTATTGCGTGAGGCCGCGGAAGTGTAGTGGTAATGTGGCCGACAACACATACTTTGTCACAGGACCACCCAGTCTCACAGCGTGCCGTCATCAAGATCCGCAAGTAGCAACTCCCTTTGTAATTACCGACCAATAACATCTCATATGTGCTCAAAAGGAGACAAGTCTGGAGATGCTGTAGGCAATAGTAGCACGTTTAGACAACTCAGGCATCTTACAGTAGCACAAGCAATATGTAGTCTTTTGTTGCCCTGTTGAATAACCAGACCCTGTGAAATTTTGGATGAATGGCTGTACCAAATCAATGTAACTCAGCGCTGTAAGTATACCTGGATTTAAGGCTGGAGGAGAGACAGGCTAATACATATTAAGTCACCTTACATAATTCCAGGAGCAGCCACTGTTACATTCTCTTGTTAAGGCCTCCTCATTGATCTCACATCAGCCCTCTTAAAAGACTTATAATACAGATCAAGACTGCAACGGGAGCCTATCTTCTTCAGCATGGAGTCCTTGGACGCAATGATAGCTGGAGATTGGTCTGCAGTCCAACTGGGTAACAGGATAAACAGGCCTCCATGAGGGAACATCATACCTGTTCTACTCTCAGGATGGTGTGGGATAGCATAATGTATGAGCGACAGACAACCCCTCTAGTCTTTACTCCAGGTACACATACAGCCCAGCATGCATTGGAGAAATTGCCATACTCCTGGTTTTCCCGACTCCTTCAAAGTGTCCCAGGCACATTTTCTTCCCCCCACCCCAACACCACCAGGGCACATGATGCTCATGCTACTGTGAGCGGCCTGCATGGACTAAACTTATGAACAGCAATACCCCCTGTCTTGTCTCCCATGAAGCACAAGGGAGCTACCAGCAGAAGATCTTGAAGTGCCCAAGTAGATTCAGCATGTCATATTCCTCAGACAGCCATCATTGATAACCTACCAAGGCGTGTATTTCTGCGTGTTGCTCATAATCAAAAAGTTTGTTGTTTGCATTTTATTATTTGCCCATCATTAACATATCTATCAAACCTGTGATTTTAATTCAAACTTTTCCTCCTAGGTGTTGAAATTTTGAGACTGAAGGAGATAGCCAAGAGCCCATTTGGACCCTCAACGATATTGAAGTTATAGTGAAGTAGTAAGATGCTCATAATACTACTTTTTATGTAGGTACTAAGACTACCAAAATAATTCTATAAAAAGGTTAAATTAATCTTAGATTTTCAATGATGCATATATTTATATATAAAAACAAAAAAAAAAAAACACACATCTCTACATAAAAGGTTGAGAACCAGAATATTGTGTCCTAAGAAATCTTTGTCTAAGGGACAAAAAAAAACCAAAAAAACAACTTAAGGCTATGTGCACACGATGTGGATTTGTAACGTTTCCGCAGCGTTTTTTCTGCCCAGAAATGCTCCAAAAACGCAATGTATTACTTAAGCAATGTTAATCAATGACATTCCTGAAGTGTTGTGCACACAATCTGGAAATTTCCATCCATAGTTGCAGCATTTTATTTTCTGCAGCATGTCAATTCTTTTTGATCTGCAGCATTTCTGCACCAAAAAAAAAAAAAATAAACCAACATATACTCCCTGTTCGCCTTAGTCCATTTAATACAGAGTTTCCCACGTTAATCTCACCCGGCCGCCAGTGATACACTGCAGGAGCGGTCACCTGTCAGTGTATCACTGAGCTGCCGTGAGTGTTCACTGGAGTTCATCAGCTATCAGCTTCGGTGCTCTCACTTACGGCACCGCAGCGTGGGAAAGTTCTCACATAGCGGTAGTGCTGCAAGTGAGAGCACCTGATGAACTCCAGTGAACTCTCATGGCAGCTTAGGCCTCTTTCACACTTCAGTCTTTTGGCGTCAGTCTAAAACCGCCATTTTCCTCAAATAACGGATCCGTCATTTTTTTGACGGATCCGTTATTTTCCCATAGCCTTGCATTAGTGACGGATTGTGACGGATGGTCGTCCGTTCCATCCGCCATGCGACGGATCCGTCGACATTTGGCGGACGTTTTCTGAAAATAGACGGACATTGGAACGTTTTTTGTCAACGCCGAAATGGCGGATCGCGACGTATCCGTCGCGTCCGCCATTCCATAGAATGGGCGCCTATGGGCGACGGATCCGCCGCAACCGTTTTTTCGGCGGATCCGTCGCCCCAATCCGTTTTTTCAATTGCGCATGCTCCAAAAAGTAGATACTTCTCCCAGACAACCCCCAAGTAACGGATCCGTCAAAAAAACGGATCCGTTAGAACCGTTTTCGCAACAATTGTGACGGAACCGTCAATCCGTCACTATGTCGGTAGTGACTGACGCCAAAAGACTGAAGTGTGAAAGAGGCCTTAGTGATACACTGCAGGAGCAATTACCTCCTGTCAGTGTATTGCCGGAGGAAGACAGGATAATATTATGCGTTGGTTTAATATTTTATTTTTGTTGCAGAAGATGAGGGCGTCGGGTATTAGGCATTCAAGCATGGTAAATTTAGATTCAATAAAGGAGTCTGTGTGGTTATTTCAAATAAAGGACTTTATTCTGGCTGTGTCTTTACTTAACACTAGCTATTGAACCCGTTCTACGCCCGGGTGGCGAGCATCTATATTGGTATATGGTCTCCATCCTGGTATGTGCTGCTCCATCCTGCGTCCCCATCCTGTCATGTGCTGCTCCCATCCTGCGCCCGTTCTGTCATGTGCTGCTGCCATCCTGCGCCCCCTTCTGTCAAGTGCTGCTCCCATCCTGCGCCCGTTCTGTCATGTGCTGCTGCCATCCTGTGCCCCCGTTCTGTCATGTGATGCTCCCATCTTGCGCCCCATTCTGTCATGTGCTGCTCCCATCCTGCGCCCCCGTTCTGTCATGTGCTGCTGCCATCCTGCGCTCCCATCCTGCGCCCCCGTTCTGTCATGTGCTGCTGCCATCCTGCGCCCCCGTTCTGTCATGTGCTGCTCCCATCCTGCGCCCCCGTTCTGTCATGTGCTGCTCCCATCCTGCGCCCGTTCCGTCATGTGCTGCTCCCATCTTGCGCCCCCATTCTGTCATGTGCTGCTCCCATCCTGCACCCCTGTTCTGTCATGTGCTGCTCCCATCTTGCGCCCCCATTCTGTCATGTGCTGCTGCCATCCTGCGCCCCCGTTCTGTCATGTGCTGCTACCATCCTGCGCCACCATTGTATTATATGCCCCCCATAAGATGCTCCATTATATATGGCCCGCATGCTGCTGCTGCTATATATATATATATATATATATATATATATAAAAATACCATACTCACCTATCGTCGCTGGGCGCCGAGTGCTGGGGGCCTGAGCAGGCGGGGACACCGGCGCGCTGTGGGGGTCAGGTGGAGTCACCGCTAGCTCAGGCCCCTAGCACTTGCTATACTCACCTGTCTGTCCCGTTCCAGCGCTGCGCGCCGCCATCTTCCGGCTCCTCTGGCTGTGACTGTTCAGTCAGAGGGCGGCGCCGGCGCGCATTAAGCGCGTCATCGCGCCCTCTGAACGTCACAGCAGAGGACCCGGGAGATGGAGCCGCATGCAGCACTGGAACGGGGGACAGGTGAATATACTTACCCTCCTGGCGGTCCCTGACTCTCCGGTGGAGATCGCGGTGTGCATTCAGTGTTTACGCATACTGCAATCTCCTGGGAGCATCACTCTGAGGCCCAGACTGCGCCGGCGCTTGAGCAGTCTATAAAGGCTTCGGACAGAGTGACGCTCCCAGCGTTATATTATAGATATGACATAACATGGTGATATAACATAGGACTCGTGATAGGTGTCTCCATTACTAACCTGTGGGCTTGATATCACCTGACAATACAAAGGTGACATCAACCCCACAAATATGAACCCCACTTGCCACCGCTACAGGGCAAGTGGGAAGAGCAAGGTTAAGTGCCAGAATTGGCATACCTATAAGATGCACCATTTCTGGTACGACTGATAGCAGATGTTTTTAGCTTTGGGGGGATGCAATAACCATGACCCCTTCCCAGGCTATATAAGCCTGCAGCTGTCTGCCTAGCCTTTGCTGGTTCAATTTCATAGGGGAATCCCACATCAATTTTCTTCTAGGGTTCCCCTGTAAACTAGCCAGTAAAAGCTAAGCAAACAGATGTGAGCTGATATTAATAGCCTGGGAATATTTGGCTATTGGCTCCTTCACAGAATATTAACATCTGCCCTCAGCCATCGGTTTACCCTTTACTGGTTATTAAAATTATGCAGGAGCCTAAGCAATTTTTTTTAAAATAAAAAGATATTGCATTTCACGCAGATTTCTGACAGTTGCTTTTTTGTTACAGCATATGTAGGTTAATTATGTTAATGCTCCTATATAGGCTGGTGTGTGTGTGTGTGTGTGTGTGTGTGTATTTATTAATGAGGGTATCTGGCTGAAGAGGTTTAACCCCTTAAGCCCCAAGGGTGGTTTGCATGTTAATGACCGGGCCAATTTTCACAATTCTGACCACTGTCCCTTTATGAGGTTATAACTTGAACGCTTCAACGGATCCTGATGATTCTGACACTGTTTTCTCGTGACATATTGTACATCATGATAGTGATAAAATTTCTTCGATAAAACTTGCGTTTATTTGCAAAAAAAATGGAAATTTGGCAATAGTTTTGAAAATTTCAGAATTTTCCAACTTTGAATTTTTATGCCCTTAAATAACAGAGATATGTCACACAAAATACTTAATAAGTAACATTTCCCACATGTCTTCTTTACATCAGCACAATTTTGGAACCAAAGTTTTTTGGGGGTAGGGAGTTAAGGGTTAAAAGTTGACCAGCAATTTCTCATTTTTACACCACCATTTTTTTTTTTTAGGGACCACATCTCATTTGAAGTTATTTTGAGGGGTCTATAAAATGGAAAATAACCCAGTGTGACAATTCTAAAAACTGCACCCCTCAAGGTGCTCAAAACCACATTCAAGAAATTTATTAACCCTTCAGGTGTTTCACAGGAATTTTTGGAATGTTTAACCCCTATCTGACCTCGGACGGGATAGTACGTCCGAGGTCAGATCCCCTGCTTTGATGCAGGGCTCCGCGGTGAGCCCGAACCAAAGCCGGGACATGTCAGCTGTTTTGAACAGCTGACATGTGCCCGTAATGGGCGCGGGCAGAATCGCGATCTGCCCGTACCTATTAACTAGTTAAATGCCGCTGTCAAACGCAGACAGCGGCATTTAACTACCGCATCCGGCCGGGTGGCCGGAAATGACGTCATCGCCGACCCCCGTCACATGATCGGGGGTCGGCGATGCGTCTCCATTGTAACCATAGAGGTCCTTGAGAAAGTTGTCCAATTTGTCCTGATTACGCTGATACCCCATATGTGGGGGGAACCATCGTTTGGGCACATGGCAGAGCTCGAAAGGGAAGGAGCGCCATTTGGAATGCAGACTTAGATGGATTGGTCTGCAGGCGTCACATTGCGTTTGCAGAGCCCCTAAACCTAAACAGTAGAAACCCCCCACAAGTGACCCCATATTGGAAACTAGACCCCCCAAGGAACTATCTAGATGTGTTGTGAGAACTTTGAACCCCCAAGTGTTTCACTACACTATAAAGCAGAGCCGTGAAAATAAAAAATCATTTTTTCCCCACAAAAATATTTTTTTAGCCCTCCAAATTTTTATTTTCCCAAGGGTAACAAGAGAAATTGGACCCCAAAAGTTGTCCAATTTGTCCTGAGTACGCTGATACCCCATATGTTTGGGTAAACCCCTGTTTGGGCGCACGGGAGAGCTCAGCAGAGAAGGAGCACCGTTTTACTTTTTAAACGCAGAATTGGCTGGAATTGAAATGTGACGCCATGTCGCGTTTAGGCACATCAGGGGCTTTCCAAACAGTGGAAACCCTAACCTTAATCCTAACCCTAATGGGAAAATGGAAATAAATGCATTTCATTTTATTTTATTATTTTTCTCTAACTGATGTGGCGTGATGAAGGGGGGTTTGATTGACTATTTAGAGCGGGGGGTAGCGGATTTTTATGATTAGCAACCATCACAGACTAAAAGACGCTTTTTATTGCAAAAAATATTTTGTGTCACCACATTTTGAGAGCTATAATTTTTCCATATTTTGGTCCACAGAGTCATGTGAGGTCTTGCTTTTTGCGGGACGAGTTGACGTTTTTATTGGTAACATTTTCGGGCATGTGACATTTTTTGATCGCTTTTTATTCAGATTTTTGTGAGGCAGAATGACCAAAAACAAGCGATTCCTGAATTACTTCTTTCTTTTTTTTTGGGGGGGGGGGGGGTTTATATTGTTCCTTGTTTGGTAAAATGGATAAAGCAGTTTTATTCTTCGGGTCAGTACGATTACAGCGATACCTCATTTATATCATTTGCTTATGTTTTGGCGCTTTTATAAGAAAAAAACTAATTTATAGAAAAAAATAATTATTTTTGCATTGCTTTATTCTGATGACACTAACTTTTTTATTTTTTCCCAGATGATGCTGTATGGTGGCTCGTTTTTTGCGTGACAAGATGTTTTCAGCGGTACCATGTTTATTTATATCCGTCTTTTTGATCGCGTGTTATTCCACTTTTTGTTCGGCAGTGTGATAAATAGTTTTTTGCCGCTTTTTTTTGTTTTGTTTTTTAACAGCGTTCACTGAAGGGGTTAACTAGCAGGACAGTTTTATAGGTGGGGTCGTTACGGACGCGGCGATACTAAATGTGTACATTTTTATTATAAAAAATGTATTTATGGGAACAATATATATATTTTTTCTTTATTTAGGAATTTTTTTTATTTATTTATTTTTACACATGTGAATATTTTGCTCTGAGCAGGCGCTGGTAGGCCACCTCCCTGCAGGACCCAGATGTAGCCACACGGCCATTTTGGATCCGGGGCCTGCAGGGAGAAGGAGGTAGGAGACCCTTGGAGCAACGCGATCACATCACATTGCTCCGAGGGTCTCAGGGAGCCCCCTCCCTGTGCGATGCTTCCCTATGCTGCCGGAACACTGCGATCATGTTTTATCGCAGTGTGCCGGGGGTTAATGTGCCAGGGGCGGTCCGTGACTGCTCCTGGCACATAGTACCGGATGTCAGCTGCGATTGTCAGATCGCATATGACGTACTATCCCATCACTGGGAATTAAGTCCCAGGTCACCTTGACGGGATAGTAAGTCATATGGGATTAAGGGGTTAACAAGGAAATTACAATATATATCTATCTAGATATCTATACCTAGATACAGTGCCGGTAAAAAAAAAATCTTTACACTTGCGCAGCAAAAAAAAAAACTTTACATGTAAAATCCACATCATAATTTCACTTTTTAAAAGTGTACACAATGGGGGAGATAATAAAAAACTGTCTAATATTAAAGCTGGCTTTGTTGCAAATATCAACCAATCAACGCTCAGTTTTCACCTCTCTGGCTAAGCGAAAGCTGCACTCTGATTGGTTGTTATGTGCAGCCCAGCCAGTTTTGCTATTAGGCAGCCTTTTATTTTCTCCCTCAGTTTATTATCTCCCACAATGGGACGAAAGAAGCTTAAAATGGAAGAGAAATCCCGTGCCTTGACTCTGCTCGAGAAAGGGGATTCGGTGATTGCTGTAGCTAGAGATCTGGGAGTGTCAAGAGAAGCAATTTATCAACTGAAGCGGTCGGCGGCATCATTGCCTCCTGGGATGGTACCGCAGAGGAAGTCAGGCTCTGGCGCACGTAAGAAGACTTCACCAAGGACTGATAAGCTTCTGAAGCGTGAAGTGATGTCACATCCTTCTATAACTGCCGTTGAACTAAAAAACAAGTACCCTATGCTCCTCCAGAACATCGCAACTAGGACAATTCGTCATCGCCTGCAGAAGGACCTGGGTCTACCAAGTTGCCGTGCGGCAAAGAAGCCCCTGCTCACAGCAGCAATGAAGAAGAAAAGGCTTGTCTTTTGTAAGAAATATCAAGATTGGTCATCTGAAGAGTGGAAGAAAGTGATGTTTAGTGATGAGAGCACTTTCAGGCTGCTCAGGGGAGGCTCAAAGGTTGTGCGTCGTCCGAGTACCGTGTCACGGTATGACCCAAAATATACAGTACTAAAGGAGGTGCTGAAGACACTGTGGGTAAACATGGACTCCACATACTTAGCTAGCCTTGCAGAATCCATGCCTAAACGACTGCAGATGGTGATAAAATGTAAGGGTGACATGACAAAATACTAATTATAATAAAATATCCACAATAAAACACTTGAAACCACTTGAATATTAAGATTTTGTGGTTTCATTGAACTTGTAAAGATTTTTTTTTGCCGGCACTGTATCTCTCTCTCTCTCTCTCTCTATATATCTTTATTTAGCGCTATGGATTTGAAAAACTGCATAAAATCTACATAAAACGGCGTGGAATTTCCACTGCACTTTCTGCCATGAGATGCAGAAACCACGTTGATATTTCAGCAAGCAAATCCGCAACGTGTGCGCATAGCATAAATGTTTTTTCTTATATAGCAAGTCCAAAGACCCAATGATGTCACAATTTTTCTTTAGAGCTGCAGCAAAACATATTGTGCAGGTCAGGTTTCTGTATCTAGTTTTTATACATTTGAAACAAAAATCCAATTGAAGCCATCTGGAAAGCATTCAAACCCAATACAAGGCAAAATGACAATTTTTTTTTGTTTTAAGAAAAGCATTTTGCAAGTTTTTTCTAAATTTACAATAAAGGGAAAACAAAAACCCACACCTATCATACCTTTATTTAAATGTTTCATACTGCTGGTCAGGAACACCAAACAAATTTTATACTCATCTGCATGTCAAACAGAACCACTCTCCCCCCAAGGGGAAAAAAACAAACAACAAAAACACTTTATTTCACATTTTATATATTTACAAAATCAGTATTTTTTTAAAACCCAGAATTCAACCAGTACTGGAGTATAAAGCAGATATATTCCATATTTGAGTGTAAGATACTAAAAGTAAAATGACGCATTATTGAGGATTCAAAACATTTAACAAAACATTTCTCAGTATCGAATTCCACACATGCAACCTTTTAAATACAGATATTTTTACACACTTCGCTCTGAAACAGCTAGAAATCACAAAGTTATGCATTTTGTTCTTTGTAACCACTTCTGCAAGCTATAAAATGTCACTTGAAAAAGGAAGTCATTGGAATCATGAACATTACGATGGTCACTTAAATCAAGATGTTACTCCAAAATGAATCACAGCACACGAGATATCTAGACAGTAAACATCATGAACAGCCATGCTGTGCAACTTAAGGATATAACATTTATTAAACCAGGTACAATTTTGATCAATGCACATTTCTCATTCAGATGTCAACTTTTGGGCAGCAAATCCACTTGATACGTTGCAAAGCATCACGTGAGCTGTATAGAGGAAAAGTGATAAGCCCCTCTTCCTTCAATCTGTACAATCTTCTCAATAGAAAACCAAAGCAGACTCCACCTTGTACTCAAACCTTCACCAAGAGGAAATACAAATCTTATAGGAACTTGTCAAGTTGTACATGATCTCCGATCTACGGACAGCATATTATAAAGAGCAGTTAAACACTCATGTATAGTTTTGTAAAAGATTCACCAACTTTATTAAATTTACATCCCCGCTCTAGCTGTGTTTAGAAGTCCAGTTGGCAGCGTTGAGTCAGTGATTGACAGTCTTGCCTTTATGACTGTGCATACAGAGGTAGAAGTGTGATCCAGTATGACTGAGATGTATACCGTATATCTAATAGAGAGATCTATCCAAAAGGAAGTGATCATCACAAAACCCATTTAAATAAGGGGTTATATGCATTTCAAAAATTTGCATTTTCAGATCACAATCTTAAAAAAATGGTAATCTTGCAATTTTTATATTAACCATTAGGACTGTTTAGACTCCTTTCTTGTCCTTTCAGGACAACGTTTTCGCTTATCAGCAGAGACATAATTAGAATGGAAGATAACCCCTCTATACACACCAACATTCACAATTGGCAATGTCAAAACTGACACTGCTCTCTCTTAAAAGGGACTGTCAGCACAAAATGACCGTTCAAACCAAGTACAGGCGCTCTGTGCTTAACAGCAGGGCTAATCATTTATATACACACCTTCCGACCCGCTTGGTTTTTAATCTATCTCCACCCTCCTCTGGCTCTATGAAGCCAAAACTGTCAAAGAAGTGGGGGTGGAGAATGAGCAAAAATAAGCAACTGGGAAGGTGTATTTAAATATGTGGCCATGGCGTGATGCACCAAGCAGCTGGACTTCGTTTGCACAGTCATTCTGTGACAGAGTCCCTTTAATGTCCTATTCACAGGCTCTGATATATCAATACAAAAGATGATGCTGAGGTCTGCCCATTGTGGCTATATGTTGTTTCCTGAAGCAACAAGATGTAAAAGTCTAAAAAAAAAAATGTTCCAAGAGCCAGTGCAATGCATAAAAAACCCATTGCCGTTTTTTTAGAAGAATTTAAAACACAAAAACCCGATTTAAACAATCCGTCATCCTTTGACGATAGCTTCACTTTAAAAAGGAACCTATCACCCCCAAAATTGACGGTGAGCTAAGCCCACCAGCATCAGGGGCTTATCTACAGCATTCTGGAATGCTATAGATAAGCCCCCAATGTAGCCTGAAAAATGAGAAAAGAGGTTAGATTATTCTCACCGAGGTGTGGTCCCGGTACAATGGGTGTCGCGGTCCGGGGCCTCCCATTTTCTTACGATGACGCCCTCTTCTTGTCTTCACGCTGCGGCTCCGGCGCAGGCGTACTTTGCCCTGTTGAGGGCAGAGCAAACTACTGCAGTGCGCAGGTGCTGGGCCTCTCTGACCTTTCCCGGCACCTGCACACTGCAGTACTTTGCTCTGCCCTCAGGGCAGACAATGAACGCCTGCGCCGGAGCATGACTACAAGAAGAGGACGTCATCGTAAGAAGATGGGAGGCCCCGGACCGCGACGCCTATCGGAACGGAACCGCAGCGGGACCGCCCCTGGGTGAGTATAATCTAACCTCTTTTTCTTATCTTTCAGGATACATCGGGGGCTTATCTACAGCATTCCAGAATGCCGTAGATAAGCCCCTGATGCCGGTGGGCTTAGCTCACCTTCGATTTTGGGGAAACCTTTAAGCAGTGAAACAAACAGGGATCTAAAATTATAAGTTACAATGAATCTTTTCCCACATACATACACATTAATCTGTGCAGCTTTTCATGCTCTATAACATGGTGTCCACAGCTAGAACTGCATGTACTGTCAGGTTCCCATTAAGCGTTTTATTTTGCAAACCAATGGAATAAAAGTTTTGCCACCAACTCATTCACTTATGTCTTGCCCATTCAGCATTCAAAAGGCAAGACTGATAGCAAATTAGAAAAGCAGATTGTTCTTTTTACAAAGTGTTCAACTCAACAGAACAGCATTAAACAGGCTCAATGTAGTATTAGGTCTCCACAAAGTAACAGTTACAGAAAATTAAAAGGAAAAAAAAAAACGCTTTATGTATTCACACTGAGAAGCTTGTGGCAAAGTTTGTATTCCAGAACACAGGAAGTTATTTCTGCTGTACAGTAACCTCATTTGCAACATTTTAGGCAGCATTTTGGTAATGAGCATTATTGCATGTATAACAAAACAAGTCAGCATTATCCATACATTTCTCAAAATTATAATATTTACTTTTGTTCCCGCAAAATGTTCGGCAAACAATACATTTGAACGTAAAAGAAAATGTGCCTAAATCAGAAACAACACTGGCAGAAAGACAAGTAAAAAACAACCAACAGTTGTCTCATCAGGTGTAGAAATAACCAAAGCTTCTACTAAACATTGATTTATTCTGCAAATACATTATACATTTTACCTAAGTCAACATTATACAGACTTGCAAAATGTAGATGCTTTGCCCTGTAAATGTACATCAGTCACAATACAAAATATAGTGTGTTCAAATATATATGTAGCAATGTGTTAACCTAAAACAAGTTTTACTTTTCTTGAGCCCATTGGCCGGTCATTTAAATCAACCACAGCGGCCATTGCCTCATCACGAGATTCAAACGCAACCATGGCTTCTCCAGTAGGCATACCCTTTTCGCTAAACTTTAAGCACACAGAACCGGGTATTAACTGGTAACCATAAAAGAAATCAAGTATTTCATCTACAGTAACTGTGAAAGGCATATTTTGGATCCTAATTACTGTTGGACCTGGTTTTCCAGACCCATTTCCAAAACCAGGAGGTCCACTAACTGGCAAATTTGCTGGACCAAAACCAGGAGGGGGATTCATACCACTTGGGCTACCTGGTATATTTGGTGGTGCTGGGTTAAAGTTAGGAGGGGCATTTGCATTAGAAGGTCCACTTGGAAATGGTGGAGGACCAGCTCCAAATCCTGTGGGGGGGACATTAAAAGGACTTGGGCCACTTGCAAATTCTGGAGGATCAACTGGTGGGTTTTTCACATTTGATATTCCAGGTGGTGGTGGTGGTGGTGGTCTTGGATCCACAAATCCAATTCCAATTGCAGGTGGTGGAACTGGGGGAGCAAAAGTACTACTACTTGGTCCACTAAATTTACTAGGCATAAGAAAGTTCTGACCATTGTTGTCATTTATGTTACTGTTCATAAAGGAAAATTCTTCACCACTGGGACGAATTGACTCTGCTATATTACTAAAGTGTTGCATTTTGAAACTCTTCCTGCCTATTATTGGAGGATTGATCTCAATTTCTTTCCTTTCTTCATTATTCACCACACGTAAAAAAGCATCTCTCCCATTTAACTTCTTACGATTTAGGCGCTCGGATTTACGAGCATCATCTTCACTCTTATACTGAACAAGTGCCTGTCCCAAACCATGGCCATTATTATCTGTCAAGACATGTACACTGCTCTCATCCACAGCAATACCTTCTAGATTAAAGAACATAAATACATCTTTTCTAGAAATGCTGTACGGCAAATTTGAAAGATGAGCCCAGAGTCTGGGGCTATGCTTATCCAACTCCAAGTCAAGAGCAGAATCTTTATGGTCACCATAATTAAAACTCTGCATTTTTTTACGAATGGTTTCTATTTTTTCTATCATTTGACTTTTGGAAACTGGGTGTACTTGAATAAATCGATTGCCCATATACTGCTTATGTCGATTTAGTGCAGTTTTATAATCTGCCTCATTACTAAATTCCAGAAAACCTTCTCCGGTTGCTTTACCATTGGGCGCGTAAACTATATATATGCTGTCTTCAATAATGTCCAGTTTCTTAAAAAAATCTATCACATGTTTGTTTTCTGCCTCATAAGGAAGGCCTTTCAAATAAATGCAGAAACCACGCTCGTGTGGGGACCTAGAACGGGAACGTCGCCGACCACTAGGCGATTTGGACCTGCCCATTGATGGTGTCATCATATGCAGTGGCCCATGGTGTCCAGGCCCATGTTGTCCAGGCCCATGTTGTCCAGGCCCATGTTGTCCAGGCCCTTGGTGTCCAGGCCCATGGTGTCCAGGCCCATGGTGTCCAGGCCCATGGTGTCCAGGCCCATGGTGTCCAGGCCCATGGTGTCCAGGCCCATGGTGTCCTGGCCCATGGTGTCCTGGCCCATGGTGTCCTGGCCCATGTTTTCCCACATGTCCACCAGACATCACCCACTGTCTTTCACTCGCTGGGGCAACTTCAATAAAACGCTGTCCCAATAGCATCCTATTCCGTTGCAAAGCTTCATATGTATCATGTGGAGTCAGAAGCTTAACCAGTGCCCCACCTGTTGGGCGACCCATATGATCTTTCAAAATAACCAGTCCATCTATACGCAAACCATGAAGAAATTCCTTTACATCATTTTCTGATACAGGGATAGACAAACCATGAAGAGCCACATATGGGTCATCATGGTTAAGAGGAGGAGGTGGTGGTGGTTTCATTAAATTTTGAGAGGTCAATGGCATTGGATTTATAGGACCGAGAAATAATGGGTTGATATTACTATTCATCTGGGACCCAGAACCATTCATCCCTGTAGGCAAGGGACCAACTGGCGGTGCATTTAAAGGTGGTATTCCAGTCAAAGGAGGAAGAGTAGACAACGGTGGTACAGGTGGTACTGGCGGTATGGGGGGAACAGGAGGTAAGGAAGACACAGGAGGGGGAACAGGTATAGGAGGTATAGGAGGTATAGATGGCATTGGTGGGAGGGTTGGTATTGTTGGCATTGGAGGGATTGGCGGTGGTGGCACAGAAGGCAGCTGAGGAGCAACACTGGGCATAGGGGAAGTAAATGTTGGATTGCAGAAGGGTGCACCTAGACTTGGTGGAGCATTTCCAACACTGGCTGTTGAGAAAGTTGTGACATTCTTACTGCTATCAACTGCAGTGGCAACTGTAGAGACTGTGCTAGTAGGGGGACTGCTATAATTGGGAACAGTTGTAGGCATGTTAACTCTGCTCATTACAGAGGTAGTGTTCATTGCTGGATTTGGTGGAGGCCCAGGGCGGTTAGAGTTTGCTGGTGGGATATCAACATTTGCAGTCTCAAAGCGTCTGCGACTAAGTTCAATCATGTTCTGCATTTCAGTCTTACTGCTTAACAACAGTGACACTTTTGACCCTTTGATTGTACCACCTGTGCGCATCATACCAAGTCGTGCATCTTCATCGGTGGCAAAAACGATGAAAGCCTCACCCTGCTCTCCCCCTACAATATGCACGCCACCATCAGGAATGGTTAGTCCAGAGAAGAAGTGCCGAATATCCATGGTCCCTGCCACTATAGGCAGACCTTGCAAGCGGATGACCACAGCCATGCTGCGTTGAAAAAAACAATCACCTGCAGATGAAAAAAGCAACGACTACATCAGACTTAGGATTTGAACAAACTTCCATCAATTAGTTTCCCCACCCCCTCCCATTTTGTTTTTCTCTCCAGCATTGTTCCACCCAAATGAATACAGATTCAATTAACAGAGCACAATATATAAAGATAAGGGAACATATGCAAACTCAATCAATAACATTTTAATTAAATGAGTTTATGAAATTACACAGGCACACTAGATATAGGATTGTCAGCTTCAGACTAGTTTTAAAACACAGGCTTTTCATAACTTTTCTCCTTGTGATGGAGCCCAGCAGATGTTGCAAAAACAGAGGTAACTTGGCGATATTTAACCAAATATTGCAGTCATTCAACTTGATAAAACCCCAGCACCACATGAAGCCATACATTGTATAGGAACTACCGATACTTCTTTTAATAAAAGTCTGACTAGTACTTTTAGAAATGGTGAAACAAGCAAACGTGGATGTATTTACTTTCTAAAAAAAAAAAAAAAAATTGGAAATGACAACTAAAGTCTGATTTGTTGCTATGGGCAACTAGATGCCCATTCCGTTCCACTAGTCTTGATACCACTTGAACACAGAAAAGGGTTTAAAGAGGTTGTTCAGACTTCTAATGAGGACTTGTCTTCAGGACAGAGCATCAATGTCAGATCACATTGATCAGCTGTTATTGGCTCTTGTACTTCCTTAATGTTAAAGGGGCTGTCCAGTCAAAACTGATAAGTCTGCAGTCACTCTGCATGACTGCAGACTTATGAATGCGGGGATTCACCAGTTTCAGACCCTGAACCGGACGTTATGTATGCGTTATACAAACCCCTGGCCTCGCTCTCCATACACTTGTATGGAGCAAGGTGGCGCCCTCTAGTTAGACATGGCCACTGGCCGGCTGTGTCACTAGACAGGACACGGCCTCAGCTCTATACAAGTGTATGGAGCTAGGCCATGTCCACTAGTCGGGGGTATGTATAACTGATGCTTAGCCGCCTATCAAGGGTCTAAAACTGGCAAATCCCAACATTGCACAGTGTGTGCGTTGGGGGTATTCATAAGACTGCAGTCACACAGTGTCTGCAGACATATCGGTTTTGACCGGACAACCCCTTTAACAATGAATAGAGCCACAAAAGCACAACTATGTTCATAGTTTACTGGTCATAGGCGACAACTGCAACTCAGCTCCTTCAGAATTGAAGCAAAGCTGTAATACCAAGTAAATGCCAGTACACAGTGAAGGGAGTTGTGCTGTTATGGCTCTGTTCACCGCTTGCACTTAGCTACTGGAGCAGATGAAACCAGCTAATATTTAGTGATGTCATACCCCATCCCCCAGTCTTCTACTGCTGACCTTTACTTATACCTACAAATGTTTTCAAAAGGAATCAAAATCAGATTAATAGGGGGTGCAATACCAATAAGTTAACAATGTCGTAAGCAGGGAAAACCACGTTAACATTGAAACTAGCAATTGGTAACATGCAATGCGACATTTTTTCTGCAAAATGGGACAGGTGTCAAACTTGGAATAACATGTGGCATTTTCACATTTCTATTTATTACATCTCACTGCCATAGAAATACATCAATAAAAAGTAAAACTGATCATAAAAGTTGGATATTTAAAAAGAACCCCCAGAAAAAAAAAGCTGAAAAACACCCAGATTGAAAGTAACTTCTTCTACAGGATTGTTTGATTTTCAGACAGCAGGATGAGGTCAAGCGGGCTGTTACGCCGTTTTCTTAAGTCCTAGAACTTATAAGGGAATCTGTCACCAGGTCTGGCCAATAAAAGATACGGCCATCACCTTTCAGGGCTGATATACAGCATTCTATAATGCTGTATATCTGCCCTAAATTCAACCTGTAAGACAAGAAAAATAACTTATACTCACCTGCAGGACGGTCCAGTCCGATGGGCATCGCTGGTCTTGGTCCAGCGCCTCCATTCTTGCAATGCCGCCCTCCTGCTTGCTTCGTGTGGATGATGCGTCTTCCCGGCACCGCGCTCCTGCGCAAGCGTACTTCTCTGTCCTGTTGAGGGCAGAACAAAGTACTGCAGTGCACAGGTGCCAGGAAAGGTCAAAGAGCCCTGGCGCATGCGCACTTCAGTACTTTGGTCTGACCTCGACAGGGCAGAGAAGTATGCCTGCGCAGGAGCGCTGTGCTGAGGAGACTGTGTGGATGACGAAGGGATGCATAAGAAGAAGGGAGGCGCCCTGAAAGGTGGTGGCCGTATCTTATCGGCCAAACCTGGTGACAGGTTCACTTTAATAGAAGTTATGAGAGAAAGTGAAGCAAAGAGAGCGCAAGGCAGCCTGGTCTCCTGTTTTCAGAGCCTTGACCTCTTCAGATATGGCTGCTTAAACCATGAGTAGCTCAGATGAGGATTACCTTTACACAATTTTTAGTCTTGAAAATTCCCTATGCTCACATATTGCATTTTTGCTGCCTTTTTAATCAAATTTTAAGCTGCAATTAAATGCCTTCATATGTGCTATATACACTTTATGCACCTTGTGAATATGCTGTCCATATAGGAGATAGAGATACATGTCTACATGTCTTCCCCTTTTTATTTTTTGTACAGGCATTTGCCTTATTATAGGTATTGTTCTAATTGTTTTTAGATGTTTTTAATGTTTTTGTCCTGTGTTTTCACCTTAATAAAGCTGTGTTGTTCTTGCACAAATCCATGCTGTTTGGTGATCCCCATTTCATATGGCCTCTGCTGTCTTGTTTTTGTGCATACTTGTCTTTCTGAGGTCAAGGTTGGATCCCAGCTTTTCATGTTCTGTGGTGCCCCCGTAAAGTAATTATCCCAAATTTTAAGCTGCGTTTCACAGTATTAGCAAAATGAAATGAAAGATATATGCTCAGATTGTTTTTTTTCTCGTGACTGAATTAGAAAACGACTTTTTTTCACCAGTAGAAAGCAATGAGTAAGTGCAAAAACCTAATAAGAAATTGCACTTTTTGGGGGCCCAGGGAAGTCAACAGAAAAAAACCTGCAGCAAAAACGTAACGTGTGAACACAGCCTTATATGGTTAGTCTCAACATGTATCCCCAGCAGCTCACAGCTATTCAGTCTCTTTACTGCCTTGTGACTTTGGGTGAGCATAACTCAGACAAATCTGGTTTACTAAATTCATCCTACTGTTGAGCATCAGCTTACTACTGTAAAGGTACCTTCACACATAACGATATCGTTAAGGATATCGTTGCAACGTCACGCTTTTTGTGACGTAGCAACGATCCCGCTAACGATCACGTAATGTGTGACAGCGACCAACGATCAGGCCCCTGCTGGGAGATAGTTGGTCGCTGGGGAATGATCAGGACCTTTTTTGATTGCTGATCACCCGCTGTCATGGCTGGATCGGCGTGTGTGACGCCGATCCAGCGATGTGCTCACTTGTAACCAGGGTAAATATCGGGTTACTAAGCGCAGGGCCGCGCTTAGTAACCCGATATTTACCCTGGTTACCATTGTAAAAGTAAAAAAAAACAAAAAACAGTTCATACTCACATTCTGATGTCTGTCACGTCCCCCGGCGTCCACAGGGTTAAAACTGCTTTCGGCAGCAGCGCTGCTAATGCACGCGCTGCTGCCGAGAGCTTCCCTGCACTGACTGTCAGTGCCGGCCGTAAAGCAGAGCACAGCGGTGACGTCACCGCTGTTACTGCCGGCACTGACAGTCAGTGCAGGGAAGCTCTCGACAGCAGCGCGTGCATTAGCAGCGCTCCTGCCGAAAGCAGTTTTAACCCTGTGGACGCCGGTGGGGGACGTGACAGACATCAGAATGTGAGCATGTACTGTTTTTTTTTTTTTTTTTTTAACTTTTACAATGGTAACCAGGGTAAATATCGGGTTACTAAGCGCGGCCCTGCACTTAGTAACCCGATGTTTACCCTGGTTACCCGGGTGCTGCAGGGGGACTTCGGCATCGTTGAAGACAGTTTCAACGATGCCGAAGTCTTTCCCCGGATCGTTGGTCGCTGGAGAGAGCTGTCTGTGCGACAGCTCCCCAGCAACCACACAACGACTTACCAACGATCACGGCCAGGTCGTATCACTGGTCGTGATCGTTGGTAAATCGTTTAGTGTAACGGTACCATAACACTTTAAGGGACTATCAGTGGCTTGTTCTCAAGTCAACACTCAAACTATTTGCATATAAAGAAAACTGCATTTGAACAAGGGCACAGATCAAGTGAGAAGAAAATAGAACTGCTCTGGAAACTACAAAGCTGAGGGCCAAGGGCTTGTGATTTGGCAGGATTGCAAATAGATAGCAGCTCTGGATAAAGAGCTGACAAAGAGGGAAGTGAGCAACAAGCTGAAAATGTAAGAAAAGCTCTCATTGGAGAAAAACTAAAAAGGATAGAAAAAGTTAAGTCATTTACAAACTTGCTTATTTTCATACTAACTATACTAATTTCATATCAGCACACCCCTTTAACAACTATCAAGGTAGGTGTGAAAAAAATCCTTAACACAACAATGTGATGTAATACGTATCCAGCGATGGATCACATGCCACATATAGAAGTGCCCAAGCTTCAAACAAGACTGAGCTATCGATTTACAACTCACTCTGTAATTTAGTAGGTTTTAATACCCAATATGAGCAGAGTTGCTTGAATAGAATCCAAATCTATCACACAACCAAATTTGAGCTCCAATTTTGCTGTAAATATAATTTGCGCATTGCATGCGATTTGAATTGAAGACCATTGCAAGTGTCAAAAGGAACTTTCAACCTGCTCTCTCCGCTCTTTACACTCTACTGAAACTGCCCTCACTAAAGTTTCTAATGACCGAATAACAGCTAAATCTAATGGTCACTACTCCATGGTAATTCTCTTGGATCTCTCCGTAGCATTCGATACTGTGGATCATCAGCTCCTCCTCAATACGCTCCGCTCCATCGGCCTCAAGGACACCGTTCTCTCCTGGTTCTCCTCCTCCTCTCACCTTCCCCTTACTGTTGGGGTTCCTCAAGGATCAGTTCTAGGCCCCCTCCTCTTCTCTTTGTATACTGCCCCTATTGGACAAAATCAGTAGATTTGGTCTCCAGTACCATCTCTATGCTGACGACACCCAATTATACATCTCTTCTCCTGTTATCACGCCGATGTTTTTAGAAAACACCAGTGATTGTCTTACCGCTGTCTCTAACATCATGTCCTCCCTCTATCTGAAACTGAACCTGTCAAAAACTGAACTCCTCGTGTTCTCTCCCTCTATTAACCTACTTTTGCCTGACATTGCCATCTCCGTGTGTGGTTCCACCATTACTCCAAAGCAACATGCCCACTGCCTTGGGGTCATCCTTGATTCCGAGCTTTCATTCACCCCCCACATCCAATCACTGGCTCGCTCTTCTTATCTGCACCTCAAAAACATTTCTAGAATTCGCCCTTTTCTTACTTTCGACTCTGCAAAAACTCTGGAGTCACACTAGCGAGTTTTACGGACGTATGAGTGCAGAAAATACGTCCGTAAAACACGCCTAACAAACGTCCCAATTATTCTCTATGCCCCTGCTCCTATCTGCCGTATTTTACTAATCAGTATTATACGGCTTTCTACGGCCGTAGAAACATGCTGCGTTTGTCACCGTATTGCGCAAAAAAAACGCCAATGAAAGTCTATGGAAGCCAGAAAAATACGGATTACACACGGACCAGCAGTGTGACTTGCGAGAAATACTCAGTGGTGTTAGAGAGAAAAGCCGGCAATTCAGTGCGGTGTACAGTAAAATCACACTGACAGCTTACATTAGAATAGGTAGAATAAATGTGTACACATAGAATAGATATATATAGATATATATGTCAGTGAGACACATATATGTATATATATTATTACTTCATACAGCGCTAGATAGCTTTAAAGCCGGTAATTCAATTACCGGCTTTTGCTATCTCCTTCCTAAACCCGACATGATATGAGACATGGTTTACATACAGTAAACCATGTCATATCACTTTTTTTTTGCATATTCCACACTACTGTTAGTAGTGTGTGTATGCAAAATTTGGCCGTTCTATTAAATTTACGGGTTAAATGGCGGAAAAAATTGGCGTGGGCTCGCGCGCAATTTTCTCCGCCAGAGTAGTAAAGCCAGTGACTGAGGGCAGAAATTAATAGCCTGGAGAGGGTCCATGGTTATTGCCTCCCCCCCCCCCCCCTGGCTAAAAACATCTGCCCCCAGCCACCCCAGAAAAGGCACATCTAGAAGATGCGCCTATTCTGGCACTTGGCCACTCTCTTCCCATTCCCGTGTAGCGGTGGGATATGGGGTAATGAAGGGTTAATGCAACCTTGCTATTGTAAGGTGACATTAAGCCAAATTAATAATGGAGAGGCGTCAATTATGACACCTATCCATTATTAATCCAATACTAGTAAAGTATTGCACCTCCTCATCCCAGCACCTCCTCATCCCAGCACCTCCTCATCCCAGTACCTCCTCATCCCAGCATCACCCCACCTCTGCCGACACCTTGCCTCCTGTGACCCTGCTCTGCCACCGCCAGCCCTCAGGTAAGATACTGTAAATTCGGACAATAAGACGGACCCCCATCTTATAAAAAATCATTTTTTCTGCAATTTTCACCCAAAATTTGGGGTGCGTCTTATAGTCCGAAAAATACGGTGTATATATAGATATATAGAGATAGATATATAGAGATAGATATATAGAGATAGATAGATAGATAGATATAGATCTAATATATAAAGCTGAATGTGTGTGTGTGTGTGTGTGTGTGTGTGTGTGTGTGTGTGTGTGTGTGTGTGTGTGTGTGTGTGTGTGTGTGTGTGTGTGTGTGTGTGTGTGTGTGTGTGTGTGTGTGTGTGTGTGTGTGTGTGTGTGTGTGTGTGTGTCCGGGATTGGCATCTGCACCGTCGCAGCTACAGCCACAAAATTTTGCACGGTCACACGTCTGGACCCCGAGAGCGTCATAGGCTATGTTGTGAGGCGAAATTTTAACCCTGTGCGTTCCAATTCACCAAACAATTTTGCCCCTATCTACATAATGGGGAAAAAAGTGAAAGGACAAGTGTTGGAGGCGTGGCAGCTACAGCCACAAAATTTTGCACAGTCACACGTCTGGACCCCGAGAGCGTCATAGGCTATGTTGTGAGGTGAAATTTTAACCCCGCGCTTTCCAATTCACCAAACAATTTTGCCCCTATCTACATAATGGGGAAAAAAGTGAAAGGAAAAGTGTTGGAGGGGTCGCAGCTACAGCCACAAAATTTTGCAAAGTCACACGACTGGACCCCAAGAGCGTCATAGGCTATGTTGTGGTGAAATTTTAACCCCGCGCTTTCCAATTCACCAAACAATTTTGCCCCTATCTACATAATGGGGAAAAGTGAAAGGAAAAGTGTTGGAGGCAAATTGACAGCTGCCAGATGTGAACAAGGGGGACTTAAAGAATGAGAGCGATGGCGCCAAAGAGTATATACCGGACAGTTGCTAAGGTGGGGCCCCGACATGGGATACTCACCACACACGGGGATATGAACACACACAAAATGCGCCACACCCTACCCGATGCTTGAACACATATTACCCTCAGCACACATTTCACCACACATACACCAACCTCGCCACATAAAAGTCGAAACACAAAAGTCGCCGCTCAAAACTCGCCATGCGCAAAACTCACCACATGCAAAAACTAGGCTCACGCAAAACTCGCCACAAGTGCAAAACTCACCTCATGGAAAACTCACCACACGCAAAACTTGCACACGCGCAAAAATTGCCACATGCACAAAAGTTGCAACACATGCAAAAGTTGCCTCACACAAAACTTGCACATACTCAAAAGGCACCACACATAAAACTCGCCACGCGCAAAAACTCGCCATGCGCAAAACTTGCTGCACACAACTTGCTGCACTAACCTGTCACATGCAACTCGACACACAAAAAGTTGCTACACGCATGTTGCCACACAATCATCTCACAAAAGTCGCTACATGCATGTCGCCACACGCAACTCAACACACACAACTTGACAAACGAAACTCACCCTAAAACACACTCAAGTCTGGTATTATCCTTCAAAAATAAAAATCTGATTAATAAGCAGACAAACTACAAGAGCAACAAATGTACCATAGAGGAAATACGGCAGCTGTCAGTCACATGACCTGTCTATTATGTGTATGTGTGAGCTAATATATACTGCCAGGGGGAGGGCTTCCTGTTGGCTGGGGATTTATCAGGCTGCCAATTTAGCTTACAAATACTGAGGTAAAAATACTGAGTAAACAACGTGTGAACGAGGTCTAATACAGGAGGAGATGACACACAGGTATATTCTATATACAGGGGAGATGACACACAGGTATATACTATATAGAGGAAGAGATGACATACAGGTACATACTATATACAGGAGGAGATGACAGATATATACTATATACAGGGGAGAAGACACAGGTATATACTATATACAGGAGGAGATGACATACAGGTATATACTATATATAGAAGGAGATGACATACAGGTATATACTATATATAGGAGGAGATGACATACAGGTATATACTATATACAGGGGAGATGACACAGCAGGTATATACTATATACAGGGGAGATGACATACAGGTATATACTATATACAGGAGATGACATACAGGTGTATACTACCGTATATATAAGGGAGATGACAAACATGTATATACTGAGGTGAAAATGAGAGGTGTGAGGTGAAAATGAAAAGGTGTGAGTGCAAAATGAGAGGAGTGAGGGAAAATAGTGGAGTGATCGGAAAATGACAGATGTGAGGTCGAAATGACAAGTGTTAGGGGGGGAATGAGAGGAGTGAGGGAGAAAATGAGAGATGTGATTGGGAAAATGAGAGGCGTGATGGGAAAATAAGAGAAGTGAGGTGCTATAACTAACCACAGATATTTACTATGCCCAGGCAACGCCGGGCTCTTCAGCTTGTATACACATATATATAGATATACACATATATAGATATACACAGTATATATATGTGTGTTTTTTTTGTTTTGTTTTTTTTTTTACACATGGATCCCTTGTATAGCCGTATAAAACACGCAGTACGGATGCCATACGGATTACAAACGGAGGATGCCATGCGCAAAAAAACGCTGAAACACCCTGCCTACGGAGGAGCTACGGACCACTATTTTGGGGACTTTTCAGCGTATTACGGCCGTAATATATGGACCGTATTGTCTTACGCTGAGTGTGACTCCAGCCTCACGGTTTCACTTATTCATTCTCGTCTGGACTATTGTAACTCTCTACTAATAGGCCTCCCTCTTACCAAACTCTCCCCGCTCCAATCTGTCCTGAATGCTGCAGCCAGGATCATATTCCTCACCAACCGTTACACCGATGCCTCTACCTTGTGCCAGTCATTACACTGGCTACCCATCCACTCCAGAATCCAGTACAAAACTACTACCCTCATCCACAAAGCACTCCATGGCTCAGCACCACCCTACATCTCCTCTCTGGTCTCAGTCTACCACCCTACCCGTGCCCTCCGCTCCGCTGATGACCTCAGGTTAGCATCCTCAATAATCAAAACCTCCCATTCCCATCTCCAAGACTTTACACGTGCTGCGCCGATTCTTTGGAATGCACTACCTAGGTTAATATGATTAATCCCCAATCCACACAGTTTTAAGCGTGCCCTAAAAACTCATTTGTTCAGATTGGCCTACCGCCTCAACACATTAACCTAATGATCCCGATGTGGCCTATCATAAAAAAAAAAAAAAAAAAAAAAGCTCCTCGTATCATGTTCTCATACACTTTATGCAGTTAATAGCCCTCTGTGTCTGTACTGTTACATACTTAGGCAGTTATCTGGTTCATGCAGCTTTACATGAACACCCGAGCCTTACACTATGGGTGGTCCGAATAACTAAAGCAATTGTTACCATTCACCTCTCGTGTCTCCCCTTTTCCTCATAGTTTGTAAGCTTGCTTGGTATCTATTTTGAACTGTGATTTCTGTTATGCTGTAATGTTTATTGTCTGTACAAGTCCCCTCTATAATTTGTAAAGCGCTGCGGAATATGTTGGCACTATATAAATAAAATTATTATTATTATTAACCTGCAGAAGAAAATCCAACAAATCACAGGAAATCACATTCCAATGTTGAAATTTGTTACTAAGATTTCAGTGTGGTGCTACATGTCATTGTGTAACCCTAGCCTAAATCAGATTCTGTCTGCATTATTGCAGCTGTGTATATTTACGTAGAATTGAGGCAACATTTCAGATTAAAATATTCTTTGAAAAGAAGGCCAAGGATCCAGCATCTCAGATGATTTATTCAAGAAAGGTTCTCTGAGGCTTCTCCCCCGCACCGAACAGTCTATTCCTATGTATGTGTACATAGAGACACCCATCAGTGAAGTGGTGCGGGGCAGGGATATGCCGCCAGGGATCTTCCTTAGGGTATGTGCACACGTTGCGGATTTCCTGCGGATCCGCAGCGTTTTTTGCAGTGCAGAAACGCTGCAGATCCGCAAGTGATTTAAAGTACAATGTAAATCAATGGTAAAAAATAAAATGCTGTGCTAATGGTGCGGAAGATTCCGTGCGGAAACGCTGTGGATTAAAAGAAGTAGCATGTTACTTCTTTTTTGCGGATCTGCAGCGTTTTTGTACCCATTCCATTATAGAAATCCGCAGGGGTAAAAAAAGGCAGTAAGGCTACGTTCACATTAGCGTTGCGCGCCGGTGCGTCGGCGACGCAACGCGCGACGCACCAAAAACGCGCGCAAAAACGCTGCGTTTTGCGACGCGTGCGTCGTTTTTTGACGAAAATCGGACGCACGAAAAATGCAACTTGTTGCATTTTCGTGCGTCCGACGCTAGCGTCGAAAACGACGCACATGTCGAAAAACGCTAACAAAAAAACGCACGCGTCCCCTATGTTAAACATAGGGGCGCGTCGCCGCTGCGTCGCCGACGCAACAGCGACGCACATTAGCGTAACGTAGCCTAAATCCACAAAAAATCCACACAAAAAAAACATGTCAAATCCGCACTTGCGTTTTCTGACAAGAGATGCAGAATCCACACCAGAAATTCCTAAGCCTAATCCGCAACGTGTGCACATAGCCTTAGTCTAGTCTTTAAAGACAGTCCCTGGCTAGCTTTTCAAAATAGGTTTTCTCCAAAATGCCAAAGCCTTTCACAGTAAAACATACTCAGCGACAATAATTCACCCAGTATCTGATTAATGCTGTTTAAGCACCATAAGTCTCATGACATTTTCTCTTCAAAAAAAGAAACAAAGCTACTGATAATGAGGATACAGTGCTCAAATTGCAGAATTTTTAATAGTGAATGGTTAAACAACTTACCTGCAGAAATTGTGAATTATTTTTCTCTTTATTATTTAGAATCCAATGAATCCTGTTGACAGTCAATAAAAAAATCTTTATGACTGCAAAAAAATGAAATTAAAGGCAGACATGAAAATCAAACAATAACAATTTCATAGAAGATGCAGTAAGTACTGGGTATTCCAGCAAAATATTCCCTGCCTTTGTGGCAGCAACTCTCCAGTACGTAGAACACAGTGCCAAAATAGGAATAAAGAGTTAATGTGAAAAATGGATAATGGTAAACATTGTTAAAATTGAAAGTGCAAAATAACTGGTTATCCAGACATGGGATATACACATCTAATTTCTATAGGTTTTGCTTCATACTGCAGGGGTACACAAACAAATGCAAATTTAGGAGTCAATAAAGGATCTCAACAATTTAAAAATTCACCTTAACAAGAAATAAAAATTCCGAAAAAGATAAACAAAAGACACATTAGACAGATAGGATTCATGACTCTTTGGACCTGTCCAATCCAGCAGTACTGTGACAGAGCTCGCTGGATGTAATGCACAAGGAATCCCATCCTTTAAAACATCAGTTGGTTATTTCACATTTACAATACAGCTGAAGACATGCTTACAACATCCACTTAGAAAGATAATTTCAAAATATATGTATTTGACCAAAAAGGTTTCTGTTTCTTTACAAGGAAAAAAACTGCATGCATCATCGTGTAATAGCTTTCTGTGTGAAAGATTACAAAATCCATATAACTTCTCATCCTTATTGGCAACACAATGCCAATTCAGGGCAAATAGCCCACTAAATGCCACAGAAACCAATAGAGCGAGCTCCTGAATGATAAATCAGCAATGCAGGTAATATACGGTATATACCGTATTTATGTTGTTCAACAGTATGTTTACGACAAATGGCTGCATTAACAAAAAAGAATAGACGACAACTGTAATGGTATATAGTAAGGATCATACACCATTCTCCAAACAAACTACATGTGTGTAAATTCAGTTTTATCAGTTACACACTAACCAGTGTTTTCCTGAAATATAGTCCACTGCTTCTTCCAAAACAAATGCACAACACAAATTTTACTTAGGAGAAATATCTCTTTCCCCAAAATGCAACAGCTGCAGTTAAAACACAAACTGCACAAAATGATCATGGAAATAAAAATCAATGCTTACATGAAATGTTTTTTTTTTTTTTTTTAATCAGAACACAAAAAATCTTTCCATTTGTACCAAGAACAGAATCATTTCTATTAATTAGCATCAAATCATATTACACATTTCCAGGCATCCATTTATAAGCAGTGATCCACACTACAACAAGCAATCGCAATATGTTTGATATAAGCATGGTCCAGTAGATATACCATGCTTGATTTTGTTTTTAGCACGGGTACTTAAAATGTAGATTTAGATAGTAATTGAAAGGGAAAAAAGTAACAGAACGATGAAATACACAAATATTAAAAATAAACATACTTGTAACTCCGAGCAACAGATGGAATAGATTTTCTCAAGGGAACTTGACATTCAATTCAGAATTCTGGCATAAATTGCTTTGAAAATATGCTAAATTTCAGCGCAACTACGAGTTGTGCAAACACTTTCTGACGCCATTTCCCCCCAGCTCTGTCAAAATTGTTGGAGCTGGTACGGGAACAGGGGCGTGACGCCACAGCTAGTTTATTCTACGACGAGCTGCGGCGTTCCAGTCACTGGAATAATATTTCTGGCATGGCATACATGGAGGTGCACACACCACTCATCAGGGGTCCAGTCATGAACTGTCATGCAAATGTTCATGAATCAGGAGTGTCTTAACACCACCATGCTCCCTCATCAAGACGAGCAAGAAAATAATTTTGACGAATCAGAGCCATAGTTTGAAATGCAATTAAGGACCATAGCAAGAAGGGTCAGCTGTGGTTCCTGCTGGACTCTCCAAGCCCTGCTATCTGTGACTGAAAGGTCTCTCCCTATGCACATACATTAAAGAACTGTCAACTGTAAAATGTCAAGGAGAATATAACTGGCTCTTCAGCGATTCTTTTATTTGGAAACACCAAAGCGCGTGCAGACAAGCCGATTCATGCTATCCTTGCTTTGGCAGCATGGTCAACCGACAGTTTCAATTTAATGCATACAAATAGCTGCTTTTTCCAAATAGACTATGCACTGCTAAATTTACTGAACTGGCCATAGGGACAACCAAGAAATTTCAAAAAGTGTAGCATAATGGCGTGTTACATTTAGCAAAAATAATTTATGTTAAAGCAGACCATATTAATATACTGAGGTGTTTGTGCTTAGGATGTTAAAGGGCTTGACCAGGCTTGGGGCTCAACTTGGCACAGTGTGCGCTATCAGGATTCTATGGTGATGGGAGAGAAGTTATGTGACCGCAAGTGTGCGATTTGCATACTTCAAGGCACATTTCCAACTAGGCCATGTGCATCTAGTCGGCAAAAGACCGCATGTATGTGAATCGCATTCTTGAAGTCACATGCCCGCTAGTTCCCGGCGTATCCTGACAGTGCGCACTATGAAGATTCACAAGTCTGCAGACATGAAGCCTGGACAACCCCTTTTTAAATAAAGACCACAAAAATAATTCCAATGCTCTTATTAGGGAATGAGCCTAAGCAAAGCTAAAATGTAGAGTAATAATAAATCAAGAATATATATAAATAAGGCATTGTTTTGAATCTCAAACTTAGAAAGTTACATTGACTCATCGTCTGGGAAGAATACAACCAAGTATTTTAAAAGATTAAATATTGTTATCACGGTTGAAAAATGTAAATGAGCCAAATACAACCCATACAACAGACCCAAATCATCCCCTTTTTTTTACCAGCCTAACATTTAGCAGACCAATAATGTTTACATATGCAGAATCTAAAGAAAAAATAAAGTACCAAAGAAATCAATGAATCATCAAGGTAAATCATAAGAAATAGAAAGAATTGGAGCACTCACCCAGATCCTTCTTGATGTGCAATTTTATTCCATGGTGAAACATGACATCAAACCATATTAAAGTGCGGATAGCAGGGGAGCTATGCAGATGAGAGAGCCTGACTGACTACCACCGTTTCGCGCTTGCTTAGCAGAATATACGGGACCCGTAGAAGCACTAAGCAAGCGCAAAACAGTTGTAGCCCTTCAGGCTCTTTCATCTGCATAGCTCCCCTGCTACATGCACTACGCACTTTAATATGGTTTGATGTCACGTTTCACCAAGGAATAAAATTGCACATCAAGAAGGATCTGGGTGAGTGCTCCAATCCTTTTAATTTTTATGATTTACTTTGATGTTATCTATGTGAATGCACCACCCTACAGAGATCCTAAGGAGGCATATTGAGGTGTGAACCAGAGAACGTTGCATATTTTCAGCAACTGATGCCTAGTTCCCTTTTTACAAATCAATGAAACACTTGTAATATATTAAAATGTATTATTATTTCTTCACGCTGCGGTGCACATTTAATGGAGACAAGAGGTAAGGAAAGTAAACAAGAAATGATCTCAGTTCTGCTACTTACTACACAATATGCTAATACGCAAAAAAAAGGCTTCATACACAAAAACTAATGCGGGCAAATACGCCAGAGCTGCACCCCATCACCAAGACAGATTACTTTCATTATCTAATTTGCTCTGTAATCCAAGGAAATAAAATCGTTATCAGACATTTTAAAGCAGATCTATAACCGGATTTCACAACACAAACCAGGTACATTATTAAACAGATGTCTTAGACATGATGAGACTCATGAATTTAAAAAATATATATATATTTATATCCATGTCCGAATGGTTGCATTATCCCGAAATTAAAGATGACGATTTTATGAGTCCCGCTATAAAATAAAATCTCACTAGTCCAAGAGTGTTCAGCTTTAAGTGTACATCGGTATATTTTTCTCTTAAACGCTCCAGTGTTTCAGGGTAGGTAAATTTGAAAAGCTTGTTTGGATCCATACAGATACCAGACTAGTTCCGTGCTGCCCCATGCAGACTTCTCGCCACCTCGATACAGGTGACTGACAGGTCACCCCTAATGTACACACATGGCAAAAACACTCCAATTTACAACAGAGGAACAGGAAAATACCGGACGGGGCAGTGCAAGACTAGACAGGCATCTCCCCTGGCTGGCTCTTCAAATCATTTTGTCTGCATTTCGGGGGGGAGGGGGGGACAACAATACATACGTGGCTGCAATCATGAAGCTTGGGCAGCATGATTCAACCGACAGGCTCCCTTTAGTATACAACATGGCAGTTAGGCTAGGTTCACATTGCGTTAGTGGGTGTCCGCTAACGGACTCCGTTACATGGTGCAATTGTCGGAATTAACGCTATGTAACGGATCCGTTAGCGCATCCATTGACTGCAATTTGCTAACGGATCACTAAAGCATCGCTAATGTATGCCATTTTTGGCATGCGTCAGCGATGTGCCGTTATTTTCGGACGGACCTCGAACGCTGCTTGCAGCGTTCAGGGTCCATTCTTCACTAGCGCAGATCGGGCATCTGCGCTAGCGGGATTGCCAAATGCGATCCCTTTTTGGACATTGCGTTAGCGCAATCCGTTAGCGTATCCGCTAAACGAATTGCACTAACGCAATGTGAACCTAGCCTAAGGATCCCGCCTTACACACTGGACACGCTAATGTGCATTTGCATCTTTAGTGTATATTCACATGCTGGCGCTCATTTGTTATTTTACAAACACGCCTCGGGTCGTGAGGAAAAAAAAAAATGCAGCATGCGTTAGTCTGGTCCAATTAATGAACCAGACTACTGCATGTAAATAGTCAGCAGCTCCTGCACCTCTTTGGCCAAACACATGGAACCGGTCATATCCGCAATATACAGACATGCGTGGTTCATAACATTCAGCGCTCGCTTGAACTTAGTTGGCTATACACATCTGTAGATGAGCTTCAAGTTAAGTTATATGCCACTGTCAATCTCCGACAGCAGCATTTAAAGGGAACCTGTCACCAAGTTTGGACGATAAGAGATACAGCCATTACCTTTCAGGGCTGATATACAACCTTCTATAATGATGTCTATCTATCCCCTAACCCGACCTGTCAGCGAAGAAAAATAACTTTTATTATACCACCTGTGGGGCGGTCCGGTCCGAGGGGTGTCGCTGGTCTTGGTTCGGCGATTCATCTTCTTACGATCCCAGTCCTCCTACTTGCTTCTTGTGGATGATGCGTCCCTTCGTCATCCACACAGGCTCCTCGGCACAGCCCTCCTGCACAGGCGTACTTCTCTGCCCCGTCGAGGGCAGAGCAAAGTACTGCAGTGCACATGCGCCGGAGGCTCTTTGACCTTTCCCAGCACCTGCGCACTGCAGGGCAGAGAAGTACGCCTGCGCAAGAGCGAGGTGCCGAATCATCAACACAAAGCAAGCAGGAATGAGGCATCGCAAGACGGAGGCGCCGGGCCAAGAGTGACACCACTCAGGTTGGACTGCCCCGCAGGTGAGTAAAATAAAAGTCATTTTTCTTCTCTTGCAGGTCGGGCTGGGGGCAGATGTACAGCAATATAGAATATATCAGCCCTGAAAGGTGATGGCTGTATCTCTTATCAGCCAAACCTGGTGACAGGCTCCCTTTAACACATGCTAAACAAAAGAGTGTCAAAAGACACACCCATCAGCACCCTTCATGTGATTGAGGTGCACTGATGGATTGTCATGACAGTCAGATGTCTGCATAAGGCTACGTTCACATTAGCGTTCCGCTAATGTGCGTCGCTGTTGCGTCGGCGACGCGCCCCTATGTTTAACATGGGGGACGCGTGCGTTTTTTTTGTTGCGTTTTCCGACACGTGCGTCGTTTTCGACGCTAGCGTCGGACGCAAGAAAATGCAACAATTGCATTTTTTGTGCGTCCGATTTTCGTCAAAAAACGACGCACGCGTCGCAAAACGCAGCGTTTTTGCATGCGTTTGCGCGCTTTTTAGGTGCGTCGCGTCGCCGACGCACCGGCGCGCAACGCTAATGTGAACGTAGCCTATGACCCTCATGCTTTGAATTGTAAATCAATGTACGCCTGTCTCCATTCCGGCTACACAGAACATGATTTATGTTACACATAGCAGCACTGAAGCACAAGCAATCGGATAATCCCCGTTTCAAGTCTCCTAAGCCTAAGGGAACTATTGATGCAAGTAAAAAACGAATGTTTTTAAAAATATTTAAATTAAAAAAGTAAGTTCAAATCACCCTTTTACCTCATTCAAAATAAAAATTGAAAAAATACATGTATTTGGTATCGCTTTGTTTAGAATTTTCGGATCATGATATAAAAGTAAATTAATCTGATAGGTAAACGGTGTAACGAGAAAAAAAAAACCACACAATTACATGTTTGGTCACCACAGCATTGCAATAAAATGCAACAACAAGCGATCAAAACATTATATTTACCCCAAAATAGTAAAAAATGTCAGCTCAGCACACAAAAAAACAATGGAGGGCAGGAATGACTTCAGTGGAAATAGCCATGTTTTTATTTTGAATAACCCCTTTACATAAAATGAGTGAATATATATGCATGTGTAGTGTGATTGTATTAATATGCACACCTACTGCAGCCTTCTGCAGGACAAAGCACCATTAGGATATGTGCACACGATGCAGATTTTGCTGCGGACCCGCAGCGTTTCAGATGAGTTTACATTACAATGTAAACCTATGGGAAACAAAAAACGCTGTACACATGCTGCGGAAAAAAAAGCGCGGAAACGCAGCGGTTTACATTTTGCAGTATGTCACTTTCTGCGGATTCAGCAGCGGTTTTACAGCTGCTCCAATAGAAAACCGCAGTTGTAAAACCGCAGTGAAATCCGCAGAAAAAACGTGGTAAGTCTGCAGCAAAAACACAGCGTTTTTGCCCTGCAGATTTATCAAATCCGCAGTGGACCATTCTACGTGTGCACATAGCCTTATGCGCCGTTTCTCTATTATGTCAGAGCTCTGCAGATCTCCGGCTCACTCTGCACAACCCTGGAAGTGGTTTTACAACGTAAAGGTACCGTCTCACAGTGGCACTTTGGTCGCTACGACGGCACGATCCGTGACGTTCCAGCGATATACTTACGATCTCGCTGTGTCTGACACGCTACTGCGATCAGGGACCCCGCTGAGAATCGTATGTCGTAGCAGATCGTTTGAAACTTTCTTTCATCTTCAAGTGTCCCGCTGTGGCGGCATGATCGCATCGTGTAACAAAGGTGTGCACGATATTGTATACGATGTAATGGGTGGAGGAGCTTGATACATAGAAGCGCACGACTTCAACATCGCAAATACGTCATGAAATTATCGCTCCAGCGCCGTGCATTGGGAAGTGTGACCGCAGCCTACGACGCTGGAGCGATAATAGAGCAACGCTGGAACGCCACGGATCGTGCCGTTGTAGCGACCAAAGTGCCACTGTGAGACGGTACCCTTACTCTATTGAGCGTCAAAACAAAAGCTTCATAGGTTTTCAGTGTAAGAGAGACTTCGGAATCACACAAAGAGCATAGAGTGAACTAGCCAGTCTGAATAGTGGTGAGGTCACTTAGAACATCACAGAGAGCAGCAGTAGGCAAGTGCATTAATACACTCACACTACATGCACACATTTAAAAAGGGGTGTCCAGTTTAAAAAGACTGTGTCTGCAGACTTGTGAATCTTCCCAGAGCATGCACACACTGGGAAATGTGAGTAGTCAGCCATGACAATTCCTTCAATATGGGATGGGAATCATTCTTTAAAGGGGTTCTCCACTACTTGGACACCCCTTCTTGATCTAAATGTTTGGCCCAGATAAAACAAAGCCTATACTCATCTCCTCTGCCAGCGCCGTTCCTGCAGTATTGGTACTCAGTCCCGGGGCTCCTGTGAGGTTGTAAGACATGTGGTGCCCGGCAGCACCCAATCAGCGCTGGCGTCACTGTCCTCACCTGCTGTTGAAGTGAACATGAAGAGGAAGTGCGGGATCTCCAACTTCATTTTCATGTTCAATTCGCACAGTGACGCCTGTGCTGATCACCAAGTATCATGCAACTACATGAGAGCTCCAGGACCGCGAGTATAGGCACGGAACGAGAGTATAGGCTTTATATTATTGAGACAAAACATTTAGATCCAGAAGGTGTTGCCCTAGTAGTGGACAAAGCTTTTAATAAATGAGGGGCGTCTGGTAACTAGCATGTGCTGACGTCAGAGGATTGCATTTGTGGAGTAATATATGCCATAAGGGTAAGTTCACACAGGGTGTTTTTGCTGCTTTTTTTCTGCAGCAAAACCTGATCTTCTTGGCAGGAAAGAAGCTGCAGCAAAAACGCAGGTTTAGGGGTTTTTTTTTGTTGCGGACTTGGTGCTTTTTTTTCTCCCTTTGTCCATGCTAATGTCCTTGACTTTTCAGCAGCAAACGCAGCAAATGGTACCTGCGTTTTTGCTGCAATAACGTTGAAAGAAGTGACATGCTCTATGTCCAAAATACGCAGCAAAGCACAAAATCCTGATGACACAAAAAACAATGTGTGTGCATGAGATTCTGAAATCGCATAGGCTTTGCTGGTACTGTAAAAAGCAGCTGAAAATTAGCATAAAAAATGCAGAAAAAAAGCGCCCTGCGCGAATTTTATGAGTGGACGTAGCCACGCCCCATCCCACTCCCCACCCATACTGGTGTAGGTGGGCAGGACTGGGTAGGCTACTTTCCCACTCCCCACCCATACTGGTGTAGGTGGGCAGGACTGGGTAGGCTACTTTCCCACTCCCCACCCATACTGGTGTAGGTGGGCAGGACTGGGTAGGCTACTTTCACACTCCCCACCCATACTGGTGTAGGTGGGCAGGACTGGGTAGGCTACTTTCCCACTCCCCACCCATACTGGTGTAGGTGGGCAGGACTGGGTAGGCTACTTTCACACTCCCCACCCATACTGGTGTAGGTGGGCAGGACTGGGTAGGCTACTTTCACACTCCCCACCCATACTGGTGTAGGTGGGCAGGACTGGCTTAGGCTACTTTCACACTAGCGCCGGTCCTTCGCAGTGTGTCAGGCTGACGTACCAACGCATCCTGTGACAACGCAGCACAATGAGGGCAGCGGATGCATTATTACAACGCATCCGCTGCCCCATTGTGAGTTGCGGGGAGGAGGGGGCGGAGTTCCGGCCACGCATGCGGGGTTGGAAATGGCGGACACGACGCACAAAAAAAAGTTACATGTAACGTTTTCTTGTTCCGACGGTCCGCCACAGCACGACGGTTGCGACGTGTGGCAATGCGTCGCTAATGTTAGTCTATGGGGAAAAAAACGCATCCTGCAGCCAACTTTACAGGATGCGTTTTTTTCACCAAAACGACGCATTGCGCCGCTAGTGTGAAAGTAGCCTTAGGGTATGTCTCTACGTTCAGTATTTGCTGCGGACTGGACGCTGCGTACAGCCAAAGCGGCCAGATGTTACAGCATAGTAGAGGGGATTTTATGAAATCCTATCTCCACTATGCATTCAAAGACGCAGGTGGCGGCCCTGCATAACCGCACATGCGGCACGTCTTTATAGACCCCAGCACGTCTATTTATGTTGCAGGGTCGCTCAGTCTCCGCAAGATAAATATCACCATCCTATGTATAGGACGCGGTGATTCTGCACGGTTCAATGAACACGTCCGGAATCACCGCGCGTACAAAAGCCGGCAGCGCTTTGGATGGAGCTGCGTCCAAAGTGCTGCAAACACTGAACGTGGAGACATACCCTTATTGCTGCAAAAAATACCTGCTGTGTTGTGCATAGTGACTTATTAAGGAGTTTACATCAGATTTCTGGTATATGCGCATTAATTGTCGCCAAAAGACTTTTGCTAAATAACACGGTCAGGGGAACTATAACTGCCTGTAATGGCACAGATGCAAGTGTCATTCTTTTTACTCCGCTTCTTCTCACTTTTCGTAGAGAGCAGTAAGAGTATTAGGGGCCTATTTATTAGGTCAGTTTTCCCCAACCTGTGTCTCACCAGCTATTGAGAACCACAACTCCCAGCATCCCCGTAATGGCATCTGGGAACAGTAATGGTGCCTCCCCTCCGAAAACAACATAATGCCACATTAGGTCCTACTTGGTCAGTCACAGAAATGAAACGTGACAAGTAACAACCGCTCAAAACCCAGCACACAGTGCACCAAGCTGGTGGGATATGCCGCCATATACTGGGCAAGTGCAGGAGCACTAGGTGTGCAGCCTGACAGACCCGAGGCACAGCCTCCTGGAGGACGCCGGACATGAGGAACGTTATGGAACACAGTTATGGCCAATACATGGCACCGCGCGCCCAGCCGAGGCCTCCTCCCGGGCCATGCATCCATCCTTCCCTCACACTCCCCCTCAGTGCGCCCTGGCGTCTCTTACCGCTCAAATCTTTTTATGAAAGGAAAATAACTATGACATAAACCGCAACAGGTAAGACGAGACGAGATGCGGCGCTGTACGCCCTCCCGGTCTCGTCTCTTCGTGTGACGCGGTATCGCTTTCTTTCTTTCTTCAGCAATAGCAGCCGCACAAAATGGCGGCTGCAAAGAGGTGTGACGTCACCCAGCGCGCAGCTTCCATCTCCGCTCAGGGGGCTGAGCCTGTGTCCCGCCAGCCTGAGGGAGGGAATGATGGCGCCCTGCTCTTGTGTACACTCAGTGTTTTGCTTCGCTCGCACTCTTCTCAAACCACATGGAGACTGATAACTCCTAGAAGTGCATTGTGACTGCAGCATTCACGAGATCTGTGTAACGATAAAACGTCTAATTAAATCGGATACAATTGTATTTGCAAATAAATAAAATGGAGTAATTGTCATGTAGCGAATTTGCATTTCTATTGTCAGGTAAAAAAAAAAAGGCCACAGTCACACGTATCAAACTCGGGCCTGTAATGGCCGTATAATACAGATGTGAGGGCCTGTCACGTCCGTATAATGCAGATGTGAGGGCCTGTCATGTCCGTATAATGCAGATGTCACGTCCGTATAATACAGATGTCACGTCCGTATAATGCAGATGTGAGGGCCTGTCATGTCCGTATAATGCAGATGTGTGGGCCTGTCACGTCCGTATAATGCAGATGTGTGGGCCTGTCACGTCCGTATAATGCAGATGTGAGGGCCTGTCATGTCCGTATAATGCAGATGTCACGTCCGTATAATACAGATGTCACGTCCGTATAATGCAGATGTGAGGGCCTGTCATGTCCGTATAATGCAGATGTGTGGGCCTGTCATGTCCGTATAATGCAGATGTGTGGGCCTGTCATGTCCGTATAATGCAGATGTCACATCCGTATAATGCAGATGTCACGTCCGTATAATGCAGATGTCACGTCCGTATAATGCAGATGTGAGGGCCTGTCACATCCGTATAATGCAGATGTCACGTCCGTATAATGCAGATGTCACGTCCGTATAATGCAGATGTGAGGGCCTGTCATGTCCGTATAATGCAGATGTGAGGGCCTGTCATGTCCGTATAATGCAGATATGAGGACCTGTCACGTCCGAATAATGCAGATGTCACATCCGTATAATGCAGATGTGTGGGCCTGTCATGTCCGTATAATGCAGATGTGTGGGCCTGTCATGTCCGTATAATGCAGATGTCACATCCGTATAATGCAGATGTCACGTCCTTATAATGCAGATGTCACGTCCGTATAATGCAGATGTGAGGGCCTGTCACGTCCGAATAATGCAGATGTCACGTCCGTATAATGCAGATGTGAGGGCCTGTCACATCCGTATAATGCAGATGTCACGTCCGTATAATGCAGATGTCACGTCCGTATAATGCAGATGTGAGGGCCTGTCATGTCCGTATAATGCAGATGTGAGGGCCTGTCATGTCCGTATAATGCAGATATGAGGACCTGTCACGTCCGAATAATGCAGATGTCACATCCGTATAATGCAGATGTGTGGGCCTGTCATGTCCGTATAATGCAGATGTGTGGGCCTGTCATGTCCGTATAATGCAGATGTCACATCCGTATAATGCAGATGTCACGTCCTTATAATGCAGATGTCACGTCCGTATAATGCAGATGTGAGGGCCTGTCACGTCCGAATAATGCAGATGTCACGTCCGTATAATGCAGATGTGAGGGCCTGTCATGTCCGTATAATGCAGATATGAGGACCTGTCACGTCCGAATAATGCAGATGTCACGTCCGTATAATGCAGATGTGTGGGCCTGTCATGTCCGTATAATGCAGATGTGTGGGCCTGTCATGTCCGTATAATGCAGATGTGTGGGCCTGTCATGTCCGTATAATGCAGATGTGTGGGCCTGTCATGTCCGTATAATGCAGATGTCACATCCGTATAATGCAGATGTCACGTCCGTATAATGCAGATGTCACGTCCGTATAATGCAGATGTGAGGGCCTGTCACGTCCGTATAATGCAGATGTCACGTCCGTATAATGCAGATGTCACGTCCGTATAATGCAGATGTGTGGGCCTGTCATGTCCGTATAATGCAGATGTCACATCCGTATAATGCAGATGTCACGTCCGTATAATGCAGATGTCACGTCCGTATAATGCAGATGTGAGGGCCTGTCACATCCGTATAATGCAGATGTCACGTCCGTATAATGCAGATGTCACGTCCGTATAATGCAGATGTGAGGGCCTGTCATGTCCGTATAATGCAGATGTGAGGGCCTGTCATGTCCGTATAATGCAGATATGAGGACCTGTCACGTCCGAATAATGCAGATGTCACATCCGTATAATGCAGATGTGTGGGCCTGTCATGTCCGTATAATGCAGATGTGTGGGCCTGTCATGTCCGTATAATGCAGATGTCACATCCGTATAATGCAGATGTCACGTCCGTATAATGCAGATGTGAGGGCCTGTCACGTCCGAATAATGCAGATGTCACGTCCGTATAATGCAGATGTGAGGGCCTGTCATGTCCGTATAATGCAGATATGAGGACCTGTCACGTCCGAATAATGCAGATGTCACGTCCGTATAATGCAGATGTGTGGGCCTGTCATGTCCGTATAATGCAGATGTGTGGGCCTGTCATGTCCGTATAATGCAGATGTGTGGGCCTTTCATGTCCGTATAATGCAGATGTGTGGGCCTGTCACGTCCGTATAATGCAGATGTCACGTCCGTATAATGCAGATGTGAGGGCCTGTCACGTCCGAATAATGCAGATGTGAGGGCCTGTCATGTCCGTATAATGCAGATGTCACGTCTGTATAATGCAGATGTGAGGGCCTGTCACGTCCGAATAATGCAGATGTGAGGGCCTGTCATGTCCGTATAATGCAGATGTCACATCCGTATAATGCAGATGTGAGGGCCTGTCATGTCCGTATAATGCAGATGTGAGGGCCTGTCACATCCGTATAATGCAGATGTGAGGGCCCGTCGTGTCCGTATAATGCAGATGTGAGGGCCCGTCACGTCCGTATAATGCAGATGTGAGGGCCCGTCACGTCCGTATAATGCAGATGTGAGGGCCCGTCACGTCCGTATAATGCAGATGTGAGGGCCCGTCACGTCCGTATAATGCAGATGTGAGGGCCCGTCACGTCCGTATAATGCAGATGTGAGGGCCCGTCACGTCCGTATAATGCAGATGTGAGGGCCCGTCACGTCCGTATAATGCAGATGTGAGGGCCCGTCACGTCCGTATAATGCAGATGTGAGGGCCCGTCACGTCCGTATAATGCAGATGTGAGGGCCCGTCGTGTCCGTATAATGCAGATGTGAGGGCCCGTCGTGTCCGTATAATGCAGATGTGAGGGCCCGTCGTGTCCGTATAATGCAGATGTGAGGGCCCGTCGTGTCCGTATAATGCAGATGTGAGGGCCCGTCACGTCCATATAATGCAGATGTGAGGGCCCGTCACGTCCGTATAATGCAGATGTGAGGGCCCGTCGTGTCCGTATAATGCAGATGTGAGGGCCCGTCACGTCCGTATAATGCAGATGTGAGGGCCCGTCACGTCCGTATAATGCAGATGTGAGGGCCTGTCATGTCCGTATAATGCAGATTGAGGGCCCGTCACGTCAGTATAATGCAGATGTGAGGGCCTGTCATGTCCGTATAATGCAGATGTGAGGGCCCGTCACGTCCGTATAATGCAGATTGAGGGCCCGTCACGTCCATATAATGCAGATGCAAGGGCCTGTCACGTCCATATAATGCAGATGTGAGGGCCCGTCTCTTCCGTATAATGCAGATGTCACGTCCGTATAGTGTAGATGTGAGGGCCTGTCACGTTCATATAATGAAGCTGTAAGGGCCCGTCGCGTCCGTATTATGCAGATGTGAGGACCCATCATGTCACTAGATAGCAGAAAAGCCGGTAATTCAATTGCCGGCTTTTCCTATCTCCTTCTCAAACCAGACAGGATATGAGACATGGTTTACATACAGTAAACCATTTCATATCTCTTATTTTTTTACATATTCCTCATTAGTAATGTTACAAGTGTACGTGTGTGAAATTTGGGGGATCTAGCTGTTAAAATAAAGGGATAAATCACGGAAAAAATTGGCGTGGGCTCCCGTGCAATTTTCTCAGGCAGAGTGGGAAAGCCAGTGACTGAGGGCAGATATTTATAGCCAAGAGAGGGAACATGGATATTGCCCCCCCCCCCCCCTCCCCGCTAAAAACATCTGCCCCCAGCCACCCCAGAAAAGGCACATCTGTAAGATGCGTGTATTCTGGCACTTAGCCTCTCTCTCTTCCCACTCCCGTGTAGCGGTGGGATATGGGGTAATAAAGGGTTAATGCCACCTTGCTATTGTAAGGTGACATTAAGCCAGGTTAATAATAGAGAGGCGTCAATAAGACACCTATATATTATTAATCCAATAGTAATAAATGGTTAATAAAACACACCCACATTAGGAAAAAAGTATTTTAATGAAATAAAGACACAGGGTGTTGTAATAGTTTATTATACTCACAATCCAATTGAAGACCCTTGTCCCCTGAAACAAAGTTAAAATAAAAAAACAACAATATCCCATACCTTCCATCCTTCAGTCTTGTCCCACGCTATAAATCCATCTGAAGGGGTTAACTAATTTTACAAGCAGGAGCCTGCTAATGCAGCCGCCCCTGCCTGTAAAAACCTGGGGAATGAATGGAAAGCAGGGGAATGTAGCTACCTAGACTTGCGGTGCTGCGCCCCCTGCTGGCATAACCTCAGATGAACTCGAGTGCCCGAATTTTTCAGAATATTTTCTCACGCTCGAGTTCATCTGAGGTTATGCCAGCAGGGGGCATGAATGAACATTGGGCTGTTTTAAAAAATAGCAGTGTCTACATTTATCTTTACAAACTCACAAAATGTACCTTTTGGGTGGATTTAGCATTCTTGTGAATCACTAACCTAATATTTAGTTGTATACACATCATGCGTAAGCTGATGCAGATAAAAAACCTCTGCATTATCATGCGTTTGCATGCTTTTTTGCATGCGGTTGCGGACAATACGCTGCAGACTCAACCGCGAATGTGAACCTAGCCTTACACAGGTGGTATGGACCTCGCTCTCCTCGATGGCGTCCTCCCCAATGCACATTTCAACATGCTTTATTCCAATAAATTAGGAGAATATCATTACCCTAAATAAATATAGATATATTTCAAGTAGGTACAATATAAATGTCCAAAAGAAAAAAAGAAACTACCATATTTTTCTGACCATAAGACGCACTTTTTTTCCTCCAAATTTGGGAGGAAAGTGTGGGTGTGTCTTATGGTGCGGATGTAGTATGTGGGGAGGGGGGCAGCAGTGAGTGGGATCGCACTGTTATCCCACTTCAGGGTGTCCCCCCTGCCCAGAATCAGTGCTGGGGAAACCATGTGGTCCCAATGATTAAGTGCAGTGAATATTCATTAGCTACTCCCCACCCACCTATCAGCTGAGCAGTGAGCCTGGAGAGGCAAATGAATACTGCACTTAAGCAGGGACGCACATGGCTTCCCCAGCCTGATTCCTGCAGCAGCTGGGGAGATCCGTGTGTCCGGGGCAGGAGGCAGCAGCAGCAGGGTCCGGGGGAGAGGAGATCACTGTACCTTCCTGGGCTGGAGCTGAGTGCTGTGCAGTGTGCACAAGGAGGACCTGTGATGATGTCAGAAGTGGGCGGGCTGGAGCATCACATGGCAGCACAGAGCCCTCCCTCTTCTTGACATCATCACAGGTCCTTCAGACTCCAACAGTAGAATCTGCTGGCTTCCATTACCTGTGCTGTGGAAAGGCAACAAGAGGGAGGGCTCCGTGTGCAGTCATGGGATGCTTTTACCTCACCACAGTGTGGCTGGCTGCCACAATTAAGAGGTTAGTCTTTCCAAAACACAATAAAGCACTCTGCCACTTCTTTAGTGAACTATAACTCCCAGCATGTCATAGGATCTGCAGGACATGCTGGGAGTTATAGTTCTCCCATTGGATTTTAAAGCAGCACTCCAGTGTTATTTTGCAGTGCTGGAGTGGTGCTTTAAATATAAGCCCTGTGCACCCATTCTTATACTCACCCTCCAGCATCTTCATATAGTACTGTACAGACACCACACTGGTCCCGCAGCTTTCAACATAATAACATATAATAGTACGTGGTGTTATTATATATAATAGTATGTTATTAAATATTTTACCACATTTTTTTGCTTCAAATATTTTTTTCCCTATTTTCCACCTCTAAAACCTGGGTGCGCCTAATAGTCCGGTGCATCTTATAGTCCAAAAAATACAGTACTTGAAGAAATTCTCTCCAATAATATATTAAAATCCATTAAATCTTTTATTTAAACACCAATAAGAACAGTACACAAAAAAGAAAAAATATATAAAAACAAGAGGGGCAGGTCAGTATATAAGATTTCTTAGTACAACAAGTCTCAACATTTTATAAATCCACAGCACTGGTTACTTAAAAAAATTTCATCAATAACTGAAGAGGGGAGAGGATAAACATATGGCCCTTTAATCTATTAACTTACATAAATAACATGTATCTTTAACCCCTTAGTGACAGAGCCAATTTGGTACTTAATGACTGAGCCAATTTTTGCAATTCTGACCACTGTCACTTTATGAGGTTATAACTCTGGAACGCTTCAACGGATCCAGCTGATTCTGAGATTGTTTTTTCGTGACATATTGTACTTCATGTTAGTGGTAACATTTCTTCGATATTACTTGCGATTATTTATGAAAAAAATGGAAATATGGCGAAAATTTTTAAAATTTTGCAATTTTCAAACTTTGTATTTTTATGCCCTTAAATCAGAGAGATATGTCACAAAAAATAGTTAATAAATAACATTTCCCACATGTCTACTTTACATCAGCACAATTTTGGAAACAAAATTTTTTTTTGTTAGGGAGTTATAAGGGTTAAAAGTTGACCAGCAATTTCTCATTTTTACACCTTTTTTTTTTTTTAGGGACCACATCACATTTGAAGTCATTTTGAGGGATCTATATGATAGAAAATAACAAAGTGTGACACTATTCTAAAAACTACACCCCTCAAGGTTCTCAAAACCACATTCAAGAAGTTTATTAACCCTTTACGTGCTTCACAGGAACTGAAACGATGTGGAAGGAAAAAATGAACATTTAACTTTTTTTTGCAAACATTTTAATTCAGAACCATTTTTTTTATTTTCACAAGTGTAAAAACAGAAATGTAACCATAAATTTTGTTATGCAATTTCTCCTGAATACGCCAATACCCCATATGTGAGGGTAAACCACTGTTTGGGCGCACCGCAGAGCTTGGAAGTGAAGGAGCGCAGTTTTACTTTTTCAATGTAGAATTGGCAGGAATTGAGATTGGACGCCATGTCGCGTTTGGAGAGCCCCTGATGTGCCTAAACAGTGGAAACCCCCCACAAGTGACACCATTTTGGAAACTAGACCCCTTAAGGAACTTATCTAGATGTGTGGTGAGCACTTTGAACCCCCCATGTGCTTCACAGAAGTTTATAACGTTGAGCCGTGAAAATAAACAAAAAAAAAAAAAAAAATCGCATTTTTTTCTACAAAAATGATATTTTTGCCCCCAAATTTTTATTTTCACAAGGGTAACAGGAGAAATTAGACCACAAAAGTTGTAGTGCAATTTCTCCTGAGTACGTCGATACCCAATATAAATGTAAACCACTGTTTGGGCGCACCGCAGAAATTGGAAGAGAAGGAGTGCCGTTTTACTTTTTCAATGTAGAATTGTCTGGAATTGAGATTGAGCCCCTGATGTGCCTAAACAGTGGAAACCTCCCACAAGTGACCCCATTTTGGAAACTAGACCCCCATGGAACTTATCTAGATGTGTGGTGAGAACTTTGAATGCCCAAGTGCTTCACAGAAGTTTAGAATGCAGAGTCGTGAAAATAAAAATAAAAAATTTCCACAAAAAAAGATACTGAAGCCCCCAAGTTTTTATTTTCACAAGGGTAACAAGAGAAATTGGACCGCAATAGTTGTTGTCCAATTTATCCCGAGTACACTGATGCCCCATATGTGGGGGTAAACCACTGTTTGGGCGCACGGCAGAGCTCAGAAGGGAGGGAGCACCATTTGACTTTTTGAGAGCAAAATTGGCTGTCGTGTTTGGAGACCCCTGATGTAACTAAACAGTGGAAACCCCCCAATTCTAGCTCCAACCCTAACCCCAACACACCCCTAACCCTAATCCCAACCCGATCCATAATCCTAATCACTAACCCTAACGATAATCACAACCCTTACCCCAAAACAACCCTAATGTCAACCCTAACCATAACCCTAATCAAAACCCTAAATCCAACACACCCCTAATCCTAATCTCAACCCTAACCTCAAACCTCACCCTAATCCCAATACACCCCTAATCACAACCCTAACCTTAACCCTAATCCCAAACCTAACCCTAATCCCAAGCGTAACCCTAATGCCAACCCTAACCCTAATACCAACTCTAATCCAAACTCTAACCCCAACTCTAACCCTAACTTTAGCCCCAACCCTAAGGCTACTTTCACACTTGCGTCGTTTGGCATCCGTCGCAATCCGTCGTTTTGGACAAAAAACGGATCCTCCAAATGTGCCCGCAGGATACATTTTTTTGCCCATAGACTTGTATTGCCGACGGATCGTGACGGATGGCCACACGTCGCGTGCGTCGTGCACTGGATCAGTTGTGTTTTGGCGGACCGTCGGCACAAAAAACGTTCAATGTAACTTTTTTTGTACGTCGCGTCCGCCATTTCTGACCGCGCATGCGTGGCCGTAACTCCGCCCCCTCCTCCCCAGGACATAGATTGGGCAGCGGATGCGTTGAAAAACTACATCCGCTGCCCACGTTGTGCACAATTTTCACGTGCGTCGGTATGTCGGGCCGACGCATTGCGACGGCCCCGTACCGACGTTAGTGTGAAAGAACCCTAACCCTGAATTTAGCCCCAACTCTAACCCTAAATTTAGCCCCAACCCTAACTCCAGCCCTAACCTTAACCCTAATTTTAGCCCCAACTGCTCTTCTCCTGTCGGCCGGCAGATGGCGATAGATGGCAGGCGCACTGCGCATGCGCCCGCCATTTTCTTTTCCCCGGCAGCCAGGAGGAGCAGCAGGAGGATCCAGGGACACCGGTAAGTATAATAGGGTCCCCGAATCCCCCTATTTCTCTGTCCTCTGATGTGCGATCACATCAGAGGACAGAGAATTACACTTTGATTTTTTTATTTTTTTTTGCGGTCGCCGGTAAACAGTTAATTACCGGCGATCACAAAACAGGGGTCGGTAAAACCGACCCCAATCATGTTCTTTGGGGTCTCGGCTACCCCCGGCAGCCGAGACCCCAAAGTCTCTCCCGGTGCCGGCCGGCGGGCGCACTGCGCATGCGCCCGCCATTTTGAAGATGGTGGCGCCCACCGGGTGCCACGAGGAGCACCGGGGGAGATAGGTGAGTATCGGGGGGCTATCTGGGACCCCTTTTCTCTGTCCTCTGATGTGCGATCACATCGGAGGACAGAGAAATTAAAAAGAGATCGCTTTTTTTTTGTTTTTTTTGCGATCGCCGGTAACGGTTAATTACCGGCGATCGCAAATGCGGGGTCGGTAAAAAAAAAACCCCGAATCATGTTCTCTGGGGTCTCGCCTACCCCCGGCAGCCGAGACCCCGGAGAAAATCCGACTCTGGGGGGCGCTATTTACTTTTTCCACAGCGCCGTTAATTAACGGCGCTGTGGTTTAAGTACCCCTAGCGGCCGCCGTTAAGAGGCGTATCGGCGGTCGCTAAGGGGTTAAAAGACTACTTCACAGTTCTATTTCCAAAGACCACATAATACTCTGTTGCCAATAATTGCAAATAAGTGGCACAATTCCTCAGAAAGCCTCCTCCACCCTTGTTTCTCAAAAAAAAAAAAAAGCACAATATATACTAACCAGTGCTCATATTCGGTATACTGATCCTGATCCTGCCACCTCACACTCCAATGTACGTTTCACTCATAGCTTCGTCAGGGAGTGAGATAATGGGAGGAACCACAGGGTTTATATCCGGTCTGTGCTAAAGCTTAGACCAATCCAGAGTGAGATGTGTGATTGGCGGCGCATCACATGTTGCCGCGGCAACGGCGCACCCACCACGTACCCCACAGCAGCGTCACAGTAAGGCGCCTTCACGCCGACCATGACGCAGCAAATGAGGCCGCGGCTAGGAACGCCCAGATGTGATTTTTTTTTTTTTTTTTTTTAAGTTAATAGATTAAAGGGCCATATGTTTATCCTCTTCCCTTTTCAGTTATTGATGAAAATTTTCTAAGTAACCAGTGCTGTGGATTTATAAAATGTTGAGACTTGTTGACCTGTATACTGACCTGCCCCTCTTGTTTTTATATATTTTTTCTTTTTTGTGTACTGTTCTTGTTGGTGTTTAAATAAAAGATTTAATGGATTTTAATATATTATTGGAGTGAGAATTTCTTCAAGTAGTTTCTTTTTTTCTTTTGGACATTTCAACAACGCTGCCTTTGTCACTTTACATTGTTTCTGACACTTTGTAATTGGCCAGGTTTACATCTTTTCGTTTATGGCCATTTTTCATCTGGGTGTGCAGCCTTGTTTTCAATGAACTTCTTGTGTACATTGATTTGGTTTTCCCATTGTAACATGTATACTACTGTAATTAATAAATATTACTGATTTTTTTCACCGCACTTTGATTGGACTTTATGGTCGGCTCTTCTCTTACGCGTTTTGTTTCTCTGTGATAACCCAACTGCCTTATCGATGTTATATAGTCCAGGTTCACGTTTGCACGGACATTACCTTTAAGGTACCTTCACACTGAGCAACTTTCCAACGAGAACGACAACGATCCGTGATGTTGCAGCGTCCTGGATAGCGATCTCGTTGTGTTTGACACGCAGCAGCGATCAGGATCCCGCTGTGACATCGCTGGTCGGAGCTAGAAGTCCAGAACTTTATTTGGTCGTCAGGTCGGCGTGATTCGTCATGTTTGACAGCAAAAGCAACGATGCCAGCAATGTTTCTTCATGGAGCTAACAACCAGCGAGAACGATAAGTACGTCACTGGATCGCTCCTGCATCGTTTTGGTGTTGCCGTGTTTGACGTCTCTATAGCGAAATAAACAGCGACGCTGCAGCGATCGCCTCGTTGTCTATATCGCTGCAGCGTCGCTGAGTGTGACGGTACCTTTAGTCACATGGTACTTTGATTCTTGTTACATATTGGTACCCTGCCACTGTGAGCATTCCTTTGTTTTTGTTTCATTGGTATTGTCAAGAGGAACATGAGAGACACCAGACCCAACAATGCTGACGAGATGAAGGCTGCTATAAAAGCAACCTGGGCTTCCATAACACCTCAGCAGTGCCACAGGCTGATCGCCGCCATGCCGCAATGATGCAGTAATTGATGCCAAAGTAGCCCCGACCAAGTATTGAGTGCATTTACTGAACACACATTTCAGTGGGCCATTCTTTCGGATTTTAAAATCATTTTTCAAGCTGGTGTTATAAAGTATTCTAATTTACTGAGATAATGACTTTTGGGGTTTTTATTGGATGTAAGCCATAATCATCAACGTTAACAGAAAAACACCTGAAATAGATCTTTCTGTTTGTAATGACTATATAATATATGAGTTTCACTTTTTGTACTGAAGAACTAAAATAAATTAACTTTTTGATCATATTCTAATTTAGTGAGAAGCACTTGTAGGTTAAATACGTGGCAACTATTATATAGACTTTGACTTCTTTTTTTTTCACCCACTAACACAAAATCAGAACACAAATACAAGCTAATTTTTATTGATTTGCAGTCATCCAAATGCAAAATATCAACGGTACTGTACATTAGCCTCACATTTTTACAAACCTGAGCAAAAATAAGGCAAAAAAAGGATATATTGTATAATTGTGAGAAGTCACAAACTTGGAACAAGAAAAATATATAACCTAGAAAAACACACGCATTACCACATTACACAATAGAATTGGCGCACGCAGCTGTGCATCCTTGTGCGTTACGTGAATGTGTTATGCAGTGTGAGGACAACAACCTTAGGTTCCATCTGCTGCAGAAAAAAGGGACACTATACTGCTGCATTCACACGTCGAGGCTACGATCGCAGCAAAAACACACCACGCCTCGAACACGTGAACAAAGCCCTAGAGTGGGGCTACACAGTGCGACTGGGCACAGGGTCAAAGCTCTGCCAATGATCTTGGTGTACATTTATGTAGTGATTGGCCATCATAGAGGGAGAAGTTTCATTCGCCATTGTGAATGGTTTAGGGCAAGTAGTCCAGACTCATAAGATCATTTCTGCAGCGGATTTCACCATGAATTTGCAGAAAACCTGTGTTGAGAAACTAGTCACATATCCAAGCACATGTGATTTAAACATGTGTATTGCAGAGGGTCAAGTCAGCGCTGAAAATGCTCAGCTTTTCTACAACTAAATCAGTACACTGCATATTACAAATTCTGCAACATGTTCATATTGTCACAGATTTTATAGGCCATCTGCATATAGGATAAAGTTTAAAAGCCCCAAACCATGGGTATTGTACAGTACACAGGGTTGTGCAAAATCCAAGGAAAGCCCACCAGGTCTAGATGTTGATCAATATGGTTATTGCAATTGGAGCAGCTCCTAAAAACAGAAGTAAAAAAGGAACACTTTTTTTTGGCCTACATTTATCGTAAATGTGTATGTTGCAAAAGCATTGCAAAGTTCTGCCAAATTTGGCAAAATGTACAATATAAAAAGGACAAATGTGGAGGAGATAGCCTAAACAGAGAAAAGTTGAAAAAAGAGTAAGTGTAAAAAAACAAAAAAAACTAAAAACTTAAATTCACTTTCATAGTAAAGGAAGTCTGTGATGGTCTCCTGGATGGATTCCAGAGCATTCAAACAGGGAGGAGAGGCCAGGACACTTCACAGTTAGGAAACACCAGTTGAACACTTGGAATCCTGGTGCGCTGCAGAGTATTAACATTAAAACATGCACACTTTAAAGGGTTGTTCTCATGTGGACAAAATATTAAAACTGCAAAATGTTTGTAAAAGATTGATTTTTAATTCTATTGTTTATGGCTTGTTTCATAGGTAACCGTCCACCTCTGCCATCCATCAGTGGAGGCCAGTCTCCTAGGGAAGGAGCACAGTGCTAACAAGGTCTTTGGTTTAGAGCTGGCAAGTGCTGCTTTGACACTGGCAAGATTTTTTTCTTTGAGGGACCAAAATACCAAAAAGGAATGCGAAAATTTGGAGAAACTTGGACAGGGTGAACACTGGAAAATTTAGAGGTGATTCCATACCCCAGAATGAGTGTTACTGACAAACAAAAATGTCCAAGAAATTCTGGTCATGGTCAATGCCTATGTTAAGGGGAAACGGTCATGGTCAAAAAGGCATCTCATCTGCAGCCTGCTATAAAGCATGAGGAGCTGATCAGGTTGATATTTTTTTTTGTGGGAAAGGTTTCAGTATGGGCTCGTTCACATGACCGTATTTTCAGTTTGAGTGCTGTTTGTGGGGAAAAAATCAAACAAACAGCACTTGGGACCAATGTTAATAAATGTGTGAAACTTGGAATGATTTTTATACATTCATTTGTACCTACCCCAAGGCTTCCATGATATCCGTGGCGTTTGTATGGATACAGTTCCAGTGGGTGGTCCTTTTTAGTAATTGACGGTCTTAACTGTACAAGTGTGCATGCAGAGATAGCGGTCAATCATTGGTATGACCGCCCACTGGACTTACAATCATATGAACACCAGGGATTTCAATGAATAAAATACAAGTTATAGTGAATCTTTTCCAAAAAGCCTATATATTATGATTCTGCTCAGATTTCCTTCTCTATACCATGCTCCGCACATATTTGGGATGGATGTGCAATGTGTCAGGTTCCCTTTAATGAATGGCCTTACATTTTTAACTATGGCTAGTGTACATGCTTAAACGTTGATTTTCTGCCTATTATATTTACTACGAAAGAAGGCAAGTTCACATGTAGTGTTTTTGATGCGTTTTTAATTTTTTTGTGCAGTGATCTCAAATGGGAAAAACTGCATTAAAAATTGAAAGTGTTTTTTAAAGTGCATGGAAAAACAATACACTGAAAATGAGATGTCAGAAGTCGCATTCATTTTGCTGTTAATGCAAAATAACGTGTTTTTTTTTTCTAGTAAGTGCTAAGGGTCCTATAGAAACAGCAATAGGCAGAAATGGTGACATGGACCATCATGCTCAATGCCACACTAAAGAGCATAATTATTATCATTTTCTTTAAGGCGTGTTTGTCAGCAGTTTTAATCCTGCAAAACTACTGAAAAAAGTAAGTGGGTGCAGTCTATGCATACCATTGTTATGGTTATATTATCGGCATCAATGTGAAGGAAGTTTTATCCAGGCATACACCATCTTCTTCAGGTGCTCTGAAGGTGGTCCCTAATGCTTAGGGGCTCTCGGCAGTGAGCGCTCCCCAACACCCCCAACTCATAGCTGTAGTGTGCAATCTCCCTATACTTGTCACACAAGAGTAAAAGGGAAAGGGTCTATGGCAGGGGTGTCAAACTGCATTCCTCGAGGGCTGCAAACAGGTCATGTTTTCAGGATTTCCTTGTACTGCACAGGTGATAATTTAATCACCAACTCATTATTTGTGTAGGTGATTAAATTATCACCTGTGCAGTACAAGGAAATCCTGAAAACATGACCTGTTTACAGCCCTCGAGGAATGCAGTTTGACACCCCTGGTCTATGGGGCGCTTGCTGCAGATTTCACGTCAATGCTAGGAACCACCACATTAAAACTTCTGAATATATAAAGGTACGTTTTAAACTACATGTTAGAGCTCCTATTTATCTGCAGTTTTGAAGATTGCCAATTGCTACAAGCCTTCCTTTTACAAGAAACTAAAATGCTGGTCTTCTAAAGCGACAAAATGCAGAGAGTAATATGTTTTCAATGGTGTCTGCATCAATTCTGCAACAGATCAAACTCACAGAGGACCTCCCTGTAACTGATAAATATTTCATTTTTTTACATAAAACATGGAGATGCAATCACACAGATGTTAGACTAAGTGTTGGCAGCTGGAGAAGTATCCCATTGTAACAGAAGCCATTCAAAGTTTTCTAAGAAGCCAGTCCTTGATAATCAGTGTTGCGTCCATTGTATGCTCTTCAAATCGATCCCATCTTGTACCATTTCCCAAAGTGGGCTGTAAAATGCAAAGATATGATTTTACCAAGAGATGCAGAAGCATGGGGGAGAGGAGGGAGGAGGGGGGGGAAAGAGTTGAAATAATCTAAAAACAAATAATACGTTGCACCCTAATGGGAAGCCCTAATTAATTTGTGAGAAACAGTGCAGATACCCAACAGAAAACACTTCCACCTACACTTCAGTGGTGGGTGCTCAGCAAATACAATTGCCATCACGTAATAAGTGATGAATTGTGGCACTCGCTCACTTTATTCCAAAATGCTTTCAAACACCGTGCATGTACACAGGCCAAGGCAGTTTCACACCTGATACTCGAGCCTTCCTTGTCCACGGCCAGGAAGAAGCATGTAATAGGCGTGAAACGGCTGTTGCCTGAGTACTCTGAGTATTTTAATGTGACGAGTATACAACGACCCCTTGTGTGACCCCGGCCATATCGAGGAGCTCAGAATCTGTAGTCTGAATCGTTTATTCACTACAATGGGACAATAATGCGTATGTTGGAAGGTGACCCTTCCCTTCTCATCCTGAATGATATCCTAATCATGAAGTCTTAATTATGGGCTCATTCTGGCGACTCTTGGATTTTCCTTTAACCACACCCAAATGTAATGTTTGCCTACATTGCTTAAAGCGTAACCAAAGTTTTAATTTTTGTTTCAGAATTTAATAATACACATAAAAATAAGCAACACTAATATATTTTAGCAGAGAAATTTGATTCGGTCTCTACCAGAATTGATCAGTTATTATCAACATTCTCAATTCTGATGTCCAATCTTTACTCCGTGAAGCCACTTTCCCATTACCGAGAGGAGATGGCGATTGCTGCAGATACCCGTCTATGTGGACAGGAGGAGGAGAAGCTAGAGGCAGAGCTCCTCCCCATCCCATCTAGATAGAATCTCATCAGTAGCAGCCGCCATCTCCTCTCTGTAATGGGAAAGGGTCTTCACCGAGAACAGATTTTACCTCAGTATTGAGAATTTTGGTAATGACTGGGGATGATCGCATAGCTTCGGATAACTCCTTATCCGAATAGCTGCATCGGGAACCCAGATAGCTCCCAATAATCAGGTGTCCGGCGCTGCAGCTGTGTGACAGGCACTACAAATGAATGGACAGCCTGTGTGTTGTGCCTGTCACACAGCCGCTGCGGCACCAAACAGCTGATTATTGGGAGCGCTCCAGGTATCCAGGATCCCGATGCAGCTATTCGGATAAGGAGTTATCCAAAGCTATATGCTCATCCCTAGTAATGACCGATCAATGGTGGCAGAGAAAGAAGAACATTGTACTACTAAATTATGAAATAAAAACTAAAATGACGGTTACGCAAGAAAAAAAAAAGCCACAACATATTGTAACGAAACAAGCATGATTATGTCAGGTTTATCCTAACAAGCAGCTCCTTGTAAATACAAACATGCAAGGAGAATGGAGAAATATAGAAAAAAAGAGAGCACCCCATATTGGATCCCTCTCCAGCAAGCCATAAGACTTAACTTTTATTAAATTGATTAAAATATATATGGCGTATTGATAAAAATGTCCCTAATCTGCCATCTATTTATGGACATCTTCCTACTGTATACATTTTCAATAGCTGGTACCCCAGGGTGTCATCACTAACTGGCAGAACGGGACATTGATGGGGAAAATCAGGAAAAAACACAAACTGATCCCGCTGCTTGTACCTCATTTCTCGGAGCCTTTTCACCTCCTGAATGCATTTTTTAACAGTAAAATCAACCTCTTCTTCTGTTGTAAAACGACCAATACCAAATCTTTAAAAGAAAAGACAAAACAAAAATGTGTAACAAAGCAGGTAAGTTAATAAGCATTTCAGAGACCCAGAAGAGAATGTAAATCTGCACTAAAATGCATGATTTCTGGGATGACAAACAATTAAAATGTATTATCTATTGATTGTAACATGCATAGCAATTAAATCTAGGAGAGGAGGGCAAAATACACAACCTACAAAAATACAGAAATATAAAAAGAACAACCTGATGGAGGAGTGAGCCAAATCTTCATCTGCCCCAATGGCTCGCAGTACATACGAGGGCTCCAGCGATGCAGATGTGCAAGCACTGGAAATCAATGCACACAAAAAGGTACAGGTAACGTACATATGCAATTTGTATAGCAGCCCATAAAAGACTATAGATATTCCAAAATGTGCAGCATGTGTTTCAGTATCAGTGCACGAACACTATCACTAACACTATCAACCCCAAATTATGAACTAGTTTAAACAGTCTTTGGTGTAAAAAAAAAGTTGCAATTTGGTAAAAAAAAAAAAAGAAAAAAAAAAGACCCCATTAAACAAAAATGCAGCTTTTTATATTATGCTTGCGAGAAGTTCAAAAAGGTTTGAAATAGAGTGGCCATGACCACAATGTCTTAGACTGTTTTATTGAGATGAAACCAAAAAAAGGTGCAAATGTTTGTGCAAAATTTGCATCAGTTCCTAGCTGGTCAAGATTTCTTTTTCTAAGTCTGTCTTAAATGTCCCAAATTTGTTAAAAGATGCACGTCAATTGTAATTTGCAGTTAAGTCAGAAGGTCAAACTCCGTGATGTGCACTATAATTTCGAGCTCATAATTTAGTAAATTAGTAGTTCCATTTCCAGCAAATGAAGTGCTGCTGAATGTAAAAAAATTTTTGTATTGTAGTCTTTTAATCAATTCTTTGCAGGTTCCAAAAACCCTGGTCCTCATTTATCAAAAGTGTCATAATTTGTGTCAAAACTGTAGTGAGCTCACGTCAACTCTGCCACTCCATATTTATCAAATGCTGCACCCAATAATACATTTGGCGCACATTCCAGCAGCGCAACATTTTAAGCATGGCAGTACATGTTCTAATGTTAGATAATAGCAAATGTGTCAAAAATCAGATGATCTGCTGAATTATTCTGCAAACATCTTTTGTCTAGCATGGGCAATTTTAATATATCGATTCATTCATAAATATGTCATACTTCAGACTGAAAGGTTATCCGTGCCCCCTTTATCATCATTTTGAGTTTTAGCATAGGCACTAAAAAATGGTATATAAAAGGTCATAAAACACTGATAAGTTTGGCGCACAATTTTATGCATTAGCGTTTCACAAATGCAATCATAAATTTAAAAAAACTCATTTTTTAAAAATACGATTATATATTGGCCACAGTGTATTTGTTCACCTGCTTGTTAATTCAATACTAAAGGTTTGCAGGTGTATTCTTTTTGTAGTATACTTTGGGCTCCCTCCCGAGCTTTCCTACAAAAGTTTCATTAGCAGCAAAGTCTGGTTCCCATCTCTCCCCTGTTTTATTTGAGGCCTATCTGACACACGGAGAGGCGAGTCGCTAGAGTTAAGGGCCATCCAAATTGATGTCACCTTGTCATGTTTGGATTTGACACTTTTGATAAAAAAAAAAATGTTAATCAAGTACCTCATGATTTTTTAACTTGCATAACAATAGTGGAATTCATGTATTCATTAACCGAAGTGTGCTGATGTACAATGTGTGTATAAATGTCCCCCAGTGACTGTAGTTAAAGGGGTTTTCCACAGAAACTGATGATCTATACTTATCCTAAACAAATAAATGAAGCCAATCAGCAGTACACAAGAGTTGCCAATAAACAGTGAGACGGGGCGTTGTGGTGTTCAGCTCTGTACACCATGTACAGGTCCTTCTCAAAAAATTAGCATATAGTGTTAAATTTCATTATTTACCATAATGTAATGATTACAATTAAACTTTCATATATTATAGATTCATTATCCACCAACTGAAATTTGTCAGGTCTTTTATTGTTTTAATACTGATGATTTTGGCATACAACTCCTGATAACCCAAAAAACCTGTCTCAATAAATTAGCATATCAAGAAAAGGTTCTCTAAACGACCTATTACCCTAATCTTCTGAATCAACTAATTAACTCTAAACACATGCAAAAGATACCTGAGGCTTTTATAAACTCCCTGCCTGGTTCATTACTCAAAACCCCCATCATGGGTAAGGGTACCGTCACACAGTGAAATTTTGATCGCTACGACGGCACGATTCGTGACGTTCGAGCGATATATCTGTGACGTTCGAGCGATATCGCAATGTCTGACACGCTCCTGCGATCAGGGACCCCGCTGAGAATCGTACGTCGTAGCAGATCGTTTGAAACTTTCTTTCGTCGTCTAGTGTCCCGCTGTGGCGGCATGATCGCATGGTGTAACATATATCGTATACGATGTGCGCATAGTAACCAACGGCTTCTACATCGCACATACGTCATGAAATTATCGCTCCAGCGTCGTACATTGCAAAGTGTGACAGCAGTCTACGACGCTGGAGCGATATTGTTACGACGCTGGAGCGTCACGGATCGTACCGTTGTAGCGATCAAAATTTCACTGTGTGACGGTACCCTAAGACTAGCGACCTGACAGATGTCAAGAAGGCCATCATTGACACCCTCAAGCAAGAGGGTAAGACCCAGAAAGAAATTTCTCAACAAATAGGCTGTTCCCAGAGTGCTGTATCAAGGCACCTCAATGGTAAGTCTGTTGGAGGGAAACAATGTGGCAGAAAACACTGTACAACGAGAAGAGGAGACCGGACCCTGAGGAAGATTGTGGAGAAGGACCGATTCCAGACCTTGGGGAACCTGAGGAAGCAGTGGACTGAGTCTGGTGTGGAAACATCCAGAGCCACCGTGCACAGGCGTGTGCAGGAAATGGGCTACAGGTGCCGCATTCCCCAGGTAAAGCCACTTTTGAACCATAAACAGCGGCAGAGGCGCCTGACCTGGGCTACAGAGAAGCAGCACTGGACTGTTGCTAAGTGGTCCCAAGTACTTTTTTCTGATGAAAGCAAATTTTGCATGTCATTCGGAAATCAAGGTGCCAGAGTCTGGAGGAAGACTGGGGAGAAGGAAATGCCAAAATGCCTGAAGTCCAGTGTCAAGTACCCACAGTCAGTGATGGTGTGGGGTGCCATGTCAGCTGCTGGTGTTGGTCCACTGTGTTTCATCAAGGGCAGGGTCAATGCAGCTAGCTATCAGGAGATTTTGGAGCACTTCATGCTTCCATCGGCTGAAATGCTTTATGGAAATGAAGATTTCATTTTTCAGCACGACCTGGCACCTGCTCACAGTGCCAAAACCACTGGTAAATGGTTTACTGACCATGGTATTACTGTGCCCAATTGGCCTGCCAACTCTCCTGACCTGAACCTCATAGAGAATCTGTGGGATATTGTGAAGAGAAAGTTGAGAGACGCAAGACCCAACACTCTGGATGAGCTTAAGGCCGCTATTGAAGCATCCTGGGCCTCCATAACATCTCAGCAGTGTCACAGGCTGATTGCCTCCATGCCACGCCGCATTGAAGCAGTCATTTCTGCCAAAGGATTCCCGACCAAGTATTGAGTGCATAACTGAACATTATTATTTGATGGTTTTTTTGTTTGTTATTAAAAAACACTTTTATTTGATTGGATGGGTGAAATATGCTAATTTATTGAGACAGGTTTTTTGGGTTATCAGGAGTTGTATGCCAAAATCATCAGTATTAAAACAATAAAAGACCTGACAAATTTCAGTTGGTGGATAATGAATCTATAATATATGAAAGTTTAATTGTAATCATTACATTATGGTAAATAATGAAATTTAACACTTTATGCTAATTTTTTGAGAAGGACCTGTACATCCAGACGGTGCCGTCACCCACCAATCTCATATTGGGGACCTATGGATAAGTCTCAAATAGATGACATCCAGCGCCTCTTTGGATGAATGATCCCAGGAAATCCAAGGTTTCTTAAAACATCTACCGGTATTTATTTCTTCATATTAAAAACAGGTAACATAAAAAAAAAAGGATCAGGCAGTTTGGATACTCTCATGATTTAAAAAAAGGCATAGAAACCAAGATGTTTCGACCCAGGCAGGTCTTAATCATGGAGTTGCATCTGAATGTCTGTTAGGAAGTCTAAGGCCTCTTTCACACTTCCGTCTTCTGCTGTGCGTCGTTGTGCAGTAAAATGACGTATCGACGGACGTCACGAAAATAGTGAAAAACGTGTGTGATGCATGAGAGAGAGATTTTTCCGGAGTTGAAAATCCTTCTGGGCATGCTCAGAGGGAAAAAACGTGATACGTCGCTGGATTCCTGTGTGTGACGGTCAGCGACGGATCCTGCGCCCATAGGCTTCCATTATAGCCGACGACGGACAGAGCAGGACCCGTCGCTGACCGATTTTCCAACGTGCAGAAAAAATGTTCCTATGAACGTTTTCTCTACACGACGGGCCGCTATTTTCTGACGGATCCAGTGCACGACGGATGAAACGGATGGCCATCCATCAGTAATACAAGTCTATGGGAAAATTCAGGATCCTGCATTCTCAAAAAAACGACGTATCTCGATGGGAGCGGAAAGACGGAAGTGTGAAAGAGGCCTTATAAAGAAGTTCTGACTTCAGGTTTTTTTGTTTTTTTTTTCTTACAGGGAAAAGGAACCACTTCTTTCCAATCCAATTGAACTCCTCATCATCTGTGTTTCATTAGTCCCTATTCTCATTAGTTTAGGCAGTCCTCTTATACTTTTACACACTTTCATGTTATAAATGGATCACCTCTGTACAACAACATAGAAGCAGAATTATTAACATTCACACCATGAATGGAAAATGTATAAATGCGTACCCTCTATTTCTCATCTTTTTTCATTTCTTAACCACTATATAACCTTAATAACTATGTTACTATGTAGTGAAGAAATAAATAGATGTTTTAAGAAACCTTGCATTGCCTGGGATCATTCGTCCAAAGAGGCGCTGGATGTCAACTATTTGATGCATATCAACCCTCACCCAGTGGATCCGTGCAGCCTGGAGGACATAGTAACCAGTGGAGGAGGTGAGTGGACAATCTCATTTTATATAAATAATCTATGGGTAAGTCATCGCCATGAGTGCAATAGAAAACCTCTTTAAGGGCAGTCCCACACGTCCAGATAATTCTGGTACCGGAAAAATCGGTACCGGAATTATCCGTGTCCGTGTGCCCCTGCGTTTCTGTGGCACATCAGTGTGGCACACGTGTGCCGCCCGTGTGCCCACTGGGTACCACACGCACCGTGCAGGAGACAGCGCTAAAGTTTAGCGCTGTCCCCTGCATCTGGTGCTGAAGCTGCCATTCATATCTTCTGTGCAGCAGCGTTTGCTGTAAAGAAGATATGAATATTACTTTTTTTTTTGTTTCTCGTGTTTACAATAAAGATCCATGACCCCACCCCCCTTCCACCCCCTGTGCGCCCGCCCGCTGTTATGAAAATACTCACCCGGCTCCCTCGCTGGCTGGCTGGGGGGAACAGCGCTTACTGTAGCGCTGTCTCCTGCACGGCACACGGACAACATTGACTTTAATGGGTCCGTGTAATCCGTGCGCTCCCACGAACACTGACATGTCTCCGTGTTTGGCACACGGAGACACGGTCCGCAAAAAATCAATGACATCTGCACAGATGCATTGATTTGAATGTGTCTACGTGTGTCAGTGGCTCCGGTACGTGAGGAAACTGTCACCTCACGTACCGGAGCCACTGACGTGTGAAACCGGCCTAATACATAGGAGCACACTTTGCTTCTGATCACACAGGAGCTAAACGTTTGACAAAGTGCTTTGCTAGCCTTCATCCAAGCCATGTATAGGTGATCATCACATAACCACAATGGTTTTTCATCCTCTGGAAGAAAATAACAACTTGCAATTCAATAACCACAAGCAGAAATCGTAAAATCCATTAAGAATTTACCATAAACAATATTAGAAAATTCTCTAAACATACATAATATAAAAAAAAAACGCTAAAGTGGGCAGATGGATTATACATTTACTCCCGTACTATGGACTCTCCTCTGTTAATGAGAGAGACAACCTCTGCAAAAAATGACTACGCCAAGTGTGCCAAAGACGCAGTCACTAGTCATATGTTAATCAGAAGCCCAATTTAAAATGGCACTTTGTAATACTACATTGCATGTGTATACATCTGCAGCAGGCCCATTTGTCCTGGTGGGAGAATGTTGTCTGTGTTCTGCCATACCTTCCAGATGAAAGTGCAACATCTTTTAAAGCCATCAGCAAACTCTCACCCTCCACGTAGGCAAAAGAAAGGTTTATACAACCTAAAGAGGAAATGTATGTTAGATAAATGTATCACATACCATGCATCTGAACACAAGATGCAAAAAAATATGTTGCAAAGATTTATTTTATTGGGGGCTTTGTGTGCATGCAAACAAACTTAGGACTTAAAAATTAAAATTACTGTTATTCTTTATTTCACAAATCAATAGTACACATAAAAATAAGCAACATTGTAATATATCTCATCAGAGAAATCTGCTTCTTTCTCTTCCTAGATTCATCTTTCACTCTAAAATGTATGGATAAAATCTGTATTAAGTGAAGACAGTGTTTCACATTACTGAGAAACAATTGGTGCTTTTAACATTGCATGGAGGGAGGAGTCAAGAGACACAAACTCTGCTGCAAGTTCTCCTGAAATGACACTTGCAGTTCTCCGTAGAAATGTATAAGCATCAACTGTCATCTCCAGTCTTAGTAATGGGGAAGTCTGTATTCATTGAAGACAGATTTTACCAGTACCGTAAATTGATACCGTAAAAATATTTATCTTTCTTCAGGAGACAACTGACCTACTGAATTCACTAGCAGCAATAGATCCTCTACCAGAAGGAACCATCTTGGCCACCATGGATGTGGAATCTTTGTACTCCAATATCCCAAACCACGATAGATTACATGCCTGCAAAGCCTTCATGGAAAATTCATGAATTGATGCCGCTTCAGTGGTGAAACTTACAAAGTTCATCCTCACCCACAATTACTTTGAACTTGATAACATATCTACAAGAGACTAGTACAGCAATAGAAAGTAAAATGGCTCCACATTACGCAAATTTTTTCAAGGCTAAGCTTGAGAGCGACTTTTTGTCCTCATATCCCATCAGGCTTCTGACCTACTACCATTACATTGATGATATTTTAATTATCTGGATAGAGTCTGAACAACAGCTAAAGACTTTCCATGAACATTTTAATCAATTTCATCCCACCATCAACTTAACACTCAACTACTCCTGTACTGAGACTAACTTTTGGGACACCATCATTAACCCCTTTACCCCCAAGGGTGGTTTGCACGTTAATGACCGGGCCAATTTTTACAATTCTGACCACTGTCCCTTTATGAGGTTATAACTCTGGAACGCTTCAATGGATCCTGGTGATTCTGACATTGTTTTCTCGTGACATATTGTACTTCATGACAATGGTAAAAATTATTTGATAGTACCTGCGTTTATTTGTGAAAAAAACGGAAATTTGGCGAAAATTATGAAAATTTCGCAATTTTCCAACTTTGAATTTTTATGCAATTAAATCACAGAGATATGTCACACAAAATACTTAATAAGTAACATTTCCCACATGTCTACTTTACATCAGCACAATTTTGGAACCAAAATTTTTTTTTGTTAGGGAGTTATAAGGGTTAAAAGTTGACCAGCAATTTCTCATTTCTACAACACCATTTTATTTTAGGGACCACATCTCATTTGAAGTCATTTTGAGGGGTCTATATGATAGAAAATACCCAAGTGTGACACCATTCTAAAAACTACACCCCTCAAGGTGCTCAAAACCATATTCAAGAAGTTTATTAACCCTTCTGGTGCTTCACAGGAATTTTTTGAATGTTTAAATAAAAATGAACATTTAACTTTTTTTCACAAAAAATTTAATTCAGCTCCAATTTGTTTTATTTTACCAAGGGTAACACGAGAAAATGGACCCCAAACATTGTTGTACAATTTGTCCTGAGTATGCCAATACCCCACATGTGGGGGTAAACCACTGTTTGGGCGCATGGCAGAGCTCGGAAGCGAAGGAGTGCCATTTGACTTTTCAATGCAAAATTGACTGGAATTGAGATGGGACGCCATGTTTCGTTTGGAGAGCCCCTGATGTGGCTAAACATTGAAACCCCCCACAAGTGACACCATTTTGGAAAGTAGACCCCCTAAGGAACTTATCTAGAGGTGTGGTGAGCACTTTGACCCAACAAGTGCTTCACAGAAGTTTATAATGTAGAACCGTAAAAATAAAAAATCATATTTTTTCACAAAAATTATCTTTTCGCCCCCAATTTTTTATTTTCCCAAGGGTAAGAGAAGAAATTGGACACCAAAAGTTGTTGTACAATTTGTCCTGAGTACGCTGATAGCCCATATGTGGGGGTAAACCACTGTTTGGGCGGATGGGAGAGCTCGGAAGGGAAGGAGCGCCGTTTGACTTTTCAATGCAAAATTGACAGGAATTGAGATGGGACGTCATGTTGCGTTTGAAGAGCCACTGATGTGCCTAAACATTGAAACCCCCCACAAATGACACCATTTTGGAAAGTAGACCCCCTAAGGAACTTATCTAGAGGTGTGGTGAGCACTTTGACCCACCAAGTGCTTCACAGAAGTTTATAATGCAGAGCCGTAAAAATAAAAAAAATTTTTTCCCACAAAAATTATTTTTTTAGCCCCCAGTTTTGTATTTTCCTGAGGGTAACAGGAGAAATTGGACCCCAAAATTTGTTGCCCAATTTGTCCTGAGTGCGATGATACACCATATGTGGGGGGAACCACTGTTTGGGCACATGGGAGGGCTCAGAAGGGAAGGAGTGCCATTTGAATGCAGACTTAGATGGAATGGTCTGCAGGTGTCACATTGCGTTTGCAGAGCCCCTAATGTACCTAAACAGTAGAAACCCCCCACAAGTGACACCATTTTGGAAAGTAGACCCCCTTAGGAACTTATCTAGATGTGTGCTGAGCGCTTTGACCCACCAAGGGCTTCACAGAAGTTTATAATGGAGAGCCGTAAAAATAAAACAAAAATTTTTTCCCACAAAAATTATTTTTTAGCCCCCAGTTTTGTATTTTCCCGAGGGTAACAGGAGAAATTCGACCCCACAATTTGTTGTCCAATTTGTCCTGAGTGCGCTGATACCCCATATGTGGGGGGGAACCACTGTTTGGGCGCATGGGAGGGCTCGGAAGGGAAGGAGCTCCATTTGGAATGAGGACTTAGATGGAATGGTCTGCAGGTGTCACATTGCATTTGCAGAGCCCCTAATGTACCTAAACAGTAGAAACCTCCCACAAGTGACACCATTTTGGAAACTAGACCCCCCAGGGAACTAATCTAGATGTGTTGTGAGAACTTTGAACCCCCAAGTGTTTCACTACAGTTTATAACGCAGAGCCGTGAAAATAAAAAATCTTTTTTTTCCCCACAAAAAATATGTTTTAGCCCCGAGTTTTGTATTTTCCCAAGGGTAGCAGGAGAAATTGGACCCCAAAAGTTGTTGTCCTATTTGTCCTGAGTACGCTGATACCCCATATGTTGGGGTAAACCCCTGTTTGGGCACACGGGAGAGCTCGGAAGGGAAGAAGCACTGTTTTACTTTTTCAACGCAGAATTGGCTGGAATTGAGATCGGACGCCATGTCGCGTTTGGAGAGCCCCTGATGTGCCTAAACAGTGGAAACCCCCCAATTATAACTGAAACCCTAATCCAAACACATCCCTAACCCTAATCCCAACAGTAACCCTAACCACACCTCTAACCCTGACACACCCCTAACCCTAATCCCAACCCTATTCCCAACCGTAAATGTAATCTAAACCCTAACTGTAACTTTAGCCCCAACCCAAACTGTAGCCCTAGCCCTAACCCTAGCCCTAACCCTAATCCTAACCCTAGCCCTAACCCTAGCCCTAGCCCTAACCCTAGCCCTAACCCTAGCCCTAACCCTAGCCCTAACCCTAACCCTAGCCCTAATGGGAAAATGGAAATAAATACATTTTTTTAATTTTTCCCTAACTAAGAAGGTGATGAAGGGGGGTTTGATTTACTTTTATAGCGGGTTTTTTAGCGGATTTTTATGATTGGCAGCCGTCACACACTGAAAGACGCTGTTTATTGCAAAAAATATTTTTTGCGTTACCACATTTTGAGAGCTATAATTTTTCTATATTTTGGTCCACAGAGTCATGTGAGGTCTTGTTTTTTGCGGGACGAGTTGATGATTTTATTGGTAACATTTTCGGGCACGTGACATTTTTTGATCGCTTTTTATTCCGATTTTTGTGAGGCAGAATGACCAAAAGCCAGCTATTCATGAATTTCTTTTGGGGGAGGCGTTTATACCGTTCCGCGTTTGGTAAAATTGATGAAGCAGTTTTATTCTTCGGGTCAGTACGATTACAGCGACACCTCATTTATATCATTTTTTTATGTTTTGGCGCTTTTATACGATAAAAACTATTTTATAGAAAAAATAATTATTTTTGCATCGCTTTATTCTCAGGACTATAACTTTTTTATTTTTTTGCTGATGATGCTGTATGGCGGCTCGTTTTTTGCGGGACAAGATGACGTTTTCAGCGGTACCATGGTTAGTTATATCTGTCTTTTTGATCGCGTGTTATTCCACTTTTTGTTCGGCGGTATGATAATAAAGCGTTGTTTTTTGCCTCTTTTTTTTTTTTTTCTTACGGTGTTTACTAAAGGGGTTAACTAGTGGGCCAGTTTTATAGGTCGGGCCGTTACGGACGCGGCGATACTAAATGTGTACTTTTATTGTTTTTTTTTTTATTTAGATAAAGAAATGTATTTATGGGAATAATATATTTTTTTTTTTTTTTCATTATTTTGGAATATTTTTTTTTATTTTTTTTTACACATTTGAATTTTTTTTTTTTACTTTGTCCCAGGGGGGGACATCACAGATCAGTGATCTGACAGTTTGCACAGCACTCTGTCAGATCACTGATCTGACATGCAGCGCTGCAGCCTTCACAGTGCCTGCTCTGAGCAGGCTCTGTGAAGCCACCTCCCTCCCTGCAGGACCCGGATCCGTGGCCATCTTGGATCCGGGGCTGGAGGGAGCAGGGAGGGAGGTGAGACCCTCGCAGCAACGCGATCACATCGCGTTGCTGCGGGGGGCTCAGGGAAGCCCGCAGGGAGCCCCCTCCCTGCGCGGTGCTTCCCTGTACCGCCGGCACATCGCGATCATCTTTGATCGCGGTGTGCCGGGGGTTAATGTGCCGGGGGCGGTCCGTGACCGCTCCTGGCACATAGTGCCGGATGTCAGCTGCGATAAACAGCTGACACCCGGCCGCGATCGGCGGCGCTCCCCCCGTGAGCGCTGCCGATCGCATATGACGTACTATTGCGTCCTTGGGAAGTAAAGCCCACCCCACATGGACGCAATAGTACGTCTAATGGCAGAAAGGGGTTAAGCTATAGAACAATAAAATAGAGACAACCCTAAACCAAAAGCCAGTTTGCTGTCCAACATACCTTAAATGGACATTTTTCCACCAAAACACATAAAAAACTCTATTGTCTACAGCCAAGATATCAGATACAAATCGGATCTGTTCTAACCCTATGGATAGAGACAAACACCTTGGTGCCCTCAGAAAAACCTGTTTGAATCAGGGCAAACATCCAAGAACAATTGAAAGACCAGATTACAAGAGCCACCAGAATATCAAGGAATCACCTCCTACATTACAAAACTAAACAAAAAAGCAACCGAGTGCCTCTAGTAGTCACCTACAATCCAAATCTGGAGGTGCTAAGGGGAGCTGCACGGAAATTACAACCTTTTCAAAAAAAAGATGCCAGATTACATTCCAGATTTCCAGACCCCCCACTACTGTGTTTTAGGCAGCCCCTAAATCTAAGAAGCATCATTGTCAGAAGCTCCATGTCCTCTCCAACAGCTACAGGAACCTTTCTCTGCAACCAAAAAAAATGTTAAACCTGTCCATTTATAATGACCACAGACAAGATAAAGATCCCCAATTCACATCAGGACTACAAGATCTCAGGTACTTTCAGCTGCATCACTTCTAATGTGGTGTACTTAATTATATTATTATTATTATTATTATTATTATTGAGCCATTTATTCCATGGCGGTTTACATGAGAAAAGGAGTATACATAACAAACAAGTAGAATGATCTGAAACAATACAAGTCACGACTGGTACAGGAGGAGAGAGGACACTGCCCACGAGGGATCACAATACTACAAGGGTTGTGTAAGGATACAGTAGGTGAAGGCAGAGCTGGTCTGCAGTGATTACTGCATGTTGTAGGCTTGTCGGAAGAGGTAGGTCTTCAGGTTCCTTTTGACGAATTCCATGGTAGGCGAGAGTCTATGTTGTGGTAGAGGGTTCCAGAGTAGGGGAGATGCACGGGAGAAAGCTTGTATGGGATTGTGGGAAGAGGAGATAAGAGGGTAGTAGAGAAGCAGATCTTGTGAGGATCGGAGGTTGCGTGCAGATAAGTACCTGGAGAAAACGTCACAGATGTATAGAAGAGACAGATTGTGGATGGTTTTGTATGTCATGGCTAGTGTTTTGAACTGGAGTCTCTGGGTAATTGGGAGCCAGTGAAGGGATTAACAGAAGGGAGAGGTTGGGGAATAGCGGGGGTATAAGTGAATTAGTTGGGCAGCAGAGTTTAGAATAGACTGGAGGGGTGTGAGAATGTTAGAAGAGAGGCCACAAAGCATGAGGTTGCAGTAGTCAAGGCGGGAGATAATGAGGACATGGAATAGGGTTTTTGCAGATTCTTGGTAGCGGAATGTACGGATCCGGGAAATATTTTTGAGTTGAAGTCAGCAGGAAGCGGAAAGGACTTGGATATGTGGTTTGAAGGAGAGATCAGAGTTAAGGATTACCCCAAGGCAGTGAGCTTGTGGGACTGGGGAGAGTGGGAAGCCATTTACTTTAATGGATGGATCCATTGGGGGAGTCGAGTGAGATGGGGGAAAAATGATGAATTCTGTTTTGTCCATATTAAGTTTCAGAAATCTAGCGGAGAAGAACCAAATATGTAGCAAATATCCACCTGGGGGTCTGTATGTAGGGGAGACAGGGCAAAACCTTACAAGGATAAATTCTCATCGCCACACAAGAAAAAAAAGAATAGATCTACCTGTTGCCAAACATTTTTGTATCCCTAATCACAGCACCATGGACATGAAATTATTGGTATTAAAAGGAAACTTCAAATCTCAGAAAGAGAAATATTTGGGAATACAAAACAACCTTTGACACTCCGTGCAGGAAAAAATGTGTCACATGGATTTATGTCTTTCGATATGAACTAAGGAATGTGCTCCTCAGACCATTTTGGAGTATCACAACCATGGACCAGACCTCAATCACAGGACAGTAAAACTTTCACACTCCTAATCTATGAAGTGTTCCAATATTTATGGCCATAACTGTTTCTCCTCTTCCTATGCTGATAGTTCTGCTGCTCTTATTTATTGCATTATTCCCGTGCCCTGTTGTGTATAAATATGTGATACTTCAGATTTTGTGTTATTTTCAGTTCTTCAAGGTCGGGTTGAGGGCTTATATGCAGCATTGTAGCATGCTGTATATAAGCCCTGAAAGTTGATGGCCGTACCTTATATCAGCCAAAACTGCTAACAGGTTCCCTTTTTCTACCCATAAATTGAGAATTTTGAGAATAATATGTCAAAGAGGAAAAAGAAGCAGATATCTTTGATAAGATACATTATTATTATTTCATTCATGGTTTACTTTAGGCCATGTTCACATGTTGCGGTTTTTACTGCGGAACCGCAGCGATTTTGCCGCTGCGGGTCCGCTGCAGTTTCCATTGTGTTTACAGTAACATGTAAACCAATGGAAACCGCAAACCACTGTGCACATGCTGCGGGAACGCAGCGGTTTGCAACCCGCAGCATGTCACTTCTTTGTGCAGAATCGCAGCGATTCTGCACCCATAGAAATGCATTGATCCGCTTACTTCCCGCATGGGGCTGTGCCCACCATGCGGGAAGTAATGCGGATAATGTGCAGATGGTACCCGGGGTGGAGGAGAGGGGACTCTCCTCCAGGCCCTGAGAACCATATGTGTGTAAAAAAAAAAAGAAAGAATAAAATAAAAAATAATGATATACTCACCTCTCAGCACTGCACGCGGCCGTCCGGTCTCAGGTTGCTATGCGAGCAGGACCTGCGGTGACGTCGCGGTCACATGACAGTGATGTCACGAAAGTCCTTCTCGCACAGCATCTTTGGAACCGAACCGCCGCCTGCTGCTCCGAGGAGATCGGGACGTCAGAGGGTGAATATATAATTATTTTTATTATTTTTAACATTACTATTGATGCTGCATATGCAGCATCAATAGTAAAACAAGTGCAGGATTAAACCCGCAGCGGAACCAGCAACACAAACCGCGATAAATCTGCAGGGATAACCGCAGTGGGTTTGCCCTGCAGATTTATCAAATCCGCTGCGGGAGAACCCACAGCCCCCTTCCTACGTGTGCACATAGCCTTAAAGTACCACTCCAGCGGGGAGGGAGGTAGGTGGGTAGTTTAAGCTCTAGAGTGGTGGTATTAATCTAAGATCCCCGACCATAGTCATACTTACTTGCTGCCTTTTTCACCTTTTTTCGAGGCCACTTCGATCCTGCAAAGCGATTTTGTGACCACAACTTCTCACTGGCCGAAAATCAGAAGCAAATGTCCCAGGCTCTTAATGTAAGTCTATGAGAGCCAGAATGAGGCTCTCGTATAGACTTGCATTGAAAAGTGTCCTCTGGTTCGCTCTAGAGAACACTGGAGCAGGTCACAAACTGCTGGTTCAGCGGTAAAAGTGGTGCTTTAATTGGATAAAAACCTGTCCTGGTCATGTGCACTGATGCATGGCTCTATACAGGGCCATTCTAAGGCTCAGTGGTTAGCAATGTTGATTCGCAGCACTGGGGTCTTGAGTTCAAATCCCACCAGGGTTCAAGTCTGCAAGCAGTTTGTATGTTCTCCCCTTGTTTGTGTGGGTTTCCCTGGGGTAATTCAGTTTCCTCCTACACTCAACAGATATACTGATAGGAAATTTATATTGTTAGCGGAGACAGTGCCGATGGGAGATTAGAACAGTGTGCTCCCCGAGATGCACGCTGTAAATGCTGCTGTCATTAACCTGTTAAATGGCACTGTCAGAGGCAGATTACTGAATAATCCAGCCATCATCTGCAGGCATCAAAGAGAGAGCTGGACAGAGGGGTAATAAACATTTTGTGGAAAAGTTTCAGTAAAACTTGTATTTTATTCATTCATAGGGCAGCACGGGGGCTCAGTGGTTCCTTGCAGCACTGGAGTCCTGGGTTCAAATCCCAGAAAGGACAACATCAAGCAAGGAATTTGTATGTTCTCCCCGTATTTGCGTGGGTTTCCTCCGGGTACTCCGGTTTCCTCCCACATTCCAAAGACATACTGATAGGGAATTTAGATTGTGAGCCCCATTGGGAACAGTGATAATGTATGTAAAGTGATGCGGAATAAGATAGTGCTATATAAGTAAAAGGATAATAAATAAATAATTAATTGAAATCCCTAATATTTGTATACGAGTCCAGTGGGCGGTACTATTTAGTGAGTGGCAGGCTTTTCTGTACGACTGTGCACGAAGTAGCAGCTGGAAATCACTAGTAGGACCCGCTCACTGGACTCGTATGCATTCAACCAGAGATTTCAATAAGTAAAACACAATTATACTGAATGTTTTCCAAATACTGTATAATTCTGCTCAGCTTCATTGTCTTTATACCACATTGTCCACAGATCAGACACTATGTACAAAGAATGAGACAGGTTCCCTTTAATTAAATAATATCTCAAATAATATCTCATCTTCATACCTGGATACCGTTGCTCGGGGTCTCCATTCAAGACAACTTCTGGCACATTGTTCACAATGTTCTGAATCAGCCTCTGAGACAAGTAGCTGATTCTCTTGTGGTCATACTGTGGGAATACAGGTATACACAAATGACAACACTACCATAATAAAAAGCTAACAGAAACACAGAATTAAAGAACATCGGTACCAAGCATGTTCTGGATGTACAGTAGCGGAGAATACACTTTATTCTTGCAAGTCTTGCTTTCTTGTAAACTACACCTTTTATTTCCACCCTTGTTTCTGGTAGTTTTCTAAACAATGAATGTTAAATCAGTTCTGTCATCAGACCGCACTGCCCAATGTAAGCACAGCATTACTCTTATTAGCCAAAGAGCACAAAAAGAATGAGCATGTAGCTAATAAGAGCAATGCTAGAATACATCATATGCAGAGTTTATGGTTTGGCGTATGGAGGAGTTGATCCCATCCTCACAGTGATTGCAAGGCTGCCGTGTACATAGACCCGGCTGGTAGACACTGCTGGGGAGGCTGCACTCCTCATAGTGATTACCAGCCTGCCATGTACATACACCTGTCCGGTAGTCACTGCTGGGGAGGCTGCACTCCTCATAGTGATTACCAGCCTGCCATGTACATACACCTGTCCGGTAGTCACTGCTGGGGAGGCTGCACTCCTCATAGTGATTACCAGCCTGCCATGTACATACACCTGTCCGGTAGTCACTGCTGGGGAGGCTGCACTCCTCATAGTGATTACCAGCCTGCCATGTACATACACCTGTCCGGTAGTCACTGCTGGGGAGGCTGCACTCCTCATAGTGATTACCAGCCTGCCATGTACATACACCTGTCCGGTAGTCACTGCTGGGGAGGCTGCACTCCTCATAGTGATTACCAGCCTGCCATGTACATACACCTGTCCGGTAGTCACTGCTGGGGAGGCTGCACTCCTCATAGTGATTACCAGCCTGCCATGTACATACACCTGTCCGGTAGTCACTGCTGGGGAGGCCGCACTCCTCATAGTGATTGCCAGCCTGCCATGTACATACACCTGTCCGGTAGTCACTGCTGGGGAGGCTGCCCTCCTCATAGTGATTACCAGCCTGCCATGTACATACACCTGTCCGGTAGTCACTGCTGGGGAGGCTGCACTCCTCATAGTGATTGCCAGCCTGCCATGTACATACACCTGTCCGGTAGTCACTGCTGGGGAGGCTGCACTCCTCATAGTGATTGCCAGCCTGCCATGTACATACACCTGTCCGGTAGTCACTGCTGGGGAGGCCGCACTCCTCATAATGACTGCCAGGCTGCCAAGTACATACACACGGCTGGTATTCACTGCTGGAGAGGCCGCACTCCTCAATAACACACCAAAACCACACTATGTGTCTGCTGTATTCTCTGAACATACCTATTACCAAACAGCACAACATTTGCATGTCATTTAGTGGCAGGAGAGCAGACCTCTCGCCATATTAAGCTGCCCCAACATAAAATTCACATAATCTAATAACACATCCACCAATCATATGCTGTAACTAGAAATATATACACTGCACAAATAACTACTGATCTGTTACCTCAATCTCCTGTTCAGCTACTTCACATGCTGCACCAAACCCAACAGTGAGTGGTGCTGGTACTGTCCCAGATCTCAGACCTCTCTCCTGCCCTCCACCACTGATTTGGGGCTCCAGTCTTACTCTAGGTCGCCGACGAACATAAATGGCCCCTATACCTGAAACATCAATATAAATTCAAAGTTATCAAAGTAAAAAGGAATATGTTTACATATTATGAGTTAAAGGGAATCTGTCAGCAGGTTTCTACTATGTAATTTGATAGCAGCATGATATAAATACAGAGACATGGATTCCAGCAATATGTCACGTACTGGGCTGCTTGTTGCAGCTTAAATAAAACCAGCGATTTTATCAGCAGGAGATTATTGCTGGAGGACTTGTTTTCTCATGCCGTGTAGTCCTCCTGCTATGTGTAACTCCGCCCCCACCACTGATTGTCAGGTTTCTGCCTATGCACAGTGTACACAAAAAGCTGCCAATCAGTGGTGTGGGCGGGGTTATACAGAGCTCAGCATTCAGAGAACTGCTAGATCTTTAGCAGAGAAAACACAGATTTTATTAAAATAAAAACATGAAGACCGTCAAGAGACACATCGCTGGAATCAGTGTCTCTACGCCTACAACATGCTGCTCTCAGATTAATGAAAAAAAAAAACTGACGCCAGATTCCCTTTAAAGGTGCCAAAACTTAACTCCGTGAACAATAAAATAAATAGTGGTTTAAAATACAATGTCTTCATTTTACGCAGAGTTTGAATATCTATCAAATTAATACAGACATTAGTATAGCATTTGTGGATTGCAAAGTGTGTGAGAGTTGCTAATTGGGGAAAACCAGGAACAGATGGGTTCAGTTATTATCTGACTAGTTTTACTTGGCAATGTGTCTGGCAAGTGCTGAGCTCTCCCCTTTAATTGCCATAAAAAGTGTAATCGGGGGTTTCAGTGATGATGGTCAACTAACACCTGTCAAAACGTATACATATTCAAGGACTTGCATTTGAATAAAGAGAATTTTTAAATTATCAAAGCCCTAAAAAACCCTCCACAAAATTACATTGAGTTGTGTTGTAACCAAAGTGGCAAAATGACAGACTCCTGTGATAAAGGAGCTGGGACATCTAGGATAATGACACGACACAAGGACTGCGTACCTTTAGGACCATAAAGCTTATGTGCACTTATGCTCATGAGGTCGATCTTCATTTGATTTACATTCAGTGGTACCTTGCCTACCGCCTGTGCAGCATCTGTGTGAAAGAAGACTTTTCTGGAGCTGCAAAGATAACCTAAAGACAAAAAAAGTTGCCCAGTTTGAGATTTTCGTTTAAGTCAATTACTTTGATTAGAAAGTACTAACCCCACTAAAATGGGAAAAGCAACCAGCTATATACTAGCTGAGCAGATGGTCACTATTTATGTACATACGTTCTAAGTACAGTAAAATGCTAATTAAAAGGGAAAAAAAGAAATATACACACGGTGGGGAAAATAAGTATTTGACACATTGCTTATTTTGCAAGTTTTCTGCAAAGAATGGAGTGGTCTGTAATTTTTATTGTAGGAACATTTCATCTGTGAGACACAAAATCTTAAAAAAATAAAAAAACAGAAAATCACATTGTATGATTTTTAAATAATTAAATTGCATTTTATGGCATGAAATAAGTATTTGATCACCTACCAACAGCAGGAATTCTGTCTCTTAGGCTGCTTTCACACATCAGTTTTTTTGTTTCAGGCTAAATCCGGCTCTCAGGAGAAAAACCGGAACCGGAAAAAATAAAAACCGAATCCGGTTTTTCCCCCATTGACTTGTATTAGCGCCGGATTGCCCAGCGTTCCTTCCGGTTTGATGCCGGATCCGGCGTACACTCGATTCCGGCGTCTGGGAAAAAAACGTCTACTGTAACTTTTTTGTCTCCGGCGAAAAAGCCTGAAGCGCCGGATCCGGAGCTTCCGGCTGTTTGCTAGAATGGAAGCCTATGGGAGCCGGAAGACCTAACAGCTGTCAAAGGATACAGAGGACAAAATTGTAGACCTGCACAAAGCTGGGATGGGCTACAGAACAACAGGCAAGCAGCTTGGTGAGAAGGGTAAAAACTGTTGGCGCAATTATTAGAAAATGGAAGAAAAACAAGATGACTGTCAATCTTCTCGGTCTGGGGCTCCATGCAAGATGGTAAGGAGGATTCTGAGAAAGGTGAGAAATCAGCCCAGAACTACACTGCAGGACCAGGTCAATGACCTGAAGAGAGCTGGGACAACAGTCTCAAACATTACCGTTAATAAAATACCCGATCATGTATTTCATACCAAGTCTGAGAGTGTGTGCCACGCTCGAGAAGTGTGTGGTTTTATCTACCATTCCCCATGTTCCCCTGACTTTTCTTCACTATGGACATAGCTCCACTACTATTCCTTGTGTCATGGAACTATTTTTAATGTATTGGAATAAGAAGAGTACTACCCCAAGAATATCATCCCAACCATGAAGCATGGTGGGAAAAACATACGTTGGGAGTGCTTTTCTGCAAAGGGGACAAGATGACTGCACCGTATTGAAGGAAGGAAGGAAGGATGGATGGGTTCATGTATCACAAGAATTTAGCCAACAACCGCCTTCCCTCAGTAAGAGCATTGAAGATGGGTCGTGGTAGGGTCTTCCTGCATGACAATGACCTAAAACACATACAGCCAGGGCACATAAGCAGTGGCTCTGTAAGAAGCTCATGGTCCAGGGGTTACCTAGCAAGTCCCCAAACCTGAAACCAATTGAAAATCTTTCGAGGAAATTGAAACTCAATGTTGCCCAGCAACAGCCCCGAAACCTGAAAAACTAAAGAAGATCTGTATGGAGGAGTGGGCCAATATCCCTGCTGCAGTGTGTGCACCTTGGTCAAGAACTACAGGAAACATCTGACCTCTGTAATTACAAAAGATTTTTTACCAAATATTAAAGGGAACCTGTCACTTCCCCCATGCGTTTGTAACTAAAAGAGCCATCTTGTGCAGCACTAATGAGGCATTCTGACAAGGTGGCTCTTTTAGTTCTTGTTCCTGCCACTGATGAAAAAATAGTTTATGAAATTTGTCCCTCATATCTTGAAATCGTCCATGGGGCAGGTCTTTACCCCCTAATACAGACGCACCACAGCCGTCACTCATGGCCTCTGCGTGCCGAGTGCTGCCTCCTATTCCTTCAATAGCATTCCCAGCGCCTGCGCCGTAATTTTTTTTTTTCGAGCATGCGCAGTTGCGCTGCCCTTTGAACTTACAGCGCAGGCGCCGGGGACGCTATTGAAGGAAGAGGAGGCGGTGCCCGGAGGCCATGAGTGATGGCTGTGGTGCGTCTGTTATTAGGGGGAAAAGACCTGCCCCCGGGACAATTTCAAGGTATGAGGGACAAATTTCAAACTATTTTTTCAGCAGTGCCAGAAACAAGAACTAAAAGAGCCACCTTGTCAGAATGCTGCATTAGTGCAGCACAAGGTGGCTCTTTTAGTTACAAACGCCTGGGGGAGGGGTGACAGGTTCCCTTTAAAGTCTTGTTTTTCTATTGCATCAAATACTTCATGTATGAATAAGCTAATTAATTATGCAAAAAAATAGTTAAAAAAACTAAGCGATTTTCTGGATTTTGTTAGATTCCGTCTTTCACAGTTGAAGTTTACCTACGATAAAAATTACAGACCTCTCCATTCTTTGTAGGTGGGAAGGTTTGCAAAATTGTCAATGTTTCAAATACTCATTTTCGTGTGTGTGTGATTATTTGTATATATGTATAATATATATATATATATATATATATATATATATATATATATATATATATATATATATATATATATATTACACACGCACGCACATTTTAAACTTATATATACACTCACTTTAAATTTTGTCCGTCTGTAACGTAGGGGTACACAAACCATGCTTTCCTCTATTGTTACTGTTAAAAAAAAAATGTATTGTGGAAAACAATTCAGCTTGGCATCCTGGATGTGACCAAAAATGTACTGCAGCTGCGGAGCCGAACAGCTGATCAGCCAGAGTGCTCTGCAGCTATTCAGTAAGCACTATTACTTGCCAAACGAGGGAGCCGAACATATCTGTAATTGTGATACTGGGGTTTGCCCTCTCTCATCTTGCTCACTCCCTGCTGCAAGCAGGGACAATCAGAAAGGGAGTGAGCGCTTCACCCCACAAAGCCTGTTTTCACCGTCCTGTGAATTTTTTTGCAATTCTGACCACTGTCACTTTATGAGGTAATAACTCTGGAACGCTTCAACGGATCCCAGTGATTATGAGACTGTTTTCTCATGACAGTATACTTCATGATAGTGGTAAATGTCTACTTCACATCAGAACAATTTTTGAAACATATTTCTTTTTTTTAGGCAGTTAGAAAGGTTAAAAGCATACCAGCGATTTCTTATTTTTCCAACACAAATTTACAACACCATTTTATATTTTTTAGGGACCACACCACATTTGAAGTAACTTTGAAGGGTCTATATATGACAGAAATACCCAAAAGTGACACCATTTTAAAAACTGCACCCCTCAAGGTGCTCAAAACCACATTTAAGAAGTTTATATAACCCTTCAGGTGCTTCACAGGAACCGATGCGCTCACAGTGGCTCAGTCACCAGCGATTCTCAGCATGGATGTTTGCATATTGGCACCGTCCAGGTTGAAAACTATTAATCCCCAGACATGGATTACGACGTGGGACAGAACAACGGACAGGTGAGGGATATTGTTGTTTTTGTTTTATTACAAGAGATGAGGGATTCGGTGGAATTAGGGGAGTATAGCTGTGTTTGTTGTTTTGAAATAAAAAAAAGAAAAGTGTGTTTTGTTTTATCTACTATATAATTGTCTAAGGGTCACTTCCGTCTGTCTGTCTGTCACGGATATTCATTGGTTGCGGCCTCTGTCTGTCATGGAAATCCAAGTCGCTGATTGGTCGTGGCAAAACGCCCACGACCATTGCCACGACTAATCAGTGACGGGCATAGTCTGGCAGCGAAATGGCCGCTGCGTAACTGCCCTGCAGTCCGAGGTGAGTGCTCACACAGGGTTAATGCCAGCGTTATTGGACCGCGGTGTAATGCACTCCGTTAACGCAGCTATTAACCCTGTGTGACCAACTTTTTACTATTGATGCTGCGTATGCAATGCGAGAAGGGCCTGCCATGACGTCACGGTCATGTGACCGCGACGTCATCACAGGTCCTGCGCTCATACCAACCCTGGGACCGGAAGCTGCCGCGTGCACCGCACACAGGCGCCAGGACTACAAGGGGCCTTCGGAAGGTGAGTATATGTTTATTTTTTATTTTAAGTCTTTTTTAACCATGCATATAGTGCCCACATTGCTATATACTACGTGGGCTATGTTACATACTGCGTGGGCTCTGTTATATACTACATCTCTGTGCTGTATACTATGTAGCTGGGCAATATACAATGTGAGTGTCCAATATACTACATGGCTGTGCAATATACGTGCTCTGTGCTATATACTACGTAGCTGTACAATATACTATGTGGCTGTGTCGGTTCTGTTACATACTACATCGACTGTGCAATATACTACGTGGCTCTGTTATATACTACGTGGCAGTGCAATATACTACGATGTATGACGTGGCTATGTTATATACTATGTGGCTGACCAATATACTACGTATCTGTGCAATACACTATGTAGCTGTGCAATACACTACGTGGCTATGTTATATACTACGTGGCTGTGTCATATACTAAGTAGCTCTGCTATATACTACGTACGCTGTGTTACATACTACGTAGCTCTGTTAGATATTAGATATTAGATGTTAGATATCGGTTGAGTTATATACTACGTCACTGTGCAATATAGTACATAGCCTGTGCTATATACTACCTACATATTCTAGAATACCCGATAAGTTAGAAATCGAGCCACCATCTAGTTTGAAATAAAAGACTTTATTCTAGCTGTCTTTATTTACCATATAACTACAGGATTAGTAATGTTTAATCAATTCAATGATCAAAAAATCCACATGTGCTAGCTATATAAGCTGCAATTAGTCTGCTATTTTTTGGATACTAGATCCCCTGTACCTTCCAGGCTGATTGGTAGCCTGCATTATATTGTTTGTCATGCGGTATTTGTATAGCCTTTTTTGATAATATAACGCTTTGATCATATGCTATATGTGAATGGTTACCCTGTGGTCCCTCTTTATCTGAGATATTTTTCGTTTTTGTTATTTTCTGTTTAATGTTTATATATGTGGATTTAATAAAACAAGTATTTTTATATATTTATGAGTATGATGTGCTTTTTCGGTCTCATTGCAGTTTATTGCAGTAGATGACACTGATGGAATTAGGATTAGTAATGTATAGGTGTCTTATAGACGCTTCTCCATTACTAAGCCATGGGCTTAATGTCACCAGACAATGCAAAGGTGACTTCAAGCCAAATATAAACCGCACTTGCCACCGCTACAAGGCAAGTGGGAAGATCCGGGCAAAGTGCCAGAATTGTCACATTTAAGGCGATGTTCACATTTGCGTTGCTGGGCGCAGCGCCATCGACGCATACGTCATGCGCCCCCATCTTTAACATGGGGGGGCGCATGGACATGCGCCGGTATGCGTTGTACTGCGTTTTACGACGCATGCGTCATAGACGCACAAGACAGGGCGCAGAGGACGCTACTTGTAGCGTTTTCCCTGCGCCGAAAGTCTTGATCGTAGGGTCTTATGACAACGCATGCGTCGCAAAATGCTGTGTTGTGTATTTGCGTTGTTGATTGCGTTGTGTCGCCCACGCTGCGCCCAACAACGCAAATGTGAATGTAGCCTAATAGATGCACCTTTTCTGGGCAGCTGTGGGCTGGTTTTTTTAGGCTGGGAGCCTATATCCATGGCCCAATATCAGCCCTCAGCTGTCTGCGTTAAGCATGGCTGGATGTCACAAATGGGGGGGGGGGGGGGGAACCCACACCGTTTTTGTTCATTATTTATTTAAATAATTTAAAAAACAGAGTGGGGACCCCTATGTTCTTGATAACCAGCCCTGTTAACAGTGACAACTGAGAGTTGCAGCCCCCAGCTGTGAGATTTGCCAGGCTGGTTATCAAAAATACAGTGGAACCCACGCCATTTTTTAAAAAATTGTAATTAAGAGAGCTGCTCCTGCTCTCACTGTTATTAGCGGCAGCAGGTGTAGGCTGATGGGAGCAGTAGCCCCATCAGCCGACGCCAGTGACCGGAGGTAAACTTTACACCTCCAATAACAGCTGTGGGCTCACGCTGTCATTAGACAGCGCGGGAACCGTGGCTGTCTGACCAGCGGTAATTATTTTACCGCCGATCACGGTTATGCACATGACAGAGTGGCGAACACTGGATGTTCGGAGCCCCCCATTCAAGTCAATGGGGTCCGGGTACTGTTCTGGTACCCGAACCCAAACTTTAACTGTTCGGCCGAACCCGAACATCCACGGGTCCGCCTATCTCTAATCACTGCAACTATCTCGACTCATAAAATGAAGTTACCGTATATACTCGAGTATAAGCCGACCCCCCTAATTTTGCCAAAAAAAACTGGGAAAACTTAATGACTCGAGTGTAAGCCTAGGGTGGGAAATGTAGCAGCTACTGGTAAATTTCAAAAACAAAAATAGATATCAATCAAAGTAAAATTGAGACATCAGTAGGTTAAGTGTTTTTGAATATTCATATTGAATCAGTAGCCCCATATAATGCTCCATACAGTTCATGATGGGCCCATAAGATGCTCCATACAAAATACGCCCCATAAGATGCTCCATATTAAAATATGCCTATGCCCCATATAATGATGCACAAAGGTTAATAATAGCCCCATAAGATGCTCCATAGAAACATTTGCCCCGTACAACGCTGCATAAAGGTTGATGGCCCCATAAGATGCTCCACACATTATGCCCTATAAGATGCTCCACACATTATGCCCCATATGCTGTTGCTGCGTTTAAAATAAAATCACATACTCCCCTCTCTTCGCTCAGACCCCCGGGCACTGGCGATATTCACCTTCCCCGTTCCACCGCTGCGCGCCGCTCTATCTTCCATCCTCCGCAGTAACTGTTCAGGCAGAGGGCGCGCACACTAACTACGTCATCACGCCCTCTGACCTGAACAGTCACAGCCAGAGGACGGAAGGCAAGGCGGCGCACAGTGGTGGAACGAGGAGAGGTGAATATCGCGCAATGCTCACCTCCCCAGTCATACTCACCTGCTCCCGGCGCGGTCCCTGGCAGCGTCTTACTGTCAAATGGTCTCCAGTAGCATGCGGCATCTTCCCATGTTCAGCGGTCACGTACCGCTCATTAAAGTAATGAATATGTATCCATATTCATTACTTTAATGAGCGGTACCACGTGACCGCTGAACACAGGAAGAGCTGCCCGGAGACCATAAGAGATGCAGGGACCGCGCCAGGAGCAGGTGAGTATGTGACAGCCGCCGCTCCCCCTCCCTCCCCGACCCCCTGGGACAACGACTCGAGTATAAGCCGAGATCATCTCGGCCTACACTCGAATATATACGGTAATGTTATTTGTTATTTTTACCATACAACCCATGCTGTAGAAAAAAAAAAATATATATAGTCCCAGTGATCCTGGAGCTCCCCCTGCCGTCCCACGGTCTTCGGTGCTGCAGTTCTTCCTCTATCAGCGGTCACGTGGGACCGCTCATTAGAGAAATGAATAGGCGGCTCCACCTCCCATAGGGGTGGAGCCGCCTATTCATTTCTCTAATCAGCGGTAACGGTGACCGCTGATAGAGGAAGAAGCTGCGGCACCGAAGACAGCTGTCCGGGAGAAGGAGCCGGACGCCAGGACCAGGTAAGTATGTAATATTCACCTGTCCGCGTTCCAGCCGCCGGGCGCCGCTCCATCTTCCCGGCGTCTCTGCGCTCTGACTGTTCAGGTCAGAGGGCGCGATGCGCATATAGTGTGCGCGGCGCCCTCTGCCTGATCAGTCAGAGCAGAGAGACGCCGGGACCGGACGCCGGAACGAGACGCCGGGAGCTGCAAGCAAGAGAGGTGAGTATGTGTTTTTTTTTTGTTTTTTTTTTTTAACTGCAGCAGCAGCAGCGACAATGGCAGAGCTTTCTATGGGGCAATATGAACGGTGCAAGAGCACTATATGGGGCAGAGCTTTCTATGGGGCAATATGAACGGTGCAAGAGCACTATATGGGGCAGAGCTTTCTATGGGGCAATATGAACGTGCAAGAGCACTATATGGGGCAGAGCTTTCTATGGGGCAATATGAACGGTGCAAGAGCACTATATGGGGCAGAGCTTTCTATGGGGCAATATGAACGGTGCAAGAGCACTATATGGGGCAGAGCTTTCTATGGGGCAATATGAACGGTGCAAGAACACTATATGGGGCAGAGCTTTCTATGGGGCAATATGAACGGTGCAAGAGCACTATATGGGGCAGAGCTTTCTATGGGGCAATATGAACGGTGCAGAGCACTATATGGGGCAGAGCTTTCTATGGGGCAATATGAACGGTGCAGAGCACTATATGGGGCAGAGCTTTCTATGGGGCAATATGAACGGTGCAAGAGCACTATATGGGGCAGAGCTATAGGGCAATAATGAACGGTGCAGAGCACTATATGGGGCACAGCTATAGGGCAATAATGAACGGTGCAGAGCACTATATGGGGCACAGCTATAGGGCAATAATGAACGGTGCAGAGCACTATATGGGGCACAGCTATAGGGCAATAATGAACGGCGCAGAGCACTATATGGGGCAGAGCTATAGGGCAATAATGAACGGTGCAGAGCACTATATGGGGCACAGCTATAGGGCAATAATGAACGGTGCAGAGCACTATATGGGGCAGAGCTATAGGGCAATAATGAACGGTGCAGAGCACTATATGGGGCACAGCTATAGGGCAATAATGAACGGTGCAGAGCACTATATGGGGCACAGCTATAGGGCAATAATGAACGGCGCAGAGCACTATATGGGGCAGAGCTATAGGGCAATAATGAACGGCGCAGAGCACTATATGGCACAGCTATGGGGAAATAATGATCTATTTTTATTATTGAAATTCACCGGTAGCTGCTGCATTTCCACCCTAGGCTTATACTCGAGTCAATAAGTTTTCCCAGTTTTTTGTGGCAAAATTAGGGGGGTCGGCTTATACTCGAGTATATACGGTATATATACACACAAAAAAATAGGGGAATTGATTTTTCCTTTTTTCACTCACCCGCCTAAAAGTTAATGGAAATTATTCAATAAATTATATGTACCTACAATGGCGAATAAAAAAGTACACTTCCCTCAAAAATCAAACCCTCATGCAATTATATTGATGGAAAAATAGAAAAGTTAAAGCCCTTGGATTGAGAAGAGAAAAAAAAAAACACTTGCTCCTAAATGTAATTTCAACAATCATGAAAATGTAACCGTACGATATCTCATCTACATAGGTTAACATTACAGACAAACATTCATATCCAATAACCACCATATCAAAAACTGAACTCCTTGTGTTTCCTCCCTCTACTAACCTACCTATGCCTGACATTGCTATTTCCGTTTGTAGTTCCTCCATTACTGCACAGCAACTCTTGTCTTGGAGTCACGCTTGATTCCGAGCATTCATTCACCCCCACATCTGATCACTGGCTCGCTCTCGTTGTCTGTACCTCAAAAACATTTCTAGAATTCGACTATTTCTTACTTTCGACTCTGCAAAAACTCTGCTTCTCTTATTCCTTCTCGTCTGGACTATTGTAACTCTCTACTAATCGGTCTCCCTCTTATCAAACTCTCCCCTCTCCAATCTGTCTTGAATGCTGCAGCCAGGATCAGATTCCTCACCAACCGTTACACCGATGCCTCTACCTTGTGCCAGTCATTACACTGGTGACCCATCCACTCCAGAATTCAGTATAAACATATGACCCTCACACAGAAAGCACTCCATGGCTCAGCACCACCCTACATCTCCTCCCTGGTCTCAGCCTACCACCCTACCCGAACTCTCCATTCTGCTAATGACCTGAGGTTAGCATCCTCAATCAGAACCTCCCACTCCCATCTCCAAGACTTTTCACGTGCTGCGCCATTTCTTCGGAATGCACTACCCAGGTTAATTCGATTACTCCCCAATCCACAGTTTTAAGCGTGCCCCAAAAACACATTTCTTCAGACTGGCCTACCGTCTCAATGCATTAACCTAACTATTCCTGTGTTGCACATTCAAAATTTTTACCATAACCAGGTTCCTCGCATCTTGTTCTCACACATTTTATGCAGTTAATAGCCCTCTATGTCTGTACTGTTACATACTTAGGTCGATAACCGGTTCATGCACCTTTACATGAACACCTAAATTCTTACACTATGGCTGGTCTGAACAACGAAAGCAATTGTTACCATCCACCTCTCATGTCTCCCCTTTTCCTCAAAGATTATAAGCTTGCGAGCAGGGCCTTCATTCCTCTTGGTATCTGTTCATCTATGTGTTTATTGTATGCTTAATGTCTATTGTCTTTACAAGTCCCCTCTAAAATGTAAAGTGCTGCGGAATAGGTTAGCGCTATAGAAAAAAAATTATTATTATGTGGCCTGGCCTAAAGAACAAACCTGAGCTAATATTGACAAGTTTCTGGTGTCGCAATAAATAAATTGTTCATTGCTGCCATTTATTCTATCATTATTACAGAAAGCTGAAATTTACCTATGTCAGCTATAGGTTGCTTGACTCCAATTTCATTGTTCACAGCCATGACAGACACCAGGCTTGTATCTGGCCGAATGGCTTCTTCTAGAACCTAAAGAAAATGATAATGTTTACTCCAAAGTAAAAATCCAATTTGTAATTACAATGCAGAAAATGCAGGAAAAAAGTAAATGAAAAATAACCTTTAAATCCAAGAGCCCATTCTTCTGGACAGGAAGGTAAGTTACTTGAAAACCTTCTGCTTCTAATGAGCGGCACGAATCCAGGACACACTTGTGTTCAGTCTGAGTGGTGATTATGTGTCTTTTCCGAGACTTGTAGAATCTGGCAACACCCTTCAAATCACAGGTCAAATAATGCACAGTTTAGAAAAAAAAAGTAAGTGCACCTTAAAATAGGGATTTTTGTGTACTCACCGTAAAATCCTTTTCGCCGAGCCACTCATTGGGGGACACAGGACCATGGGTGTTCTGCTGCTGTCACTAGGAGGCTGACACTAAGTTGAGACAAAAAGAGTTAGCTCCTCCCCTGCAGTATACACCCTCATGCTGGCTTCCACAGACCCAGTTCAGTGCAAAAGCAGTAGGAGATTAATAACAATATATAACATAACATTAGAGTATAACATGTCAGAGGAAGTCAAGAACCAAAAGAGTAACGAGCCGTAAGGCTAACAGGGTGGGTCCTGTGTCCCCCAATGAGTGGCTCGGAGAAAAGGATTTTACGGTGAGTACACAAAAATCCCTATTTCTCCTTCGCCACATTGGGGGACACAGGACCATGGGATGTCCCAAAGCAGTCCCTGGGTGGGGAACAATACAACCAAATAACTGTGTACCATCTGACTACAAATGCACGATGGTCGCCTGCAGAATACGTCTGCCAAGGGCCACATCCGCGGAAGATTGAGTGTGGACATTGTAGTGCTTTGTGAAAGTATGCAGGCTAGACCATGTTGCGGCCTTGCAAACCTGCTCCGCCGTTGCCTGGTGCCGAATGGCCCAGGGACCACACATCAACCGAGTAGAGTGTGCCCTAACCCCTGCCAGGATAGGTCTGCCCCTGACCCGATAAGATTCTTGGATAGCCGATCGGATCCATCTGGCTATCCTGGCCTTAGACGCAGCTGGACCCTTTCTGTGACCCTCTGGGAGCACAAAGAGGGAGTCCGATTTGCGGAAGGGAGCAGTCCTAGAAATGTACCTCCTGAGGGCCCGTACCACGTCCAAGGTGTGAAGGGCCTTTTCGACCCTATGTCTAGGCTGTGGGCAGAAGGAGGGAAGAATGATATCTTCAGTAAGGTGGAAGGATGAAACCACCATAGGGAGAAAAGCCGGAGATGGGCGTAGGACTACTTTGTCCTGGTGGAAGGAGAGGAAGGGCGCCCGGCAGGATAGTGCGGCCAACTCCGAGACGCGCCTGATAGATGTTACTGCCACAAGGAAGGCAACCTTCCAGGAGAGGATGGTCAGAGGGACATCCCCCAGAGGTTCAAACGGAGATTCCTGAAGGACGCTTAGGACCAAATTGACATCCCAGGTCTCTAACGACATTCTGTAGGGGGTACCACGTGGGAAACACCTTGAATAAAAGGTCCTGACTTGCAAGTTAGCAGCAATCTTACACTGGAACAACACCGATAACGCTGAGATCTGACCCTTGAGGGAACTGAGCGCCAGGCCGGAATCCAAGCCGGACTGGAGAAACTCCAGAATGGAGGGAATGGAGAAAACGAGAGGAGGGCGACCGCGGAGCCTGCACCATGAGAAGGCTTTCCAGGTGCAGTGATAGATGCTAGCGGAAGAAGTCTTGCGAGCTCTGATCATGGTGGCGATGACCTGCTGGGAGAAACCTGCTTGAGTTAGGATCCAGGTTTCAACAGCCCCGCCGTTAAAGGTAGGGCCCCTGAGCTCTGGTGGTAGATCGGTCCTTGGCGAAGCAGATCTGGGTGGTCTGGTAACCGCCAGGGGACGTCGGATACAAGATGAACGAGCTCCGCATACCATGCGCGATGTGGCCAATCCGGGGCGATAATCACCGGAACCCCCTCCATCTTGATTTTTCAGATCACTTTCGGCAACAGAGGAAGCGGAGGGAACACGTACGGGAATTGACACCGGTGCCATGGGAATATCAGTGCATCCACCCCGACAGCCCGGGGATCCCGAGAACATGCTATGAAGTTGGGGACCTTGGAGTCTGGACGCCATCAGGTCCACGTCCGGAGTTCCCCAGCGAAGGCAGATTTGTTGAAAAACCTCTGGATGGAGTTCCCACTCCCCTGAGGTGAGACCCTGACGGCTGAGAAAGTCCGCCGCCCAGTTCTCAACGCCTGGAATGTGCACTGCAGAAATGGTGGAGTGGTTGGTCTCGGCCCAACGGAGAATGTCGGAGACTTCCTGCATTGCCGCTCTGCTGCGGGTACCCCCCTGATGGTTTATGTACTCCACCGCTGTGACGTTGTCCGATTGAATTCGGATTGGGTGACCCGCGAATAGGAAATGAAAGCCTCTCAGGGCAAATATGATAGCTCGGATCTCCAAGATGTTTATGGGAAGTTTCGACTCCCGAATCGTCCAACGCCCCTGGGCAGTGTGGTGGCGAAACACCGCTCCCCAACCGAGGAGACTGGCGTCGGTGGTCACCACCAGCCAATGGATCGGGAGAAAAGACCTCCCCTGGTTGAGAGATGATTCCAAAGTCCACCATTTGAGCGCTTGCCTGATCCGCAGGGGAAGAGGACATGGCCGGTCGAGAGTTAAGGGACTCCTGTCCCAATTGTCTAGCAGGGCCTGTTGGAGGGGACGGAGATGCAGTTGAGCGAAGGGGACCGCTTCCATTGTGGCCACCATCTTCCCCAGGATCTTCATGGCAAACCGAATGGACTGCAGACAAGGGCGACAGAGCATCCGGGCTCCCTGCTGAAGCGCTTGGGCCTTGGACCGAGGAAGTGAAACCAGCCCCTTTGACGTGTCCAGGATCATGCCAGAAAAGAGATCCGTCGAGCTGGAACAGGGGAGGTCTTGTCGAAGTTGATTAACCAGCCCAGGCGCGAAAGGGAATCCAATGTAATGCAGACTCTTGCTTCCCAGGCACGATAAGACGGACCTTTGATCAGAATGTCGTCTAAGTATGGCAACACGACCACTCCCCAGGAGTGTAGAATGGCCATGACAGCCGCCATGACCTTTGTAAATACCCTGGGCGCAGTGGCAAGACCGAAGGGTAAGGCCGTGAATTGAAAATGGTTCTCTAGGATGGCGAAACGAAGGAACCTTTGATGTGGTGGAAAGATTGGGATATGAAGATAAGTATCTTTGATGTCTATTGATGCTAGGAACTCGCCTCCCGACCGGAGGGATTCCATCCTGAAGTGCCATACTTTTATTATACTTGTTTAGGAGCTTCAGGTCCAAAATGGGGCGCATCGTCCTGTCCTTTTTTGGCACGACGAAGAGGTTTGAGTAAAAACCTCTGAATATCTCGTGTTCCGGAACCTGAATGATGACTCCGTTTTGGCGGAGGGATTCGATGGCGCAGTGAAGAGCACAAGACTGAGCTCCCGAACCTGGGAGACGAGAGGGAGAAAAACGTGCTGAAGGGGAGGCGGAGAATTCTATTTTGTAACTAGAAGACACCAGGTCTCTGACCGATTCGTCGTGAATGACGGAAAGCCAGACGTGTTGAAAAAGAAGCAGGCGTCCGCCTACTTTGGAGGTGTCGACTGGAATACTCCCCGAGTCATCGTGAAGGAAATCTGGAAGGCCTGGAACCTCTGGTTCTGGGTTGTCAAGGATTTCCTCGCCAGGTCTGATTCGGTCTGTAAGAAGGCCGAGAGTCTCTGTCTGTGCGTGTAGATAGATCAGATCTGGACGATGCTGTGGAGTTGGACCAGAAAGGGCTACTGCGAAAGGGGCGAAAACGAAAATGTTGTTGGCGCTGAAAGGCAGCTTTAGGCCTGTGTTGAGGGAGGAACTTGCTTTTCCCTCCTGTAGCATCGGAAATAAGCTGGTCCAATTTTTCTCCAAACAGACGTCCGCTCTGAAAGGGAAATCAGACTTTTTGAGGAGGAATCCGCACGCCACTCTCTAAGTCAAATAGCTCTCCTGATGGTGATGGCGTTTGAAGCCGCGGTTGCTGCACAGTCCGCTGCGTCTAATGACGCGTACATCACAATCTGCAGCCATAGCAATTTGTTTGGCGAAGTCCGCCGCCTCAGATGGAAGAGCCTGGTCCTGAATGGATTTTGCAAGGGCATCTGCCCAGAAAACCATTGCTTTGGCGACCCATGCCGCAGCGAAGGAGGGAGATAGGGAGGAACCTGAGGCTTCATACACTGAGCGCGCCAGAGAATCTAACTGGCGTTCTGTGGGATTTTTGATTGAAGCCCCGTCAGGTACTGATAAAAGCGTTTTGGTAGCCAAACGCGATACCGGAGGATCTACCAGCGGTGGTTCCGTCCAATCTTTGACCAGATCTGCGGAAAAGGGATACTTTGAATCCAGGGCCTTTTTACCCGTAAAGCGTTTATCCGGTCGCTCCCTGTGCCGCCAAACTATCTCTAGGAAGTCTGGATGGGAGGCGAACACCTTATGGGATCGCTTGGTTCTTGTAAAGGAAACTGCGTGATCCGGAGCTGAATTAGGGTCATCATTAATCTTTAGAACATGATTGACAGCCTCAATGAGGGAGTCAACAGTTGATCGGAACTCCAGAGAATCCGGGTCCAGGGACACCTCAGACTCATATTCCGAGTCGTGATCGCTTCGAGTCCGTGGAGAGGGTGAGCGCGAAGTGGAGCTACCAGAGGCTGAATGGAGTGGTGAATGCTCAGGAGAGGTAGTGCGTATCTGTTTTTTGAATGGTCGTACCTCTTTTGGGTGAGAGCGGCCCTTGCTGGCCGATGATTCCCCTGTTATAGAGGGGTCTCTTAACCCAGGAAAACGAACGCCCCGCTCCCCAGAGGGGGCATGAAGGGATTCAATCACTTTGGCTAGCGAAGCCATGGATTGTGACAGTGACTCGGCCCACTCAGGGGGGCTAGATACACTGGGGTCGGTAGCGGCTGAAGGCTCTTGGGCACATTGGGCATCACAGGCAGGGCAGAGAGGGGAGTTTTGAGGCCGAGGGAGAGGAGCTGGCAGGTGGTACACGCAGTAAAAAAGGTGGTATGTACCTTAGTGGTCTTTTTAACCCTTGACTGTGACATGTTGTACCTCAATGTGAGAAAAAAAAGAGGCTGCTAGTGGAAGCTGAGGGGTAACGCTGCAGGGAAGCACTTAGTGCTGTCTCCTTACCCAGGTCCTGTGCCCCGCAAGTCGGATAGGTGGTGTGGAAAACAACCTCCAGAGCTGCTGGCGTGTGGAAGAAGCCGGCTGGCGCTGCTGTGCAGAGGGAAGATGGCTGCCGAGAGTTTGTGGGGTAGTCTCGCAGGGAGCGAGAAGCGCCAGGACCGGAGGGGGAGCCGCAAGACTGATGCAAACGTGGGCGGGGCTTACCAGAATGCGGCCTGCACTAGGCCAAAGCCGGGGACTAAACTTTTGGCTTCAGCTGGCGCGCACCGGCGGACCGCCGGAAGGACGCCGCAGAGCCCTTACCGCCATGAAGCCCTCCCAAAACACTGGAAAAACCTGACCCCTTATCTGGACTTACCCCTATGGGGAAGGGGGGGTCTGAAAACCTTGGATCTCCTGTATCAAGGTAGATAGGACGGTGCAGGGTTAGAGGAGTCTCCATCCACCATCCCCTTAAAAGGGGGGTGGAGAGGAACCGTCCGCCTCCTTCCATCATCCGCTTTTTCAGTGGTGATGCAGTGGGAGGCTGCACGGACGCCACGGTGGAAGAGTGCCTCTGAACAGCCAAGGGGATGACCTGGTGGGCAGGGCAGATGTCCGGCAATAAGGCCTGGCTGCAGAAGAGGATACTGGAGGTGACACTCCAGTGCTTGTCTGTAAAACAGGGGGGAGATCGGTGCCCTTGAAGGGGCCCGTCGCCCCAAAAGTCAGCTCAGGCAGTGGCAGGAGAGGATACGGAGAGGTAAAACTCCCGTGCTCGCCTGTTGTTGGTTCGGGGAGATCGGAACATGAAAGAATTTGTCGCCCCTACGTCCAGAAAAGAAGGTTTAAATCCAGTGTGCCTCCTATGGACACTAAGCTTGAACTGGGTCTCTGGAAGCCAGCATGAGGGTTTATACTGCAGGGGAGGAGCTAACTCTTTTTGTCTCAACTTAGTGTCGGCCTCCTAGTGACAGCTGCATACACCCATGATCCTGTGTCCCCCAATGTGGCGAAGGAGAAAGGGACTGTTCGCACAGAATGACTGCTGAAATCAAGTATAGGCGCTCTGAGTTTCACGATGTGGCCAAACATTTTATGGGAACCTGTCGACACTTATCTGTCCTACCAGCTAAAAATATCATTTTATTCAGTGTCAGCTACGCATTCCCTAAATACTTTTGTAACCCCCTGACTCCCCATGTATCACCCATGAAAACCTTTTATATCTCTCCCACAATGTATGCTAATAGGGTCCGTCCAGTCCGATAGGCCTGGCTTTGGTTCACTCCCTCCACCCCTCTCTCCGGCTGCTGGACACAGTCCTTGATGTTGATGATGCAGGCACGATGTCTCACAGCAATCTGCATCATCCACGTCAAAGACTGCGTGCAGCAGCCGAAGAGAGGGGTTGAGTGAGTGAACCGTAGCCATGCCCATCGGACTGGAAGGACCCTATTAGCATACATCGCAGGAAATATAAAAGGTTTAAAATGGGGATACATGGGTAGTCGGGGGTTACATAAGTATGCTTAGATGACATTGAATAAAATGATATTTTTAGCTGGTAGGACAGAAAAGTGGTGACAGGTTAACTTTAAATGCACCTTCCCACCTGCTTAGTTTCCATCTATCGCCACCCTTCTCTAGTCGTACAAAACCAAAGCTGTCAATCAAAGAATAGGGGGTTGGAAATAGATGGAAAACAATCAGGTTGGAAGGTGTATTTAAATGACTGGCCCCACCATTTGGTTTGAACAATCATTCTGTTCTGACAGGGTCCCTTTAAAGGGACGCTGTCAGTAAGACCAACCATCAAAATGATGCCTTGATATCTGTGATCCGATGTCTTGTTCCAGATAAATCCACATTTTTCTTAAATATAAATGAGATGTAAAGATCTGTGAGCTGGACACAGCTCTCCCTGAGAATCTGCCTCCGGAACTTATTTTAAAAGAAATGGGGGATTACGAGTGTGAGACATGTAATGACTGACAGTTCTAATCACACTCATTACAAATACATCTACAGCTGCAGTTGTCGGCTCACAGTTCTGTCAGCTCCGTTGCAGAACTGTGCCCGATTTCCACTCACACATCTTCAGCGTCCATCTCACAGGCAGCCAGTGTGGAAGGAAAAGATAACTTTGTCTCATAAACACATCTGTAATTGCTGTTAGCTCTACTGTACGGTCTCTTGAACCACACTAGCTGTGTGAGAGGAAAGCTAAAGTGTTAGTTATAGTCATGCACAAAGTCAGTAGAGGGTATGATGCTCACCAGAAAGTCCTTTGACCTGACCGATCCATGCAAATATGGAACACAGCCACCCGTCGGTTGGGTGCATAAATAAGTCCAAAGAGAAAAAAAAAAAAAATGTTACTCTTTGGACTTATAGTTATGCACAGCTCTGCGGCTGAGCTGACAGCAGAAGAGAGGTGCCACTGCAGTGAGATTTGGAGAGCGGACTGTCAGTCATTATGTCTCACAATGGCAACGCCCCCTTTCATTTAAAATAATCTCTGGAGGCAGATTCCCAGGAAGATCTATGTTCTGCCAATAGATCTTACCAGCTCATTTACATCTAATATATAATTGCCTAGAATACTACTTCCTGCAATTTGTGCCAACTTCCGTGGCTTTGTCCGGAGCTAATGTCCGGAGCTAATGTCCGGAGATTAATTGCCTAGAATACTACTTCCTGCAATTTGTGCCAACTTCCGTGGCTTTGTCCGGAGCTAATGTCCGGAGCTAATGTCCGGAGATAATGTCCGGAGATAATGTCCGGAGATAATGTCCGGAGCTAATGTCCGGAGCTAATGTCCGGAGCTAATGTCCGGAGATAAGTGACGTCAACAGTGTCCAGTGTCTGATTGGTTGCCGCCTGCTGCGAGCGAACAATCAGAAACGTGCCGTACTGTGACACACTCCGCCCGCCATTTTGGTGTGATTTTTGAATTTTTACCTCACAGCAAGTTTCTACTGCGTGGAGGCGGGCCCAGTGACGTTGCTCTTCAAGCTCCTGCCGAATTTCGTCAAAAAAATGATAATACCATTTACCAAAACTATATATATTTAGTTGTGAAGTGGTTCAGTGACATTTTCACACCAATTTTGAACTTTTGTTTGGTGTTTTCTCCATATACTGCCTATTATTTTTGTTCTTTCTTACTATTATTTATTAATTGTATTATTCTTACATTTGAATAAATAAAGTATATATGGATTCTAGACTCCCGATTCTTTAGAATCGGGCTGCCATCTAGTCTATATATAATCGTCTAAGGGGCACTTCCATCTGTTTGTCTGTCGGTCATGGAAATCCCGCATTGTTGGCGGGCACAGTCCGGCCGCGAATTCACCCCTTCCTACTCTCTGTCAGCGCCCCCTCCAGTCAGCGCTCACACAGGGTTAATGGCTGCATTACACAGCGTTATGCCGCGGTGTAACGCTGCTATTAACCCTGTGTGACCAACTTTTTACTATTGATGCTGCCTATGCAGCATCAATAGTAAAAAGATCTAATGTTAAAAATAATAAAGAAAATAAAAAATCATTATATACTCACCTTCCGGCGCCTTTCCCGCTCCTCACGATGCTCTGGGCCATGCATTGCGGTCTCGCGAGATGATGACGTAGCGGTAAACGGCTGCCCACTCTCCCCAGTCCCACAAGCTCGATGTCTCGGGGTAATCCTTGACACTGATCTCTCCTTCAAACCGCATATCCAAGCCCTTTCCACTTCCTGCCGCCTTCAACTTAAAAATATTTCACGGATCCGTACTTTCCTAAACCAAGAATCTGCAAAAACCCTAGTTCATGCCCTCATCTCTCGCCTCGACTACTGTAACCTCCTGCTCTGTGGTCTCCCCTCGAACACTCTCGCACCCCTCCAATCTATTCTAAACTCAGCTGCCCGACTAATCCACATGTCCCCCCGCTATTCCCCGGCCTCTGTCAATCCCTTCACTGGCTCCCCATTACCCAGAGACTCCAGTACAAAAGCCTAACCATGACATACAAAGCCATCCACAGCCTGTCTCCTCCATACATCTGTGACCTCGTCTCCCGGTACTTTCCTGCACGCAACCTCCGATCCTCACAAGATCTCCTTCTCTACTCCCCTCTTATCTCCTCTTCCCACAATCGCATACAAGATTTCTCTCACGCATCACCCCTACTCTGGAACCCTCTACCACAATATATCAGACTCTCACCTACCATTGAAACCTTCAAAAAGAACCTGAAGACCTACCTCTTCCAGCAAGCCTACAACCTGCAGTAATCACCAATCGACCAAACCACTGCACGACCAGCTCTATCCTTACCTACTGTATCCTCACCCATCCCTTGTAGATTGTGATCCCTCGCAGGAAGGGTCCTCTCTCCTCCTGCACCAGTTGTGACTTGTATTGTTCAAGATTATTGTACCTGTTTTTATTATGTATACCCCTCCTCACATGTAAAGCGCCATGGAATAAATGGCGCTATAATAATAAATAATAATAATAATAATAATAATATACAACATCGCTGTGCTCTATACTACGTGGCCTGTGTTATATACTACGTGGCTGTGCTATATACTAGGTGGCTGTGCCACGTGGCTGGGCAATATATTACGTGGCTGGGCAATATATTACGTGGCTGGGCATATACTACGTGGCCTGTGATATATACTGCATGGGCTGTGTTATATACTACATCTCTGTGCTATATACTATGTGGCTGTGTAATATACTATGTGGCTGTGCAATATATTACGTGGCTGGGCAATATACGTGTCTGTGCTATATACTACGGGGGCTGAGCTATATACTACGTGGGCTGTGTTATACACTACGTGGGCTGTGTTATACACTACGTGGGCTGTGTTATATACTACGTGGGCTGTGTTATATGCTACGTGGGCTGTGTTATATGCTACGTGGGCTGTGTTATATGCTACGTGGGCTGTGTTATATGCTACGTGGGCTGTATGCTACTTGGCTGTGCTACATTTCTCTGCTGTATCTGTGCATCATGAATCGTGGTATGTGTTAAAGAGGGGGGCCCACAGACTCTTTCGCCCGGGACCCTCAAAAACCTGAAGCAGGCCCTGGCTTCACTGATTGGTCACACCAGGCCGCGAACAATCAGCCGGCCACGAATTGGCGCGGAATTTGAACCACGCTTCGCTAATTGGTCGAGCCCGGCAGGCCGAATCCTGTGTAAAAATTGCATTATTCTGAAAACTTCATAAATAAACTACATACATATTCTAGAATACCCGATGCGTTAGAATCGGGCCACCATCTAGTATTAATAAAATTGTGGATTTCTCTGGAATGAGACATCACAGATATCAAGGGATCATACAACCCCTGGCAAAAATTATGGAATCATCGGCCTTGGAAAATGTTCATTCAGTTGTTTAATTTTGTAGAAAACAAGCAGATCACAGACATGGCACATGTCCATAACTTTTCCCCTATGCTTGGTTATAAAAAGTAGCCATTGCTGACTACCACAGTTTTTGTTCTTGATTTCTATTAGTGTTTCTTAAAGCCAGAAAGTTTCCATTTGAAATGACTTTAGTTTTGTGCCATGTCTGTGATCTGCTCTATTTCTATAAAATTAAACAACTGAATGAACATCCTCCAAGGCCGATGATTCCATAATTTTTGCCAGGGGTTGCATTATTCAGTTTCGTATGCCCTACATGCCCATATAGATAGCTTAGGAGGGGTGATCCTACTGACAGATTACATTGAGATCATAAAAAAATACAACCAGATATTTTCTTATTATACCAGATCTAATCTCATTTTAAAAGATGAAGGTACCGTATATACTCAAGTATAAGCCGAGAATTTCAGCCCATTTTTTAGGCTGAAATTGCCCCTCTCTAGGGCTTATACTCAAGTCAAACCCAGGGGTCGGCAGGGGAGGTGGAGTGGCAGCTGTCTAATAATACTCACCTGCTCCTGGCACGGTCCCCGATTCCCCGGCAGCGTCTTCCTGTAGTGAGCGGTCACATGGTACTACTCATTACAGTAATGAATATGGACCCCACTCCACTCCCATAGGGGTGGAGCCACATACTCATTACTGTAATGAGCAGTACCATGTGACCGCTCACTACAGGAAGAAGATACCGGCGAAGCAGGGACCGCGCCAGGAGCAGGTGAGTATAAGCAGTGCGCGATATTCACCTGCTCCCCGTTCCACCGTCGCTGCGTCTTCTGCATCCTCTGCACTGACGCTCAGGTCAGAGGGCGCGGTGACGCGATTAGTGCGCGCCGCCCTCTGCCTGCGCAGTCAGTGCAGTGGACTGGGAACGTAGCGGCGGCTGGCGGAACGGGGAGCAGGTGAGTATAGCAAGTGCCGGGGGCCTGAGACACGAGAGGTATGTGATTTTTTATTTTTTTTTTTATCGCAGCAACAGCATATGGGGCAAATGATTGTATGGAGCATCTTATGGGGCCATAATCAGCATTTATGGAGCATTACATGGGGCAAATGTCTGTATGGAGCATCTTATGGGGTCATAATCCGCATTTGTGGAGCATTATATGGGGCAAATGTCTGTGTGGAGCATCTTATGGGGCCATAATCAACATTTGTGCAGCATTATATGGGGTGTATTTTGTATGGAGCATCTTATGGGGCCCATCATGAACTGTATGGAGCATTATATGGGGCTCCTGATTCAATATGGATATTCAAAAACACTTAACCTACTGATGTCTCAATTAATTTTACTTTTATTGGCATCTATTTTTATTTTTGACATTTACCGGTAGCTGCTGCATTTTCCACCCTAGGCTTATACTCGAGTCATTAAGTTTTCCTAGTTTTTTGTGGCAAAATTAGGGGTCTCGGCTTATACTCGGGTCGCGAGTATATATGGTAAGTGAAATATCTATTTTCAATCACATAGCCGCCCCCCTTCCCTTGTGACTACACACAAAACTATTATATATGTACTAGCTGGCCCGTGTGAAATTTTCGCACATTGGTTGTCGGGGGTGCAGGCAATTTCAGGACAATCAAGCTGGTCAAATGTAAATGTATTTAATGAGATGATGAACACAGAGAGGTATGTGTCTCACTGTATATATGTTTTCATGAATATTTGAGCCCATGGATAAATTATATGTCCATTTTGCAAGCCGGCGAGAAATTCTCGCCATACGGATGTCACACGGATGCTTACATGTGAGAAAATCGCATCCTCGCACTGCACACGGATGACATACGGATCACTGTTCAGGGAACATTTCTGCAATTCTCATCAGTGTAAAACGGACCAGTTTTTTTTTTTTTTTTAAACGTTGTGTGTGACTCCAGCCTAAAGGAGATCCTCCAACATTAAACATAGTGGTATTTTACATACTGATCAGAAGGGGTCTGATTGTCAGGACCAAAAGAACAGTGACAGCAGCATTTTTTTCCCCTCCATAGCAGCATTGCCATTTATCTGCAGTGTAGGGAAGTGCAACACGGCCGTATGTATGTGAACGGGGCAGCTCCCTGTACAGCAGTGCCACTTTGACAGTAAAAATGATGAAGGAGAATTTACCCCCTAACTGAGCGTATTTACACTATTGTATAATAATTGGGAATATCCCTTTTTTTAAAAAAAGTAATATCTGCAGATTATTTTACCTTTTTTTCCCCCTATGGTTGTTTTTTTTTCCCCAAGATAGACTTTTCAATGACTGTCTAATAATACGGAAAATCTGATGGTTCAGAACCTGTCCGGTCCCCTTTAGGCTGCATTTATTTATATATTCAGTTTTAAAGCTGAAGTCTTAAACAGGTAAAGTTTTACTTTTATTCTACTTCCACATATGTAGCAAATATTTTATATGTACCGGTCTGAAATCAGCTGGGCAAGGAGTTCGGCAAGCTGGAAAGCCCCCAAGGCAAATGTTAGGATTTGTTTCAGCTTTGTGGTATTGTGCTTTGGGGTAGTGTGGTGCCACCTGCAGATCATTTTTCCTTACTGCAGTTTTATGAAAATGAATGTTTAACCCCTTAGTGACGGAGCCAAATTTTTGAAATCTGACCAGTGTCACTTTATGTGGTAATAACTCTGCAACCCTTCAAAAAATCCCAGTGATTTTGAGATTGTTTTTTTCATGACACATTACACTTTATGATAATGGTAAATTTATGTCAATACGTTTTGTGTTTATTTATAAAAAATATAAAAAATTTGAGAAAAATGTTAAAAAATTTGCAATTTTCTAAATTTGAATGATTATCCATTTAATCTAGATGGTCATACCACGGCAAACCATTAATAAATAACATTTCCCACATGTCGGCTTTACATCAGGACCATTTGTAAAATGTTATTTTATTTTGTTAGCATTTTAGGAGGTTTAAAAATGTAGCACCAATTTTTCATTTTTTTCAAGAAAATTTTCAAAATTTATTTTTTTAGGGACATATCCATGTTTGAAGTGACTTTACGGGTCCGATATATAGGGAAACCCCCAAACGTGATACTATTTTAAGGCCATGTGCACACGTTCAGTATTTTTTGCGGTTTTTTCGCTATAAAAACGCGAAAAAAACGCTTACATATGCCTCCTATTATTTACAGTCTATTCCGCATTTCTTGTGCAAATGTTGCTTTTTTTCCGCGAAAAAAATCGCATTGCGGAAAAAAAAGCAACATGTTCATTAAATTTGCGGAATTGCAGGGATTCCGCACACCTAGGAATGCATTGATCTGCTTACTTTCCGCATGGGGCTGTGCACACCATGCGGGAAGTAAGCAGATTATGTGCGGTTGGTACCCAGGGTGGAGGAGAGGAGACTCTCCTCCACGGACTGGGCACCATATAATTGGTAAAAAAAAGAATTAAAATAAAAAATAGTCATATACTCACCCTCTGATGGTCCCGGAGTCTTCCCGCCTCTCATCGGTGCACGCTGCCGTTCCTATAGATGCTCTATGTGAAGGACCTGCGATGACGTCGCCGTCTTGTGATTGGTCGCGTGACCGCGACGTCATCGAAGGTCCTGCACACACACACACACACACCATCTATAGGAACGGACGCCGCTGAGGAGATCGGCTGTCTGCAGGTAAGTATAACCATTTTTTTTTATTTTTTTTTAATTATTTTTAAACATTCCATCTTTTACTATTGATGCTGCATAGGCAGCATCTATAGTAAAAAGTTGGTCACACTTGTCAAACACTATGTTTGACAAGTGTGACCAACGTTTCAGTCAGTTTTCCAAGCGATGCTACAGGAAATTTCAGGAAATTTCTGCAAGAAATCCGGACGTGTGCACATACCCTAAAAACAGCACGCACTGACATATTGAAAACTGCAGTCAGGTAGTTTATTAACCCTTCAGGTGCTTTACAGGAATTAATGGAAAGTGGTATGACCAAAATGAAAATGTGTATATTTACCACCTAAATGTCTCTAACTTGTGAACAGATTACTATAGCAGTCAGACTCTAAGGCCACAATTTGGTCATGAATTGCCATGGCAAACATCAGGACCACAAAATCATGATCTGAGGGCACCAATTTGGATAAAGAGGAAGCCCCCACACTCTGTTAACCATTTATAATGATGTAGTCACTATTGAAAGCAGGATCTAAAGGTACACTAGACGATATCGCTAGCGATCCGTGACGTTGCAGCGTCCTCGCTAGCGATATTGTCCAGTGTGACAGGCAGCAGCGATCAGGCCCCTGCTGTGCTGTCGCTGGTCGGGGAAGAAAGTCCAGAACTTTTGTTTCGTCGCTGGACTCCCCTCAGACATCGCTGAATCGGCGTGTGTGACACCGATTCAGCGATGTCTTCGCTGGTAACCAGGGTAAACATCGGGTTACTAAGCGCAGGGCCGCGCTTAGTAACCCGATGTTTACCCTGGTTACCAGCATTAAAGTAAAAAAAACAACCACTACATACTTACCTACCACTGTCTGTCCTCGGCGCTCTGCTTCTCTGGTCTGGCTGTGAGCACAGCGGCCGGAAAGCAGAGCGGTGACGTCACCGCTCTGCTTTCCGGCTGCCCGGCGCTCACAGCCAGACCAGAGAAGCAGAGCGCCGAGGACAGACAGTGGTAGGTAAGTATGTAGCGGTTGTTTTTTTTACTTTAATGCTGGTAACCAGGGTAAACATCGGGTTACTAAGCGCGGCCCTGCGCTTAGTAACCCGATGTTTACCCTGGTTACCGGGGACCTCGGGATCGTTGGTCGCTGGAGAGCTGTCCGTGTGACAGCTCTCCAGCGACCAAACAGCGACGCTGCAGCGATCCGGATCGTTGTCGGTATCGCTGCAGCGTCGCTTAGTGTGACGGTACCTTAAGGGGTTAAACAGATTTGGATGGGGTAAACAGTGATCGTGGCTGATACAGCAAGTTGTCAGCTATAGTGGACAGCTGCTGGATTGTCACCTGTATGGGGAGGCTATGCTCTTATATCTCAGGTCAGTTAAAAGACGTATTGGCTGTCATTAAGGGGTTAAAATGTATTTTGTGATCACACCGCGGATGTGTGGTTTGTTTGGCTATTTTCTTGCTGAAGGGGGTAAGTTTACCTTTTAAATGGTGTATCATTTGTGTGTGTGGGTGCAGTATGAACGGAGATACAAAGGAAGAGCGTTTTGAAATAATATAGAAGGATTGCTCATCTTACATATCAAAAAAAAAAAGAATTACCTTGAGAGCCAGATTGTTAGATTCTGTTGCACCACTTGTGAAAATAATCTCTCTGGGGTCTGCACCGATCAAGGAGGCCACTTGCTGCAGGAGAAATGTTTCATTTCATATTCTTTGAAAATGTGATACAGGAAAGGACTAAATAACTGCAAAATATCATGTGGCAGAAATATATCATGTGGCAGATTTACTTATTCTAATATTTAGTGTAAACATGGCCAGGCAGTCTGAAAATGTGCCAAATTTATCACCGTGGCTCGCATCGTACGCTTTCGTTTTTTTTCCCCTCTTTTTCCAAGAGCCATAACTTTTTTTTATTTTCCGTCAACATAGCAAAATGAGAGCTTTTTTTATTTTTTTGACAAGTTACCGTTTTCAAGCACACCATTCCTTTCAATTCCTAGTGGGGAGAAATAGTGAAAAAAATTGCTATTCCACCATTGTTCTTTGGATTTAGTTTTTTATGGCATCTATTGTGCAGTAAAAATGATCTGGCAATATAGTTCTCTAGGTTAGTACAACTGGTGGTGCCAAACTTTAAAGTTTTTTGTTTTTTTAAATATTTTAGTTGTTATAATAATTCATCCTTGTAAAAAAAAAAATGCGTTTGTGCTGCGATTTTTTGATGTCCATAACATTTTTTTTTCATCCATGGGAACTGTATGAAGGCTTGGTTTTTGCACAATGAGATTAACTTTTATTTATTGGTAACATTTAGTAGGGTCTCCTTCGAAACGTGTCGGTTTTGTGGCCGCACAGAGGTTCCGTAGTTTACTGACAGTGACGTCACATTCGACACATCCCTCGCTTCCGTGACACCATTTGAATATGTCTGACAGCCACAACGAGGGGCATCCACGAGCAGGCGCTCCCTAAACAGACCTTTGGCTCACACAGGACCTTGCCGCCAGCACAGTGCCAAGATGGGAGCTGCACAATTACTATTAGGAAGTACCCCACTCATAGCAGTCACCGCTACTAACCTTGTGGTATATTCTGGAAATAGCCATTTGCAGGCAGTCCCCCAGCGGCTGGTCAGGGGATATCTTTGGGCATATTTGAATCCCTTGATATTTACCAAGTTTATTCATTCCGGGCTTATATTATTTCCTAACAACTAGTGGAGATTGTACTCCACCACGGCATAGGTTTACTGTGCACACCCGTACTCACTTCCAATATTATCTCGTGTGATTCACCCACATATCCAAGTTATATCTCACTCTACTCTACACCTCATGTGCAATATTTTTTTTGTTAGTAGGGAGGTAGTTCTTTCGTTATCAACCTTGCTGACAGGGTAACACACAAAGCCTGTCCTACTACCAGCAGCTTCATTTAACAGCACTCAGTGGGTTATTTCTCCTTTTTTCCAGATTGATTTCTTGGTGTATATAGCTTGGATGTTGGCTTTATGTCGCTTGATTGCTCCTGTGCCCAAGCATAATTCCATGCAATGTCACGTACTCTGTATTGCGGCCATTCTCGAAAAGTGCATCTCAGCTGACATTCACATCAATACCTGCTGAGACGAAGTACCTGAAAGAGGTCCCTACACAGTATAAGGAGCCATGTCCGGCTGCAGCTGCAAATGGCTGGTTATGTGGGTGCTAGACCCCACCGATCTGACAATGAGGACCTATCATAAGGATACTTCTTCATCAATATCCAAATAGAAGGCAATCCCTAGATTTCTGGAAATCATCTGTTTTCCTGCAGGCATTACTCACACAGCCCAAACAGATTATACTACTTAGACCAGCTGTAGCAAATACCTCTCTCGCTTTTTCCATCGCCTTCTCGCTCTCCCAACCATACGCATGAGTTCTTGAATGAGGGTTTCCATAATAATTCACCAAATAAGGCAACATACGGTCTAGTACTCTGGGATCCTTTAGAAGAAAGTGACATATAAAACTGTCATAAGACTAAGGCGTCCTTCTGCTAAAACCATTGTAGGGTATTAAGGATATAACAACAGCCACTAATATTAGATGATACAATAAACACCAAATCACATTAACATAAGGTCTGGAAATTGGAAAACCTGATTTTACTATAATGTGACTACCACCTCCCACAACTCTTTCCTAACCTTGCTTCACAGTTCGCAAGATCTGAACATTTGGGAAAATTGCCTGTTCTGACGGCTAAGTCTTCTTTCACACTTCCGTCTTCCAAATCTGCACAGGATCCGTCAAGACGTTGAAATGACGGATCCTGTGAAGATTGTGGAAAACGTATGCACTGGGCCCATCTTTCAGACGGACCCGTCGAGCCTATGTGCACCTGTTGTGTATGCGTCTTCGCAGCAGTTTTCCACTTCGAAAATGCATACACAACACAAACCAGGTTAAAAAAAGAATTAAAAAAAAAAATAAAATAAATCGCAGTATTCTCACCTACCGGCATTCCCGCGCAGCGATGCTCCCAGCAGCTAGCATTCCTAGTAATACATAGCGAAATCTCGTGAGAAGTCGAAATCTCGCAAGAAGTCGCGATGTATTACTAGGAAGTAACGCTAGCTGCCGGGAACACCGGTGATGCTGCACGGGAACTCCGGTAGGTGAGAATATTCTGAATTTTTTTTTTTTTTTTTAACATTATATCTTGTTACTATTGAGGCTGCATAGGCAGCATCAATAGTAAAAGAGAAAGTGAGCGAGCGAGAGAGAATTTCCCTGACGGGAAATTCTTCCACGAATGCTCAGTTTGAAAAGACGGGACCCGTTGCTGGATTCCTGCTTTTCACAGGCAGCGATGCATCCTGCGCCCATAGGCTACTATTGTAGCCAGTGACGGGCAGCGCAGGATGCGTTGCTGACCGATTTTCTGACGTGCAGAAAAAAACATTCCTCTGAACGTTTTCTCTGCCCGACGGACCGTTTTTTTTTCTGCAGGATCTAGTGAAAGACGGATGAAACGGATGGCCATCCGTCACAATCCATCGCTAATACAAGTCTATGAGGAAATGCAGGATCCTGCATTCTCAAAAAACGACGGATTGTGACGGGAGCTGAAGGACGGAAGTGTGAAAGAGGCCCAATTGTGATGACCTTGAAGTTAACTGAGAACTTTAATCACAACTTATGGGAGAAATAGAACATGGAGACTTTTGGCTCTGGGGCAGACACAAACTGCAGAGGGCCATGTGCAAGAACAGAACATGGGCCTCTTACAGGGCTGTGGAGTTGGAGTCCATTTTGGTGGAGTTGGTATAAAATGGACTAAAATATATAACAAATTAGATATAGTAGTATGATGCAGTAGTTGCCAGGGCTGTGGAGTCAGTAAGCCAAACCTCAGACTCCTCAATTTCCATGACACAACTCCAATTCCACAGCCCTGGTATTTGCTGTAAAAAAAAATTCAGAATTTGGGAAAGTTCTGAAACATCCTATAATTGTCTGTTCTGTTCCTGATTGAAGGATCTCAGCTTTTAGTTGAGATGAATCTGTGCTGCACTTTATGTACATGCTCAGTAGTGACCAGTGCTGTGGGATCGGAGTCGTGGAGTTGGAAATCAGGGAATTTGAGGAGTCTCAGTCAGAGGTTTGGTTTACCAATGCCACAGCCCTGCCTATTACTATGAAATAGCCCATCATAGAGTGCCCACCTCTGAATCTCCAGGAGATCCCTAATAATTGTGAGCCATGAAACTCATTATCTCCATCCTTTACATGAAATCTCATTGACAGATGGAAGCTACTCTGAACCCCCTAACCAACTGGGCCCCTATACAGGGCAACACACGGTATATTTGCCCTGTCCTGGCTGATAATACAGATGTTTGAAATTACAGCAATCAACATATTAGATTTTTGTTTCGTTTTCTTATTAATATTATATATTTTAATATAATAATTAAGTACAGGAACATATTGAACACAACCTGTAGGAAAATGTTTTCTAATTCAGTAGCAAGAAAAAAATTATAATTTTAATATTACAGCCATGAGTTAAAAGAGCCTGGGGTCCCATGACAAAACGTCTCTATCAAGTGTTCCCCTCTTAATGCTACAATGCTAAGATTATGGCTCACCGGTGTCATATCAAAGACTCCTGTAACAATATTCCTGTATTGATTGTTGGCAGAGCATGATGCGACTTACCAATGGACTTGTTGCTTGTACATCCATATACAGGGGTCTGAGCTCTGGCTTCTCGGAGAGCTTTTCGTTTTGCCAATCTGTAAGGAAATACAAGTTATTAGTGTTCCCTAACTAATTGTCTAAATGGATATTTCAATACTTTTAGATTGATGACCTATACATAGAATAGGTCATCAATATAAGATTGGTGGTGGTCCGAGACCCATGCCCTATCCTAAGAATTTATCAGCATTTCACGTTAAAATATTAGCCCAGTGTGGTGTACGCAGTATGCCACAACTTGCACGCGGTTGTTATTTGCCGAGTGTCACATGTTATGCCATCCTTCACAACCAGCCTCGCTTTCTATTATTATGTCCAATAACCTGTATCATCTCAAACATCAACCAAGTTTAATAATGCTCGGCCTTCTACATCTCTCAGCATTATGCCAGTTTAGCACATAATATGCCTTGTCTTAAAGCGTCATTCCCACCTTTGTGAATGGATATTGTCGGATAGAGCTTGTAATAACAAGACAATATGCTATTGACTGCTTATTAAAATGTTAGGCTGTTCTAGAAAGATTAACCTTTTTGTTTATAACGCACTGCCTTGAAAACCGGCCACCTCTGCTAGGCAGAAGAACATGCATAGATTGTAAGCTTGAGAGCAGGGCCATCACTCCTCTTTGCATCTGGTAAATTACGGTAAGCACTTGCTCTGTTACGTTTTTATCTGTACAAGTCCCCTCTGAGACGTAAAGTGTTGTGAAATATGTGGGTGCTATAGAAATAAAAATTATTATTATGTGCGCACGCCTTACAATCTCTTTTCTATTGAACAAATAAACATTGTTTTGAAGCTGGCCAGGATCGCTGTAGCACGAAGTTACCTCCAAATCCCTACCAGCATCAGTGTAGTGCTTACAAACTAGGCAGCAGTGGTCGGTCTCCTAGGCAACAAACTATAAAGAAAATAAAAGGGTTAATATCGTAAGATAGATTGCAAAACTGCTTGTTTTTACCAGCACTATCTGACAGTACCCATCTATGAAGATGGGAATAACCATTTAAAGGGTTGTCCACTACATTTCTAAAATAAGCAGTGCACCTTGGAAAAGAAAAAAAACCTAACCTCACCTCGTGTGCTGGCGCCCTTCCAGCAATGTCAGCGCCAAGCCTTGCGTGCCATTGTTATGCCCCAAGAGCCTTGCATCCAATCAGAAGCTGCTATTGAGTTGCTGTGCCCTCACTTCTGTCAGATGAACCGCGGACAAGGGGTTGAAGTGAGAACGTAGCAGCCACAGACTGGCAACAACATGGGACGATGCCAATGAAGGGAGTTACGGTATGTTACTTTTCTTTTACGAGGGTGAGTATTCATTTTAAAAAGGTGTTGACCAGGTAGTGAACAACCACTATAAGAAATTCAGAATATGCTAGACCACTCCACATTATACCAGTTTATGTCTTGCCTTCTACGATCCTTAATTAATCATACTGGTTTAGCATATACCGCCTCATTACAAGAAAAAGCGGGCATGGCAAAAAACATATCCATCTCAAGTCTGAGCAGGCGCTATAGTATATTGGTTCTCAGAATCACTTCTACTGAAGTCAGAAAGTAAAATTATATATATATATATATATATATATATATATATATATATATATATATATATATATATATATATATATATATATATATTTATATATACATATACATATATGTCCAAGAAATAAGACAAAAAAAAAGTGCACTTACCCGTGTTCAGAAGTCACAATTTTATTCGGACATTTTTACCAAAAATATGCAGGGAGGGATGTGAATAAAGCGGACAATGGCCGTTTCGTGCCTCAGCACTTCAACGGGTCCTATACCACACATAAGGATATATGTCTAACAATAACACCTTATTGTTAGACATGTTTACATTATACCTCCGAGTCATGTGCAGGCTTTTGCCTTGTTAGGGGCTGTATGTACAGGGTTTAAATGAACTGTATGTACAGGGTTTAAATCCCTTTTTAAATAGTTTTAAATGTTTATGTCTTGCTCATGTTTTGTATTTTCTTACTCAAATAAAGTTGTGTTGAATTTTTTGCCATATCCTTATGTGTGGTGATCCCCGTTCTTAAGACCTACTCTGCTTCTTTGTGTGTTATTATTGGTTTCTTTATAGGTCTTGGTGTGATCCCACTGACCGTGGTGCCCCCTTATCCTTATATAAACAGCACAATAGCTGCAGCTTTGGAATCTCTTGCCCCTCTCACACATAAGCTCGCAAAATTAACAGACAGCCCTGGCACATCAGCCTGACCAAAGAACTGAGGCGAGCTTCCAGGGCTGCAGAGCGGAGATGGAAAAGATCCCACTCCAACGAGCACTTTATCGCATTCAAACAGTCCCTCACTACTTTCAAGACCAAACTCGCCACAGCTAAACAAACCTACTTTTCATCTCTCATATCCTCTATGACTCACAACCCTTAACAGTTATTCAACACCTTCAACTCTCTCCTCCGTCCCCCAGCACCTCCTCCCTCTCCACTCATCTCAGCTGAAGACTTTGCCTCATTTTTCAAGCAGAAGATTGAGAACATCAGAGACAGTTTTAGTCGACAACCCCCAGAGCCCTTCCTCCCAACTACCCAGCCCTCCACCTCAAAAGTCAACTTCTCCACCATTACAGAAGATCGACTCTCCACTCTACTCTCAAGATTGCATCTCACCACCTGTGCACTTGACCCAATCCCTTCCTACTTCATCCCAAACCTCGCCACAGTCTTCATCCCAACTCTAACCCATCTTTTCAACCTATCACTAACAACTGGTGTTTTCCCCTCAAGCTTTAAACATGCCTCAATCACACCTATCCTCAAAAAGCCCTCTCTTGACCCATCCTCTGTATCTAGCCATCGCCCCATATCACTTCTCCCCTATGCCTCAAAACTACTGGAACAACACGTTAATCTTGAACTGTCATCCCATCTATCTTCCTGCTCCCTTTTCGACCGCTTACAATCAGGCTTACGGTCACACCCCTCCACTGAAACTGCCCTAACTAAGGTCACCAATGACCTATTAACTGCCAAGAGCAAGCGACACTTCTCTATCCTCCTCCTCCTGGACCTGTCCTCTGCCTTTGACACAGTGGACCATTCCCTATTACTACAGACCCTCTCATCCCTTGGCATCACAGACTTGGCCCTATCCTGGATCTCGTCATACCTAACTGACCGAACATTCAGCGTCTCCCATTCACACACCACCTCCTCACCTTGCCCCCTATCTGTCGGAGTCCCGCAAGGTTCAGTTCTAGGGCCCCTGCTCTTCTCCATTTACACTTTTGGCCTAGGACAGTTCATAGAATCTCACAGTTTTCAGTATCATCTCTATGCTGATGACACACAGATCTACATCTCTGGACCAGATATCACCACCCTACTAACCAGAATTCCTCAATGTCTGTCCGCTATTTCATCCTTCTTCTCCGCTACATTTCTAAAACTTAACATGGACAAAACAGAATTCATTGTCTTTCCCCATCTCACGCGACCCCCCCCCCCAATGAACCTATCCATTACAGTAAACGGCTGCCCACTCTCCCCAGTCCCACAAGCTCGCTGTCTCGGGGAAATCCTCGATAATGATCTCTCCTTCAAACCACATATCCAAGCCCTTTCCACTTCCTGCCGCCTTCAACTCAAAAATATTTCACGGATCCGTACATTCCTAAACCAAGAATCTGCAAAAACCCTAGTCCATGCCCTCATCATCTCCCGCCTCGACTACAGTAACCTCCTGCTCTGTGGTCTCCCCTCTAACACTCTCGCACCCCTCCAATCTATTCTAAACTCTGCTGCCCGACTAATCCACATGTCCCCCGCTATTCCCCGGCCTCTCCCCTCTGTCAATCCCTTCACTGGCTCCCCATTACCCAAAGACTCCAGTACAAAAGCCTAACCATGACACACAAAGCCATCCACAACCTGTCTCCTCCATACATCTGTGACCTCGTCTCCCGGTACTTTCCTGCACGCAACATCCGATCCTCACAAGATCTCCTTCTCTACTCCCCTCTTATCTCCTCTTCCCACAATCGTATACAAGATTTCTCTCGCGCATCACCCCTACTCTGGAACTCTCTACCACAACATATCAGACTCTCACATACCATCGAAACCTTCAAAAAGAACCTGAAGACCTACCTCTTCCGGCAAGCCTACAACCTGCAGTAATCACCGATCGACCAAACCACTGCACGACCAGCTCGATCCTCACCTACTGTATCCTCACCCATCCCTTGTAGATTGTGAGCCCTCGCAGGCAGGGTCCTCTCTCCTCCTGTACCAGCTGTGACTTGTATTGTTCAAGATTATTGTACCTGTTTTTATTATGTATACCCCTCCTCACATGTAAAGTGCCATGGAATAAATGGCGCTATATATATATATATACACACACATACATACATATACACATACATACATATACACATATACACATACATACATACAAACACACATATACACAAAGTACAGACACACCTCATTTAAAGATTTTTCTGTATTTTCATGACTATGAAAATTGTAAATTCACACTGAGGGCATCAAAACTATGAATTAACACATGTGGTATTATATACTTCACAAAAAGGTGTGAAACAACTGAAATTATGTCTTATATTTTAGGTTCTTCAAAGTAGCCACCTTTTGCTTTGATGACTGATTTGCACACTCTTGGCATTCTCTTGATGAGCTTCAAGAGGTAGTCACCAGAAATGGTTTTCACTTCACAGGTGTGCCCTGTCAGGTTTAATAAGTGGGATTTCTTGCCTTATAAATGGGGTTGGGACCATCAGTTGGGTTGAGCAGAAGTCTGGTGGATACACAGCTGATAGTCCTACTGAACAGACTGTTAGAATTTGTATTATGGCAAGAAAAAAGCAGCTAAATAAAGAAAAACAAGTGGCCATCATTACTTTAAGAAATGAAGGTCAGTCAGTCCGAAAAATTGGGAAAACTTTGAAAGTGTCCCCAAGTGCAGTGGCAAAAACCATCAAGCGATACAAAGAAACTGGCTCACATGAGGACCGCCCCAGGAAAGGAAGACCAAGAGTCACCTCTGCTTCTGAGAATAAGTTTATCCGAGTCACCAGCCTCAGAAATCGCAGGTTAACAGCAGCTCAGATTAGAGACCAGGTCAATGCCACACAGAGTTCTAGCAGCAGACACATCTCTACATTAACTGTTAGGGCTCCTTTTCACTTGCGAGAAATACGTCTGAGTCTCGCAGGTTAAAACCCTCCTCTGGCGCCGGCACTCCAGAGTGGAGCGTGTGGCCGCATAGCAACGTATGGAGCTACACGCTCCGCTCCCAAGTACCGGCGCCAGAAAAGGGCTTTAACCTGCGAGACTCGGACGTATTTCTCGCAAGTGAAAAGGAGCCCTTAAGAGGAGACTTTGTGCATCAAGCCTTCATAGTAAAATAGCTGCTAGGAAACCACTGCTCAGGACAGGCAACAAGCAGAAGAGATTTGTTTGGGCTAAAGAACACAAGGAATGGACATTAGACCAGTGGAAATCTGTGCTTTGGTCCGATGAGTCCAAATTTGAGATCTTTGGTTCCAACCACCGTGTCTTTGTGTGACGCAGAAAAGGTGAACGGATGGACTCTACATACCTGGTTCCCACAGTGAAGCATGGAGGAGGAGGTGTGATGGTGTGGGGGTGCTTTGCTGGTGACACTGTTGGGGATTTATTCAAAATTCAAGGCATACTGAACCAGCATGGCTACCACAGCATCTTGCAGTGGCATGCTATTCCATCCGGTTTGCGTTTAGTTGGACCATCATTTATTTTTTCAACAAGACAATAACCCCAAACACACCTCCAGGCTGTGTAAGGGCTATATGACCAAGAAGGAGAGTGATGAAGTGCTATGCCAGATGACCTGGCCTCCACAGTCACCAGACCTGTACCCAATCGAGATGGTTTGGGGTGAGCTAGACGGCAGAGTGAAGGCAAAAGGGCCAACAAGTGCTAAGCATCTCTGGGAACTCCTTCAAGATTGTTGGAAGACCATTCCCGGTGATTACCTCTTGAAGCTCATCAAGAGAATGCCAAGAGTGTGCAAAGCAGTCATCAAAGCAAAAGGTGGCTACTTTGAAGAACCTAGAATATAAGACATAATTTCAGTTGTTTCACACTTTTTTGTGAAGTATATAATTCCACATGTGTTAATTCATAGTTTTGATGCCTTCAGTGTGAATGTACAATTTTCATAGTCATGAAAATGCAGAAAAATATTTAAATCAGAAGGTGTGTCCAAACGTTTTGGTCTGTACTGTACATACACACATATACATACACACACATACATACACAGGAAGATATATCCCAATGCAAACCAGAATTCATACATCCATACACTGATAGCAAGGTCAATCCATGGGTTCTATGGAGGGAAGGACATTTGTGTATAAACATACAATTCAGAAAGTCATAATGTAAATAAACACCACTTAGTGGTTATGTAACTCAATTACCCCCTTCCCAACCACCACCGTACCTGCTCCATTTGAACCGGGTGACAGCAGTGTTACACTGGCTGGTTGATAACTCGGATATTAGCAGTTCTGAATTTTTAAGCCCCAATTTATCAGAATTCCATCATAAAACGGTTTAAAATGTTACACAATTTTTCCACTACCAACTTTCTCTAAAGTAGGCAGCACTTAGCAGGAAGGGCATAGTGTGTATTCTTGATGAGTGGGGGGTCTTGGCAGTTAGACAGAGTGGAGGGTCTTAGAAGTACTGACTGCATGTTTCAGCCTCTTAGTGGCACTAAACAATTTAAAAAACATATTAAAGAAGCACTCCTCCTTCTCCCATCAAAGTGTTTATCCTCTTAATGTATTGCAGTCATATTACATAGCACTGTGTACTTACAATGCTCATTTTGCTATGGCATGCAACCACAGCGACCATAGTATAGTATTCGAGCACGCCGAAGACACTCTATTAGCACCCGAGCATGCTCAGATAACACCTTATCCGAGCACGCTCACTCATCACTAAACACATCAATAAAAATATCACGTTTTAATCCAGAACAGTAATCAACATTGTGGTGAAATATGTGTATATATATATATCCATATGTGTGTAGTGACATATGTCTAAGGTTATGTGTGTGACTAGTGATAATGTAATATCTGTCCTGAAGGCAAGTCGCACCTAGGTGTTAATAGGTACTTCCTTGGGACTAGTAGAAATTGTGTCTCCATATCTCACCAGGAGGTCTAGCTAGGGCCAAGAAGAAAGGTAACATTTGGCACCTCCTAGGTCTTGGAGGGGAGATGCTAATTGCAGCCTGAGGGCATCTATTCCTGAGAACCTTTTCACAAGTGTCTCAAGAGAAAAATAATATATTCATTAGTAGCGCGGCCGTGGCCAATCAAAAAGCCAGCAATTATTATATTAACCTGAGGGGCCGGTCTAGAAACCTGACCTCCAGACCAAAGTTATAAATTTAGGCTGCAGACAGAGAATTGTGTTCACATGATGGGGGCAGCCTGAGAAGCTGGTGTGATCCAATCTACATTCGTCCTACCCTCAGGGAGCAGAAAGCAACTACCAGTTAGATAATTTCTGTAAGTTTCTCCGGTTTATTTTGATACTGATTTGCATAAGTTGTATGTCTTTTTATTATCATATTTTTATACCTTTTTCTTATTGTAAGCATTGAACCTTTTGTTAATAAAGTATAAAACTTTACAAGTTGAACCTTGAATGTTCTAAAAGAATCCATAGCCTAAGGTGTGTGAGCCTTATGAGTGATAGACATATTTTTATTAGTATTATTAGTTCTGGGACTCATCGCCCGTGTATTCGATGAGTGGTCGCAGCGTGTATGAGCGGGTGTGTGGCCTGGGTCGGTGTGTGATTTATGCTCCCATTACAGCATAGGACAGAGGTTGAATGCTGGACTGAGAGTGGGAAGACAGATTAACCCTTGCAGGCACAACCCCAAGTCACGTGTGAGAGCTGGCACGTGACGAATAAGTGACACCACGGAGAAGGGTAGCGTGACAAACATGCAAAAAAAAGTTTACCCAATTAAGTTGTGGCACTACTTGTTCCCACCCCCATTTTAGTACATGCCATCCTACTTTATTATATGCCTCGTGCCATCCATTATGCCAGCTCAGTATGTGCCAAGCCTAATGTCGCCCATTATTATACCAGCTTCGTATATACCAAGCCTGATGCCATTCTACATTACGGCAGTATTGTATATAGCAAGTCTTCCAACACCTCTTCTGCCAATTGTGTCTATACCAGACCTTATGCCATCCCTTATTATGCCAGATCAGCATATACCAAGCCTTGTGCCATCCCTTATTATGCCAGTCCAGCATATACCAGGCCTTGTGCCATCCCTTATTATGCCAGTCCAGCATATACCAGGCCTTGTGCCATCCCTTATTATGCCAGTTCAGTTTATAACATGCCTTGTGCCATCACTTATTTGCTAGTTTAGTGTATGCTATCTTACATTAAGGTGTTTAGTATATACCAAGTTTTGCACTACCCCTTATTACGCTTGTCGAGTCTATACCAGGCCTTGTACCTTCACTTTTGTCAGTTTAGAACATGTCACACTGATGCCATCCCAGATTAAACACTATGGTATATATCTTTCCTATTAAAGGGAACCTGTCACCCCCAAAATCTAAAGTGAGCTAAGCCCACCAGCATCAGGATGCTGTAGATAAGCCCCCGAAGATGAGAAAAACAGGTTATATTTTACTCACCCAGTGGCGGCCCGATCCGGGGCCTCTCATTTTTATACAATCACGTCCTCTTCCTTTCTTCCTGCTGCGGTTCCGGCGCAGGCGTACTTTATCTTCCCTGTTGAGGGCAGAGCATCGTACTGCAGTGCGCAGGCCTCTCTGACCTTTCCTGGCGCCTGCGGACTGCAGTACTTTGCTCTGCCCACAACAGGGAGACAAAATGCCCCTGCGCCGGAGCGTGAAGACCAGAAGAGGACGTCATCCTATGAAGATGGGAGGCCCCGGACCGGACCGTGACGCCCACAGGACCCGAACAGATCCGGGACCGCCCCTGGGTGAGTATAATTTAACCTCTTTTTCTCATCTTTCAGGTTACATCGGGGGCTTAGGCTACTTTCACACTAGCGTAAGCCCCTCGCAGTGCGTCAGGCCGACGCATCCTGTGACAACACAGCACATCGGAGGCAGCGGATGCATTATTACAACACATCCGCTGCCCCATTGTGAGTTGCGGGGAGGAGGGGGCGGAGTTCCGGACGCGCATGCACGGTCGGAAATGTCGGACACGACGCACAAAAAAACGCTGCAAGCAACGTTTTTTTGTTTTGACAGTCCACCACAACACGACACAACCGTCGCACGACGGTTGCGACGTGTGGCAATGCGTCGCTAATGTTAGTCTATGGGGAAAAAACGCATCCTGCAGACAACTTTGCAGAATGCGTTATTTCTCCAAAACGACGCATTGCGACGTACGTCGTACGACGCTAGTGTGAAAGCAGCCTTATCTACAGCATTCCAGAATGCTGTACAGTCATGGCCAAAATTTTTGAGAATGACACCAAAATTATATTTTCACATGATCTGCTGCCCTCTGGTTTTTATTAGTGTTTGTCTGATGTTTATATCACATACAGAAATATAATTGCAATCATATTATGAGTACCAATAGGTTATATTGACAGTTAGAATGAGTTAATGCAGCAAGTCAATATTTGCAGTGTTGACCCTTCTTCAAGACCTCTGCAATTCTACCTGGCATGCTCTCAATCATCTTCTGGACCAAATCCTGACTGATAGTAGTCCATTCTTGCATAATCAATGCTTGCATTTTGCCAGAATTTGTTGGTTTTTGTTTGTCCACCCGTCTCTTGATGATTGACCACAAGTTCTCAATGGGATTAAGAACTGGGGAGTTTCCAGGCCATGGACCCAAAATCCATATGTTTTGTTCCATGAGCCATTTAGTTATCACCTTTGCTTTATGGCAAGGTGCTTCATCATGCTGGAAAAGGCATTGTTGGGTGCCAAACTGCTCTTGGACGGTTGGGAGAAGTTGCTCTTAGAGGACATTCTGGTACCATTCTTTATTCATGGCTGTGTTTTTAGGCAAGACTGTGAGTGAGCCGATTCCCTTGGCTGAGAAGCAATACCACACATGAATGGTTTCAGGATGCTTTACAGTTGGCATGAGACAAAACTGGTGGGAGCGCTCACCTCTTCTTCTCCGAATAAGGCTACTTTCACACTGGCGTTTTATTTAATACGTCGCAATGCGTCGTTTAGGGGAAAAAACGCATCCTGCAAAGTTGTTTGCAGGATGCGTTTTTGCCCCATAGAGTTACATAACCGACGCATTGCGACACGTCGCAACCGTCTTACGACGGTTGCGCCGTGTTGTGGCGGACCGCCGGGAGCAAAAAACGTTAAATGTAACGTTTTTTGCAGCCGACGGACCGCTTTTTCCGACCGCGCATGTGTGGCCGGAACTCCTCCCCCACCTCCCAATGGGGCAGCGGATGCGATGAAAATCTGCATCCGCTGCACCCGTTGTGCGGCGCAAACCACACTAGCGTCAGTAACCTCGGCCCGACGCACTGCGACGGGCCGAGCCCGACGCTAGTGTGAAAGTAGCCTAAGCTGTTTTCCAGATGTCCCAAACAATCGAAAAGAGGATTCATCAGAGAAAATGACTTTGCCCCAGTCCTCAGCAGTCCACTCCCTGTACCTTATGCAGAATATCAGTCGGTCCCTGATGTTTTTTCTGGAGAGAAGTGGCTTCTTTGCTGCCCTCCTTGAAACCAGGCCTTGCTCAAAGAGTCTCCGCCTCACAGTGCGTGCAGAAGCACTCACACCAGCCTGCTGCCATTCCTGAGCAAGCTCGGCACTGCTGGTAGTCTGATCCCGCAGCTGAAACGGTTTTAAAATACGGTCCTGGCGCTTGCTGGTCTTTCTTGGGCGCCCTGGAGCCTTTTTGACAACAATGGAAGCTCTCTCCTTGAAGTTCTTGATGATGCGATAGATTGTTGACTGAGGTGCAATCTTTGTAGTTGCGATACTCTTCCCTGTTAGGCCATTTTTGTGCAGTGCAATGATGGCTGCACGCGTTTCTTTAGAGATAACCATGGTTAACTGAAGAGAAACAATGATACCAAGCAACTAGTTAAATGCCGCTGTCAAACGCAGACAGCGGCATTTAACTACCGCATCCGGCCGGGCGGCCGGAAATGACGTCATCGCCGACCCCCGTCACATGATCGGGGGTCGGCGATGCGTCTCTATTGTAACCATAGAGGTCCTTGAGACCTCTATGGTTACTGATCGCCGGTGGCTGTGAGCGCCACCCTGTGGTCGGCGCTCACAGCACACCTCCATTTCTGCTACATAGCAGCGATCAGCAGATCGCTGCTATGTAGCAGAGGCGATCGAGTTGTGCCTGCTTCTAGCCTCCAATGGAGGCTATTGAAGCATGGCAAAAGTAAAAAAAAAAAGTTGAAAAAAATGTTAAAAAATAAAAAAAATATAAAAGTTTAAATCACCCCCCTTTCGCCCCAATCAAAATAAATCAATAAAAAAAATATAAAATCTACGCATATTTGGTATCGCCGCGCTCAGAATCGCCCGATCTATCAACTAAAAAAAAAGCATTAACCTGATCACTAAACAGCATAGCGAGAAAAAAATTCAAAACGCCAGAATTACGTTTTTTTGGTCACCGCGACATTGCATTAAAATGCAATAACGGGCGATCAAAAGAATGTATCTGCACCGAAATGCTATCATTAAAAACGTCATCTCGGCACGCAAAAAATAAGCCCTCAACCGACCCCAGATCATGAAAAATGGAGACGCTACGGGTATCGGAAAATGGCGCAAATTTTTTTTTTTTTTTTAGCAAAGTTTGGAATTTTTTTTTACCACTTAGATAAAAAATAACCTGGTCATGTTTGGTGTCTATGAACTCGTAATGACCTGGAGAATCATAATGGCTGGTCAGTTTTAGCATTTAGTGAACCTAACAAAAAAGCCAAACAAAAAACAAGTGTGGGATTGCACTTTTTTTGCAATTTCACCGCACTTGGAATTTTTTTCCCGTTTTCTAGTACACGACATGCTAAAACCAATGATGTCGTTCAAAAGTACAACTCGTCCCGCAAAAAATAAGCCCTCACATGGCCAAATTGACGGAAAAATAAAAAAGTTATGGCTCTGGGAAGGAGGGGAGTGAAAAACGAACACGGAAAAACGAAAAATCCCAAGGTCATGAAGTGGTTAAAGTGTCCAGTGATGTCATTCTTACTTAATCATGACTGATTGATCGCCAGCCCTGTCCTCATCAACACCCACACCAATCACTAAAACGATGTTAGCTGCTCCTTTTAAGGCAGGACTGCAATGATGTTGAAATATGTTTTGAGGGTTAAAGTTCATTTTCTGGGCAAATATTGACTTTGCAAGTACAGTAATTGCTGTTAAGCTGATCACTCTGACATTCAGGAGTATATGCAAATTGCCATTAGAAAAAATGAAGCAGTAGACTTTGGAAAAATTAATATTTGTCTCATTCTCAAAATTTTTGTCCATGACTGTAGATAAGCCCCTGATGCCGGTGGGCTTAGCTCATATACGATTTTGGGGGTGACAGGTTCCTTTTAACTATAACTTAAGTCAGTTCAGCATATACCAGGCCTTGTACCATCCTTTATTATGCCAGCTCAGTAAATGCCATGCACTGTACGTTCATTTTCAATGAGTGAGGCCACACATACCTAGTCAGCATGTGACCGCATGTATGCCAATTGTTGGCACAAGAGAATCCTGACAGTGTGCCAGCTCAGTTATGCCATGTTCCTGCGCAGTATGCCGTTTGGCGTGTGTTATGCCACCTGTGACTGTGCCCGTGTTACGCCAGCACAGTGTGTGCCATCCCTTGGTATGATGGCAGTTCACTCACTATACGCCATGTAATCCCGCATGTCTTCCCACACTGCCATGTCCGCCGCTCGGGGCCTAGTGGCCGTACCTGTGCGCTCCACATGACTGGCCCGGTGCACGGACACTTTCCTGCAGGTGCCCGCCGCCAGCAGACTCCGCAGTGCCGCTCTGCACAACATGCTTCCCGGCTGGTTGTGTAACGGGCTCCGGGGCGGCGTCACCGGGTACTAGAGGAGGAGAGAGCGGCCACCGGCGGCTTCCGGGGAGGGCGGAGACTCTGGCGTCATCAGTGAGTGCGGCCTGGAGCACGGGCGACGGTGCAGAGGTGAGTGCGGTCCTGGGAGCCCGGGGTCACAGGGGCAGGAGGATGTTCCAGGCCCCGGTCCTGCATGGCCCCCGTTAATTATACGTGTATAGAGCTTTATTCTCGCCGGTGCCCGCTAATCACCCGGGTGTGCCCGCATGTTGCCAGCTAGGTGGCTGCCATGGGCTCTTGTGGGAGAATACCCCTCATAATCAGCGGAGAGCAGTCAGGGCATGGCCTTATTCTGTGTTGTGTATCTGGCAGGGGCAGTGTGTGACTCCAGGGGCCCGCTTTTCCCTTTGAATAGATGACTTAGTCTCCGCACCCTCTGGTCTGGGTCTGGCGTGGGCGTTCTCCGGTCTGGGTCTGGCGCCCTCCGGTCTCACTGGGGCGTTCTCCGGTCTAGGTCTGGCGTGGACACCTTCCAGTCAGGCAGGGGCACCTTCCGGTCTGGGTCTGGCGTGGGCACCTTCCAGTCTGGCGCGGGCACCTTCCGGTCTGGGTCTGGCGTGGACACCTTCCAGTCTGGGTCTGGCGCGGGCACCTTCCAGTCTGGGTCTGGCGCGGGCACCTTCCAGTCTGGGTCTGGCGTGGACACCTTCCAGTCTGGCACGGGCACCTTCCAGTCTGGCGCGGGCACCTTCCAGTCTGGCGCGGGCACCTTCCGGTCTGGGTCTGGCGTGGACACCTTCCAGTCTGGCACGGGCACCTTCCGGTCTGGGTCTGGCGTGGACACCTTCCAGTCTGGCACGGGCACCTTCCGGTCTGGGTCTGGCGTGGGCGCCCTCTGGTCTGGCGCCGGTGCCCTCCTGTCTGGGTCTGGCGACAGTGCCCTCCAGTAAAAACGTATCAGGCCATAGAGTGACTAATCCAAAAAGGAAGTTTCACCTCTCCTGGGTCTTTTCCATGTGGTCGCGGTGTCGAGCGTAAAGGTACTAAGGATTAGCAGGATACTCCTTCTAGCAGCTGCGCCGTTCGGTTAAGTTCACACTGTTAGGGCTGCAGGATGCATGCAGAAGTAGGCGGACCTAAACTGAAGTGCGGAAGTGGGTGGAGCTTAACAGAGCAACTACGCAGCCCTCCGCAAAGCCCCGGTACGCAAGTGTGAACCGCCCTCAGAGATGACAGTCTGCGGTCACTATAGGTGGCTGCAGGCTTCTGAATTCTCACAGTGCATGTACTGCAATTTGTATACTTCTGGCCACATTCCGACTAGACGTGCCCGGCCTCGCTCAATTCATTTTCAGTGAGTGAGGCCACACATACCTAGTCAGCATGTGACCGCATGTATGCCAATTGTTGGCACAAGAGAATCCTGACAGTGTGCAGGGCGCACTGTGAGAATTCAGAAGTCTGCATTAACTCAGAATGACTGCAGACTCATCACAAACTTGGACAACCCTTTCAATGCTCCTAACATAAATTAAAAATCTCAGAATTAGTCAGTATCTCAAAATACATTTACATCCAAGTGCCTGATGCATGACATGGTCTCTTATTGGAGTCTTTCTTTTCATCTTCATCTTGTCCAGATGCTCTGATGACTTCACAACCACAGCCCATCTCTGCAGACTTCATCTTCTCCAGCAGATCCCAATAAGGTGCCCTTAACTATAGCAGTGTCATTATAATGCTGCTGAGTATAAAAAAAATCTGCCATACGATGAATAGATGTCTGCCCCTCACTATAGTCCCTGTACACATTGTCCCTCTTATGGAATATGCCCTCCACGCTGCCCCCTCCTTTAAATACTGGGCTCCATCTTCACACTGTTCTTTCACACTGTGTGTCCCCCACCACCCCTACAAGGCAAAGTCTCTATACTCTATCCCCCTCATCATACTTTCTCTCCTTGGCATACTGGCCCCTCTTGGCTGTGCCTTGCACTGTTCTCCCATGCTACCCTGTACACTGCTCAGTCTTTATTCTGCAAAAATGCACACTTTTCTTCCCCCATACTTTCTCCACACACTCTTCCCCTTAATAGTCTCCTCATATGTTTCCCCCTCCCTCCTCATACTGCCTCCTCTCACACCCCCTCCGCTAACCATTTTGTCTCCACACATGCTATTACCCTCACTCTCCATACTGTGTCCACATATATTCTTCCCCATACTTTGTCCACACCCATCCCCTCATTCACACCCCATACTGCATACTACATTCTTCCCCTCACTCGCCATACTGTCTGCACACATTCCCCCTCATACATTCCCCCCTTGCTCCTCGTACTTTGTCTGCACCACCCCTCCTCTCGCCATTCTGTGCTGCACCCATCCCCCCATACTGTTTCCTCATACATGGACCCATCTCCCCCCTTGCTCCTCATACTTTCTTCAGATTTCTCCCACTCCCAATATTGTCTTCACCTGTCCCTTCCTTGCTCACCAAACTTGTCTTCAAGTCCCCTCTCCACCCCGTTACACTAAATGTTCCCTGCCCCTCACAGAGTAAATCTCAACCTTGTTCCACTGGAGCACTTACAACCGATGTTCTTCAATCGTTGATGAGTAACATCAGCAGTGTGATCACAAGACCTGATAATGCTATAACGATGCTTACTTCGCTCTGGCCCTGCGGTCGAAACTTCAATTGTACTCGCGTTTGAAAGATGCAAGAACAATTGTTCACTGGCATCTCCTCTGTGCTGGATGTCAGCTTGACAGCCCGCTTAGAGAACGGCTGACTCCCAGTTCAGGAGGCTGCAAAAGGCAGCTGCCGGGGAGACACCTCGGACAACCTCATTAGGTGGCCCGACTGCTCCCCATACCCCCCCCCCCCCAGATACGCCTTTTCCGCTCGCTGAACACTGAGCAGCAGCGGCTGTAAGCTTGGCCACAACGCCCCGACACTATGATTCACAGCTCGTTCCGCAGAACACCGTCCAGGACTTTCTGACCTCCCAAACTCACCAGTGTTCTTTTTATATATGCACCAAACTGTTGATTTGGCCACTCATACATTTTTGCTATCTGTGATGGATTTCTTCTTTTTTCCAGCCTAATGATGGCTTGTTACTCTTCCATTCAGAGTTCCTTTGACCGCATGTTGTAGGTTCACAGCAAGTGTTTCCAAATGCAAATGCCTCACCTTGAGTCAGGTCCAGACCTTTAACATGCTTAATTGATGATGGATTAACAAGGGAATAGCCCACTCAGCCCATTAAAGAGCTTTATAGATAATTGTCCAATTAGTTTTGGTCCCTTTAACCCCTTCCCGACCCATGACGCCACGTAGGCGTCATGAAAGTCGGTGCCATTCCGACCCATGACGCCTATGCGGCGTCATGGAAAGATCGCGTCCCTGCAGATCGGGTGAAAGGGTTAACTCCCATTTCACCCGATCTGCAGGGACAGGGGGAGTGGTAGTTTAGCCCAGGGGGGGTGGCTTCACCCCCTCGTGGCTACGATCGCTCTGATTGGCTGTTGAAAGTGAAACTGCCAATCAGAGCGATTTGTAATATTTCACCCATTATAACGGGTGAAATATTACAATCCAGCCATGGCCGATGCTGAAATATCATCGGCCATGGCTGGAAATACTAGTGTGCCCCCACCCCACCCCTCCGATCGCCCCCCCACCCCCCCGATCTGGCCGGTACACTGCTCCGGCTCCCCTCCGTCCTGTGCTCCGCTCCCCCCCCGTGCTCGTGCCCGCTCCCCCCGTGCTCCAATCACCCCCCCGTGCTCCAATCACCCCCCCTGCACTCCGATCCACCCCCCCCCGTGCTCCGTTCCACCCCCCCGTGCTCCATTCCAGCCCCCCCGTGCTCCGTTCCACGCCCCCCGCGCTCCGTTCCACCCCTCCCGCGCTCCGATTCCCCCCCCCGTGCTCCGATCCCCCCCCCCGTGGTCCCCCCCCACCCTATCATACTTACCGATCCAGCCGTGGTCCCGTCCTTCTTCTCCCGGGCGCCGCCATCTTCCAAAATGGCGGGCGCATGCGCAGTGCGCCCGCCGAATCTGCCGGCCGGCAGATTCGTTCCAAAGTGCATTTTGATCACTGAGATATAATCTATCTCAGTGATCAAAATAAAAAAAATAATAAATGACCCCCCCCCTTTGTCACCCCCATAGGTAGGGACAATAAAAAAATAAAGAAATTTTTTTTTTTCCACTGTTAGAATAGGGTTAGGGGTAGGGTTAGGGTTAGGGTTAGGGGTAGGGTTAGGGTTAGGGGTAGGGTTAGGGGTAGGGTTAGGGGTAGGGGTAGGGTTAGGGGTAGGGGTAGGGTTAGGGGTAGGGTTAGGGGTAGGGTTAGGGCTAGGGTTAGGGTTAGGAATGTGCACACGTATTCTGGTCCTCTGCGGATTTTTCCGCTGCGGATTTGATAAATCCGCAGTGCTAAACCGCTGCGGATTTATGGCGGATTTACCACGTTTTTTTCTGCGCATTTCACTGCGGTTTTACAATTGCGATTTTCTATTGGAGCAGTTGTAAAACCGCTGCGGAATCCGCACAAAGAAGTGACATGCTGCGGAATGTAAACCGCTGCGTTTCCGTGCAGTTTTTCCGCAGCATGTGTACAGCGATTTTTGTTTCCCATAGGTTTACATTGAACTGTAAACTCATGGGAAACTGCTGCGGATCCGCAGCGTTTTCCGCAGCGTGTGCACATACCTTTAGAATTAGGCTATGTGCACACGGTGCGGATTTGGCTGCGGATTCGCAGCAGTGTTCCATCAGGTTTACAGTACCATGTAAACATATGAAAAACCAAATCCGCTGTGCCCATGGTGCGGAAAATACCGCGCGGGAACGCTGCGTTGTATTTTCCGCAGCATGTCAATTCTTTGTGCGGATTCCGCAGCGTTTTACACCTGTTCCTCAATAGGAATCCGCAGGTGAAATCCGCACAAAAAACACTGGAAATCCGCGGAAAATCCGCAGGTAAAACACAGTGCCTTTTACCTGCAGATTTTTCAAAAATGGTGCGGAAATATCTCACACGAATCCGCAACGTGGGCACATAGCCTTAGGGTTAGGGTTGGAATTAGGGTTGTGGTTATGGTTAGGGGTGTGTTGGGGTTAGGGTTGTGGTTAGGGGTGTGTTGCGGTTAGGGCTGTGATTAGGGTTATGGCTACAGTTGGGATTAGGGTTAGGGGTGTGTTGGGGTTAGTGTTGGAGGTAGAATTGAGGGGTTACCACTGTTTAGGCACATCAGGGGTCTCCAAACGCAACATGGCGCCACCATTGATTCCAGCCAATCTCGTATTCAAAAAGTCAAATGGTGCTCCCTCACTTCCGAGCCCTGACGTGTGCCCAAACAGTGGTTTACCCCCACATATGGGGTACCAGCATACTCAGGACAAACTGCGCAACAATTACTGGGGTCCAATTTCTCCTGTTACCCTTGTGAATCTAAAAAAATGCTTGCTAAAACATAATTTTTGAGGAAAGAAAAATGATTTTTTATTTTCACGGCTCTGCGTTGTAAACGTCTGTGAAGCACTTGGGGGTTCAAAGTGCTCACCACATATCTAGATAAGTTCCTTGGGGGGTCTAGTTTCTAAAATGGGGTCACTTGTGGGGGGTTTCTACTGTTTAGGCACACCAGGGGCTCTGCAAATGCAACGTGACACCCGCAGACCATTCCATCAAAGTCTGCATTTCAAAAGTCACTACTTCCCTTCTGAGCCCCGACGTGTGCCCAAACAGTGGTTTACCCCCACATATGGGGTATCAGCGTACTCAGGAGAAACTGGACAACAACTTTTGGGGTCCAATTTCTCCTGTAACCCTTGGGAAAATAAAAAATTCTGGGCTAAATAATTATTTTTGAGGAAAGAAAACGTATTTATTATTTTCACGGCTCTGCATTATAAACTTCTATGAAGCACTTGGGGGTTCAAAGTGCTCACCACACATCTAGATAAGTTCCTTTCAGGGTCTAGTTTCCAAAATGGGGTCACTTGTGGGGGGTTTCTACTGTTTAGGCACATCAGGGGCTCTGCAAACGCAACGTGACGCCCGCGAGAGCATTCCATCAAAGTCTGCATTTCAAAACGTCACTACTTCAATTCCAAGCCCCGGCATGTGCCCAAACAGTAGTTTACCCCCACATATGGGGTATCACCGTACTCAGGAGAAACTGGACAACAAATATTGGGGTCAAATTTCTCCTGTTACCCTTGGGAAAATTAAAAAATTCTGGGCTAAATAATTATTTTTGAGGAAAGAAAACGTATTTATTATTTTCACGGCTCTGCATTATAAACTTCTATGAAGCACTTGGGGGTTCAAAGTGCTCACCACACATCTAGATAAGTTCCTTTGGGGGTCTAGTTTCCAAAATGGGGTCACTTGTGGGGGGTTTCTACTGTTAAGCCACATCAGGGGCTCTGCAAACGCAACGTGACGCCCACAGAGCATTCCATCAAAGTCTGCATTTCAAAACGTCACTACTTCACTTCCGAGCCCCGGCATGTGCCCAAACAGTGGTTTACCCCCACATATGGGGTATCAGCGTACTCAGGAGAAACTGGACAACAACTTTTGGGGTCAAATTTCTCCTGTTACCCTTGGGAAAATAAAAAATTGCAGGCTAAAAGATCATTTTTGAGAAAATATTTTTTTTTTTTATTTTCATGGCTCTGCGTTATAAACTTCTGTGAAGCACTTGGGGGTTCAAAGTCCTCACCACACATCTAGATTAGTTCCTTTGGGGGTCTAGTTTCTAAAATGGTGTCATTTCTGGGGGATCTCCAATGTTTAGGCACACAGGGGCTCTCCAAACGTGACATGGTGTCCGCTAATGATTGGAGCTAATTTTCCATTTAAAAAGCCAAATGGCGTGCCATCCCTTCCGAGCCCTGCCGTGCGCCCAAACAGTGGTTTACCCCCACATATGGGGTATCAGCGTACTCAGGACAAACTGGACAACAATATTTGGGGTCCAATTTCTCCTATTATCCTTGGCAAAATAGGAAATTCCAGGCTAAAAAATCATTTTTGAGGAAAGAAAAATTATTTTTTATTTTCATGGCTCTGCGTTATAAACTTCTGTGAAGCACCTGGGGGTTTAAAGTGCTCAATATGCATCTAGATAAGTTCCTTGGGGGGTCTAGTTTCCAAAATGGGGTCACTTGTGGGGGAGCTCCAATGTTTAGGCACACAGGGGCTCTCCAAACGCGACATGGTGTCCGCTAACAATTGGAGCTAATTTTCCATTCAAAAAGTCAAATGGCACGCCTTCTCTTCCGAGCCCTGCCGAGTGCCCAAACAGTGGTTTACCCCCACATATGAGGTATCGGCGTACTCGGGAGAAATTGCCCAACAAATTTTATGATCCATTTTATCCTACTGCCCATGTGAAAATGAGAAAATTGAGGCGAAAAGAATTTTTTTGTGAAAAAAAATTACTTTTTCATTTTTACAGATCAATTTGTGAAGCACCTGAGGGTTTAAAGTGCTCACTAGGCATCTAAATTAGTTCCTTGGGGGGTCTAGTTTCCAAAATGGGGTCACTTGTGGGGGAGCGCCAATGTTTAGGCACACAGGAGCTATCCAAACGCGACATGGTGTCCGCTAACGATGGAAATAATTTTTCATTCAAAAAGTCAAATGGCGCTCCTTCCCTTCCGAGCCTTACCATGTGCCCAAACAGTGGTTTACCTCCACATGTGAGGTATTGGTGTACTCAGGAGAAATTGCCCAACACATTTTAGGATCCATTTTATCCTGTTGCCCATGTGAAAATGAAAAAATTGAGGCTAAAAGAATTTTTTTGTGAAAAAAAAGTACTTTTTCATTTTTACGGATCAATTTGTGAAGCACCTGGGGGTTCAAAGTGCTCACTATGCATCTAGATAAGTTCCTTGGGGCGTCTAGTTTCCAAAATGGGGTCACTTGTGGGGGAGCTCCAATTTTTAGGCACACGGGGGCTCTCCAAACGTGACATGGTGTCCGCTAAAGAGTGGAGCCAATTTTTGATTCAAAAAGTCAAATGGCGCTCCTTCCCTTCCAAGCCCTGCCGTGCGCCAAAACAGTGGTTTACCCCCACATATGAGGTATCAGCGTACTCAGGACAAATTGGACAACAACGTTCGTGGTTCAGTTTCTCCTTTTACCATTGGGAAAATAAAAAAATTGTTGCTAAAAGATAATTTTTGTGACTAAAAAGTTAAATGTTCATTTTTTCCTTCCTTGTTGCTTCTGCTGCTGTGAAGCACCTGAAGGGTTAATAAACTTCTTGAATGTGGTTTTGAGTACCTTGAGGGGTGCAGTTTTTAGAATGGTGTCACTTTTGGGTATTTTCAGCCATATAGACCCCTCAAACTGACTTCAAATGTGAGGTGGTCCCTAAAAAAAATGGTTTTGTAAATTTCGTTGTAAAAATGACAAATCGCTGGTCGAATTTTAACCCTTATAACTTCCTAACAAAAAAAAATTTTGTTTCCAAAATTGTGCTGATGTAAAGTAAACATGTGGGAAATGTTATTTATTAACTATTTTGTGTCACATATCTCTCTGGTTTAACAGAATAAAAATTCAAAATGTGAAAATTGCGAAATTTTCAAAATTTTCGCCAAATTTCCGTGTTTATCACAAATAAATGCAGAATTTATTGACCTAAATTTACCACTAACATGAAGCCCAATATGTCACGAAAAAACAATCTCAGAACCGCTAGGATCCGTTGAAGCGTTCCTGAGTTATTACCTCATAAAGGGACACTGGTCAGAATTGCAAAAAACGGCAAGGTCTTTAAGGTCAAAATAGGCTGGGTCTTGAAGGGGTTAAAAAAGGGATACATGTTCAATATATGACCTCTATGAGATGGATATTAGTAGGTCATAACATTCCATATCATATCCCCCACCCCTTTCCTTTTGTCTGAGTCTGTATGTTTGTTTGTGAGCTTTTACTCTTTATACACTTGAAAATGTTTAGCCGAATGGTAAAGTATTATTATAGGATAAGATAGGTTGACAACCTATAAATGATAGTGAAAAATTTAAAATGGCTAATTTTTTTCTTTTCCTGTAAAAATTGGAAAATGTATTTCAATAAAAATTAAATTTAAAAAAAAAATATATAGAGACAGCTTCATATTAAAGAGCTGTAATTCCTAAACCCTGAGTCCAATTAGAATGTGAATACCCTCAAATTAAAGTCTGCACGATAAGCCCACATTGATTATAACTATATCGAATATGTTTTGGTAAACGGCTAAAATCCCCAAACTTGTCACTATCGAAATATTACTGGAGCTAACTTTATGGAAGCATAAAGCTTTCTCTGCTGTCTCCCAGTATTTCATACACTATAGTGCAAAGAGATGGTATTTTGTATGGAAAATGTATTGTGAAGTCTGGGATGGCAGGAAGTGCCCCACCATTATGTGGTAGATAAGTGTTGGAAAAACGTAGCCAGCCTTCATTTTGCCTTTTGTCTATAGTTGGTAGATGGCACCGATATAACAGAACTATTTGTCCTAGCTCAATACATGTACTTTTCTCTTACAGATGCCAGTTGCAGTTGGAGGGCCCTATGGGCAATCGCAGCCCTCTTGTTTTGACAAGGTGAAGATGGGGTTTATGATGGGCTTTTCCGTAGGCATGGCGGCAGGGGCGTTGTTTGGCACTTTCTCGTGTTTAAGGTAAGCAAACAAAGAACTCTCATCTGTCCTCATGATCAAAGTGCAGTTGCAGGGCGGGCTCTTCACTCACCAGCTCTGCTGTACTTCGCTGCCGAACTCCGGTCTTTGATTAACGGTCCTGTCCCGGTGTTTTGGCTGCTGTGGTGACATCACAAGTCCCTGCTATAGGCAATTACTGAGCTCAGCGGCTGCGCTGGCGAGTGACTGCATACCTCATCGAGCAGCTCAGGACGCGAGCACTCAGCTCACCGACTGGCTAGTGCCGTGACTTATTGACGTGACTTCACCACTGCAGCCAAAACAAAGGGCCGGAGCAGCAGCCGGGAGGGTGAGAACCTGCTAAGTTTATTACTTTAATGGGAACCTGTCATCCCCCCCCTCTCCCCCAGCGTTTTTAACTAAAAGAGCCACCTTGTGCAGCACTAATGCTGCATTCTGTCAAGGTGGCTCTTTTAGTTCGGGTCCCTGCAAACACTGAAATAATCGTTTTTAGGCTGGCGTTACACTCAGCGTATAAAAATACGGTCCGTAATTTACGGCCGTAATACGCAGAAAAGTGCCCAAAATAGTGGTCTGTATCTCCTCCATAGGAGGAGGTCACGTGGGGCCACCGATTACGGTCATGAATATGCGGCTCCACCTCCCATAGGGGTGGAGCCGCATATTCATTACTGTAAATGAGCGGCCCCACGTGACCGCTCATACAGTAGAAGGTGCGGCCAGGACAGGAAGCAGCTCCAGCCAACGAGGGAGCTGGGTGAGTATTTTAAGAACAGCGGGGGGGCGCACAGGGGGTTGGAGGTAAACACGATTATTCATATCTTTTCTACAGCAAACGCTGCTGCAGAGAAGATATGAATGGCGTCTTCAGCACCAGATGCAGGGGACAGCGCTAAACTTTAGCGCTGTCTCCTGCACGGTGCGTGTGGTACCCACTGGGCACACGGGCGGCACACGTGTGCCACAGAAACGCACCGGCACACGGACACGGATAATTCCGGTACCGGAATTATCTGGACGTGTGAGACTGCCCTTACAAAGACAGTGAAAACTAAAAAAATAAAAAATAGTTGCAATCTCTCCCCTTTTACTCTATTAAAAATAATGAAATGAATTAAAATACACATGTGGTATCGCTACCTCTGTAAAAGGCTGATTAATCAAAATATCAATGAATTAACCCAATGTGTAAACATTTTAATGAAAAAAATTCAGTAAGGGGTGATCAAAACATTATATCTACCCCGAAATGGAACCAATAAAAAAAGTCAGCTTAGGGTGCAAAAAAAAACCAAACCCTCAGACAGCCCCCATCACTGAAAATAAAAAACATTACAGGTCTCAGAAGCGTTTTTGTTTTTTTTCCTTAGAAATTTCCAAAAATTTTCTTCCCCACTTGAAATTAATAAAACGTTAAAAAACACTGCATTAATGGTATCACCACAATTGAACTGACCTGGAGAATCATATTGATGGGAAATTTTTACAATATAATGCTGTAAATAAACAAAAAAAAACCCATAAACAATTGTGGAATTGCACTTCTTTTCCAATGTCACTGCACCTGGAATTTTCTTCTTGGTTTCCATTACATCACACGATTAACTGAAAAGTGTAATTCAAAAGTACAATTCTTCCCACAAAAGGCAAGCCCTCACACGGTTGTGGGGGATGTAAAAATAAAAAGGGTATGGCTATTGGAAGGAGAGGAAAAATGGAAAATGGCTGTGTCAGGAAGGGGTTAAACAGAGCAGGCGTCTGTAGTATTACTAACTGTCTTTGATACACAGTTAGCTACCACTTACAAAGGGTAGGCCTACAGAATGACTGATTGATGGCTACCTACATATTGACGATCCCTGAGTAGGAGCATCCTCTGGATTCCTAGACGTAGGGATTGAGGGTGGAATTAAGACATGGAGAATCTGTCACCAGCATTTTGCTATATAATCTGAGAGCAGCATGATCCAGGGGCAGCGATCCTGATTCACACAATGTATTATTTACTGGGCTGCTTGTTGTCCTGTTCATAAACTTGCTGTTTTCTCTTTTTCTATATAACACGGATTAGCTGTTTACTGTATACACTGTGCATAGGCAGAAAGCTGCTAATCACTGCTGGGGTTGCATAAAGCAGGAGGACTACATAGCCGAGACTAGTCCTACTACTGATAAAACACAAACCAGTAAGTGACACATCGGTCTGTGCACGTACGTCCTGCTGCTGTAAGATTAAATGTAAAAACTTGACGACAGATTCCCTTTAATGAAATTGCCAACGTGTATTTCTAGTACACACCATGTGCAGAATAGAAGCAACCTACCATCTGAGTGGATACAAATCCTGATTTATTGTAACGTGTCATCACTGTTACCCATGACAGCATGAGAATATTCCACTACCTGCAGAGTAACATCATGATTATATTTCTTTGATTTAGTATGATCAGTGGTAATATAGGATATAATGTTTTTTTTTTTGTTTTATATGTTTTTACATATATTTTTAGCTTTTTTCCCCTTTTTTATTAATAAAATCAGTTTTCTCTGCTGCAGATCTAGCAGTTCTCTGAATGCTGGGCTCTGTATAGCGCCCTCCACAGCACTGATTGGCAGCTTTCTGTGTACACTGTGCGTAGGAAGAAAGCTGCCAATACTTTCTTGTGGTAGTGTTGTATATAGCTCATGAATATGGAGAACTACATGGCAGCAGGTTTCCTAATCCTCTAGTGATAATCTCCTGCTGATAAAACCAGTACATTTTTTTTAAAACTACAGCAAGCAGCCTAGTACAGAACACATCGCTGCAATCAGCGTCTTTTTTTTTTTTTTTTTTTTCCTTCTGCGTTGCACTTACAGGTCCTTCTCAAAAAATTAGCATATAGTGTTAAATTTCATTATTTACCATAATGTAATGATTACAATTAAACTTTCATATATTATAGATTCATTATCCACCAACTGAAATTTGTCAGGTCTTTTATTGTTTTAATACTGATGATTTTGGCATACAACTCCTGATAACCCAAAAAACCTGTCTCAATAAATTAGCATATTTCACCCATCCAATCAAATAAAAGTGTTTTTTTAATAACAAACAAAAAAACCATCAAATAATAATGTTCAGTTATGCACTCAATACTTGGTCGGGAATCCTTTGGCAGAAATGACTGCTTCAATGCGGCGTGGCATGGAGGCAATCAGCCTGTGACACTGCTGAGATGTTATGGAGGCCCAGGATGCTTCAATAGCGGCCTTAAGCTCATCCAGAGTGTTGGGTCTTGCGTCTCTCAACTTTCTCTTCACAATATCCCACAGATTCTCTATGAGGTTCAGGTCAGGAGAGTTGGCAGGCCAATTGAGCACAGTAATACCATGGTCAGTAAACCATTTACCAGTGATTTTGGCACTGTGAGCAGGTGCCAGGTCGTGCTGAAAAATGAAATCTTCATCTCCATAAAGCATTTCAGCCGATGGAAGCATGAAGTGCTCCAAAATCTCCTGATAGCTAGCTGCATTGACCCTGCCCTTGATGAAACACAGTGGACCAACACCAGCAGCTGACATGGCACCCCACACCATCACTGACTGTGGGTACTTGACACTGGACTTCAGGCATTTTGGCATTTCCTTCTCCCCAGTCTTCCTCCAGACTCTGGCACCTTGATTTCCGAATGACATGCAAAATTTGCTTTCATCAGAAAAAAGTACTTGGGACCACTTAGCAACAGTCCAGTGCTGCTTCTCTGTAGCCCAGGTCAGGCGCCTCTGCCGCTGTTTATGGTTCAAAAGTGGCTTTACCTGGGGAATGCGGCACCTGTAGCCCATTTCCTGCAGACACCTGTGCACGGTGGCTCTGGATGTTTCCACACCAGACTCAGTCCACTGCTTCCTCAGGTTCCCCAAGGTCTGGAATCGGTCCTTCTCCACAATCTTCCTCAGGGTCCGGTCTCCTCTTCTCGTTGTACAGCGTTTTCTGCCACATTGTTTCCCTCCAACAGACTTACCATTGAGGTGCCTTGATACAGCACTCTGGGAACAGCCTATTTGTTGAGAAATTTCTTTCTGGGTCTTACCCTCTTGCTTGAGGGTGTCAATGATGGCCTTCTTGACATCTGTCAGGTCGCTAGTCTTACCCATGATGGGGGTTTTGAGTAATGAACCAGGCAGGGAGTTTATAAAAGCCTCAGGTATCTTTTGCATGTGTTTAGAGTTAATTAGTTGATTCAGAAGATTAGGGTAATAGGTCGTTTAGAGAACCTTTTCTTGATATGCTAATTTATTGAGACAGGTTTTTTGGGTTATCAGGAGTTGTATGCCAAAATCATCAGTATTAAAACAATAAAAGACCTGACAAATTTCAGTTGGTGGATAATGAATCTATAATATATGAAAGTTTAATTGTAATCATTACATTATGGTAAATAATGAAATTTAACACTATATGCTAATTTTTTGAGAAGGACCTGTAGATTAGGTAGCAAAGTTCTGATGTCAGATTCCCTTTATTTACCAAAATATATCGGCGTGACCAGAGGCTCCTGTTTTTGTTACTTTTTATTGCAACATTGAATAAAAGTGATATTGCTGGATCTTCTCTTTATCCGTACATTAAATATGGACCAAAGATACAACCCTGAAATATGTATTGGCGAGTCCTAAAGGCATTTCTCTGTAAAAAAAATTCTGTAGCCAAAGTGGTCTCAGATGTGGTGTGAGATGTAATTAATCACTTTGTCTTTTACAGATTCGGAATGAGAGGACGTGAACTCGTGGGCGGCATTGGAAAGACCATGATGCAGAGCGGTGGCACATTTGGGACATTTATGGCAATTGGAATGGGAATTCGATGTTAATCTGCCACTAGTTAATAAATATCTGCACTTCAGTTTCCACATGAATCTTTGCTAATTATTCCCGTAATAATGACAGCCAATTTTGGCCTTTTGACCAAGCCATTGTTCAGTTCGGATATGTTTGTAGTAGTACCACTGGAATGCTTCTACATAGCCCTGTGATTGTGACACTTGGTGGTAAATTTAGTTTGTGTGAGGGTTTTGTTTGTGTTTTTTTTTTTTTTTTTTTTCGTTTTTTTTTTTTATTAGAAAATCTGCAAAATTTGGAAAACTGTTTCTTTTCAAAATTTCAGTGCTTTTAGTCTTAAACCAGATGATCATAAAAGTGAAAAAAAAGGTACCGTATATACTCGAGTATAAGCCGAGAGTTTCAGCCCATTTTTTTGGGTTGAAAGTCCCCCTCTCTGCTTATACTCGAGTCATACCCAGGGGTCGGAGGGGGAGCGGGGGCTGTCTAATTATACTCACCTGCTCCTGGTGCGGTCCCTGCTTCCCCGGCGCCGGAGCTTCTTCCTGTACTGAGCGGTCACATGGTACCGCTCATTACAGTAATGAATATGCTGCTCCACCTCCCATAGGGGTGGAGCCACAAATTAATTACTGTAATGAGCGGTAACGGTGACCGCTCAGTACAGGAAGAAACTGCGGCGCTGGGGAACCAGGGACTGCACATCGCCAGGAGCAGGTGAGTATAACGGGGAGGGGAGTGCTGCGTTGCGCGGTATTCACCTGCTCATTCCGGCGCCGCTCCGTCTTCAGCATCTTCTGCAGTGACGCTCAGGTCAGAGGGCGCGGTGACGTGGTTAGTGCGCGCCCTCTGCCTGAACTTCAGTGCAGAAGACGCTGAAGATGGAGCCGCGCCGGAACAAAGTCAGGTGAATATTGAAAGTGCCGGGGTCCAGAGCGACGGAAAAGTGAGTATGTGTTTTTTTTTGTTTTGTTTTTTATCACGGCAACAGCAAATGGGGCAAGTGTCTGTATGGAGCATCTTATGGGGCCATAACGTTTGTGCAGCACTATATGGGGCAAGTGTCTGTATGGGGCCATAATCAACGTTTGTGCAGCACTGTATGGGGCAAGTGTCTGGAGTATCTTATGGGGCCATAACGTTTGTGCAGCACTATATGGGGCAAGTGTCTGTATGGGGCCATAATCAACGTTTGTGCAGCACTGCAAGGGGCAAGTGTCTGTATGGAGCATCTTATGGGGCCATAACGTTTGTGCAGCACTATATGGAGCAAGTGTCTGTATGGGGCCATAATCAACGTTTGTGCAGCACTGCAAGGGGCAAGTGTCTGTATGGAGCATCTTATGGGGCCATAACGTTTGTGCAGCACTATAATGGGGCAAGTGTCTGTATGGGGCCATAATCAACGTTTGTGCAGCACTGTATGGGGCAAGTGTCTGTAAAGAGCATCTTATGGGGCCATAACGTGCAGCACTATATGGGGCAAGTGTCTGTATGGGGCCATAATCAACGTTTATGCAGCACTGTATGGGGCAAGTGTCTGGAGTATCTTATGGGGCCATAACGTTTGTGCAGCATTGTATGGGGCAAATATCTTTATGGAGCATCTTATGGGGCCATAATTGACGTTTGTGGAGCATTATATGGGGCAAGTGTCTGTATGGAGTATCTTATGGGGCCATAATCAATATTTGTGCAGCATCATATTGGGCAAATGTGTCTATGGAGCATCTTATGGGGCCACTTTATGCAGGATTATATGGGGCATATTTTAATATGGAGCATCTTATGGGGCCATCATAAACTGTATGGAGCATTATATGGGGCTCCTGATTCAATATGGATATTCAAAAACACTTAACCTACTGATGTCTCAATTAATTTTACTTTTATTTGTATCTATTTTCTCCTTCGCCTCATTGGGGGACACAGACCGTGGGTGTATGCTGCTGCCAATAGGAGGCTGACACTAAGTGATACAAAAAAAAGTGATCTCCTCCCCTGCAGTATACACCCTCCTGCTGGCTCTCGGCTCCTCCCCTGCAGTATACACCCTCCTGCTGGCTCTCGGCTCCTCCCCTGCAGTATACACCCTCCTGCTGGCTCTCGGCTCCTCCCCTGCAGTATACACCCTCCTGCTGGCTCTCGGCTCCTCCCCTGCAGTATACACCCTCCTGCTGGCTCTCGGCTCCTCCCCTGCAGTATACACCCTCCTGCTGGCTCTCGGCTCCTCCCCTGCAGTATACACCCTCCTGCTGGCTCTGGGCTCCTCCCCTGCAGTATACACCCTCCTGCTGGCTCTCGGCTCCTCCCCTGCAGTATACACCCTCCTGCTGGCTCTCGGCTCCTCCCCTGCAGTATACACCCTCCTGCTGGCTCTCGGCTCCTCCCCTGCAGTATACACCCTCCTGCTGGCTCTCAGCTAACCAGTTCTTGCTTAGTGTCTGTAGGAGGCACATGGGTCTGTTTCAGACCCCAACGTTTTTATTTTATTGTTTACTTTTCTGTAAATTTTTATTTTTTAATTAACGGAGTGAAGGGGGCGACGGTTCCTTTCAAGGTTCAGATCTCCCCCGAACCATCAACAGGCGAGCACGGCGAGTATACCTCCCCGTACCCTCTCCTGCGACGTGGGAAGCCATGCCTGAGCTCACTTCAGGGGCGACGGTTCCTTCATGGTCCTGATCTCCCCACACCAGCAGCAGGCAACCACATGGAGTGTCGCCTCCATGTATCCTCTCCTGGAGCCAGGCCTAATGCCGAACAACTGGCCCTGTCCACCCGGACTGAACTCCGTGGCTGTACAGAGGCCCCTCTCTATGGCGTCCGAGCAGCCCCCACTGTCCCACCACTGTGAAAGCGGATGGCACAAGGAGGCGGACGGTTCCTCTCCACCTCCCTCACAAACGGATGATGGATTGAGGCTTATCCCTGCACTGTCCACGCTGCACAGAACAGCGCTGAAACCCACATCCACGGCGGCTCCATGCCGGGACGCGCATCAATGGTGAGTGGATCCATCTTCAGTGGGATATTCAGATGCTGACAGGCAGCCTCAGCCACTTCCCTGTGGCCCACCTCTCTGAGGTAACGCTATGGATGGCTGCAAAAATTTAGTCCCCGGCTTCGGCCGATTTGTAGGCCGCATCCTGGAAGTCTTGCCTGGAACGACCCACTGGTGACGTCCGCCGGCTACAGAAATTTAGGCCCCGCTTAGGCCTATTCAACATTGTGTCTGTGGCTCCGCCCCCCAAATTGGCGCTTCTCGCTCTCTGCGAGATTTTATCAACTCTGCAGCTCCCGGTGGCCATCTTGGTTCACCCGGCCAGCTCACACTGGGATGACAGTTTTTTTGCATTAAAGGGGCACATCGACTCTACATCAGTACCCGGGTAAGGAAGTACCTGGTCTTAAAGGCACATGACCAGTATTTCCTGGTCTTAAAGGCATATGGCCAGTATTCCCAGTCTTAAAGGTGCATGACCAGTATTCTCTGGTCTTAAAGGTGCATGACCAGTATTCTCTGGTCTTAAAGGCGCATGACCAGTATTCCCCGGTCTTAAAGGCGCATGACCAGTATTCCCTGGTCTTAAAGGCGCATGACCAGTATTCTCTGTTCTTAAAGGCGCATGACCAGTATTCCCTGGTCTTAAAGGCGTATGACCAGTATTTCCTGTTCTTAAAGGCGCTTGATCAGTCCGAGGAGCCCTCCGCCGCCGACCCCAGCTTTATCCTCTAGTTCCCCTCAGTGGACTTCTTCACTGACCAATCCATGGTTCTCTGACCAAGAGATTGAATCCCTCTGTGTACCCTCTGTGTTTGGAGTGCTCGCAGGACCAATATACATGGTCCCTATCCTACATGGGAGCCGTCGGCTAGCAGGGGCCGCAAGTATTCTAGAAACGTGCAGGCGTCTAGAAACATACAGGCATCTAGAAAACGGAAGTTTTTCGTTTCCTGCTCCCTCACCAATGATTTGATGACAACAAGGCTCTGAATATGGATTGGATATTGCCTGAGCTTGCCAGAGCTTCAGAGACTAAACTCCCTCGAGAGCATTTGCCATTCAATTCGGATAAGCGATTCACTGGACAGAAGCCTCTATGTGGGATGCCATGCCTGGCCTGTTTTTTAAGGGCGACGGGTCCTTTAAAGGGCACCGATCTCCCCACACCATCAACAGACGAGCACACGGAGTGTCGTCTCCATGTTTCCTCTTCTGCATCCAGGCCTAACGCCAGACAACCTGTCCTGTCCACCTGGAGACCTGAACTCTGTGGACATATAGAGGCACCCTTTTTGGCGTACGAGCTCCCCCCTCTGCATCACCACTATTTAGTGGATGATGCAAGAAGGCAGACAATTCCTCTCCACTTCCCTGTTAAGTGGTTGATGGATCGAGGGTGCCTAATTTTTATCTCTGCACCGTGAAAAGAGGAGATGGCAAGAGACTATGACCTGCTGGATGCAGCTGCACATTCTGCCATGGGGCAGATTAACCGGGTAGAATCTCCTGTGGTATACCTACCAGTATCCCTACCTGATGGGTCATCAATTAAAAATACCACGGACTGTCAGATAGCAAATCTGGTTTGTTCCGTCTTGCGGCTTCGAGTCCAGCGCTCTATCCTCCCTAGTGGCCGCATGGATTGCTAGAGCAATGGTCTCCTGGCTGGAGACCTTAACTACCTTGATTCACACCAGCAACAACTAACAACTGGCCAATCAAATCCTTTGAGCGGGAGACTGACAAAGGATTGTATAAGGATTGTCCAGCACAGTCTAGATCTAAGGGATCTTGGTTCCAAACAGGGGAACGAAAAGTAAGATCGACCTTGGACCTCAAACTTCTAACAACCTTTGACATTGTCCTCCTTCTTTGGATGGAGTTCCTCTGCTCAGCCATTACTTCAACAGAAAAAGGTGCAGTTTCCGGCATCCATCGACATTCGGGTTGCTTGCCCTCTGCAAAAATTCCTTCGCCTTTCCATTCGTCAACAGCATTTTCAAGTCACAACCTTGTCCTTCGGCCTTGCTTCCGCACCCAGAGTGTTCGCTCGGGTCATGGCGGATGTCATGTTTCTCTTGCACTCTAGAGGCGTGCTCGTCCTGCCCTGTTTGGTCTGTCTAGCCGCCCTTCCAGGACTACGCTGAGTCGTCTATATCTCTTGCGATACCTTCTCTCCTGGGCTGGCAGCTACACTTAGACAAGTTCTCCTCATTTCCAGCCCAGCAGATATCCTTTTTGAGGATGATCCTGCACACTTCTAGAAGGATGGTAATTCTTCCTCGAGACAAGGTCATGGCCCTTCAACAGGGAGCTTGCGCAAGGAGAGTTCTGAGGACTTGATTACTCACCCCCTCATTTCATTCGATTTGCTAAGAGAGTTCTGAGGAAAAATGGTGACGACAATGGAAGCGGTTTCCTTCGCTCCGCTCGTTTTCAGCAAGTCAAATAGACTTTCAGACAATAGTCTCTGAGCTCCTTCTTCATCCAGGGCCTTTCTCCCGGTTCAATAGTTATTAGTAACTACCAATGCCAGTCTTCTTCTCCCCATCATTGTTCTGGAGATCCGAACGGTAGTCTTACAGCAGGTCCACTGCCTTCTGGCGGGTCACCCTATCCGAATTCAATTGGATAATGCCATTGCGGTGCCTTACGTCAGTCATCTAGCAGGTACCCACGGTCAGGCGCCATGACCGAGGTACCTCACTTTCTCTGATGGGCCGAAGTCTATTATTCGGTGATCTCGGCAGTATATATCCCAGAAGTAGAACTCTGAACGGCAAACAAATTCAGCCGTCAGGGTTCCGCCTCAAGTCAGTGGGAACTCACCCTGAAGTCTTCCATCAGATCTGTCCTTACTGGAGCTCTCCAGTTGTAGGTGGGATGACATCCAGACTGAAGGCCAATGTACTCGAGTTCGTGGTTCGGCCTCGAGATCCAAGAGCCATCGCTTTCCATGCTCTGGTTCTGCCGTGGTACCAGTTTCCATAACTCCCCTTCCACTGCTTCCGAAAGCCTTTCGGAAGCAGAAAGGGGCCCCAGTGATCCTCAGAGATCCGCACTGACGACGTCTGTTTTTTTGTTTGCGGAGCTAGTATCTTATCGCAGCACAACTGCAAGTAGGGACTTTCTCACAGGGATTTTTCACACGTAGTTCTTCCCTATCGCATACCGTTAGATCATTGGGACCTTATTATTCCAAGGAGCCTTACAGTAGGCTCCTTTTTCATCCGGGCAGACTTTACTATCAGGGAAAGTCGTCCCGTTCTCCTCTGCGATATTCTCACTCTGACGAGTCTTCGGAGCTAGCTTCTCTGCTCTTTCAGACTTTTTTCCCTTATTACCTTCAAGGCAAGGTTGTCCTCAGGCCATCTCCATCCCTTGTTACCAAGGTGGTACTGTATTACCACTGTTATGAGGGCATAGTTCTTCCCTCATCTCTTTTGGCTCCAGTCCACAAAATGGAATAAGATCCCCCATATTCTGGACGAAGTGAGTGCTCTGAGTAGGTACGTCTTGAGGACGGCGTCATTCTGAAGGTTGGACATTTTATTTGGGCTTCCTGACGGTAGAGGAAGGCTTCCTGACATTTTCAGGAAGGGTTTAGCCGTTTCATCGACCATGATAACATGGTGAATTCTTTTCACCATCCAGGAGTCCTTCCGTGCTAGATGTCAGCCTATCTCCCTGTCTATCAAGGGTTCTAGGCACCAGGCTTCAGCAAGGCACGCCTGCAAGCTTGCGGATTCGTCCAGTCCGCATGCATTCTTGAAGCACTATAATTCCCACACTTCCACAGATGTGAGTCTGGGCAGGCGGACTCTGCAGGCCGCGGTGGCGCACTTGTAAGTAGCGGTTACACAGGGCCTGATCTATTGTTGTCCCCACCCAGGGATTGCTTTGGAACGTCCCACGGTCTGTGTCCCCCAATGAGGCGAAGGAGAAATAGGGATTTTTGTGTACTCACCGTAAAATCCTTTTCTCCGAGCCATTCATTGGGGGACACAGCTCCCACCCTGTTATTAGCTTATGCTTGTTTTTTAGAATATGACATGCTATACGCTCATATATTATTGATCTCCTACTGCTTTTGCACCGAACTGGTTAGCTGAGAGCCAGCAGGAGGGTGTATACTGCAGGGGAGGAGCTAACTTTTTTTTGTGTCACTTAGTGTCAGCCTCCTATTGGCAGCAGCATACACCCCACGGTCTGTGTCCCCACGGTCTGTGTCCCCCAATGAATGGCTCGGAGAAAAGGATTTTACGGTGAGTACACAAAAATCCCTATTTTACTTTTGACATTTACAGGTAGCTGCTGCATTTCCCACCCTAGGCTTATACTCGAGTCATTAAGTTTTCCCAGTTTTTTGTGGCAAAATTAGGGGGGTCGGCTTATACTCGGGTCACCTTATACTCGGGTATATACGGTAATACAATTTACTAGTGATGAGTGAGTATACTCATTGCTCGGGTTTTCCCGAGCACGTTCAGGTGATCTCCGAGTATTTGTTAGTGCTCGGAGATATAGTTTTCATCGCCTCAGCAGCATTATTTACAGCTGCTGGACAGGCTGAATACATGTGGGAAATCCCTAACTAACAGCCATTTCTCACATGTAATCAGCATATCTGGCAGCCGTAAATCATGCAACAGAGGCGATGAAAACTATATCTCCGAGCAATAACAAATACTCAGAGGTCACCCGAGTGTGCTCGGGAACCCTCGAGTATACTCGCTCATCACTAGAATTTACCATACGTCTACTTTACATCAGCATTATTATTCTTTTTTTTTTTCCAAGGAAAGTTGCAACTCCTATTTATTTATGTTTTATGGCCCTATTAGGGTTGGAAGTGACTTTGAAGGGGCAGTCCAGCTTTAGGCTATAAGTCTCAAGGCACTCTGACTACAGACTTTTGAATCCTCGCATCCTGTATGGTGTGCGCGTGACCGCTAGTGATGAGCGAGTGTACTCATTGCTCGGGTTTTCCTGGGCACGCTCGGGTGACCTCCGAGTATTTGTTAGTGTTCGTAGATTCAGTTTTCATCCCGGCAGCTGAATGATTTACAGCTACTAGCCAGGCTGAGTACATGTGGGGGTTGCCTGGTTGCTAGGTAATCCCATGTAATCAAGCTGTCTAGTAGCTATAAATCATGCTGCTGAGGCGATGAAAACTTAATCTCCGAGCAGTCATAAATACTCGGAGACCACCCGAGCCTGCTCTGGAAAACCCGAGCAACGAGTATACTTGCTCATCACTAGTCACCACAAGTATGTGATTTGCATACGTGCGGTCATGTGCCGACTACATGGGCGCAGCCTTGCTCAATGTAAGTGTATTGAGTGAGGCTGGACAAGTTTATTTGGAATGTGCCAACAGTATGCAAATGTCATACTTGCAGTCTCGTGATGGCCCGGCCCTGGAAAATCCTCACAGCGCGCTATGTGAGGATTCACATGTATGCAGACTTGGCCAAAGTCACACTAAATGAACGAAAAATCTTGTCTCCCTGCTGAGAGTCGCACGAGAGTAATGTGAGTACAATAAGATTTTTTTTTCACACCTAGCTTCCGATTTACATCCGAATGCAGTGCGATTTTTAACATGAGCTTTTACATATAGAAATTCTCTTGTCATTTATACATTGGTTTTAAAGGAAAAATTCTTCAAAACACACTTATACAGCTCTGGCAAAAATTAAGAGACCACTGCAGAATGTTAAGTTTGTCTGATTTTTCTCTTTATAGGTATATTTTTGAGTAAATTGTTCTTTCTCAGTCCCCCATGGCAGCACCACAGAGAGAGGGGATTCGCCCTTCAGGGACAGGAAACCTACAGGATAAAAAGGGCGGTACCTCTCCCCTGCATCAGTTTGGTTTCCTGTCCCTGACGGGGAACCTGCTAGGATGGTACCTGAAGTTTCCAGGTCGCCGCCTCCCAGTCAAGAAAAGACAAAAGATAGTAAATCTAGTGTCAGAAGCTCACTCAAACCCTTCCATGACTCTGAGAAAGGAAATGTCATTACTGGGGTCTCTCTCTGCTTGCCTTCCAGCAGTACAGTGGTCACAACTCCACACGAGACATATCCAGTGGGACATTCTGAGAAACCATGTTATACTAAAGGGACATTTAGATAGTCATATGACTCTAAGTTTAACTACTATTCATTCCCTAGCTTGGTGGATGGAACTCAACAACCTGTCAAAAGGGATTCCCTGGGTGATAGAGGTATCTCGGATAGTTACCACAGATGAAAGTCCCTCAGGGTGGGGAGCTCACCTGGACAACAGGGTCACTCGAGGTATGGACAGGTCAGGAACATGGGGCTTCCTCAACCCAAAAAGAACTGTGGGCTGTAAGTCGTGCATTACTGTTTTTTCTGCACAAATTACAAGGACATCATGCCCGAGTTTTTTCAGACAACTGAGTAGTGGTAGCCTACCTAAACCAACAGGGGGGACCAGGTCTCAAGCACTAATGAAAACCACCTTTGAAATTTTCAGCTTAGTAGAGAGCAACTTCATATCCCTTTCTGCCCTACATATAAGAGGAGTAGAGAACCAGAAAGCGGACTTCCTGAGCCGTTCCCAATTAAAACAAGGAGAATGGACTTGAAATCAGTACATCTTCGACAAAATCCCAGATCTGTGGGGAATCCCTGTAATGGACCTCTTTGTCAATATGCCCAACAGAAATGTGAAAACCTTTTGTTCCCTAGACCCCAGGGGGAAACCTCGTGCCGTAGATGCATTCACGATTCCTTGGACACACAGTCTTGCGTATGCCTTTCCTCCGACTATCCTCATCCCAGCAGTTCTGTAGAAAGTCAGGGAGGACAAGACCAGACTCATTCTAATAGCCCCCTTCTGGCCCAAGAGGACCTGGTTCTCCTGGCTGAGGATGTTATCGGTCACCGATCCCTGGGTTCTTCCGGACCTCCTATCACAGGGACCGGGGTTCCACCCTCAGTGAGAGAATCTCCACCTGACAGCGTGGAATTTGAGATGTCACTATTGAAAGAAAGAGGGTTTTCGGACAAGTTAGTTTCTACACTAATGAAAAGAAGAAAGTCAATGACCACAAAAATCTATGGTAAAACTTGTAAAAAAATTTTGTCCACCTCCGGGGTAAAGTTACAAGATGGGGTCCCAGTTGCTGAAATATTAGAATTTCTACAAAAGGGTTTAGATCTAGGCAGGGCCGTATTTAGAGTTTCTGCTGCCCTAGGCACTTTTCGTGCTGCCTCCCCCATTGGTGAGTATGACTAATGCAGACACTATCGGCAGTGACTTAGGCTACTTTCACATCAGCGATTTTTGACATTTGCGGCAGATCTGGCAGTTTTTCCGCATCCGTGATGGATCACTTATGGCAACACTGTGTTTGGCCTCATTCATTCCCTATGGGACTTGCGGCACTTGCGGTTTTGCTGCGATCGGCAAATGCGGTACTTGCAGCAACAAGAAAAAAAATGCTGCTAGCAGTGTTTTTTTTCGTCTCACCTCAAGTGCTGCACATGTCCGCAAGTCCCATAGGGAATGAATGAGGCCGATCGCCGGCCTGTAAGTGATATGTTACACGACAGAGGCGGAAAAACTGCAGTATCTGCCGCGAACGGAGAAAATCGCTGATGTGAAAGAAGCCTTAGCAAACCTTTCCATTAGTTGTCATGTGAGAATCTGGTGGATCTCATACACAGTACATGGTCAGTTGATTCTGCCACGGTTGCAAGGTTTGGCTGACAGGTTTTTAAGGGGAACCTGTCAGTCAATTCATATTAACAAAACCATGGGCAGCATCACTCAGACTGCAAACAGGGAAGTTTATCTCTGTAATGCTGGGACGTTTCAGAGAGAATAGTTTGAAGAGCTGGATGGGTAATTTAGTGAGAGAACGGACTAATCTGTTGCTATCGTATGTGGGCTTCTCACTCCATGTCTCTAGATCAGGGGTGGGCAATTTATTTTCCCGAGGGGCCAGATGAAAGACCATGACTGTTGTGGAGGCCGAACCAATAGCATGAAAATAATTCTACTCAATATTAATTAATATTAATTGTATCACTTAATATTGAGCAGAATTAAGTATGCTGACACCCCCTATATATCTTTAAACCCCCCACAGCCCCTTAAATACAGCATGAGCCCCACACAGCCTCCCCATATACAGCATGAGACCAGCCTCTCATCTCCTCTACTTTCCAGCCTCTCCTCTACTTTCCAGCCTCTCCTCTACTTTCCAGCCTCTCCTCTACTTTCCAGCCTCTCCTCTACTTTCCAGCCTCTCATCTCCTTTCCAGCCTCTCATCTCCTTTCCAGCCTCTCATCTCCTTTCCAGCCTCTCATCTCCTTTCCAGCCTCTCATCTCCTCTCCTTTCCAGCCTCTCATCTCCTCTCCTTTCCAGCCTCTCATCTCCTTTCCAGCCTCTCATCTCCTTTCCAGCCTCTCCTTTCCAGCCTCTCCTTTCCAGCCTCTCCTTTCCAGCCTCTCCTTTCCAGCCTCTCATCTCCTTTACAGCCTCTCATCTCCTTTACAGCCTCTCATCTCCTTTACAGCCTCTCATGTCCTCTACTTTCCAGCCTCTCCTCTACTTTCCAGCCTCTCCTCTACTTTCCAGCCTCTCCTCTACTTTCCAGCCTCTCCTCTACTTTCCAGCCTCTCCTCTACTTTCCAGCCTCTCCTCTCCTTTCCAGCCTCTCCTCTCCTTTCCAGCCTCTCATCTCCTCTCCTTTCCACCCTCTCCTCTCCTTTCCAGCCTCTCCTCTCCTTTCCAGCCTCTCATCTCCTTTCCAGCCTCTCATCTCCTTTCCAGCCTCTCCTCTCCTTTCCAGCCTCTCATCTCCTTTCCAGCCTCTCATCTCCTTTCCAGCCTCTCATCTCCTTTCCAGCCTCTCATCTCCTTTCCAGCCTCTCATCTCCTTTCCAGCCTCTCATCTCCTTTCCAGCCTCTCATCTCCTTTCCAGCCTCTCCTTTCCAGCCTCTCATCTCCTTTCCAGCCTCTCATCTCCTTTCCAGCCTCTCCTTTCCAGCCTCTCATCTCCTTTCCAGCCTCTCATCTCCTTTCCAGCCTCTCCTTTCCAGCCTCTCCTCTCCTGCCTCTCAGCTCCTTTCCAGCCTCTCATCTCCTTACCAGCCTCTCCTTACCAGCCTCTCCTCTCCTGCCTCTCAGCTCCTTACCAGCCTCTCATCTCCTTACCAGCCTCTCCTTTCCAGCCTCTCCTCTCCTTACCAGCCTCTCCTTTCCAGCCTCTCCTCTCCTTACCAGCCTCTCCTCTCCTTACCAGCTTCTCCTTTCCAGCCTCTCCTCTCCTGCCTCTCAGCTCCTTTCCAGCCTCTCCTCTCCTGCCTCTCAGCTCCTTTCCAGCCTCTCCTCTCCTGCCTCTCAGCTCCTTACCAGCCTCTCATCCCCTCCCCTCACTCACATCAGCAGACTCCCGTCTCCTCTCTGCAGCTTCCTCTGAGTCCTCACACACTGCCCGCCTCCTCCTCTCCCTGCTCACCGCCAACTTCAGTATCTTCTCCCACAAACATTATCTGCTTCTCTGCAGTCTGCTCCAGTGCTTACAGTAAGAAGAGCACGCAGCGTGTCACATGACCAGCGTCAGGAGGAACATGATGCACTTGGGCTGCTGCTGCTTAAAGGTACAGCACCCATTTCTGCCCCATACAGTGGTCAGGGCAGCAATGCCCTGATAGTGGCCTTGCGCTTGAGACCCCCTCCCCCCGCAGCAGCTGGGACTGAGGTGGGTGGGCGGGGGGACCCCCGGACTTAAAAAAAAAAAAAAAAATTTTTTAAAACTTGCTTAGGTGCCGCCCCCCTGCATTGTCCCCGCCCTAGGCACGTGACCTCAAGTGCCTAGTGGCAAATACGGCCTTGGATCTAGGCCTTTCAGTGAGTACCTTAAGGGTATGTGCACACGATGCAGATTTAGTGCAGAACTGCAGCAGATTTTTCTGCAGCAGAAACTCTGCAGAACTGCACTGTGATTTACAGTACAATGTAAATCAATGTGAAAAAAAAAAGCTGTGCACATGGTGCAGAAAAATCTGCGCAGAAACGCTGCAGATTTCAAAGAAGTGCACGTCGTTTCTTTTGTGCAGTTCTGCAGATTTTTCTGCACCATGTGCACAGCTTTTTTGTTTCACATTGATTTACATTGTACTGCATGGAAACTGCATAGAAACTGCACAGAAACTGCATCAAATCTGCAGTTACAGATTTAGTGCAGAAAATTCTGCACCACATTTCCTACGTGTGCACATAGCCTAAAAGTACAGATAGCAGCCCTAGGAGCATTGTACTGTGAAAACATAGTGGCCAACCCTTGGGTAACATGGTTTATCAGAGCAGCCGCAAGGTCTAGACCAGTAACTATACAGAGATTACCAGCCTGGGATTTGAATCTAGTCTTATCAGCTTTAAGAGAATTCCCGTTTGAGCCTATAGAATCAATACCCCTTAACCCCTTTACCCCCAAGGGTGGTTTGCACGTTAATGACCAGGCCAATTTTTACAATTCTGACCACTGTCCCTTTATGAGGTTATAACTCCGAAACGCTTCAACGGATCCTGGTGATTCTGACATTGTTTTCTCGTGACATATTGTACTTCATGATAGTGGTAAAATTTCTTTGATAGTACCTGCGTTTATTTGTGAAAAAAACGGAAATTTGGCGAAAATTTAGAAAATTTCGCAATTTTCAAACTTTGAATTTTTATGCAATTAAATCACAGAGATATGTCACACAAAATACTTAATAAGTAACATTTCCCACATGTCTCCTTTACATCAGCATAATTTTGGAACCAATTTTTTTTTTTGTTAGGGAGTTATAAGGGTTAAAAGTTGACCAGCAATTTCTCATTTTTACAACACCATTTTTTTTTTAGGGACCACGTCTCATTTGAAGTCATTTTGAGGGGTCTATATGATAGAAAATGCCCAAGTGTGACACCATTCTAAAAACTGCACCCCTCAAGGTGCTCAAAACCACATTCAAGAAGTTTATTAACCCTTCAGGTGTTTAATAGGAATTAAGTGACACCATTTTGGAAAGTAGACCCCCTAAGGAACTTATCTGGATGTGTGGTGAGCACTTTGACCCACCAAGTGCTTCACAGAAGTTTACAATGCAGAACCGTAAAAATAAAAAATCATATTTTTTCACAAAAATTATATTTTTGCCCCCAATTTTTTATTTTTCCAAGGGTAAGAGAAGAAATTGGACCTCAAAAGTTGTTGTCCAATTTGTCCCGAGTACGCTGATACCCCATATGCGGCAGTAAACCACTGTTTGGGCGCATGGGAGAGCTCGGAAGGGAAGGAGCGCAGTTTGACTTTTCAATGCAAAATTGACAGAAATTGAGATGGGACGCCATGTTGCGTTTGGAGAGCCACTGATGTGCCTAAACATTGAAACCCCCCACAAGTGACACCATTTTGGAAAGTAGACCCCCTAAGGAACTTATCTAGAGGTGTGGTGAGCACTTTGACCCACCAAGTGCTTCACAGAAGTTTATAATGCAGAACCGTAAAAATAAAAAATCATATTTTTTCACAAAAATTATATTTTTGCCCCCAATTTTTTATTTTTCCAAGGGTAAGAGAAGAAATTGGACCTCAAAAGTTGTTGTCCAATTTGTCCCGAGTACGCTGATACCCCATATGTGGCAGTAAACCACTGTTTGGGCGCATGGGAGAGCTCAGAAGGGAAGGAGCGCCGTTTGACTTTTCAATGCAAAATTGACAGGAATTGAGATGGGACGCCATGTTGCGTTTGGAGAGCCACTGATGTGCCTAAACATTGAAAACCCCCACAAGTGACACCATTTTGGAAAGTAGACCCCCTAAGGAACTTATCTGGATGTGTGGTGAGCACTTTGACCCACCAAGGGCTTCACAGAAGTTTATAATGCAGAGCCATAAAAATAAAACAAAATTTTTTTCCCACAAAAATTATTTTTTAGCCCGCAGTTTTGTATTTTCCCTAGGGTAACAGGAGAAATTGGACCACAAAAGTTGTTGTCCAATTTGTCCTGAGTACGCTGATACCCCATATGTGGGGGGGAACCACCGTTTGGGCGCATGGGAGGGTTCGGAAGGGAAGGAGCGCCATTTGGAATGCAGACTTAGATGGAATGGTCTGCAGGCGTCACATTGCGTTTGCAGAGCCCCTAATGTACCTAAACAGTAGAAACCCCCCACAAGTGACACCATTTTGGAAAGTAGACCCCCTAAGGAACTCATCTTGATGTGTTGTGAGAGCTTTGAACCCCCAAGTATTTCACTACAGTTTATAACGCAGAGCCATGCAAATAAAAAATATTTTTTTTTCCACAAAAATTATATTTTAGCCCCCAGTTTTGTATTTTTCCAAGGTTAGCAGGAGAAATTGGACCCTAAATGTTGTTGTCCAATTTGTCCTGAGTACGCTGATACCCGATATGTGGGGGGGAACCACCGTTTGGGCGCATGGGAGGGCTCGGAAGGGAAGGAGCATCATTTGGAATGCAGACTTAGATGGATTGGTCTGCAGGCGTCACATTGCGTTTGCAGAGCCCCTAATGTACCTAAACAGTAGAAACCCCCCACAAGTGACCCCATATTGGAAACTAGACCCCTCAATGAACTTATCTAGATGTGTTGTGAGAACTTTGAACCCCCAAGTGTTTCACTACAGTTTATAACGCAGAGCCGTGAAAATAAAAAATCTTTTTGTTTTCCCACAAAAATTATTTTTTAGCCCCCAGTTTTGTATTTTCCCAAGGGTAACAGGAGAAATTGGTCCACAAAAGTTGTTGTCCAATTTGTCCTGAGTACGCTGATACCCCATATGTTGGGGTAAACCCCTGTTTGGGCACACAGGAGAGCTCGGAAGGGAAGGAGCACTGTTTTACTTTTTCAACGCAGAATTGGCTGGAATTGAGATCGGACGCCATGTCGTGTTTGGAGAGCCCCTGATGTGCCGAAACAGTGGAAACCCCCCAATTATAACTGAAACCCTAATCTAAACACACCCCTAACCCTAATTCCAACGGTAACCCTAACCACACCTCTAACCCTGACACACCCCTAACCCTAATCCCAACCCTATTCCCAACTGTAAATGTAATCTAAACCCTAACCCTAACTTTAGCCCCAACCCTAACTGTAGCCCCAACCCTAACCCTAACCCTAATCCTAGCCCTAACCCTAACCCTAGCCCTAACCCTAACCCTAGCCCTAACCCTAGCCCTAACCCTAGCCCTAATGGGAAAATGGAAATAAATACATTTTTTTTTATTTTTCCCTAACTAAGGGGGTGATGAAGGGGGGTTTGATTTACTTTTATAGCGAGTTTTTTAGCGGATTTTTATGATTGGCAGCCGTCACACACTGAAAGACCCTTTTTATTGCAAAAAATATTTTTTGCAATACCACATTTTGAGAGCTATAATTTTTCCATATTTTGGTCCACAGAGTCATGTGAGGTCTTGTTTTTTGCGGGACGAGTTGACGTTTTTATTGAAAACATTTTTGGGCACGTGACATTTTTTTATCGCTTTTTATTCCGATTTTTGTGAGGAAGAATGACCAAAAGCCAGCTATTCATGAATTTCTATTGGGGGAGGCGTTTATACCGTTCCGCGTTTGGTAAAATTGATAAATCAGTTTTATTCTTCGGGTCAGTACGATTACAGCGATACCTCATTTATATCATTTTTTTATGGTTTGGTGCTTTTATACGATAAAAACTATTTTACAGAAAAAATAATTATTTTTGCATCGCTTTATTCTCAGGACTATAACTTTTTTATTTTTTTGCTGATGATGCTGTATGGCGGCTCTTTTTTTGCGGGACAATATGACGCTTTCAGCGGTACCATGGTTATTTATATCTGTCCTTTTGATCGCGTGTTATTCCACTTTTTGTTCGGCGGTATGATAATAAAGCGTTGTTTTTTGCCTCATTTTTTTTTTTTTTTTCTTACGGTGTTTACTGAAGGGGTTAACTAGTGGGCCAGTTTTATAGGTCGGGCCGTTACGGACGCGGCGATACTAAATATGTGTACTTTTATTGGTTTTTTTTTTATTTAGATGAAGAAATGTATTTATGGGAATAATATTTTTTTTTTTTTTCATTATTTTGGAATATTTTTTTTTATTTTTTTTACACATTTGGAAAATTTTTTTTTTACTTTTTTACTTTGTCCCAGGGGGGGACATCACAGATCAGTGATCTGACAGTTTGCACAGCACTCTGTCAGATCACTGATCTGATAGGAGTGCAGGCTGCTTCACAGTGCCTGCTCTGAGCAGGCTCTGTGAAGCCACCTCCCTCCCTGCAGGACCCGGATCCGCGGCCATCTTGGATCCGGGGCTCGAGCAGGGAGGGAGGTGAGGAGACCCTCGCAGCAACGCGATCACATCGCGTTGCTGCGGGGGGCTCAGGGAAGCCCGCAGGGAGCCCCCTCCCTGCGCGGTGCTTCCCTGCACCGCCGGCACATCGCGATCATCTGTGATCGCGGTGTGCCAGGGGTTAATGTGCCGGGGGCGGTCCGTGACCGCTCCTGGCACATAGTGCTGGATGTCAGCTGCGATAAGCAGCTGACACCCGGCCGCGATCGGCCGCGCTCCCCCCGTGAGCGCGGCCGATCGGCTATGACGTACTATCCCGTCCAGGGTCAGATAAGCCCAGGGCACCTGGACGGGATAGTACGTCTAAGGTCACAGAGGGGTTAAAATTATATCACTTAAAACTGCCCTCCTGATAGCCCTAACATCGGCCCGCAGAATAAGTGATCTCCAAGCCCTGTCTGCAAACCCTCCCTTTACAAAAATCCTGGATAATAAGGTTATACTAAAAACAGGCCCTGCCTATCTACCTAAAGTAGCGTCCAAATTCCATAGGTCTCAGGAAATAATCCTTCCTTCTGTCCAGACCCTAGAAATAAGAAAGAATAGTTCCACACATTAGATGTGAGAAGGTGTCTAGTTCAGTATATAAATTCCACCCAGCAGCATAGGAAGGAAGGGTCTCTTTTTATCTGCTTCCAGGGACCCAGGAAAGGACTCAAAGCTTCTAAGGGCACTATAGCACGCTGGATAACAGATGTGATAGCCTTGGCGTACTCATCCACTGGGAACGCCGTTCCGCAGGGACTGAAGGCCCACTCTACAAGGTCTATGGCGACCTCCTGGGCCGAAAGGTCGGAGGTACCATTAGATTAAATCTGTAAGGCGGCCACTTGGTCTTCACCTTCAATGTTTTTTAGACACTACCGTTTAGACCTAGCCTCTTCATCTGACCTAACTTTCGGAAGAAGGGTTCTGCAGGCTGTGGTCCCTCCCTAAGCAATAATCTCTGCAATTCACTGGTAGTGCTGTCATGGAGGACTGAGAAAAGCATAGTTACTTACCGATAACGGTATTTCTCAGAGCCTATGACAGCACTCGCTTATTCCCCTTCCCCCCCCCCCCCCCCCCCATCACGTGTGCGGTGAGCACATTCTAGTGTATGAAGTGTGTTTTTTCTATATAGACACGGTGTTCACATGTTAAGCAATATGATAAAATTGTATATTTTCTTTGTTGTGACTAACCTGGAGGACCTCCGATTCTCTGTAAACAAAACTGATGCAGGAGAGAGGTACCGCCCTTTTTTATCCTGTAGGTTTCCTGACCCTGAAGGGTGGATCCCCTCTCTCTGTGGTGCTTGTCACGATATGGTATGAAATATCATATAAGTAGCTTCTCTTGCTCAAGGCTGTGGGCTAACAAGCCTCCCTTCCCTTTCACTCAGCCAAGAGCTGCTTTGCCAATGTAGATGGGGGAAGAAGAGTTTATTACCTCTAGCTCGGAGAGCAGAAGTATTTACGACCGGCATTTCCTGTGTAAGCTCTTGTCCAGCGATAAGTGAACTAGAAACTTCGAGGATCCATGAAAGATTCTTTTAGTTTTTGTAAGATATTAGGCAAACGATTTAAGCTAGAAATAGGAAAAATATATATTCCTTAACGTCACTCGTTGTACGTCAACCGCTGTAAACATGAACTTCTAACTCCATCTGGTAAAGAAGTAGGGATTTCTCTGTAAATATGTATCCCAGATAGGACATATTTGATCTCATTAGAATGCCCACGTTAATCCGAGATGAATGATGGGTTTGTTATGACTGTGACATGTGTTGTAGCGAAGTTATAGAAATTAGAGAGAATAGTTTTAAGTTTAGTCAGAATGTAGAGAGAGGAGGGTCTGGATAAACCAGCCTTTCTGTGATGTCACAGCCTTAAGGTTTTAAGTGTCTGGAAGGCTCTGAGGAGTCTTTCTTCTTCCTGCTTGCTTGCTTGCTTCATTTCCTGGAAGAGCTGAGCACGTCCCATGAACTGGGACGTATGGAAAACTCCACTAGCCTGGGTGCCTGCCATGCTTTGAACATGTGAGTGTTACTTTTTCTCATTTAATCCCTGTTTATCTCATAATTACCCTTGTACATATTTGCAATTGTCTCCTTTGTAACATCTTTATAAAATATTTTTGATAAAGCACTGCCTAATTTTTTATGGGATATACTATTATATGTTAGTTAATTCTCCATGCTCTAACAACCGTACCCTAAGTCTCTGGAAGAGAATTACGCTACTGTGTTGGGTTAGCTTCGGACCCGTTTAGTTGAAGCTGGTGGCAGCGATAGTGTGCAGACTGTTGAGTGATGCTGTAGCGACTGCGGCGTTGATAATTATTGTTCCTGCCTGAGTGGGAGTAGTTATCGTGTCGCTGCAGCGTGCCCAATAGCCAGTACATAGCAGGCAGCCTTTCTGGCGACTAATTACCCAGGGTGCAGTACCTAATCTGACCTGAGAGTAAGGGGGGCGCCAGAGAGCTGCAAGTGTTAAGTGGAACTGTAAGTGGGATATACATAAATCCCTGCAGTTTGTGGTATATTGAAAGCAGTGGGATACCTAGAATAAGCCCCTGCTGTAAACTAAGAGGTCGATAGCCTTGTGTGTGTTTTCTCATCACATTGTTAGCAGTGGAGGGATAGCTAAGATAAGCCCCCCTGCACATGCGATAGCCATCTGTTGGCCTAAAGTCACCCCAACCCGTGACGTAGGGGTGACGGTCACGGTGTGAATCGTGACAAATTGGTGGCAGCGGTCAGGGGATTCCTGACAAATTGGTGGCAGCGGTCAGGGGATTCCTGACAGTGCTGTCATGGGCTCTGAGAAATACCATTATCGGTAAGTAACTATGCTTTTTAATCTATAAACTTCTGACAACATGTCTCTGAATTTCCAAACAATAATTTTTTTTATTTATAAATGGTCAACATTTAAAAAAAACAAAAAAAAAAAACAGTGCTTTCAGACCTCAAATAATGGAAAGAAAACAAGTTCATAATAATTTAGAAACAACAATACTAATGTTTTAACTCAGGAAGAGTTCAGAAATCAATATTTTGTGGAATAACCATGATTTTTAATCACAGCTTTCATGCGTCTTGGCATTCTTTCCACCAGCCTTTCACACTGTTCCTGGCGCAAATATGTAAGCAGTTCTTTGTTTGATGGCTTGTGACTATCCATCGTCCTCTTGATTACATTCCAGAGGTTTTCAATGGGGTTCAGGTCTGGAGATTGGGCTGCCCATGACAGGGTTTTGATGTGGTGGTCTCTTAATTTTTGCCAGAGCTGTATACTATAAAAATACATGAAAATCACTGCAGGACCATGGGGAGATGCAGTATATTGTATGGAGGACCATGGGGAGGTGCATTATATTTATGTGACGCCCAGGAGACCGGGATACCCAGCACCGGACCAATGGAGTCTGTCTCTTGAGGGGGATGTCACGGGTGGCTTGACCCGGTGCTGTGGCCTCAGGCAATGCACAGTGTAAGGGGTATCGTGAGGGGACAGGCCCTTACTTAATCAGCAGCAGGTTCTCCCAGCGGTGACTATCCCGATCCTGGATAGATGGCTATTGTCCAAATGAAAGACTGAGGCACTGAAACGTTTAACCAGTTTACTTTAACATAAAAGGATTTACAACCAGTCCTGTCACCGGAGTCTGTATGGGAACTCTGAGTTACTTTGACCCTGCCGGGGTCTTCGCCTCTTATTGTGCGCAATTTCTGTGTGGCCCTGCTGCTGTATGTGAACTGGCTGCCGGCCCAATCTGTCCCCTCCGGGTCCTGGTTCGACGGGCAACCCAAGTCCTTTTATCGGTTTACCCCCTCTGGGAGTACCGCTGAACTCTGTATCTGTTGCTGCGTCCGGCCCTAGTGAAGCTGATATCACCTCACGTTTTTCCGGTTGCTGTATTATATATAATGAATACAGCCACGGATCCGGTATCCGTCTTTGCGCCTGTTCTGGGTAGTGATTAATGCTACCCGGTTCTCACAATGTCCTTTTTCTTTATCCCTCTTCTCCTCAGGCCGGTGATTTAGGCCTGGTAACAGTCACAGGGCTGTTAGATATTCAACTGTATGACCTCTCACTTTCAGCTCCTTTGCCCAAATGCTATATATATATATATAATATATATATATATATATATATATATATATATATATATATATATAATCTACTATATAAAGCTGAATGTGTGTGTGTGTGTATGTGTGTATGTCCAGGATTGGCATCTGCACCGTCGCAGCTACAGCCACAAAATTTTGCACAGTCACACGTCTGGACCCTGAGAGCGTCATAGGCTACGTAGGGAGGTGAAATATTAACCCCGCGCGTTCCAATTCACCAAACAATTTTGCCCCTATCTACATAATGGGGAAAAAGTGAAAGGAAAAGTGTTGGAAGCGTCGCAGCTACAGCAACAAAATTTTGCACAGTCACACGTCTGGACCCCGAGAGCGTCATAGGCTATGTTGTGAGGTGAAATTTTAACCCCGCGCTTTCCAATTCACCAAACAATTTTGCCCCTATCTACATAATGGGAAAAAATGAAAGGAAAAGTGTAGGAGGCAAATTGACAGCTGCCAGATGTGAACAAGGGGGACTTAAAGAATGAGAGCGATGGCGCCAAAGAGTATATACCGTACAGTTGCTAAGCTGGGGCCTCGACATGGGATACTCACCACACACGGGGATATGAACACACACAAAATGCGCCACACTCTACCACGTGCTTGAACACATATTACCCTCAGCACACATTTCACCACAAATACACCAACCTCGCCACATAAAAGTCAAAACACAAAAGTCGCCACTCAAAACTCGCCACGCGCAGAACTCGCCACATGCAAAAACTAGGCTCTTGCAAAACTCGCCACAAGTGCAAAATTCTCCTCATGAAAAACTCGCCACACGCAAAACTTACACACGCGGAAAAATTGCCACATGCACAAAAGTTGCAACACATGCAAAAGTTGCCTCACACAAAACTTGCACATACTCAAAAGGCACCACACATAATACTCGCAACGCGCAAAACTCGCCATGCGCAAAACTTGCTGCACACAACTTGCTACACTAACCTGTCACATGTAACTCGACACACAAAAAGTTGCTACACGCATGTTGCTACACAAAACTCATCTCACAAAAGTCACTACATGCATGTCGCCACACGCAACTCAACACACACAACTTGACAAACGAAACTCGCCCTAAAACACACACAAGTCTGGTATTGTCCTTCAAAAATAAAAATCTGATTAATAAGCAGACAAACTACAACAATTGCACCATATAGGAAATACGGCAGCTGTCAGTCACATGACCTGTCTATTATGTGTATGTGTGAGCTAATATATACTGCCAGGGGGAGGGCTTCCTGTTGGCTGGGGATTTGTCAGGCTGCCAATTTAGCTTACAAATACTGAGGTAAAAATACTGAGCAAATAACGTGTGATCGAGGTCTAATACAGGAGGAGATGACACACAGGTATATACTATATACAGAGGAGATGACACACAGATATATACTATATACAGGAGAGATGACACACAGGTATATACTATATAGAGGAGGAGATGACATATAGGTACATATATATACAGGAGGAGATGACATACAGGTATATACTATGTACAGGAGGAGATGACATACAGGTATATGCTATATATAGAAGATGACATGCAGGTATATACTATATGCAGGAGGAGATGACACTCAGATATATACTGTATACAGGGGAGATGACACACAGGTATATACTATATACAGGAGGACATGACATACAGGTATATGCTATGTATAGAAGATGACATGCAGGTATATACTATATGCAGGAGGAGATGACACTCAGATATATACTATATACAGGGGAGATGACACACAGGTATATACTATATACAGGAGGAGATGACATACAGGTATATACTATATATAGAAGGAGATGACATTCAGGTATATACTATATATAGGGGAGATGACACACAGCAGGTATATACTATATACAGGGGAGATGACATACAGGTATATACTATATACAGGAGATGACATACAGATGTATACTATATATAAGGGAGATGACAAACATGTATATACTGAGGTGATGAGGTGAAAATGAGAGGTGTGAGGTGAAAATGAAAAGGTGTGAGTGCAAAATGAGAGAAGTGAGGAAAAATAGTGGAGTGATCAGAAAATGACAGATGTGAGGTTGAAATGACAAGTGTTAGGGGGGAATGAGAGGTGTGAGGGAGAAAATGAGAGATGTGATTGGGAAAATGAGAGGTGTGATGGGAAAATAAGAGAAGTGAGGTGCTATAACTAACCACAGATATTTACTATGCCCAGGCAACGCCGGGCTCTTCAGCTAGTATGTATATGTATATATATAATTATTATTATTATTATTATTATTATTATTATTATTATTATTATTATTATTACCATGGCGAGTCCTTTATATTATATGGAGGATTATGGGAAGCTCATTGTACTATATGGAGGAGTATAGGGGACACATAATATATAGAGTATTAGGCCGGCGTCACACTAGCGAGTTTTACGGACGTATGAGCGCATAAAATACGTCCGTAAAACACGCATTACACACGGCCCAATGCTTCTCTATGCCCCTGCTCCTATCTGCCGTATTTAATTATCTGTATTATACGGCTTGCTACGGCCGTAGAAAATCGCAGCATGCTGCGTTTTTCACCGTGTTGCGCAAAAAAAGCCAATGAAAGTCTATGGAAGCCCCAAAAATACGGATTACACACGGACCAGCAGTGTGACTTGCGAGAAATACGCAGCGGTGTTAGAGAATCCAATAAATAACCACTTGTATGCAAAATAAATGTCATGCACTACTAAACATAAATCATCCCAAACAAAAACGTGCAACACAAAGACACTGTATAAAATTAATTTAATTTTATTAATAATAATACAAAGTATAAAGAAATAACATACACAAAGAGAGCTGATAAAATTAGAGCACACTATAATGGTATGATAGGACACCTCAAAGACTAGAACCTATATGGCACAAATAATGCACAAAAATATATGATAAATATAAAGTTATACCCAGATAAACAAATATATTATATTAGATGTATGCACAAGAATAAAAAAGTGTAAAAATAAAATCTACTAAAAAAACAGTGTATATGAAAAAACAATATGATAAACACAAAAAAATATATAAAAAATTATTAATATTAAAAAATAATATATATATTGCACAACCCAACTATAATATATATATATATATATATATATATATATATATATATATATATATATATATATATATATATATATATATATATGTGCAAAAAAGTGCTAGAGAGTCAAGTGCAAAAATAAGATATGCAGAAAAAATCCCTGCATATAGTATAAAGTGTGCCAATATAAAGTGCAACAGGGCTAATTTAATAAATTCACCTGGGTCCCTAATTTGTGCAAATACATGCAAATATAAATAGTACCAGACATTGGAAAGTGCAAAAGAAACGCATATAATATATAATGCATATAATATACTATGTACCGCTAATGAAATGCAGGTATGCTGAAAGCTAACACTAGTTATTTTGTATTGCACAAAGCCACGCTGGAACTCACACAACAGAGTATTGCAGCGATAGTAAAGGTACCTTCACACATAACGATATCGTTAACGATATCGTTGCTTTTTGTGACGTAGCAACGATATCGTTAAGGAAATCGTTATGTGTGACAGCGACCAACGATCAGGCCCCTGCTGGGAGATCGTTGGTCGCTGAACAAAGTCCAGAACTTTATTTCGTCGCTGGATCTCCCGTGGACATCGCTGGATCGGCGTGTGTGACACCGATCCAGCGATGTCTTCACTGGTAACCAGGGTAAACATCGGGTAACTAAGCGCAGGGCCGCGCTTAGTAACCCGATGTTTATCCTGGTTACCAGCGTAAAAAAAAAAAAAAAAAAAACACTACATACTTACCTACCGCTGTCTGTCCCCGGCGCTGTGCTCTGCACTCCTCCTGTACTGGCTGTGAGCGTCGGTCAGCCGGAAAGCAGAGCGGTGACGTCACCGCTCTGCTTTCCGGCCGCTGTGCTCACAGCCAGACCAGAGAAGCAGAGCGCCGAGGACAGACAGCGGTAGGTAAGTATGTACTGTTTTTTTTTTTTTACTTTTACGCTGGTAACCAGGGTAAACATCGGGTTACTAAGCGCGGCCCTGCGCTTAGTTACCCGATGTTTACCCTGGTTACCCGGGGACTTCGGGATGGTTGGTCGCTGGAGAGCTGTCTGTGTGACAGCTCTCCAGCGACCAAACAGCGACGCTGCAGCGATTGACGTCGTTGTCGGTATCGCTGCAGCGTCGCTTAATGTGAAGGGGCCTTAAGGTAGCACTAAAGTGCAGACAGTGCCTGAATAAAACCGCCGCTATTGTACACTAGCAGCGGCATGGATAGCATAAATAAAGTCTGAATAATTACAAGAGGCTCCACATACCTATAGGTGCTCAGTCCCTACGTACGTTTCGGCTGAATGCCTTCTTCCGGGGGCGTATACAAGGGCTGATTAGGGTCAGTTTATATAGTGTGCTAATTGCCCCTGAATGAGTGAAGCTGAGCGGTATATTGGCGCATGCGCAGTTGCCCGGACCATGGACCCATCCACCCGGCGTCACCCCTGCAACGCGCACACCACCAAACCCCGCCCACGTAGATCACGTGGTAGGGGAAGGCGGGGAACACGTCACCAGGGAGAAAGACGCCGCTCTGAATGAAGCCAGGGACAGGGAAAGCTGCGCATGCGCACAGCCGCCAAGCTGCAACTCAGGGATACAATAAAGCGGCAGAGAACGAATACTCTAATCCAGATTGCACTGTGCACATGAAATATACAAATATATAGATAAGAACCATAATCTTACTCATAACCACACATGACAACAATATAAACATATATAAAATAATGGACATATACACAAAAGAATATACATATAATGATATATAATATCACCATCTTCAAAAACTGGTACATCTTCCAATGAACTCCAAATCTTCACTCAAGAAGCTGATACGATTCTTGCATAAAGGAATTTAGTTCAGATATAGTATCTTAGAAACCAATACTGTAAAATATGCAAAAATAGAAATTAAATAATAGCACATGACAACAGTTATACAAAATAACAATAAATGAATATAAAAGCATTTTTTGTTAAAAATAGCTAAAATATGATGACTATTAAAACAATTTATTTATATTATAAATAGGAAAATTAAGAATGATCAGAGAAATGAAGAGTAATTTAAAGCCTCATTGAGACCCAGAGGTTGAAGAGTACGGAGGGTCCATATCCATCTGCTTTCTTTTTGAGCAAGCCTACGGCTAACATTACCTCCGCGTAAATCGGTAATAATCCTATCTATACCGATCACGCGGAGACCGGTTGGATCGCATCCATGATGAATTTTAAAATGCCGTGGTAGCGTTTTTAAATGTTTCACAATTTCTTCCTTTTCTGCTGCTCTAATGTCTCTAACGTGTTCACGCACACGTAATTTCAAAGGTCTGGTAGTAAGCCCCACATAAATCTTTGAACACGGACATGTTGCATGATAAATTACTGCTTTTGTGTTGCACGTGATTGTCTGCGTAATTTTATATGGCTTATTATCCGAACAAAACTGGTAGCACAGTCTATATTGGGACATGCAACACAATTGCCGCAAGGGGCACAACCCCATTTCTCAATAGGCTTAGAGACAAGAAAGGGAAAAAGTAATGACTGATCATTAACAGGATAGAAGCTTTTGGTAAGATGGTCTTTCAAATTGTGTGCACGGCGTGCCATAACACACGGACGCTCAGGTACATATTGCTTCAAAACAGGATCACTCGTGAGTGTGGACCAATGTTTGGATAAAATCTCCCGCATCAACTCCCAATGGGAGTGATACTCTGTAATGAATCTCGTTTTAACTTCTTTCTGAGGCTTGCTTGTAGAGAAGATTAAATTATTCCGTTCTGTTTTCAAAGCACGAAAATAAGCTTTCTTTACACTTCTGTGACTATACCCACGATCTAAAAATCTTTTTTTTCATTTCTTCTGCTCTCATTTTAAAATCCTCAAGAGATGAACACACCCGTCTAAGCCTTAAAAATTGCCCAATAGGTATAGCATTAATGACATGTTTCGGGTGTGAAGAAGAGGCATGCAAGACTGAATTTCCTGCCATTTTTTTACGAAACAGATCAGTCTGCAGCATTCCAAAATTGTCACGCTTAATAGTTATGTCTAAGAAATCAACAGAATTGGTATCAGAGTGGCATGTCAATTTAATATTAAGCTGATTAGTATTTAAAAATTTGATAAAATCTAAAAGTTCAACCGAAGTACCACGCCAGATAAAAAATATGTCATCAATAAAACGGGTCCAAAAAACCACCCGATCCATGGCATCGGTAGAAAAGAGCTCCCTCTCCCACAGCCCCAGGAACAGATTTGCGTAAGAGGGCGCACAAGCTGCACCCATAGCTGTTCCCTGGAGCTGCAGGAAGAAGGAGCTATTAAAAGTAAAAAAGTTATGGGTTAAAACAAATTTTAAAAGCAAAATAATAAAATCTATTTCCTCAGCTTTAAAATTTAGCATGCTTAAAAAATATCTAGATTAGAAAAGTCTATCACGTCACTCCTCAGACTTGTCGTAGGGTGCTCAGATAAGGGATGCCACCCCTATATCCAGACAATGAAAAAATCCGGCACTCCAAAATGAATTATTTAAATTTTATTGAATCTTAATCCAGTTTAAACGTAACGTTTCGGTCAATCGTGACCTTCATCAGACGCTAAATGCAGTAACTGCAAAGACCACCATATAGTAAACGTGACTCCGTCAGGAGTGCGCAAATGTATCGGGTGATCCGGAAATTCTGAACCGCCACCTGCGGTGCAGACATTCCTTTCACCGCAGGTGGTGGTTCAGAATTTCCGGATCACCCGATACATTTGCGCACTCCTGACGGAGTCACGTTTACTATATGGTGGTCTTTGCAGTTACTGCATTTAGCGTCTGATGAAGGTCACGATTGACCGAAACGTTACGTTTAAACTGGATTAAGATTCAATAAAATTTAAATAATTCATTTTGGAGTAAAAAATATCTAAATGCCTTGAGCCCATCCTCATGTTTAATACTTGTGTATAGTGCCTCAACGTCACAAGTAACTAGTAGCATATCATCGTCAATTACCATAGATTCGATTTTGCGCAAAAGGTCTGTGGTGTCACATAAATATGACGGTAGAGTTTCAACGAGTGGCTTCAGATGTGAATCAATATACCGGCAAACATTCTCAGTCAGGGCTCCAACACCTGATATAATAGGCCTACCTGGGGGGCACAATGGATCTTTATGGATCTTCGGTAATAAATAGATAGTAGATATAGCTGGTTCCTTAATGTAAAGCAAGTCCTGTATCTCCTTAGTAATGAGATTTAAATCCCTTGCGTTCTGTAAAAGTGCCCCAAGTTGTGATCTATAGGATAAAAGGGGATTAAACGTTAATTTCTTATAACATTGGCGATCTTTTAATAACCGGTTCATTTCTTGCTCATACATAACACAAGGCCAGACTACAATATTACCCCCTTTATCAGCAGGTTTAAATACTAGATTTTTCTTCCTTCTAAGACTGTTAAGAGCTACACGTTCTTCTCTGGATAAATTATCTGAATAAATATTATGAGGAATTTTCGCCAGTTCATCAGAAACTGTGCGGACAAAAACGTCAACACTAGGACATAACGAAAGTGCAGGGAATCTCTGAGACTTCTGTTTAAGTGTCGTGGGGACCTTACCCAATGGTGTTGTATTATGTTCCTCTTGCAGTTGTTCAAGTATAAGTTAGTTAAGCATGCTAAATTTTAAAGCTGAGGAAATAGATTTTATTATTTTGCTTTTAAAATTTGTTTTAACCCATAACTTTTTTACTTTTAATGGCTCCTTCTTCCTGCAGCTCCAGGGAACAGCTATGGGTGCAGCTTGTGCGCCCTCTTACGCAAATCTGTTCCTGGGGCTGTGGGAGAGGGAGCTTTTTTCTACCGATGCCATGGATCGGGTGGTTTTTTGGACCCGTTTTATTGATGACATATTTTTTATCTGGCGTGGTACTTCGGTTGAACTTTTAGATTTTATCAAATTTTTAAATACTAATCAGCTTAATATTAAATTGACATGCCACTCTGATACCAATTTGTTGTGAGTTCTGTGATCAAGCTCCCTCCTGTGGTCACGAGTGGTACTGCGGCTTCTGAGTTTCCTTCCTCAGGTGATGAGGTTAAGTCGTTAGGTGCTGCTCTATTTAACTCCACCTAGTGCTTTGATCCTGGCCTCCAGTCAATGTTCTAGTATTGGTCTTGCTTCCTCCTGGATCGTTCCTGTGGCCTGTCTGCTCAGCATAAGCTAAGTTCTGCTTGTGTTACTTTTTGTTGCTTTATTTTCTGTCCAGCTTGCGTTTTTGGTTTTGCTGGAAGCTCTGAGACGCAGAGGGAGCACCTCCGTACCGTTAGTCGGTGCGGAGGGTCTTTTTGCCCCTCTGCGTGGTTGTTTGTAGGTTTTTGTGTTGACCGCAAAGCTATCTTTCCTATCCTCGGTCTATTCAGTAAGTCGGGCCTCACTTTGCTAAATCTATTTCATCTCTGTGTTTGTGTTTTCATCTTACTCACAGTCATTATATGTGGGGGGCTGCCTTTTCCTTTGGGGAATTTCTCTGAGGCAAGGTAGGCTTATTTTTCTATCTTCAGGTCTAGCTAGTTTCTCAGGCTGTGCCGAGTTGCATAGGGAGCGTTAGGCGCAATCCACGGCTACCTCTAGTGTTGTTTGATAGGTTTAGGGTTTGCGATCAGCAGAGTTCCCACGTCTCAGATTTCGTCCTATGTTTTGTGGTTTTTGTCAGGTCACTTGTTGTGCTCTAAACTTCAAGGTCCATTGTGGTTCTGAATTACCTATTCATAACACCAATTATGTTGATTTCTTAGACATAACTATTAAGCGTGACAATTTTGGAATGCTGCAGACTGATCTGTTTCGTAAAAAAACGGCAGTAAATTCAGTCTTGCATGCCTCTTCTTCACACCCGAAACATGTCATTAATGCTATACCTATTGGGCAATTTTTAAGGCTTAGACGGGTGTGTTCATCTCTTGAGGATTTTAAAATGAGAGCAGAAGAAATGAAACCGGTTTTTATGTACCGGTAATAGGATTTTACAGAGTCCACGACAGCACCCACAACGAGAGAGGGGATCCGCCCACCTTCTGGACAGGAACCTACAGGTTAAAAAAGGGGCGGTCCCCCTCGCCCTCCAGTTTGTGTTCCAGAGTACAAGGGATACCGCCAATGAATCAGTACATGACAATATTATCTTAAACACTACTAAATACCACCACCTCTATAGAGTGATCTCTAAGGCACACCTTCCAACAGAGTGCAGGAATAAGTAACTAAATACGGGGGGGGGAATGTATGGGTGCTGTCGTGGACTCTGTAAAATCCTATTACCGGTACGTAAAAACCGGTTTTCCTATCGCCACGACAGCACCCACAACGAGAGACTTTCAAAGACTATTTAACTGGGAGGGACCACAGCACTAAGTACTGAACGGCCAAACTGTAAGCTGGAATTAGCAGATAGATCAAGGCGATAGTGCTTATAAAAGGTGGAAGGTGATGACCAAGTTGCCGCCTTACATATCAATTCAATGGGGACATCTGCCTTCTCCGCCCAGGATGATGCCATGGCCCGAGTGGAGTGCGCCCTGATGCCTTCTGGTGGTGTTACTCCCCTGGCAGAGTAGGCAAGACATATCGCTTCTCTAATCCATCTAGCGATAGAGTTCTTTGTGACACCAGAACCTTTTTTCTGATTCTGGAAAGAAACAAACAGAGCCCTACTGTCTCCAGCTTTGTGTCCTATCCAGGTATTCTAATATCGCCCTCTTTACATCTAGGGTATGATATTTTTTCTCCTCTTCTGAACCTGGATTTTCATAGAAAGATGGTAAATAAATCTCCTGACTTCTATGAAATTTAGTTGCTAGTTTTGGTAAATATGCAGGATCAGGTTTTAAGACAATCTTATCCTGGAGAATTATTAGATAGGGAGGATCTACTGATAACGCATGTATATCACTGACCCTCCTGGCAGACGTTAATGCTAAAAGTAGAGCTGTCTTTAAAGTTAAATTTTTTATCGAAATAGAGTCTAATGGCTCAAAAGGAGGTTCAGTCAACGCCTCAAGCACCAAATTTAGATCCCAAGGGGGGATTCTTACAATATGGATTGGGTTAGAACGCTGACATGCCTTAATAAACCTAGTAACCCATCTATTACCAGCTACATCACTGTTATATAGAGCTCCCAAGGCTGAAACATGAACTCTCAGAGTGTTGACTGCTAAACCCAATTCCCAGCCCTTCTGAAGGAATTCTAAAATAGCTGAAATCGGAGCCTTATCTCCTAATGGTTGCTGATGAAACATAAGGAATTTTTTCCAAATTTTTGTATAGATCTTTGTAGTAACCTCCTTCCTGCTTTTCAATAAGGTAGTAATTAAAGCATTGGAGAAGCCTCTCTCCTTCAGAAGCTCCCTCTCAAGTTCCAAGCCGTTAAGTGAAGAGTCTCCAAATTTGGATGACGAAATGGACCATGAGAAAGGAGTTCCGGAACCACTGGCAACACCCAGGGATCGGTCACTGACATTGTCCTGAGGAGAGAGAACCAAGGCCTCCTGGGCCAGAAGGGGGCAATTAAGATCACTCTGGCTCCTTCCTCCCGGATCTTCCTGAGAACTATCGGAATCAGACACATAGGAGGAAAGGCATATGCCAGCTGGAAGTCCCAACGGACACGAAGGGAATCCACTATGAATGGTTGGTCTGCTATGTGTAAGGATGCGAACCTCCTGACCTTCCTGTTCTTCCTCGTAGCAAATAGATCTATTATCGGCAAACCCCACAGATTGACTATTCGATCGAATATCTGTTGGTCTAGGGACCACTCTCCCTGACGCAGGGAATGGCGACTGAGATAGTCCGCCTCTATATTGAGTTCCCCTTTTATATGAACTGCCGACAGGGATTGTAAGTGATTCTCGGCCAGAGACAATATCTGTGCTGTAGTGGTCATTAGGGATCGTGATCTTGTCCCCCCCTGATGATTGATGTAGGCTACCACAGTCATATTGTCTGTTTGTATTTGTACATGTGCATTCCTCAGGGATGGTAGTAAGCAAAGAAGAGCCTGTTTGACTGCCACTAGCTCTCTTAGATTTGAGGAATTCTGGGATTCTTGAATCGACCATTGCCCTTGGGTTAGAATGTCTCCCATATGGGCCCCCCAACCGAACGGACTGGCATCTGTTGTAATTACGTTGTTCGGAGTGATGGTCCAGAGAACCCCTTTTGACAAATGTGCCAGATTGAGCCACATCTCAGATCGTGAAGAGTGGCGGGTGATAGACCGAATTTTCTGCTCAGAGCACCGTGAAGATCTTTCTCCGCTTGAAGAACCTCGTATTGAAGCATTCGAGTATGAGCCTGAGCCCTTCTCACTGCCGATATACACGCAGTCAAAGATCCTAGTAGAGACATTGCGTCTCTTAAACTTAAGTTTGGAGTTTTCCTTACAGCCGTGATTCTTTGAATAATCTTCTGCTTCTTCTCTTCTGGTAGGAAGGATGACTGATCTTCTGAGTCTAAAAGAACTCCTAGAAAGATTTGACGTCTTGTGGGTTCCAGTTTTGACTTTTCCCAGTTGACTATCCACCCGAGTTCCTGTAGGGATGATATTATGGCATTTACCCTAAACGTACACTGAGCAATTGAATTTCCAACTATCAAAAAATCGTCTAGATTTTTGGTACTTCTTCAATAACTCGCTTTGTAAGCAATTGTTGAATCTCTAATTCTAAGGCCTGTTGTTGGGCCGGAGTGTCCAGTGGTGTTATCACAAAATGATTTGGTGGAGTTCTCAAAAATTCTAATTTAATCCTGACTCAACCACCCCCATTATCCAGGCACTAGAAGTAATCTTTTTCCATTTATCCGAGAAGAACTTTAGTCTTCCCCCTACTGGTAGATCAGTTTTATCTGTAATTATGTCTACGTCTTGAGAAAGATGAAGGGTTCTTATAGTATCCACCTTTCTTCTTTTGATCCGATGTTTCCCAGTCGCGATTATTTCCCTGCTGGTCTGACTAGAATCTTCTGAAGGGCATGCGTCTCCGGAAGGCATTCCTAAAAGTGGGATTAAACGTTTTAGGAAATCCCTTCTTTCTGTCTTCTGCCTTTGCAAGGATGTCATCCAGCATCGGGCCGAATAGGTACTCACCCCTACATGGAATGGAGCACAATTTGGCTATTGCCTGAGCATCCCCCTTCCAGGTTTTTAGCCAAAGTGCCCGTCGGGCTGCATTTGTGAGACCCGCCGATCTTGCAGCCAATTTCAGGGAATCAATCGAGGCATCCGCTAGATAGGCCGCTCCTTCCCTGACCTGAGACAGGGAGTTTAACAATTTATCCCTGGGTACTTTTGCTTTAAGCTGTTCCTCCAGCTGAGTCACCCAGACCATAACTGATCTTGCCGTACAGGTGCCTGCGATTGCGGGCTTAAAGGCTCCAGATGATGCTTCCCATACCTTCTTAAGGAGCATGTCAGCCTTCCTGTCTGAAGGATCCTTAAAGGGACTCTGTCACCTGAATTTGGCGGGACTGGTTTTGGGTCATATGGGCGGAGTTTTCGGGTGTTTGATTCACCCTTTCCTTACCCGCTGACTGCATGCTGGCTGCAATATTGGATTGAAGTTCATTCTCTGTCCTCCATAGTACACGCCTGCGCAAAGCAATCTTGCCTTGTGCAGGCGTGTACTATGGAGGACAGAGAATGACCTTCAATCCAATATTGCAGCCAGCATGCAGCCAGCGGGTAAGGAAAGGGTGAATCAAACACCCGAAAACTCCGCCCATATGACCCAAAACCAGTCCCGCCAAATTCAGATGACAGGTTCCCTTTAAGGAGTCCTACATCTTCTAACGGTAGCGAGCCTGTTTTCGAGGTAGAGGCTACTGCTGCATCTATTTTAGGGATCTTCATCCACTGGGATAAGGTGTCATCCTCAAAGGGGTACCTTCTTTTTGCGGCCGAAGGTAAGAACCCTTTATCCAGCTTGTCCCACTCCCGTTTGACCAGATCTTTAATGGTATCTACCACCGGGAAAGCTTTGCGACTTCTCTGGCTCAGCCCTGCGAACATGATCTCCTGGGTTGTTTTCGGCTCTTTACGCTCAGCCACACCCATAGTCGCACGGACTGCCTTAATTAAAGTCTCCATATTATCTGTGGCAAAGCAAGGCCTTCCTTCCTCATCAGAGGAGGATGGTGATGAACTCTCCGAGCACTCGCCCTCTTGCAACGAAGGGCTGGAATCGGATACCATTTCAATACTACTCTTCTCATGCCGCTTAGATTTAAGAGATTTTATTTCTTCCCTAATTACTTCCCTCAAATCCGATATACGAAGGGGAGCCTCTTCCTCTAACGTACGGCATATACACGTCTGACATAATCTCTTTACATAGGTGTCAGGTAGTGGCTCCGTGCATAACGCACACTGCTTATGTTTAGACTTTGAGACCTTCTTCCCCTATAACAAAACATAGTATAGAAGACAGTTGTATCAGCCAGTGGCTCAGATATAACACTCACCACTGCTGATGAAATTAGAGTATCGGTTTCTGAGGGGGTGAGGTGTGATGTGACGTGCCAGGATCCTGCTGCCCGCGTGCCACATCTCCACTCTGAGATCTGCTGCTGCTCCTTTGCTGCTCTCCTTTTCGGTGTTCGGCGTCTCCTGTGGAAGACATCTTGCCGCACACCACTCACCAAGCGCTGCCTTCTTTTCAAAGGTCCCGCGCTCCTCCTCCCGGCCTCCTCCGGAAGTCATTAGATCACTTCCGGGTCATAAGCGCCGACCTGCTCCCGCAGCGTCCCGCGCGTGTGGACGACCCAGGGCGGCGTGCCTTCCCCTGGGAACGCCACTCCGACGTTCAGCCGCTCCTTGCCAGACGAGGGGGGAAGCTGGACACAGGACTTCCCCCGACGCTGCTTCTGGGCCCCCGACTCTGCCATTCTCACCTGGACACCGCACAGAGGCTTGGCGGACCCGGGTAGGTGAACGAGACCTGTAGGCTCCCGCCGTCCGGACAGGAACCCAATCTGGAGGGCGAGGGGGACCGCCCCTTTTTTAACCTGTAGGTTCCTGTCCGGAAGGTGGGCGGATCCCCTCTCTCGTTGTGGGTGCTGTCGTGGCGATAGGAAAAAAAAGATTTTTAGATTGTGGGTATAGTCACAGAAGTGTAAAGAAAGCTTATTTTCGTGCTTTGAAAACAGAACGGAATAATTTAATCTTCTCTACAAGCAAGCCTCAGAAAGAAGTTAAAACGAGATTCATTACAGAGTATCACTCCCATTGGGAGTTGATGCGGGAGATTTTATCCAAACATTGGTCCACACTCACGAGTGATCCTGTTTTGAAGCAATATGTACCTGAGCGTCCGTGTGTTATGGCACGCCGTGCACACAATTTGAAAGACCATCTTACCAAAAGCTTCTATCCTGTTAATGATCAGTCATTACTTTTTCCCTTTCTTGTCTCTAAGCCTATTGAGAAATGGGGTTGTGCCCCTTGCGGCAATTGTGTTGCATGTCCCAATATAGACTGTGCTACCAGTTTTGTTCGGATAATAAGCCATATAAAATTACGCAGACAATCACGTGCAACACAAAAGCAGTAATTTATCATGCAACATGTCCGTGTTCAAAGATTTATGTGGGGCTTACTACCAGACCTTTGAAATTACGTGTGCGTGAACACGTTAGAGACATTAGAGCAGCAGAAAAGGAAGAAATTGTGGAACATTTAAAAACGCTACCACGGCATTTTAAAATTCATCATGGATGCGATCCAACCGGTCTCCGCGTGATCGGTATAGATAGGATTATTACCGATTTACGCGGAGGTAATGTTAGCCGTAGGCTTGCTCAAAAAGAAAGCAGATGGATATGGACCCTCCGTACTCTTCAACCTCTGGGTCTCAATGAGGCTTTAAATTACTCTTCATTTCTCTGATCATTCTTAATTTTCCTATTTATAATATAAATAAATTGTTTTAATAGTCATCATATTTTAGCTATTTTTAACAAAAAATGCTTTTATATTCATTTATTGTTATTTTGTATAACTGTTGTCATGTGCTATTATTTAATTTCTATTTTTGCATATTTTACAGTATTGGTTTCTAAGATACTATATCTGAACTAAATTCCTTTATGCAAGAATCGTATCAGCTTCTTGAGTGAAGATTTGGAGTTCATTGGAAGATGTACCAGTTTTTGAAGATGGTGATATTATATATCATTATATGTATATTCTTTTGTGTATATGTCCATTATTTTATATATGTTTATATTGTTGTCATGTGTGGTTATGAGTAAGATTATGGTTCTTATCTATATATTTGTATATTTCATGTGCACAGTGCAATCTGGATTAGAGTATTCGTTCTCTGCCGCTTTATTGTATCCCTGAGTTGCAGCTTGGCGGCTGTGCGCATGCGCGGCTTTCCCTGTCCCTGGCTTCATTCAGAGCGGCGTCTTTCTCCCTGGTGACGTGTTCCCCGCCTTCCCCTACCACGTGATCTACGTGGGCGGGGTTTGGTGGTGTGCGCGTTGCAGGGGTGACGCCGGGTGGATGGGTCCATGGTCCGGGCAACTGCGCATGCGCCAATATACCGCTCAGCTTCACTCATTCAGGGGCAATTAGCACACTATATAAACTGACCCTAATCAGCCCTTGTATACGCCCCCGGAAGAAGGCATTCAGCCGAAACGTACGTAGGGACTGAGCACCTATAGCTATGTGGAGCCTCTTGTAATTATTCAGACTTTATTTATGTTATCCATGCCGCTGCTAGTGTACAATAGCGGCGGTTTTATTCAGGCACTGTCTGCACTTTAGTGCTACCTTACTATCGCTGCAATACTCTGTTGTGTGAGTTCCAGCGTGGCTTTGTGCAATACAAAATAACTAGTGTTAGCTTTCAGCATACCTGCATTTCATTAGCGGTACATAGTATATTATATGCATTATATATTACATGCGTTTCTTTTGCACTTTCCAGCGTCTGGTACTATTTATATTTGCATGTATTTGCACAAATTAGGGACCCAGGTGAATTTATTAAATTAGCACTGTTGCACTTTATATTGGCACACTTTATACTATATGGATTTTTTCTGCATATCTTATTTTTGCACTTGACTCTCTAGCACTTTTTTGCATATATATATATCATAGTTGGGTTGTGCAATATATATATTATTATTTTTTAATATTAATAATTTTTTATATTTTTTTTGTGTTTATCATATTGTTTTTTCATATACACTGTTTTTTTTAGTAGATTTTATTTTTACACTTTTTTATTCTTGTGCATACATCTAATATAATATATTTGTTTATCTGGGTATAACTTTATATTTATCATATATTTTTGTGCATTATTTGTGCCATATAGGTTCTAGTCTTTGAGGTGTCCTATCATACCATTATAGTGTGCTCTAATTTTATCAGCTCTATTTGTGTATGTTATTTCTTTATACTTTGTATTATTATTACTAAAATTAAATTAATTTTATACAGTGTCTTTGTGTTGCACGTTTTTGTTTGGGATGATTTATATATAGCGGTGTTAGAGAGAAAAGCCGGCAATTCATTGCGGTGTACAGTAAAATCACACTGACAGCTTACAGTAGAATAGGTAGAATAAATGTGTACACATAGAATAGGTGTGTGTATGTATGTGTATATATATATATATATATATATATATATATATATATATATATATATATATATATATATATATATATATATATATATATATATATAATGTCAGTGAGACACATATATGTATATATATTAATATTTCATACAGCGCTAGATAGCTTTAAAGCCGGTAATTCAATTACCGGCTTTTGGTATCTCCTTCCTAAACCCGACATGATATGAGACATGGTTTACATGCAGTAAACCATCTCATATCCCTATTTTTTTTTGCATATTCCACACTACTAATGTTAGTAGTGTGTATGTGCAAAATTTGGCCGTTCTAGCTATTAAATTAAAGGGTTAAATGGCGGAAAAAATTGGCGTGGGCTCCCGCACAATTTTCTCCGCCAGAGTAGTAAAGCCAGTGACTGAAGGCAGATATTAATAGCCTGGAGAGGGTCCATGGTTATTGCCCCCCCCCCTGGCTAAAAACACCTGCCCCCAGCCACCCCAGAAAAGGCACATCTGGAAGATGCGCCTATTCTGGCACTTGGCCACTCTCTTCCCATTCCCGTGTAGCGGTGGGATATGGGGTAATGAAGGGTTAATGCCACCTTGCTATTGTAAGGTGACATTAAGCCAAATTAATAATGGAGAGGCGTCAATTATGACACCTATCCATTATTAATCCAATACTAGTAAAGGGTTAAAAAAAAAACACACACACATTATTAAAAATTATTTTATTGAAATAAAAACAAAGGTTGTTGTAATAATTTATTCTACGCTCAATCCTTCTGAAGACCCTCGCTCTGTAACAAAGAAAAAATAATAAACCAACAATATACATACTTTCCGAAGATCTGTAACGTCCCACGATGTAAATCCATCTGAAGGGGTTAAAACATTTTGCAGCCATGAGCTCTGCTAATGCAGCGGTGCTCCTGGCTGCAAAACCCCGGGGAATGAAGGTAAAGTAGGTCAATGACCTATATTTCCCTTCATTTGCGGTGAGGCGCCCTCTGCTGGTTGTTCCTGGAGCGTGGTAACTTTCCTAGAAAGCTCCCAGGCTCGAGTTCATATGAGGACAACCAGCCGAGGGCGCCCTCATATGAACTCGAGCCTGGGAGCTTTCTAGGAAAGTTCCCACGCTCCAGGAACAACCAGCAAAGGGCGCCTCACCGCAAATGAAGGTAAATATAGGTCATTGACCTACTTTACCTTCATTCTCCGGGGTTTTGCAGGCAGGAGCAGCGCTGCATTAGCAGAGCTCATGGCTGCAAAATGTTTTAACCCCTTCAGATGGATTTACATCGTGGGACGTTACAGATCTTCGGAAAGTATGTATATTGTTGATTTATTATTTTTTCTTTGTTACAGAGCGAGGGTCTTCAGAAGGATTGAGTGTAGAATAAATTATTACAACAACCTTTGTTTTTATTTCAATAAAATAATTTTTAATAATGTGTGTTTTTTTTAACCCTTTACTAGTATTGGATTAATAATGGATAGGTGTCATAATTGACGCCTCTCCATTATTAATTTGGCTTAATGTCACCTTACAATAGGAAGGTGGCATTAACCCTTCATTACCCCATATCCCACCACTACACGGGAATGGGAAGAGAGTGGCCAAGTGCCAGAATAGGCGCATCTTCCAGATGTGCCTTTTCTGGGGTGGCTGGGGGCAGATGTTTTTAGCCGGGGGGGGGGCAATAACCATGGACCCTCTCCAGGCTATTAATATCTGCCCTCAGTCACTGGCTTTACTACTCTGGCGGAGAAAATTGCGTGGGAGCCCACACCAATTTTTTCCGCCATTTAACCCTTTAATTTAATAGCTAGAACGGCCAAATTTTGCATATACACACTACTAACAGTAGTGTGGAATATGCAAAAAAAAAGGGGGATATGACATGGGTTTACTGTATGTAAACCAGGTCTCATATGTCGGGTTTTAGGAAGGAGATAGCAAAAGCCGGCAATTGAATTACCGGCTTTAAAGCTATCTAGCGCTGTATGAAGTAATAATATATATACATATATTGTATGTGTCTCACTGATATATATATATATATAACAGTATATATGTTTTTTTTTTTTGTTTTTTTTTTACACATGGATCCCTTGTATAGCCGTATGTCGGTTTTGCAAGCCTGCGAGAAAAACACGCAGTACGGATGCCATACGGATTACATACGGAGGATGCCATGCGCAAAAAACGCTGAAACACCCTGCCTACGGAGGAGCTACGGACCACTATTTTGGGGACTTTTCAGCGTATTACGGCCGTAATATACGGACCGTATTGTCTTACGCTGAGTGTGACGGCAGCCTTATAAGGACCCATTCTGTATAGAGCATTAAATGGGGGCCAGTTCTGTATGGCACATTATATGGGGTCCACTAACCCCTTTCTGATATCGGGCGTAATAGTACGCTGATGTCGGACACCCTCTATTTGATGTGGGCTCCGGCGCTAATCCCACATCTTTTCCCGCACATGTCAGCTGTTTTAAACAGCTGACATGTGCCATTAGCAGCCACGGGAGGAATCTCAATCCTCCCGCTGCTGTTAACCCATTAAATGCCGCTGTCAAATTCTGACAGCGGCATTTAACACGCTTCTAGCAAGCACGCTGGAAATCTGCCCATAGATGACCCCCATCACATTATCGCGGTCACCGATGGGTTGGAATGACAACCAGAGCTCTCCTGCAGGCCTCTATGGATGTTACTACCAGATTGCTATTAGTGCAGCCCGGTGGTCGGCACTCATAGCAAGTGAGTACGGTAATTCTGCTACATACAGGCGATCTCATCATCGCCTGTATGTAGCAGAGGCGATTGGGTTATGGCATCTTCTAATTCTCCCATGGAGACTATTGATGCATGCCAAAATTAAAAAAGAAAGTAAAAAAAAATATATAAAAGTTCAGATCACCCCCCCCTTCGCCCCATTCAAAATAAAATAATTTAAAAAAATCAAACATACACATATTTGAAATCGCCGCGTTCAGAATCGCCCTCTATCAATAAAAAAAGGATTAAATTGATCACTAAACGACAATGTCAAACCGCCAGAATTACTTTTTTTTTGGTCGCCATGACATTGCATTAAAATGCATTAACAGGCGATCAAAAGAACATATCTGCGCCAAAATGGCATCATTAAACACTTTAGCTCAGTGCACAAAAAATAAGCCCTCACCAAACCTGTGATCACAGAAAATGGAGACGCTATGGGTATCGGAAAATGCACAATTTTTATTTTTTTTCTTAAAGTTTGGATTTTTTTTTTCACTTAGATAAAAAAGAACCTATACATGTTTGGTGTCTATAAACTTGTAATGACCTGGAGAATCATAATGGCAGGTCAGTTTTAGCATTTCGTGAACATAGTAAAAAAGCCAAACAAAAAAACAACCACAACTGTGGGATTGCACTTTTTTTGCAATTTCACCACACTTGGAATTTTTTTCCCATTTTCCAGTACACGATATGTTAAAACCAATCATGCAGTTCAAAAGTACAACTCGTCCCTCAAAAAAAAAAGCCCTCACATGGCCATTTTGACCAACAAATAAAAAAAAGTTATGGCTCAATGCAAAACCAAAAATACCTCTGGTCGTTAAGCGGTTAATCTGTATGGAGCATTATATGGGGTCCATTATTCTGTACGGTGCATAATACGGGGCCCATTATTCTGTATGCAGCATAATTTGGGACCCATTCTGTATGGGGCATTATGCGGGGTCCATTAATCTGTATGGAACATTATATGGGTTCTATTGTTCTGTATTGAGCATTATATTGGTAGCATTCATTATGGAGCATTATATGGGGTCCATTATTCTGTATGGAACATTATATGGGGTCTATTGTTCTGTCTGGAGCATTTTATGGAGCCCTTTGTTCTGCATGGAGCATTATTTGGGGACAAATATTCTGTATGCAGCAATATATGGGGTGTATTATTTTGACTGAAGCATTATGAGGTCCATTATTCAGTATGGAGCACTATATGGGGTCCATTATTCTGTAAGGAGCATTACATGAGGCCCATTATTCTGCATGGGGCATCATATGGGGCCCAGTATTCTTTATGGAGCATTACATGGGGTATATTATTCTGTATGGAGCATTATATGGGGTCTATTATTCTATATTAAGCAATATATGGGGTTCATGGAGGACTATGTGGCACCCATAATACTGTATGGAGGACTATGTGGAGCCCATAATACTGTATGGAGGACTATGTGGTGCCCACAATTCGGTATGGAGGACTATGTGGTGCCCATAATACTGTAAGGAGAACTATGTGGCGCCCACAATACTGTATGGAGGACTATGTGGCGCCCATAATACTGTATGGAGGACTCTGTGGCGCCCATAATACTGTACGAAGGACTATATGCTGCCCATAATACTGTACGGAGGACTATGTGGCGCCCATAATTCTGTATGGAGGACTATGTGCTGCCCATAATACTGTATGGAGGACTATGTGCTGCCCATAATACTGTATAGAGGACTGTGGTGCCCATAATACTATATGGAGGACTGTGGTGCCCATAATACTGTATGGAGGACTATATGGTGCCCACAATACTGTATGGAGCACTATGTGGCGCCCATAATACTGTATGAAGGACTATATGCTGCCCATAATACTGTATGGAGGACTATGTGACGCCCATAATACTGTATGGAGGACTGTGGTGCCCATAATACTGTATGGAGGACTGTCATGATCCCAATGGCAGGGGATCACTAAAGGACAAGCACAGATACAAACAAGCTCTAGGGCGATGGAACCTGAGCTGACCGCGACCCTGAACCTAACACACAAATAAAAGTAGCCGGGGAACGTGCCTACGATGATCCTAGACGTCTCGCTCCAGCCGAAGATCTAACTTCCCCTATTAGAAGAAACACAGACCTCTCTTGCCTCCAGAGAAACACCCCACAGAAATAGCAGCCCCCCACATATAATGACGGTGAAATGAGAGGAAAGCACATACGCAGTATGAAAACAGTTTCAGCAAAATGAGGCCCGCTAAAGCTAGATAGCAGAGGATACAAAAGTGAACTGCGCGGTCAGCGAAAAACCCTTCAAAAAACCATCCTGAAATTACTTGAACTCATGTGCCAACTCATGGTACATGAGGAGCAATTTCAGCCCACTAGAGCAACCAGCAGCAAGAATCACATATCTGCAGGCTGGACTAAAAACCAAATAAAGCAAAACACCAAAACAGGAAAATACAAACTTAGCTTGACCAGAAGGTTCTAGGAGCAGGGAGCAGAGGTAACAAGACACACTGGATACATTGATAACCGGCGAGGAAATGCCAGCAAAGCCAGGTTAAATAGGAAACTCCCATATGCTGATGGAACAGGTGGAACCCAGAAACCCAGGAAAGACAAGTCACCCAGTACCATCAGTAACCACCAGAGGGAGCCCAAAAACAGAACTCACAACAGAGGACTATATGGTGCCCACAATACTGTATGGAGCACTATGTGGCGCCCATAATACTGTATGAAGGACTATATGCTGCCCATAATACTGTATGGAGGACTGTGGTGCCCATAATACTGTATGAAGGACTGTGGTGCCCATAATACTGTATGGAGGACTATATGGTGCCCACAATACTGTATGGAGCACTATGTGGCGCCCATAATACTGTACGGAGGACTATGTGGTGCCCATAATACTGTATGGAGGACTATGTGCTGCCCATATTACTGTATGGAGGACTATGTGGCACTCATAATACTGTATGGAGGACTATGTGGCACCCATAATTCTGTATGGAGGACTATGTGGTGTCCATAATACTGTATGGAGGACTATATATAAAATTTACAATAGATATCACTCATGCAATGTAAGAAGTAAGTGCCATCTTTGGCATTGTACTGTATCTATATTTCTCTACCATATCCGTGCATCATGAATCGTGGTATGTGTTAAAGAGGCCCACGAAGACCTGGGCCTGGCCTTGGGGTTAGGAATGAGGGTGTCTGATAGCTGGTTAAAAAAATGGAACAGCAGACCATTAAAGGGAACCTGTCACCCCTCCCCCACCACCCCCTCTCCAGGCATTTACTAAAAGAGCCAGCTTGTGCAGCAGTAATGCTGCATTCTGCATTCTTTTAGTTCGGGTCCCTGGCACTGATGAAAGAATTGGTTCTGAAATTTGTTCCTCATACTGTGAAATCGCCAGGGAGGCAGGTCTTTTCACCCGAATCCAGACGCCTCATAGCCATCAATCATGGCCTCTGCGCGCTGGGCGCCGCCTCCTCTTCCTTCATTGGCGTCCCTGGCGCTGCTTTTTTTTGGGGGGGGGCATGCGCAGTTGCGGTGCCCTCCGAACTTACAGTGTAGGCGCCGGGGACGCTGATGAAGAAAGAGACAGCGGTGCCCGGTGCGCAGAGGCCATGATTGACGGCTGCGAGGCGTCTGGATTTGGGGGGAAAGACCTGCCTCCCTGGCGATTTCACGGTATGAGTAACACATTTCAAGACCGATTCTTTCAGCAGTGCCAGGGACCTGAACTAAAAGAGCCACCTTGTCAGAATGCAGCATTTCTGCTGAACAAGGTGGCTCTTCTAGTTACAATTGCCTGGAGGGGTGACCGGTTCCCTTTAAGTAAGTGGGTGCACAGGCCTCCCAAGCAAATTATCTGTAATTTTGCCAAAAATATAGAAGTTAAAAAAGGAAGCAGCACTCCAATAGTTACCAAAAGTTGATGTGCAATTTATTTAGTCCACATGGCGAGGCGACGTTTCAACTGTAGAATGTAAGCCCAAGGGCAGGGTCCTCGCCCCTCTGTATCAGTCTGTAATTGTTAGTTTGTTTACTGTTAGGCTATGTTCACATTGGCGTTACGCCAATGTGTGTCGCTGTTGCGCCGGCGACGCAGCGGCGACGCGCCCCTATGTTTAACATAGGGGACGCGTGCGTTTTTAGGGTGGCGTTTTTCGACACTTGCGTCGTTTCCGACGCTAGCGTCGGACGCAAGAAAATGCAACAAGTTGCATTTTCTGTGCGTCCGATTTTGGTCAAAAAACGACGCACGCGTCGCAAAACACGCGCGTTTTTGCGCGCGTTTGCGCGCGTTTTTTCGTGCGTTGCGTCGCCGACGCAGGGCGGCGCAACGCTAGTGTGAACGTAGCCTAAGTGATGTCTGTAATTTGTATGTAACCCCTTCTCATGTACAGCACCATGGAATCAATGGTGCTATATAAATAAATAATTCACATGAGCCTTTCTCAAGCAGTGAAAAACATATGCTAACAAGTGTGTATATATAGGAGTAATTTAACAAAGTTCAATTAATACAATAATCATAAGTACATCATGATACAGTATTTTATTTTCTCCGTTGCCTCATTGGGGTACTCGGGTGTTGTGCTGCTGAAACTACAGTAGGAGGCTGACACTAAGTGAATTCAAAAAGATTAGCTCCTTCTCTGCAGTATACACCCACACGCTGGCTCCAGCCGAACCAGTTCATGCTTGGTGTCTGTAGGAGGCACATGGGTCTGGTCTTCAGACCACAATTTTTTTTATTTTTACTTTATTTTGTATTCTTATTCCTTTTAATGGATTACAGGGGGCGATGGATCCCTTCAGGGTTCAGATCTTCCAAAACAACAACAGTGTCACCTCCACATACCCCCTCCTGCACTGTTGAAAGGTATGCTTGAGATTTTTTTAGGGGAGACGGGTTCCTTCAGAGCATCGATCTCCCCACACCAACAGCAGACGGGAACATGGAGTGTCGCCTTCATGTACCCCCTTCTGCAGCAAGGCTTATTACAGCCGGACCAACAGCCCTGCTCCATGCTAGAGGAGTTAACCCCTAGGATGTCCAGAGGCACTTATGGCATCCGTGCGTCCCCCACTGCATCACCACTGACAAAGAGCGGTGATGATGATAATAATTTTATTTATATAGCGCCAACATATTCTGCAGCGCTTTACAAATTATAGAGGGGACTTGTACAGACAATAAAGAAAAAGAACCCAGCACTCAACTGATGCTTTAGTGCAATTTTAATCGTAGTAGTACCCAATAAACGTTTCGGTCCTTGAATGGACCTTCGTCAGTAACTACATGTGAAAACCAAAAACAAGTGTAAACAAAAATTACAGAAAATAAAGTTGCATACAAAATAAAGTATATACAAGGTATTTTGGAAAAGGACAATAGCATCGATACAAAACTCTGGTCAATCTATACATAGAGTATATGCTGGGGAGAAAATAACCCGAATATCTAGGCTGAATTATGTTCCACTCAGGATGAAATAAGGAGAGATACACCAGAAAAATGATAGTGGGAGAGGAGGTACATACCGTACTGTAGAATAATAGAATAGACCGTATGGTCATAGGGTACAAAAGAGCAGCGTCTGTAAGTGTAAGAAAGTCCCATAAAATTCCCATGGACCGGTAAGCACAGGGTGTCAGGGGATATAAGGTAAAACATACCTTATGTGTGAGTCAGATAGGAGCGGTACTGTGGGTGGATAATGGAAAAGAAATTACATACCGAAAAAAAAAAAAAAAAAAAAAAATTACATACCGCAAAAACCGGCCGATCAGAGAAACGCTCTAGTGCAGGGGATTTACCTGAGGAGACCGAGCTGGATGGTGGTGCTGTCAGACGCGGTGTTCTTATAAGAAAGGGGCGGGACAAGCCAGCTCCAACAGCCAATCAGCGGCTGGGTGGCTGATTGGCTGTTGGAGCTGGCTTGTCCCGCCCCTTTCTTATAAGATGGCGGCCGCACTTACTTCTGATCAGACTAGCGGTGGACACCGCGTCTGACAGCACCACCATCCAGCTCGGTCTCCTCAGGTAAATCCCCTGCACTAGAGCGTTTCTCTGATCGGCCGGTTTTTGCGGTATGTAATTTTTTTTTTTTTTATTTTTTTTTTTCGGTATGTAATTTCTTTTCCATTATCCACCCACAGTACCGCTCCTATCTGACTCACACATAAGGTATGTTTTACCTTATATCCCCTGACACCCTGTGCTTACCGGTCCATGGGAATTTTATGGGACTTTCTTACACTTACAGACGCTGCTCTTTTGTACCCTATGACCATACGGTCTATTCTATTATTCTACAGTACGGTATGTACCTCCTCTCCCACTATCATTTTTCTGGTGTATCTCTCCTTATTTCATCCTGAGTGGAACATAATTCAGCCTAGATATTCGGGTTATTTTCTCCCCAGCATATACTCTATGTATAGATTGACCAGAGTTTTGTATCGATGCTATTGTCCTTTTCCAAAATACCTTGTATATACTTTATTTTGTATGCAACTTTATTTTCTGTAATTTTTGTTTACACTTGTTTTTGGTTTCCACATGTAGTTACTGACGAAGGTCCATTGAAGGACCGAAACGTTTATTGGGTACTACTACGATTAAAATTGCACTAAAGCATCAGTTGAGTGCTGGGTTCTTTTTCTTTATAGTCTATGAAGGTGTGGGAACCTAACCTAGCACCATTCTTCTCCAGTAGTGCACACGGTTTTTGTATCTGACTATCTTGTACAGACAATAGACATTTATAGCATAACAGAAATCACAGTTCAAAATAGATACCAAGAGGAGTGAGGGCCCTGCTCGCAAGCTTACAAACTATGAGGAAAAGGGGAGACACGAGAGGTGGATGGTAACAATTGCTTTAGTTATTCGGACCAGCCATAGTGTAAGGCTCAGATGTTCATGTAAAGCTGCATGAACCAGATAACTGCCTAAGTATGTAGCAGTACAGACACAGAGGGCTAATAACTGCATAAAGTGTATGAGAACATGATACGAGGAACCTGATTATGTTTTTTTTTTTTTTTTATGATAGGCCACACAGGGATCGTTAGGTTAATGTGTTGAGGCGGTAGGCCAAATGAGTTTTTAGGGCACGCTTAAAACTGGGGGGATTGGGGATTAATCGTATTAACCTAGGTAGTGCATTCCAAAGAATCGGCGCAGCACGTGTAAAGTCTTGGAGACGGGAGTGGGAGGTTCTGGTTATTGAGGATGCTAACCTGAGGTCATTAGCGGAGCGGAGGGCACAGGTAGGGTGGTAGACTGAGACCAGAGAGGAGATGTAGGGTGGTGCTGAGCCATGGAGTGCTTTGTGGATGACGGTAGTAGTTTTGTACTGGATTCTGGAGTGGATGGGTAGCCAGTGTAATGACTGGCACAAGGTAGAGGCATCGGTGTAACGGTTGGTGAGGAATATGATCCTGGCTGCAGCATTCAGCACAGATTGGAGCAAGGAAAGTTTGGTAAGAGGGAGGCCGATTAGTAGAGAGTTACAATAGTCCAGACGAGAATGAATAAGTGATGGAAGGAGGCGGATGGTCCCTCTCCATCTCGCGGACAACGGGATGGTGGATGGAGGGTTCCCTGCACCCATCCACGCTGCAGCAGCTGACTTGCAGGCAGAGCAGTCTGAACTCTTCACTGTGGGTAAATGACCAGGTCAGGTTCGGCAGGAGAGTTCCTGTAGCACGCAGTAAGCGGTCCTCGCCCGTCGATAACCCTCCTGATGGTGCCCTGCTCCCCGTTCATTGTTATTTCCTCTCTTCCGGGTACATTCCAGCTGCTTTGGGCTGCAACCTGGAAGCCCCGACCACCTGCTTATGTCACACCAGTGTCTTCATCCACGCACTTGGTGCTTCTCATTCAGGGCTAGACCAGCCCTCTGGTATACCCGGTGGCCATTTTTTCTACACGTGTGGGGGACTCCGGACGTTACTGCTTCCGGTGCTTTCTCCCTGAGCTGCTCTCGGCGGACGTCTTTATCTTTCAGCCACCTTTTTTACTTGAGTGAACTGTTAAGGAGCGCAGGGCACAAGGAGGACCGTCCTCAAAGGGCCACATTACCAGGGTAAGATTTCAGCTGCAGTACACCCTTGGCCCTTCTCTGCAGTAATTCCCTTGGTTATTAGCCACGATTCTCCCTATTGAGACATATTGAGGTACACCATGTCACTCTCTAAGACATCCAAGAAGGCTAACAAAACAGTGTTTTCACCTCATGTACCACCTGCCAGACTTCATTGCCACGGGACAGAATACACCACTATGCAAGGCCTGTGATCCTGAATGCACTCAGGAGTCCTCCGCTGCTACTGATCCCAGTGTACCTAGTCCCCCTGCGTGGGCTTCGTCACTGTCGCTGTCAATAGCCTCATTGGCTTAAGCAATTGAGTCCCTCCAAGATCCCTCCACGGGTCGGGGCATTCCTCTGCCTGTCTTAGAAGGTTCCTCTCACTACACGGGAACCGTCGGCCAGCAGGGGCCGCTCTCAGTCACAGGTATCTAAAAAACAGACCCATAGCACGTCTCCCGGGCTCTCTCGAACCTTGGCATCCATCAGCTCTGTTTCTCATTCCCCCTCACCAGGGGTTTGCAGCGACCAGCGCTCTGAGTTCGAGTCTGACCGGTCTCTCGACCTGGACTCGCCAGAGCATCAGGTGACTGTGGATACTCTCATTGAGGCCATCAACCAGACTTTAAAGGTTGACGAGGACTCAACCTCTGTCCCGAACATCGCTGTGTCCTTCAAGAGGACCAAACGTCCTCACAGGATGTTTGACAACCATTCTGAGTTTCAGGACAAGGTTCAGCGGCATAGGGAGCGGCCGGACAAACGTTCACAGGACAGAAGCCTCTTGAGGCGAGATACCCTTTTTCATCAGATTTGCAGAAGGAATGGGCTGAATCCCCTCCAGTTGATCCACCTGTATCTCGCCTGGCCTCCAAAACCCTCCTATCCTTACCAGATGGATCCTCGATTAAGAATCCCACAGACCGTCAGAGAATCTTGCTCGCTCCGTTTTTGGAGCCTCAGGCTCTGCACTCTCCCCCTCTTTTGCCACGGCATGAGTTGCTAAAGTGATGGTCTCCTGGGCGGATACCCTGTCCAAAACCATTCAAGACAGTAACCTTCCCCCGGAGGCAGCGGATCTGGCCAATCAGATCTCCCTAGCCGGGGACTATTTGTGCATGGTTCACTGGATGTGGCTAACAGCGCTGCACTGGCAGCATCAAATGCCATCACCATCAGAAGGCCACTGTGGCTCATGGAATGGCGAGCAGACTCTGCGTCCAAAAAGTCCCCAACATCTCTGCCTTACCAGAATGGTCGTTTGTTTGGAGAGAAGCTAGATCAGCTTATCTCTGACTCAACAGGAGGGAAAAGTAAATTCCTTCCCCAGCATAAGACTAGGCGACCCTGTCGCCATCAGCAACAGACTCATTTCCGGTCCTTTTGCAGCAATCCTGGTTGGTCCATTACGACAGCCTCTTCTGGATCAGGGTGCTCTCTGCATAGGGACAGGGGTCCCCAGGTTTTGTATAAGCCCAACCAGTCGTGGAAGAGCCAACCCAAACAGTCCAGATCTAAGGGATCCAGGCTCTGCGCCAATGACTTGTGGCATTATCCGGATGACACCTGCAGAGTAGGTCGTCGTCTACTCCTGTTTCGTCATGCCTGGCTCTCTGTCGTTCACGACAAATGGGTCAGGGACCTGGTGTCCTCCGGATACAAAATAGAGTTTTCTTCTCGCCCTCTGGCACGGTTCTTCCCCTCTCGTCCCCCCCAAAACAAAGGCATGGGCACAGTCCTTTTACCGAGCCTTCGATTCTCTACGTCAAGACGGGGTCATTATTCCGGTCCCAGAAAACTAGAGGTTCTAGTGGTTCTACTCAAACCTAATTGTGGTTCTGAAAAAGGGTGGAACTTTGCGGCCCATCCTGGACCTGAAACTTCTAAACAAGTTTGTCAAGGTCCGGCACTTCAGGATTGAATCCATCGTTCTGTCATCACCTCGATGGAGAAGGGGGAATTCCGATCATCCATCAACATCCGGGATGCTTACCTCCATATCCCGATCTTTCCCCTCTCACCAGTAGTACCTGTGCTTCATTTTTGAGGAGCATTTCCAGTTCACAGCCTTGCCCTTTGGCCTTGCTACCCTTCCCAGAGTGTTCACGAAGGTCATAGCGGCTATCATGTTCATTCTGCACTCTCGGGGCATGGTCATTTTGCAATACTTAGACGGCCTTCTAATCAAGGGACCATCATTCCAAGGCTGTGCGGAGTGCGTTCGTATCACTTTGGATACACTTTCTCGCCGGGGCTGGATGATAAATTTAAACAAGTCTTCCCCCGTTCCAGCTCAGCAGATATTCTTTTTAGGGATGATCCTGGACACCTCCCAAGCGTTAGTGATTCTCTTTCGAGACAAGGTCTTAAGGTACCGTCACACTCAGTGACGCTGCTGCAACATAGACAACGAGCCGATCGCTGGAGCGTCGCTGTTTAGGTCGCTGTAGAGACGTCAAACACCGCAACTCCAGAACGATGCAGGAGCGATCTAGTGACGTAACGGCGACTCACTTATCGTTCTCGCTGGTTGTTAGCTCCATGTAAAACATTGCTGGCATCGTTGCTTTTGATGTCAAACATGACGATACATGCTGACCTGATGACGAAATAAAGTTCTGGACTTCTAGCTCCGACCAGCGATGGCACAGCGGGATCCAGATCGCTGCTGCGTGTCAAACACAACGAGATCGCTATCCATGATGCTGCAACGTCACGGATCATTGTCGTTCTCGTTGCAAAGTTGCTGAGTGTGATGGTACCTTTAGTCCTTCAAGAAGAAGCATGGGCACTGTCGCCCATCCCCCCTCATTCCATCCAATTCGGTATGGGGGTTCTGGGCAAAATGGTGGCAGCGATGGAAGCTGTTCCCTTCGCCCAGCTACACCTCCCTCCTCTGCAGCATGCACTTCTGGTGGCCTGGGACCGGAACCAGTTCTCCCTCAACTGGCTGTGCCGCTGGTCTCCGCGGGTGAAGCAGGCCGCCCAGGTGGTGGATGTTGTGGTCTTCCGTCAACGAGGAGAAATCCTTTCTTCCGGTTTAATGGCTGATGGTCACTACTGACGCCAGTCTTCTTGGCTGGGGGGCTGTCTTCCATCTCCACACTTCCCAGGGATGCTGGTCACCTCGGGATGCGTGACTTCCGATCAACGTACTGGAGATTCGGGCGATCCAGTTATCCCTGTGGCAGTTCCATCACCTTCTGGCGGGTCGTCCCATCTGAATACAATTGGCCCATGCCACAGCCGTGGCATATATCAACCATCAAGGGGGCACCAGCAGCAGAGCGGAAATGCGCAAGGTGGTTTGCATACTCCGCTGGGCCAACAGGAACCATTCCGTAATTTCAGGAGTTAACATCTTGGGTGTGGAAAACTGGGGGGGCAGACTTCCTCAGCTGTCAGGGTCTCACCTCAGTAGAGTGGGCACTTCATCCAGAGGTCTTTCAAAAGATCTGTCATCGCCAGCTGACTCCGGACATGGTTCTGATGGCTTCAAGATTAAACGTCACAGTGCCTGAGTTCATAGCTTGGTCTTCGGATCCAGAAGCCATTGGGGCGGATGCACTGGTTCGTCTGTGGGGTCAGTTTTGTCTTCCGTATGCATTTCCCCGCTTCCGTTACTTCCGAGGGTCATCAGGTAGATCAAGGCAGAGGGGGTTCCAGTGATTCTAGTCACTCCAGACTGTCCACACCGGGCATGGTACTCGGAGTTGGTGCAGCTCGTCATCAACGTTCCCTGGCGACTACCGGATAAACCAGATCTGCTATCCCAGAATCCAATTTGCCACCAGAGCTTGGGAGCCCTGTGTCTAATGGCTTGGTCATTGAATCCTGGGTCCTAACTCAAGCGGGTTCTCCCAACAGGTGGTTTGCAACATGATTAGTGCCCGGAAGCCTGCATCGGTACGCATCTATCACCGCACTTGGAAAGCATTTTTTCGCATGGTTCAGAGACCGCAGGTGTCCTCCTTCTCGTCTTCTCCGTCCCCACCATTTTGGAGTTCCTCCAGACCAGCCTGGATTCAGGCCTGGCGCTTAGCTCCCTCAAGAGTCAAATCTCCACCTTATCTGTTTTGTTCCAGCGCAGGATTGTTTCCAAACTGCAAGTGAGGACTTTCATTCAGGGGGTCTCCCATGTGGTACCCCCCTATAGAATGCCATTGGATGCCTGGGACCTTAACTTAGTCCTGGGAGTTCTAAAGGAGACTCTTTTCGAACCGCTGTAGGACGTCTCACTGACCAGCCTTTCTTGGAAGGTCACCTTTGTTGTCGCAGTGACGTCAATCAGGGGGGTCTCGGAGCTAGCCACCCTGTCCTGTCGAGCCTCTTTCCTAATTTTCCACCAGAACAAGGTGTTTCTCAGGCCATCCTCATCCTTCTTGCCCAAGGTGGTGTCTTCCTTCCACCTTAACAAGAATATTGCCTTGCCCTCGCTTTGTCCGGCACCAGTACACCGTGTTGCGAGGGCTCTTCACACTCTGGATCTGGTGAGAGCTCTCAGAAGGTACGTTTCACGGACGGCTTTCTTCTGTAAGTCGGACGCCTTATTCGTTCTTCCTGAGGGTCACAGGAAGGGACTAGCCGCTTCAAAGTCCACAATAGCCAGCTATACAAGAGTCCTACCGTGTCAGAGGCAATCCTATTTCAGCGGGGATTAAGGCACACTCCACTCGGTCGGTGGGCGCTTCTTAGGCCATTCGGCACCAGGCGTCAGCAGAACAGGTTTGCAAGGCTGCGACTTGGTCCAGTGTGCATACATTCTCGAAGCACTAAAATATTCACACTCATGCTTCCGCAGATGCTGGCTTGCACAGACGGATCTTGCAAGCAGTGGTAGGGCATCTCTACACAGTTGGTACTTTGGGTTTTGATCTGCTACGCCAGTTCCCCACCCAGGGATTGATTTAGGACGTCCCATGGTCCTGTGTCCCCCAATGAGGCGAAGGAGAAACAGGGATTTTGTGCACTCTCCGTAAAATCCTTTTCTCCAAGCCACTCATTGGGGGACACAGCACCCACCCTGTTAGCCTGATGACTTGTGCTTGATCTTTGCATTGACATGTTGTACCCTTATTTGATGTTTATGATCTCCTACTGCTTTGTCGCTGAACTGGTTCGCCTGGAGCCAGCGTGTGGGTGTATACTGCAGAGGAGGAGCTAATCTCTTTGTATTCACTTATGCTGCTGCCACTAGGAGGCTGGCACTAACACCCATGGTCCTGTGTCCCCCAATGAGTGGCTTGGAGAAAAGGATTTTACGGTGAGTACACAAAAATTTGCCTGTGACAAAGTGCCTAGTGATAATATTTAATTCCATCAGAAGTGCATATGGACAGACATCTGTCTGAGATGGTTTAGTAAATCCTGCATTGAGCGGGGGGGTTGGACACTATGACCCTGAAGGTCCCTTCCAACTCTAACATTATATTATTCTATGATAACATATTATATTGTTAGATTAATACATGTTACATTAATATCGGAATGACTCACCCAGGTGTGCATTGCTATAGTCCATGGACGTACATACCAATCTCTGCATCTATAGATTCCTATTGCTCACGTCTCAGCGCGTTATTGTCCAGTCAGTAAGTCAGTAGCTACACAGCCAACCAAAGCTCAGATGTGGCAGAATCTACCTGCTCATGCGTCTTAGAAAAGAATGGGAACTTATCCGCGCCATGTTTAATGTGTCATTTTGAAAGTACGTTACTGCGGCTGTTCGGTGTCCCGTAGCTAAAGTCTACATAGCTCATACTTTACCTTCACCAATACTACTATTATGCGGATTACAATGCTCTATTTTTAGCAGCATTTTAGGGATATGTTAAGGTTTAGTCAACCACTTTCTGACACATGACGTACTATCCCGTCAAGGTGGTATGGGCCCGTATGACCACCGACGGGATAGTAAGTCATCACCGATCAGCGCGGCCGATCGGGGCCAGGTGTCACCTGACTATCACAGCTAACATCCAGCACTATGTGCCAGGAGCGGTCACGGACCACTCCTGGTACATTAACCCCCAGAACACTGTGATCAAACATGATCGCAGCATTCCGGCGGCATAGGGAAGCATCGCGCAGGGAGGGGGCTCCCTGCTTCCCTGAGACCCTTAGAGCAACGCAATATGATCTCATTGCTCCGAGGGTCTCCTCCGTCCTCCCTGCAGGCCCCGGATCCAAAATGGCCACGGGGCTCCTTCCGGGTCCTGCAGGGAGGTGGCTTGCAAGCGCCTGCTTGGAGCAGGCGCCAGCAAGCCTCCTGCAGTGCCTGTCAGATCGCTGATCTGACACAGTGAACTGAAAGTGTCAGATCAGTGAACTGACACTATACTGTGATGAACCCCCCCCCCACCAAGGACAAAGTAAACAAGTAAAAAAAAAAAAAAAAAATACATATGTAAAAAAAAAAAAAAAAAAATCCTAAATAAAGAAATATATATATATATATATATATATATATATATATTGTTCCAATGAATACATTTCTTTAAAAAAAAGCAAAAAACAATAAAAGTACATATTTAGTATCGCCGCGTCCGTAACGACCTGACCTATACAACTGTCCCACTAGTTAACCCCTTCAGTGAGCACCGTAAAAAAAGAGGCAAAAAACGCTTTATTATCATACAGCCGATCAAAATGTGGAACAACACGAGATCAAAAGAGGGATGTAAAAAACAAGGTACCGCTGAAAACGTCATCTTATCCCGCAAAAAACGAGCCACCATACAGCATCATCAGCGAAAAAATAAAAAAGTTATAGTCCTCAGAATAAAGCGATGCAAATGATTTTTTTATATAAAACAGTTTTTATCGTATAAAGGCGCCAAAACATAAAAAATGATATAAATGAGGTATCGATGTAATCGTACTGACCCGAAAAATAAAACTGCCTTATCAATTTTACCAAACGTGGAACGGTATAATTGAATTGCTGATTTTTGGTCATTTTGCCTCACAAAAATAGGAATAAAAAGCAATACAAAAACGTCACGTGCCCGAAAATGGTACCAATAAAAACGTCAACTCATCCCGCAAAAAAACAAGACCTCACATGACTCTGTGGGCCAAAATATGGAAAAATTATAGCTCTCAAAATGTGGAGACGCAAAAACTATTTTTTTTTGCAATAAAAAGCTTCTTTTAGAGTGTGGCAGCTGCCAATCATAAAAATCCGCTAAAAAAACCCGCTATAAATAGTAAATCAAGTCCCCCTTCATCACCCCCTTAGTTAGGGAAAAATAATAAAATTAAAAAAAAGCATTTATTTCCATTTTCCCTTTAGGGTTAGGGATGAGGCTAAAATTAGGCATAGGGTTTGGATTACATTTACGGTTGGGATAAGGGTTAGGGGTGTGTCAGGGTTAGGGGTGTGGTTAGGCTTATGGTTTGGATTAGGGTTAGGGGTGTGTTAGAGTTAGGGGTGTGGTTAGGGTTGGGATTAGGGTTAGGGATGTGTTGGGGTTAGGGGTATGGTTGGGATTAGGGTTAGGGGCGTGTTTGGGTTAGGGGTGTGGTTAGGGTTGGGGCTAAATTTAGGGTTAGGGATGGGGCTAAAATTAGGGATAGGGTTTGGATTACATTTACGGTTGGGATAAGGGTTAGGGGTGTGTCAGGGTTAGGGGTGTGGTTAGGGTTATGGTTGGGATTAGGGTTAGGGGTGTGTTGGAGTTAGGGGTGTGGTTAGGGTTGGGATTAGGGTTAGAGGTGTGTTGGGGTTAGGGGTATGGTTGGGATTAGGGTTAGGGGCGTGTTTGGGTTAGGGGTGTGGTTAGGGCTATGGTTGGGGTTAGGGGTGTGTTTGGGTTAGGGTTTGAGTTAGAATTGGGGGGGTTTCCACTGTTTAGGCACATCAGGAGCTCTCCAAACGCGACATGGCGTCCGATCTCAATTCCAGCCAATTTTGCATTGAAAAGTCAAACTGTGCTCCTTCCCTTCCGAGCTCTGCGATGTGCCCAAACAGTGGTTTACCCCACATATGGGGTATCAACATACTCAGGACAAATTGCACAACAACTTTTGGGGTCCAATTTCTTCTGTTACCCTTGGGAAAATAAAAAATTGGCAGCGAAAAGATCATTTTTGTGAAAAAATATGATTTTTTATTTTTACAGCTCTGCGTTATAAACTTCTGTGAAGCACTTGGTGGGTCAAAGTGCTCACCACACATCTAGATAAGTTCCTTTAGAAGGTCTACTTTCCAAAATGGTGTCACTTGTGGGGGGTTTCAATGTTTAGGGACATCAGGGGCTCTCCCAATTCGACATGGCGTCCTATCTCAATTCCAGTCAATTTTGCATTGAAAAGTCAAACGGCGCAGCCTTCCGAGCTCTGCCATGCGCTCAAACAGTGGTTTACCCCCACATATTGGGTATCAGCGTACTCAGGACAAATTGTACAACAACTTTTGCGGTCCAATTTCTCCTGTTACCCTTGGTAAAATAAAAGAAATTGGAGCTGAAGTAAATTTTTTGTGAAGAAAAGTTAAATGTTCATTTTTTGTTAAACATTCCAAAAAGTCCTGTGAAACACCTAATGGGTTAATAAACTTTTTGAATGTGGTTTTGAGCACCTTGAGGGGTGCAGTTTTTAGAATGGTGTCACACTTGGGTATTTTCTATCATATAGACCCCTCAAAGTGACTTCAAATGTGATGTGGTCCCTAAAAAATATGGTGTTGTAAAAATGAGAAATTGCTGGTCAACTTTTAACCCCTATAACTCCCTAACAAAAAAAAAAATTTGGTTCCAAAATTGTGCTGATGTAAAGTAGACATGTGGGAAATGCTACTTAAGTATTTTGTGTGATATATCACTGTGATTTAAGGGCATAAAAATTCAAAGTTGGAAAATTGCGAAATTTTCAACATTTTCGCCAAATTTCCGTTTTGTTTTACAAATAAATGCAAGTCTTATCGAAGAAATTTTACCACTATCATGAAGTACAATATGTCACGAGAAAACAATGTCAGAATCATCAGGATCAGTTGAAGCATTCCAGAGTTATAACCTCATAAAGGACAGTGGTCAGAATTGCAATAACTGGCCCGGTCATTAAAATGCAAACCACCCTCGGGGTAAAGGGGTTAAGGCCATTATATATTCTACTAGCTATTGAACCCATTCTACGCCCGGGTGGCGAGCATTTATATTGGTATATGGTCTCCATCCTGGTATGTGCTGCTCCATCCTGCGTCCCCATCCTGTCATGTGCTGCTCCATCCTGCGTCCCCATCCTGTCATGTGCTGCTCCATCCTGCGCCCCCATTCTGTCATGTGCTACTCCATCCTGCATCCCCATCCTGTCATGTGCTGCTCCCATCCTGCTCCCCCGTTCTGTCATGTACTGCTCCCATCCTGCACCCCGTTCTGTCATGTGCTGCTCCCATCCTGCACCTCCATTCTGTCATTTGCTGCTCCCATCCTGCGCCCCCGTTCTGTCATGTGCTGCTCCCCCGTTCTGTCATGTGCTGCTCCCATCCTGCACCCCCGTTCTGTCATGTGCTGCTCCCATCCTGCACCTCCATTCTGTCATTTGCTGCTCCCATCCTGCGCTCCCGTTCTGTCATGTGCTGCTCCCATCCTGCGCCCCCGTTCTGTCATTTGCTGCTCCCATCCTGCGCCCCCGTTCTGCCATGTGCTGCTGCCATCCTGCACCCCCGTTCTGTCATGTGCTGCTCCCATTCTGCGCCCCCGTTCTGTCATGTGCTGCTCCCTTCCTGCGGCACCGTTCTTTAATTTGCTGCTCCCATCCATATGCCCCATATGCTGCTCCATAAGATTCTCCATAGTATATGCCCCGTATCAGGTGGCGTAAGTAACAAATAGCTGTGGCATGAAGTGCCACAGCCTCATGCAACAGCAATTTGTTACTTGCGCCACCTGATTCCTTTCCGCCGCCATTTTCTTGGTCCTCCTGCTGGCGGAATCGGCGCCTGCGCAGTCCGCGCATTCCGGCGCCATTTTGTTGAAGACACACCTGCAGTGTGTCTTCAAGAAAATGGCGCCGGCAGTGTGTCTTCAAGAAAATGGCGCCGGAAACCGCGGACTGCGCAGGCGCCGATTCCGGCAGCAGGACCAAGAAAATGGCGGCGGAAAGGAATCAGGTGGCGTAAATAACAAATTGCTGTGGCATGAAGTGCCACAGCTTCATGCCACAGCAATTTGTTACTTACGCCATTCCTTTCCGCCCATTTTCTTCGTCCTCCTGCTGCCGGAATCGGCGCCTGCGCAGTCCGCGCTTTCCGGTGCCATTTTCTTGAAGACACACCTGCAGTGGAGCCGGAGTGTGTCTTCAAGAAAATGGCGCCGGAAAGCGCGGACTGCGCAGGCGCCGATTCCTGCTGCCAGAATCGGCGCCTGCGCAGTCCGTGCTTTCCGGCGCCATTTTCTTGAAGACACACCTGCAGTGGAGCCGGAGTGTGTCTTCAAGAAAATGGTGCCGGAAAGCGCAGACTGCGCAGGCTCCTGCGCAGTCTACGCTTTCCGGCGCCATTTTCTTGAAGACACACTCCGGCTCCTCTGCCTGTGACTGGTCAGAGGGCGGCGCCGGCGCGCATTAAGCGTGTCATCGCGCCCTCTGAACTGTCACAGCAGAGGAGCCGGGAGACGGAGCCGCACGCAGCGCTGGAACGGGGAAAGGTGAATATTCTTACCCTCCTGGCGGTCCCTGACTCTCCGGTGGAGATCGTGGTATGCGTTCAGTGCTTACGCATACCGCGATCTCCTGGGAGCGTTACTCTGTGGGGGCCAGACTGCGCCGGCGCTTGTGCCTGCGCAGTCTATAAAGGCTTCGGACAGAGTGACGCTCCCAGCGTTATATTATAGATGTTTAGAGAAGAACATTTCCTTTTAGGTGGTCATAGTATTTTTTAAAATTATTTATAAATAAACACTAAAGGGGTATTGTGGGAATAGGGACAATGGCAGCTCACCCTTACCCCTGGCATTCCGAACAGACCCCGATGTGCAGTTACTTTCGGATACCAATGGTACTGGGGGGTTGGGGGCAAAAAATACTTTTCGGTTATCTGTGCCTCAGCCAGTGTGACCATAAAGGTAAACCTGATAAACCTAAATATAACCACATCCTGCAGGCATCATATTCAAATTCATTTAAGCAGTATTATTTATTTATTTGATATTGGCTGACAAATTAAAGTGAAGTGACAAACGATTATTTACCAAATAATTTTTTACAACAAAAAAATGAAAGTAATTTTCTTAGTATAGCAATACAACTTCCCAGATGAGTACATATTCACAAACTAAAATGTTTCTATACAAATGCATAAAGCATAGGCAACAAACAAGGAGAATTGGAACTACGAACGCAGGAAAAGAAATATGTCGTCATTGGAATCACTGAAACTAAAATTAGGGTGCTCCAGCTGGTGCAGAAGGTTGAATGAAGTCTTTCTCTAAATTTTCATCTAGGTATTGCATTAGTACTTTCAATTCCGGTTCAGAAAGATTTTAAATTCGCCCAAACGGAATGGATGCTCTAGGAAGCAATTCAATGGGACAAATGTAAGAACAATGAGGAGGCATTTGATCGGCTTTCTTCTTACCGCAGACCTCACTGAAATGTTGGTACTGAGGTGGTAGTTATCATCATTCTTATAATAAATCTCGGAAACTTGAATTTGTTTGAAAACAGATAAATTAGTATGGCAATTGTTTTTATAGTACTCGGAGAGAAAGGTAATGGTCCTCGATGCCCAGTTGATAGATGGGTTATGGATAGTGTTGAGCGATACCTTCAGATATTCGAAAGTATTGGTATCGGATTGGATCGGCCGATACCGATACCCGATACCAATGCAAGTCAATGGGAGAAAAATATCGGAATTAAAATAAACCCTTTATTTCCTTGTAGCCTAATTCCACATGAAGTAAAACAACTAAGAATAACGTAGAATGTATCGGAGGAGGTGGAGGGGACATTAAAGGTATAGAGGTTTAGCCCATTCAAATGGAATAGCAGGAATTATACATTTTTTAAGACGTTCGGAGTTACAAAGATTTTGACTATGTTTAGATTTGTTAGATTTTGTTAGATATTTATGTTTCTCTACTTCCATGCTCTGCACGTTTTTTTTACTTCTACCACACTTTCTTCTTCATCATCCTCAGCAGCAGCATCTTTTTCATCAACTTCTTCTCCACCTTATTCATCTTCTTCTTCCTATTATTCTTTTTTTTTAAATCTTCATATTCTTCTCATTCAACTCTTCTTCTTCTTCTTCATATTCAACTTCATAATCTCCTTCATATTCTTCTTCTTCATCAAATTCTTATGTGTGACAGGCATTCCTGTAGTTGTTATCTATCAAAGTTTGAAGATTACAACTTCCGTTCTGCCTGTCACAAAAGATTTAAAACTGGATTTGTCCGCGGTCAGTTTGGCCTGCAGCAGCAGGTTTTATCCAGGGGCACCACGAGGAGGAAAGGACTCACCCCCATACACTGCTTAGTCGTCTTCTGCTTATAATTTATATAATATCTTTTGCTCTGATTTTTAGTCTTGTGCTTAATGTTCTGCTTTTTGTTCTGCAGCTTCTTGTTCTTTTGCTTTTCGGTCTTCAGGGTCGTCAATCATGCTTAGGCTCTTGAACTTGGAACTGTAGCAGGAGGTACAAGAAGGCCGAGGAACTGCCGAGAACCAGCTGACAGTACTGGAACCCAGATGGCTACCCGAAGGTAGAAGAGCCAATGGCACGACCGAGGACCAGCTGACGGTGCTGGAACCCGGTTACTAAGCAGGAGGTACCCGTGCTACAAAGCACTACCAAGGACTGCCTGACGATGGCGGAACTCGGATACCCAGAAGGAGGCACCTAAGCCAAAGGCTCTGCCCGGAACCAGCTGACGGTACTGGAACCAGGATGGGGAGCAGAAGGTACAAGAGCAAAAGACACTGCCGAGAACCAGCTGACGGTACTGGAATCCAGATGGCTACCCGAAGGTAGAAGAGCCAATGGCACGACCGAGGACCAGCTGACGGTGCTGGAACCCGGTTACTAAGCAGGAGGTACCCGTGCTACAAAGCACTACCAAGGACCGCCTGACGATGGCGGAACTCAGATACCCAGAAGGAGGCACCTAAGCCAAAGGCTCTGCCCGGAACCAGCTGACGGTGCTGGAACCAGGATGTGGAGCAGAAGGTCCACAGGAGTAGAAATAATAGCTAGGCCGCGAGGCTGCCGCAGTTACCGAACACCAACAGTCCTACAGGGGGAGCTTGTCCTATTGGCACTACAGAACCAGCCTTGATTGCCACTTCCCGCAGCCCACATAGGAAGCTCCTAAACTGGAGGCACCATGGAGTCGGCTAACCCGACCGCAACACGACAGGACAACATATTGGAGTCTAAGTGACCTTGACACTACCCGGAACCAGCTGACGGTGCTGGAACCAGGTTGGGCAGGAGGGAGCACCCGTGCCAAAGAGACTTCTGAGCAGCAACTGGCGGTGTTGGAGACCAGGGATTGCATGACAAACAGAGTGTAGGCAGAGGCCTAATTGGAGCAAGATGAAAGGGAAACTTTAACCCCCCAGGCGTTAGTAACTAAAAGAACCAACTTGTGCAGCACTAACACTGCACAAGGAAAAGGTGGCTCTTTTAAATTATGCTCCTTGCACACGCTGAACTAAACACTTATAAAATGTATCCCCTGACACCATGAAACCGTCCCGGAGGTGGGACTTTCCTTCGCAATGAGACGCAGCACAGCCGGCATTCATACCCCTTTGGCGCCAGGCGCCGCCTCCCCAGCGTTGTTTGAATCTGTCACAGAGCCCGCGCTGTTGTGTTAAAACTTGGCCATGCGCAGTTAGCGCTGCCCATCTTCTGACATCTTTTGGTGTCAGGATGACTGCGCCTGTGCGGCCGCGCAGCCCGAGATCCCGCCACGCAGTGGCTTCTAATTTAGTCACACTGTGGGGCTGTGATTCATGGGCATGCGCAGTGCATATCTTTGCCTCTCACTCCTCTACATCCGCCTTCTTCAGAGTGTGTGGCGTCAGCTGATCAGTAATCACATGCCACGGCCGTGAGGCCGCACAGTCAGAGGAAGGCGGAAGGAGATGATAGAGAGGCGATTGGCGAAGAAATGCACAGCGCATTCCCATGAATCCCAGCCCCGCAGTGTGAGTAAATCAGAAGACACTGCGGGGCTGGGATTCATGGCCTTGCGCAGTGCCTGTCTTCGCAACTCACTCATCTCCTTACTCCTTCCTCAGAGTGGGCGGCGTCAGCTGATCCCAAATCACATGCCACGGCCGTGACGCCGCACAGTCAGAGGAAGGCGGAAGGAGATGATAGAGAGGCGATTGGCGAAGATATGCACAGCGCATTCGAATGAATCCCAGCCACGCAGTGTGAGTAAATCGGAAGACACTGCGTGACGGGATCCCGTGCTGCGTGGCCGCACAGGCGCAGTCATCCTGATGCCAAAAAGATGTCAGAAGATGGGCAGCGCTAACTGCGCATAACCAAGGTTTAACACAACAGCGCGGGCTCTGTGACAGATTCAAACAACGCTGAGGCGCCAAAGGGGTATGAATGCAGGCTGTGCTGCGTCTCATTGCGAAGGAAAGTCCCACCACTGGGACGGTTGCACAGTATGAGGGGACACATATTTTATAAGTGTTAAGTGCAGCGTCTGCACGGAGCATAACTAAAAGACCCACCTGTTCCTTGTGCAGCATTACTGCTGCACAAGGTGGCTCTTAGAGTTACAAACGCCTGAGTGGGGGGGACAGGTTCCCTTTAATTGCTGTTATTGTGCCAGCGTGGCGGTCGCATGACACGTTGCCGGATACACAGCAGGGGAGCAGCTAGTGTTACTGAACCCCACTAACAGATTGGCGAGGTGTTTGGCTCTGTGCAAACAGCACTTCCGGGCAGCAACCAGCGTTGTTGGAGCCCAGGTACAGCAGGAGAAGCAGAGTGTAGGCCGAAGCCTGCACTGGTGGCATTTGAATGTGTTATTGTGCCAGCGTGTGGTGGTCGCATGACACGTTGCTGGATACACAGTAGGGGAGCAGCAGGCGTTACTGAACCCCACTAACACATTGGCGAGGTGTTTGGCTCTGTGCAAACAGCACTTCCAGGCACCAACCAGCGTTGTTGGAGCCCAGGTACAGCAGGAGGAGCAGAGTGTAGGCCGAGGCCTAATTGGATCAAGTTTAAAGTGAACCTTTAACCCCCCCATGCGTTAGCAACTGAAAGAGGCAACTTGTGCAGCACTAATGGTGCACAAGGACAAGGTGGTTCTTTTCATTATGCTCCTTGCCCACGGTGAACTAAACACTTATAAAATGTGTCCCCTGATACCGTTACACCGTCCCACAGGTGGTAATTTCCGTCGTGATGAGACGCAGCACAGCCGGCATTCACACCCCCATGGCGTCGGGCGCCGCCTCATCAGCGTTGCTTGAATCTGTCATGGAGCCCACGCTGTTATGTTAAATCCTGGCCATGCGCAGTTAGCGCTGCCCGTCTTCTAACATCATTTGGTATCATGCTAACTGTGCCTGTGCGGCCGCACCGCTCGAGAAACCGGCTTGCAGTGTCTTCTGATTTAGTCCCACTGCAGGGCTGGAATTCCTGGGCATGCGCAGTGCATATCTTTGCCTCTCACTACTCTCCATCAGTCTTCTTCAGAGTGTGTGGCGTCATGGCCGTGGCATGTGAAGGTGGAGGGAGAAGAGGGAGAGGTGAAGATATGCACTGTGCATGCCCAGGAATCCCAGCCCCACAGTATGACAAAATCAGAAGACACTGCGGGCTTTGATCTCTGGCAGCGCGCCTGCACAGGCACAGTCAGCATGACATCAAATGATGAGATGGGCTGCGCTAACTGTGCATGCCCAAGGTTAAACATAACAGCGCAGGCTCCGGGACAGATGCAAACAACGCTGAGGAGATGGCGCTCGGCACCATGGTGGTATGAATGCTGGCTGTGCTACGTCTCATAGCAAAGGAAAGTCCCACCTACGGGACGGTGTCACGGTATGAGGGGACACATATTTTATAAGTGTTAAGTGCAGCATGTGCAAGAAGCAGAACTAAAGGAGCCACCTGTTCCTTGTGCAGCATTTGTGCTATACAACAGGGGTGTCAAACTGCATTCCTCGAGAGCCTCAAACCATGTGTGTTTTCAAGATTTCCTTAGCATTGCACAAGGTGCTGGAATCATTCTCTGCAGGTGATTAAATTATCACCTGTGCAATGCAAGGAAATCCTGAAAACATGACCTGTTTGCAGCCCTCGAGGAATGCAGTTTGACACCCCTGCTATACAAGGTGGCTCTTTCAGTTACAGACGCCTGGAGGGGGGGACACGTTCCCTTTAATTGCTGTTGTAGTGCCAGCGTGGCGGTCGCTGGACACGTTGCTGGATACACAGCAGGGGATCAGCGGACGTTACTGAAACCCAATAACACTGGGTCATGTGTTGTCTGTGCAGCCGGCACTTCTGGGCAGCAACTGGCGGTGTTGGAGCCCAGGGATTAAAGTTCAGGTGGTTGAAACATGAACACAGCTGGAGACCTGGATAGTGTTGGCAACCAATTATTTAATCGGTAAGAGGAGTGGCAAATTCCTGTGAGATCCAGGCCTTGTTCATTTTCAAAAAAGTAAGCCGGTCAACGTTATCGGATGATAGTCGCATGCGACGGTCTGTTAGTACACCACCTGCAGCACTAAATACGCGTTCCGATAATACACTGGCAGCAGGGCAAGCCAGCACCTCCAATGCATACTGGCTAAGCTCTGGCCATGTATCCAGCTTAGAGACCCAAAATTTGAAGGGAGAAGAGCCGTCTGGGAGTACGCTGAGAGTGCAAGACATGTAGTCTGTCACCATCTGACGGAAACGGGGCCTCCTGCTGACTGGATCCGTCACCGTCAGAGATGGTGTAGACATTTGTGGTGGGCACACAAAACTTTGCCACTGTTGGAACAGACTGGTCTTGGCTTCTGTTGGGCCACTGCTCCTGCTACCTCTTTGTGCAGAGATTCCTCCACTGCCTCTACGCACAGAGCTGCTTTGTAAAGCACTAGCAGGCGCAGCACTTCTCTCGATTGGACTGGAGAAGATGATGGACTGCACCAGTGTGTCTTGGTACAGACGTATTTGACGCTCCCGCTGCAACGGTGGTATAAGGGTTTGCATATTGGCCCTGTAGCGCGGGTCGAGGAGGGTGTACACCCAATAATCAGCCGTGGTAAGAATGTGGGTGATGCGGCGGTCGTTTCTCAGGCACTGCAGCATGAAATCAACCATGTACTGCAGACTGCCAACTGGCCAAGAAACACTGCCCCCTGCTTGAGGCGTGATGTCTGCCTGCTCTGCATCACCCCACCCTCGCTCTACATACTGACTACTGGAGATTTGTGTAACTCCCTCCTCTGGAAAGATGTATTCCTCCTCCATTGACTCCTCACCAAAGGGCCCCTGCCTATTCCTTTGTGAGGAACCACGTCGCGCAAACTGTCCAGAAGCCGATGGCATTTCTGACTCCTCATCCTCAACCTCTTCCACCAACTCATGCCTTAGCGCTTGCAGGGTTCTTTCAAGCAGGCAGATAAGGGGGACAGTCATGCTGACTAGTGCATCATCTGCACTCGCCATCCACGTGGATTCATCAAAGGCCCGCAAAACCTGGCAGATGTCCTTCATAGTGGCCCACTCAGTGGTTGTGAAGTCAGAACAGCGTGCACTGCGACTTCTTTGCGACTGATGCAGCTGGTACTCCATTACTGCTGGCTGCTGCTCACACAACCGCTCCAACATATGTAACGTGGAATTCCACCTGGTGGGGAGGTCACATATGATGCGATGTTCCGGAAGACGGAATCGGCGCTGCAGAGTTGCAATGCGCGATCTGGCCATGCTGGAACGCCGCAAGTGAGCACACTCTAGGCGGACCTTGTGCAGCAGTGCATCAAGATCCAGATATTCCCTCAGAAAACTCTGCACAACTAAATTGAGCACATGTGCCAGACATGGGATGTGAGTGAGGTTGCCAAGGGCCAAAGCTGCCACCAGATTTCGGCCATTGTCACACACTACCATGCCTGTCTGGAGATTCGCTGACGCAAACCACTTGTCGCTCTCAGAATTGATGGCATTCCAGCGCTCCTGCGCTGTGTGGCTTCAATTCCCAAAAGAAATTAATTTAAGTACGGCCTGTTGACATTTGGCCACAGCTGTGCTCATATCAGTTGTAACAGGTAAGCGTTCACGGGTCAAGGTGGAGGTAGACCGTGACGGCTCCTGCAGCGATGATTCTGGGGAACTGGAATATGAGGAGGAGTCAATGTGCACAGACTGGATTCCTGCAATCCTTGGCGTTGGCAGTACACGTACAGCGCCACTCGCCATGTCTGTACCCGGCTCCACAACATTGACCCAATGGGCAGTGAGGGAAAGGTATCGTCCCTGTCCATGGTGACTGGTCCACGCATCGGTGGTGAGGTGGACCTTGCTACTAACGGCGTTTAGTAGCGCATGTTTGATGTTTGCCTCCACATGCTTTTGCAGGGCAGGGACGGCTTGCCTGCTGAAATAAAAGCGGCTGGGCACATTGTATTGTGGGACTGCCAATGCCATCAAGTTACGGAAGCTGTCAGTCTCCACCAGCCTGAATGAGAGCATTTCCAGTGACAGAAGTTTGGCAATGCCTGCATTCAGAGCCTGTGCTAGTGGGTGGTTTGCCGAGAATGTCCGCCTTTTCTCCCATACCTGTGCTACTGATGGCTGTAGACTGGGCAGGGAGTGTGAGGATGACTGGGAACGTGGTGCTGTGGGTGGAATTATACTGGGTCTCTGGACAACAGTGCCAGAGGTTCTTCCATGGTGATCCTGTGAGGAAGCTGAACCAGCAGTGTGTGAGTTGGAGGAAGAGGCAACAACACGAGCTGAAGAGGTGGTAGGTGCCGCTGTACGTTGGCCTAGGTCTTCAGTGTGTTTTTGTAACTCCACCGCGTGCTTGTTCCGCACATGTTTCCACATGTTTGAGGTATTGAGGTTGCTGACATTTTTACCTCGTTTGATTTTCTGACTACACAGCTTGCATTTGACAAAGCAAATGTCATCTGCAACTGTGTCAAAAAAGGACCAGGCAGTGCAAGTCTTGGGAGCGCCCGCTTTGGATTTTGGAAGAGGCATGCTCCTAATGGGTGCCGAAATGGAGGCTCCAGGCGCCGCAGTCTTCCCCCTCCCTCTCCCAGCCGTTCAGGGAATCTCTTCCTCAGAGCTGCTCCCACCACCTTCCTGGTCCTCACGCCATGATGGGTCGAGGACCTCATCATCTACGCTACCCTCTGCCACCAACTGCTTCTCCTGGGTAGTCTCGGCAGCACAGTACGCCCCAGAAACTGGCACCTGGGTCTCCTCATCTGATGCGTACTGAGAAGTGGTAACTGGAGGCACTGTCCCACCCGCCTCTTCTGATTCAGAGAGACAAAGCAGTTGCGCATCACTGCATACAGCCTCTTCTTCTGATTCTCGAATGCTGCTTGGCTGGCCCCCTGTTTCCAAGCCAAGAGATTCAGAGAACAGAAGTAGAGATGGCTCCTGTCCTGGGCTCTCTGACTGCCTGGGCAATTATGCAGGTGGTGAAGAGACAGGTGGTTGCTCTTCAGTGCTCTGTGCCTGAGAGGATGTGGCACTAATTGAAGTTGATGCGTTAGCTGCCATCCATCCGACAACGGCTTCAATTTGTTCGTCCCGCAGCAGCGGGGTACGGCGAGCTCCGACAAAGCTGCGCATGAAGGTCTGCTCCCTACTGAAACTGGGGGATGAGTCACCGGTACCCGCAGCTGGCACAGAATCCCCACATCCTCTCCCTGCTCCACGCCCACGTGCCTTACTCCCTGCCTTCTTCATCGTGATAGACTGAGTGATAAAGATAGGCAGAAAAGTACTAACGACTTAGTGTGCTTATTCCTGAACAGCTGCTAACTGGCATAAGAAACACTTATTTTAGGGAGTGTGGACTAGACTTTATTATGCACTTATGTGGCCTACACAACAGTAAAGTGGAGTGTTTGGTGAACTTTGGGTTTGTTTTGCAGAACAGACACTACAGAGTGAGTGCAGTACTTGCACACAGACCGTGCAGACAGCCGTGAACGGCGCTGCAAGGCAAAGGAAAGCTCCTCTATCTAATCCTATATAGTGTTTTTCCACAATCTAGCGTGATACGTATGGAAAGACACTAATAGGATATTATTGAAAAAAAGGTGCAGCTGGCTGCACGAATTACAATTTAGGACAATGGATTCAGCAGTATGAGGCAGTGACGCACTGAGCTGAACACAACCGGCTGTGGCTGCGGACAGACTACAGAGTGAGCTGCACTCACACAGACCGTGCAGACAGCCGCGAACGGCGCTGCAAGGCCAAACAAAGCTCCTCTATGTAATCCAATATAGTGATTTTCCACAATCTAGCAGGATACAGATGGAAAGCCACTAATATAGGATATATTTGAAAAAATGTGTAGCAGGCTGCACTAATTGCAAAAAAAAAAAAAGGATTTAGCAATATGAGGCAGTGAAGCACCCTGAGCTGACCACAACCGGCTATGGCTATGGACAGACAGCAGAGTGAGCTGCACTCACACACAGACCTTGCAGACAGCTGTGAACAGCGCTGCAAGGCAAAAGCAAGGTGAACACACAGCGGTTGCTAATTTAGCCTGGATGAAGCACAATTAAGCAAATCGCAATCTCTAAACTGGCCCTCAGTCAGAACACAGCGTCCTGTCCCTAACTGAATTCACAGCAGAGTGATCGCAAAATGGCGGGGGCGACTTTTAAAGGGCGTCGTGACATCATTTCAGCAGCCAATCACAGCCATGCCAGTAGTTACATGCCCAGCATGCAGAACAGGATGTGCCCACACTTCAAATCATTCCTCATTGGCTGATTCATAAAAACCCGGGAGTTTGCATGATGGGAATTTCTGATTCCGGTTTCCGATACACTGAAAGTATCGGAACTCAGTATTGGAATTCCGATACCGCGAATATCGGCCGATACCCGATACTTGCAGTATCGGAATGCTCAACACTAATTATGGATTGAAAACCAAGGGATTCCTAGAATCACTGGAAATTTTGGAGAGGAATTTGATGGAAACTAACAGCTTCACGATGATTCAGTTCAATACAAAATTAAAGTTTTCAAGTTCAATTGTCTCGTGAATAGTGTTGAGCGATACCTTCCGATATCCAGAAGTATCGGTATCGGATTGGATCGGCCGATATCCAAAAAATATCGGATATCGCCGATACCGATACCAATGCAAGTCAATGGGACACAAATATCGGAATGTAAATAAGCCCTTTCTGTCCTTCTACATCCTGTTCTGCAGGGGGGGGGAAGAGTGTGGGCGGGGCATGAACGGACACTGTGCATGTCTGTGTGTGCGGGCGGGGTCTGTGCGGGCCTGCCGGTGACCTGTACGGGCCTCTCGGGGGTCTGTGCGGGCCTGCCGGGGCTCTGTGCGGGCTGCCGGGGCTCTGTGCCTGTGTGCAGGCATCGTCCGATGGGACTACAAGTCCCATTGGACGATGCCTACTACAGTGACAGTGATTGACACATTAGCCAATGATGTGACAGTAGTAGTTCCATCATCCGGCTGTGTTGAATGAAAAAAAAAAAACATACATTCTACATACATACATACATGCTACATACATACATATATGCTACATACAGTATATTCACATATTACATACAGTATATACATACAGACATACAGTACATTAAACAGAGTTCATACTCACCATTACTTGTCACTTTGTTCCCCGAAGCCAGTGTCATCTGTAAAAAAATATGAAAATAACAAACAACCAATATACTCCCTGTCCCCAGAAATCCACGAGTGTCCCAGGACGATCTCCCGTGGAGAACGGCAGCATCAGCTCATGCGACCGCTCTCTAGGGGCTCCAGGAACATAATGACGGGAGGAAGGTATCCTTCCGCACTGTATTCCTCCATCGCTGTATAAAAAAAATAGTCCCTAGTTTCACTTTTGGCATTGCTGTGTGAGAAATTTTCCCATGCAGCAATTGCCATAAAGTGAGACTTTGTCCTAAGGTAACCTCAGTGATGCACTGCTGGAGCCATTGTCTCCTGTCAGTGTCACTGAGGGTCCTATAGAGCAGTGACATCATCCGATGTCACTGTTCTATAAGGGAGATCGTCGTGGGACACTCGTTATTAATTGGACTACGGCGGACAGGTAGTATACGGTTTATTATTTTACGTTTTTTTTGCAGGTGCTGAAGTATGGTAAGTATGGTTAAATGAAGAATATTAAAATACTTTTTTCCTAATGTGTGTGTTTTATTAACCCTTTACTAGTATTGGATTAATAATGGATAGGCGTCTTATTGACGCCTCTCCGTTATTAACCCGGCTTAATGTCACCTTACAATAGCAAGGTGACATTAACCCCTTATTACCCCCTATCCCACAGCTACACAGGAGTGGGAAGAGAGGGGCTAAGTGCCGGAATTGGCGCATCTTACAGATGCGCCATTTCTGGGGAGGTTGCGGACTGGTATTTGTAGCCGAGGGGGGGCCAATATCCATGGCCCCTCTCTAGGCTATGAATATCCTTTTTTTTTTTTTATTCAACGCTCATTAAGGCCTTTCACACTTGCGTCGGTACGGGTCCGTCTATAGATATATTTATAGATACATATATCTATAGATACATAGATGTATCTATCCATATATCTGGCTGCTTTCACACATCAGGTTTTTGCAGTCAGGCACAATCCGGCGAGTTTTGAAAAAACTGATCTGGCGGAAAAAAAATGGATTCGGAGGAAAAAAACGGAACCAGCGGAAAAAAAAGGATCCGGAAGAAAAAAACTAATCTGGCAGAAAAAAACGGATACAGCGGAAAAAGACGGATCCTGCAGAAAAAACGGATCGGTGGAAAAAACGGATCCAGTGGAAAAAAAACGGATCCGTCGGAAAAAACATCCAGTTTTTTCAAAACTCACCGGATTGTGCCCGACGGCAAAAACCTTGTGTGTGAAAGCAGCCAGATATATGGATAGATACACCTATGTATCTATAGATATATCTATCTATAAATATATCTATAGATAGATATATACATATATAATAGAAAGGCCGATGTTTCTAAGGCTACTTTCACACTTGCGTTTTTAGCAATCACCGTTTTGTGGAAAAAACGGATCGTGCAAATGTGCTCGCAGGATGTTTTTTACCCATAGACTTGTATTAGCGACGGATAGTCACACGTCACATCCGTTGTGCAACGGATCCGTCATGTTTTGGCAAACATCAAGTGAACGTTCAAGTGAACGTTTTTTTGTCCGTCGCGTCCGCCATTTTATACCACGCATGCGCTGCCGAAACTCCGCCCCCTCCTCCCCAGACTTCAGAATGGGCAGCGCATGCGTTGAAAAACTGCATTCGCTGCCCACGTCGTGCACAAATTTCACAACTTTCACGTGTGTCGGTACATTGGCCCGACGCATAGCGACGGACCCGTACCGACGCAAGTGTGAAAGAGGCCTTAATGAGCGTCGAATTTTCAAAAAAAAAAAAATGAAAAAAAAAAAACGGCATGGGCTCCCGCGCAATTTTCTGCGCCAGAGAGGGAAAGCCGACGGCCGAGGAAGCAATATCTGTAGCCTGCTATGAATATCAGCCCGCAGCTGTCTGCGTAGCCTGCACAGAGCCCCGGCACACACGCACAGAGCCTCGCACGCCGCAGGTAATCCCCGCACGCCGCACAAAGCCCCGGCACACGCACAAAGCCCCGCACGCCGCAGAGTGCCGCACAGAGCCCCCGGCACGCCGCACAGACTCCTCCACGGTCACGCACAGACCCCGCCCGCACACACATGCAGTCTCCGCCCACACTCCATTATAGTGTATCATTGCACTATAGGAACTTCCAATTCTGGTATCAGATATCGCAAAAGTATCGGAACTCGGTATCGGAATTCCGATGCAGCGAATATCGGCCGATACCCGATATTTGCAGTATCGGAATGCTCAACACTACTCGTAACAGGTCTAGAAGACAAAGGTGATCCATCCACAGTTTTTTTAATCTATTGGCATGGATTTAGTCCTTCTTACTATGTTATTATCAAGTGTAAATTGTAAGTCCATAAAATTTTCTCCTGTTCCAGAATCTAACATGGCAGAGCATTGTATTTTTTGGCTCCCAATTATGACCTGTATGGGAATGACAAAATGAAACGATGGTGATTGCTCTTTGTCTTAGGCTACGTTCACATTTGCGGCGCAGCCGTGGCAACGCACGTGCCATGCGCCCCTATATTTAACATGGGGGCGCATGGACATGCGTTGCATTTGCGTTTGGCAACGCATGCGTCGCTGCAGCGCATGCGTCAGGGCGCAGGGAACGCTGCATGATGCAGTTTTTCCTGCGCCCAAAACCATGTAAAAAGCGACGCATGCGTCGCAAAACGCGTTTGTGCATGCGTTCATATTTGCGTTGCGTCGCCGACGCAGCGCCACACAATGCAAATGTGAACGTAGCCTTAATCCTGCATTGCAAATAAGATGGCCTGCATAACCGGATCTGGCTGTTCAAAAAGGTCTAAATAGCTTTCAGTTTTGGCATTTGTGAAAGCTATGGTCCTTTTATTAGGACAGCTGATGATAAAATGTCCAGTGCCCCCCACAATAGAGGCATACATTTTCTGTATGTTGACTCTCCTTTTCTACTACAGAGAGGTTTATGAATTACATCAATTTGCATAGACTCAGGCACACTTTCCATTTCCTGTTGGTGTTTTAAGGCTGATTGAGTAAAGGAGTAGTTAGGGTTGTTTCCAAATACTCGCAGTCTTTCCTTTCTTCGTTCAATGAGTCTCTGATCAATTCAGATGCATAGTTGAATAATGTCCTCTAAATTATCAGAGGTCTCAACCCATGCAAGTCCATCCTCAATTAGCTTTGATAATCCTCATTGAAATTGACTCCTCTGGGCAGCTAAATTCCATGTGGTGTCTGCCACCCAGCGGTGGAATTCTGAGGTATATTCAGCTACAGAGCGCTGCCTTTCAGGTAGGTTATGCAATTTGGTTTCAGCTGTAGCACATCAATTTGTGTCATCAAACACTTGATCAGGGGTGTCAAAATGCATTCGAGGGCCGCAAACCATGCGTGTTTTCAAGATTTCCTTATCTTTGCACAACATGCTGTAATCATTGTGTGTAGGTGATTAAACTCTCACATGTGCAGTACAAGGAAATCCTGAAAACATGACCTGTTTGCAGCCCTTGAGGATTGCAGTTTGACACCCCTGCACTTGATCCATAGCAGCGATGAAAGAAACTAAGTAATCTAAGAGGTCAGAGTTCTTTTCCACATAAGGTGAGGTCCATGCCAGAGCCTCATCAGTCAAGAGATTAATGATGAAAAGAACCTTTTCCTATCATTGGTAAATGGAGAAGGGTGCATCTGGAAATAAACATGACATTAAGGATTCCACGATAATGATAATCCCCATTGAATTTTGCATGCAGCGGTATGCATGCGTTTGATTCTGAGCCCGAGTTGCGCAAATCCAGAAGTTTCCTCTGCAACTAAGTAATTACCTTTTGCTGACCCAACACCTGTGTTTGCAACTTTAAATTTTTTCTTAGTATGTGGCACCAAAATTCTGAAGTCCAGCAACTTGTTGACTAAGTTGGACAGCAACAGACTACATTTTGTGTGCAAGATTATTCTGTTAATGACTGACCTGAGTTGGAGTAGTGATATTGCAACCACTAGGGGCAGCACTGGCTGGTAGCATAGTCCGGATATAGCCAGAGGTCGGTACATGGAGCAGCGGTGTAGTTGGAAGGATAAGCAGGAATCGTAGTCAGGATATATCCAGAAGTCGGTACACGGAGCAACAATAGGATCTCGATGATAAGCAGCAGGTGGGAAGAAGCTAGACTAAAGGCTGAGAGCTCAATGATCTCACAATGAAGGAAGTGCAGTGCGAGGTTTAAGTAGGGTGCTCAATCAAGAGATCACAGGGTAAGCCAATCAGGATTTGGGGTGGAGAGATCAGGAACTCAGGTTGGGGACAACAGGAACACCACAGGTACCTTGTATCTGATTTAGTAAGGAACTGTCCAGCAAACTGAATAGCTCAGAGGGAAGAGCTGCCGCCTGGTGCACAAGCAGGGTCGCCATCAGGGCACCGTATGGGGCCCGGTGGGCAGAGGGGGCCCGCACCGTCTCATCTGCTCACCTGGCCCCCCCTACAGGCGCTGCGGCAAGCTATTGACATGCGGGCCCGCGCATGTCGGAGGCTGGCAGCTGACTTGAGCCGCAGCGCGCATTTCACCGGCGTCTGACGTCATTGTCAGCCGCCGGCGATGCGCGCTTCACCTGCGTGGAGGGAGTGAGCTTCGCCCGCCGCAGGAGCGCGGCCAGGTAAGAACTCGTGCTTTTTGGGTTTTTTTTTTTTTTAGAGCGGCGAACCAGGGGACCCCGGGGCAGGGATGCTGGACACGCTGGGGCAGGGCTGCTGGACACGCTGGGGCAGGGCTGCTGGACACGCTGGGGCAGGGATGCTGGACACGCTGGGGCAGGGATGCTGGACACGCTGGGGCAGAATGAAAGACATGGGGGCATGATTGGAGACAGATCTTGCAGGATCATGGGGCAGGATGGATAGATGGAGACGGGTGGGGCAGGATGGGGAGATCAGATGGGGCAGGATGGGGAGATCACTATTATATACTACGTGGCTGCTATATACGTGGCTGTGCTATATACTACGTGGCTGTGCTAAGCGTGACGTACATACATACATATTCTAGAATACCCGATGCGTTAGAATCGGGCCACTGTCTGCTCTAGTGTCTTTCATAAAATACTATTTTGGGAACTCTATGGAAAAAACAGAAACCCAGAATTAAACTTGAAACCTTGCAAAGAGGAGAGAATAATGGGGGCCTAGCAGTTCCAAACACTTCGTTATACTTCATAGCCTCACAGCTACAGCAGTTTCATGGCTGAGGTACAACTGACCACTTACAGTTGCGCTCAAAAGTTTACATACCCCAGCAGAATTTTTGCTTTCTTGGCTTTTTTTTTCCAGAGAATATGAAAGATAACACCAAAACGGTTTCTTGACTCATGGTTAGTGGTTGGGTGAAGCCATTTATTGTCAAACTACTGTGTTTTCTCTTTTTAAATCATAATGACGACCCAAAACATCCAAATGACCCTAATCAAAAGTTCACATACCCTGGCGATTTTGGCCTGATAACATGCACAGAAGTTGTCACAAATGGGTATGAATAGCTACTAAAGGTAACATCCTCACCTGTGACCTGTTTGCTTGTAATCAGTGTGTGTGCATAAAAGCTGAGTTTCTGGGATCCAGACAGACACTTGCATCTTTCATCCAGCCACTGGCATTTCTGGATTGTGAGTCATGGGGAAAGCAAAAGAATTGTCAACGGATCTACGGAAAAAGGTAGTTGAACTGTATTAAACAGGAAAGGGATACAAAAAGATATCCAAGGAATTCATAATGCCAGTCAGCAGCGTTCAAACTGGGATTAACAAATGGAAAATCAGGGACTCAAAACAAAACCACGGTCAGGTAGGCCAACAAAAATGTTGTCCACAAATGCCAGGGAAATTGTTCGGGATGCAAACAAAAACCCACAAACCACATCAACTGAAACACTGGACTCTGAAAACTAGTGGTGTACAGTTTAAAGATGCTCAATAAGGAGACACTTGAAGAAAAATGGGCTGCATGGTTGAGTCGCAAGAAAGCCATTACTGCACTAATGCCAAAAAGTATCTTGTCTACAATACGCAAAACAGCACAGAGACAAGCCTCAAATGTTCTAGAACAAGGTAATTTAGAGTGATGAGACCAAAATTTAACTTTTTGGCCACAACCATAAATGTTAGAGAGGAGAGAGGTCAACCAGGCCTATGATGAAAGTAACACCATTGCTACTGTAAAGCACAGAGGTGGATCGCTGATGTTTCGGGGATGTGTGAGCTACAAAAGGCACAGGAAACTTGGTCAAAGTTGAAGGAAAGATGAATGCGGCACATTTTCCGCAAATACTGGAGACAAATTTGCAATCAGCCTGGAAGCTGCACATGGGATATACTTGGATGTTCCAACATGAGAACAATCCAAAACACAAGGCCAAGTCAACCTGTCATTGGCTACAGCAGAACAAAGTGAAGGTTCTGGAGTGGACATCTCAGTCTCCTGACCTCAATATCATTGAGCGACTCTGGGGAGATCTCAAGCATGCAGTTCATGCTAGAGAGCCCAGGAATTTACAGAAACTGGAGGCTTTTTGCCAAGAGTGGGCAGCTTTACAATCTGAGAAAATTTAAGAACCTCATCCACAACTACCACAAAAGACTTCAAGCTGTCATCGATGTTAGAGGGTGCAATACATATTAAGAAAAGGGGTAGGTGAACTTTTGATCAAGGTCATTTGGATGTTTTGGGTTGTCATTTTGATTTAAAAATGGAAGCCAGTAGTTTGACAATAAATGGCTTCACTCAACTACTAACCAGAAAATGTTGGTATTCATATTCTCTGAAAAAAGCGAAGAAAGGAAAAATTCTGCCGGGGTATGTAAACTTTTGAGCACAACTGTATATCAAGATAAGCATCCCATGTTGGTCAGAGCAAAGTGGGGAGAGGATCTCGGCCCCATATCTGAAGAACAATGGAATGAAATACAAGAAACAACACCTATACTATTTATCAGAGTCACAAAGAATGTCCCAAATTTTCCATATCCACAGGGTATGTAAGACACCTAATATATTGATTAAAATTGGGGCTCGGACTGAAAACTCATGTCCGAGATACGGTATGAATGCTATGGGAATGTGTTGATATAGGCCAATACTGGGTGGGGGTGACCTCTCTGATTAAACGAGTATTCGGGAAACAGATACAACCTGATCCTAGGGTGTGCATACTGGGCCTTCTGGGGCTGGGAGTAGATTTAAGATCCCATGTGACTACGGCCATTCTGAAAATACGGTTTCTGGCCAGGAAATTGTTAACATTGCACTGGTTAGACCATAATCACCCAACATTGGAGGAAATAAATGTTAAAATTAATAATACCATATACCTGGAACATTAAAAGGAACTTAAAAAAAAAAGTTTATTAACCCCTTTACCCCCAAGGGTGGTTTGCACGTTAATGACCAGGCCAATTTTTACAATTCTGACCACTGTCCCTTTATGAGGTTATAACTCCGAAACGCTTCAACGGATCCTGGTGATTCTGACATTGTTTTCTCGTGACATATTGTACTTCATGATAGTGGTAAAATTTCTTTGATAGTACCTGCGTTTATTTGTGAAAAAAACGGAAATTTGGCGAAAATTTTGAAAATTTCGCAATTTTCAAACTTTGAATTTTTATGCAATTAAATCACAGAGATATGTCACACAAAATACTTAATAAGTAACATTTCCCACATGTCTCCTTTACATCAGCATAATTTTGGAACCAATTTTTTTTTTTGTTAGGGAGTTATAAGGGTTAAAAGTTGACCAGCAATTTCTCATTTTTACAACACCATTTTTTTTTAGGGACCACGTCTCATTTGAAGTCATTTTGAGGGGTCTATATGATAGAAAATGCCCAAGTGTGACACCATTCTAAAAACTGCACCCCTCAAGGTGCTCAAAACCACATTCAAGAAGTTTATTAACCCTTCAGGTGTTTAATAGGAATTTTTGGAATGTTTAAATAAAAATGAACATTTAACTTTTTTACACAAAAAATTTACTTCAGCTCCAATTTGTTTTATTTTACCAAGGGTAACAGGAGAAATTGGACCCAAAAAGTTGTTGTCCAATTTGTCCTGAGTACGCTGATACCCCATATGTGGCAGTAAACCACTGTTTGGGCGCATGGGAGAGCTCGGAAGGGAAGGAGCGCTATTTGACTTTTCAATGCAAAATTGACAGGAATTGAGATGGGACGCCATGTTGCGTTTGGAGAGCCCCTAATGTACCTAAACAGTAGAAACCCCCCACAAGTGACACCATTTTGGAAAGTAGACCCCCTAAGGAACTCATCTTGATGTGTTGTGAGAGCTTTGAACCCCCATGTATTTCACTACAGTTTATAACGCAGAGCCATGCAAATAAAAAATATTTTTTTTTCCACAAAAATTATATTTTAGCCCCCAGTTTTGTATTTTTCCAAGGTTAGCAGGAGAAATTGGACCCTAAATGTTGTTGTCCAATTTGTCCTGAGTACGCTGATACCCGATATGTGGGGGGGAACCACCGTTTGGGCGCATGGGAGGGCTCGGAAGGGAAGGAGCATCATTTGGAATGCAGACTTAGATGGATTGGTCTGCAGGCGTCACATTGCGTTTGCAGAGCCCCTACTGTACCTAAACAGTAGAAACCCCCCACAAGTGACCCCATATTGGAAACTAGACCCCTCAATGAACTTATCTAGATGTGTTGTGAGAACTTTGAACCCCCAAGTGTTTCACTACAGTTTATAACGCAGAGCCGTGAAAATAAAAAATCTTTTTGTTTTCCCACAAAAATTATTTTTTAGCCCCCAGTTTTGTATTTTCCCAAGGGTAACAGGAGAAATTGGTCCACAAAAGTTGTTGTCCAATTTGTCCTGAGTACGCTGATACCCCATATGTTGGGGTAAACCCCTGTTTGGGCACACAGGAGAGCTCGGAAGGGAAGGAGCACTGTTTTACTTTTTCAACGCAGAATTGGCTGGAATTGAGATCGGACGCCATGTCGTGTTTGGAGAGCCCCTGATGTGCCGAAACAGTGGAAACCCCCCAATTATAACTGAAACCCTAATCTAAACACACCCCTAACCCTAATTCCAACGGTAACCCTAACCACACCTCTAACCCTGACACACCCCTAACCCTAATCCCAACCCTATTCCCAACTGTAAATGTAATCTAAACCCTAACCCTAACTTTAGCCCCAACCCTAACTGTAGCCCCAACCCTAACCCTAATCCTAGCCCTAACCCTAGCCCTAATGGGAAAATGGAAATAAATACATTTTTTTTTATTTTTCCCTAACTAAGGGGGTGATGAAGGGGGGTTTGATTTACTTTTATAGCGAGTTTTTTAGCGGATTTTTATGATTGGCAGCCGTCACACACTGAAAGACCCTTTTTATTGCAAAAAATATTTTTTGCAATACCACATTTTGAGAGCTATAATTTTTCCATATTTTGGTCCACAGAGTCATGTGAGGTCTTGTTTTTTGCGGGACGAGTTGACGTTTTTATTGAAAACATTTTTGGGCACGTGACATTTTTTTATCGCTTTTTATTCCGATTTTTGTGAGGAAGAATGACCAAAAGCCAGCTATTCATGAATTTCTATTGGGGGAGGCGTTTATACCGTTCCGCGTTTGGTAAAATTGATAAATCAGTTTTATTCTTCGGGTCAGTACGATTACAGCGATACCTCATTTATATCATTTTTTTATGGTTTGGTGCTTTTATACGATAAAAACTATTTTACAGAAAAAATAATTATTTTTGCATCGCTTTATTCTCAGGACTATAACTTTTTTATTTTTTTGCTGATGATGCTGTATGGCGGCTTTTTTTGCGGGACAATATGACGCTTTCAGCGGTACCATGGTTATTTATATCTGTCCTTTTGATCGCGTGTTATTCCACTTTTTGTTCGGCGGTATGATAATAAAGCGTTGTTTTTTGCCTCGTTTTTTTTTTTTTTCTCTTACGGTGTTTACTGAAGGGGTTAACTAGTGGGCCAGTTTTATAGGTCGGGCCGTTACGGACGCGGCGATACTAAATATGTGTACTTTTATTGTTTTTTTTTTTTTTATTTAGATGAAGAAATGTATTTATGGGAATAATATATATTTTTTTTTTTTCATTATTTTGGAATATTTTTTTTTATTTTTTTTACACATTTGGAAATTTTTTTTTTTACTTTGTCCCAGGGGGGGACATCACAGATCAGTGATCTGACAGTTTGCACAGCACTCTGTCAGATCACTGATCTGATAGGAGTGCAGGCTGCTTCACAGTGCCTGCTCTGAGCAGGCTCTGTGAAGCCACCTCCCTCCCTGCAGGACCCGGATCCGCGGCCATCTTGGATCCGGGGCTCTAGCAGGGAGGGAGGTGAGGAGACCCTCGCAGCAACGCGATCACATCGCGTTGCTGCGGGGGGCTCAGGGAAGCCCGCAGGGAGCCCCCTCCCTGCGCGGTGCTTCCCTGCACCGCCGGCACATCGCGATCATCTTTGATCGCGGTGTGCCAGGGGTTAATGTGCCGGGGGCGGTCCGTGACCGCTCCTGGCACATAGTGTCGGATGTCAGCTGCGATAAGCAGCTGACACCCGGCCGCGCTCCCCCCGTGAGCGCGGCTGATCGGCTATGACGTACTATCCCGTCCAGGGTCAGATAAGCCCAGGGCACCTCGACGGGATAGTACGTCTAAGGTCACAGAGGGGTTAATATATGGGAATGGTGGCTGGTCACCCCTGAGGTGGCATCTATGGACCCACTTAGAATAACTGTACTAGACAGGTTGGCTATTTTGGCTTTTTAAATATTGTATGTTGAGGACACATAGCATCAATTATTTTCTGTTCGTTAACATGTTGTTAGTAAGCATACAACCAATACTAGTTTTGGCATTATCGCCTTATTTAATAACGCATCATTCTTTGGGAAAATCTTCATTTGGACAAAATTGATAACATTGTTTGGCATGGACTACCTTGGCAGGTATAGGACTACTTTAAGGGTTAAATTTGTTTTGAGTTCATTGTGTTTGTACTATAATGTATGTCATGGTTTATAAAATCAAATAAAAATGATCTGATCGCTGAGGAGTAAGGCCCCTTAATGACAGTCGTTAAGTGTTCCAGTTTCATTAAAACGCTATAGGCGCAAAGGACAGAATTAAAATGATGTATTTTCGCCTGCAGTCAACCCTGTGAATACAGATCAGTCGCCCAACTGCTGAAAGCCGTAAAAAGCCTTAATAGTTACAGAATTATTAAAAATTAATAAGAACAAAATGACATTTGTTTCAAAGAATTTTATTTGAGAGCTTCTTTACAAAGATACTTGAAATATGAAAGTTGTTGGATAGAAATATTAAGCAGTCTTGTCAAACACACTAAATTAACAAAAAATAAATTTCAGAGCTCACAGAGCTTAAAGAGCAAAAAAGATTATATGCAGCCAAGCAAAATGTCAATGCATTCCTCGACAGGCTTTTAACACAAACGCTTACATTTCCTGCCTGGGAACATTTCTGAGATTTTGTTTGGTATAGAAGAAATACCAGAACTATGTACAAAATAAATTTCACAGATACATAAAATGTAATCATTTGAGACTTAAACTGCAGTTCTTTACTTTTACTCGTTTACTAACTGAGACACATGTTAAAGCACTTTTTTTTTTTACTTTTGTAACAGGTTTCGTGATTTGTACTTTTATCCTCAACACAATAACAGTTCAGGTATTTATTTCATTGCCCTTTAATTTTAGCTGTCCTATTTCCTTTTGGACAGTAAGGCAGCACAGCAAATTAACAGATTGAATGCAGTTTAGCCAATACACTGCATTAAGGTTTTAGATTTGTACACAAAAATACAGTACACCCATTCCCTTCCAACTGCATCTAAATAAAAGAATCCCTACAACACACTTTTTGAGAAGTATAGTATATCCTATGTACAAAATAGTCTGGGTCAGAATCATCGACGAACAGGAAACAGAAGCTGAGTAGATGTCATGGAATCCGGGAAGAGGCTGTGATAAGTTGGAAGAGGGACGTATGCAGCAGTAATCATCTTACCTATGGAGAAAAAAAAATTGATCAATTTAAGTAACTTACAAGTTTAACTACTTCTAACATTGACGAGCAACTTAACTTACCAGCAAACCACCTTCCATGCAAAGCATTTACTGCTGCAATTGCAGATGTGATGGTTGGACATTTAACATAAACATTACCCTGTAAAGTGAGTGGGAAAGGTTAATGAAGAAATTCTTAGGACAATGCGAAACCACTTACAGGCAAGACGCTGAATTACTACACCAAGCTATGAATGCACCTTGTGTTGCAAGTTTAAAAAAATGCGAACTAGGAACAATAGCATCAATGTGCAAAAAAAACAACAAAAAAAAACAAAAAAAAAAACAACTAAAACATTACTCCCATGTGAGTAAAAGGCTGAGGAGATTAAATTTCATTATTTTACATTAATGTCCTTGGTTATTGGGGTTTTTAAGATAGCGCAACAGGTGCTCCTTTTGTGCTCTCGCACGAACTCCTATAACCAAGGACATTAATAGGTCAGAAATGCCAACGAAAATGAACGCCTAAGAAAGAAGTCCAGCGCTACCATCAGTCTGTAAAAAATTATTCCATTTCATTAGCAATCCACTAAAATAAGAAAAAAGTGAATAAAAAAAACTCAAGCGTTTTAAGCTGAACTGCCCTTCACGACATGCGCCGAACTAGTACGGCGCATGTCGTGTCTCCCCCTTTGATGTGGGCTCATCAAAGTCGCGACATGTCAGCTGTTTTATACAGCTGACATGTGCGCGCAATAGCGGCAGCTGAAATTGCGATCCACCTGCTGCTATTAACTAGTTAAATGCCGCTGTCCTTTAACTACCGCTTCCGGCCATCGGGCCGGAAATGCACGCATTGCCGACCCCTGTCATGTGATCGGGGGTCAGCGATGCATCGGCTTAACAACCAGAGGTCTCCTTGAGAACTCTATGGTTGTTGATGCCGGATTGCTGTGAGAACCACCCTGTGGTCGGCGATCATAGCAATGCAGGGATTCAGCTACATAGGAGTGACCTGAGCATTGCTTACATGTAGCAGAGCCAACCAGGCTATGCCAGCTTTTGGAGGCTATTGAAGAATGGCAAAAGTAAAAAAAAAAATAAAAAAAAAAAAAATAAAAGTTTAAACCATCCCCCAGTCGCCGCATTCAAAATAAAATAAAATAAAAAAAAATCAAACACATTTGGTATCGCCGAGTTCAGAATCGCCCGATCTATCAATAAAAAAATAATAAAAGATAATAAAATAAAAAAATTCAAAACGCCAGAATTACGTTTTTTTTTGTCACCGCGACAAGGCATTAAAATACAATAACGGGCGATTAAAAGAACGTATCTGCACAAAAGTGGTATCAATAAAAACGTCAGCTTGGAACACAAAAAATAAGCCCTCACCAGACCCAAGATCCCAAAAATGGAAACCCTACGGGTATCAGAAAATTGCGCAATTTTTTCCCCCCACCACTTAAGATAAAAAAATAACCTAGACATGTTTGGTGTCTATTAACTTGTAATGATGTGGAGAATCACAATGGCAGGTCAGTTTTAGCATTTAGTGAACCTAGTAAAAAAGCCAAACAAAACACAAGTGTGGGATTGCACTTTTTTTGCAATTTCACCACACGTGGAATTTTTTTCCTGTTTTCTAGTACAAGACTTGGTAAAACCAATGGTGTTGTTCAAAAGTACAACTCGTCCCGCAAAAAATAAGCCCTCACATCACCATATTGACGGAAATATAAAAAAAGTTATGGCTCTGGAAAGGAGGGGAGCAAAAAACGAAAACGCAAAAACGAAAATGGGCTGCGTCTTGAAGGTGTTAAATCATAGCATTTACTAACTTTTACTTGAATTTTAATGGATTACTAATAAAAGATTACTTTTTAACCGATGGATGCTTGTGCTGGACTTCTTACCCGTTTGTGCTGACTGCCAGCTGGACACAGAACTGTCCATTCAATACATACTGCACGGTCAACAAACTATTGGCAGCGCCGGTATGCTTTTGTCTTTTCCTATTACAAAATGACCACCATTATAAGTGTTCACACACAAATTATTTTCTAAAGTCAGGAACTTACTTGTGGTGAACTCTTATCTACATAAATATGAACAACTCCTCCATGTTTGTTGCATTCTTCAATTACATCATCTTTTATCTCAGTGTCCCAACCTGGCTCATCTTCCCTAAAAAAACAAGAACGTGTAACAAAAGGTTTTAGGCTGGGGTTAGACTAGTATTGCCATCCGTGAGCTATGTCTGTATGACATTGGTTTTTATACATAAACATTTTAGAATGTACATAAACTGTTTTACATATTAATGTAAATATATCCATCTGCAATTTTTTTTTGTTGTCTATAGACTTTAAACTTCAATATGAGAGTCCCATCCAGAATGCAGAAGAGAAAATGCAGTGAGATTATATAATGTTAATACATATTCTTTTTTTCATTCCGTCTGTGTACTATATTTTTCAGATTATGGTCAAACTGTGGAATCTAATGATTTTCTAAAATAAAGAGTGTATTATACAGTATATTAGTAAAACTAACATGCAAAACCTCTGCTTCAGTGGACACACCTGAGTAATATAAAGCAAAGTTACTTACTGTTGTGGGTTAAACATGTTTGACAGCTGGAAGCATTGTGTGGCAAGTGGCTGAGTAGCCGCAGCAGGGATTGGTAAAGTGGATGACGTCAATGAGATGGCAGCAGCAGAAGCGGCGGCAGCAGCAAGGGCTGTAAAGTACAAAATGTTATGTTTTTTTACAGAGCACATAAAAATTGCAATAAATTAAATTCTTAAACGATAAACGGTGTGAACACCCTTTTGATATGCAACATGCTAACAGACTTATAGACTGAGCAAAACAATCTCCAGAAAGTCTCCTTCAATGCAAATACTGACAAGGAAGGGTACTTTCACACTAGCGTTTTTTGTAAATCCGTCACAATGCGTCGTTTTGCAGAAAAAAACGCATCCTGCAAAAGTGCTTGCAGGATGCGTTTTTTCCCCATAGACTTCTATTGGCGACGCATTTGCGACGGATTTGCACACTTCGCATCCGTCTTGCGACGGATGCGTCGTGCTTTGGCGGACCGTCGGGGAAAAAAAACCCTACATGTAACGGTTTTTTCTCCCGACGGACCGCTTTTTCCGACCGCGCATGCGCGGCCGGAACTCCGCCCCTACCTCCCCGCACATTACAATGGGGCAGCGGATGCGCCGGAAAAATGCATCCGCTGCACCCATTGTGCAAAGCGTTAAACGCTAGCGTCGGAATCTCTCCCCGACGCATTGCGACGGGGAGATTCCGACGCTAGTGTGAAAGAAGACGAAGATGTCTGGCTGCATAGCTATCGCTTCATTGGGGGACACAGGAAACCATGGGTGTATGCTGCTGCCACTATGCAAATAAAAAAAGTTAGCTCCTCCCTCGCAGTGTACACCCCACCGACAGGAAGTAGGATATTCAGTTTAGCTTCGTGTCAGTAGGAGGTGGACACGGGTCTTTCATTAGACCCATATATCTACCTCAGTGTGCATCGTTCCTTTTCAGGTACCACGGAGGGACGGTCACTACTGTACTCCCACAAAGACTATGAGTACGGCATGTACTGCCACCCCGTATCCTCATACGTCTATTCAGCAGGACCCCAGCCCCTAACACAGAAGCGTGTGGAGGTGATTTGATAGTCTGTCCTGCCTCAGTCTCCCACCCACTCGACCACCAGAGCCTGTCGGTTTCAGGAGACTCTGATGTCCCACAACGCTGGATTATCAGACGTCCGAACTTTCTTGGATGGGGAGGTACTTTCTCTCTCTTCCCCCCCCAGGTGCGGCGAAGAAGGAAAGACGATAAGATCAAAGAAGAGCGAGCAATTTTTCCTTTATTTTAATAGTGACCACGCCGCTCCCCCCATGCTCCGGCGTTCATCAGTAGTAATCTAGATCCTGGCTTCTTCCGGGCCTAGCTGCGGAGTTGGGCATTATGGACATTACCCCCCTTAAATTTGGGGGGTATTGGGGGCTCCAGGCATTCTTTTGCGGCATTTTTATATCCTCCGCACTGCTCCCCCATGCTCCAGATGTCACCAGCAGTAATCTAGATCCCGGCTTCACTAGGGCCTAGCTGCAGCGCTGGCTCCGCCCCTTTCTTCCTGCTCTCCAGGCGGGCTTTTTTCCTGCCTGTTGCTCAGTTCCTCCTGGCCTGTGTAGCTTGGCACACCCGGCCTGTTATAGCACCCCCCTCCCCCCCCCCGGCTTCATCTCTCTGCCTCGGAGCCGGCGCCATCTTTAGCCTCCTGAACCCAGCGCTTGGCTCTGCCCCTCTTCCAGGCCTGTCAGTCTCCTTGCACAGAGTGGGGTTTTTCAGCGTGTGTCCCTGTAACGCGCGCTTTTACCCTCCGGAGCCAGGGTATCCTCACGGCCACCATTTTCCACCTCCTGGGACCGAATAGTGCCTTTCCTGTGGGACCTTCCTCTTCCAGCTGTCCTGTAGCCTGGAAGCTGAAAACAGGACAACTACTGTGAGTAGCTGCGCTGCAGAATTACCTCTATCTTCTCTCTAACCTTATGGCACCTGCTAGTGCACAAGCCAGGCACAGCGAAATAAAGCTGAGGGACTGCACTCTCTTCAGGCTCAAGGGCGAGAGTAGCCATCAACCCAACGGTGCTGGCGTAATATCTGCTCTAGAGCAGTGCAGTGACTGGGGTAATAAAGTCACTGGTGTATCATGTGCTCTTTAGCCATGCAGTGACGGGTGTAATAAATACTCTAGCGCAGTGCAGTCACTGGTGCATTTAGTGCTCTTGAGCAGTGCACTCCACACTGCCGTCATCTGTATCACTGCACGCTCTGCGCCCTCCACAGGGAGATGGGCATTATAAATCCTGCCGTACACCGTTTGCTCTGAAGAATGTTTGACTTGCACGTTTTTCACTACATCACACTTCTGTTGTGTTTTTCCCCTATTACATTTCTGTGCCTTGGTTTCAGCAGAGCAAGGTTCAGCCATTACTCTAAAAACAATGATTCTAGAGGTCTGGCATATAGCAGAGAGGTCAGCTGCTCCTTCCCCTTCACTACTGTAGTGTTGGGACCAACCTCCAGCTGGGTAAAGTCTGTATTTTCCAGCATGGCCTGCTGTGGCTCAGTAGACAAAGAAGACAACCACAAATCGCAGGCCCAAGGGTCTGAACCCAAGTGCACAACAGAGAGTAGAGTTTAGTCTCCCTCTGATTCCACGCCTACTGTTCTTCCCTCAGGACAGAAGACAGATTGGGACAGGCTTTGTGGTGCGGCTTACTACACATGAGATTGTTATTCTGCCTAATGCCGTCAGGTACCCAGACCTAGACCGCAACACAGATTCTGCTCTCTCCGATACCCTTCTCCAGGGTTCTCTCCATGCTGATTAAAGGGAATCTGTCACCCCCAAAATTGAGGGTGAGGTAAGCCCACCGGCATCAGGGGCTTATCTACAGCATTCTGTAATGCTGTAGATAAGCCCCCAATGTATCCTAAAAGATGAGAAAAAGAGGTTAGATTACACTCACCCAGGGGCGTTCCCGCTGCTGGTCCGGTCCCGCGCCTCCTATCTTCATCAGATGACGTCCACTTCTTGTCTTCAGGCTGCGGCTTCGGCGTACTGTCTGCCCTGTTGAGGGTAGAGCAAAGTACTGCAGTGCGCAGTCGCCGGGCCTCTCTGACCTTTCCCGTCGCATGAGCACCGCAGTACTTTGCTCTGCCCTCAACAGGGCAGACAAAGTAAGCCGGAGCGTGAAGACCAGAAGAGGACGTCATCGTAAGAAGATGGGAAGCCCCGGACTGCGACGCCATCGGACGGCCGGCCCAAGTGAGTATAATCTAACCTTTTTTCTCATCTTTTAGGATACATCGGGGGCTTATCTACAGCATTCCAGAATGCTGTAGATAAGCCCCTGACGCCGGTGGGCTTAGCTCACCGTTGATTTTGGGGGGGTGACAGATTCCCTTTAAGTCGCAGGATACTGAGAGCCGATCGTAGCAGCACTCTATCTGCAATCCAGGTTTCACATGCACCACCTTCCAGGTACAGTAAGGTATTTTGAAACTGTTGAATTTTCACCAAATCAGAAGTGTCTTGGATTGACAGCTGCAGTGGTACTGGTGTTCTGTACTGTATTCAGGTAAGTCAGACGTACTCTACTCCACGTTCGATTGCAGCAGTACTCTATCCGCTATCCAGGTTTTAGATGCGTCCTCTTCCAGACTCATTTAGTCAATGCCTACCGCCTTTCCAGTGGTTTAGACGTGCCCGAGGTCGATTGCTGCATTGGTCCTGCTCTTCTGCCCCAGAGTCAGGTAAGTCAGAAGCGCCCTCTATCACGTACTTCAGGGTCTTTTGCAGCATCTGCCTAGTCTCCGATCTAGTCACCGCTCAGAGAGAGGTGCCCAGTATTCATCACTTCTGGTTTGCTGCCGCAGCGGTTACAGTCCGTTTTTAGGCGAGTCAGAGGTGCACCTTCTGCCGCGTGTTTCATGGCCAACAACATCTGTAGTCTATTAACAGCTAAACAGAAATTCTACCACGTACCACAGGATTGATCTCAGTACCACAGGGTGGATCTCAGTGGCAGCATAAGTGGCCAGTCCACTTTCAGGAAGGAAATGGTAGGAAAATGGCATGGTCGCAGTTTTTTCTTCAGCCACGCACTGGGCCTTAATTGCGTGTTGCTCCCCAGGGGCCTTTCCACACCATCTGGTTATTCGGGCCTACCACTAACTATCCAGTAGGTCAGTTTACAGTGCTGTCCTCAGGCTATCTGCATTATCCAGTGCGTTACTCCTATCATAAATGATTTACAGTTTATATGTTCTGGCTGTCTCTTACAGAGTCAGAACCCATATATTTTGACTCATGATTGTTCACTGCACTATCCTAGGGGTGCTTGAGCTACCGCAATACCAGAGCTCCCTCCCTATTCATTTATCAGTACTTACTTCCTCTTTATTACAGACACTGGATAAAGTCTCGAGCAGCTCCGGGATTTTATTGCCGACTGTGGCAGGAATGAATTCTTCCTCCTTGTACAGGAATTGGATCTTACTCTGCGCAAGCATCGTCCAGTGTAGAAGGCTGCTCCAGGCCTGGATCCAATGAAGAGTTTTGTGATAACACGTTCCTTCAGCAGGATTTGTATCTTTTTCTCTGTTATCCTCGTTTGTGTGGTGTCTTATACTTCGGTAAGTAGATCCACACACTACAGTCCTCTCCCCGTTCCAGAGGGTCCGGGACGGATAGGTTCTCATGTCGTCATAGGGAAGGATCTTCCTTTTGTCAATCAAGTTTTCTTCGGGGCCTATGTACTTCTTCCTAGGGCCAACTTTCCATGGAGTTGACATACTCCAGGTTTTCCATGGACTCTCCTCCTTCGACTGCTCATACTCTATTTTGCCTCCCAATGCCCATCTAGACAACTTTTTCCATAGTCCCTTATAACCATCTTCATCCCTGTATGCTTAAGTTTAGCTTCCTGATTGATCTGAGTCTGCAGAGTCGTCTGGTAGTTATGTTCTATCTGCTTAGACGGGCAAGAGGTTGTCTCTTCAAAAAGTTCTCCTTTTCTGAGCCGTTTTGTTGATGCAACAGGGCCTACACCGCTGGGTTGAGAGGCAGGGTTACACCCGAGGTCCCCTTCAGTAAGTCTTCAGCGTTTTCCTCTCTAGCAGGTTCACAGTACCCTACTCTCGTCTTTCCTTGTCAATTCAATTTAATGGTCTTTCCTTGTCATTTTCTCGGAATCCTTAGTCCAGCCGTTTCAAAAGAGGGAAGCTTCTCCGTTTCCTCTATTCCCCCTCTCCTGAGCTCACTGCGAACTGAACCGTTTCTCCATCTATGGACCCTCCAGTTTACAGATTTTCCACCAATACAGTCCTCTCCCAGAGAGAGCAACCCTCAAGGATACCAAAGGCATACTAATAGTCCTTGGCAAGGTCAACCTTGAAGTGTCCACCGTTACATTGTGCCCTGCCTTTGTCTCCACCTGGGCAGCAAAGTTTATAGACGCATGGGCTAAGCGGCTCCATCTGGGCTTTCTTTCTGGACTCCGATCGGAGGAAATGGCTGTCCTCACGGACCAATTTACTCTTCAGGGAAGTACATGGTACCCGCCTCCTCGGATGCCGCTGCAGGTGCTACTTGGACATCCAGCAATATCGTGGCCATCCGAAGGACCATTTCACTTAAGGCATGGCAGGCGAACTTATCCTCATAGAAGTTCCTCACCAACCTGTCTTTCCAGGGTTCCCGTCGGTTTGGCTCCAAGTTGAACCAAATTATTAAGGTGGTCTCCGGAGGGACAAGCTCTCTTCTTCCTCAGACTAAACCTCGTCGTTTTCCTGGTGTTTTTTTCCTCAGCGTGACTCATCGGGATTTAACGGAGGAGTCCATCCTTGTCTTTCAGGATGAAATCTCTTCGTTCAGTAATTGCTTCCTGAGAACCACATAGGTTTTCCTTTGTCCTATGGAAGCCTTTATCCAGGTCCTCATTTCTTCAGGACATCGGAGATTCTTGCTTTTTTTGCGAGGGACTGGTCCATTTTCATTTTATAGCTTTCCCTTCATGCTCTCAAACACTTCCAGAGTCTCGCAGAGTCTGTGGCAGCAGTTTTGCACATTCTGTGGATCACAGGTTCGGTGCTCTTCCCTTACCTTGCCGAGGTTCTCCATGGCTCTGCCCATCATTCTTCATCACCTTCCTTTCATCTGGCTCAGACTCATCCTTCGAAGCGTTCTCATCAGGCTACCTGGCCAGGGCGACGTGCGTCTATCCAGCTAAGGCCGCCCCTCCCCCTTTTCAGTATACGGGCTCGATGTAGAGAGGCCCTCCGGCCCCCAGGTCAACAAATGCTCGCTAAATACGGTCAGCAATTTTTAGGTTTACTAGGTCAGAGCAGAGCTCCTTCTTCCGGGTTTAAGGTGCACTCTACCCGGGCAGTGGGCGCCTCCTGGCATTACACATAGGACCTCCGCCCTGCACTTCTACAGAGCGATGATCGGTCCTCCACTTGTTCGCCCAAGGGAAAAAAAAATTAAAAAAATTCAGTCCATGCCTGGCTTCGGCGTATGCCGGCTTAGGTAGAAAGACCTTGCAGGTGACGGTGGTTATTTTCTCCGATCTGATTGGAGATGACTGGTGTTCCCGCCCCAGGGACTGCTTTGGGATGTCCTATGGTTTCCTGTGTCCCCCAATGAAGCGATAGAGAAAACAGGATTTTTGGTTGCTTACCGTAAAATCTGTTTCTCTGAGCCTTCATTAGGGGACACAGCACCCTCCCAAGTTGAACAGCTCTGTTGTGTTATATCAATTGTTAGTTTTCTTTCTCTTTTACATGTTGCTTCTCCTACTGCTTTCTCCCTAACTGAATATACTACTTCCTGTCAGTGTACACTGCGGAGGAGGCGCTAACTTTTATTTGCATAGTGTCAGCCTCCTAGTGACAGCAGCATACACCCATGGTTTCCTGTGTCCCCCCAATGAAGGCTCAGAGAAACGGTAAGCAACCAAAAATCCTGTTTTTGCCTATGCATGGTACATAGAAATTGTGCATGTAAAACTGCAGTCTACGCTCACATTACCTAGCCATTCATCCATTCTGTGTCATTGACTCCTGATATAATCATTTACACATATTTTTCCCCCAACTCAATGACTACCCAATTCTACTGGTTATTGGCTCTGTTTTAGTTTTCATCTTTTAATCCCTTCACGACCTTTGATGTACATGTTAGTCAAAAGTTGTGTGTCTGCCTTTGATTAGAGCACTCACACAGAGCCCAAATCTTTCCCGACAAATGACTGATTTAATCATATCCACTTCAAAAAGGTTTCAGTAAAAAATGTCAGCTTTGGAAGCAAAAACTAAGCCCTCACACAGCCCCATCGCACGAAAATTTAAATTGCTTTGAGTCTCAAAATGGTGACAAGCAAATTTTTATTCACCACTTAAAAAAAAAAACTATACGGTTGGTATCTGCGTACTTGTACTGACCTGGAGAATTATATTGCCAGGACAGTTTTTTGTACAGAGAACATTATAAATAAAACCAAAAACAATTGTGGAACTGCACTATTTTGCAATTTCACTGTACTTGGATTTTTTTTCCTGCTTTCCAGTGCATCAAATGATAAACTGAATGAGGCCATTCAAAAGCACAACTCTTCCCGCAAGAAAACAAGCCCTCAAAGCTATGCGGATGGCAAAATAAAAATTATGGCTCTTGGAGGGGGAGGGGGGGGAAATCGCCCAAGGGTCAAATCAAAAGCGCACATTTATAATTCAGCAAGATGTACAAACATCACTGGATGAAGGATAAAAAACAAACAAACCAACAATAGAAGGTACTTCATGCAGATTTCAATCTACATCCATGACAAATGTGTGGCAAGTCCACAATATGTCAATGGTGTGCTGAAAGTCCTATTTTTCATACATCTTACAGATCTGACACCTAAAATTGGCCATATAACGCACACAACAAACTACAATGGAGCTTAAAGAGTAAAGTGAGGAGGAGAAGAGGAAGAGAAAGAGGGGAAAAAGGCTGGGGGATACAAACCTTCACTTTGTTGTGAAATTCTTGACTGAAGATCTGTACGTTTAAAAAAACAAAAACAAAAAAAAACAAAAAAAAAAAAACAAAAACAATTATAAAACATAAAAGCTTCATCGCAATGTAAAATAAGCATCTCAATCCCTTCACCCCCTATCACCATTCCCCCCCCCCAGAAACTACTTCCATGGTCATGTGGCTTTTTGTTAGATATGCCAAACTGTACCTTTATTTATAAAATCCACAGCTCCATAATTGAGTAGTTTGGGATCACCAAAATCACCTGGAAAATATTGCAAAGTTATTTATTCCAACAATGAAAGCAATAAAAACAAAACCCAAAAAAGCAATGGCAGAATTATTTTTCTTTTTACAACACGGAATCTCTCATATTTTTCAGTACATTATATGGTAAAATATCCCCTACAAAAAGGGGTTGTGGGGGTAAAGTAAAACCCCCCCAAAATATAAATAATATATATATACTGTATATATTGCATGTACTGGCAACCATCTCCTGCTACAGGGTAATAAGTAGCCCACAAGGACCATGCCCAGTCTGTGCTGCAGTTTAGGACCTCATGGGCCAGTATCAAAATAGCACAATTATGCAAATAAATTTTTATTGCATCTATTCAACTTAAGGTACCCTTTAAAAGCCCAATTGATTATAAGAGATGATACCTGCAACAGCACCAAAAGCCAAAGAACCACTCATCTGCAACGCCTGCTGTGCAGCAGGAGGTATCTGCAATCCAGTGCCTGTCAAAAGAAAAAAAAAAATAAGTTAACCAAAAAGAAAAACAAAACTACACACTTATGGATATAGTGGAAAGTACCAGTTTACAAGCTACCCTGTGGGGGGGAGAGGGGGGTCAGACCGCTGGGACCTGCACCACTATGCAGAGCAGCGAGCTTTTATTCCAGCTAGAAAATTGCATGTAACAGTGGAGTGTCTGATAGAGACAGTGAAATGCTCTTCAGTGTGACATGTTCAGGTTTACCGAGCGGCATTATCCTGCCCCCTCACGCGCCCCAGATTTTACACATGATCAAGTTGTCTTCAAAACTGAGAGGTCCTAACTTTACTATTGCCAAGAGTGTCATGCAGGTTATACCTCGCTGTATGAACAGAACTTGCCCCGCTGTCATTTCCGTACTATGCATCCTGCCTATCAGTATCAAACTTCCTATCTTCCACACTTTTTTACGTCTGAATTGTTAAGATTTGGGGAATGCCATTTTTCACAAAATGACTTATTAAAATAGAGAAAAAATAAACAATGCCCAGTTATTTATATTGTTAAATTGAACTTTTTTTTTCCTCTAATGGTCTCAGCTGACCAATACGTTCTCTCACCCCGTATTTAAACTACCAACCATTCTTGTCCTGTTTTAGGCTGTGCGCACACGTTCAGGATTTCTTGCAGAAACATTCCTTCCTAACATTATTGCCCATTATCAAACCCTTCTGATTAAACAAAGTGTCCATTGGATTTCCCAACGTGAACCTCCGGCCTGGTTTGACTTGGAATTATTTTTAAATAATGGCAAACAGTTAAGTAATATCATCACTCAAGCAATCTCAAACCATCTTCCTAACTTCAACGCTCACCCTCTATTCCAGGCCATTGCCCAATCTTGGCGTAAATTCTCCAAACCAAGCAGACGGACACACAAATTCTCCATTCTTAAAAACATACCCCTTACTCTTATCTTTAGTCTCTCTAATATAACCCTCCCTACAATTTGGCCAGAATTTAAAATCACTAAATTGGGAGATATCCACAACGGCTCCAATTTCTTAGACTTTTCATCCCTGAGGAAAAACTTTAACGTTCCTCACTCCTTTTTCTTAGAATTCATCCTCTTAAAAGATAATGTCCTCGCTTTTCTTAATTCAAAAATGAACTTTACCCACTCCTCAATAAAAGTCTTACTCAATCCTCACCATAAAATCTTCTGGAGTCATGGTTTTCTCTATGACTCTTTCAACAATGACGATAGTTTGTCAAAAAGCCCTTATATGATCACCTGGGAAAAAACCCTAAAATCCACCTTTTCTCCTGAGCAATGGGAAGAAGCTCTCTCCAAAACGTACAACTCCACAATCTCATTCCCACTTCAAGAAACATACTTTAAAACTATTAGTAATTGGTACCTTACCCCGGCAAAATTAGCACACTTCGGTCCTTCAAACTCATCCTCACCCCTTTGCTGGAGAGACTGCGGCTTCAAGGGAGACCTATTACATATGCTTTGGGAATGTCCTAGAGTCAAAATAGTCTGGTCTTGGATCTCTACCACTCTCAATAAACTCTCTAACAAAACTTTAACCCTCACACCTCAAATGGCCCTTCTTTCCCTTAACTTGGACGAACTAGACTTGGCACTCCAACCCATTTTTATTCATCTTTGTCTTGTAGCAAAAAATCTCATCACTTTCCACTGGAAAAACAAAATACTCCCAAATCCAGAGGTTATCCTACACCTAGTCCAGCAACACAGATCACATGAACTGAAATTTGCTTTGATTAGCAATCAGTTTGCAAGATTTTACAAAAAAATGGAACAAATGGGACATGGCCTTTCCGTCCCCCATTACTTAATTCCCTCACCACCAAATTCTAGGTGCAATACCATTTAATTGTATATTCCGTGTACTATCTAACGGTTCAATCCTGGTTAAATATTTGCTCACATATGATTGGCCTTAATTGGCTTGCAATCTCTCGTTTGTTTATTTGTCTATGTGTTGGTTCGCAGTTGTTTCATTTAAACATTAACTGGACATTATGTACCCTATAAGTGTATACCACTGTTGCTATAATGTTGCATTGCTATTTTTTCCCTATGCCCCTCCCTTCTTTCCCCTCCCCCTTATTACCCCCTTTTTCTCCCCCCCACCCCCACCCCCCCACCATCCTCCTATCCCACCCTTATTCCCTTTTCTTGCCTGCTATTTTAAAATCCAAATAAAATCTTTGGAAAAGAAATTTCATGAGCAAAAACAAACATTTTCTGCAAGAAATCCGCAAGCATTTTTTACGCGATTTTTTCCGGAGCTTCACAATTTATTAAATAGTGGGGAAAACGCAAAAAATCTGCAAAATTAATGAACATGCTGCGTTTACCGCGATGCGTTTTTTTCGCAAGAAAAAAACGCATTATGTGCACAAAAATTGCGGAATGCATTCTAAGGCTATGTTCACACGCTGCAAATTTTTCCGGCGGATCCGCAGCTGTGGGTCCGCAGCAGTTTCCCATGCGTTTACAGTACAATGTAAACCTATGGGAAACGCAATCCGCAGTGCACATGCTGCGGAAAAAAAACGAGCAGAAACGCAGCAGTTTACATTCCGCAGCATGTCAATTCTTTGTGAGGAATCCGCAGCGGTTTAAACCTGCTCCATAATAGAAAACTGCAGGTGTAAAACCACAGGAGGAATCTGCACAAAAACCGTGGTAATTCCGCAGGTAAAACGCAGTGCCTTTTACCTGCGGTTTTCACAAATCCGCTGCGGAAAAATCCACAGACCTCAAGAATACGTGTGCACATACCCTAAATGATGGGATGTATAACGTATGCGTTTTTTATAGCGAAAAACCGCAACGTGTGCACACAGCCTTACATAAAGAAAAACAGTTTGGTGACTTTCTGGCTATACATTGACTTTATTGTGATGTTTCAATATTAAATTAAAGTAAAACTGATATGGGTTTTTAATAAAAATGTAAAAATAAGAGAAGGCTGATGTGAATTTCTGATGATTCATACCTTCCGCAAGCCTTGCCATCAGCTGAAGTCTACCAGTAGTACCAAGGTCTATTCCAGTTCTCTCAAGCTCATCACTATCCAAAAATGAACTAGCATTTGAAGCATCAGTGCGTTCTGTCACGTGTCCAACCTTCATGGGACGCCCAGCCAGTTCAAAGCCATTCAGCTGCTCCAGAGCTTTTTTGGCACATTCAGAATCCGAAAACTAAAATTGATAAAGAAAAATGTTTTTTTTTTAAAATCTGAATGCTTTAACTCGCTGTTCTGAAAACAAGTAAATGTAGTACTTACAGTAATAAATCCATATCCCTTTGAGCGGCCAGTTTCACTATCCATCATAAGCTGAATACTGTCAATCTTTATTAAATAAAAAAAAATACAATTAGAGAAAACATAGCAATATAGAAAAAGAAAATTGTGGCAATTTTTTTTACTTGTACACTCACTCTGCCAAACGGTTCAAATATTCCACGCAGCATGTCTTCTGTTATGTTAAAATGAAGGGATCCAACATATAACCTCATTGGTCCTGCAGTGCCTTTCTGTAAGTTATTGGCCATTGCGGCAGCTCTGTTCTTTTCAGCCTGTAATAAAAAAAACAAAATACACGCAATTAGAAAGAGTCATGTTTCCCCTTAATTGCACTTACTTCTAAAGGTACCGTCACACTCAGCAACTTTACAACGAGAACGGCAACGATCCGTGACGTTGCAGCGTCCTGGATAGTGATCTCGTTGTGTTTGACACGCAGCAGCGCTTGTATCGTCATGTTTGACATCAAAAGCAACAATGCCAGCAATGTTTTACATGGAGCTAACAACCAGCGAGAACAATAAGTGAGTCGCCGTTACGTCACTGGATCGCTCCTGCATCGTTCTGGAGTAATTGTGTTTGACGTCTCTACAGCGACCTAAACAGCGACGCTCCAGCGATCGGCTCGTTGTCTATATCGCTGCAGCGTCACTGAGTGTGACGGTACCTTATCTTTCACTAATTGATGCTTATCAAGAAAGTGTATGGTGTTTTTTCTACCAAGTGTCTGTATTCTAATGCAGAGAAAAGAAGCAGATCTGAAATTATCTGCAGCAGCTGCTTCACACTTAACAGTTGTATTGTATTTTGGAAGCAGAGAGCACATTTTGAATAATGCTCATAACACTAGGGTGCAAATCAGAACGTTCATGATCGTGAGCTCAGCTGATTTAGTTCTATGCAGCTGCCTGCCTGAACTATGGCAAAGAACTCACAGTTGGGACTTCTGTGATTCGAGGCCTATACCGTGCAGAAAAACCGCTATATAGAACAGTACGGTGGTGGGAATGCTCACCATCACTATGGGGTCTCCGCCATAGTGCAGACAGACCGCCATATAGAACCGTACGGTGGAATTGCTCAATATCACTATGAGATCTCAGCTCTAGACAGATAGCTGTAAAAAACATGTGGTGGCGATACTCACTGTCACTGGTCTCAGCCACACAGCTACAAGTGATTCTCACATCAAAAAGTGAGTTTATTTCAGTTCTTCAACACAAAAAAATGAAACTCATTATATAGAGTCATTACAAACAAAGTGATCTATTTCAAGTGTTTATTTCTGTTAATGTTGATGATTATATGGCTTACAGCCAATGAAAACCCAAAACTCATCTCAATAAATTTAAATAATTAACAAACACCTGAAAAGGCTTCCTAAGTGTTTAAAAAGTCCCTTAGTCTGTTTCAGTAGGCTCCACAATCATGGGGAAGACTGCTGACTTGACAGATGTCCAGAAGGCAGTGATTGACACTTCACAATGAGGCTACTTTCACACTAGCGTCGGTACGGGTCCGTCGCTATGCGTCGGGTCGACGCACGTTGTGAAATTTATGCACGACGTGGGCAGCGGATGCAGTTTTTCAACGCATCCCCTGCCCTGTCTAAAGTCCGGGGATGAGGGGGTGGAGTTTCAGCCACGCATGCGCGGTAGAAAATGAAGGACAAAAAAAAAAAAACACGTTCACTCGAACGTTTTTTCGTGCAGACGGTCCACCAAAACACGACGGATCCGTTGCACGACGGATGCCTTGTGTTGCCATCCGTCGCTAATACAAGTCTATGGGAAAAAACGCATCCTGCGGGCACATTTGCAGGATCCGTTTATTCCCCAAAATGACGAATTGCTAAAAACACAAGTGTGAAAGTGGCCTAAGCCACAAAAGGTCATTGCTAAAGAAGCTGGCTGTTCAGAGTGCTGTATCCGAGCATATTAATGGAAAGTTGAGTGGAAGGAAAAAGTGTGGTAGAAAAATGTGCACAAGCAACCGGGATAACCACAGCCTTGAAAGGATTGTTAAGAAAAGGCCATTCAAAAATTGGGGTGGGGGGGTGGGAGGGTTAAAAGGAGTGGACTGCTGCTGGAATCATTGCTTCAAGAGCCACCACACACGGATGTATCTAGGACATGGGCTACAAGTGTCACTTCCTTGTATCAAGCCACTCATGACCAATAGGCAATGCCAGAGGCGTCTTACCTGGGCCAAGGAGAAAAAGAACTGGACTGTTGCTCAATGGTCCAAGGTGTTTTCAGATGAAAGCAAATTTTGTATTTCATTTGGAAATCAAGGTCCCAGAGTCTGAAGGAAAAGTGGAGAGGCCACAATCCAAGCTGATTGAGGTCTAGTGTGAAGTTTCCGCAATCAGTGATGGATTAGAGAGCTATATCATCTGGTGTAGGTCCACTGTGTATTATCAAGACCAGAGTCAGGGCAGCGCATGCTTCCCTCTGCCAACAAGCTTTATGGAGATAGAAATTTCATTCTCCAGCTGGACTTGACACCTATCCACACTGCCAAAAGTACCAATACCTGCTTTAAAAAAACACAGCATCACTGTGCTTGATTGAGGAAGATGAGAGACAACAGACCCAACAATGCAGACACCTCAGCAGTTCCATAATACCTCAGCAGGCCACAGGCTGCTCACCTCCATGCCGCACCGCAATGATGCAGTAATTGATGCAAAAGGAGCCCCGACAAAGTACGGAGTGCATTTACTGAACATACATTTCAGTAGGCCAACATTTAGGATTTTAAAATCATCTTTCAAGCTGGTGTTATAAAGTATTCTAATTTACTGAGATAATGACTTTTGGGTTTTTCATTGGCTGTAAGCCATAATCATCAACAGAAATAAACACCTGAAATACATCACTGTTTGTAAAGTCTATATAATATACGAGTTTCACTTTTTGTATTGAAGAACTGAAATTAACTTTTTGATGATATTCTAATTAAGCGAGAAGCACTTGTGTATAGAACTGTGCAGTGGGAATGGTCACCGTCATTGTGTGGTCTCAGCCATAGTGCAAGCAGACAGCTATATAAATCCGTGCATCAGGAATGCTCACTGTCACTGTCGGGTCTCAGCCATAGTGCAGCCAGATAGCTATATAGAATCTTGTGGTGGGAATGCTCAGTCACCGAAGGATCTCAGGCAGGCAGCTGCATAGAACAATACCGGTCTCATATGAGTGTTTTGATTTTCCCCTTTTGGCAGTGTTGGGAGCACTACTTAAAATAAATTATGTTGGCTCCCCAGAACTTGCACACAACTCTGTCATCTACAGATGCTCAACCAGAAGAGACGCTTGCTGCTGGATGAAATATATATTAATGCAAATAATTTCAGGGATCAGTCTATTTAAGTAATTCTGCAATAGAAAAAACAAGCATTTTTGATGATTAATTGTATTTGAAAAGTTCATTGTGTAGAAGACTCTTGAAAAACAAAGTATTTAACATTTAAAAGCCATTAATGCATTTGTCTCATTCAAGTTTGGTCAACTCAAACTTGTTTGCTTCATTTGGGTGCATGTGTAGTTAAATCATAAAAAGAGCAGTCAAATCATACTGCAGGCATATTAACTTACCTGAGAAGCCTGCACTATTATAGGAACGCCCAAGACTCTCTGTCCTGTTAAACCAATTGCCAGAGGTACAGAGCTAACATCAACAAACTCAACATAAGCTATCCCCTTAGAACGCCTGGAATTTCTGTCAGAGATCATCCTTACATCACGGACCTAAGAAACACAAAGACATATATACATATTATGGATTTTACAAACTATGAAATGGTGAGAAATAATGCTTATTAACCCCTTAAAGACCAGAGGCCTTTTTTGCTTTGCATTTTCATTTTTTGCTCCCTTTCTTGCCAGAGCCATAACATTTTTATTTTTTGGGTCAAAAGGGCCATGTGAGGGCTTGTTTTTTGCGGGACAACAAGTTGTACTTTTAAAAGACACCATTGGTTTTAACATATTGTGTACTGGAAAAATGGGGAAAAATTCCAAGTGCGGTGAAATTTCAAAAGAAAGTACAATCCCACAGGTTTTTTTTTTGTGGCACATTAGTATATGGGAGGGGTAAACTTTTCAAGATGGGTGGTGACCCTGGTGGCCATTTTCAAGTCGGCCATTTTGAATCCAACTTTATTTTTTTCAATGGGAAGAGGGTCATGTGACACAAAGTTATTGAGAATTTCACAAGTAAAACAATGGTGTGCTTGGTTTTAACGTAACTTTATTCTTTCATGAGTTCTTTACAAGATACTCTGTTTACAGCCATTGACATGTTGCAGAGGTTAACACGTGAGGAGCGGATAGAAATTATGCTGTTGTCTGGTGAACACAGTACCCGGGTCATTGCAGCAGATTTCAATGCAAGACACCCTACGCAAGAAAACTGTCACCATTCCCATGTTATTTAGGTGTATCCATATAAGTGGCCCACCCAAAAAAGTTTGCCTCATCACTGAACATAATGTTCTGTGTAAACTGAGGGTCCTGTTCCAATTTTTGTTTTGCCCATTCTGCAAATTCAGCGCGCCGATCTGGGTCACCAACCATTCCCATTTATATTTAGGTTTATCCATATAAATGGGTATGGATGGATGGAGATAGATTAGATAGATTAGATAGATTAGATAGATGTTGCGGCGACCCAAAAAAAGTAATTCTGGCATTTTGACTTTTTTTCTTGTTACGCCGTTTAGCGATCGTTTTTGTTTTTTTTTATATCAATAGATCGGGTGATTCCAAATTTGTGTTTGTTTGATTTTATTTTTTTGCTTGATTTTGAATAAGGCGAAAGGGTGGCGATTTGAACTTTGTTTTTCCCCCCCCCCTTTTGGCATGCTTCCATTAGAGACTAGAAGCTGCCACAATCCAATCGGCTCTGCTACATACAGGCGATGATCAGATCAACTGTATATAGCAGAAATGCTCACCTGCTATGAGCTCATAGTAATCAGACAGTGACATCCATAGAGGTTTGCTAAAGACCTGATTGGCATACCAACCCATCGGTGACCCACGATCAAATGACGGGGTCACCGATGGGCGGGAATTCCGATGCGCTTGCTGGAAGCATGAGTTTAATGCCGCTGTCAGATTGACAGCAGCATTTAAAAAGTTAACAGCCGCGGGAGGATCGAGATTCTGTTCAAAACAGCTGACATAAGGGAAAGGGGGCGTGGCGATGTAGTGGAGCAAGAAGGACGTGCTAGGCTGGAACTCCGATCATCCTGATTAATAACTTGCCATTATCTCACCCAAGAGGCTCTATCCGGGTATCGCTGCATTCCCCTGGGCACCTGGAGGTGTCCAGCTCCTGAGGAGGTCCGAACCGCGGCTCCGGTCGGATATAATCCTGGGATTTCCAGGTGGAGGGCAGCGTCTGCAGGAGAGGGCGGCCATTTTCTTGCCGCGCTCCTAAGGAGTGGAAGACACAGAGCATGGGCATTCGGCTCAGGACGAGCAGGCTGATTACTTGGAGTTATGAGGAGAGAATCGCGCGGTGTGAGCCCGGAGAAACTGGCCCCACGCTCCCCTCACTAATCACATAAAGCGCCGGCCGGCTCCAGCGTTTGCACCATTACATGTGCTTCTCCCCTCTGCTCCCACTGCCCAGGCCAGGGCTGGATTAGCTGGTGATCCAGCTTATTACTCGCCACGCTGGAACTACAGTAATCTTTTATTACGCTGCCTAAGAAGAGGAAAAGGCATTGAATATAGATAAATAAGGAGTGGTGTATGCCACATTTCATGCTGAACTCCTTTGGCTCTTAGGCTCCTTTCACACTAGCGTCGGAATCTCCCCGTCGCAATGCGTCCAGGGAGAGATTCCGACGCTAGAGTTTGCTGCATTGCACAATGGGTGCAGCGGATGCATTTTTCCGGCGCATCCGCTGCCCCATTGTAAGGTGCGGGGAGGTGGGGGCGGAGTTCCGGCCGCGCATGCGCGGTCGGAAAAAGCGGTCCGTCAGGAGAAAAAAACGTTACATGTAGCGTTTTTCTCTCCCAACGGTCCCCAAAAGCACGACGCATCCGTCGCAAGACGGATGCGAAGTGTGGCAATCCGTCACAAATGCGTCGTCAATAGAAGTCTATGGGGAAAAAACGCAACCTGCAAGCACTTTTGCAGGATGCGTTTTTTCTGAAAAACGACGCATTGTGACGGATTAAAAAAACGCTAGTGTGAAAGTACCCTTAGCCTTGCATCCTGAGCCCTCCCCTCAAGCCATAATTGTAACTGTTGCAATAACTTACTGACCCTGCAGGGTATTGCTTTGCAAAGAGCTTGCAAGCTTTATGGGGGCTTTGAGTGCAATTATTTATACTATTATATGCTGGCACGACAGGCTTATACTGTCTATATTCTACTTAAGTGTTACATACTGTAATCTCAAGACTTTAATTATGAACCGTTCAAGAAATTCAAGTGCATCTGAGAAGCTGAAAAAATATGTGCGACCTGACCCCTCTGATAACCTGCGAGATCGCATAAAGACAGCTCATCTGGGGTCAAATCTACAGGCCAGCGGAAAAACCACTCCTATGATAGTGAGGAGGGAGAGGAACAAGAGGATTTAACTTTAAAACAGCATCTGAACAGCTGATGCAAGCTTTATCGTCCGGCAAGGTATGCAAACCATGAGTGGCCGGTTTACGGAAGTTGAATCACGGATATCTCGCCTGGAGGACAATTCCATACCTTTGGAGACTAAACTGACCAAAGTATCTGGCTCTATAAATGCTTGGAAGCAGAAGGCGGATGATCTAGAAAACAGACTACATCGTAACAATGTCCGTATTATTGGGCTGCCTGAACGCTCAGAAGGTCAACAACCTGAGCAATTTTTGGAGAATTGGCTCAAAGATACACTAGGGGATGAATTCTCCTCAACTTTCTCTGTGGAGAGGACCCACAGGGTTCTTACACGGCCTCTTCCTCCGGGCGCTCCACAGAGACCCTTTTTGGCGCGTATTCTCAACTGCAGGGACAGAGATGCTATACTTCGAAAGGCAAGGCCCATCAAATTTAACAATGCCACTATTTCAATTTTTCCTGATTTTTCAAATGAACTTCAAAAGCAATGGGCTCAGTTCATGGAGATAAAGAAGCAACTCAGAGAAAATAACATACTCTATTCAATGATCTACCCGGCCCTCCTTCAAGTTGTTTATGAGGGCTCCACTTTTTTTTGCGTCCCCAGCGGAGGCCGAGGAATGGATGCGCTCTCATGTGGGGGCTTAGGTAAGAAATCCTGAATTGTTTGCCGTCACTATATTTGGATACAATGGAAATGGAGCTCCCTCATCTTGGGTTGAGATTATTTCCTTTTAACTCCCCTCTTTTTTCTTTTTCCTTTATTTTTTGGTAAATGGAGCTCTTCCCGTTAATGTCCAAGATAACACCTATACCGGACTCTGTGTTCAGAGATGGTACCCTCTTTGTTGGACCACAATTGGAGCATTAAACTTTGCTCCCTTTTGAAGCACTTTTTGCTTTTTCTTGTTCAAAATGTGTCAGTTATTATTGTTGTTGTTGTTCTTATAGAAATTGCTGCCATGATTTTCTCCATTATTTGTAAGAAATGTGATCAGTGTGACAATGCATACTATGTTTGGATGAAGGGGCATGGCGTCTGATATTACATGGAAGACTTGGAATGTGAGCGGCCTCGGAACACCTAGAAAGAGGGTTAAAGTATTTTCTCAGATACGTCACTATCACCCCCATGTTATAGCTCTGGTTGAGACACATCTGACCAGGGACTCAACTTGTTATGTGGAAAAGCCCTGGGTGCAGTGGTCTGTACATGCATTCCATACAAGTTACTCTAGAGGGGTTTCTTTGTTAATCCACAAGGATGTTAGATGGGAGGTTAGAGAGGTTCGGAGGGACGTTTCATATTTGTACATGCGACGGTGAACTTGAAAGACTGTTATAATGCGTATATATAATCCCCCCTTGCTAATATGTCAGTCATTAAAAAGGTGGTGAGTTTTTCTTTAAATTATGTAGACGCACATGTTATGTGTATGGGAGATTTCAATTGGGTTATGGACGATTGCTTGGATAGGCTCAGATTGGACAACGTGGCCTCGGAAGTGACCTCTTCTCCGTCTCTGTTATCACTACTTATGGAAGGAACTGGTTGGTCAGATTTATGGAGAACGCACCATCCAGATGTTAGAGAATTTACCTGTCATTCATTCGTTAGACGCACTCTGTCCCGGTTAGATTACATATTTGGATCCAGTAATTTGGCGATATGGGTGGGGGAGGTGAAACATGGGAGTAGAGGTATTTCGGATCATAGCCCGGTAATTCTTAAACTTAGATTTAGTTATACGAATAACAGCATAGTATGGAAATGAAACCCATTTTGGCTTAAATTGATAGGGCCCAATAACAGAACTACAGACCAGATGGACTGTTTCGACTCGTCCCATCCAGACCCACACAATATTAATATTTTTTGGGATGCTCTTAAAGCATACCTGAGGGGTTGTTTATCCTCTACAATCTCATACATTAAACGTAAGATCTCACAGGAGGATGACGATATGGAGAGGCGGTTGAGAGACTCAGAAGCAGTCTACATAGCTAATCAAACAAGTGCAAACAGAGCTGAATGGTTACTTTCTTATAGACTACATGGCCAGTATACTGACACTAAATCTAAGCGCAAGCTGTTTTTTACTCAACAGTCGTATTTTGAACTAGGAAACCAGTCTAGTAACCTTCTGGCATTTATGGTGCGTCAACACAACGCATCCAACACTATACTTAAAATTCGGGAACCAGATGGTTCAACAGTTACTTTGACAGACGGCATACTTCAATGTTTTCAAAACTATTATAAAGAAGTATACATCTCCAAGGGGGACTTTCATACTATGGACTGTCTAAATTATTTATCAGACATAGAATTCCCTACTCAGTCCTACACAACGGGCTTTCTTAGATGCAGATTTTACTCTTGAATAGATAAATGTGGCCATAGCAGATCTGGCTTCTGGAAAAGCACCCGGTCCAGATGGATTTCCCATAGAATTGTATAAGAAATACCGAGACAATTTAGCGCCAATCCTTTTGAAAGTATTTCAGGGGATTTAGAGGGGGGGTTCCTTACCAAACTCCTATTATGAAGCAACTATTATAGTTTAAAAAAAAAAGATGGGAAGGACCTTCTGGAGTGTGGATCATATCGCCCCATCTCCTTTGTAAATGTGGACTACAAAATGTTTACTTAAATTCTGGCCACTAGGTTAATTACGGTAATATTGGACATAATACACCCAGACCAGACTGGATTTATGCCGAGTAAGAGTATGTCTATTAATATCAGGAGAGTTCAGTCAGTAGCCCAATACAGTTCGTTGGTACCAGAAAACAAGTGGGCCATGGCCTCGCTGGACGCGGCCAAGGCTTTTGACTCTCTTGAGTGGCCTTTTCCTATTTGCATGTCTACAGAAGTATCGATTTGTCCCTAAATTTAAAAAATGGATTCACGCAATATACTTGAAACCGAAAGCCCAGATAATTATTAATAATTCTGTATCTGAAACACTCTCCTTGGAAAAGAGAACACTTCTGGGCTCTCTCTCCGGCCCCCTTTGCCCTTGCGATTGAAGCACTTGCGCTACGTATGAGATCCACCCCATCTATTCAGGGTATTAGAATAGCAGACCGCACAGACATTATTGGTCTATATGCGGATGATATGGCAGTATTTATGGATGAAGTAGAGGAGACACTGCCACATGTGATCACTACTATAGATGGATTTAGTACGCACTCCGGGTTATACATCAATTGGGATAAATCAGCTATAATGCCTTTCCTTCCATGTCCCAACGGATCATCTTGAAATGTTATCCCCATTACCAGTTGTATCTAATTTTAAATACCTGGGAATAATTATTTCAAAATGCAGCGGACTTTATCTACAACTTAATATTTTCCCGTTGCTAGACCTAGTCAAACACAAGTTCAGTAAATTGCCATTGTCTGTTTCTGGACGCTTAAATCTAGTTAAAATGATATTACTTCCGAAGCTCAGTTATTCCCTCCAACATAGCGGTGCACCGTTCCCTAAATCCTTTTTATCAAGCTTAAACTCTCTAGCGTCATCCTTTATATGGGTGAAGGCTAGACCTAAACTTAAGTTATCTACCCTACATAGATCCAAACAAATGGGAGGAGTGGCATTACCAGACTTTTCTGTACTATGTGGCTGGCCAACTTAGAGCTTTGGGTAAATGGATGCCTGGGGGTTATTTACCAAACTCAGAGCCACTTGGCTCAAGCTGCAAGGATTGATTGCCTGCTGTTTTTTTTTTTTTTAGAAATACTGTAAATAAAACTAATTCCCCTAAATTACTACCGCTACTCCGACTGGCGCGATTGATTTGGAAACAGGTTAAAAAAGTAATCCACTTTGATGGAATTGTAGCCGAAATGCCACTATGGAACAATGAAGATTTCCCAGGGTTATTGAATCATCCTTCCACTCAGTTCTGGATATCATATGGTGTTTCTTCAATTAATGATTTATATTAACAGGGCGTTCTGATGTCTTTTGAACAAATGTAAATTAAATATGATGTCACTAAGTCCCAATTCTATCGCTATTTGCAGCTTAGGACAGCGATCCAATCATATATGCACAGTATAAGGCTGACGTCACATTATCAGTATTTGGTCAGTATTTTACCTCAGTATTTGTAAGCCAAAACCAAAAGTGGGTGATAAATACAGAAGTGGTGAATAAGTTTCTATTATACTTTTCCTCTAATTGTTCCACTCCTGGTTTTGGCTTACAAATACTGATGTAAAATACTGACCAAATACTGCTAGTGTGACGGCAGCCCAAATGTGACGCAACAAATATCATCCTTCCCATTGATCGGGATCCTTAAATCGCAGGGACCCCGCGGTCTTATCTCTGCACTATATACATATATGTTGTCCACGGGCTCTGACTCTGCTGTACTTACAATTAAAGAAAAGTGGAAACTTCTGGTTCCTGACCTTCAAGATGAGGACTGGGAAACAATTCTTGAGTCCCCAACCAAAGTATCCCCTTCGGCCAACAATAAAATGATCCAAATGTATATGATACACCAATCATACTTGACCCCATTAAGATTGAGACCATCCTATTCTGAACAATATTCAGAATGCCTTAGATGCAGATTTTATACACATGATATGGGGTTGTCCAATTATCCTATCTTTCTAAGAGGTGACTTCGTTGTTGTCCTCCCTTGTACACATTCCCGTTGCTTTGAATCCATTGGTGTGTTTATTTGGAGTTTTGGAAGAGGAGATATGGGGACAACATACAAATCTTTTTAAGAGAGACACACTTCTTGTCAAGGAAAAATGATAGCCCTGCGCTGGATGGACAACACACATCCATCTCTCAGAGCTTGGGTGAAGTTGGTAAACTCAGTCATACCTTATAAACGAACTTTATACCAGAATCGGGGCTGCTTAGGGAAATTTAATAAAATTTGGGAGGTATGGAACTCGTCGTACCTCACTATGTCATCACATGGGTAATGGCCTTGCTCCAATTTGATAGAGTTTAAGATGGACTTTGCATCGGCTCGCACTACGTTCTAATACTGAATTATTAATGAGATGGAAATTGTTATGGCAATAGGATTGTTTTAAGTCTTAGGTAACAACTTTAGACATACTGTAATATCTTGTGCTACTTTTATTGTTTTCTTCATAGATATTAGGTTGACTGTGTATGTTCTGATCTGAATATATGCCAACCATGTATGTCTTAATTTTGTTGTTTAATAAATGAATTTAAAAAAAAACAAAAAAACAGCTGACATGTGTCGGGAGAAATGTGGGCTCAGCGCCAGAGCCCACATCAAAGGGAAGAAGTCCGACATCAGCATACAATTACGTCCGATGTCAGAAAGAGGTTAAGGAAGATAGTGCTTACCTTGCCAACCGTTGAGAAAAATTCTTCTAAGTCTCTTGGGCGGATCCTTGCTGCCAGTTGCATACAAAACACAGTGCGGGCATCTCTTTCTTCTGGTGACAAATTATCAATTGGACCTCTGAAAAAGAAAGTTGTCGAAAAGGGAGAAAATATTAATCAGTTAGTATGACAGACAGTTTTATTTTACAGTTGTATAGCCTAGTATAACACAGGGAGATTCAAATACAATGGTGCACATTTTAATTGATCTGAAACAAGGCATCACTAAAACAGTGGAGTCCATATTTGAGAATATGGTGGCACGTGTCTGGACAGCACTGGACTTGCACCTTGACATTAACCATTATACTCACCTGGGCACCTGTCGCGGTCCGGCGCCTCCCATCTTCATATAACGTCTGCTTGTCTTCATGCTGCGGCTCCGGTGCAGGAGTACTTTGCCCTGTTGAGGGCAAAGCAAAGTACTGCAGTGCACAGGCGCTGGGCCTCTCTGACCTTTCCCGGCGCCTGCGCACTGCAGTACTTTGCTCTGCCCTTAACAGGGCAAAGTACGCCGGACCCGCAGCGTGAAGACAAGCGGACGTTATCATATGAAGATGGGAGGGCCCCAGACAGGACTGCGACGCCCGTCGAACCAGACCGCCCCTGGGGGAGTATATTCTAACTCCTTTTTCTCATCTTTCGGGATACATCGGGGGCTTATCTACAGCATTCCAGAATGCTGTAGATAAGCCCCTGATGCCGGTGGGCTTAGCTCACCTTCGATTTTGGGGGTGACAGGTTCACTTTAATATGGGTCCCACAGGCTTTCTTATGGTTTCTGCGAAACAACTCACCAAATCAGAAGGAATTTGAAGCACAAAAGTTTCATACCTTACAGGGCTTTTTTCTCTTTTCTGTGGACTTCTGCTCTTTGAACGACGCCTTTAAAAAAAATAAAAAATAAATAGCATTAACAGTGTACACTTTGTGTCTTATAAAACAGGGGTGTCAAACTGCATTCCTCGAGGGCTGCAAACAGGTCATGTTTTCAGGATTTCCTTGTACTGCACAGGTGATTTTAATCACATACACAAATAATAAGTTGGTGATTAAATTATCACCTGTGCAGTACAAGGAAATCCTGAAAACATGACCTGTTTGCAGCCCTCGAGGAATGCAGTTTGACACCCCTGTTATAAAATATACAAATAATTACAATATTGACATCCACACTTCATTAAACTCACCAACTTGGCTCCATGCTAATCCTAAGTACAGATGCTGTCTCAACTTAGAACAAAAGTGTTGAAAGCCTATTGAACAACTAAACAACTGTTTTTTTTTTGTTTTGTTTTTTTAATACTGCTGCTGTCAAATCAGTGAGCTCAGCGGCTCTTGCCTGAGCTGCTGAGCTCACAGATATTGCAGACAGAGAATGAAACACCGGGAGAATCCATGCTGGACCAGGGAGGGTAACTAGAGAACAATTTTGTTTTGGTTCTGTTTTTAGAAAACAATCTAGCCAGAGAACAGAAATTCTCAAACCCCAAACCCCTTAAAACACAAAAATCAGAGAAACAGCATTAAGCAAATTGTATAAAAAATGGAAACATCCCTATGATCAGAAAGGGGTAGATCTCTGGAATCACCAATTATAAGGAGAATAAAGGAGTTGCATCAAAGCATCCTCCTATTTTTTTTCCCTGCACAGTGGTGCTCCTGATCAAATCGCCTACTAGAATATGCAATCTATCACTTTATAAAAGATGCTGACTGCACTGTAAACTGACACTATACTTTCAATAGACTTCATAAGAATCAATATTACAAGCAATATCCCAGCACAGGATTAACAGCTACACTGCTCAGTTCTTTAGTATGTCTACCATGCCCAGAGAAATAGCAGCTAGTGACCCTCCACCAGATCAGAGACAAATGCAAAACTGAGCCTACAGAGGGGAAAACTAGTGAAAAATGTAGAACACAAGTCAAATAAAGGCCAGAAACTTATTTCTTAGGCACACAAACAGCTTATTCTGACAATTGGTTATTCGAGTATGGCTACGTGCCCACTTTCCGGAAGTAGCAGCGCTTTGGACGCAGCATTCTACAAACTCCGGTAAATCTGCATGTGTTCAATGTGCTTACCACATTCAATACATTCTATTGATTTAATTCCTGTTGTGGAAACTAGCATCTCCACAAGAGAAATTGACATGCTGCGGTTCTGAAAGACATGCTGCATCTCAGTCTCCGTGGGTGATCCACCGGCGCAGATGCACACAGTTGACATGGGATTTCTAGAAATCCCATCCACTATGCTGTCATATCTGGCCGCTGCAGGTTTGACATTGCATAAATACACAACGTTCAACCCATAGCAATTGCTGATCGCAGGCAAGTACCCTAAAGGCACTCTTAGGGTACCGTCACACTATACGATTTACCTACGATCACGACCAGCGATACGACCTGGCCGTGATCGTAGGTAAATCGTAGTGTGGTCGCTAGGGAGCTGTCACACAGACAGCTCTCCAGCGACCAACGATGCCGAGGTCCCCGGGTAACCATCGGGTTACTAAGCGCAGGACCGCGCTTAGTAACCCGATGTTTACCCTGGTTACCAGCGTAAAAAAAACAAACAGCACATACTTACATTCCGGTGTCTTTCCCTTGCCGTCTGCTTCCCGCACTCACTGACTGCCGGCCGTAAAGTGAAAGCACAGCACAGCGGTGACGTCACCGCTGTGCTCTGCTTTCACTTTACGGCCGGCAGTCAGTGAGTGCGGGAAGCAGACGGCAAGGGACCTGACGGACACCGGAATGTAAGTATGTGCTGTTTTTTTTTTTTACGTTTACGCTTGTAACCAGGGTAAACATCGGGTTACTAAGCGCGGCCCTGCGCTTAGTAACCCGATGTTTACCCTGGTTACAAGCGAACGCATCGCTAGATCGCATCGCTAGATCGGTGTCACACACACCGATCTAGCGATGACAGCGGGAGATCCAGCGACGAAAGAAAGTTCCAAACGATCTGCTACGACGTACGATTCTCAGCAGGATCCCTGATCGCTGCTGCGTGTCAGACACAGCGATATCGTAATGATATCGCTGGAACGTCACGAATCGTATCGTCGTAGCGATCGAAATGGCACTGTGTGACGGTACCCTTAAAGCCAGACATTAAGCAGTTTGCTTACCTTATCTTCACGTTGTGCTGTACTCCCATTTTCCCACGCATGGAACTACCAAATTTTGGTCCAGAACTATAAACAGATTAAAATCACATTAGTTTCAAAACAAGCAAACAAAAAAAGAGGGATTTTGGTTCTCACCGTAAAATCTCTTTCTTCGAGCCTTCATTGGGGACACAGGTAACCATGGATGTATGCTGCTGTCGCTAGGAGGCTGACACTATGCAAAAAAAAGGAAAATAGCTCCTCCTTTGCAGTATACACCCACCGACAGGCAGGAAGTACCTCAGTGTTAAAGCAGTAGGAGAAGCAACCAAAACTCAACATATGTACCAATCCAACAACGGAGGCACATAGACCAAATAATGGTACAACATACATATGTACCAATCCAACATGAAGACACATAAATCAATAATGGTACAACATATGTGCCAATGCAACAACAAAGGCACATTAATGGTACAAACAGTTAGGGAGGGTGCTGTGTCCCCCAACGAAGGCTCCAAGAAAAATTTTACGGTGAGTACCAAAAATCCCTCTTTTATCGCTTCACTGGGGGAACCAGGTAACCATGGGACATCCCAAAGCAGTCCCTAGGGTGGGACACAGGAAGATTCAAGGAATAAATGGGCTCAGGTCGGTCGGTGCAAAACCGCCACCTTCAGCACCTCCCTTCCCAGGCCTGCATCAGACTAGGCATGGTATCAACCCTGTAAAGACTAACAAAAGAGGGCAAATATGACCAGGTTGCGGCCTTACAGTCTGGAAAGCCAAATCCTGGTGACAAACAGCCTAGGAGGTCCCTACCGCAGGGCGGAGTGAGAATTCAGCCCCAGAGGAGCCTGCACCGTCGGAAGAGGCGATTTGTCCTGGAAGCGGACTGCCTCACGGCAATAGAGAAACTAGAAGCTAGGAGCCCTTTAAGGCAACCTTCAGAGATGAGCAGGGAATCAGATTGACGAAAGGGAGCAGTCCTTGAAAGGTAGACTCGGAGAGCTGTGACGGAATCCAGCTTGTAGAGGGACTTCTCCAGGGGATGGACTAGAGAGACACAGAAGGAAGGACAAAGACTTTGTTAATGAGAAAGGAAAAAACCACCTTAGGAAGAAAGGAAGGGCCAGGCCCGAGAACCACCTTGTCCTGATATAGGATCAGGAGTGGGGAATGGCAGGACAATGCCGCTCACTTGGAAAGTCTCCTGATGGACAATTTAACCAAGAGAAATGTCATGTGTTGAATGGGCTAAAACAGGGGCGCGCTGCGGCATGCCTAAGACAAGATTAAAATCCCATGGATTTATTGGAGGACATTAAGGAGGAGCCAGGGGGGCGACTCCTTGAAGAAAACCAAGAATGAAAGGAAAACGGACATGGGGACCAGACCCTTGTCCTTACTCCACCAAAAGAAGGCCTTTCAGTATTTGCAGTAAAGCTGGTTTCCCGGTCTTAATTATGGTCTGAATGACCAGCCGGGGGAAAACCAGCCTCCCCCAGGACTATGGCCTCAACGGCCATGCTGTTAAACACAGAGACACTGAACTCTGGTGGAAGAGGGAACCTTGAGAGAGAGGATTTGGACGGCCTGGAAGCTTCCTAGGGGCGTCTATGAACATATTCACCAGGCCTTTCTTGGCCAATCCGAAGATAACCGGAATATAGGGATCCCTTCTTCCTTTATCCTTTTCACAACTCTCGGGCCGAGGGGAGAGACAGAAAAGGAGAGAACAGATGGAATTGTGACTACGATATTACTACAGAATTGCAACAGGTGGCTAGCAGGTCCCGGGATCTGGCTACGAACCAAGGAACCTTGTGGTTTATCCAAGACACCACGAGGACAACATCCGGAGAGCCTTATTTCAGCATATATGAATGAAGACGCTATTGGCTGCCCGAAGCGAGACCCAGATGGCTCAGAAAATTGATTGCCCGGTTTCCCACCCTCGGAATGTGCATGGCTGATATGGCGGAAACATTACACTCGGCCTCTCGCAGAATCCTTATTAACTCTGACTTCACTTGTTTGATGCAAGTACCGCCTTAACGGTTTATGTAAACCTCGGCCGCGGCATTGTCTCATGGGCGTTCCAGTGGCTCTGCGCTGTGTGACGAAGAAAAAACGGCTCCGCAAAAGATGAGACTGGCGTTGTTGGTGGAAACCTGCCAGAAGAGAGGAAGAGGAACTTCCTTTATAGAACTGATGTCAACTGCGTCACCAGATGAAACACTGCCTCACTCAGAGGAAGAAGCACAGGATTGTCCGTGGAGACGACCAGAGAGCCCGCTGAAGGGGGCGGGCATGGAACTGGGCAAAAGGAACGGTTTCCGAGGCGACAATCCATTTCCCCTAGAACTCCTATGCAGGACCATAGGAGAAGAGAAGCAGATCGCTTTAGAGTACAGAAACCCCTGGTAGAGGGATGAAAAACCTTCTCCTTTGGAAGGAAGAGACGGGTTTGGGTCATGTCGAACCCATACCTAGAAACACCAAGTACTGAGCAAAGGTGAGGGAGGACTTCTCTGTTTATAATCTAGCTGAGATGGACCCGGATATGTAGAGTAAACTGAAAACTCTGGTTGCAGTCTCAGCAGGACGGCTCATTGATCAGAAGATCGTTTAAGAAGGGAAATATGAAAAAACCCTTGGATAGAAGAATGACCCTGACCGCTGCCATGACGTAAATAGTCTGGGAGCAGAGGCTAGGATGAAGGGGAGGGCCGTGAACTGATAAGGACCCTCCTGGATTGCACATCATAGGAGCCTCTGAAGCTAAACACAAACAAGAATGCGAGGAAAATGCTCCCGAGTCCATGAAAGTGATTACCGAACTTAGTTACATCGTCCTGAAAAGACAGGACCGAACGTGACCGGTAAACCGCCTTTCTTCGTGACTAAGAAAGAATAGAATAGAACGCCGAGAACGGTACGTTCCTGGGGACGGGTACGATCACTTCTGTGAATGGCAGGTAAACACTGCCTGAAGAACTGCTGGGGCTTGCGACATATGTCTTGACAGGCGAAAAAAAAAAAAAAGGAAACTTCTTCCTGGGGGAGAAGAACGGTCGATATTGTAGCCAGAAGTCGCTATCTATCTCGAGGTTGAAGCAAGCTTTTCCTATTTAAAGGACATTAGGTTTGGACCAGAAAAGCAAGGTGTTTTTCCCAGCCAGTGGCATCTGAAACTATTGATCCAACTTGGATCCAAAAGATCTAGAGACTTGGAAGGCAAATTCAGTGAGGCCAGAGAATGCGACGTATGGCAACGATGCTGCCGGTAGTCGTGACGGAACAACCAGCTGCATCAAAAGGGGAGCGGACAAGAGATATTTGCTGGCATGGGCAATCTGATCAGCCAGATCTGGCCTCCCATCCGGAGGAGCGGCCGCTAGAATATCTTGACGAAGTATTCTTGCCCCGACAGACATAGAATTTGACATCTAGGTGTAGGCAAATGTGGTACAGAGAGAGAGAGAGGGGCGCCAGCTGCCTCCAAGGCTGACTTAACCAAGGATTCAATCTGTCTATCTGTAAAATCCTTAATGGATGCACTGATGAGTAGAGAAAAGGCTGTCTTGGAAGACAGACGAGAATCAGGCAGATCCACCTTAGGGATTCTGCCCATTTATCAAGGAGGCCTGGTCTAAAGGGGTAGAGGATGTGTAGCTTCCTCCTACCTGGGAGGCGCTTTTCAGAGCGTTCCCAGTGTTTAGACATAGTTATGACAAGTTCCCTGATCAGGGAAAATTCTGGGAATTTTTTTTTTACCCATTTGAAAGTAACGGAGTGCTCGTGAGCAGGAGCCTTATCCTCCCGTAGGTTCAGAAATATGGTATTTTGCCAAGATGAGGTTATTGAGCATATCTTGAATCTTTCAGGTCTGGTCCATATCGGACTCAGACTGGGAATCCATATCCGACCCAAAAACCGCCTCCGAGGAGGGGCATGGGATGAGGAATGCATCCAGGATAAAGTAGAGGGACCAGCCGGTTCTTTTGCTTTGTACACGATCTGTCCCTGTGAAGGTCACGGTCAGGTGCCTGCGAATCACCGTGAGAAGTGTTCGGAGCACTGGTGGCAGAAGACAAATGTGAAGGGCGCTCCAGGACCTGGACCAGGGATTGTGAGAGTTTGGTCAGATCTGAGAACGACTGGCCTGGCAACAGCCCACTCTGGAAGGAGGAGAGTGCTCTCATTCCAGGTGTTAGAGGGTTTATCTGAATGCCACTGCTCTTGTACGGATGGCACAAGCATCGCGGATTATAGGGACAGGAATGGGCCTCCCTGAGATAGGGCATAAGTAATAGGCTAGGGGTACAGCTGGGAGAGCTAAGCCCTTGTGAAGAGAGAAAATAACCAGTCTGAGCTGGTCCTACCTGATAATAGAGATGGCTGTCAACGTTCAGGCTGCAGTGTCCCCAGAACCAGTAGGTTAATGATGGACGCCTTTTGAGCAAAGGACATGGAATTATGCGCAGTCTCGGCACCCGCAGTGGCAGGGCCGGTAAACGAAGGTCCTAGTCTGTGTCTGGTGGGAGTAGAGGCCCTTCCATTGACTGTGCCTCCAGAGGAATGCACCGGGTAGGGGGGAGGAGGCCCCTTGATAAGGAGAAAAGCGCACAATAAATATGTGCGCTTAATGCGGAGGGCATTAACGAAGCACAGGCTGAAGAAAAGATGGCCGTTGTTGTTCAGTGACGTCATGTTCTGTGCAGCGTTCCGCGGGTAAACGGTGAGGCAGGCGGGTAACTGCCAGGGACAGAGAAAAGGACATACCTGTAAAAGGTGAGTCCCGAATTCCTCTTCACTGACGAGGATCACATCAGGAGCCCTCAGGAAGGGTGAGGGTCACTGGAAACCGGGATCCTCCTTCCCGCACTGTCTCCGGACGGTGCAGAAGACGGCATCAACCCCTTACAAGGGGAGGCCACCGCTGGTGACCACCGTCTTCCTCTCAGCCCTCTCCATGGAGAGGGGTGAGGAGGGAAATGGCAAGGACTGGCGACCGGAATCAGCCCTGGAGCACCCGTGAAGGTGACAGGGGATAAAGTCCTGCCAGCAGGCCTGAAAGTTGCGATGTGGGTGACACCACACTGCTCGCTCAGCCGCCTAATATGGGAAGGCAGAGTGAGAAATTACACCGTTTCCCTGAAACTGTTTCTGAAAGATACAAGGAAAATTGTTAATAAAACACAACAATACCTGTAAGGAAAAAAGGATTAGCTGCGAACAGATCCAGGTCCGCCTCCTACAGACACTAAGCTTAAACAGAGGTACTTCCTGCCTGTTGGTGGGTGTATACTGCAGAGGAGGAGCTATTTTCCTTTTTTTTGCATAGTGTCAGCCTCTTAGCGACAGCAGCATACACCGATGGTTACCTGTGTCCCCCAATGAAGCGATGAAGAAAAATAGTTTTATACATTGAGAAACATCCACTGTGCTAATTCATGCATTAAGAAAAGTGGGGAAAAATGAATTCAAAGTTGCTAAAATTGGCAAAGAATTACGACACTTGTCTGTAATTGTATTTAATTGCCTGATAATTACCAAGCCAATTTGGCTAGTGCTGCAGTCACAATCTTTAAAATAGTTTGCACAGCTCTATTTTTTTTAACCTAGTGAAAGCAATCACACATAAATAACCTGCCTGAATTTCTTACACTAATGCAGAGTTCACTTTAGTGTAAATCTCAAAGCAAAAAAGGGAAATCTAAACTTGAAAGATTAAATATCCAATGCGTGAATACTTTAAAAGGCATTGTAGTGACTGGCAATTACCTGCAAAACACTACGCATAGACAACAAATATGCTATGCCTCCAACATGTGATGAGTTCTTGGATGGTTTCATAAACCAGTGCCTTTGTAGGTAGCACCACTAATTGAGCCTTATTTAGATGCAAGTGTCAAATACACAACAAATATCAATGTGACCCCTAAAAACATTAATTAAATACATTACTACTCACCCATGTTACTATGACACAAATTAATCATCACTGGGTCGGTCAATGTGTTTTAGAAGTAGCAATTCAAATGCAGATCACCTGCATTCAAGAAGTTTCAAGTGACTGCAGTACAAGTGCACCTGTATTGGCCTAACTTCTGAAAGGGGACGGGGGGGGGGGTTGAAAGAGTTGGTGCTCCGTAGTACAGAAACAGAATGCTGCCAAAACCATTTTTAGAGGAGGTGCACTATAAACATGATAGCAGACCATATCTGGTACATTAGTCTTACAGCAGCTTCATCCATGGTAACAGTATCCAGCAAGTATCAATCTATGTTAGAAGAGTGATGCAGAGGGCATTAAGGTTAATTTCTTCAATGAGATTATGACATACTACACAGGTATATATACGTACTATGGACTTCTATATCTGCCTCTGAACCTCCGATCTCTGCTTCTTGACCGACTCCTCCTCCGTTCTTTACTGCGACTACGCTTCTTTTCTCTGCTTTTACTTCTTTTCCTCTCACGCTCCCTGCTGCGTTTCTTCTCCTTGCTCTTGCTACGCTTCCTTTCGCGGCTGCGACTTCTGCTTTTACTTTTCTTTCGCCTTAAATTAGTAAACAAAATTTAAAAGGTGCCGCAATTTCAGACATGTTATTAATATTTTATTTATTTACCATTGCGATAAAAACAAACAAAAAAAAATTGACAGACATTAGGATGTTCTCAGCCCCCAGGCCAATCAGACATTGGTGACATGTCCTAATGATGTGCCAAGATCTATGATGAGATAACCATCAGTTTTCAGCAAATTTGAGTTACCGTATTTTGACAAATCCTGTGCATTTAACATAGTCCAATTTGTGTACAGCGTGGTATACAGGGGCTAGCAGAATGATTAAAGCTTTTCCTACAAAACTTGCAATTTTGCAAAACAATTCCTTCTCATCCTGTACTTAGGAATCTAGTGGGCAGTCCAACTTGGTGATTGGTCAAAACATAGTAGGTCCCACCTTACGGGTAACTGATTAGCTGATACGGTCACAGGATTTGAAGAATACCCATCAACACAAACATAAGGAAAGAAAAAAAAGTTATATATTTATGTGTTTACTTAGATCAGTGTTTTTAGTATTGCACAGGTGATAATTTCATCACCTGCTCAAGAATTAATTCCATCGCCTATGCAATACTAAGGAAATCCTGAAAACATGACCTGTTGTGAGGTCTTGAGGACTGGAGTTGAGAAACACTAAATTAGATGCTGAGCTTTGCATAAACAAGGGCTTTTAGATACTGGTTTAATTTTTTTTAAAGAAAGTATGCTGCCATCCACCGCACCTTTCTAAAGCACATGCAGAGGCTGGAGAGAAAAAAAAAAAAGAAACACACTGCTTGTTGGGGATAACTGTGGCAATTCATTAATACTGGGGTAGTGCAACAAGTGATGAAGCACTTGCTGGAGCACACTGAACTGAATTAATGGCATGCACTGCTTAAAGGGAACCTGTCACCCCCCAAAATCGACAATGAGCTAAGCCCACCAGCATCAGGGGCTTATCAACAGCATTCCGAAGCCGCAGCGTGAAGGCCAGAAGAGAACGTCATTGTAAGAAGATGGGAGGCACCGGACCCGGACCGCAGCTGGACCGCCCCTGGGTGAGTATAGTCTAACCTCTTTTTCTCATCTTTCAGAATACATCGGGGGCTTATCTACAGCATTACAGAATGCTGTAGATAAGCCCCTGATGCTGGTGGGTTTAGCTCATCGTCGATTTTTGGGGTGACAGGTTCCCTTTAAAGGGATTATGCCACCATAAAATACATTTAACTAAACAGAAAACTTGTAAATAAATGGTTTTGTAATTTACAGTTATAAAATATGGTCCATTTAAAACAATTAAGAATATCACTGACATGCTTCCGTGCTATTACAGCAATATGAGTAATGCACACTGGGGGTGGGAACTCCTGACGACAAGAACTGCTAATGCTCAGCCACTGAGAGGATGGAATGGAATAACGCCAGGTAGCATACTTCAGTAGATGAAAGTTGTTTTTTTTTGTGTGTGTTTGTTTTTTTTGAGTGGAGCATAATTTTTAATAACTGAATTACAAAACCATTTATTGCCACCTTTAATGTATTCTTTATGGTGGCACAACCCCTTTAATGGATCAGGAGCGTTTGATACTCAGTATGCACTACTGCCATGCAAGGCTGAAGTTAATGATATTTTAGCAGTGTAACTTATGATTTGTTTGATGAGCAGGCGTATTCACAAACCCTCCTGCCTGTTCTGGCACAACTGGTGAATAAATGCCAAAAGTCGCAATATATTAGCACAAATGTTGTAACACAGCCATTATCTGCAGAGTATGGTGCAAGCTCACCCTGTGAGCCCACTCCATATACCGGCTATTGATTTGTGTTGTACATATGCAGCGGATGTCGGTAAGGAGTCAATAAGCTTGTTCTCAAATCAGTGACATGCATGAACAGAAATGCTGTGGAGCAGCAATGAGAACGCTTGTAATGAAATAACTATGTCCCAACACCAGCATGTTCATCATCCCACCACATTCTCTCCTCATTAAACAGCAAGTTTGAGAGATCATCACCACTTGGTGCCGAGAGGATAGTTCAGTGATATCAAGTGACTGATAAATGTGCGTGCTGCTGTCGGGCCATAGATTTACTTTATTAGAGGAGTTTTCTCTGCTACTTGGCATCACTTTAACATCCATCACAATAATACTGCTTATCGATGTGAAAACACTGATTAGAACAGAAAGAAGAAAGACCGCCATGAACAGTGAAGAGTTGCTGAGCGGCAGTGAAAACTAAAAAGTAAAACTATGGTCCCGACAGCAGGGCACACATGATGCTACAGAACTGAAAATGAGCTCTACGATAGCTCTGCAGCACAGAAGTGATCTATATAGGCCTGCTTTGCATGCTGGAAACTTTTATTCCAACTGACTGATGGCAGCTTTCAGCAGAAAGTAGGCAAACTGCATACCATTTGCATGCCCTTCCCATGGTATGCAAATACCTTTAACAAAAGAAATATTTAGAAAAAAAAGGTGATTTTTTGATGGGTAGTTTGTAAGATGTTAAACAATAAGTCATTTTATTTTTTTCATAAATCACTAGTACACATGAAAATAAGCAACTCTGTAATATCAGGGAATTACTTCCTCCACAAAGACTGAGCATTGTTAAAATTCTGAATTCAAGACTTTCTCAGTACTGAAATGGAGATGGCAGCTGCTACTGATAAGATTCTATGCAGATGATAGGGAGGAGCTTTGCCTTTTTTCTCCTCCTTCCGCGGACTTCTATCTAGAATCTTATCAGTAGCACCTGTCATCCATCTCAGTAATGGGAAAGTAGCTCTTCACTGAATAGATTTTAGCTGTGTACTGAGAATTTTGAAAATGAAAGATCAGTCCTGATAGAGAAAGCAGATTTCTCCTATAAATTGTATTACAAAGTTGCTTATTTTCATATGTACCATTGATTCAACTAATAAAAATGATGCTTACTCTTTAAATATTGTGATCAAAGAAGCTGTAGGATAGTATCAGCCTACACCCACCACGTATGGAGCTCGCTGAGCAGCAGTGCCTACCACATAAATTGCCTATACATGTAACAAATGCAGGTATTTTTTTCTGGTTGTTAACTATGAATTATTTTTCATCACAAGATTTTAGAGCAGATAATGCAAGTCTGGTAAGTCACACACTTTTATATAATAATTTGCAATTTCCAACAAGAAGTTGTGTACTATATATACTGTCAATAAGAGACAAGCAAGTTATTGGAAACACATGAACAATAGCACGATACAGAGTATATTAGAATATACAGTGACACCTACTTCTTGCTACGCTCTTCATGTCCATTTGCACTGTTCAGTTTGTTCTCGTCCTAAGCAGGGTTGATAGAAGAACATCATGAGGGCGAAGAGGAAATAATTCAAGTGGGCAAAGGGTAAAGGGGATTGGAATGAGAGAATAAACAAAAATTTAATGACTAAATCACTAAAATGTGTGTGTAAGGCTAAAAAAAAAAATATATATATATACATGGGAACTTGTGAAAGAGTTCCACTACAATGTCAAATCTATAAACGCTAAAATTAACTAGTGCAATTTGGTTTATTTGTCTGTACTTAAACAGTTCATGTCGTAGAGCATCCTGTGACTGTAAAATGCTGTAGTTTTGCCTACATGTGGAAAATTGTATTGATTTAAACATTGGTTAGGTGCTGTGGTCCTTCTGGTCAGTACCAAGGCTATCGTTTGCCTAAGCCCAAAGTGGCCACGCTAGCAGCAACCACTATCCAATTCCTTTGATCGATGCCATTCCTGTGATCTTCGCCCATTTTCGTTCGTGGGTTGGGACTGTAAGAGCTTGATGCCACCTCTGTCACACATTTCGCCCTGAAGCAAACAGGGATTCACACTGCTTTAGTAACGTCGACTCCCAAGAAAAAAAATCATCAAATATGTACCTGTCAAACCTAAACATTTTCCTACTTCCATTCCTAGTAACATGGAAATATCCAGTTTAATTAAGGCTCAGGAAGCCTTTACACTATGACCAGTATCTTTATTATGAAGAGATAACTCAACACATAAACAAGAGTAGAGAAATTATGTGGTAAATGAACCACAATCCAAGTTCAAACTTGAATATTTCAAATGCCTACAACGAGGTCTCAGTCATACTGAGCCTTTCTATGCTTTTGCATGCAAATTACTGGTTAATTCCCTAGACATTGTGAGGATAGGGAGATTTTACATTTCCAAAATGGAAATTTGCATTAAGGCAACACAGAAACAAAATACACAATACACGAAGTCTGTGTTACAATACTACAAAACTTTGCTGAACCTCAAGTACAGATCAGCATAATAGCCAAGTAATTTCACAAAAAAAGGGATAAAAGAGGGGGAAAAAAATGCTTTAGTGGGAAATTCAAGAATCTGGTCAGGTTTATTTACTGTACGGCTGGAAACTTCCCACCAGTTATTTCCCCACTTTCAACAAAAAAAAAAAATATATATAAAATTAAAAATATATATATATTTACAAAATATAGTAAAACGTGCAGTGTAAAATCTGCTTGAACGGTCCTGATCTTGGCTGGTGAAAGAGGATATTCTTGGAACCCCACTTCTTTCCCCAAACCACTCTATTCACCTTGTTGCTAAGCCAAACCGAAGCTCAGCAGTTCATAGGCAAGTCTTTTTACCTAGGGGACCACGGTACAGCGATACGTCACTCAATTACTACCTTATGATTGACAGTTCACACTGGAATCAAAGGTGAATTCATGGGAGTAGAGGTGATATATCGTTAGGCAAGTCTACAAAAAGAGATAGATGGGCATTTATTTATCACGCTGAAGTCAAACTACTGCACAAAATCATCACATCAACAGTAAATATTTACTTTTCAAGTTATGTAACATCTCCAAGGGATAAGTCACGAGCTCCAGGGGTGTTAGTTTAACATTTTTTGCAGCAGTTTCAAAAATTAACTAAGCTTGAAAAATAAAAACATGTGACAGATCTTTCTCACCTTCCGGTAGGGTGCTTCAAGCATAGCTTCTATATCAAAGTCATCAGCCATTTTGGTCACTCTGAAAAGAAAAGTTAAAAGTCTTTGTAATTTCTGCTTCTGAGCAATTTCAAAGATTATGGAAAGTGATTTCAGTTAGCATTAAAAGGTATCAACCACTGAGGACTCTCACTTCTATATATTTTTACATCTACTGGCTAACACGGTACAAAGATGTACTTTCCTGTAAGGAAAGTCAAGCGTTTTAGAATGGATAACTATAGAAATGTTTTAAACTCAGGAAGATTGCATGTGGATTGCTGGCATTTGTAGAAGTCTTTGCTGGAAGCAATTATATCTGATAAATTTTAACATTTTAGAAGGGGAGTCATTAAAGGGTATGTTTTCCTATGAAAGGGGGCGCTACCAGTGTGAGACATGTAGATCAGAAGAGCAGACTGTCTATTACATGTCTCGCACTGGTAAAAAGTAGAGATGTTCGAAAATTGTCGGCTCCCTCCTTAGGCTACTTTCACACTAGCGTTTTTTGCAATACGTCGCAATGCGTCGTTTATGGGAACAAACGCATCCTGCAAAGTTGTTTGCAGGATGCGTTTTTGCCCCATAGATTAACATTAGCGACGCATTGACACACGTCGCAACCGTCGTGCAACGGTTGCGCCATGTTGTGGCGGACCGCCGGGAGTAAAAAAACGTTACATGTAACGTTTTTTTGCTGCCATCGGACCGCTTTTTCCGACCTCGCATGCGCGGCCGGAACTCCGCCCCATCTCCCCGCACCTTACAATGGGGCAGCGGATGCCCAGGAAAAATGCATCCGCTGCCTCCATTGTGCGGCGCATTCACTGCTAGCGTCGGAACCTCGGCCCGACGCACTGCGACGGGCCGAGTCCGACGCTAGTGTGAAAGTAGCCTTATTTGGCACGCTATAGCGCTTACTGAAAAAGCTGCAGTGGAAACCCGGACACCTGCAGCTTTTTCGGTAAGCGCTATAACTTGCCGAATAAGGAGGGGGCCGACGATTTTCGAACATCTCTACTTTTTACCAGTGTGAGACATGTAATAGACAGTCTGCTCTTCTGATCTACATGTCTCACACTGATAACGACCCCTTTCATAGGAAAATAAGTTCTTGGGGCAGATTCTCGAGGAGCTGTGTTCATAGCTTGCCAAATAAGGAGGAAGCCGATGTTTTCTCACCCCTAGATAAAAGCTCTCTAGGCAGATTCTCAGTGAGATCTGTCTGGCCTATTAGTTCTTAAAAGCTCATTTACATGGCTTAAAAGGGTTGATCCAACTGACAGATTCCCTGTAAGACAACATACATGCCCATTTACTCCACAGGTGAATGCTAAGTTTATCTTACAAAAGTTCTGCAATTCAATCGTTACAGGATACTTCCGCTGACAAGTGTTGGATGTTAAGATTATTCTTCAAGATATTACAAATAAACAATTTTAATGATGACGTTTGTGTAACACCAGCAAAGTCCAAGGGTATTGTATAGTACCAGGAGATATGCAAGTTTACATATACATCAGAGACGGCAGAATCTGTGGTAACTATGCTTTCAAATTATTTCCTGTTGTGTCATGGTTACGTGCTTAGCAACTTAAAGAGAATTGTCAACAGGATTTCATCCACCTTCCCCCCCAAACTATTTATATGCGCATGTAGTTTTTTCAAAAATAAGACCAGCAATACCTTTAGATGGCCAGTCTGTTTCTCCATTACTGAGGATAAAGAGCTTGGTAAATCTGAAGGCTCTGTAACTTTAGTTTATTTCTTACCCAGCGAGCACGCCCATGTCCTAATAGAGTATTTGCGGAATGCTCGGGGGAAAAAAAAAATGCTTGACAACCACGAGACAAGCAGCTATGGTAACTAGAGTATTTTTTCCGTGCATGACAAAGATACTCGATTAGGACTCGATTGTGCTCAGATAACACCTTATACGAGCATGTTTGCTCATCACTAGTGAGCAGCTAATGGCTGTATTAAAATCAATTGGCTAGAGAGACTGGGATGATAGGAGTTAACCCATCTCCTGGAATGTAACTACTGCCCACAATTGGCCAAGCTCTGGGCAGGTGATAATAGCCAAGATATCAACTTCACACCATGAAAGAAAAGCTCTCAAAACAGGAAAATAACAGCAGATAAAGGCAAGTCAGTCGCAAACTTATTTCCATGCTGCCTAATTAAAACGGTTGTACAGGATTATCATGAAAGTCTGCAGTCACTCACAGTGACTGGAGACTTGAGAATGCACACATCGCTCGCAGCAAAGATTCTCCAGTATTGGCGTGAGAGAGTGGTCACGTGACCACAAGCACATACAGTACAGACCAAAAGTTTGGACACCTCATTTAAAGATTTTTCTGTATTTTCATGACCATGAAAATTGTAAATTCACACTGAAGGCATCAAAACTATGAATTAACACATGTGGAATTATATACTTAAAGTGTGAAACAACTGAAATTATGTCTTATATTCTAGGTTCTTCAAAGTAGCCACCTTTTGCTTTGATGACTGCTTTGCACACTCTTGGCATTCTCTTGATGAGCTTCAAGAGCTACTCATCGGGAATGGTTTTCACTTCACAGGTGTGCCCTGTCAGGTTTAATAAGTGGAATGTCTTGCCTTATAAATGGGGTTGGGACCATCAGTTGGGTTGAGCAGAAGTCTGGTGGATACACAGCTGATAGTCCTACTTAACAGACTGTTAGAATTTGTATTATGGCAAGAAAAAAAGCAGCTAAGTAAAGAAAAACGAGTGGCCATCATTACTTTAAGAAATGAAGGTCAGTAAGTCCGAAAAATTGGGAAAACTTTGAAAGTGTCCCCAAGTGCAGTTGCAAAAACCATCAAGCGCTACAAAGAAACTGGCTCACATGGGGACTGTCCCAGGAAAGGAAGACCAAGAGTCACCTCTGCTTCTGAGGATAAGGTTATCCGAGTCACCAGCCTCAGAAATCGCAGGTTAACAGCAGCTCAGATTAGAGACCAGGTCAATGCCACACAGAGTTCTAGCAACAGACACATCTCTACAACAACTGTTAAGAGGAGACTTTGTAAAGCATGCCTTCATGGTAAAATAGCTGCTAGGAAACCACTGCTAAGGACAGGCAACAAGCAGAAGAGACTTGTTTGGGCTAAAGAACACAAAGGTGGGCTTTAGCATCTCCAGGCACGTAGAGTCCATCCGTTCACCTTTTCTGCGTCACACAAAGACACGGTAGTGTCTAATGTCCATTCCTTGTGTTCTTTAGCCCAAGCAATTTCAGATCTGTACAGATTGGAAACTGGTCACTTAAGGTACCGTTACACTTAACAATTTACCAACGATCACGACCAGCGATACGACCTGGCCGTGATCGTTAGTAAGTCGTTGTGTGGTCGCTGGAGAGCTGTCACACAGACAGATCTCCAGAGACCAACGATGCCGAAGTCCCCGTGTAACCAGGGTAAACATCGGGTTACTAAGCGCAGGGCCGCGCTTAGTAACCCGATGTTTACCCTGGTTACCATTGTAAAAGTAAAAAAAAAAAAAAAAACACACTACATACTTACATTCCTGTCGCGTCCCCCAGCGTCAGCTTCCCTGCACTGTGTAAGCGCTGGCCGGAAAGCAGAGCGGTGACGTCACCGCTGTGCTCTGCTTTACGGCCGGCCGGCGCTGACACTGGGGGACGCAGGGAAGCTGACGCTGAAGGACGTGACAGGAATGTAAGTATGTAGTGTTTTTTTTTTACTTTAACAATGATAACCAGGGTAAACATCTTGTTACTAAGCGCGGCCCTGCGATTAGTAACCCGATGTTTACCCTGGATACCAGTGAAGACATCGCTGAATCGGCGTCACACACACCGATTCAGCGATGTCAGCGGGTGATCCAGCGACGAAATAAAGTCCTGATCATTCCCCAGCGACCAACGGGGCCTGATCGTTAGTCGCTGTCACGCATAACGATTTTGTTAACGATATCGTTGCTACGTCACAAAAAGTAACGATATCGTTAACGATATAGTTATGTGTGACAGTACCTTTACTTAGTTCAAAGAGCGAGATACTGCGATAACACAATTGCTTTTGCAATGGAGGGGGCCCCAGAGGGATGCGAGATCACGCTCCGCATGAGAGAATCCCAGAAGTTTGGACCTGACTTTTGCTAGAAAGTCAGGTCTTTTATAGTGGAAACTTAGATTTTTGGCTGCTTTTGTTATGTCATATTTACTAAATTCATGTCTGTGGCAGTTGTACTCTTTTCTTAAAGAAAACCTGTCAGGTCCCCCATGCCCCCAGAACCACCAGCAGTTGTGTCTACCCATCTAAATTCCCTGTGTAAGTGATAACATTACTTACAACAGGCGGCGTCAGTCAGAGCTATACAAATCTCGCACTTTCACATAGCTTAGTACCAGCACATCATTGAGCCTCTGAAGCCAGGTGTACGCGTTCCGACTTCGGAGAGGTAAACTGCGCAATTCAGGCCTGTGGAGTAAGAGTCTATTTGGTGTAGTCTGTTCAATATGCACAGACTGTGAAAATATGTAATAAATTGGGTGCAGTAGTTCAGTGCATGTGTTGTAAATTATTTCATAGGATTTTGGGAATATTATGAAACGTCCTATAAAATGTCTGTTCCTGATTTAAGGATCTAAGCTTTTAGTCTAGATGAATCTGTGCTGCACTTTATGTACATGCTTAGTAGTGTACGCAGCGCTGTGGAGTCAAGAGTAGAGATTAGCAAATAAATTCTTACCGAATAAGCGGCATTGGGAATCTGGCTAACCGGAGCGCTCCCGATAATCAGTTGTCTGGTGCTTCAGTTGCATGTGTCACGGCTGACTTGACAAGCAAACATGCATGGGCAGCCCAACAAACAGGCTCTCCATGCATGTGTTTTGACTGTCACACAGCTGCAACACATGTAGCTGCAGCTCGGAACAGCTGATTATCGGGAGCGCTCCAGTTAGCCAGGTTCCCGATGCAGCATATTCGGTAATCGATATAGCTTGCCAAATAAGGAGGGAGCTGACTGTATTCGCTTATCTCTAGTCAAGAGTCGCAAAGTTGGGACTCAAGGAACTTGAAGAGTGGGGGGTTTGGCATACGGACGCCACAGCCCTGCTGCACATGAATAGAAGTCTTCTGCACTGCCGATCATGCAAAGTGCGCCTCTCTGAAGCTGACCGCGTACATTCGGCTTCACAGGCTCAGTGAGGGAAAAAAGCCGCGCGCATGCACAAGATATGTATAGCGCTGGCTCTTGTAAATCATGTGATCATGCCCACATATTCAAAACTGCTGTCAGGTAGTTTATTAATCATTCAGTTGCTTTTCAGAAATTAAGACAAAGTGGCATGCCAAAAGAAAAGAAAAATTATTTTTACCACCTAAATGTTCCTATGTTCTGAACAGGCTTCTATAGCTGACAGACTAAGGCTGTTAATTGGCCTTGAGCTGCCATGGCAAACATCAAGGGTATGTGCACACGATGCGGATTTTGCTGCGGATCCTCAGCGTTTCCGGAGCTGCGGGTCCGCAGCAGTTTCCCATGTGTTTACAGTTCATTGTAAACCTACAGGAAACAAAAACGCTGTGCACATGCTGCGGAAACGCAGCGGTTTACATTCTGCAGCATGTCACTTCTTCTAGAAAACCGCAGTTGTAAAACCGCAGTGAAAACCGCAGAAAAACCGCGGTAAATCCGCAGCGGTTTTCCACTGCGGATTTATCAAATCTGCTGCTGAAAAATCCGCAGTAGACCAGAATACGTGTGCACATAGCCCAAGACCCCACAACCATTGATCTCCGGTTGCCGATGTAATTAAGGCTAGGTTCACACTGCGTTACAGCAGCCCATTTAACACATACGTTAAACGGGCTGTTGTAACGCAAGTACCGACTTTGGCACATCGCTAGCGCAGATGGAGCATCTGCTAGCTCTATCTGCACTAGCAGTGACGGACCCGGAAACGCTGCAGCTCGCGTCTCGGGGTCCGTCACTCAATGACGGCACATCCCTAGCGCACGCCCATTGTGGGCGTGCGCTAGCGATGCGTCCGACATTGGAGTCTATGGCGGCGTTAGAGGACTACGTTACCACCGCGTTATGCCGCGGTGTAACGTAGTCCCTCTAACGCAGGGGTGCCCAACTCCAGTCCTCAAGGCCCACCAACAGGTCATGTTTTCAGGATTTCCTTTGCATTGCACAGGTGATGCAATTATTACCTGGGCAAGACTAAGGAAATCCTGAAAACATGACATGTTGGTGGGCCTTGAGGACTGGAGTTGGGGACCCCTGCTCTAACGGACTGCCATAGCGCAATGTGAATCCAGCCTAAGGAAGGACCCCCCCGCCCACCCTCTTAACCATTAAGATGCCGTAGTCACTATTGACAGCAGCGTCTAAGGGGTTAAAAAGCCATGGTTGGTGCCAAAACCAATCAATACTGATATAGCAATGTGCCAGCCATAGTGTACAGTCGATAGCTGCTGCATTTTCACTAATCGGGGATGCGATTGTCCAATATGTGAGGTTAGTAAAGACATATTGGTGGTTAGTATGGGTTAAAAAAAATGTTAGAAGTTTACCAGATTTTTTTTTTTTTTTTTTTTTAAACGTAGGAGGATGTTGCATCATCCAGAGGGGGTAGAGTGAGGAAGTGACTTAGAATGGCTTTAAAAAAAAAAAAAAAAAAAAGTAATGTATGCAGCATTTTTCCTGCCAATACGCTGCTTATTTTATGGGGAAAAAAAAAAACACTACAAAGAAGCTACATGTGAACATACCCTTACAGACACTTACAAATTGCATAATAGTCAACAGCAACATAACCAGTTTTGCTGAATACTACTAGAAAAAACAGACAGTACACAGATAACCCTACAGATTAGGAGAGCTCCTGAAGTGAAGTGCTCACAGCTGCACTACATTCTGACAGAAGGTATTATCTACTATATAATTGTCTAAAGGTACCTTCACATTGAACAACTTAACAATGATATCGCTAGCGATCCGTGACGTTGCAGCGTCCTGGATAGCGATATCGTTGTGTTTGACACGCAGCAGCGATCTGGATCCTGCTGTGAGATCGCTGGTCGGAGCAGAAAGGCCAGAACTTTATTTCGTCGCTGGATCTCCCGCAGACATCGCTGAATCGGCGTGTGTGACACCGATTCAGCGATGTCTTCACTGGTAACCAGGGTAAACATCGGGTTACTAAGCGCAGGGCCGCGCTTAGTAACCCGATGTTTACCCTGGTTACCAGTGTAAATGTAAAAAAAAAAAAAAACACTACATACTTACATTCCAGTGTCTGTCGCGTCCCCCGGCGTTCTGCTTCCCTGCACTGACTGAGCGCCGGCCGTAAAACACAGCGGCGACGTCAGGGAAGCAGAACGCCGGGGGACAGACACCGGAATGTAAGTATGTAGTGTTTTTTTTTTTTTTTTTACATTTACACTGGTAACCAGGGTAAACATCGGGTTACTAAGCGCGGCCCTGCGCTTAGTAACCCGATGTTTACCCTGGTTACCCGGGGACTTCAGCATCGTTGGTCGCTGGAGAGCTGTCTGTGTGACAGCTCTCCAGCGACCACACAGCAGCAATCGGCATCGTTGTCTAGATCGCTGCAGCGTCGCTAAATGTGACGGTACCTTAAGGGTCACTTCCGTCTTTCTGTCTGTCCTTCTGTCTGTATGTCACGGATATTCATTGGTCGCAGCCTCTGTCTGTCATGGAAACTAAGTCGCTGATTGGTCGTGGCAAACCGCCCACGACCAATCAGCGACGGGCGAAGTCCGGCGGCAACATGGCGGCTCCTTCCTCCCCGCAGACAGTGCCCGCTCTGTACTCCCCTCCAGTCAGCGCTCACACAGGGTTAATGGCAGTGCTAATGGACCGCGTTATGCCGCGGTGTAACGCACTCCATTAACGCTGCTATTAACCCTGTGTGACCAAATTTTTTACTATTGATGCTGCCTATGCAGCCTCAATAGTAAAAAGATCTAATGTTAAAGGGAACCTGTCACCCCCAAAATCGATGGTGAGGTAAGCTCACCGTCATCAGGGGCTTATCTACAGCATTCTGTAATGCTGTAGATAAGCCGCCGATGTTACTTGAAAGAGGAGAAAAAGACGTTAGATTATACTCACCCAGGGGCGGTCCCGCTGTGATGGGCGTCTCAGGTCCGCTCCGGCGCCTCCCATCTTCATTCCATGACGTCCTCTTCTGGTCTTCACGCCGCGGCTCCGGCGCAGGCGTACTTTGTCTGCCCTGTTGAGGGCAGAGGAAAGTACTGCAGTGCGCAGGCGCCAGAAAGGTCAGAGAGGCCCGGTCAGCCAATGTCAGACTCCTCTGGGTGCTCATCTCCAGTTCTGAAGTCACCATGCCAGATACTGCGAGACCCTTACATGAGCAACAGATAACCCCAACAGCTGTCTGACAAATTTAATGCCAACTCCAAGCCCACCTGATGGCCACCTAGCGTGCAGCCTCACCAGAGAGGCCGGCGACCGCCACCTACCGCTTAGCCTCACCAGAGAGGCCGTCGACCGCCACCTAGCGCGCAGCCTCACCAGAGAGGCCGACGACCGCCACCTAGCGCGCAGCCTCACCAGAGAGGCCGACGACCGCCACCTAGCGCGCAGCCTCACCAGAGAGGCCGGCAACAGCCACCTAGCACGCAGCCTCACCAGAGAGGCCGACGACCGCCACCTAGCGCGCAGCCTCACCAGAGAGGCCGACGACCGCCACCTAGCGCGCAGCCTCACCAGAGGCCGACGACCGCCACCTAACGCGCAACCTCACCAGAGAGGCCGGCGACAGCCACCTAGCGCGCAGCCTCACCAGAGAGGCCGACGACCGCCACCTAGCGCGCAGCCTCACCAGAGAGGCCGACGACCGCCACCTGGCGCGCAGCCTCACCAGAGGCCGACGACCGCCACCTAACGCACAACCTCACCAGAGAGGCCGGCGACAGCCACCTAGCGCACAGCCTCACCAGAGAGGCCGACGACCGCCACCTAACGCACAACCTCACCAGAGAGGCCGGCAACCTCCATAGCACGGTACAGGAGTCGGCGACCCCCTCAGCACGGTACAGGAGTCGGCGACCCCCTCAGCACGGTACAAGAGTCGGCGACCCCCTCAGCACGGTACAGGAGTCGGCGACCCCCTCAGCACGGTACAAGAGTCGGCGACCCCCTCAGCACGGTACAGGAGTCGGCGACCCCCTCAGCACGGTACAGGAGTCGGCGACCCCCTCAGCACGGTACAGGAGTCGGCGACCCCCTCAGCACGGTACAAGAGTCGGCGACCCCCTCAGCACGGTACAGGAGTCGGCGACCCCCTCAGCACGGTACAGGAGTCGGCGACCCCCTCAGCACGGTACAGGAGTCGGCGACCCCCTCAGCACGTTACAGGAGCTGGCGACCCCCTCAGCACGTTATCACCGGAGGCCGCGGCCGTTCCCTTCATATAACGTACGGGCGACCCAGCTGACGCCTCACACAGACGGTACACGACAAGTCTGAGCTACCTGGGGCCGGGTGAGGACAGGCGTGCGGACTTACCTGAGGAGAGCCCCGGATGCTCTTAGGGCTGATCGATACTAGGCCTCGGCCTTGTTTGTGCCGAGAAAGAAATGGCGTCGAATCTACAAGAGAACAGGGCGTCGTTACTGGCGAACAACGCGTGTACACAGGATGGAGAGGAGAAACAGGAGGACAAAGAAGGAGATCGCAGCCGGGACCGCAACGCTATAACGGGACCTGCAAGGCGGGAAGATCACGGCCGTGTAATGGCAAACCTGCGACTCCCCGAAATGGCGGCCGCCAGCAGTCTCCTTACACAGCACGGGGTTTCCAACACAACGAACCAGGGGCAGCGTGACGATCACTGAGAGGCGTGGCTACCAGCACTCCTGCTCGTCACCGGTTGTCTGAGAGACTGCGCCCGCCTCTGTCTGAGGAAACCGGCAGCAGCATGTGGCCGCGGCGGCTCCGACACGTCCAGTTGGGGAAATGTTCGCTGTGTGCGACCCAGCTGCACTCGTGTATATTATCCAGAAAAATGAAAGCAGCACTCCAACAGAAAAAATAAATGTGGTTTATTGGCCCATGAGCGAGTCCAGGATGTGGACCTTTCTCAAGCCTTGAGAAAGGTCCACATCCTGGACTGAAACGTTGCACATGGGCCAATAAACCACACTTATTTTTTCTGTTGGAGTGCTGCCTTCATTTTTCTGGATAATAGCATGAGGTTTAGTACATGGAAGGATTTTTTGCACCCTTTGTCTTCTTTTGGTGCTGCATTTTGTTTTCTTTTTCTATATTCTGCACTTGTGTATATATATATATATATATATATATATATATATAAAACCACTCGTGTATATATATATATATATATATATATATATATATATAATGATGCATTAGAATCGGGCCACTATTTATTATTATTATTATTTATTTATATAGCACCATTGATTCCATGGTGCTGTACATGAGAAGGGGTTACATACAAGTTACAGATATCACTTACAGTAAACAAACTAACAATGACGGACTGATACAGAGGGGCAAGGACCCTGCCCTTGCGGGCTGACATTCTACAGGATTATGGGGAAGGAGACAGTAGGTTGAGGGATGCAGGAGCTCCGGTGTTGGTGAGGCGGTAGCTCCGGTGTTGGTGAGGCGGTAGCTCCGGTGTTGGTGAGGCGGTAGCTTCGATAGTGATGAGGCAGCAGCGGTGTCAGTGCAGGCTGTAGGCTTTCCTGAAGAGATAAGTTTTCAGGTTCCGTCTGAAGGATCCGACTGTGGTTGATAGTCGGACGTGTTGGGGCAGAGAGTTCCAGAGGATGGGGGATATTCGGGAGAAGTCTTGGAGGCGGTTGGATGAGGAACGATTAAGTGTGGAGGAGAGTAGGAGGTCTTGGGAGGACCGGAGATCACGTGAGGGAAGATATCGAGAGATTAGTTCAGAGATATATGGAGGAGACAGGTTGTGGATGGCTTTGTAGGTCAGTATTAGCAATTTGAACTGGATACGCTGAGGGAATGGGAGCCAGTGAAGAGATTTGCAGAGAGGGGAAGCAGAGGAGTAGCGAGGAGAGAGATGGATTAGTCGGGCAGCAGAGTTAAAGGGAACCTGTCACCTGAATTTGGCGGGACTGGTTTTGGGTCATATGGGCGGAGTTTTCAGGTGTTTGATTCACCCTTTCCTTACCCGCTGGCTGCATGCTGGCTGCAATATTGGATTGAAGTTCATTCTCTGTCCTCCATAGTACACGCCTGCACAAGGTAATCTTGCCTTGTGCAGGCATGTACTACGAAGGACAGAGAATGAACTTCAATCCAATATTGCAGCCAGCATGCAGCCAGCGGGTAAGGAAAGGGTGAATCAAACACCCGAAAAATCCGCCCATATGACCCAAAACCAGTCCCGCCAAATTCAGGTGACAGAGTCCCTTTAAGGATGGACTGGAGAGGTGCAAGGGTGTTAGCAGGGAGGCCACAGAAAAGGATGTTGCAGTAGTCAAGGCGGGAAATGATGAGGGCGTGCACAAGCATTTTAGTAGATTGGGGGTTGAGGAAAGGACGGATCCTGGAGATATTTTTGAGCTGGAGGCGACAGGAGGTGGAAAGAGCTTGGATGTGTGGTTTGAAGGACAGGGCAGAGTCGAAGGTTACTCCGAGGCAGCAGACTTCGGGTACAGGGGAAAGCATGATGTCATTGATTGAGATAGATGGGTCAAGTAAGGAAGATTTGTGGGATGGAGGAAAGATGATGAGTTCAGATTTGTCCACATTGAGTTTGAGGAAGCAAGAGAAGAAGAAGGAGGATATGGCTGATAGGCACTCTGGGATTCTGGACAGCAGAGCGGTGACGTCTGGGCCAGAGAGGTAGATCTGAGTGTCGTCAGCATAGAGGTGGTACTGGAATCCATGGGACTTTATGAGTTGTCCCAAGCCAAGTGTATAGATTGAGAAGAGTAGGGGTCCTAGAACAGAGCCTTGGGGGACTCCAACAACAACTCCAACACTATCTAGTATATATATATTACCGTAGAAATTTCGGGGCCCCATACTGGCAACATTTTCGGGGCCACCCCAGCCCCGCCTCCACGCTCCACCCCTCGAACTGTCCACAGTCCCACCTCTCTCTCTTGGAAAAACTCCACTTCTCACCTATCACACATTGACAGTTCCCATCACCAGATCACATACATAGCCAGCAGCTTTTGTTTTGGCCAAAAGATTTTTTAAGCCGCCACCATAACACGGTAGACACTTTTGGCCTGTAACCTATTTGGCCTGTAACTCTACTGTAACCTATTAAATATTTGTTAAAATATGCAATACAATTTAGGTATATTTTTGTTTATTTTTCAATTTTTAAAATGGCCAATAATATCACATAAAAAGAACAAATACCGCTACACCATGACCAGATGACATATTACCACCACAGTGATCGAATAATATCACATACAAAGAACAAATACCGCTACACCATGACCAGATGACATATTACCACCACAGTGATCGATTAATATCACATACAAAGAACAAATACCGCTACACCATGACCAGACCACATATTACCACCACATAGTGACTGAATACTACAATTCTGATCAGTAATTAAAAAAAAAAGCACCATACTATCACCATAAGTGCCATTATACACAGGAGATCTGTACTTAGTATGCAGTGTCTGTGTACAGGTAATACAGTGATCACCAGTGACATTATGCACAGGAGCTCTGTATACAGTGTATAGTGTCCGTGTATAGGTAACACACTGACTCACCAGTGACGTCTCTAGGTGAAGTCCTTCATCTTTCATCCAGCACAGACCGCCATCATTTCATCCAGCCAGGACTTCTCTCTGCAGGAAACAACACAGTTATCTCGAGCTCCACTTGTAGAATACATTACTTAATTTGTCCCAACTTCTACATTACACCACATGAAGAAAAAGAGGTGACATAGTGTCACTCTACACAGTAACAGGACCGCCCCCCCATTTAAAACCGTGTCCTCAAAAAATAAAATAAATACATCACTGCAGTAATAATATCCCTAAATTACCCCCTATGGTAATAATATTCCCCATCCTGGCCACCGTGTGTCTCATTTCTGGCGTCAGCCATATGTTCTCCCATCCTGCCCTCATGAGTATCCATTCTGCCCCATATGATCTCCCCATCCTGCCCCATATGATCGCCCCATGTGATCTCTCCATTCTGCCCCATCTGTCTCCATCATATCCATCCTGCCCCATGATCCTGCACGATCTATCTCCAATTCTGCCCCCAGTGTCTCCAATCATGCCCCATGTCTCAATTCTGCCCATGTCTCCAACCATGCCCCCATGTCTGCAATCCTGCCACTTGTCTCCAATCATGCCCCCTGTGTCTCCATTCTGCCCCATCTGTCTCCAATCCTCCCCCATCTGTCTCCAGTCATGCCCCCATGTCTTTCATCCTGCCCCGTGTCTCCCATCATGCCCCGTGTCTCCCATCATGCCCCGTATCTCCATTCTGCCCCGTGTCTCGCATTCTGCCCCAATGTCCAGCATTCTGCCCCGGGTCTCACAGTCTGCCCCTGTGTCGAGCATACTGCCCCTGTGTCCAGCATTCTGCCCCTGTCACTGTGTCCAGCATTCGGCCCCAGTGTCTCCAGCATTCTGCCCCAGTGTCTCCAGCATTCAGCCCCTGTGTGTCCACCATTCTGCCCCTGTGTGTCCACCATTATGCCCCTGTGTGTCCAGCATTCTGCCCCTGTATGTCCAGCATTCTGCCCCAGTGTGTCCAGCATTCTGCCCCAGTGTGTCCAGCATTCTGCCCCAGTGTCTCCAGCATTCTGCCCCAGTGTCTCCAGCATTCTGCCCCCAGTGTCTCCAGCATTCTGCCCCCAGTGTCTCCAGCATTCTGCCCCCAGTGTCTCCGGTGGTCCCCAGCTGCCGCCTGCCTCTTCTCCTCCGCCGTCTGGTCCTCCGCCGGGTCCCTCGTCGTCCGGTGGTCCCCCGCTGCCGCCTGCCTCTTCTGCTCCCTCTGCCGTCTGCTCCTCCGCCGTCCGCAGGCGCAGCCACGTGGTGGCACACCGCACGCTGCTCTGCTCCGGAATGAGGCAGTGGAGCAGGGCAGCGTTTGACGTCACGAACTTGCGGCCCATGATGCACCGCGGGCCCGGCCGCCTTAAAGCTACAGGGCTCATTTAGGCACAGTGGCAGCCGCGCAGCCGCAGCCTGAATAAAAATGTCAGGGGGGGCCCGAGCGGAGCGTGGACCGGACCGGCTGCCAGCCTGCTCGCTCGGGCCCCCCTTTTTGCTCCTCATCACCGGGCCCCATACTGCAGTGATGCCTGTAATGTCCTGATGGCGGCCCTGTATAGTGTAACTGCACGTGTGTGTGTCTATAAATTTTTACAGTACAGAGCAAAACTTTGGACACATCTTATTTAAAGATTTTTCTTTATTTTCATGACTATGAAAATTGTAAATTCACAGTGAAGGCATCAAAACTATGAATTAACACATGTGGATTTATATACTTAACAAAAAATTGTGAAACAACTGAAATTATGTCTTATAGTCTAGGTTCTTCAAAGTAGCCACCTTTTGCTTTGATGACTGCTTTGCATACTCTTGGCATTCTCTTGATGAGCTTCAAGAGGTAGTCACCGGGAATGGTTTTCACTTCACAGGTGTGCCCTGTCAGGTTTAATAAGTGGGATGTCTTGCCTTATAAATAGGGTTGGGACCATCAGTTGTGTTGAGCAGAAATCTGGTGGATTCACAGATGACAGTCCTACTGAATAGACTGTTAGAATTTGTATTATGGCAAGAAAAAAGCAGCTAGGTAAAGAAAAACGAGTTGCCATCATTACTTTAAGAAATGAAGGTTAGTCTGAAAAACTGGGAAAACTTTGAAAGTGTCCCCAAATGCAGTGGCAAAAACCATCAAGCGCTACAAAGAAACTGGCTCACACGAGGACCGCCCCAGGAATGGAAGACCAAGAGTCACCTCTGCTTCTGAGGATAAGTTTATCCGTATCACCAGCCTCAGAAATCGCAGGTTAACTTCAGCTCAGATTAGAGACCCGGTCAATGCCACACAGAGTTCTAGCAGCTGACACATCTCTACAACAACTGTTAGGCCGGCTTCACACTCAGCGTATGAAAATACGGTCCGTATATTACGGCCGTAATACGCTGAAATGTCCCGAAAATAGTGGTCCGTAGCTCCTCCGTAGGCAGGGTGTGTCAGCGTTTTTTGCGCATGGCATCCTCCGTATGTAATCCGTATGGCATCCGTACTGCGTGGTTTTCTCGCAGGCTTGCAAAACCAACATACCGCTATAGAAATGATCCATGTGTCCCAAAAAGAAAAAAATATATATATATACTGTCTATATATATATATATATATATATATATATATATATATATATATATATATGTCAGTAGACACATATATGTATATATATTACTATTTTTTCCAGCGCTATACAGCTTGAAAGCCGGTAATTCAATTACCGGCTTTTTCTTTCTCCTTCCTAAAACCCGACATGATTTGAGACATGGTTTACATACAGTAAACCATGTCTTCTCTCCATTTTTTTTGCAGATTCAACACTACTAATGTCAGTAGTGTGTATCTGCAAAATTTGGCCGTTCTAGCTCTTAAAATAAAGGGTTAAATGGCGGAAAAAATTGACGTGGGCTCCCGCGCAATTTTCTCCGCCAGAGTAGTAAAGCCAGTGACTGAGGGCAGATATTAATAGCCTGGAGAGGGTCCATGGTTATTGGCCCCCCCCCTGGCTAAAAATATCTGCCCCCAGCCACCCCAGAAAAGGCACATCTGGAAGATGCGCCTATTCTGGCACTTGGCCACTCTCTTCCCATTCCCGTGTAGCGGTGGGATATGGGGTAATGAAGGGTTAATGCCACCTTGCTATTGTAAGGTGACATTAAGCCTAATTAATAATGGAGAGGCGTCAATTATGACACCTATCCATTATTAATCCAATTGTAGTAAAGGGTTAAATAAAACACAAACACATTATTTAAAATTATTTCAATGAAATAAAAACAATGGTTGTTGGAGTATTTTATTCTACGCCCAATCCAGTCACTGAAGACCCTCGTTCTGTGAAAGAAAAAACATAATAAACCAACAATATACTTACCCTCCGCAGATCTGTAACGTCCAACGATGTAAATCCTTCTGAAGGGGTTAAAACATTTTGCAACAAGGAGCTTTGCTAATGCAATGCTACTCCTCGCTGCAAAACCCCGGGGAATGAGTCTAAATATAGATCAATGATCTATATTTAGCTTCATTTGCGGTGAGGCGCCCTCTGCTGGATGTTCATAGATCGTGGGAACTTTCCTAGAAAGCCTGGGAGCTTCATGGTAAAATAGCTGCTAGGAAACCACTGCTAAGGACAGGCAACAAGCAGAAGAGACTTGTTTGGGCTAAAGAACACAAGGAATGGACGTGAGACAAGTTGAAATCTGTGCTTTGATCTGATGAGTCCAAATTTGAGATCTTTGGTTCCAACCACCGTGTCTGTTAGGGCTAGCGGAACACACCAAATAATAAGAAAGATAGAATAAGGTGCGTTCGCAGCCCGGGGTCCACCGTGCAGAGATGGAACCTGCTGCCAAGTAATGACGGACTATATGGCGGTACAATGTGAATACACACACGGGTTAACTTCACCTTGTGTGAAGGAAGCGAACCCTGTTAAGTCACAGGGCCGCGGTACCGCACACCAGAGCGCAAGCAAGGAGTCACCGAGCTCAGTCCCAAGACTTGGGATCCGAGTCCATCTAGACTTCTTGCGCTCGACACCGCTAATGGGGTGTCAGCGTAACCAAAGTAATAATTAAAGCTGCACAAGAGTGCGTGCGGTGCCGCAATGGCGGACGCCACTAACCACCCAAGCTTGGGTCAGGAAAGCGCTGTGAAAACGCACGGCGTCGCACTGGCGGTCACAGCAATTAGACGCTGTATGGTGTGTAATGTGCTCATGGCTTAGTCGGGTGCTAGATAGCAATCATCCACCTTCCTCGTGCAGTCATCCAATAGGGAGGGGATTTTAAAGAACGACTTTGACTCACAACACACACACGTTTACAAATGTACACTAGCGCATGGCTGTGTGGTCATGCGAACCTTATATAGCTGCATCATGTACATGACCTTCCCAGAAGGACCAATGGGAGGCTGCCACAGAAGTTGAGCACCTTCAGGACCTTCCTGGAGGACCAATGGGATCTGCTGCAGTATCTGAGCATGTGACCCTCGATCTCCAACGGGAGATCTTGCCCTGGGCATGCTCAGAAGGGGAAAAGCAGGACTTAGTCCCGAAACCATCTGCTCGCCGCTGCCCAGCACTGGCTTCAAAGGCAGAAGCTGGAAAAGCAGCAGTAACCCTATGCACAGAGTGAGACTGAGCAAGACGCTGGGACCGACGTCTCCGCTGAGCAGACTCCACTGCAGCTGGAGAAGAATGGGAGACCGCAGCAGAGATGGTTTGAGATTCCCCCTGTGCAGAGGCGGGAACTCGACACCCAACATTCCCCCCCCCTCCTTGGACCTCGCTACGCTCGAAGGCAGCAATGAGCTGTGGAGCTCGAATGTGTTCAGCAGGCTCCCAGGACCTGTCCTCTGGGCCATAACCCTTCCAATCCACCAAATAGAATTTTTTGCCACGTACCGCCTTGCACCCTAAAATAGCGTTCACCTCGTAATCATCCGTAGACGAACCCGATGTCCCGGCAGATGACTCGGAAAACCGGGACATGTATACGGGTTTCAAGAGGGACACATGAAAGGTGTCGGTGATACCCAAGCGTGGAGGAAGGGCCAGACGGTAGACCACAGGGTTAACCTGTTCGAGGACCTTGAAGGGACCCAAGTAGCGAGGTGCAAACTTAGTGGACTCAACACGCAGCCTGATGTTACGGGCGGAGAGCCATACTAAGTCGCCAGGAGCAAAGGTCGGAGAGGGGCGCCGATGAGCAACGGCGGAGGACCTCATTCTCTCCTTGGAGGCCCGAATGGCATCCTGAGTGCGGTCCCAAATGTCCTGTGCCTCCACAGCCCAGTCTGCCACCCTGGAGTCGGCGGAAGACACGGGCATGGGCACAGGGACACGCGGATGCTGGCCGTAATTTAGGAGGAATGGAGTCTGACCGGTGGAGTCAGCTACGGCGTTGTTAAGTGCAAACTCTGCCCACAGTAGCAAGGATGCCCAGTCATCCTGCCTGGCAGAAACAAAATGTCGTAAATATGTGATCAGGGTCTGGTTGGCCTTCTCTACCAACCCATTCGTCTCGGGATGATATGCCAAAGAGAGATTCAACTCAATACTGAGTAGGCGACAAAGCTCTCTCCAGACTCGAGGCGCAAACTGGGGACCCCGGTCACTAACAATTTTGTCTGGCATACCGTGTAGGCGAAAGTTATGTTTGATGAACAACACAGCCAGAGCCCATGCAGAAGGTAGCCGTGGAAGAGGCACCAAGTGCACCATTTTGGAAAAATGGTCGGTGATCACCCAGATAATAGTGCAGTTAAGGGACTTGGGTAAGCCCACCACAAAATCCATCCCGACCATCTCCCAGGGCCTGTCCGCCACCGGCATGGGGTAAAGCAACCCAGCTGGACGTTGCCGAGGAGACTTGTTCTTGGCGCAGGAGACACATGCCCGAACATAGTCTGCGACGTCACGAGCCATATGCGGCCACCAGTACATCCTCGCGAAGAGCTCAGATGTCCTCTTGGTCCCAAAGTGTCCACCCACCATGGACGAGTGAGCCCAAGAGAGAACCTCTGGTCGCAAATTAGATGGAATGAAAGTCTTGCCTGGGGGCACAGACTCTAGCGAAACCGGAGCCACCATTCTCAGGCTCTCTGAAGGGACAATAAGCCGAGGTTCTGCCTCTGATGATGATACTACAGAGCGAGATAGAGCATCGGCACGAACGTTCTTCACCCCGGAAAGAAAATGGAGGGTGAAATGGAAGCGGGAGAAGAACATGGACCATCTAGCCTGACGAGAAATTAGCCGCTGGGCTGTCTGTAAATACACCAAGTTCTTGTGGTCTGTGAACACCTGGAAGGGAAAGCGAGCTCCCTCCAGAAGATGTCTCCACTCTGAGAAAGCCAACTTCATAGCTAGCAACTCCCTGTCCCCGATGGAATAATTCCTCTCCGCTGGTGAAAAGGTCTTAGAGAAGAAGAAGCAAGGATGCTTCCGACCTTGAGCATCCTATTGGAAGAGGACTGCTCCAGCACCAACGGATGAGGCATCCACCTCCATAATATATGGCCTATCTACATCGGGGCGATGCAGGATGGAAGCGCTAGCGAAGTGTGACTTAATCAAGAGAAAGGCCTTGGAGACCTCCTCCGACCACAACTTGGGATTTGCCCCCTTCTTGGTGAGGGCAACCAAGGGAGCTACCAAAGTTGAGAAGTGGGGAATGAACTGGCAATAGTAATTAATGAACCGCATAAAGCGCTGCACCGCTTTGAGAGAATGGGGTTCCTGCCAGTCCATCACAGCCTGGAGCTTGGCAGGATCCATAGCCAATCCCTGGGCAGAGATGATATAGCCGAGGAAAGGCAAGGGTTCCTGCTCAAACACACACTTCTCCAACTTGGCATAGAGGGAGTTAGCCCGTAGGAGGTCGAAGACCTTGCAAACATCTCTCCGGTGGGAGTCGATATCTGGAGAGTAGATGAGAATATCATCCAGATAAACTACGACCGAGGTGGAAAGCATATCCCGGAAGATGTCGTTTACAAAGTCTTGGAAAACAGCTGGGGCATTACAGAGCCTGAAGGGCATCACCAGATATTCATAGTGCCCATCCCTGGTGCTAAAAGCCGTCTTCCATTCGTCCCCCTCACGGATGCGAATCAGGTTGTAAGCACCCCGCAGATCTAATTTAGTAAATACCCTTGCTCCCCGTAGCCTATCAAAAAGCTCAGATATCAGGGGCAAAGGATACTTATTCTTAATGGTGATGGCGTTAAGACCCCTATAATCTATGCATGGACGTAGTTCCCCATTCTTCTTCTGCACGAAAAAGAACTATGCCCCAGCAGGTGACACTGACTTCCTGATGTATCCTCTTGCCAGATTCTCTTGAATGTACTGAGACATTGCCTCCATCTCCGGGAGAGATAACGGATAGACTCGACCCCGGGGAGGCTCAGCACCAGGCAAGAGATCAATATGACAGTCATAGGGGCAATGGGGCGGAAGGGTCTCCAAGGACCAATATTGCTTGGGGAGAGAGGATAGATCTGCGGATACCTCTGTAGTAGCAACCTGAACGCACTCCCTCTGACACCTACCCCCACAAGATTCACCCCATCCCAGAATTCTGCCTGAGGACCACTCGATATGAGGAGAGTGGTACCGTAGCCAAGGTATCCCCAACAGGATCTCATCAATTCCCTCAGGAATGACGAGCAGAGATATAATCTCCTGATGGGATGGCAACATGGACAGAGTAAAAGGGATGGTCTGGGGTGTTATCTGTGAGGGCAGTGTCGACCCATTCACCACTCGTACCGTTACTGGTTGAGCTAGCATAACCAGGGGTATTGCGTGACGTTGGGCGAAGGCAGAAGACATGAAATTGCCCTCCGCCCCAGAATCCACGCAGAGCTCTACTGAGTGAGTGAATGAGCCTATTGTTATTGTCCCCTTAAAGGACAATTTGGAGGCAAACGTCGCTGTGTCTAGTGTACTACCTACTACCACTAGACGCTGACATTTCCTCGACCGCTGGGGACATCTGGTGGCAAGATGTCCTGACTGCTGGCAAACATGACAAACCTGGAGTGCACGAGCGGTCCGGGACTTAAATCCCGCTCGTGACACTTCCATGGCCTCATGTGACTCAGGAGCCTGGACTGGAGATTCCAAAGGTTTGGCGAAGGTGGGAGCCAGCCAAAACCTCTGCCTACACTGGGCTCGCTCTAACCTCCACTCGTGAAAACGGAGGTCAATACGAGTGGACACTGCTATTAACTTCTCCAGTGTGGCGGGAATCTCTCTAGTGGCCAGGGCGTCCTTCACGTGGTCAGTCAGCCCCCTCCAAAATATTGGAATTAGGGCTATATCCGACCACTCCAGCTCAGATGCTAGAGTGCGGAAGTGGACGGCAAAATGGCTGACCAAGGACGAGCCCTGAGTCAATGCCAAAAGTTGGAGCGCCATATCATGGGTGACACGAGGTCCTAAAAAGACCTGTTTCAGAGTGTTCAGGAACAACGAAGCACCCTGCACCACATGATCACCACGCTCCCACAGCGGCGTAGCCCACTCTAACGCCCTGTCCGACAGGAGAGACACAATAAACCCCAACTTGGCCCACTCTGTAGGGAAACGAGAGGCCAGAAGCTCGAGATGTATAGAGCACTGACTCACGAAACCCCTACAAGACTTACTATCACCAGAAAAAAATGTTGGCAGCGGGAGGCGAGATAGAGTCGGTACAGGGGTGTGGACAAGGTGGCTGCAGCCACGCTAGCAGCCTGAACAGCAACTGCGGTTACATCCACAGCTGAGGTTGTGCTCTCGAGAGCCACCAACCTACCCTCCAGCTGCTGGATGTACCACAAGGATTGCTGTTTGTCCATCATTACTAGCCAGACCCTGGCGCTAGTGTAATGTTAGGGCTAACGGAACGCACCAAATAAGAAAGATAGAATAAGGTGCGTTCGCAGCCCGGGGCCCACCGTGCAGAGATGGAACCTGCTGCCAAATAATGACGGACTATATGGCGGTACAATTTGAATACACACACGAGTTAACTTCACCCTGTGTGAAGGAAGCGAACCCTGTTAAGTCACAGGGCCGCGGTACCACACACCAGAGCGCAAGCAAGGAAGTCACCGAGCTCAGTCCCAAGACTTGGGATCCGAGTCAGTCTAGACATCTTGCGCTCGACACCGCTAATGGGGTGTCAGCGTAACCAAAGTAATAATTAAAGCTGCACAAGAGTGCGTGCGGTGCCGCACTACTAACCACCCAAGCTTGGGTCAGGAAAGCGCTGTGAAAACACACGGCGCCGCACTGGCGGTCACAGCAATTAGACGCTGTATGGTGTGTAATGTGATGATGGCTTAGTTGGGCGCTAGATAGCAATCATCCACCTTCCACGAGCAGTCATCCAATAGGGAGGGGATTTTAAAGAATGACTTTCACTCACAACACACACACGTTTACAAATGTACACTAGCGCATGGCCGTGCGGTCATGCGAACCTTATATAGCTGCAGCATGTACATGACCATCCCAGAAGGACCAATGGGAGGCTGCCACAGAAGTTGAGCACCTTCAGGACCTTCCTGGAGGACCAATGGGATCTGCTGCAGAATCTGAGCATGTGACCCTCGATCTCCAACGGGAGATCTTGCCCTGGGTATGCTCAGAAGGGGAAAAGCAGGACTTAGTCCCGAAACCATCTGCTCGCCGCTGCCCAGCACTGGCTTCAAAGGCAGAAGATGGAAAAGCAGCAGTAACCCTATGCACAGAGTGAGACTGAGCAAGATGCTGGGACCGACGTCTCTGCTGAGCAGACTCTACTGCGGCTGGAGAAGAATGGGACACCGCAGCAGAGATGGTTCAAGATTCCCCCTGTGCAGAGGTGGGAACTCGACACCTAACAGTGTCTTTGTGCAACGCAGAAAAGGTGAACGGATGGACTCTACATGCCTGGTTCCCACCATGAAGCATGGAGGAGGAGGTGTGGGGGTGATTTGCTGGTGACACTGTTGGGGATTCATTCAAAATTGAAGGCATACTGAACCAACATGGCTACCACAGCATCTTGCAGCGGCATGCTATTCCATCCGGTTTGCGTTTAGTTGGACCATCATTTATTTTTCAACAGGACAATGACCCCAAACACACCTCCAGGCTGTGTAAGGGCTTTTTTACCAAGAAGGAGAGTGATGGGGTGCTGCGCCAGATGACCTGGTCTCCACAGTCACCAGACCTGAACCCAATTGAGATGGTTTGGGGTGAGCGGGACCGCAGAATGAAGGCAAAAGGGCCAACAAGTGCTAAGCATCTCTGGGAACTCCTTCAAGATTGTGTATCCACCAGACGTCTGCTCAACACAACTGATGGTCCCAACGCCATTCATAAGGCAAGACATCCCACTTATTAAACCTGACAGGGTGCACCTGTGAAATGAAAACAATTTCCGGTGACTACCTCTTGAAGCTCATCAAGAGAATGCCAAGAGTGTGCAAAGCAGTCATCAAAGCAAAAGGTGGCTACTTTGAAGAACCTAGAATATAAGACATATTTTCAGTTGTTTCAGACTTTATTGTTAAGTATATAATTCCACATGTATTAATTCATAGTTTTGATGCCTTCAGTGTGAATGTACAATTTTCATAGTCATGAAAATACAGAAAAATCTTTAAATGAGAAGGTGTGTCCAAACTTTTGGTCTGTACTGTATATATACACTGTGTGCAGAATTATTAGGCACGTATTTTAGAGGATTATTTTTATTAATATTATTATTATTATTTATTATTATAGCGCCATTTATTCCATGACGCTTTACATGTGAGGAGGGGTATACATAATAAAACAAGTACAATAATCTTGAACAATACAAGTCACAACTGGTACAGGAGGAGAGAGGACCCTGCCCGCGAGGGCTCACAATCTACAAGGGATGGGTGAGGATACAGTGGGTGAGGGTAGAGCTGGTCATGCAGCGATGATGATTATTGATCAACAACTATGTTCTCAATCAAACTAAAAGACTCATAAATATCAAAGCTTAATATTTTTGGAAGTTGGAGTGGTTTTTTTTTTAGATTTGGCTATCTTAGGAGGATATCTGTTTGTGCAGGTAACTTTTACTGTGCAGAATCATTAGGCAACTTAATAAAAACCAAATATATTCCCATCTCACTAGTTTATTTTCACCAGGTAAACCAATATCACTGCACAAAATTTAGAAATAAATATTTCTGACATGCAAAACCAAAACCCCCCAAAACTAGTGACCAATGCAGCCACCTTTCTTTATGAGGACACTCAACAGCCTTCCATCCATAGATTCTGTCAGTTGCTTGATCTGTTTACGATCAACATTGTGTGCAGCAGCCACCACAGCCTCCCAGACATTGTTCCGAGAGGTGGACTGTTTTCCCTCCCTGTAGATCTCACATTTTATGAGGGACCACATTTTCTCTATGGGGTTCAGATCAGGTGAACAAGGGGGCCATGTCATTATTTTTTCTTCTTTTAGACCTTTACTGGCCAGCCACGCTGTGGAGTAGTTGGAGGCATGTGATGGAGCATTGTCCTGCATGAAAATCATGTTTATCTTGAACGATACCGACTTCTTTCTGTACCACTGCTTGAAGAAGTTGTCTTCCAGAAACTGGCAGTAGGTCTGGGAGTTGAGCTTCACTCGAAAAGGTCCCACAAGTTCATCTTTGAAGATACCAGCCCATACCAGTACCCCCCCTCCACCTTGCTGGCGTCTGAATCGGAGTGGAGCTCTCTGCCCTTTACTGATCCAGCCTCTGGCCCATCAAGAGTCACTCTCATTTCATCAGTCCATAAAACCTTTGAAAAGTCAGTCTTAAGATATTTCTTGGCCCAGTCTTGACGTTTTATCTTATGTTTCTTGTTCAAAGGTGGTCGCTTTGCAGCCTTCCTTACCTTGGCCATGTCACTGACTATCGCACACCTTGTGCTTTTAGTTACTCCTGTAACGTTGCAGCTCTGAAATATGGCAAAACTGGTGGCAAATGGCATCTTGGCAGCTTCACGCTTGATTTTCCTCAATTCATGGGCAATTGTTTTACACCTTTTTTGCCCAACACGCTTCTTGCGACCCTGTTGGCTATTTGCCATGAAACGCTTGATTGTTCGGTGATCACGCTTCAAAAGCTTGGCAATTTCAAGACTGCTGCATCCGTCTGCAAGACATCTCACAATTTTGGACTTTTCAGAGCCCGTCAAATCTCTCTTCTGACCCATTTTGCCAAAGGAAAGGAAGTTGCCTAATAATTAAGCACACCTTATATAGGGTTTTGATGTCATTAGACAACACCCCTCCTCATTACAGAGATGCACATCACCCGATTTACTTAGTTGGTAGTTGGCTCTCAAGCCTGAACAGCTTGGAGTAGGACAACATGTATAAAAATATAATGTGATCAAAATACAACTTGCCTAATAATTCTGCATACAGTGTATGTATCTATCTATATAATCATCTAAGGGTCACTTCCGTCTGTTTGTCTGTCTGTAACGAAAACTCTGCATCGCTGATCAGCGACGGGCACAGTCCGGCCGCAAATTTTCCCCTTCCTACTCTCCGTCAGTGCCCCCTCCATACTCCCCTCCAGTCAGCGCTCACACAGGGTTAATGGCTGCGTTACACCGCGTTATGCCGCGGTGTAATGCAGTCCGTTAATGCTGCTATTAACCCTGTGTGACCAGTGTAACGGGGAAAACCGTGCTGAGGTACCTCTTTCAGTACCACACCGTGTTTCAGGAGGTCCACTTTGCTTTGGCTGGAGTCTGAATGAAGGACGATGGCTGGAACTGCTTGGTTACATGGGCGCATATAAAATCTCACTGCTTCTCCACGTATTTGCAGTCTGACAACACTTTATTCACAGGACACAGAATATATCACACAGATAAAGAGGGCAGACCAATAGAAAAGCAGCAGGCCAGACATATATTACAATAGCCGCAGGGGGCCGGAGCCTGACGATATTTACTGTGGGAATTACAAAGGTGGGGGGAGGACAGAAGGGGGATATCTTGTCCCCTCTGCCCAGGAGCGCAGCATGTCGGCTGATGCATCTCACATGGAACCTATTATACATACATATAACTCAACATATTCTGGGTGCTGTGGGGTTCCGTAACACGTAACAACCAACGTTTTTCTATTGATGCTGCCTATGCAGCATCAATAGTAAAAAAAATCTTATGTTAAAAATAATCAAAAAAATAAAAAATCTTTATATATTCACCTTCCAGCGCCTTTCCCGCTCCTCGCGACGCTTGGGCCCATGCATTGCGGTCTCGCGAGATAATGACGTGCAGTCTCGTGAGACTGTTACGTCATCATCTCGCATGACTGGAACGCCCCCAGACGCAGGGCCGCGGGTTACTCGGTACCGGTCCTCTCAGTCTCAGTTCTGGGGTTGTCACGGTGGCTGGACCCGGTCCGTGACCCTGCTAAGGGGCGTCCAATGAAAGGTGATACGAGTTTGTCAAGGTTTTGTGACGCCACCTGTGGTATTCGGTCAGGATGACCGACGCTGCTTGGGGCCCACTGGGGTGATGTGATGGCAGCTAGAAGGTAAACCTTCCCACAGGTGAAGTGAGTCCCCAGGGCTTCCCAGTAAGGTGGATGGTGATGGTGTGAGGTGCAGACAATAACGAGGACACAGGGTTGCAGTCTCTTTACCTCTTTACTGGTGACTTCAGGATCCTCAATCCAGAGCACAGTTAACAGGGCTGTCTGAGACCGGCCGGTCCGATGGCACATCCAGAGTTCCCTTTGCAGGTGGAAATCGTGGCCTACTACTAGCGACTGTGTGTTGTAGTGCTTCCCTGCTGAGCATTCGGGATAGTCCTCACAACTTCTGTTCTCGTTCTTTCTCGTTCTTTCTAGTTCTTTCTCGTTCTTTCTATTCTCCGTCCCCCAGGTTTGTTATGGCTAGGATGCACCCGTTTGACGGGAAGGCTCGGAGCTCTTCCGGGACCCTAGAGACGCCCCTCTCCACGCGTTGCCCCCTATGTCTGCTTAGGTGATGTAAGGTAGACATCCAACCTATAATTAACTGTCCTGCGGTATTTGAAGTAAGGCATAAAGTCAGTTACTTCCTCGGTGTTCCGGGCCCTGGCTACGCGCCTCAGTAGGATGTTGCCGTTCTCCGGGCACGACTCCTACTGGCTCTCCTTTGTGCTTTGATCTCGTTTCTCACTGTCCACAATATCCTTCGCTTCGTGTCCTTTCTTTGGATGCCGCCGCAGATAGCGCAGGCACGGCTCCGTAACGTTCTATCCTTGTCGCTAGGTACCTGCCAGGTTCCCACGCCTGACAGGGACCCCCCTGAATCTTCCCCCCCGCAACACCCCCTGCCACGGGATGTTGCCTGAACAAAACCCAGTCAGCTTCTGCCTAACTTTCTATCCAACCCCTAGTTTTACCAGTGTGAGGAGTGGCCTAATAAATAAAACCTTTTGCTCCCCCTAGTGGCCGGAGTGTGAAGTGTAATGTGTGCTGGTGATACCTGGTCAGATGAACTCCTTTAGTGCCATCAGATATACAGTTAGGGCCAGAAATATTTGGACAGTGACACAATTTTCGCGAGTTGGGCTCTGCATGCCACCACATTGGATTTGAAATGAAACCTCTACAACAGAATTCAAGTGCAGATTGTAACGTTTAATTTGAAGGGTTGAACAAAAATATCTAATAGAAAATGTAGGAATTGTACACATTTCTTTACAAACACTCCACATTTTAGGAGGTCAAAAGTAATTGGACAAATAAACATAACCCAAACAAAATATTTTTATTTTCAATATTTTGTTGCAAATCCTTTGGAGGCAATCACTGCCTTAAGTCTGGAACCCATGGACATCACCAAACGCTGGGTTTCCTCCTTCTTAATGCTTTGCCAGACCTTTACAGCCGCAGCCTTCAGGTCTTGCTTGTTTGTGGGTCTTTCCGTCTTAAGTCTGGATTTGAGCAAGTGAAATGCATGCTCAATTGGGTTTAGATCTGGAGATTGACTTGGCCATTGCAGAATGTTCCACTTTTTGGCACTCATGAACTCCTGGGTAGCTTTGGATGTATGCTTGGGGTCATTGTCCATCTGTACTATGAAGCGCTGTCCAATCAACTTTGCAGCATTTGGCTGAATCTGGGCTGAAAGTATATCCCGGTACACTTCAGAATTCATCCGGCTACTCTTGTCTGCTCTTATGTCATCAATAAACACTAGTGACCCAGTGCCATTGAAAGCCATGCATGCCCATGCCATCACGTTGCCTCCACCATGTTTTACAGAGGATGTGGTGTGCCTTGGATCATGTGCCGTTCCCTTTCTTCTCCAAACTTTTTTCTTCCCATCATTCTGGTACAGGTTGATCTTTGTCTCATCTGTCCATAGAATACTTTTCCAGAACTGAGCTGGCTTCTTGAGGTGTTTTTCTGCAAATTTAACTCTGGCCTGTCTATTTTTGGTATTGATGAATGGTTTGCATCTAGATGTGAACCCTTTGTATTTACTGTCATGGAGTCTTCTCTTTACTGTTGACTTAGAGACAGATACACCTACTTCACTGAGAGTGTTCTGGACTTCAGTTGATGTTGTGAACAGGTTCTTCTTCACCAAATTAAGTATGCGGCGATCATCCACCACTGTTGTCATCCGTGGATGCCCAGGCCTTTTTGAGTTCCCAAGCTCACCAGTCAATTCCTTTTTTCTCAGAATGTACCCAACTGTTGATTTTGCTACTCCAAGCATGCCTGCTATATCTCTGATGGATTTTTTCTTTTTTTTCAGCCTCAGGATGTTCTGCTTCACCTCAATTGAGAGTTCCTTTGACCGCATGTTGTCTGCTCACAGCAACCGCTTCCAAATGCAAAACCACACACCTGTAATCCACCCCTGACCTTTTAACTACTTCATTGATTACAGGTTAACGAGGGAGACGCCTTCAGAGTTAATTGCAGCCCTTAGAGTCCATTGTCCAATTACTTTTGGTCCCTTGAAAAAGAGGACGCTATGCATTACAGAGCTATGATTCCTAAACCCTTTCTCCGATTTGGATGTGGAAACTATCATATTGCAGCTGGGAGTGTGCACTTTCAGCCCATATTATATATATAATTGTATTTCTGAACATGTTTTTGTAAACAGCTAAAATAACAAAACTTGTGTCACTGTCCAAATATTTCTGGCCCTAACTGTACTACGTGGCTGTGTTATATACTACATGGCTGTGTTACATACTACGTCGGCTGTTTTATATACTATGTGGGCTGTGCTATATACTACGTGGGCTATGTTATATACTGCGTGGGCTGTGTTATATACTGCGTGGGCTGTGCTATAAACTACGTGGGCTGTGTTATATACTAAGTAGCCTGCGGTATATACTGCGTGGGCTGTGCTATACAGTACGTGGGCTATGTTATACACTGCGTGGGCTGTGCTATATACTGCGTGGGCTGTGATATATACTACGTGGGCTGTTAGATGCTACGTGGCTGTGCTATATACTACGTGGCCTGTGCTATATGCTACGTGGCTGTGCTATATGCTACGTGGGCTGTGTTATATGTTACGTGGGCTGTGTTATATTCTACGTGGGCTGTGGTATATTTCTCTGCTGTATCTGTGCATCATGAATTGTGGTATGTGTTAAAGAGGGGGGCCCTCAAAAACCTGCAGCAGGCCCTGGCTTCACTGATTGTTCGGCCGGGCGTGACCAATCAGCGACAGGTGCATTCTGGCTGTGAATTGGCGTGGAATTTCAACCACGCTTCGCTATTTGGTCGTGCCCCGGCCAGCCAAATCCTGTATCTAAATTGCATTTTTCTGAAAACTTCATAAAAAAACTACATACATATTCTAGAACTAGCTGTTTTGCAGCCAGCTAACGCTCGGCACGCTCATTGCTATCTAATTAACACTGCTGGTGATTAAACTAAAGTAAATAATGACAACATTCAATAGCGCTTACGCAGGTGGTAAATTAACTTAAAATGAAGTTAATAACAATAATAATCATTACAAATCTGAATAATACTAAAAATACATTTTATTCACAGTGTAAAACAAAAACAAACTGGATTCAGTAAGATGTGCGTTTTTTATTCATTCCAGCTTTTAAACAAATTTGATAACGAAACATAAATTAAGTTAAAATTTCTCTGTAAACACATTTAAATGTATAGTTATTTTCAAAGATCTTTCCTTGACTTCTACCAGGTACAATTTAAAGTGTGGGGACGGGATTGTGTGTGGTAATGTGGTGGGGGGCGGGATTATGTGTGGTGATGTGGTGGGGGGCGGGATTGTGTGTGGTGATGTGGTGCACGGGGATTATGTGTGGTAATGTGGTGGGGGGCGGGATTTAGTGTGGTGATGGGGTGGGGGGCGGGACTGTGTGTGGTGATGTGATGCACGGGGATTATGTGTGGTAATGTGGTAGGGGGCGGGATTATGTGTGGTGATGGGGTGGGGGCGGGATTGTGTGTGGTGATGGGGTGGGGGGCGGGATTATGTGTGGTGATGTGTTGGGGGGGTGGGATTGTGTGTAGTGATAGGGTGGGGGGCGAAATTATGTGTGGTGATGTGGTGGGGCGGAGCTACTGTGCAGGAGGCGGGATTAGCGAGAGTGATGTGGGGGGCAGGATTATGTGTGGCAATGTGGTGGGGGGGTGGAATTATGTGTGGTAATATGGTGGGGGGCGGGATTATGTGTGGTAATGTGCTGGGGGGCGGGATTATGTGGTGAAGGGGTGGGGGGCGGGATTATGTGTAGTGATGGAGTGGGGGGGCGGTATTGTGTGTGGTGATGGGGTGGGGGGCGGGATTGTGTGTGGTGATGGGGTTGGGATTGTGTGTGGTGATGGGGTGGGGGGGCGGAATTGTGTGGTGATGTGTTGAGGGGCGGGATTATGTGGTGGGGGATTATGTGTGGTAATGTGGTGGGGGGGCGGTATTATGTGTGGTGATGTGGTGTGGGGCGGGATTATGTGTGTAATGTGGTAGGGGGGCAGGATTATGTGTGGTAATGATGTGGGGGGCAGGATTATGTGTGGTAATGTGGTGGGGGGGCAGGATTATGTGTGGTAATGTGGTGGGGGGGCAGGATTATGTGTGGTAATGTGGTGGGGGGACGGGATTATGTGTGGTAATATGGTGGGGGCAGGATTATCTGTGGTAATTTGTTGGGGGCGGGATTATGTGTGGTAATGTGGTGGGGGGCGGGTTTGTGTGGTAATGAGGTGGGGGGCGGGATTATGCGTGGTGATGGGGTGGGGGGCAGGATTATGCGTGGCGATGTGGTGGGGGGCAGGATTATGTGTTAATGGGGTGGGAGGTTGTTATTATGTGTGGTGATGTGTTGGGGGGCGGGATTATGTGTGGTGATGAGGTGGGGGCAGGATTGTGTGTGGTGATGGGGTGGGGAGGCGGAATTATGTGTGGTGATGTGTTGAGGGGCGGGGTGATGTGGTGGGGGCGGGATTATGTGTGGTGATGTGGTGGGGGGTGGGATTATGTGTGGTAATGTGGTGGGGGGCGGGATTATCTGTGGTAATGGGGTGGGGGGCGGGATGATGTGTGGTGATGTGTTGGTGGGCGGGATTATGTGTGATGATGGGGTGGGGGGCAGGATTGAGTGTGGTGATGGGGTGGGGGGCAGAATTATGTGTGGTGATGTGGTAGGGGCAGAGCTACTGTGCAGGATTAGCGAGTTTGATGTGGGGGCGGGATTATGTGTGGTGATGTGGTGGGGGCAGGATTATGTGTGGTAATGTGGTGGGGGGCGGGATAATCTGTGGTAATGTGTGGGGGGCGGGATTGTGTGGTAATGTTTTTGGGGGCGGGATTATGTGTGGTCATGTGGTGGGGGGTCGGGATTGTGTGGTAATGTGGTGGGGGGGGGCGGGATTATTTTTGGTAATGTGGTGGGGGCAGGATTATGTGTGGTAATGTGGTGGGGGGGCAGGATTATGTGTGGTAATGTGGTGGGGGGACGGGATTATGTGTGGTAATGTGGTGGGGGGTGGGATTATGTGTGGTGATGTGGTGGGGCGGGATTATGTATGGTAATATGGTGGGGGGCGGGATTATGTGTGGTAATATGGTGTGGCAGGATTATCTGTGATAATTTGTAGGGGGCGGGATTATGTGTGGTAATGTGGTGGGGGCGGGTTTGTGTGGTAATGTGGTGGGGGGTGGGATTATGCGTGGTGATGTGGTGGGGGGTAGGATTATGCGTGGCGATGTGGTGGGGGGCAGGATTATGTGTGGTAATGGGGTGGGGGGGGCGGGATTATGTGTGGTGATGTGTTGGAGGGCGGGATTATGTGTGGTGATGGGGTGGGGGGCGGGATTGTGTGTGGTGATGGGTGGGGAGGCAGAATTATGTGTGGTGATGTGTTGGGGGCGGGATTATGTGGTGATGTGATGGGGTGCAGGATTATGTGTGGTGGTGGGGGCGGAGCTACTGTGCAGGGGGTGGGATTAGCGAGTGTGATGTCGTGGGGGGTGGGATTATGTGTGGTAATGTGGTGGGGGCGGGATTATCTGTGGTAATGGGTTGGGGGGGCAGGATTGTGTAGTGATGTGTTGGGGGGCGGATTTATGTGTGGTGATGGTGTGGGGGGCGGGATTGTGTGGGGTGGGGGGGCGGAATTATGTGTGGTGATGTGTTAGGGGGCGGGGTGATGTGGGGGGCGGGATTATGTGTGGTGATGTGGTGGGGGGGCGGGATTATGTGTGGTAATGTGGTGGTGGGCGGGATTATCTGTGGTAATGGGGTGGGGGGCGGGATGATGTGTGGTGATGTGTTGCGGGGCGGGATTATGTGTGGTGATGGGGTGGGGGGCGGGATTGTGTGTGGTGATGGGGTGGGGGGCGGAATTATGTGTGGTGATGTGGTGGGGCGGAGCTACTGTTCAGGGGGCGGGATTAGCGAGTTTGATGTGGGGGCGGGATTATGTGTGGTGATGTGGTGGGGGCGGGATTATGTGTGGTAATGTGTGGGGGCGGGATTGTGTGGTAATGTGTTGGGGGCGGTGTAGCGGGGTCTACCAAGCTGGGGTACCTCTTTTAGTACCACCCCGTGTTTCAGGAGGTCCACTCTGCTTTTGCTGGATTCTGAATGAAGGACGCTGGCTGGAATTCCTTGATAACGTGAGAGCATATAAAAGCTGACTGCTACTCCACTTATTTCCAGTCTAAAAGAACACACTTTATTTTCAGCACACAGAATATATAACACAGATACACAGGGCAGGCCAATAGAAAAAGCAGGCCAGACATGCATTACAATAGCCGCAGGGGGCCGGAGCCTGCTGATATTTACTGTGGGAATTACAAAGGTGGGGGAGGACAAAGGAGAATATCGTGTCCCCTCTGCCCAGGGGCGCAGCCTGTGGACTGATGCATGTCACATGGAACCTATTATACATGATATATACTGCATAACATATTCTTGGTGTTGGGGGTTCTGTAACAGGCGGGATTATGTGTGGTAATGTGGTGGGGGGGCAGGATTATGTGTGGTGATGGGGTGGGGGGCGGGATTATGTGTGGTAATGTGGTGGGGGGCGGGATTATGTGTGGTGAAGGGGTGGGGGGCGGGATTATGTGTGGTGATGGGGTGGGGGGGCGGTATTGTGTGTGGTGATGGGGTGGGGGGCGGGATTGTGTGGTGATGGGGTTGGGATTGTGTGTGGTGATGGGGTGGGGGGGCGGAATTGTGTGGTGATGTGTTGAGGGGCGGGATTATGTGGTGGGGGGATTATGTGTGGTAATGTGGTGGGGGGGCGGGATTATGTGTGGTGATGTGTTGTGGGGCGGGATTATGTGTGTAATGTGGTAGGGGGGCAGGATTATGTGTGGCAATGATGTGGGGGGCGGGATTATGTGTGGTGATGTGGTGGGGGGCAGGATTATGTGTGGTAATGTGGTGGGGGGCGGGATTATGTGTGGTAATGTGGTGGGGGGGACGGGATTATGTGTGGTGATGTGTTGGGGGCGGGATTATGTGTGGTGATGTGGTGGGGGTGGGATTGCGTGTGGTGATGGGGTGGGGAGGCGGAATTATGTGTGGTGATGTGTTGGGGGGTGGGATTATGTGTGGTGATGGGGTGGGGGGCGGAAATATGTGTGGTGATGTGGTGGGGGCGGAGGTACTGTGCAGGAGGAGGGATTAGCGAGAGTGATGTGGGGGGCAGGATTATGTGTGGCAATGTGGTGGGGGGGTGGAATTATGTGTGGTAATATGGTGGGGGGCGGGATTATGTGTGGTAATGTGGTGGGGGGCGGGATTACGTGTGGTGTAGGGGTGGGGGGTGGGATTATGTGTGGTGATGGGGTGGGGGGGCGGTATTGTGTGTGGTGATGGGGTGGGGGGGCGGTATTGTGTGTGGTGATGGGGTGGGGGGCGGTATTGTGTGTGGTGATGGGGTGGGGGGCGGGATTGTGTGTGGTGATGGGGTTGGGATTGTGTGTGGTGATGGGGTGGGGGGGCGGAATTGTGTGGTGATGTGTTGAGGGGCGGGATTATGTGTGGTGATGTGGTGTGGGGCGGGATTATGTGTGTAATGTGGTAGGGGGGCAGGATTATGTGTGGTAATGATGTGGGGGGCGGGATTATGTGTGGTGATGTGGTGGGGGGCAGGATTATGTGTGGTAATGTGGTGGGGGGGACGGGATTATGTGTGGTGATGTGTTGGGGGCGGGATTATGTGTGGTGATGTGGTGGGGGTGGGATTGTGTGTGGTGATGGGGTGGGGAGGCGGAATTATGTGTGGTGATGGGGTGGGGGGCGGGATTATGTGTGGTGATGGGGTGGGGGGCGGGATTATGTGTGGTGATGGGGTGGGGGGTGGGATTATGTGTGGTGATGGGGTGGGGGGCGGAATTATGTGTGGTGATGTGGTGGGGGCGGAGCTGCTGTGCAGGGGGTGGGATTAGCGAGTTTGATGTGGGGGCGGGATTATGTGTGGTGATGTGGTGGGGGCAGGATTATGTGTGGCAATGTGGTGGGGGGGCGGGATTATGTGTGGTAATGTGGTGGGGGGCAGGATTATGTGTGGTAATGTGGTGGGGGGGCAGGATTATGTGTGGTAATGTGGTGGGGGGGCAGGATTATGTGTGGTAATGTGGTGGGGGGGACGGGATTATGTGTGGTAATATGGTGGGGGCAGGATTATCTGTGGTAATTTGTAGGGGGCGGGATTATGTGTGGTAATGTGGTGGGGGCGGGTTTGTGTGGTAATGAGGTGGGGGGCGGGATTATGCGTGGTGATGTGGTGGGGGGCAGGATTATGCGTGGCGATGTGGTGGGGGGGCAGGATTATGTGTGTTAATGGGGTGGGAGGTTGTTATTATGTGTGGTGATGTGTTGGGGGGCGGGATTATGTGTGGTGATGAGGTGGGGGCAGGATTGTGTGTGGTGATGGGGTGGGGAGGCGGAATTATGTGTGGTGATCTGTTGGGGGGCGGGGTGATGTGGTGGGGGCGGGATTATGTGTGGTGATGTGGTGGGGGGGTGGGATTATGTGTGGTAATGTGGTGGGGGGCGGGATTATCTGTGGTAATGGGGTGGGTGGCGGGATGATGTGTGGTGATGTGTTAGTGGGCGGGATTATGTGTGATGATGGGGTGGGGGGCGGGATTGAGTGTGGTGATGTGGTGAGGGTGGAATTATGTGTGGTGATGTGGTAGGGGCAGAGCTACTGTGCAGGGGGCGGGATTAGCGAGTTTGATGTGGGGGCGGGATTATGTGTGGTGATGTGGTGGGGGGCGGGATTATCTGTGGTAATGTGTGGGGGGCGGGATTGTGTGGTAATGTTTTGGGGGGCGGGATTATGTGTGGTCATGTGGTGGGGGGGCGGGATTGTGTGGTAATGTGGTGGGGGGGCGGGATTATCTTTGGTAATGTGGTGGGGGCAGGATTATGTGTGGTAATGTGGTGGGGGGGCAGGATTATGTGTGGTAATGTGGTGGGGGGACGGGATTATGTGTGGTAATGTGGTGGGGGGTGGGATTATGTGTGGTGATGTGGTGGGGCGGGATTATATATGGTAATATGGTGGGTGGCGGGATTATGTGTGGTAATATGGTGGGGGCAGGATTATCTGTGATAATTTGTAGGGGGCGGGATTATGTGTGGTAATATGGTGGGGGCGGGTTTGTGTGGTAATGTGGTGGGGGGCGGGATTATGCGTGGTGATGTGGTGGGGGGTAGGATTATGCGTGGCGATGTGGTGGGGGGCAGGATTATGTGTGGTAATGGGGTGGGGGGGCGGGATTATGTGTGGTGATGTGTTGGAGGGCGGGATTATGTGTGGTGATGGGGTGGGGGCGGGATTGTGTGTGGTGATGGGTGGGGAGGTGGAATTATGTGTGGTGATGTGTTGGGGGGCGGGATTATGTGGTGATGTGGTGGGGTGCAGGATTATGTGTGGTGGTGGGGGCGGAGCTACTGTGCAGGGGGCGGGATTAGCGAGTGTGATGTCGTGGGGGGTGGGATTATGTGTGGTAATGTGGTGGGGGCGGGATTATCTGTGGTAATGGGTTGGGGGGGCAGGATTGTGTGGTGATGTGTTGGGGGGGCGGATTTATGTGTGGTGATGGTGTGGGGGGCGGGATTGTGTGGGGTGGGGGGGCGCTTTTATGTGTGGTGATGTGTTAGGGGGCGGGGTGATGTGGGGGGCGGGATTATGTGTGGTGATGTGGTGGGGGGGCGGGATTATCTGTGGTAATGGGGTGGGGGGCGGGATTATGTGTGGTGATGGGGTGGGGGGCGGGATTATGTGTGGTGATGGGGTGGGGGCGGAGCTACTGTTCAGGGGGCGGGATTAGCGAGTTTGATGTGGGGGCGGGATTATGTGTGGTGATGTGGTGGGGGTGGGATTATGTGTGGTAATGTGTGGGGGCGGGATTGTGTGGTAATGTGTTGGGGGCGGTGTAGCGGGGTCTACCAAGCTGGGGTACCTCTTTTAGTACCACCCCGTGTTTCAGGAGGTCCACTCTGCTTTTGCTGGATTCTGAATGAAGGACGCTGGCTGGAATTCCTTGATAACGTGAGAGCATATAAAAGCTGACTGCTACTCCACTTATTTCCAGTCTAAAAGAACACACTTTATTTTCAGCACACAGAATATATAACACAGATACACAGGGCATGCCAATAGAAAAAGCAGGCCAGACATGCATTACAATAGCCGCAGGGGGCCGGAGCCTGCTGATATTTACTGTGGGAATTACAAAGGTGGGGGAGGACAAAGGAGAATATCGTGTCCCCTCTGCCCAGTGGCGCAGCCTGTGGACTGATGCATGTCACATGGAACCTATTATACATGATATATCCTGCATAACATATTCTTGGTGTTGGGGGTTCTGTAACAGGCGGGATTATGTGTGGTATTGTGGTGGGGGGGCAGGATTATGTGTGGTGATGGGGTGGGGGGTGGGATTATGTGTGGTGATGGGGTGGGGGGCGGGATTGTGTGTGGTGATGTGATGCACGGGGATTATGTGTGGTAATGTGGTGGGGGGCGGGATTATGTGTGGTGATGGGGTGGGGGCGGGATTGTGTGTGGTGATGGGGTGGGGGGTGGGATTGTGTGTGGTGATGGGGTGGGGGTGGGATTATGTGTGGTGATGTGTTGGGGGGGTGGGATTGTGTGTGGTGATAGGGTGGGGGCAAAATTATGTGTGGTGATATGGTGGGGGGCGAGATTATGTGTGGTGATGTGGTGGGGCGGAGCTACTGTGAAGGAGGCGGGATTAGCGAGAGTGATGTGGGGGGCAGGATTATGTGTGGTAATATGGTGGGGGGTGGGATTATGTGTGGTAATGTGGTGGGGGGCGGGATTATGTGTGGTGAAGGGGTGGGGGGCGGGATTATGTGTGGTGATGGGGTGGGGGGCGGGATTATCTGTAATAATAAGGTGGGGGGTGGGATTGTGTGGTGATGTGTTGGGGGATTATGTGTGGTGATGGGGTGGAGGGGTGGAATTATGTGTGGTGATGTGTTGGGGGGCGGGATTATATGGTGATGTGGTGGGATTATGTGTGGTGATTTGGTGGGGGCGGAGCTACTGTGCAGGAGGCGGGATTAGCAAGTGTGATGTGGGGGGCGGGATTATGTGTGGCAATGTGGTGGGGGCGGGATTATGTGTGGTAATGTGGTGGGGGCAGGATTATGTGTGGTAATGTGGTGGGGGGCGGGATTATGTGTGGTGATGTGGTGGGGTGGGATTATGTGTGGTAATGTGGTGGGGGGATTATGTGTGGTAATGCGGTGGGGGGCGGGATTATGTGTGATAATGTGGTGGGGGCGGGATTATGTGTGGTGATGTGGTGGGAGGATTATGTGTGGTAATGTGGTGGGGGGCGGGATTATGTGTGGTAATGTGGTGGGGGGATTATGTGTGGCAATGTGGTGGGGGGGCGGGATTATGTGTGGTGAAGGGGTGGGGGGTGGGATTATGTGTGGTGATGGGGTGGGGGGGCGGGATTGTGTGTGGTGATGGGGTGGGGGGCGGGATTGTGTGTGGTGATGGGGTGGGGGGGCGGGATTGTGTGTGGTGATGGGGTGGGGGGCGGAATTGTGTGGTGATGTGTTGAGGGGCGGGATTATGTGGTGGGGGGATTATGTGTGGCAATGTGGTGGGGGGGCGGGATTATGTGTGGTGATGTGGTGTGGGGCGGGATTATGTGTGTAATGTGGTAGGGGGGCGGGATTATGTGTGGTAATGTGGTGGGGGGCGGGATTATGTGTTGTGATGTGGTGGGGGACAGGATTATGTGTGGTAATGTGGTGAGGGGCGGGATTATGTGTGGTAATGTGGTGGGGGGGACGGGATTATGTGTGGTAATGTGGTGGGGGCAGGATTATGTGTGGTGATGTGGTGGGGCGGGATTATGTATGGTAATATGGTGGGGGGGCGGGATTATGTGTGGTAATATGGTGGGGGCGGGATTATCTGTGGTAATTTGTAGGGGGCGGGATTATGTGTGGTAATGTGGTGGGGGGCGGGTTTGTGTGGTAATGAGGTGGGGGGCGGGATTATGCATGGTGATGTGGTGGGGGGCATGACCGCGTATGCCGAGTACGGTCTTTTCCTACGTATGTAACCTAACCACCAAAAACTGCCCACCGACCCAACCCTTTCCTTAAATAAAAACATAACCAATTATTCTTTTGGATATTTTGGCCACAGCGGCCAACTTTTATTAACAAAATTAACATAAACATAAATACAACAGTATAAATTCGAGGGGAGGGTTCTTGGAGCTAAAAAGATCTGGCAAAACCCCACAAAAGAAGATCGACCACCATATTACCCTCAGCCGTGGAAACCAGCTCGAGGGCACCGTACATCCCGTTCCGGGAAGAGAAAAAACCACCAACAGCTCCCAGGGTAAAACCCCGTCCAGAGCCCATACCAAAATGCCAGATCCAACCCCACCACATTTTAAATTGCCTGTAATTATGCTCCAATTCCTTCCCCCAACCAATCAGCGTCAACTCCAAGAACCCCCACTCCCCCACTGCCACTGTGACAATAAACGAATAAAATGTAAATAATGAACCAAACACCCGCATACAAAGTGTAATCCCAAACCCACAATTTTTTTTTTATATATATATAACTTCCCTCGCCATATCGATATATAAACTCTTCACGACAATTCCCCCCCCTCATTAAAAAACCCCCTAAGCACAAGCCAACAAGGGAGGGTGGGTGGGTCTTCTTCTTCCTGAATTAAGGTAGGGAATGGCGGTTTTCCCGCACTTTCCCTACTACCTCCCCCTACCTAACTCCTCCCCCCCTTTCCATTCTCCTATCCCCAGCTGCAGCATTATTTAAAAAGACCGCCCGGCTCAAAGCAGTCATGGGGGGCCTCCACCCAGCTGCGCTTTGTTCCAGCCCCCATCTTGACCGCGTATGCCGAGTACGGTCTTTTCCTACGTATGTAACCTAACCACCAAAAACTGCCCACCGACCCAACCCTTTCCTTAAATAAAAACATAACCAATTATTCTTTTGGATATTTTGGCCACAGCGGCCAACTTTTATTAACAAAATTAACATAAACATAAATACAACAGTATAAATTCGAGGGGAGGGTTCTTGGAGCTAAAAAGATCTGGCAAAACCCCACAAAAGAAGATCGACCACCATATTACCCTCAGCCGTGGAAACCAGCTCGAGGGTACCGTACATCCCGTTCCGGGAAGAGAAAAAACCACCAACAGCTCCCAGGGTAAAACCCCGTCCAGAGCCCATACCAAAATGCCAGATCAAACCCCACCACATTTTAAATTGCCTGTAATTATGCTCCAATTCCTTCCCCCAACCAATCAGCGTCAACTCCAAGAACCCCCACCACACACGAACAGCCCTGACCACCTCAGGCTCGTGAGTGCCCCAACGCCACCAACGCCCGTTCAACTCCTTCTTGCAATGCCAAAGTCCACAAATCAATCCCAATCGCGTTTAAGTGAACTCCGTCCTCCAACCAGTAGTTACCAAGCCCTGACTCCAATTCAAAATGTCTAACGCTAATCCCCCCGTTTCTGGAAACAAAACCCGCTATTGCCCTATTCAACTTGACCCTAGCCCTATTAATACCCTTCAAAGATCTAGCCCCCCTCCACCGTTTCCTAGGCACAATATCTGACCACACAATCAACACCCCAGGAAATGATACCTGCAACCTCAACAAATCGAACCGTATGTCCCTAATCAACTCCCTGACAGGCCGCACACCCAAGTCGTTCCCTCCCAAATGCACAATTAAAATGTCAGGTTGTCTATCTAAACGAACCGCCTTAGAAAATTCAGGAAGGGCCCTGCTCCACACCATCCCCCTATATCCCAACCACCGAATGACAACTTGACGCCTACTAAACCCCAGTTGCCTACCGTCCGGTCTGACCTCGGCCCGCAGCGCCCCCCAATGAACGAACGAATGTCCGAAGATCCAGGCTAAGTAAGGGGACACACCTGCAACAAGATGCATGAAGAAAAAACACTGGGGTCAAATACAAAATCATAACCACACCACTAAATTAATGACGGACGTAACTTAAGTAACGATTGGAAGTCCACCTGCCAATTCTACAAATGTCCTCCGCGCCCAAACCCAAACTATCAGCTTCTGATGCCGCCCCGATACGAAATGAATGCGACCCAAACAAATCCGGAGAAAGGCCTAACTCCCGCAAGCCCCTTCTTAACACCGCAATGAACTGAAAGCGTGACAAAAAGGACCCCTCTGCGTGACACAACAAAGGGCCGGATCTGCCTGACCATAACTGCCAGTATGCTTCCAGACAACCTCTAGGGCACATCAGAGACCCGTTAACCCTCCCCAGCACCACACGTTTTCCTCTCCCAATTTGGTCAGTCTTTGAACGCCGAATCCAAAAAACGATACCCCCCGTCCAGACTTCCACATCCTCCGCCAACAAACCCCCTGCTCTAACCTTGGACCTCGACACCAGCTCCCCAACGCGCATTGCCCAAAAAAATGCTAATGAAAAAGCGAGACGAAACAACGCCAACTCAAAACTCGAACCACAAATAATCTCCAAGACTCCGCCCAACCGTTCTAAACGAAATGGGGCGGCGACGGTCAATCGTCTGATTACCTCTCCTAAAACCCCTAAGTGCTTGTCTGACCAAAAAATGTTTTGTCGCGTCCACCAACCCCTGCAACTTAAAAGCAAAAGCCAATCCAGCAACAAATTTATTTACCTTCGAAATCGAAGAACCTTCCTCGGCCGCCTTACCGATCAAGAATAACACCGCCAACATCCTATCTTCGTCAGACACCAACTGGCCCCACACCGACACCCAACTTTGCCATACCCTCCAAGAGGCTTCGTATGATGCCCAGGTTTGGCTCATAACAGACTCCCGAATCAACCGGCCCGCTCGTCCATAATCACGCTCCAAAGATGCAAAGGACATTAATCTCCCGAGATCTCCGCGTCCGGCGCCAATTCCCGAAAACGGTCCCACTGGAAATGAGACAATGCATCGGCTATTGAGTTCTGCACACCCGGCACATGCACCGCCGAAATACAAGCGTTCAGCTCCAAGCACCGGAAAACCAACTCCCTCACCAACTTAATCACCGGGGGGGATGAGGCCGATAAACTGTTCATCACCGACACGACGCTCATGTTGTCGCAATGAAAACGAATCCTCCTCTTAGCAAACATTTCCCCCCAAATGGAAACCGCCACCACGATAGGAAACAATTCCAACAAAACCAGGTTTTTTGTAAGGCCCAACTCCCTCCACTGGCCCGGCCACCGTCCGGCACACCAACGACCACCGCAATAGGCCCCGTAACCAGCCGAACCGGCTGCATCCGTATATATCTCGCAATCAAAGTTTGTTAAGACCTCCTGCTGAATCAACGACCGCCCGTTGTAATTGCACAAGAAACGTTGCCACACTAGCAAGTCGTCTTTGTGTTCCTTGCTCAGGCGAATAAAATGGTGCGGCTCTTTCACACCTGCCGTCGCGACCGACAACCTGCGACAAAATATCCTGCCCATGGGTATGATCCGACATGCAAAATTCAATCTACCCAAAAGAGACTGCAACTCTTTCAAAGTCAGCTTCCGCCTCCTTCTAGCTCTATCAACCTCCTGCTGCAGCATGGCCAACTTATCCTCCGGCAACCGACACTCCATTCTCTCGGAGTCAATTAAAATTCCCAAAAAACTCAACACCGTAGTGGGACCTTCCGTCTTATCCGCCGCTAATGGAACTCCAAAAAGCTCTGCGACCCAAAACATAGCCGTTAACGTATTACGGCATACTACGGAATCAGGCGGCCCGATAAACAAAAAATCATCCAAATAATGGATAACCGACTGAACTCCCGCCACGTCCCTAACCACCCACTCCAGGAAAGTACTAAACGTCTCAAACAAGGAACAAGAAATGGCGCAGCCCATTGGCAAACATCTATCCAAATAGTAACCACCATTCCAAAAACAACCTAACAACGGAACGCTGTCCGGATGCACCGGAAGCAAACGGAAGGCCGATTCAATATCCGTCTTTGCCAACAGCACCCCCGGGCCATGCCTTCTCACCCACTGCACCGCTGCATCGAATGATGTATACTCAACAGAGCACAGCTCTTGGGCGATGCCATCATTTACCGACCGACCCTTTGGATACGACAAATGTTGAATCAACCGAAATTTATTCGGCTCTTTCTTAGGCACCACCCCCAAAGGGGAAACCACCATACCCTCAGTCGGCGGGTTCAAAAACGGCCCCGACATCCTTCCCAACTCCACTTCTTTCTTGAGTTTAACATCAACAACATCGGCATGCAACATTGCCGACCGCAAATTCTTAATCGAAAAAGGAACCTCGTGACTCGGGGGAGGAATCCTAAAACCATCCGCAAAACCATTAAAAATAATACCTGCCTTCACCTGATCGGGGTACCTATTTAGAAAGGGGGCCATCTCGTGAAGCCTCACCGGGCTCTCCCCCTTGACCGGCACCCAAAGCTGGCTTTCCTTTTCCCTTCCTGAAACACTTTGAAGCCCCGTGTGAACTTCCATTACAGTGGGAACACACATGCTTAAATTTACAGGTGTTACCGTATTTACACTGACCGTCATTAAACTGCCAGCAGGTTGAAGACTTCTCCTTTGCTCCCTGTGCACCCTGACTACTGCTTCCGTGTCCCGCCTGCTGGCTGCCACCACCCCCGGACCCATGAAAGGACTGCCCATGTCTAGCTGGGGCCATAACCTTCAGCCAAAGGCCTATATCCTTCTGGTCCCACCTAATTTCCGGCCTTACCGCCTTTCGCTGCCTGAACTGCTCATCATACCGCAGCCACGTCTGACCGCCATATGTACGATGCGCCTCCCCAATCGAGTCTAAATAGCAAAACAAACCCGAGCAATTCTCGGGCGCCTTCTCCCCCACTACGCTCGCCAATATTGCAAATGCCTGCAACCAATTCACAAATGTCTGCGGAATTAGCCGCCACCTCCGCTTTTCTTCCTCCTCCTTTTTGCTATCGTCTTTTTTCCCTTTATCCAAGTTAAACTTCTCCAACAGAAGCAGAGAAAAAATTTCCACGTACTCGTCTCTCCAAATCTTCTCCTTCACCTCCTTTTTTAAATGCGCTCCCAACGGCCCTTCAAAGCACACATAAACTTCCCCTTTCGCTCTGTCATCTAATTTGACCGTATCGCCTTTTTCCTTCTCTGTCTAAACCGAAACCGATACACCTGACGATGCAACCTCCAATACCCGACCAGGACTTACCAACCCACTCCCGGACGGGGGTTCCACCCCTCGCCCAGACAACCACGCCTCAACCGGCGATGCGGCAACCCCAGTTGCCGACCCTCCCTCCAATCTACGCAAAATTTGCGACATACCCTGCAATAAATCCTGCATACCTGGCACCTCTGCCACAATCGGCCCACTCCTCTGCCGTTCCTCACACACCGCCACCCGACCCCCCCTAGCTTCCTGCAACCCGGCCCCTGCGGGCGACAAACCAGACATAGACTCATACTCACAACGCTGCGCGGGTGCTGTGTCCCCGCCAGCCGGACCTCCAGATCCCTGTCGCTCCGACCTCACTTGACGATCACCGCTGGACTCCGACACCTCCTCGCCGCGTCGATGCCCTAGGCCCACGCCCCTGGCCTCCTCGTCACCAGGGGGGACCCGAGCGTGTTGGAACTGCTGCGCCGCTAGCCCTCTCTGCCCCAGGCCCGCGCCCCTGGCCTCCTCGTCACCAGGGGGGACCCGAGCGTGCTGTAGCTGCTGTACCGACCCACTCCTCCGTCCGTGGTCAGTATCTCCCGCCACCTCACCGTCCGATGGGTAACGGGTAAACGCTGCTCTGTGTTCCGGAGACCTCCTGGGCGACCTCGACCGATCCCCGTGTTCCAACCCGGGCGAGCCCGCCCGGTCGTGTAACATTCTTTGCTCCTGGGCAGGCAGCTCGACACTGCTGCCTGCATCTCTCCCTCCGCTGCGCCGTTCTGTACAAGCGGGACGTAGAAGATCTCCCGACCGCTGACCGTCCGCCGCCTGTGTACTCCTTGTGGTCATCCCAGCAGGCACCCTGGGAGGTGATGGGCTGTGGGTGCCTGCCGCAGGTAAAGGGTCCGGATTCCTGGCTGCTGCTGCTCCTCCTGGCCGTGCTGCTCCTCCTAGCCGTGCTGCTCCTCCTGGCTGTACAGCTCTTCCTGGCTGTGCTGCTCTTCCTGGCAGCGCTGATCTGCCTTTTCCTGCCGCTGCGCGCCCCCTGAGCGTTGTGGGTCTGCTGGGGGCAGGGGGAGCGGCAGCCACTCTCCCTCTGGACACCGGTACAACAGGAGAAGCCGGTGGAGCGGCGGCCGCGCGCCCCCTGAGAGCAGGGGACCTGACAGGAGCGGGGGAAGCTGCGGCTGCGCTCTGCCTGGATTGCGCAGGCCGCACTTCCGGTCCGGCGCTCACGGCAGCAGCGGCGGTGTCCTGGGCCCGACGCCCGGCGCCTGCAGGCCGGGTACTTGGATTTCTGCCGGAGCGGGAGCGACCGGAGGGGGCAGCGCCGCCGGACTCACCGCCCGCAGGGTCCCTGGAGGGGCTCCGGAGCCTGCGCCTGCCACGCGCCGTGACTTCGGGAGACAGTCTCTCTGGGGGCCTGGTCCTCATGCCCCGTGAGCTCTGCCCGGATCCTCCTGCAGCACCAATGATGGAGGCCAGCTGGGCCTCAAACCAGCCCCCTCTCCTGGACCTGGCCATCTCTCGAAGCTGGGACATCATGGACTCAGCCGACGCCATCCTGCACGTCTTCTTCTTCCTGAATTAAGGTAGGGAATGGCGGTTTTCCCGCACTTTCCCTACTACCTCCCCCTTCCTAACTCCTCCCCCCCTTTCCATTCTCCTATCCCCAGCCGCAGCATTATTTAAAAAGACCGCCCGGCTCAAAGCAGTCATGGGGGGCCTCCACCCAGCTGCGCTTTGTTCCAGCCCCCATCTGGAATATGCGTGGCGATGTGGTCGGGGGCGGGATTATGTGTGGTGATGGGGTGGGGGTGGGATTGTGTGTGGTGATGGGGTGGGGAGGCGGAATTATGTGTGGTGATGTTTTGGGGGGCGGGATTATGTGGTGATGTGGTGGGGTGCGGGATTATGTGTGGTGTTGGGGGCGGAGCTACTGTGCAGGGGGCGGGATTAGTGAGTGTGATGTCGTGGGGGGTTGGATTATGTGTGGTAATGTGGTGGGGGCGGGATTATCTGTGGTAATGGAGTGGGGAGGCGGGATTGTGTGGTGATGTGTTGGGGGCGGGATTATGTGTGGTGATGGGGTGGAGGGCAGGATTGTGTGGGGTAGGGGGGCGGAATTATGTGTGGTGATGTGTTAGGGGGCGGGGTGATGTGGTGGGGGGCGAGATTATGTGTGGTGATGTGATGGGGGGTGGGATTATGTGTGGTAATGTGGTGGGAGGGCGGGATTATCTGTGGTAATGGGGTGGGGGGCGGGATGATGTGTGGTGATGTGTTGGGGGCGGGATTATGTGTGATGATGGGGTGGGGGGTGGAATTATGTGTGGTGATGTGGTGTGGGCGGAGCTACTGTGCAGGGGGCGGGATTAGCGAGTTTGATGTGGGGGCGGGATTATGTGTGGTGATGTGGTGGGGGCAGGATTATGTGTGGTAATGTGGTGGGGGGCGGGATTATCTGTGGTAATGTGTGGGGGGCGGGATTGTGTGGTAATGTGTTGGGGGGCGGGATTATGTGTGGTAATGTGGTGGGGGGTGGGATTGTGTGGTAATGTGGTGGGGGGGCGGGATTATCTTTGGTAATGTGGTGGGGCAGGATTATGCGTGGTGATGTGGTGGGGGGCAGGATTATGCGTGGTGATGTGGTAGGGGGGCCGGATTATGCGTGGTGATGAGTTGGGGGTTTGGGACTATGCATGGTGATGGGTGGGGGGCGGGATTATTTGTGGTGATGGGGTGGGGGGTGGGATTGTGTGTGGTGATGTGGTGGGGGGCGGGATTATGTGTGGTGAGGGGGTGGGGGGGCGGGATTTTGTGTGGTGATGGGGTGGGGGGGCGGGATTTTGTGTGGTGATGGGGGCGGAATTGTGTGGTGATGTGTTGAGGTGGGGGCGTGATTATGTGTGTTAATGTGGTGGGGGACGGGATTATGTGTGGTAATGTGGTGGGGGGACGGGATTATGTGTGGTAATGTGGTGGGGGCGGGATTATGTGTGGTGATGTGGTGGGGCGGGATTATGTATAGTAATATGGTGGGGGGCGGGATTATGTGTGGTAATATGGTGGGGGCGGGATTATCTGTGGTAATTTGTAGGGGGCGGGATTATGTGTGGTAATGTGGTGGGGGCGGGTTTGTGTGGTATTGAGGTGGGGGGCGGGATTATGCGTGGTGATGTGGTGAGGGGCAGGATTATGCGTGGCGATGTGGTGGGGGGCAGGATTATGTGTGGTAATGGGGTGGGGGGCGGGATTATGTGTGGTGATGTGTTGGGGGGCGGGATTATGTGTGGTGATGGGGTGGGGGTGGGATTGTGTGTGGTGATGGGGTGGGGAGGCGGAATTATGTGTGGTGATGTTTTGGGGGGCGGGATTATGTGATGTGGTGGGGTGCGGGATTATGTGTGGTGATGGGGCGGAGCTACTGTGCAGGGGTGGGATTAGTGAGTGTGATGTCATGGGGGGTGGGATTATGTGTGGTAATGTGGTGGGGGCGGGATTAACTGTGGTAATAGGGTGGGGAGGCAGGATTGTGTGGTGATGTGTTGGGGGGCGGGATTATGTGTGGTGATGGGGTGGGGGGCGAGATTGTGTGGGGTGGGGGGGCGGAATTATGTGTGGTGGTGTGTTAGGGGGCGGGGTGATGTGGTGGGGGGCAGGATTATGTGTGGTGATGTGGTGGGGGGGCGGGATTATGTGTGGTAATGTGGTGGGGGGCAGGATTATCTGTGGTAATGGGGTGGGGGGGGCGGGATGATGTGTGGTGATGTGTTGGGGGTGGGATTATGTGTGGTGATGGGGTGGGGGGCGGGATTGTGTGTGGTGATGGGGTGGGGGGCGGAATTATGTGTGGTGATGTGGTGGGGCGGAGCTACTGTACAGGGGGCGGGATTAACGAGTTTGATGTGGGGGCGGGATTATGTGTGGTGATGTGGTGGGGGCAGCATTATGTGTGGTAATGTGGTGGGGGGGTGGGATTATCTGTGGTAATGTGTGGGGGGCGGGATTGTGTGGTAATGTGTTGGGGGCGGTGTAACGGGGTCTACCAAGCTGGGGTACCTCTTTCAGTACCACCCCGTGTTTCAGGAGGTCCACTCTGCTTTTGCTAGATTCTGAATGAAGGACGCTGGCTGGAATTCCTTGATGACGTGAGAGCATATAAAAGCTGACTGCTACTCCACTTATTTCCAGTCTAAAAGCTGCTATAGGAAAAAAATGGAGACACAAAGCGCAAAATAGGGTCTTATCCTCTAGATAACCACGAGAGCTTTCTTAGAATTGCTCACCTGATTTTGTTGAATGAAAAGCATGTAGCGATTTTGGCTGCTGCAGATCCACAAGCCGATCAACGGCCGTATGACAATATAAACTGTGCAGGAGGTGTGGGTTAAATCTGTGCTGCCTTAATGATGAAGTTCCAAGGATAATAAATTTAAAAGGTGGTTTATTCAACGCGTTTCAAGGTCAGTGCGACCTCTTCTTCAGGAAATTCCACATACAACATACAGATACAATGTGCTTACATCGTTTAAATACCAAGTAAAAGTTGACAGCACAACACCCTCTCTTTTTTTTTTTTTTTTTTTTACAAAAGGTTAATACAACTTTGTTGACACAGAATTCATTGAAGGATAGTCTTGCATTAATTTATATTTACAGGATAATATTAAGTTAAAAGAGATGGTAATCAGTTGGTTAAGTTAATCGATTAAATGTCTCTTCAATGAAAAAAGAAAAAAACAGAAAAAAAAAAAAAAACAGCTGATAAGAACCTGTGAGGTGAGATTCCCCAGTTACCAAGTTCTGCTGCATAATGCACAGGCTACTGAGCCACACTGTTCATTTATTTGCGTATAAAAGCTATCGATTATTAAATTTGAATTCCACCTTAAACAAAAATGTATTATTAAAAAAAGAAATCTTTTATTATTAAAACAACTACTAAAAAAATAAATATATATATATGTATAAATTCCTGGACAGGTTGTCTCTATTTCCTTTTTGGGGGTGTTCCATTCTATAATATCGGGATTGAGATACAGCAAAAAGTCTTTTTGCTGCTGTAGACAAGAGGGAAAAAAAAAACAAACAAAAAAAAAAAACACCAGAGCAACATTGGAAGTAATTTAACTCAATTGGGAGCAACATGGCACTGATCTCCAGACAAAAACATATGCCCACACTCCAATCCAGGAGATCGACACCATCAACCACATCAGGGGGCTATATACACACTAGGCTAATTATTTACTAAATATATTTCTCATGAATTAGGATATATAGATTACATTATAAAAAATAAATAATTAAATAATTAAAAACATTGTTCATATCAAGGGACAATAAATACATCAAACTAATTATTTGATCATTTTCATGAATTAAAAATATATATATAGGTTAGCATTTATAAAATATAGAGATTACAAAATCAATTCTGTATATATAATACCAAATTAAATGAAAGCCTCAGTGATCTCATTCAGACCCTGCGGTTTCAAGCTCCCTAGTTTGTACATCCAATACACCTCCTTTCTATTTAATTTCATGGTTCTGTTGGGAACTTTTTCAGGGATGTGATCAATGGGACTGATTTTTAAATTATTAAAATCCTTATTATGTATAAAAGTGTAATGTCTAGATAGCCCATGGGTAAGGAGGCCCTTTTTTATGTTGTACCTGTGTGAATTTAACCGTAGATGGAGTGGTTGAGTGGTTCTACCAACATACTGTTTGCCACAAGGGCACTCAATTACATAAATTACATATTCTGAATTGCAATTCAGAAAATGAGAGATCATAAATTTCTCTTTGGTGGCAAAAGAGATAATGCTGTCTGCTTTATGTTTGATGCTTTGGCAGCATAGACAGTTTTTTGATCCACATTTATAAATCCCTCTGATTATGTTGGTAATATGATTATCCCTTGGATTGTTTAAGGGTTTCAGACGATTCGGTGCTATAATATTCCTGATGGTAGGTGCTCTGCGGAAGGTAATCTTAGGATTTCTAGAGAGAACTTTACTCAGAACGGGGTCATTTAATAGAATGTACCAGTTTTTTTGCAGAACATCACGTATTTCTTTATGTTCATTGTTATACTGTGTTATAAAATTCATCTTAAATTTTTTATCATCGGGAATTTTTACTCTATTATCTAGTAGTGCTCCTTGATTTAATTTCATAGAATTATCAAAGGCTCGTTTTACTAGATTTGCGGGATAGTTCTGAGCACGAAATTTTTTACTCAATATGGTGGATTGTTCCTTATAATCGATATCAGCAGTGCAGTTCTTTCTAATTCGACGGAATTGGTTATTTGGAATATTGTTTAACCATTTGGAGTAATGACCACTGCTGAAATGAATGTAGCTATGTGCATCAACTTTTTAAAAAAATGTTTTGCTACAGATGTTGCCATCTTTTATAAAGAGTGTAACATCCAAGAAATTGATGTTATTATTATCATAAAGGGCAGTAAATGAAAGACCCCAGTTATTATTATTAATTTGCTGGATGAAATTATCAACATTATTTTCTGTGTTATCCCAAATAAATATCAAGTCATCTATAAACCTTTTATAAAAAATAATTTGTTTCTGCCATGTTTCATTTAAAATAAATAATTCCTCAAAAACCCCCATAAAAAGATTTGCGAAAGTAGGTGCTATTTTCAAGCCCATTGCGGTCCTTTTGATCTGGTGATAAAATTCATTTTCGAAGGTAAAATAGTTATTTTTTAGTATAAAATCCAATCCTTTAATTAGAAAGTTTTTTTTAATTGAGGAGAGCCTATTATCAAATTTAAGGAAGTAATCAAAACATAGTAGTCCAACATCGTGTGGGATGTTTGAGTACAGTGCTGAAACATCCATAGTAAGAAAGATGTACTCAGGTTTCCTTAAAACTTTCTGTAAAAGCACTAATAAATGGGAGGAATCACGAAGATGGCTATTAAGATTAAAAACATGTGTAAGCATAATTCGATCAATATATTGTGCAAGATTGGAAGTCAGTGAATTTATACCTGCAATAATGGGCCTGCCTGGGGGATTTTGTATATTTTTGTGTATTTTTGGCAAATGATAAAAAAATGGGATACTGGGGTTTTTTACGCATAAAAAACTTTTCTCTTTGTTACTAAAAATATTTAGAGTCAATCCTTCTGCAATAAGATCATTATATTTCTGTATGGAGGATGCATAGTTATTAAAGGAACTTTTCTTATAATAGTTATTATCTGAGAGAATTTTTTTTTTTTTTAAGTCTAAAAGAACACACTTTATTTTCAGCATACAGAATATATAACACAGATACACAGGGCAGGCCAATAGAAAAAGCAGGCCAGACATGCTTTACAATAGCCGCAGGGGGCCGGAGCCTGCTGATATTTACCTTGGGAATTACAAAGGTGGGGGAGGACAAAGGAGAATATCGTGTCCCCTCTGCCCAGGGGCGCAGCCTGTGGACTGATGCATGTCACATGGAACCTATTATACATAATATACACTGCATAACATATTCTTGGTGTTGGGGGTTCTGTAACAGGCGGGATTATGTGTGGTAATGTGGTGGGGGGGCGGGATTGTGTGGTAATGTGGTGGGGGGGCGGGATTATCTTTGGTAATGTGGTGGGGGCGGAATTATGCGTGGTGATGTGGTGGGGGGCGGGATTATGCGTGGTGATGTGGTGGGGGGTGGGATTATGCGTGGTGATGAGTTGGGGGTTCGGGACTATGCATGGTGATGGGTGAGGGGCGGGATTATGCGTGGTGATAGGGTGGGGGGTGTTATTGTGTGTGGTGATGGGGTGGGGGGCAGTATTATGTGTGGTGATGTGGTGGGGGGTGGGATTATGTGTGGTGATGTGGTGGGGGGGCGGGATTATGTGTGGTGATGTGTTGGGGGGATTATGTGTGGTGATGTGGTGGGGGGGCGGGATTATGTGTGGTGATGTGTTGGGGGGATAATGTGTGGTAGGGGGCGGGATTATGTGTGGTAATGTGATGGGCAGGATTATGTGTGGTGATGGGGTGGGGGGCGGGATTATGTGTGGTGATATTTTGAGGGACGGGATTATGTGTGGTGATGTGTTGGGGGGTGGGATTGTGTGTGGTGATGTGGTGGGGGCGGGATTGTGTGTGGTGATGTGGTGGGGGCGGGATTGTGTGTGGTAATGGGGTGGGGGGCGGGATTATGTGTGGCGATGTGTTAGGGGCAAGATTATGTGTGGTGATGTGGTGGGGGGAGGGATTGTGTGTGGTGATGTGGGAGGCGGAGCTACTGTTCAGGGGGCAGGATTAGCGAGTAATCACGATGCCTCTTATATATATAGATACCCGATGCGTTAGAATCGGGCCATAGAATCGGGCCACCATCAAGTATATATATTTATATCCAAGTGTTGTGAGTTCTGTTTTTGGGCTCCCTCTGGTGGTTACTGATGGTACTGGGTGACTTGTCTTTCCTGGGTTTCTGGGTTCCACCTGTTCCATCAGCATATGGGAGTTTCCTATTTAACCTGGCTTTGCTGGCATTTCCTCGCCGGTTATCAATGTATCCAGTGTGTCTTGTTACCTCTGCTCCCTGCTCCTAGAACCTTCTGGACAAGCTAAGTTTGGATTTTCCTGTTTTGTGTTTTGCTTAATTTGGTTTTTAGTCCAGCCTGCAGATATGTGATTCTCTGCTGCTGGTTGCTCTAGTGGGCTGAAATTGCTTTTCATGTACCATGAGTTGGCACATGAGTTCAAGTAATTTCAGGATGTTTTTTTGAAGGGTTTTTCGCTGACCGCGCAGTTCACTTTTGTATCCTCTGCTATCTAGCTTTAGCGGGCCTCATTTTGCTGAAACTGTTTTCATACTACGTATGTGCTTTCCTCTCATTTCACCGTCATTATATGTGGGGGGCTGCTATTTGCTGTGGGGCATTTCTCTGGAGGCAAGAGAGGTCTGTGTTTCTTCTGATAGGGGAAGTTAGATCTTCGGCTGGAGCGAGACGTCTAGGATCATCGTAGGCACGTTCCCCGGCTACTTTTATTTGTGTGTTAGGTTCAGGGTCACGGTCAGCTCAGGTTCCATCGCCCTAGAGCTTGTTTGTATCTGTGCTTGTCCTTTTTGTGATCCCCTGCCATTGGGATCATGACAGTATAACCGGCCCACAAAGTGTTAATTGTATTGGCTGAAGTAGGAGGATAAGTAGTCTGAGGAAGTTTTTTTTTTTTTTTTTCCCCCTCAGAGTTTGCTGCCTAGCCTTATTGCAGCCTGGCTACTTCCTCCTCCTCTTAATCTTTGAATGGCTCTGATCTCAGCTGTTTATCATGGACGTCCAGAGTTTGGCTTCCAGCCTGAATAATCTTGCCACTAAGGTTCAAAATATACAGGATTTTGTTGTACATGCTCCTATGTCTGAACCTAGAATTCCTGTCCCAGAGTTTTTTTCTGGAGATAGATCTCGTTTTCTGAATTTTAGGAACAATTGCAAGTTGTTTCTTTCTTTGAAATCTCGCTCCTCTGGAGACCCTGCTCAGCAAGTCAAGATAATTATATCTTTCCTGCGGGGTGACCCTCAGGATTGGGCATTTGCATTGGCACCAGGGGACCCTGCGTTGCTTAATGCAGATGCGTTTTTTCTGGCATTGGGTTTGCTCTATGAGGAACCTAACCAAGAGATTCAGGCTGAAAAAGCTTTGTTGGCCCTCTCTCAGGGGCAAGATGAAGCAGAAATTTATTGTCAAAAATTTCGGAAGTGGTCGGTACTTACTCAGTGGAATGAGTGCGCTCTGGCTGCAAAGTTTAGAGATGGCCTTTCTGAGGCCATTAAAGATGTTATGGTGGGGTTCCCTGCGCCTGCTGGTCTGAATGAGTCTATGACTATGGCTGTTCAGATTGATCGGCGTTTACGGGAGCGCAAACCTGTGCATCATTTGGCGGTGTCGTCTGAACCGTCACCTGAGATAATGCAATGTGATAGAATTCAGTCCAGAAGTGAACGGCAAAAGTATAGGCGGAAAAAAGGGTTGTGCTTTTATTGTGGTGATTCAGCTCATGTTATATCAGCATGCTCTAAACACACAAAAAAGGTTGATAAGTCTGTTGCCATTAGTACTTTACAGTCTAAGTTCATTCTGTCTGTGACTCTGATTTGTTCATTATCATCCATTTCCGTCGATGCCTATGTGGATTCAGGCGCTGCCCTGAGTCTTATGGATTGGTCATTTGCCAATCGCTGTGGGTTTAGTCTGGAGCCTCTGGAAGTCCCTATTCCTTTGAAGGGAATTGACTCTACACCTTTGGCTATGAATAAACCTCAGTACTGGACACAAGTGACCATGCGTATCACTCCCGTTCATCAGGAGATGATTCGCTTCCTGGTACTGTATAATTTGCATGATGTTCTAGTACTTGGTCTGCCATGGTTACAAACTCATAATCCAGTCCTTGACTGGAAATCAGTGTCTGTGTTAAGCTGGGGTTGTCAGGGGGTTCATGATGATGCACCTCCGATTTCTATCGCTTCATCTACTCCTTCTGAGATTCCTGTGTTTTTGTCTGACTATCGGGATGTTTTTGAGGAGCCTAAGCTCAGTTCGCTTCCTCCTCACAGGGATTGCGATTGTGCTATAAATTTAATTCCGGGCAGTAAATTTCCTAAAGGTCGTTTGTTCAATCTGTCAGTGCCAGAGCATACTGCTATGCGGGATTATGTTAAGGAGTCCTTGGAAAAGGGACATATCCGTCCATCTTTGTCCCCTTTGGGAGCAGGTTTTTTTTTCGTGGCCAAGAAAGATGGTTCCTTGAGGCCTTGTATAGATTATCGTCTTTTGAATAAGATTACCGTAAAATATCAGTATCCTTTGCCATTGTTGACTGATTTGTTTGCTCGCATTAAGGGGGCTAAATGGTTCACTAAGATTGATCTTCGGGGTGCGTATAATCTTATACGAATAAAGCAAGGTGATGAGTGGAAAACCGCATTTAATACGCCTGAGGGCCATTTTGAGTATTTGGTAATGCCTTTTGGACTTTCTAATGCTCCTTCAGTCTTCCAGTCCTTTATGCACGATATTTTCCGTGAATATCTGGATAAATTTATGATTGTGTATTTGGATGATATTTTGTTTTTTTCTGACGACTGGGAGTCTCATGTTCAGCAGGTCAGGAAGGTGTTTCAGGTCCTGCGGGCCAATTCCTTGTTTGTAAAAGGCTCAAAGTGTCTCTTTGGAGTCCAGAAGATTTCTTTCTTGGGGTATATTTTTTCCCCTTCTACTATTGAGATGGATCCCGTCAAGGTTCAGGCTATTTGTGACTGGACGCAGCCTACATCTCTTAAGAGTCTACAGAAGTTCTTGGGCTTTGCTAATTTCTATCGTCGTTTTATAACTAATTTTTCTAGTGTTGTTAAGCCTTTGACGGATTTGACTAAGAAGGGTGCTGATGTTGCTAATTGGTCTCCTGCGGCTGTGGAGGCCTTTCAGGAACTTAAGCGCCGGTTTTCTTCTGCTCCTGTGTTGCGTCAGCCAGATGTTTCGCTCCCTTTTCAGGTTGAGGTTGATGCTTCCGAGATTGGAGCGGGGGCGGTTTTGTCACAGAGAAGCTCCGATGGCTCAGTGATGAAGCCATGCGCGTTTTTTTCTAGAAAGTTTTCGCCGGCTGAGCGGAATTATGATGTTGGTAATCGGGAACTTTTGGCCATGAAGTGGGCATTTGAGGAGTGGCGTCATTGGCTAGAGGGTGCTAGACATCGTGTGGTGGTCTTGACTGATCACAAAAATTTGATTTACCTTGAGTCTGCCAGGCGTCTGAATCCTAGACAGGCTCGTTGGTCACTGTTTTTCTCTCGTTTCAATTTTGTGGTTTCATACCTGCCAGGTTCAAAGAATGTGAAGGCGGATGCTCTTTCTAGGAGTTTTGTGCCTGACTCCCTTGGAAATTCTGAGCCCTCTGGTATCCTTAGGGATGGGGTGATTTTGTCTGCTGTCTCCCCAGACTTGCGACGTGCTTTGCAGGAGTTTCAGGTGGCTAAACCTGATCGTTGTCCGCCTGAGAGACTGTTTGTTCCGGATAATTGGACCAGTAGAGTCATCTCCGAGGTCCATTCTTCTGCGTTGGCAGGTCATCCTGGAATATTTGGTACTAGAGACTTGGTGGCCAGGTCTTTTTGGTGGCCTTCCTTGTCGAGGGATGTGCGTTCTTTTGTGCAGTCTTGTGAGGTTTGTGCTCGGGCTAAGCCTTGCTGTTCTCGGGCCAGTGGATTGTTGTCACCTTTGCCTATCCCGATGAGGCCTTGGACGCACATTTCCATGGACTTTATTTCGGATCTCCCTGTCTCTCAAAAAATGTCCGTCATCTGGGTTGTGTGTGATCGCTTTTCTAAAATGGTTCATCTGGTACCCTTGCCTAAGTTGCCTTCCTCCTCTGAGTTGGTCCCTCTGTTTTTTCAGAATGTGGTTCGTTTGCATGGGATTCCTGAGAACATCGTTTCTGACAGGGGATCCCAGTTTGTGTCTAGATTTTGGCGGACTTTCTGTGCTAAGATGGGCATTGATTTGTCCTTTTCGTCTGCATTCCATCCTCAGACGAATGGCCAGACTGAACGAACTAATCAGACCTTGGAAACTTATTTAAGGTGTTTTGTTTCTGCTGATCAGGATGACTGGGTTACCTTTTTGCCGCTGGCCGAGTTTGCGCTTAATAATCGGGCTAGTTCTGCTACCTTGGTTTCTCCTTTCTTTTGTAATTCGGGGTTTCATCCTCGTTTTTCCTCTGGTCAGGTGGAACCTTCTGATTGTCCTGGAGTGGACATGGTGGTGGATAGGTTGCATCGGATTTGGAGTCATGTGGTGGACAATTTGAAGTTGTCCCAGGAGAAGGCTCAGCAGTTTGCTAATCGCCGTCGCCGCGTGGGTCCTCGACTTCTTGTTGGTGACTTGGTGTGGTTGTCTTCTCGTTTTGTTCCTATGAAGGTCTCTTCTCCTAAGTTCAAGCCTCGGTTCATCGGTCCCTATAGGATCTTGGAAATTCTTAACCCTGTGTCGTTTCGTTTGGATCTCCCGGCATCGTTTGCTATTCATAATGTGTTTCATCGGTCGTTGTTGCGGAAGTATGAGGTACCTGTTGTTCCTTCTCTTGAGCCTCCTGCTCCAGTGCTGGTGGAGGGAGAATTGGAGTATGTTGTGGAGAAGATCTTGGATTCTCGTGTTTCCAGACGGAAACTCCAGTATTTGGTCAAGTGGAAGGGTTATGGTCAGGAGGATAATTCTTGGGTGGTTGCCTCGGATGTTCATGCTGATGATTTGGTTCGCGCTTTTCATAGGGCTCATCCTGGTCGCCCTGGTGGTTCTCGTGAGGGTTCGGTGACCCCTCCTCAAGGGGGGGGTACTGTTGTGAGTTCTGTTTTTGGGCTCCCTCTGGTGGTTACTGATGGTACTGGGTGACTTGTCTTTCCTGGGTTTCTGGGTTCCACCTGTTCCATCAGCATATGGGAGTTTCCTATTTAACCTGGCTTTGCTGGCATTTCCTCGCCGGTTATCAATGTATCCAGTGTGTCTTGTTACCTCTGCTCCCTGCTCCTAGAACCTTCTGGACAAGCTAAGTTTGGATTTTCCTGTTTTGTGTTTTGCTTAATTTGGTTTTTAGTCCAGCCTGCAGATATGTGATTCTCTGCTGCTGGTTGCTCTAGTGGGCTGAAATTGCTTTTCATGTACCATGAGTTGGCACATGAGTTCAAGTAATTTCAGGATGTTTTTTTGAAGGGTTTTTCGCTGACCGCGCAGTTCACTTTTGTATCCTCTGCTATCTAGCTTTAGCGGGCCTCATTTTGCTGAAACTGTTTTCATACTACGTATGTGCTTTCCTCTCATTTCACCGTCATTATATGTGGGGGGCTGCTATTTGCTGTGGGGTATTTCTCTGGAGGCAAGAGAGGTCTGTGTTTCTTCTGATAGGGGAAGTTAGATCTTCGGCTGGAGCGAGACGTCTAGGATCATCGTAGGCACGTTCCCCGGCTACTTTTATTTGTGTGTTAGGTTCAGGGTCGCGGTCAGCTCAGGTTCCATCGCCCTAGAGCTTGTTTGTATCTGTGCTTGTCCTTTTTGTGATCCCCTGCCATTGGGATCATGACATCCAAGTATAAGAAAAAGAAAAAATATATATATTTATATATGTGTATATATATATACACACACACACACACATATATATATATATATATATATATATATATATATATACTAGATGATAGCCCGATTCTAACGCATCAGGTATTCTAGAATATGTATGTAGTTTTTTTATGAAGATTTTAGAATAATACATTGAATACACAGGATCCGGCCGGCCACGACCAATTAGCGAAGCGTGGTTCAAATCCCGCGCCAATTCACAGCCGGACTGCGCCTGTCACTGATTGTTCGCGGCCGGCCACCGAATATATAGCACAGCCACATAGTATATAACAGCCCACGTAGTAAATAGCACAGCCACATAGTATATTGCACAGCCACATAGTATATAGCACAGCCACGTAGTATATAGCACAGCCACGTATAGTTATAGCTATATAGTATGTGGCTGCTATATACATACATATTCTAGAATACCCGATGCGTTAGAATCGGGCCACCATCTAGTGTAATGAATAAAGAGTTACAACTGAAATATTTCATTCAGTGATATCTAGGATGTGGGATTTTAGTGTGACATTATTTTTTTGAGCAGTATATATATATATATACTGAGACTATGCACAGCATTATCACCTATATAACGTATGTACAGTGGTGTATACAGGTGACACTGTAATATACACATTATATAGATGATACTGCTACATATATAAAGTTTCGCCTATATAATGTGTTTACAGCAGTTGCAGTATCAAGCATGTATTGTATATACAGTAGTTTCAAGGTGATATATTCTGCAGTCGCGGTGCCTCCTATGTTATCCTATCAGTGTCTACTATGTGATGTATGTATCATAATATAGTATAATTCTGTCTTAATTATATTGTAGTTGTCTGTATATACTATATAGCAGTGGTCCCCAACCTTTCTCACCTAGAGAGCCACATTCCGCTCTGTGAGAGCGTCGTGAGCCACATTCGGCTCTGAGAGGGTGTCGTGAGCCACATATTGCTCCCTCACCCTCACAGTAGTGGCAACCAGAGCCCCCATTATGGTTATAATGATAACCAAAGCTTTTCAACAGAAATCACCCCAAAGGATTATAACAAGATCCAGCAGTCCCCCACAATACTCCCATTCAATATTCTCCCATCCAGCACTCTCAACATACTGTCACATTTACCTTCAGGCACCTTCTCCGACAGGTGCTATCATCCTGTCTCCAGCGTCCCATACTTAAATTATCTCTAAAACCCCTAAAACTAGTATATGTGCATCAGATCAGCTCTTCTGTTCAGGGCTACACACAAAATTCACCATTTTTAGATTTTCTCCTCATATCTGTTTGCTAGACCTGCTGTTAATGCACCAAGCTGACAGACAGCCGCGAGCCACAATTCATGGGACCGCGAGCCAAATGTGGCTCCCGAGCTACAGGTTGGGGACTCCTGCTATATAGTGTAAAGATGTTTATATAGTATGGCGCTGTATATATAGTGTGGAATTCACACTATATACATTGCCACATCTCTACACTATATAGTATATACACTGCTGTATATTCCTTACCACGGTATATAATATGAAGCTGTGTATATAATTGATTCCAGCATATATTGTGGAGCTGTGCATACTTCCGTCCTGTATAAATGGTGTAATTTTCAGCGTCTATTATATATATATATATATATGTATATATATGTAATATACATGCATACATACAATCTCACCCCTATTAATTGTGAAAAAAGCAGGGGGCTTTTTATTGGCCCTTGTGGCAATGTTTCAGTTCCACAACAGAACAATTCTCTGATATGGAAGTGAATTGTTGCCACATGGACTATGTTAGGACTGGCGGAACGCACCGAGTTAATATAGATGTTATAATTGGTGCGTTCGCAGCCCGGGATCCACCGTGCAGGAGAGAACATGCTGCTAGAAGATGACGGCACTATATGGCGGTGTAACGGGGTCTACCAAGCTGGGGTACCTTTTTCAGTACCACCCCGTGTTTCAGGAGGTCCACTCTTCTTTGGCTGGAGTCTGAATGAAGGATGCTGGCTGGAATTCCTTGATTACATGGGCGCATATAAAATCTCACTGCTTCTCCATGTATTTCCAGTCTGACAACACTTTATACACAGGACACAGAATATATTTCACACAGTTACAGAGGGCAGGCCAATAGAAAAGCGGCAGGCCAGACATACATTACAATTGCCGCAGGGGGCCGGAGCCTGCTGATATTTACTGTGGGGATTACAAAGGTGGGGGGAGGAAAGAAGGGGAATATCTTGTCCCCTCTGCCCAGGGGCGTAGCCTGTGGGCTGATGCATCTCACATGGAACCTATTATACATACATATAACTGCACAACATATTCTGGGTGCTGAGTGGTTCCGTAACATGTAACAGGCGGTATAAGTGAACTCAGTTACTTCACTGAGTCGCACTGAAAAGAACACTCTGTGCCCTGTTAGCGTCACAGAGGAACATTAACCCCCAATGACCAGAAAGGAGAAAAGGTCTAAAACTGAGGCAAACCAGATCTGCCACAAATCCAAAATTGGATCGTGAGACTGGGAAAGCAGCAGAAACCATCCGCACAGTATCAGGCTGAGCCAGACGCTGGGACCGACATCTCCACTGCGGCTGGAGAACAATGGTTGAACGCAGAGGAGATGGCTCGAGATTCCCCCTGTGCAGAGGCGGGAACTCGACCCCTAACAGACTATTAAGGGTAATTTGTCACCCCAAAATTTCCCTAGAAGCTAAGACCACTGGCATCAGGGGCTTATCTACAGCATTCTGTAATGCTGTAAATAAGCCCCTGATGTATCCTGAAAGATGAGAAAAAGAGGATAGATTATACTCACCCAGGAGCAGTCCCGCTGTGGTCCGGTCCGGGGCCTCCCATCTTCATACGCTGTTGTCCTCTTCTTTGCTTCCTGCCGCGGCTTCTGCGCAGGCATACTTTATCTACCCTGTTGAGAGCAGATCAAAGTACTGCAGTGCGCAGGTGCCGGGAAATGTCAGACAGGCCCGACACCTGCGCACTACAGTTCTTTGCTCTGCACTCAACAGGGCAGATAAGTACGCCTGAGCAGAAGCCGCTGAAGCGATGGACGGGGAACCACCACGGTGCAGGAAGACTACCGTACACAAGATGAGGTACAAACAACAAAGGATAGATTTATTGGGAGACAGGGAATGGAAGGGACAAGGAAGGTGCAAACAGGGGTTTACAATAGCAAAAGATAATGCATATGAGTTATCTTGTCTGTAAAATAGCACAGTGCTTAAACAATTACAAACTCAGAATCTGTCTCACAAGCAACTTTACACAATAAAACAAATATCGATGCTACTCTGCATATAACCTCCCTGGCCATTACTACGCAGGCCACACGGCTACCGTGCTCTAACTACTAAAGCCTGCACTAGGCCCTAACAGGTGCACCATACAGGAACAAACTCACGGTGATGTTGGGGACACAGGTCCAGTCCCAGGGGGCCCCCGAAGTCCAAAACGGTGGTGCGCACAGATTCCTGTCAGCTCTGCAAAGCGTGGTCTTCTCCTTGCTTCTGGATCCTAGGGATGCTCCTGGAAACTGTAAGTCCCCTTCTCAGTATCTTCGTGGCTTCACAAACTAGCACAGAACAGCCACCCTTTGCTCTAACCGGGAAAGTCTATTTAACAAACGCAGTTTGTCTCAAGTTGTGTAATCTTTCTTGCAGCCAACAACTCTTCCTTGCAGCCAGAACAGCACAGAGTTCTCTCAGTTCTCTCTGAAACTTTCCCTCCACACGCTGCTTCAGCTCCACCCCTGCACACAGCACCGACCAGTTCATAACAAACATAAGAGCAGGGGAGAAAAGCAGAACATACCATCACACCAGACAAGGGGATGCAGCCTCTTAAAGTGACAGCGTGTTTCTTATTGTCCATAACAGCACCACCTTCTTACACCGCAGCAGGAAGCAAAGAAGAGGACGACATCGTATGAAGATGGGAGGCGCTGGACACGCCCCTGGGTAAGTATAATCTAACTTGTTTTTATTATCTTTCAGGTTACATCTGGGGCTTATCTACAGCATTACAGAATGCTGTAGATAAGCCCCTGATGCCGGTGGCCTTAGCTTATAGGCGAATTTTGGGGTGACAGATTATTCTTTAAAGAGTATGAAAAAAATCGGTTCCATTTTCATCCAGAAAAGTTGTGCGACTTTCTTCTCACTTGCTGCCCGTGTGCAGTTGTTATTTTTTTCTCAGCAGATGTTGCAGTCCGATACACGGCAAGTAAGACCATTGAGGAGATGGAGAAATTAATTTCTCTGTCTCCTCCACACCTGTGCTGCAATTCTCTGTTGCAAGAGCATCTAAACACTGACACTCATCTCACGCTCGCAGCAGAGCAAGAGCCGAGGGTCCTTGGCCTATCACCTCTGATGCCAAATACTAGTGGGATTCCACCCGAATTCTGCATACCTGTATTAAGCCCACATTCACACGGTCAATATTTGATTAGTATTTTAACCCCTTTCTGACATATGACGTACTATCCCGTCGAGCTGGGGTGGGCCCGTATGACCACCGACGGGATAGTACGTCATAGCGATCGGCTGCGCTCACGGGGGGAGCGCGGCCGATCGCGGCCGGGAGTCAGCTGCCTATCACAGCTGACATCCGGCACTATGTGCCAGGCGCTGTCACGGACCGCCCCCGGGACATTAACCCCCGGCACACTGCGATCAAACATGATCGCAGTGTGCCAGCGGTATAGGGAAGCATCGCGCAGGGAGGGGGCTCCCTGCGGGCTTCCCTGAAACCCCCCGTAGCAACGCGATGTGATCGCGCTGCTGCGAGGGTCTCTTACCTCCTCCTTGCAGGCCTGGATCCAAGATGGCCACGGCATCCGGGTCCTGCAGGGAGGTGGCTTCACTGCGCCTGCTCAAAGCAGGCGCCGGAAAGCATAAGAAAAGTGCACGTCAGATCGCTGATCTGACACAGTACATAGCAAAGTGTCAGATCAGCGATCTCACACTATAACATGATGCCCCCCCCCCCACCCAGGGGCAATGTTGTAGTGTTTAAAAAAATATATTCCAATGTGTAAAAAACATTTTTTTAAAAATCCTCCCCAAAAATATATATATTGTTCCTATAAATACATTTCTTTATCTAAATAAAAAAAACAATAAAAGTACACATATTTAGTATCGCCACGTCCGTAACGACCCCACCTATAAAACTATATCAATAGTTAACCCCTTCAGTGAACACCGTAAAAAAAAAAAAAAAAAACGAGGCAAAAAACAACGCTTTATTCTCATACCGCCAAACAAAAAGTGGAATAACACGCCATCAAAAAGACGGATATAAATAACCGCTGAAAACGTCATCTTGTCCTGCAAAAAACGAGCCACCATACACCATCATCAGCGAAAAAATAAAAAAGTTATAGTCCTCAGAATAAAGCGATACAAAAATAATTATTTTTTCTATAAAATAGTTTTTATCATATAAAAGCGCCAAAACATTAAAAAAATGATATAAATGAGGTATCCCTGTAATTGTACTGACCCGAAGAATAAAACTGCTTCATCAATTTTACCAAAAGCGGAACGGTATAAACGCCTTCCCCAAAAGAAATTCATGAATAGCTGGTTTTTGGTCATTCTGCCTCACAAAAATCGGAATAAAAAGCCATCCAAAAATGTCACGTGCCCGAAAATGTTACGAATAAAAACATCAACTCGTCCCGCAAAAAACAAGATCTCACATGACTCTGTGGACTGAAATATGGGAAAATTATAGCTCTCAAAATGTGGTAACGCAAAAAATATTTTTTGCAATAAAAAGCGTCTTTCAGTGTGACGGCTGCCAATCATAAAAATCCGCTAAAAAACCCGCTATAAAAGTAAATCAAACCCCCCTTCATCACCCCCTTAGTTAGGGAAAAATTTAAAAATTTAAAAAATGCATTTATTTCCATTTTCCCATTAGGGCTAGGGTTAGGGTTAGGACTAGGGTTAGGGCTAGGGTTAGGGTTAGGGCTAGGGCTAAAGTTAGGGTTAGGGTTGGGGCTAAAGTTAGGGTTAGGTTTTGGATTACATTTACGGTTGGGAATAGGGTTGGGATTAGGGTTAGGCGTGTGTCTGGGTTAGAGGCTCCCTTCCGAGCTCTGTCATGCGCCCAAACAGTGGTACTCAGGACAAATTGGACAACAACTTTTGGGGTCCAATGTCTTCTCTTACTCTTGGGAAAATAAAAAAATTGGGGGCGAAAAGATAATTTTTGTGAAAAAATATGATTTTTTATTTTTACGGTTCTGCATTATAAACTTCTGTGAAGCCCTTGGTGGGTCAAAGTGCTCACCACACATCTAGATAAGTTCCTTAGGGGGTCTACTTTCCAAAATGGTGTCACTTGTTGGGGGTTTCAATGTTTAGGCACATCAGTGGCTCTCCAAATGCAACATGGCGTCCCATCTCAATTCCTGTCAATTTTGCATTGAAAAGTCAAACGGCGCTGCTTCCCTTCTGAGATCTCCCATGCGCCCAAACAGTGGTTTACCCCCACATATGGGGTATCAGGATACTCAGGACAAATTGTACAACTTTTGGGGTCCAATTTCTTCTCTTACCCTTGGGAAAATAAAAAATTGGGGGCAAAAAGATAATTTTTGTGAAAAAATATGATTTTTTATTTTTACGGTTCTGCATTATAAACTTCTGTGAAGCACTTGGTGGGTCAAAGTGCTCACCACACCTCTAGATAGGTTCCTTAGGGGTCTACTTTCCAAAATGGTGTCACTTGTGGGGGGTTTCAATGTTTAGGCACATCAGTGGCTCTCCAAACGCAACATGGCGTCCCATCTCGATTCCAGTCAATTTTGCATTGAAAAGTCAAATGGCGCTCCTTCACTTCCGAGCTCTGTCATGCGCCCAAACAGTGGTTTACCCCCACATATGGGGTATCAGCGTACTCAGGACAAATTGTTCAGCAACTTTTTGGGTCCATTTTCTCCTGTTACCCTTGGTAAAATAAAACAAATTGGAGCTGAAGTAAATTTTTTGTGAAAAAAGTTAAATGTTCATTTTTATTTAAACATTCCACAAATTCCTGTGAAACACCTGAAGGGTTAATAAACTTATTGAATGTGGTTTTGAGCACCTTGAGGGGTGCAGTTTTTAGAATGGTGTCACACTTGGGTATTTTCTATCATATAGACCCCTCAAAATGACTTCAAATGAGATGTGGTTCCTAAAAAACAATGGTGTTGTAAAAATGAGAAATTACTGGTCAACTTTTAACCCTTATAACTCCCTAACAAAAAAAAATTTTGGTTCCAAAATTGTGCTGATGACATGTGGGAAATGTTACTTATTAAGTATTTTGTGTGACATATCTCTGTGATTTAATTGCATAAAAATTCAAAGTTGGAAAATTGCGAAATTTTCAAAATTTTCGCCAAATATCCATTTTTTTCACAAATAAACGCAGGTAATATCAAGGAAATTTTACCATTATCATGAAGTACAATATGTCAAGAGAAAACAACGTCAGAATCACTGGGATCTGTTGAAGGGTTCCAGAGTTATAACCTCATAAAGGGACAGTGGTCAGAATTGTAAAAATTGGCCTAGTCATTAACGTGCAAACCACCCTTGGAGGTAAAGGGGTTAATCAGTATTTGTAAGAGTACCACTTCGCCTGTATACAGTACCTTGTGAAAGTATTCAGCCCCCTGGAACTTTTCAACCTTTTCCCACATATCATGCTTCAAACATAAAGATACCAAATGTCAATTTTTGGTGAAGAATCAACAACAAGTGGAATACAATTGTGAAGTTGAACGAAATTTATTGATTATTTTAATTTATTGTGGAAATTCAAAAACTGAAAAGTGGGCGTGCAATATTATTTGGCCCCTTTAGACTGTGTGCACATGTTGCGGATTTGCCTCTGGAATTTTTTGTGTGGATTCTGCATCTCTTGGCAGAAAACGCAGGTGCGGATTTGATGCATTTTTTATGCGGATTTTGTGCGAATTTGCTGCGGATTTACTGTGGATTTTGTGCAGATTTCGTGCGTTTTTACCCCTGCGGATTTCTATAATGGAATAGGTACAAAAACGCTGCAGAACCGCACAAAAGAAGTGACAGTGACATGCTACTTCTTTTAATCCGCAGCGAAGTTTAAAGCCAGATTTGGATACAAAATGATTTCCAAAACTTTAAACATCCCAAGGAGCACTGTGCAAGCGATCATATTGACATGATAGGAGTATCATACCACTGCAAATCTACCAAGACCGTCCCTCTAAACTTTCATGCAGTCAAGAGGCCCATGATCACTTTGGATGAACTGCAGAGATCTACAGCTGATGTGGGACGGTCTGCTCATAGGACAACAATCAGTCGTACACTGCACAAATCTGGCCTTTATGGAAGAGTGGCAAAAAGAAAGCCATTTCTCAAAGATATCAATAAAAAAAGTGTCATTTATAGTTTGCAACAAGCCACCTGGGAGACACACCAAACATGTGAAAGAGGGTGCTCTGGTCAGATGAAACCAAAATCGAACTTTTTGGCACCAATGCCAAACGATATGTTTGGCGTAAAGGCAACACAGCTCATGACCCTGAACACACCATCCCCACTGTCAAACATGGTGGTGGCAGCATCATGGTTTGGGCCTGCTTTTCTTCAGCAGGGACAGGGAAGATGGTTAAAATTGATGGGAAGATGGATGGAGCCAAATAAAGGACCATTCTTGAAGAAAACCTGTTGGAGTCTGCAAAAGACCTGAGACTGGGAAGGAGATTTGTCTTCCAACAAGACAATGATCCCAAACATAAAGCAAAATCTACACTGGAATGGTTCACAAATAAACGTATCCAGGTGTTAGAATGGCCAAGTCAAAGTCCAGACCTCAATCCAATCGGGAATCTGTGGAAAGAGCTGAAAACTGCTGTTCAAAACGATCTCCATCAAACCTCACTGAGTTCGAGCTGTTTGCCAAGGAAGAATGGGCAAGAATTTCAGTCTCTCGATGTACAAAACTGAAAGAGACATACCCCAAGCGACTTGCAGCTGTATTCGCAGCAAAAGATGGCGCAACAAAGTATTACCTTAAAGGGCCCGAATAATATTGCACGCCCCACTTTTAAAATAAACAATACATTTCGTTCAACTTCACAATTGTGTTCCACTTGTTGTTGATTCTTCACCAAAAATTTACATTTGGTATCTTTATGTTTGAAGAATGATATGTGGGGAAAAGGCTGAAAAGTTCCAGGGAGCCGAATACTTTCGCAAGGCACTGTATAACGCAGCTGCACTCGTGTATGTGTATATCTACTATATAATTGTCTAAGGGTCACTTCCGTCTTTCTGTCTGTCCTTCTGACTGTCACGGATATTCATTGGTCGCGGCCTCTGTCTGTCATGGAAATCCAAGTCGCTGATTGGTCTCGCCAGATGCCTGTCATGGCTGCCACGACCAATCAGCGACAGCCACAGTCCAATTAGTCCCTCCCTACTCTCCTGCAGTCAGTGCCCGGCGCCTGCTCCATACTCCCCGCAGTCAGTGCCTGCTCCATATTCCCCTCCAGTCACCGCTCACACAGGGTTAATGCCAGCGGTAACGGATCGCGTTATGCCGCGGGTAACTCACTCCGTTCCGCTATTAACCCTGTGTGACCAAGTTTTTAGTATTGATGCTGCCTATGCAGCATCAATAGTAAAAAGATCTAATGTTAAAAATAATTTAAAAAAAAACAAAAAACCTGCTATTCTCACCTTCCGTAGTCCGACGATGCGCTTGCGCCTGCCGCCAGCTTCCGTTACCAGAGATGCATTGCGAAATTACCCAGAAGACTTAGCGGTCTCACGAGACCGCTAAGTGATCTGGGTAATTTCGCAATCCATCCTGGGAAGGAAAGATGGCGGCTATATACATACGTACAGTTAGGTCCATATAAATTTGGACAGAGACAACATTTTTCAAATTATGGTTATAGACATTACCAAAATGAATTTTAAACAAAACAATTCAGATGCAGTTGAAGTTCAGACTTTCAGCTTTCATTTGAGGGTATCCACGTTAAAATTGGATGAAGGGTTTAGGAGTTTCAGCTCCTAAACATGTGCCACCCTTTTTTTTAAGGGACCAAAAGTAATTGGACAGATTCAATAATTTTAAATAAAATGTTAATTTTAGTACTTGGTTGAAAACCCTTTGTTGGCAATGACTGCTTGAAGTCTTATACTCATGGACATCACCAGACGCTGTGTTTCCTCCATTTTGATGCTCTGCCAGGCATTCACTGCGGTGGTTTTCAGTTGCTGTTTGGTTGTGGGCCTTTCTGTCTGAAGTTTAGTCTTTAACAAGTGAAATGCATGCTCAATTGGGTGACTGACTTGGCCATTCAAGAATATTCCACTTCTTTGCTTTAATAATCTCCTGGGTTGCTTTGGCTTTATGTTTTGGGTCATTGTCTATCTGTAGTATGAAATGACGACCAATCAATTTTGCTGCATTTGGCTGGATCTGAGCACACAGTATGTCTCTGAATACCTCAGAATTAATTCGGCTGCTTCTGTCCTGTGTCACATCATCAATAAACACTATTGACCCAGTGCCACTGGTAGCCATGCATGCCCAAGCCATCACACTGCCTCCGCCGTGTTTTACAGATGATGTGGTATGCTTTAGATCATGAGCTGTACCACGCCTTCGCCATACTTTTCTTTTTCCATCATTCTGGTACAGGTTGATCTTTGTTTCATCTGTCCAAAGAATGTTATTCCAGAACTGTGCTGGCTTTTTTAGATGTTTTTTTTAGCAAAGTCCAGTCTAGCCTTTTTATTTTGACTAGATGGTGGCCCGATTCTAGAATATGCATGTCCACGTAGTATATTGCCCAGCCACGTAGTATATTGCCCAGTCACGTACTATATCGCCCAGTCACGTACTATATTGCCCAGCCACGTAGTATATTGCCCAGCCACGTAGTATATTGCCCAGTCACATAGTATATTGCACAGCAACATAGTATACAGCACAGAGCCACATAGTAAACAGCACAGACACGTAGTATATTGGCCAGTCCCACGTAATATATAGCAGCCATGTAGTATATAGTACTGTCCACGTAGTATATAGCAGCCATGTAGTATATAGTACTGCCCACGTAGTATATAGCAGCCATGTAGTATACAGTACTGTCCACGTAGTATATAGCAGCCATGTAGTATCTAGTACTGTCCACGTAGTATATAGCAGCCATGTAGTATCTAGTACTGCCCACGTAGTATATAGCAGCCATGTAGTATCTAGTACTGCCCACGTAGTATATAGCAGCCATGTAGTATCTAGTACTGCCCACGTAGTATATAGCAGCCATGTAGTATATAGTACTGTCCACGTAGTATATAGCAGCCATGTAGTATATAGTACTGTCCATGTAGTATATAGCAGCCATGTAGTATATAGTACTGCCCACATAGTATATAGCAGCCATGTAGTATATAGTACTGTCCACATAGTATATAGCAGCCATGTAGTATATAGTACTGCCCACGTAGTATATAACAGCCATGTAGTATATAGTACTGTCCACATAGTATATAGCAGCCATGTAGTATATAGTACTGCCCACGTAGTATATAGCAGCCATGTAGTATATAGTACTGCCCATGTAGTATATAGCAGCCATGTAGTATATAGTACTGCTCACGTAGTATATAGCAGCCATGTAGCCCACGCAGTATTTAGCAGTGTGGGCACATATCCCTGTTTAAAAAAATAGAATTAAAATAAAAAATAGTTACATACTCACCCCTGGGATCCAACGGCGCTGTGGCGATGGGCGCGCGGCTGCCGCCATCTTCCGTTTCCAGGATGCATTGCAAAATTACCCAGAAGACTTAGCGGTCTCGCGAGACCGCTAAGTCTTTTGGGTAATTTCGCAATGCATCGCTGGGAACGGAAGATGGCGTCGCACAAAGACACGGTGGTTGGAACCAAAGATCTCAAATTTAGGCTCACCAGACCAAAGCACAGATTTCCACTTGTCTAATGTCCATTCCTTGTGTTCTTTAGCCCAAACAAGTCTCTTCTGCTAGAATATAAGACATAATTTCACTTGTTTCACACTTTTTTGTTAAGTATATAATTCCACATGTTTTGATGCCTTCCATTCATAGTTTTGATGCCTTCAGTGTCAATTTACAATTTTCATAGTTGCCTGTCCTTAGCAGTGGTTTCCTAGCAGCTATTTTACCATGAAGGCCTGCTTTACAAAGTCTCCTCTTAAGGGCTCCTTCTCACTTGCGAGAAATACGTCTGAGTCTCGCAGGTTAAAACTCTCCTCTGGCGCCGACACTCCAGAGCGGAGCGTGCGTCCGCATAGGAATACATGGAGCTGCATGCCCCGCAGGAGAGTTTTAACCTGCGAGACTCGGACGTATTTCTCGTAAGTGAGAAGGAGCCCTAACAGTTGTTGTAGAGATGTGCCAACTGCCAGAACTCTGTGTGGCATTGACCTGGTCTCTAACCTGAGCTGCTGTTAACCTGCGATTTCTGAGGCTGATGACTCGGATAACCTTATCCTCAGAAGCAGAGGTGACTTTTGGTTTTCCTTTCCCGGGACAGTCCTCATGTGAGACAGTTTCTTTGTAGCACTTGATGGTTCTTGCAACTGCTCTTGGGGACACTTTCAAAGTTTTCCCAATTTTTCAGACTGACTGACCATCATTTCTTAAAGTAATGATGGCCACTAGTTTTTCTTTACTTGGCTGCTTTTTTCTTGCCATAATGCAAATTTTAACAGTCTATTCAGTAGGACTATCAGCTGTGTATCCACCAGACTTCTGCTCAACACAACTGATGGTCCCAACCCCATTCATAAGGCAAGACATCCCACTTATTAAACCTGACAGGGTGCACCTGTGAAGCGAAAACCATTTCCAGTGACTACCTCTTGAAGCTCATCAAGAGAATGCCAAGAGTGTGCAAAGCAGTCATCAAAGCAAAAGGTGGCTACTTTGAAGAACCTAGAATATAAGACATATTTTCAGTTGTTTCACACTTTTTTGTTAAGTATATAAATCCACATGTGTTAATTCATAGTTTTGATGCCTTCAGTGTGAATTAACAATTTTCATAGTCATGAAAATTTTTAAATGAGAAGGTGTGTCCAAACTTTTGGTCTGTACTGTATATATAACGTAGCTGCACTCGTGTATATACAGGCTGGGCCATGTATATGGATATGCCTAAATAAGATGGGAAAGGTTGGCGATCTCAACTTCCTGCTTGTGGCACATTAGTATATGGGAGGGGGAAATCTTTTCAAGATGGATGGTGACAATGGCGGCCATGTTGAAGTCGGCCACTTTGGATCCAACTTTATTCCAATGGAAAGAGGGTAATTTGACACATCAAACTTATTGAGAATTTCACAAGAAAAACAATGGTGTGCTTGGTTTTAACGTAACTTTATTCTTTCATGAGTTATTTACAAGTTTCTCTTTGTTAACAGCCATTACCATGTCGCAGAGGTTAACACGTGAGGAGCAGATAGAAATTGTGTTGCTGTCTGGTGAACGCAGTACCAGGTTCATTGCAGCAGATTTCAATGCAAGACACCCTGCGCAAGAAAACTGTCACCATTTTCATTTCATTTAGGTGTATTCATATAAATGGGCCACATAAAAAAGTATGCCTCATCACCGAACATAATGTTCTGTGTAAACTGAGGGTCCTGTTCCAGTTTTTGTTTTGCCCATTCTGCAAATTTAGCGCGCATCAGTCGAACATCCCTTCGGCGGATATTATCTACTCACAAATGGCACCCTTACAAAATCCAGCTGTTGCAGCATCTTAACGAGGATGACCCAGATCGGCGCACTGAAGTGTTAACTTATCAGTCTGACGGCTTCCTGACTGAAGAGTCCACAATAGGTACTGTGGTGCCAACATTGTCAGCGCGAGATGGATCCGGTGTCGTCCTGTAGGTGTCCTTGAATGGAGCCGGTGTCATCCTGGAGGTGTCCTTGATTAGAATCTCGACGGCAGCAGCTTGTCCTCGGCGTCTTTAACAAGCTCCTTGGTCTGGGGTCTTCTGCGCAGGGTGCAGTACAGTCCACAACACTAACAGAGCCTAGCATGGCTCGGCAGATGTATACCGGGTGTTACAGAACCCCCAGCACCAAGAATATGTTATGCAGTATATATTATGTATAATAGGTTCCATGTGAAATGCATCAGTCCACAGGCTGCGCCCCTGGTCAGAGGGGACAAGATATTCTCCTTCTGACCTCCCCCACCTTTGTAATTCCCACAGTAAATATCAGCCGGCTCCGGCCCCCTGCGGCTATTGTAATGTATGTCTGGCCTGCTTTTTCTATTGGCCTGCCCTGTGTATCTGTGTTATATATTCTGTGTGCTGTGAATAAAGTGTGTTCTTTTAGACTGGAAATACATGGAGTAGCAGTCAGCTTTTATATGCTCTCACGTAATCAAGGAATTCCAGCCAGCGTCCTTCATTCAGAATCCAGCAAAAGCAGAGTGGACCTCCTGAAACACGGGGGGTGCTGAAAGAGGTGCTACAGCACAGTAGACCCCGTTACACTGGTGGCAGACAGCGGGATGTGATACCCCTTCTGCAGGAGGAAAGGAATGAATGGAAGACAACTACCAGAAGTTAAAGAGGACTACATTAAAAGATCTGGTGGAAGCCCGAGGGTTAATCGCCAGCAACAAAACAAAAGCCGATTTGATAGCAGCCATCATGGAACACGACAGTGCAGCGCCCCCCAATGTGAACGTGGAGGAGACTGAATTCCAGAGGGAGGTAAAGAACAGACTGGCGTTCTATGGCCCAAACCCTGCAGTAGAGATCATACGTGAGGTGATGGCTGATGTGCGTACTGATCTGAAGGAAGAGATGGCCGAGCGGACCAGGATAGAGCTAACCAAGATGGAGATGGCAGAGCGGACCAAAGAGGAGCTGGCCAAGATGGAGATGGCAGAGCGGAGAGAGGAGAGTCAGCGAGCAAGGGGAGCTCTGGCCTCCGCCCAGGTACCTTCAACAGTAAGCCACAAAAAGATCCAGTATAATGCCTTCCGACAGTTGGGGGAGGCAGAGGAAGACATTGATGGCTTTCTGCAGGACTTTGAGCGGCAGTGTGCCCTTCATCAAGTGAAGGCGGAGGAACGGGTTCAGATTCTGGCCAGCAAGCTGACAGGCCGGGCAGCGGATGCCTATCGCACGGTACCTGATGAGGACTGTATGGACTATGAGCGGATCAAAGAAGTGATCTTGGCCCGGTATGCGCTGACACCAGAGGCATACCGCCAAAAGTTCCGCGGACTTATAAAACAAGTAACCGATACCCACGCTGAATGGGCCTGTAAATTACGGTGGTCATTGCTACAGTGGGTACAAGGGAGCCAAGCAACCACTAAGGAGGACGTCCTCCAGCTCTTCTTGTTAGAACGATTCTTTAATGGACTAAACCCCGAGACACACGAGTTACTTCGGGACAGGCGGCCAATGACTCTTGAGGAAGCCGCTCGTCTGGCCGATGAACATCATGACGCCAGGAGGCCTCAGTTGTCTGGATCAAAGATGGTCACTAGGGGTCCGCCCATGGACCTGGAGGGCCCCAAACCACTGAAGATTGTAGGGGGACCAGCTAGAAACCCGGCCTACCACAGTTCCCCTGGGGCGCGATGCCACACCTGCCGTCAGCTGGGCCACCTGCAAAGACAATGTCCCAACCGGACTCAGCATACCCAGTGGCCAAAGGAAGGAACAGCTACCTTCCGCCGGGCCGCTGTACACTGCTACCAAGGCGAAGCTGACTCGGCATTGGGGGCTACAACTAACCAAGGGGTGGAAGACATGGAGGAAGTGCTGCATGAAGTAGACCCTGTGCAGGCAGCCCGGGCAGATAATCGACAACAGCATCGACAGGTCATGTGGGTTAATGGGAAATACATGCAGGGACTAAGAGATTCTGGAGCAACTTTGACCCTTGTGAAGCCTCATCTTGTCCGGGACCAAGAGAAGACGGACCGGACAGTGGCAGTCCGTGTAGCAGGGGGAGCCATACATCGACTGCCCACTGCCAGGATTCACCTGAACTGGGGAGTTGGGGATGGCCTTGTTGAGGTCAGCTTGATGGAGGATTTGCCTGCAGACGTTTTGCTGGGAAATGACTTGGGGCCCATGTTGTCTGCCTTCTCGGTTGCCCCTCTGGCTGAGACATATCCTGTGACCACCCGGAGACAAGCTCGAGCTGCGGAGGCGGAATCACACTCAGAGGAGGCCCAGGTAAGACATCCCAGCCCTACACGTATTCCCATAGCCAGACACATTTCTTGGGCCACCCCAGATGAATTTGAGAGGGAGTTACTTGAGGATCCTTCATTGGAGGGATATCGTGGGAAGGCACAGGAGGGGAGAGGGGTACTGGAAGGGGAACAGTTTATATGGAAGCAGGGACTCCTCTACCGGATCACAGAGCAGCACCACACAGGGACGAGCCCCACTATAAAACGACAGCTGGTAGTTCCCAAGAAGTATAGGCAGGAGTTACTGCGAATCTCTCATGACATACCCTTGGCCGGGCACTTCGGCGTCAGTCGCACCAGGCATCGTCTGACACAAAACTTCTTTTGGCCCGGGGGTAACCTATGATATTCGTCAATACTGCCAGACCTGTGACAGTTGCCAGCGCATTGGCAAGAGGGGAGATCGATGCATGGCCATATTACGCCCCCTCCCCATTGTGGAGGAACCATTTAGCCGAATAGCGGTCGATCTGATAGGACCGTTAGCCAAACCCAGTTTGTCAGGGAAAAGGTATATATTGACAGTGGTAGATTATGCCACACGGTATCCAGAGGCGGTTGCGTTACCTAACATACTGGCAGAGACGGTGGCGGCTGCCCTGCTCCAGGTTTTCTCACGGGTTGGATTTCCCCGGGTTGGATTTCCCCTGTTGTTACTTATGACTTTTGTGTGTTAAACTGTAAAGCGCTGCGGAATATGTTGGTGCTATATAAATAAAGATTATTATTATTATTATTATCTCAGACCAGGGTACCCAGTTTACAGCAGAGGTGACCAACCAACTGTGGAAGCTGTGCGGCGTAAAGTCCATTAGAAGCGCCCCGTACCACCCGCAAACCAATGGGTTGTGTGAACGCTTTAACGGGACGTTAAAACAACTCATTGGGACTTTTACCAGGACCTACAGGGACTGGGAGAAATTCTTGCCTCACCTCCTGTTTGCCTATTGAGAGGTGCCCCAAGAATCCACGGGGTTCTCCCCATTTGAACTGGTATACGAGAGATGGGTAAGGGGACCCCTAGACTTAGTGCTAGAACACTGGGAAGGGGAGGGCATCATAGAAGGGGTACCTATTGTACCCTATGTGCTGGAATTCCGGGACTGCCTACAGGAGCCGACCCAGGCTGTACGTGGGAACATGCATGTGGCCCAGCGGCGCCAGCGCATATGGTACGATCAGAGGGCCAGAGAGCGCACCTTGGAAATAGGGCAGAAGGTCCTGGTGTTAGAGCCCACTAGGCAGAACAAGTTCCAAGCTGCATGGCAGGGGCCCTACCAGGTAGTGGGGAATATAGCCGACACCACCTATAATGTCGCCGATTGTGACGACCCCAGGGTTATCCGCATGTTCCACGTGAATATGCTGAAGCCCTATCGGGAGAGCCCTGGAGAGGTAGTGGCCATCTGTGCACCTGAAGCAGAGGATTTAACCGGACTTTCCTTGCCTGATGTCTTAGGGGAGAGGACTCAGTCTAAAACATGGGACCAGGTACACTGGGGTGAAGACTTAGGTCCCCGGGAGAGACAGCAGGTGGAGGAGTTGTTGAGGCAGCGACAGAGGATGTTTTCGGGGAAACCCGGGTACACTCACCTGGCACAACACAAGGTTGAGACCCAGGATCAGACCCCCCTGCGACAACCCCCCTTCCGCGTCCCTGAGTCTGTACGAGAAGGGGTGCGACAAGAGATACAAGAGATGTTGCTTTTAGGGGTCATTGAAGAGTCAGATAGTCCCTGGGTATCCCCCGTAGTGTTAGTGCCCAAGAAGGATGGGACTACACGGTTTTGTGTAGACTATCGTAAGCTCAATGAGAAAACAGTGACGGATGCGTATCCCATGCCGCCTGTGGATGACTTGTTAGACCGGCTGGCAGGGCCAAAGTATTTGACCACCATCGATCTATGCAAAGCCTACTGGCAGATTCCCCTTAGTCCTGATGCTATTCCCAAGTCGGCATTTGTCACCCCATTCGGCTTATTCCAGTTTCGAGTTATGCCATTCGGGATGAAGACTGCCCCGGCGACCTTCCAGAGGCTGGCTGACCGGCTTCTGGATGGTCTCCAGTAGGGTTGAGCGAAACGGATCGGTCATTTTCATAAGTCGCCGACTTTTGGCAAAGTCGGGTTTCCTGAAACCCAACCCGATCCCTGTGTGGGGTTGGCCACGCGGTACGCGACTTTCGCGCCAAAGTCGCGTTTCGATGACGCGTTCAGCGCCATTTCTAAGCCAACGAAGGTGGACGCAGAGTGTGGGCAGCGTGATGACATAGTTCCTGGTCCCCACCATCTTAGAGAAGGGCATGGCAGTAATTGGCTTGATTTCTGTGGCGTCACAGGGGCTATAAAGGGGCGTTCCCGCCAACCGCCATCTTACTGCTGCTGATCTGAGCATAGGGAGAGGTTGCTGCCGCTTCGTCAGAAGCAGGGATAGCGTTAGGCAGGGTACATTAACCCCCAAACCGCTTGTGCTGTAGCGATTTCCACTGTCCAACACCACCTTTTGTTTGCAGGGACAGTGGAGGGTACTTTTTTTTTCCTCAGCACTGTAGCTCATTGGGCTGCCCTAGAAGGCTCCCTGATAGCTGCATTGCTGTTTGTACGCCGCTGTGCAAACCAACTGCTTTTTTCAAAGCACAAATCCTGTTGCTCCTTCCTTTCTGCACAGCTATCTTGTTTGTTTGTCCACACTTTTGACTTTTTTTTGCAGCAGTCCACTCCTTGTTATTGCTGCCTGCCATACTTTGCTGAGATTACTGCAGGGAGATAGTAATTGTAGTACAGTACCTTTTTTTTTTTTTTTTCGTTATATCTCTTCAAGCCACTTTCTGTCACAGAAAATATACTCTAATACAGTGGCCCAGATTTATTCACTAGTCTCCCTTAAGAAAAAAAAAAAGGGTGCAGATTAAAATTGGCAAATCTGCATCAGTGGCAGTCCTGTGTGTGGCATCTGTGTCTCATTTTCTGGCACAGAAAACATACAGTCTAACAGTGGGCCTGATTTCTTGCCAATTCTCCCATAAATAAAAAAAAATAGTGGGAGATTAAGATTGGCATTTCTGCCTCAGTGCCAGTGCTGTGTGTGGCATCTGTCTCTCATTTTGTGCCACAGAAAACCTAGTGTTTAACACTGGGCCTGATTTCTTGACAATTCTCCCACAATAAAGTAAAACAAGTGGGAGATTAAGATTGGCATTTCTGCATCAGTGCCAGTCCTGTGTTTGCCATCTGTCTCTCATTTTGTGCCACATAAAACCTAGTGTGTAACACGGTGCCAGATTTTTTGACAATTCTCCCAGAAAAAAAAAATAGTGGGAGATTAAGATTGGCATTTCTGCCTCAGTGCCAGTCCTGTGTGTGCCATCTGTCTCTCATTTTGTGCCACATAAAACCTAGTGTGTAACACTGGGCCAGATTTTTTGACAATTCTCCCAGAAAAAAAAATTGTGGGAGATTAAGATTGGCCATTCTGCCTCTGTGCCAGTCCAGTGTGTGGCATCTGTCTCTCATTTTGTGCCATATAAAACCTAGTGTGTAACACGGTGCCAGATTTTTTGACAATTCTCCTAGGAAAAAAAAAACAGTGGGAGATTAAGATTGGCATTTCTGCCTCAGTGCCAGTCCTGTGTGTCGCATCTGTCTCTCATTTTGTGCCACATAAAACCTAGTGTGTAACACTGGGCCTGATTTCTTGACAATTCTCCCCCCCCCAAAAAAAATAGTGGGAGATTAAGATTGGCCATTCTGCCTCTGTGCCAGTCCTGTGTGTGGCTTCTGTCTCTCATTTTGTGCCACAGAAAACCTAGTGTGTAACACGGTGCCAGATTTTTTGACAATTCTCCCCCCCAAAAAAATAGTGGGAGATTAAGATTGGCATTTCTGCCTCAGTGCCAGTCCTTATGTGGCATCTGTCTCTCATTTTGTGCCACAGAAAACCTAGTGTGTAACACTGGGCCTGATTTTTTGACAATTCTCCCCAAAAATACCAGAATACCATCTCCAACCCTCTCTCAGTCTGCCATGTCCACCGGCACCCCCGCTAGTTCCACGATCTGCAGCTCTCCAGTCCAGCTCACCCTACATGAGACTCTCGTTAGGAAAAGGAAGTACTCATCCTCGCATCCGCGTACACAGGGTTTGAATGCCCACATTGCTAGACTAATCTCATTAGAGATGATGCCCTACCGGTTAGTTGAAAGTGAAGCTTTCAAAGCCCTGATGGACTACGCTGTACCACGCTACGAGCTACCCAGTCGACACTTCTTTTCGAGAAAAGCCATCCCAGCCCTCCACCAGCATGTAAAAGACCGCATCGTCCATGCACTCAGGCAATCTGTGAGTACAAAGGTGCACCTGACAACAGATGCATGGACCAGTAGGCATGGCCAGGGACGTTACGTGTCCATCACGGCACACTGGGTTAATGTGGTGGATGCAGGGTCCACAGGGGACAGCAATATTGGGACAGTTCTGCCTAGCCCACGGTCTAAGAAACAGTTGGCTGTAGGCGTTCGCCCCCCCTCCTCCTCCTCCTCGTCCTCCTGCAGAAGCGAGAGCTCGTCCACAGACCGCAGTCGCACGAGCACTCCATCCGCAGCTGCCACTGTTGCACACGAGGTGTCCCATTATGGGACAGCTAGTGGCAAGCGTCAGCAGGCTGTATTGGCAATGAAGTGTTTGGGCGACAACAGACACACCGCGGAAGTTCTGTCCGAGTTCTTGCAGCAAGAAACTCAGTCATGGCTGGGCACTGTACATCTTGAGGCAGGCAAGGTAGTGAGTGATAACGGAAGGAATTTTATGGCTGCCATAGCCCTTTCACAACTGAAACACATTCCTTGCTTGGCTCACACCTTAAACCTGGTGGTGCAGGGCTTCCTGAAAAGTTTTCCGGGGTTACCCGACCTGCTCCTCAAAGTGCGCAGACGTTGCTTGCATATCCGCCGTTCGCCCGTGCCCTCCAGCCGTACAGAACCATCAGCAGTCTTTGAACCTTCCACAGCATCGCCTAATCATCGACGTTGCAACAAGGTGGAACTCCACACTGCACATGCTTCAGAGACTGTGCGAACAGAGGCGTGATGTTATGTATTTGTGGGAGGATACACATACACGGGCAGTAACATCAGAATGCCAGACACCCACATGTTAACTAAGTCTTATGTCAATACCACAAGACAATATCTCTCCAAGGAGAGCCATATATAAACCCACTCCATAAATGCATCAAAATAGGAGGACAATTGAGTATAACGGGTTAAAACCAGATACTTTATTATAAATCTGTCACATGACAAGCAATACAAAAAATCTATTTATAAAAACCGGAAAAGGATAGATGGACAATCCCCGGCACCATAGCCCACCATAAATATAGAAAATAGTTCAGTGGCAATACACCAACTCTCTATACATTGCAACAACCAAGTGGTTTACATAGACACAGTAGATATACCATACATATATCAGAGCGGTGCTTACCAAGGTATATAATCAAATAAGGTAGCGGAGCACAGTGGCCAGTGGTGCCGGGTTAGATCTTGCAAACGCCCCAACGTACGTTTCGCCTCTTCTAGTACATAGCTTTTTCAAGGGGATATCGCCAAAGCTTAGAGAAGGACCCTTTATACGTCATATCACATCACGTGGGGCCGGTCACATGTAGTGATCCGGCCAATGGTGTTGGCGTAAGCGGCGCATGCGTCCTGCATCCCGCTGGTCCTGGTCCGGCCGACGGCGTCAGGCCCAAATGCGCATGCGCGGCAACAAATGTCACCGCGCACGCGCAATGGGTGCGGCCTGCGCGCCCTCGTACGCTAATCTCTTTCTGGGTTACTGGAAGAGATTCCTTTTTGGCGACGAGGGCGCGGGGGCCGCCGACCATGTGCTGTGCTGGCTTCGTTATATTGATGATATTTTTTTCATATGGGCGGGGACATCACAGCAGCTCGGGGATTTTATGTGTAGGTTGAACATGAATCAATATAATATCAAGTTGACTTACCAATTCAGTCCGATTAGGATTGACTTTTTGGACATCACACTGGAACTTGACAGTGTTCGGTGTATCCAGACAGATGTATTTCGTAAGCCAACTTCCGTTAACTCCTTGATTCGTGCGGACTCGGCCCATAACCCTGCCACTATCAGAGCTGTCCCAGTCGGACAGTTCCTGAGGGTTAGACGAATTTGCTCAACTGACCAGAAATTTTATAATCAAGCGGCTGATTTACAATCCCGATTTGAGGCACGCGGCTACAGCCGTAGATGCATCAAACGTGGATTTGATAGAGCAAGGAAAACTCGGCGAGGTGATTTACTATGCGCTACTAGGAAACACAAAAAAGGAGGTGAGAAGGATACCATTAGGTTCATTGGTACCTATAACCATGAATGGTCCAACATCAGGGGCATTCTGAACAAGCACTGGTCTATTTTAAAGACCGAGCCCGCCCTGGGGGCCAGTTTGGGTGACTTTCCTGCTATGACTGCCAGAAGGGCACCAAATATCGGTAATATGTTAGTCAGGAGTCATTATATTCCACCTATCCAGAACATCTTTGGCACCAGGGGCCCCCCCTTGGGCTGTTTTCGGTGTGGCCATTGCGCGGCTTGCGCCAATGTCCAAGGCACCTCTACCTTTGAAACTTCCGACGGGCTGAGACAATTTCAAATTAGACAGCACATTACGTGTGGCACAAGAAATGTTATTTATTATGCCACATGTGCTTGTCCTAAGATCTATATAGGCCTTACGTCTCGGGAGTTCAGGGTTAGGGTGCGTGAGCACGTTCGGGACATTGGCGCGGCCAGGGCGGTGGTCGATCCCTCTGGTCTGAAGACGATTCCGCGTCACTTCAGGACTATTATATGATTATATACCTTGGTAAGCACCGCTCTGATATATGTATGGTATATCTACTGTGTCTATGTAAACCACTTGGTTGTTGCAATGTATAGAGAGTTGGTGTATTGCCACTGAGCTATTTTCTATATTTATGGTGGGCTATGGTGCCGGGGATTGTCCATCTATCCTTTTCCGGTTTTTATAAATAGATTTTTTGTATTGCTTGTCATGTGACAGATTTATAATAAAGTATCTGGTTTTAACCCGTTATACTCAATTGTCCTCCTATTTTGATACATACACGGGCAGGCAGTTGGATGGCAGACATGGAGTTGTCAGGTGTGCAGTGGTCGAAGGTACAAGACCTGTGTCAAGTCCTTCAGTGTTTTGAGGAATGCACACGGCTGGTTAGTGCAGACAACGCCATAATAAGCATGAGCATCCCCCTAATGCGTCTGCTGATGCAAAGTTTGACGCACATAAGGGAGCAGGCGTCTGCAGCCGAGGAAGAGGGAAGCCTTGATGACAGTCAGCCATTGTCTGGTCAGGGCAGTCTACAGGTTGAGGTAGTGGGCAAAGAGGAGGATGAGGAGGATGATGGGGATGAGTATTTTTTGAATGAGGAAGCTTCTCCAGGGCCAATAGAAACTGGTGGCGTTGCAAGGCCGGGTTCAGGCTTTTTGAGGGAGACAAGTGACGTAGATTTGCCAGAAACTGCCCCTCAACCCAGCACAAGCTCAGATTTGACAACTGGAACTTTGGCTCACATGGCGGATTATGCCTTACGTATCCTCAAAAGGGACCCACGCATTATTAAAATGATGACCGATGACGATTACTGGTTGGCCTGCCTCCCTGATCCTCGCTATAAAGGCAAATTGCAAAATATCATGCCACATGAGAACCTCGAACAAATATTAGCAACCAAACAAGCAACTCTTGTAGACCATTTGATTCAGGCATTCCCAGCACACAGCGCCGGTGATGGTTCTCACACGAGCTGCAGGGGGCAACAGGGCAGAGGTGTTAGAGGTGCACAAATCAGAAGTGGCGTTGGACAGAGGGGTTTTCTGACCAGGTTGTGGAGTGATTTCGCAATGACCGCAGACAGGACAGGTACTGCAGCATCAATTCAAAGTGACAGGAGACAACATATGTCAAGTAAGGTTACTAACTATTTTTCATCCCTTATCGATGTTCTCCCTAAACCGTCATTCCCATTTGATTACTGGGCATCCAAAATAGACACCTGGCCTGAATTGGCAGAATATGCATTGTGCTATCAGAAAGAGTATTCAGTGCTGCTGGTTCAATATTGGCTACCCAAAATGTTGATGATCTAACCTTCATTAAAATGAACCACTCATGGATTTCTAATTATTTTGCCCCACCTTTCTCGGCTGACACCTAGCTTTCCTATGAAAAGGTCTTAAAGGTCTTGCTTGTGGACTGGTCTTACTGACTGTTCCAATCTCTTAATTTGCAGCAGCTGTTTGTCCAGCATACGACATGTTTACACCTCCCTAAATGGGCTAACTCCCCCCACGGGGCCGTGGTCTCGCCACTTGGCGCAAGCTCCCGTGAGAGTGCCGTTTGTCTGAAGAGGTGGGTGTGCCCGCTTTTGGTCGACGGCACTGCCACTGGGTCCCTCATAGTACAATAAAGTGACTTTGGCAGTGGTGGCGCGCACCTAACGTCAGACACACCGTTGTAACATGAGGGGCCCTGGGCCTGTACCGCCGGCCACAAGAGAGTTCCCCCCCCAGCTCAAACTATGCTCTACCACTTGCAAAATTATCTCTCACAGCTCCACCAATGTTTAGTCTATGCGCTGACATCCTTCAATGCCTGGCACTGACAATACCAATTTGTTGACATGTATGATGCTAGTTAAAATAGTCAGGGTCAGTGTCCTATATTGACACCAGTAAATACTTAGCGCCAAACTACTATGTCTGAAACTCAGCAGAGGAGCCCACCCCTGTACCTAAGTATGCCACCCTTTTTTGGGGGTTTTTGTTGTTTTGCGAGACATTAACATCTATTTCTTTTTTGGGAGTACTAACTGTGTCAGACACTCCTTCCAATCGTCCTCCGCTGACCACACCAATGCTGCCTGTGTACCCCTGCCACATAATCAAAGGTGCTTTGAGCCTATTTTTTTTAATTTTTGGCCTACTAAGTCTGTCTGCGGTCCCTCCTTCAAATTGTCCTCCGCTGACCACACCAATGCTGCCTGTATACCCCTGGAACCTAATTAAAAGTGCATAGAGCCTATTTTTATTAGTTTAGGCCTATTAAGTCTGTCTGCGGTCCCTCCTTCCAATAGTCCTCAACTGACCACACCAATGCTGCCTGTGTACCCCTGGAACCTAATTAAAAGTGCATAGAGCCTACTTTTTTATTTTAGGCCTACTAAGTCTGTCTGCGGTCCCTCCTTCAAATAGTCCTCCACTGACCACACCAATGCTGCCTGTGTACCCCTGGAACCTAATTAAAAGTGCATAGGGCCTACTTTTTTTATTTTAGGCCTACTAAGTCTGTCTGCGGTCCCTCCTTCAAATAGTCCTCCACTGACCACACCAATGCTGCCTGTGTACCCCTGTAACCTAATTAAAAGTGCATAGAGCCTACTTTTTTTTAGTTTAGGCCTACTAAGTCTGTCTGCGGTCCCTCCTTCCAATAGACCTCCACTGACCACACCAATGCTGCCTGTGTACCCCTGGAACCTAATTAAAAGTGCATAGAGCCTCCTTTTTTTTATTTTAGGCCTAATAAGTCTGTCTGTGGTCCCTCCTTACAATTGTCCTCCACTGACCACACCAATGCTGACCGTGTACCCATGTAACCTTTTTTAAACCTGCGTTGAGCCAAATTTGTGGTGTAAGGCCTACTAGCAGTGTCTGTCTGTGCCACTCTATACAGCTGTCCTCTTAAAAAAAATGACCTGCAATTGTCAGGTTTTCAGCCTATCGTAATTTTAAAACTGCAGTGGGGTTACTAGTTTGGTTGGGGCCTACTAACGGTGTATGCCGCTCCTTGCTGTTCTCCTGGTTTCCTGTCCTGAACTTCCATTTTCAGGCTCTCGTGAAGTAGTTGTTAATATTACACTGCATTTGGTCTACTAGTGTGGTTGGGGCCTACTAATGGTGTATGCCGCTCCGTGCTGTTCTCCTGGTTTCCTGTCCTGAACTTCCATTTTCAGGCTCTCGTGAAGTAGTTGTTAATATTACACTGCATTTGGCCTACTAGTGTGGTTGGGGCCTACTAACGGTGTATGCCGTTCCTTGCTGTTCTCCTGGTTTCCTGTCCTGAACTTCCATTTTCAGGCTCTCGTGAAGTAGTTGTTAATATTACACTGCATTTGGCCTACTAGTGTGGTTGGGGCCTACTAACGGTGTTTGCCGCTCCTTGCTGTTCTCCCGGTTTCCTGTCCTGAACTTCCATTTTCAGGCTCTCGTGAAGAAGTTGTTAATATTACACTGCATTTGGCCTACTAGTGTGGTTGGGGCCTACTAACGGTGTATGCCGCTCCTTGCTGTTCTCCTGGTTTCCTGTCCTGAACTTCCATTTTCAGGCTCTCGTGAAGTAGTTGTTAATATTATACTGCATTTGGCCTACTAACGGTGTATGCCGCTCCTTGCTGTTCTCCTGGTTTCCTGACCTGAACTTCCATTTTCAGGCTCTCGTGAAGTAGTTGTTAATATTACACTGCATTTGGCCTACTAGTGTGGTTGGGGCATACTAACGGTGTATGCCGTTCCTTGCTGTTCTCCTGGTTTCCTGTCCTGAACTTCCATTTTCAGGCTTTCGTGAAGTAGTTGTTAATATTACACTGCATTTGGCCTACTAGTGTGGTTGGGGTCTACTAACGGTGTATGCCGCTCCGTGCTGTTCTCCTGGTTTCCTGTCCTGAACTTCCATTTTCAGGCTCTCATGAAGTAGTTGTTAATATTACACTGCATTTGGCCTACTAGTGTGGTTGGGGCCTACTAACGGTGTTTGCCGCTCCTTGCTGTTCTCCTGGTTTCCTGTCCTGAACTTCCATTTTCAGGCTTTCGTGAAGTAGTTGTTAATATTACACTGCATTTGGCCTACTAGTGTGGTTGGGGTCTACTAACGGTGTATGCCGCTCCGTGCTTTTCTCCTGGTTTCCTGTCCTGAACTTCCATTTTCAGGCTCTCATGAAGTAGTTGTTAATATTACACTGCATTTGGCCTACTAGTGTGGTTGGGGCCTACTAACGGTGTTTGCCGCTCCTTGCTGTTCTCCCGGTTTCCTGTCCTGAACTTCCATTTTCAGGCTCTCGTGAAGAAGTTGTTAATATTACACTGCATTTGGCCTACTAGTGTGGTTGGGGCCTACTAACGGTGTATGCCGCTCCGTGCTGTTCTCCTGGTTTCCTGTCCTGAACTTCCATTTTCAGGCTCTCGTGAAGTAGTTGTTAATATTATACTGCATTTGGCCTACTAACGGTGTATGCCGCTCCTTGCTGTTCTCCTGGTTTCCTGACCTGAACTTCCATTTTCAGGCTCTCGTGAAGTAGTTGTTAATATTACACTGCATTTGGCCTACTAGTGTGGTTGGGGCCTACTAACGGTGTATGCCGCTCCTTGCTGTTCTCCTGGTTTCCTGTCCTGAACTTCCATTTTCAGGCTTTCGTGAAGTAGTTGTTAATATTACACTGCATTTGGCCTACTAGTGTGGTTGGGGTCTACTAACGGTGTATGCCGCTCCGTGCTGTTCTCCTGGTTTCCTGTCCTGAACTTCCATTTTCAGGCTCTCGTGAAGTAGTTGTTAATATTACACTGCATTTGGCCTACTAGTGTGGTTGGGGCCTACTAACGGTGTCTGCCGCTCCTTGCTGTTCTCCCGGTTTCCTGTCCTGAACTTCCATTTTCAGGCTCTCGTGAAGAAGTTGTTAATATTACACGGCATTTGGCCTACTAGTGTGGTTGGGGCCTACTAACGGTGTATGCCGCTCCGTGCTGTTCTCCTGGTTTCCTGTCCTGAACTTCCATTTTCAGGCTCTCGTGAAGTAGTTGTTAATATTATACTGCATTTGGCCTACTAACGGTGTATGCCGCTCCTTGCTGTTCTCCTGGTTTCCTGTCCTGAACTTCCATTTTCAGGCTCTCGTGAAGTAGTTGTTAATATTACACTGCATTTGGCCTACTAGTGTGGTTGGGGCCTACTAACGGTGTATGCCGCTCCTTGCTGTTCTCCTGGTTTCCTGTCCTGAACTTCCATTTTCAGGCTTTCGTGAAGTAGTTGTTAATATTACACTGCATTTGGCCTACTAGTGTGGTTGGGGCCTACTAACGGTGTATGCCGCTCCGTGCTGTTCTCCTGGTTTCCTGTCCTGAACTTCCATTTTCAGGCTCTCGTGAAGTAGTTGTTAATATTACACTGCATTTGGCCTACTAGTGTGGTTGGGGCCTACTAACGGTGTCTGCCGCTCCTTGCTGTTCTCCCGTTTTCCTGTCCTGAACTTCCATTTTCAGGCTCTCGTGAAAAAGTTGTTAATATTACACTGCATTTGGCCTACTAGTGTGGTTGGGGCCTACTAACGGTGTATGCCGCTCCGTGCTGTTCTCCTGGTTTCCTGTCCTGAACTTCCATTTTCAGGCCCTCGTGAAGTAGTTGTTAATATTATACTGCATTTGGCCTACTAACGGTGTATGCCGCTCCTTGCTGTTCTCCTGGTTTCCTGACCTGAACTTCCATTTTCAGGCTCTCGTGAAGTAGTTGTTAATATTATACTGCATTTGGCCTACTAACGGTGTATGCCGCTCGTTGCTGTTCTCCTGGTTTCCTGTCCTGAACTTCCATTTTCAGGCTTTCGTGAAGTAGTTGTTAATATTACACTGCATTTGGCCTACTAGTGTGGTTGGGGTCTACTAACGGTGTATGCCGCTCCATGCTGTTCTCCTGGTTTCCTGTCCTGAACTTCCATTTTCAGGCTCTCGTGAAGTAGTTGTTAATATTACACTGCATTTGGCCTACTAGTGTGGTTGGGGCCTACTAACGGTGTCTGCCGCTCCTTGCTGTTCTCCCGGTTTCCTGTCCTGAACTTCCATTTTCAGGCTCTCGTGAAGAAGTTGTTAATATTACACGGCATTTGGCCTACTAGTGTGGTTGGGGCCTACTAACGGTGTATGCCGCTCCGTGCTGTTCTCCTGGTTTCCTGTCCTGAACTTCCATTTTCAGGCTCTCGTGAAGTAGTTGTTAATATTATACTGCATTTGGCCTACTAACGGTGTATGCCGCTCCTTGCTGTTCTCCTGGTTTCCTGTCCTGAACTTCCATTTTCAGGCTCTCGTGAAGTAGTTGTTAATATTACACTGCATTTGGCCTACTAGTGTGGTTGGGGCCTACTAACGGTGTATGCCGCTCCTTGCTGTTCTCCTGGTTTCCTGTCCTGAACTTCCATTTTCAGGCTTTCGTGAAGTAGTTGTTAATATTACACTGCATTTGGCCTACTACTGTGGTTGGGGCCTACTAACGGTGTATGCCGCTCCGTGCTGTTCTCCTGGTTTCCTGTCCTGAACTTCCATTTTCAGGCTCTCGTGAAGTAGTTGTTAATATTACACTGCATTTGGCCTACTAGTGTGGTTGGGGCCTACTAACGGTGTCTGCCGCTCCTTGCTGTTCTCCCGTTTTCCTGTCCTGAACTTCCATTTTCAGGCTCTCGTGAAAAAGTTGTTAATATTACACTGCATTTGGCCTACTAGTGTGGTTGGGGCCTACTAACGGTGTATGCCGCTCCGTGCTGTTCTCCTGGTTTCCTGTCCTGAACTTCCATTTTCAGGCTCTCGTGAAGTAGTTGTTAATATTATACTGCATTTGGCCTACTAACGGTGTATGCCGCTCCTTGCTGTTCTCCTGGTTTCCTGACCTGAACTTCCATTTTCAGGCTCTCGTGAAGTAGTTGTTAATATTATACTGCATTTGGCCTACTAACGGTGTATGCCGCTCCTTGCTGTTCTCCTGGTTTCCTGTCCTGAACTTCCATTTTCAGGCTTTCGTGAAGTAGTTGTTAATATTACACTGCATTTGGCCTACTAGTGTGGTTGGGGTCTACTAACGGTGTATGCCGCTCCGTGCTGTTCTCCTAGTTTTCTGTCCTGAACTTCCATTTTCAGGCTCTCGTGAAGTAGTTGTCAATATTACACTGCATTTGGCCTACTAGTGTGGTTGGGGCCTACTAACGGTGTCTGCCGCTCCTTGCTGTTCTCCCGGTTTCCTGTCCTGAACTTCCATTTTCAGGCTCTCGTGAAGAAGTTGTTAATATTACACTGCATTTGGCCTACTAGTGTGGTTGGGGCCTACTAACGGTGTATGCCGCTCCGTGCTGTTCTCCTGGTTTCCTGTCCTGAACTTCCATTTTCAGGCTCTCGTGAAGTAGTTGTTAATATTATACTGCATTTGGCCTACTAACGGTGTATGCCGCTCCTTGCTGTTCTCCTGGTTTCCTGTCCTGAACTTCCATTTTCAGGCTCTCGTAAAGTAGTTGTTAATATTACACTGCATATGGCCTACTAGTGTGGTTGGGGCCTACTAACGGTGTATGCCACTCCTTGCTGTTCTCCTGGTTTCCTGTCCTGAACTTCCATTTTCAGGCTTTCGTGAAGTAGTTGTTAATATTACACTGCATTTGGCCTACTAGTGTGGTTGGGGCCTACTAACGGTGTATGCCGCTCCGTGCTGTTCTCCTGGTTTCCTGTCCTGAACTTCCATTTTCAGGCTCTCGTGAAGTAGTTGTTAATATTATACTGCATTTGGCCTACTAACGGTGTATGCCGCTCCTTGCTGTTCTCCTGGTTTCCTGTCCTGAACTTCCATTTTCAGGCTCTCGTGAAGTAGTTGTTAATATTACACTGCATTTGGCCTACTAGTGTGGTTGGGGCCTACTAACGGTGTATGCCGCTCCGTGCTGTTCTCCTGGTTTCCTGTCCTGAACTTCCATTTTCAGGCTCTCGTGAAGTAGTTGTTAATATTACACTGCATTTGGCCTACTAGTGTGGTTGGGGCCTACTAACGGTGTCTGCCGCTCCTTGCTGTTCTCCCGTTTTCCTGTCCTGAACTTCCATTTTCAGGCTCTCGTGAAAAAGTTGTTAATATTACACTGCATTTGGCCTACTAGTGTGGTTGGGGCCTACTAACGGTGTATGCCGCTCCGTGCTGTTCTCCTGGTTTCCTGTCCTGAACTTCCATTTTCAGGCTCTCGTGAAGTAGTTGTTAATATTATACTGCATTTGGCCTACTAACGGTGTATGCCGCTCCTTGCTGTTCTCCTGGTTTCCTGACCTGAACTTCCATTTTCAGGCTCTCGTGAAGTAGTTGTTAATATTATACTGCATTTGGCCTACTAACGGTGTATGCCGCTCCTTGCTGTTCTCCTGGTTTCCTGTCCTGAACTTCCATTTTCAGGCTTTCGTGAAGTAGTTGTTAATATTACACTGCATTTGGCCTACTAGTGTGGTTGGGGTCTACTAACGGTGTATGCCGCTCCGTGCTGTTCTCCTGGTTTCCTGTCCTGAACTTCCATTTTCAGGCTCTCGTGAAGTAGTTGTTAATATTACACTGCATTTGGCCTACTAGTGTGGTTGGGGCCTACTAACGGTGTCTGCCGCTCCTTGCTGTTCTCCCGGTTTCCTGTCCTGAACTTCCATTTTCAGGCTCTCGTGAAGAAGTTGTTAATATTACACGGCATTTGGCCTACTAGTGTGGTTGGGGCCTACTAACGGTGTATGCCGCTCCGTGCTGTTCTCCTGGTTTCCTGTCCTGAACTTCCATTTTCAGGCTCTCGTGAAGTAGTTGTTAATATTATACTGCATTTGGCCTACTAACGGTGTATGCCGCTCCTTGCTGTTCTCCTGGTTTCCTGTCCTGAACTTCCATTTTCAGGCTCTCGTGAAGTAGTTGTTAATATTACACTGCATTTGGCCTACTAGTGTGGTTGGGGCCTACTAACGGTGTATGCCGCTCCTTGCTGTTCTCCTGGTTTCCTGTCCTGAACTTCCATTTTCAGGCTTTCGTGAAGTAGTTGTTAATATTACACTGCATTTGGCCTACTAGTGTCGTTGGGGCCTACTAACGGTGTATGCCGCTCCGTGCTGTTCTCCTGGTTTCCTGTCCTGAACTTCCATTTTCAGGCTCTCGTGAAGTAGTTGTTAATATTACACTGCATTTGGCCTACTAGTGTGGTTGGGGCCTACTAACGGTGTCTGCCGCTCCTTGCTGTTCTCCCGTTTTCCTGTCCTGAACTTCCATTTTCAGGCTCTCGTGAAAAAGTTGTTAATATTACACTGCATTTGGCCTACTAGTGTGGTTGGGGCCTACTAACGGTGTATGCCGCTCCGTGCTGTTCTCCTGGTTTCCTGTCCTGAACTTCCATTTTCAGGCTCTCGTGAAGTAGTTGTTAATATTATACTGCATTTGGCCTACTAACGGTGTATGCCGCTCCTTGCTGTTCTCCTGGTTTCCTGACCTGAACTTCCATTTTCAGGCTCTCGTGAAGTAGTTGTTAATATTATACTGCATTTGGCCTACTAACGGTGTATGCCGCTCCTTGCTGTTCTCCTGGTTTCCTGTCCTGAACTTCCATTTTCAGGCTTTCGTGAAGTAGTTGTTAATATTACACTGCATTTGGCCTACTAGTGTGGTTGGGGTCTACTAACGGTGTATGCCGCTCCGTGCTGTTCTCCTAGTTTCCTGTCCTGAACTTCCATTTTCAGGCTCTCGTGAAGTAGTTGTTAATATTACACTGCATTTGGCCTACTAGTGTGGTTGGGGCCTACTAACGGTGTCTGCCGCTCCTTGCTGTTCTCCCGGTTTCCTGTCCTGAACTTCCATTTTCAGGCTCTCGTGAAGAAGTTGTTAATATTACACTGCATTTGGCCTACTAGTGTGGTTGGGGCCTACTAACGGTGTATGCCGCTCCGTGCTGTTCTCCTGGTTTCCTGTCCTGAACTTCCATTTTCAGGCTCTCGTGAAGTAGTTGTTAATATTATACTGCATTTGGCCTACTAACGGTGTATGCCGCTCCTTGCTGTTCTCCTGGTTTCCTGTCCTGAACTTCCATTTTCAGGCTCTCGTAAAGTAGTTGTTAATATTACACTGCATTTGGCCTACTAGTGTGGTTGGGGCCTACTAACGGTGTATGCCACTCCTTGCTGTTCTCCTGGTTTCCTGTCCTGAACTTCCATTTTCAGGCTTTCGTGAAGTAGTTGTTAATATTACACTGCATTTGGCCTACTAGTGTGGTTGGGGCCTACTAACGGTGTATGCCGCTCCTTGCTGTTCTCCTGGTTTCCTGACCTGAACTTCCATTTTCAGGCTCTCGTGAAGTAGTTGTTAATATTACACTGCATTTGGCCTACTAGTGTGGTTGGGGCCTACTAACGGTGTATGCCGCTCCTTGCTGTTCTCCTGGTTTCCTGTCCTGAACTTCCATTTTCAGGCTTTCGTGAAGTAGTTGTTAATATTACACTGCATTTGGCCTACTAGTGTGGTTGGGGCCTACTAACGGTGTCTGCCGCTCCTTGCTGTTCTCCCGGTTTCCTGTCCTGAACTTCCATTTTCAGGCTCTCGTGAAGAAGTTGTTAATATTACACGGCATTTGGCCTACTAGTGTGGTTGGGGCCTACTAACGGTGTATGCCGCTCCGTGCTGTTCTCCTGGTTTCCTGTCCTGAACTTCCATTTTCAGGCTCTCGTGAAGTAGTTGTTAATATTATACTGCATTTGGCCTACGAACGGTGTATGCCGCTCCTTGCTGTTCTCCTGGTTTCCTGTCCTGAACTTCCATTTTCAGGCTCTCGTGAAGTAGTTGTTAAAATTACACTGCCTTTGGCCTACTAGTGTGGTTGGGGCCTACTAACGGTGTATGCCGCTCCTTGCTGTTCTCCTGGTTTCCTGTCCTGAACTTCCATTTTCAGGCTTTCGTGAAGTAGTTGTTAATATTACACTGCATTTGGCCTACTAGTGTGGTTGGGGTCTACTAACGGTGTATGCCGCTCCGTGCTGTTCTCCTGGTTTCCTGTCCTGAACTTCCATTTTCAGGCTCTCGTGAAGTAGTTGTTAATATTACACTGCATTTGGCCTACTAGTGTGGTTGGGGCCTACTAACGGTGTCTGCCGCTCCTTGCTGTTCTCCCGGTTTCCTGTCCTGAACTTCCATTTTCAGGCTCTCGTGAAGAAGTTGTTAATATTACACGACATTTGGCCTACTAGTGTGGTTGGGGCCTACTAACGGTGTATGCCGCTCCGTGCTGTTCTCCTGGTTTCCTGTCCTGAACTTCTATTTTCAGGCTCTCGTGAAGTAGTTGTTAATATTATACTGCATTTGGCCTACTAACGGTGTATGCCGCTCCTTGCTGTTCTCCTGGTTTCCTGTCCTGAACTTCCATTTTCAGGCTCTCGTGAAGTAGTTGTTAATATTACACTGCATTTGGCCTACTAGTGTGGTTGGGGCCTACTAACGGTGTATGCCGCTCCGTGCTGTTCTCCTGGTTTCCTGTCCTGAACTTCCATTTTCAGGCTCTCGTGAAGTAGTTGTTAATATTACACTGCATTTGGCCTACTAGTGTGGTTGGGGCCTACTAACGGTGTCTGCCGCTCCTTGCTGTTCTCCCGTTTTCCTGTCCTGAACTTCCATTTTCAGGCTCTCGTGAAAAAGTTGTTAATATTACACTGCATTTGGCCTACTAGTGTGGTTGGGGCCTACTAACGGTGTATGCCGCTCCGTGCTGTTCTCCTGGTTTCCTGTCCTGAACTTCCATTTTCAGGCTCTCGTGAAGTAGTTGTTAATATTATACTGCATTTGGCCTACTAACGGTGTATGCCGCTCCTTGCTGTTCTCCTGGTTTCCTGACCTGAACTTCCATTTTCAGGCTCTCGTGAAGTAGTTGTTAATATTATACTGCATTTGGCCTACTAACGGTGTATGCCGCTCCTTGCTGTTCTCCTGGTTTCCTGTCCTGAACTTCCATTTTCAGGCTTTCGTGAAGTAGTTGTTAATATTACACTGCATTTGGCCTACTAGTGTGGTTGGGGTCTACTAACGGTGTATGCCGCTCCGTGCTGTTCTCCTGGTTTCCTGTCCTGAACTTCCATTTTCAGGCTCTCGTGAAGTAGTTGTTAATATTACACTGCATTTGGCCTACTAGTGTGGTTGGGGCCTACTAACGGTGTCTGCCGCTCCTTGCTGTTCTCCCGGTTTCCTGTCCTGAACTTCCATTTTCAGGCTCTCGTGAAGAAGTTGTTAATATTACACGGCATTTGGCCTACTAGTGTGGTTGGGGCCTACTAACGGTGTATGCCGCTCCGTGCTGTTCTCCTGGTTTCCTGTCCTGAACTTCCATTTTCAGGCTCTCGTGAAGTAGTTGTTAATATTATACTGCATTTGGCCTACTAACGGTGTATGCCGCTCCTTGCTGTTCTCCTGGTTTCCTGTCCTGAACTTCCATTTTCAGGCTCTCGTGAAGTAGTTGTTAATATTACACTGCATTTGGCCTACTAGTGTGGTTGGGGCCTACTAACGGTGTATGCCGCTCCTTGCTGTTCTCCTGGTTTCCTGTCCTGAACTTCCATTTTCAGGCTTTCGTGAAGTAGTTGTTAATATTACACTGCATTTGGCCTACTAGTGTGGTTGGGGCCTACTAACGGTGTATGCCGCTCCGTGCTGTTCTCCTGGTTTCCTGTCCTGAACTTCCATTTTCAGGCTCTCGTGAAGTAGTTGTTAATATTACACTGCATTTGGCCTACTAGTGTGGTTGGGGCCTACTAACGGTGTCTGCCGCTCCTTGCTGTTCTCCCGTTTTCCTGTCCTGAACTTCCATTTTCAGGCTCTCGTGAAAAAGTTGTTAATATTACACTGCATTTGGCCTACTAGTGTGGTTGGGGCCTACTAACGGTGTATGCCGCTCCGTGCTGTTCTCCTGGTTTCCTGTCCTGAACTTCCATTTTCAGGCTCTCGTGAAGTAGTTGTTAATATTATACTGCATTTGGCCTACTAACGGTGTATGCCGCTCCTTGCTGTTCTCCTGGTTTCCTGACCTGAACTTCCATTTTCAGGCTCTCGTGAAGTAGTTGTTAATATTATACTGCATTTGGCCTACTAACGGTGTATGCCGCTCCTTGCTGTTCTCCTGGTTTCCTGTCCTGAATCTCCATTTTCAGGCTTTCGTGAAGTAGTTGTTAATATTACACTGCATTTGGCCTACTAGTGTGGTTGGGGTCTACTAACGGTGTATGCCGCTCCGTGCTGTTCTCCTGGTTTCCTGTCCTGAACTTCCATTTTCAGGCTCTCGTGAAGTAGTTGTTAATATTACACTGCATTTGGCCTACTAGTGTGGTTGGGGCCTACTAACGGTGTCTGCCGCTCCTTGCTGTTCTCCCGGTTTCCTGTCCTGAACTTCCATTTTCAGGCTCTCGTGAAGAAGTTGTTAATATTACACTGCATTTGGCCTACTAGTGTGGTTGGGGCCTACTAACGGTGTATGCCGCTCCGTGCTGTTCTCCTGGTTTCCTGTCCTGAACTTCCATTTTCAGGCTCTCGTGAAGTAGTTGTTAATATTATACTGCATTTGGCCTACTAACGGTGTATGCCGCTCCTTGCTGTTCTCCTGGTTTCCTGTCCTGAACTTCCATTTTCAGGCTCTCGTAAAGTAGTTGTTAATATTACACTGCATTTGGCCTACTAGTGTGGTTGGGGCCTACTAACGGTGTATGCCACTCCTTGCTGTTCTCCTGGTTTCCTGTCCTGAACTTCCATTTTCAGGCTTTCGTGAAGTAGTTGTTAATATTACACTGCATTTGGCCTACTAGTGTGGTTGGGGCCTACTAACGGTGTATGCCGCTCCGTGCTGTTCTCCTGGTTTCCTGTCCTGAACTTCCATTTTCAGGCTCTCGTGAAGTAGTTGTTAATATTACACTGCATTTGGCCTACTAGTGTGGTTGGGGCCTACTAACGGTGTCTGCCGCTCCTTGCTGTTCTCCCGTTTTCCTGTCCTGAACTTCCATTTTCAGGCTCTCGTGAAGAAGTTGTTAATATTACACTGCATTTGGCCTACTAGTGTGGTTGGGGCCTACTAACGGTGTATGCCGCTCCGTGCTGTTCTCCTGGTTTCCTGTCCTGAACTTCCATTTTCAGGCTCTCGTTAAGTAGTTGTTAATATTACACTGCATTTGGCCTACAAGTTGGGTCTGGGTTGTAGGGACGGTGTCTGCCGCTCCAAGGTGTTCTCCAGGGTGCCTCTCCCTAGCTTCTATCTTCAAGCTCTTGTTAAGTAGTGGTTGAAACAACACTGCATTAGGCATACAAGTTGGGTCTGGGTTGTAGGGACGGTGTCTGCCGCTCCAAGGTGTTCTCCAGGTTGCCTTTCCCTAGCTTCTAGCTTCAGGCTCTCGTTAAATTGTTTTTAATATAACACTGCATTTGGCCTACTTGTTTTGTTGGCCCTACTAATGGTGTCTGCCGCTACTTGATGTTCTCCTCCACTGAACAAACCAGTGCCGCCTGTTTACTTCTGTTAACAATTTTGAACTGCATTTAGCCTACTTACTGATTTGGGCCTACTCACTGTGTCAGCCTCTCATTACAGTTGTACTCCACTGAACAAAGCAATGCCCCCTGGTTAGTCCTGTTACCAACTTTGAACTGCATTTAGCCCACGTTATTATTTGGGCCTATATCTGTGTTTCCTCCTCATCCTGCCCATTGCCCAGCCAGTGATAGATGAGTCTGCTGGTACATTGACCCAGAACGCTACATTCCCCGTGGACGCTACACAGCCAGAATGTGACCCTGCTGAATGTCAGGTTCCCCTTCCCGCATACCATACCACCTTACACGGGGACAAAGAGGAAGGTGCAGATGAAAGTGCAGGTTCCTTCATCAGGTGAAGGGGGGATACTCGTTGGCGACGTCACTGGCACAGGGCCCCTCATAGTATGCAAAAGTGTCGCTGCCGGTGGGATGCGCCCCCGCCGTGCAAACACACCGCCATACTTTGAGGGGCCATGTGCCAGTGCCAATGCCAACCAGTGGGCCCACCCTGCTTGCTCAGGATCACAGCACTTGCAAAGTTGAAATACTTACCTCTCCCTGCTCCACTGCCGTGACGTGGTCCACATTTCCTGGGCCCACTAAATACTTGAACCAGCCCTACCCCCCACAACTTTAGCCAAATGACCCCCAATTTCCAATGCCTAACTATTATTATAAGGTAAATTAAGATTGACAAGCTTCAGTAACAAGAATGGATGTTTTTGCCATTAAAATGGGCACTGTAGGTGTTTTCCTGGCCACCACTCACTGCCGACTATGCTTCCCCATTGACTTGCATTGGGTTTCGTGTTTCGGTCGATCCCCGACTTTTTGCGATAATCGGCTGATTTCACTCGACTTGACTTTTGAGATAGTCGGGTTTTGCGAAACCCGACTCCACCTTAAAAAAGTAAGTCACTCAACCCTAGTCTCCAGGACTATGCGTGTGCCTACCTGGATGACATCGCCATCTACAGCGCGACATGGGAAGAGCATCTAAATCACCTAGAGACAGTATTAGACAGGATCCACAAGGCCGGAATCACCCTGAACCCAAACAAGTGTCACGTGGGCAAAGCAGAGGTTCAGTATTTAGGGCATTGGGTGGGAAGTGGGAAACAGAGACCAGAACCAGCCAAGATTGAGGCCATAGCCAAATGGCCCACCCCACGCACTAAAACCCAGGTCATGGCGTTTCTAGGGACAGCGGGGTATTATAGGAAATTCGTTCCCAATTACAGCAGCATGGCCAAGCCCCTCACTGATCTGACCCGTAAGAACCAACCCCACCAGGTAACCTGGACCACAGAGTGTGAGGAAGCCTTCCGCCAGCTAAAGGACGCCCTCACCAATACCCCTGTATTGGCCGCACCCGATCCAAATAAACGTTTCCTTGTTCACACAGACGGTTCTATGTTTGGATTGGGGGCAGTACTAAGCCAAGTCGGGCCGGACGGCCAAGAACACCCGGTAGCTTACCTGAGTCGGAAACTACTGCCCCGTGAAGTGAGCTATGCGGCCATCGAGAAGGAGTGCCTGGCAATAGTATGGGCACTCAAAAAGTTACAACCATATTTGTATGGATGACAGTTTTCCCTCCTAACGGACCATAATCCCCTAGTCTGGCTTAATCGGGTCTCCGGAGACAACGCCAGATTAGTGCGGTGGAGTTTAGCCCTACAACCTCTGGACTTCACCATCCACTATAGACCCGGCAAACAAAACGGTAATGCCGATGGACTACGTCGACAAACTGAACTTGTACCAACCCCATAAACTTCGGTCATCCCCAAACCGATCTGTTAAGGATCAGACTGTGTATGCCGATCGCGTCACTGAAAAGGGGAGCCATGTTACAGAACCCCCAGCACCAAGAATATGTTATGCAGTATATATTATGTATAATAGGTTCCATGTGAAATGCATCAGTCCACAGGCTGCGCCCCTGGTCAGAGGGGACAAGATATTCTCCTTCTGACCTCCCCCACCTTTGTAATTCCCACAGTAAATATCAGCAGGCTCCGGCTCCCTGCAGCTATTGTAATGTATGTCTGGCCTGCTTTTTCTATTGGCCTGTCCTGTGTATCTGTGTACATATTCTGTGTGCTGTGAATAAAGTGTGTTCTTTTAGACTGGAAATACGTGGAGTAGCAGTCAGCTTTTATATGCTCTCACGTAATCAAGGAATTCCAGCCAGCGTCCTTCATTCAGAATCCAGCAAAAGCAGAGTGGACCTCCTGAAACACGGGGGGTGCTGAAAGAGGTACTACAGCACAGTAGACCCCGTTACACCAGGGGATGAGAGAACAGTTGTCTGAGTCACCTGATCTTTTCTAAGACCGCGCGTGTTGCTCACAGGCAAGGAGCGTCTGGCACCTCGGGTCACAGGAGACAGCGGGCACACGGCAAGATACTGGTCACAGTCTTTGTGAGTTACACGAGTGCAGGCCTGCGCTATTCTGGTGCTCAAAAGTCGGAGCCCTCTCTTGTCCCTGCTGCACGCTGTCTCTTCCCGCCAAGTGTGATGGTTTACGCGCGCACTCAGGCTTTTTCTTAGTCGACACGCCCCCTGCTCTGTCGTGCAAAGGTCTGTACGGCTCTCTAAGCTTTCCCCCGGACAACAGAGGAGACAGCTCCGACAGTTCCAGACCCGTCACAGAACAGGTACCTGCGGTCCGGTCCTTCTTCTTACACACACATATATATATATATATATATATATATATATATATATATATATAAAAAACGCAGCTGCACTCGTGTATATATATATATAGAGAGAGAGAAAAAAACAACCAGCACTCCTAATGTGAACACGTGCAAGCTGCAAACTGCAATATAGATTAAAAAAAAACCACAGCAGCACATGTACATGAATCTAGGCCATGTGAAAACACAGAAAAATATTCAATATGAATTATACTTCTCAAAAATATTTTTTTCACAAATTTTTTTAAAAAAATTTTGTTTTCATAAAACTTGGCAGAGCTTCTTACCTGCCTAGGCCTCTAAACAAATGCACTATCAGGATGCAGTGGACCCATGTGGTTAAGATGGAGACAACACAGGTGCAGCATAACCGATGAGGCAGCCACCCTCAACCTACCAAACTAATGGAGGGGGTCCACTTAACCACATGGGTCCACTGCATCCTGATAGTGCATTTGTTTAGAGGCCTAGGCAGGTAAGAAGCTCTGCCTTGTTTTGCTGTTTTTTTCTATTTTTTGGAGGATCTCTGAATCCTCTTCTTGTGCTCTTGCTGTTTAGAATTAGGACTCGTAAGCGTGGGGACCCTTGACGCGGGTTACAAGCTTGCGTATTTTGGCCAAAGTATAAACTAATACCTCACAAAAAATTTTTATATTTTTTTGTGTTTTTTGCACTTTTTTTCGGGGTGCAGTTGGGCCCATTTTTGTCTTGTAAACTGTGGTGTCTGTTCACATGGGGTGCATTTGGATAGCGCTGGGCAGGCCCGCCTGATCTAATAGAAGGGTGTCACTACTAGGCTTGCCTGGATGCTGTGCATCTCCATTGTGTGAACAGCGCCACATACAAGTCTTTTATGTGCAGCATTGTGCCAAGCAGCCACCCCCTCCATTAGTTTGGTAGGTTGAGAGTGGCTGCCTCATCGGTTATGCTGCACCTGTGTTGTCTCCATCTTAACCACATGGGTCCACTGCATCCTGATAGTGCATTTGTTTAGAGGCCTAGGCAGGTAAGAAGCTCTGCCTTGTTTTGCTGTTTTTTTTCTATTTTTTGGAGGATCTCTGAATCCTCTTCTTGTGCTCTTGCTTTTCATAAAACTTACAGTAATAGATGAAATGAAGATTCTTAGCGCATAAATCGGCCAATTCATGTGTGCCCATCGCCCATGGCAAGGTGATCTCCTTCTGATGGGTCCTACTCTACCATACATGCCACTTTTGGGCCACCTTCCTACAACTATGGACAAAACATGTCACTCTGGGCTAAACCTACAATATATGGGAAGGTAGAGTTGATTACCGCCACCAGCAAGGTCAATGGGAGGAGTGCAAGATCAGTCTGGATGCAGCCAACATCCAATAACTAAATAGAGAAAAAAAAACAACCAGCACTCCTAATGTGAACACGTGCAAGCTGCAAACTGCAATATAGATAAAAAAAGAACACAGCAGCACATGTACATGAATCTAGGCCATATATATAAAACACAGCTGCACTAGTGTATGCAGTGCAGGTGCACTCGTCTACTATATAATTGTCTAAAGGTCACTTCCGTCTGTCTATCCTTCTGTCTGTCACGGATATTCATTGGTGGCGGCCTCTGTCTGTCATGGAAATCCAAGTCATTGGTGGCGGCAAAACAGGCACGACCAATCAGCGACGGGCACAGTCCGGAAGAAAATGGCCGCTCCTTACTCCCCGAAGTCAGTGCCCGGTGCCCGCATACTCCCCTCCGGTCACCGCTCACACAGGGTTAATGCCGGCGGTAACGGACTGCGTTATGCCGCGGGTAACGCACTCCGCTACCGCCGCTATTAACCCTGTGTGCCCCCAACTTTTTACTGCTGATGGTGCCTATGCGGCATCAATAGTAAAAAAATGTAATGTTAACCCCTTTACCCCCAAGGGTGGTTTGCACGTTAATGACTAGGCCAATTTTTACAATTCTGACCACTGTCCCTTTATGAGGTTATAACTCTGGAATGCTTCAACGGATCCCAGTGATTCTGACATTGTTTTCTCATGACATATTGTACTTCATGACAATGGTAACATTTCTTTGATATTACCTGCATTTATTTGTGAAAAAAATTGCAATTTGGCGAAAATTTTGAAAATTTCGCAATTTTCCAACTTTGAATTTTTATGCAATTAAATCACAGAGACATGTCACACAAAATACTTAATAAGTAACATTTCCCACATGTCTACTTTACATCAGCACAATTTTGGAACCAAAATTTTTTTTTGTTAGGGAGTTATAAGGGTTAAAAGTTGACCAGCAATTTCTCATTTTTACAACACCATTTTTTTTAGGGACCACAACTCATTTGAAATCATTTTGAGGGGTCTATATGATAGAAAATACCCAAGTGTGACACTATTCTAAAAACTGCACCCCTCAAGGTGCTCAAAACCACATTCAAGAAGTTTATTAACCCTTCAGGTGTTTCACAGGAATTTTTGGAATGTTTAAATAAAAATGAACATTTAACTTTTTTTCACAAAAAATTTACTTCAGCTCCAATTTGTTTTATTTTACCAAAGGTAACAGGAGAAAATGGACCCCAAAACTTGTTGTACAATTTGTCCTAAGTATGCTGATACCCCATATGTGGGGGTAAACCACTGTTTGGGCGCATGGGAGATCTCAAAAGGGAAGGAGCGCCGTTTGACTTTTCAATGCAAAATTGACAGGAATTGAGATGGGACGCTATGTTGCATTTGGAGAGCCACCGATGTGCCTAAACATTGAAACCCCCCACAACTTATCTAGATGTGTGGTGAGCACTTTGACCCACCAAGGGCTTCACAGAAGTTTATAATGCAGAGCCGTAAAAATAAAACAAAAATTTTTTCCCACAAAAATTATTTTGTAGCCCCCAGTTTTGTATTTTCCCGAGGGTAACAGGAGAAATTGGACCCCAAAAGTTGTTGTCACATTTGTCCTGAGTGCGCTGATACCCCATATGTGGGGGAAAACCACTGTTTGGGCACATGGGAGGGCTCGGAAGGGAAGGAGTGCCATTTGGAATGCAGACTTAGATGGAATGGTCTGCAGGCGTCACATTGCGTTTGCAGAGCCCCTAATGTACCTAAACAGTAGAAACCCCCCCACAAGTGACACCATTTTGGAAAGTAGACCCCCTAAGGAACTTATCTAGATATGTTGTGAGAGCTTGGAACCCCCAAGTGTTTCACTACAGTTTATAACGCAGAGCTGTGCAAATTAAAAATATTTTTCTTTCACGACAATTATTTTTTAGCCCCCAGTTTTGTATTTTTCCGAAGGTAACAGGAGACATTGGACCCTAAATATTGTTGTCCAATTTGTCCTGAGTACGCTGATACCCGATATGTGGGGAGAACCACTGTTTGAGCACATGGCAGAGCTCGGAAGGGAAGGAGCATCATTTGGAATGCAGACTTAGATGGATTGGTCTGCAGGCGTCACATTGCGTTTGCAGAGCCCCTAATGTACCTAATCAGTAGAAACCCCTCACAAGTGACCCCATATTGGAAACTAGACCCCCCAAGGAACTTATCTAGATGTGTTGTGAGAACTTTGAACCCCCAAGTGTTTCACTACAGTTTATAACGCAGAGCCGTGAAAATAAAAAATAAAAATTTCCCCCCAAAATTATTTCTTAGCCCCCAGTTTTGTATTTTCCCGAGGGTAAGAGGAGAAATTGGACCACAAAAGCTGTTGTCCAATATGTCCTGAGTACGCTGATACCCTATATTTGGGGGGGAACCACCATTTGGGCGCATGGGAGGGCTCAGAAGGGAAGGAGCGCCATTTGGAATGCAGACTTAGATGGAATAGTCTGCAGGCATCACATTGCGTTTGCAGAGCCCCTAATGTACCTAAACAGTAGAAACCCCCCACAAGTGACCCCATATTGGAAACTAGACCCCCAGGGAATTTATCTAGATGTGTTGTGAGAACTTTGAGCCCCCAAGTGTTTCACTACAGTTTATAACGCAGAGCCGTGAAAATAAAAAATCTTTTTTTTTCCCACAAAAATTATTTTTTAGCCCCCAGTTTTGTATTTTCCCAAGGGTAACAGGAGAAATTGGACCCCAAAAGTTGTTGTTCTATTTGTCCAGAGTACGCTGATATCCCATGTGTTGGGGTAAACCCCTGTTTGAGCACACGGGAGAGCTCGGAAGGGAAGGAGCACTGTTTTACTTTTTCAAAGCAGAATTGGCTGGAATTGAGATCGGATGCCATGTCGCGTTTGGAGAGCCCCTGATGTGCCTAAACAGTCCAAACACACCCCTAACCCTAATCCCAACAGTAACCCTAACCAGACCTCTAACCCTGACACACTCCTAACCCTAATCCCAACCCTATTCCCAACCGTAAATGTAATCTAAACCCTAACCATAACTTTAGCCTCAACCCTAACCCTAGCCCTAACCCTAGCCCTAATTCTAGCCCTAACCCTAGCCCTAATCCTAACCCTAACCCTAGCCCTAACCCTAACCCGAACACTAACCCTAGCCCTAACCCTAGCCCTAACCCTAGCAGTAACCCTAACCCTAATGGGAAAATGGAAATAAATACATTTTTTTTAATTTTTCCCTAACTAAGGGGGTGATGAAGGGGGGTTTGATTTACTTTTATAGCAGGTTATTTAGCGGATTTTTATGATTGGCAGCCGTTACACACTGAAAGACGCTTTTTATTGCAAAAAATATTTTTTGCGTTACCACATTTTGAGAGCTATAATTTTTCCATATTTTGGTCCACAGAGTCATGTGAGGTCTTGCTTTTTGCAGGACGAGTTGGCATTTCTATTGGTGACATTTTCGGGCACGTGACATGTTTTGATCGCTTTTTATTCCGAATTTTGTGAGGCAGAATGACCAAAAACCAGCTATTCATGAATTTCTTTTGGGGGAGGCGTTTATACCGTTCCGCGTTTGGTAAAATTGATGAAGCAGTTTTATTCTTCGGGTCAGTACAATTACAGGGATACCTCATTTATATCATTTTTTTATGTTTTGGCGCTTTTATACGATAAAAACTATTTTATAGAAAAAATAATTATTTTTGCATCGCTTTATTCTGAGGACTATAACTTTTTTACTTTTTTTGCTGATGATGCTGTATCATGGCTCGTTTTTTGCGGGACAAGATGACGTTTTCAGTGGTACCATGGTTATTTATATCTGTCTTTTTGATCGCGTGTTATTCCACTTTTTGTTTGGCGGTATGATAATAAAGCGTTGTTTTTTGCCTCGTTTTTTTTTTTTTTCTTACGGTGTTTACTGAAGGGGTTAACTAGTGGGATAGTTTTATAGTTTGGGTCGTTACGGACGCGGCGATACTAAATATGTGTACTTTTATTGTTTTTTTTTATTTAGATAAAGAAATGCATTTATGGGAATAATATGTATATTTTTTTTCATTATTTAGGAATTTTATTTATTTATTTATTTTTTACACATGAGATGCAAACTCGGCTTTGGGAAAATGGCCGCCGCGATCTCTTCTGCGCACGCGCGGCATCCCGCGGCCATTTTCCTGAAGCCCCGTGCAGCAGAGCACTCCATCTGCGCACGCGTGGCCCCAGGAAGATGGCCGCCCCCACCGATGACAGGGGGTAATAGCGCAGATCGCGCGCTGCTTCTTCACGTGTGCACAGTGGAATCGTCACTGCGACATGCGCACACCACTACGCCACCAACGTAAAGCTGGGGAAGAAAAGAGCGATGTCACCACGCCCACCTGACCTGACCAGCCTGATTGACAGGCGAAAACGGCGACTTTGGTAATGTATTTCGCAGCATAGGTGGGGAATCAGGGTACACTACATACACTATAGTAACGCACAGCGCAGGCCCTATTTAACAGTATTTATATCTCAATCTGAAAAAACGGGGTGACAGGTTCCCTTTAAATAGTTGCAGCACGTACAGGACCTTCCTAGAAGGCCCAATGAGAAGCTGCTACAGAGCCTGAGCACCTACAGGACCTTCCTAGAAGGACCAATGGATTTAGCTGCAGTATCTGAACATGTGACCCTCGATCTCCACTGAGAGATCTTACTCTGGGCATGCTCAGAATGAGAAAAGCAGGACTTAGTCCTAGAAGCGTCTGCTCGCCGCTGCCCAGCACTGACTTCATTGGCAGAAGCAGGAAAAGCAGCAGTAACTCTTTGTACAGAGTCAGACCTAGCAAGATGCTGGGACCGACGTCTCTGACGAGCAGGCTCCACTGCGGCAGGAGAAGAATGGGAGACTGCAGCGAAGATGGCCCAAGATTCCCCCTGTGCAGAGGCGGGAACTCGACCCCTAACATTCGCATGTAGTATGTAGCATGCTGTATGTAGCATGTTGCATGCCGTATGTCGCATGTTGCACATCACATGGTGCATGTTGTATGTTGCATGTCATAAGTCGCATGTCGCATGGTGTATGTTGTATGTCGCACGTCACATGGTGCATGTCTTATGTTGCATGTCGCATGTGCATGTTGCTTGGTGTATGTCGCATGTTGCACGGTGCATGTCATATGTTGCATGTTGTATGTTGCATGGTGTACGTTGTGTGTTGCATGGTGTATGGGGTATTTTGCATGTTGCATGTTGTATGTTGCATGTTGTATGTTGCCGTAGTCCAATTAATAACAAGTGTCCCACAATGATCTCCCCTATAGAATAGTGACATCGGGTGATGTCACCGCTCTATAGGGCCTCCAGTGACACACTGACAGGAGACAATGGCTCCTGCAGTGCATCACTGAAGAGGTTACCTCAGTTCAGGGTTTCACTTTATGGCAAACCTGCGTGGGAATTTTCCCACACAGCAGTGCCACAAGTGAGAGTAGGGTCTATTTCTCACAGAGGCGGAGGAATACAATGCTGAAGGATACCTTCCGTCATTGTATTCCTGGAGTCCCTGGAGTGCGGTCGCATCAGGTGATGTGGCTGCTCTCCATGGAAGATCGTCATGGGACACTCGTTTTAATTGGACTTCTGCGGATCAGGGAGTGTATTGTTTGTTTATTATTTTAGTATTTTTTTTACAGGTGACAATGGCTTTGGGGATCAAGGTGACAAGGTGATGGTGAGTATGTACTCTATATTGTATGTACTGTATGTCTATTTGTATGTACTGTATGTCTATATGTATGCTGTATGTTGCATGTTGTATGGTGCATGGTGTATGTTGTTTGTTGCATGGTGCATGGTGCATGTTGTATGTTGCATGGTGCATGTTGTATGTCGCATGGTGCATGTTGTATGTCGCATGGTGCATGTTGTATATTGTATGCTGCATGGTGTATTTTGCATGTTGTCTGTCGCATGCTGCATGTTGCATGGTGTCTGTTGCATGTCGTATGTTGCATGATGTATGTTGCATGGTGTATGGTGTATGTTGCATGTTGTATGGGGTATGTCACATGGTGCATGTTGTATGTCACATGTTGTATGTCACATGTTGTATGTCGCATGGTGCATGTTGTATGTCGCATGTTGTATGTCGCATGGTGTATGTCGCATGATGTATGTTGCATGGTGTATGTTGCATGGTGTATGTTGCATGGTGCATGTTGCATGGTGCATGTTGCATGGTGTATGTTGCATGGTGTATGTTGCATGTTGTATGTTGCATGTTTCATGGTGTATGTTGCATGTTGCATGGTGTATGTTGCATGGTCTATGTTGCATGGTGTATGGTGAATGTCGTATGGTGCATGTTGCATGGTGTATGTTGTAAGTTCAATGTTGTATGTTGTGTGTTGTATGTGCACATAGTCTAGACGAGTCCAGCTCTGCTACATCGGGATGCCTGACATCCAGATGTAACAGAGCCTGTAGATGATCACCGGAGATAACTCTCCAGCGATCACCTACACTGCAGCGTTCTCACAATCAGCTGATCAGCTGACCGTGAGAACCAGCCTAGTGACCGGAGATAACCCCCGGTCACGTGCAAGGCAGTTCTCGCGATAAGTTATTGCCAGAACTGCAGTGGACACGGGACTTCCGGCGGCGGGGCAGGTAAGCCCGCATATAAATTAGGAGACATGCGTAGTAAGCTGCGTTTACGCTGTTACTACGCATGTGACTAATCATTAGATGGGGTTTTACCTCATCTAATGATTATCTAAGGGTAATTTACGGTGCGGCGACGGAGCATTGCCACATTGTAAACAGACATGCTGCGTTCTGAAAAGACGCACCGCTCGTCAGTTTACGCGGGTCTGCCGCCTTGCATGTTTTAACGCATAGTGGAGACTGGATTTCATGAAATCCCCTCCACTATGCTGTAACATCTGAACGCTGCGTGCTTGACGCTGCGGCTCTACGCAGCGTTTCCTGACCGTGGAAACACACCCTAACTGGTGTTAGTTTTGATGGATCAATAGATTCTTTTCAAAGGATTAACTGTTTATAATGTTTGTTCCATATCTGGGGTTGTACATATGTATCTTTCTTTCACAGGTACATTTGTTGGAAATGATTAATGGTACATTGTCACAACCAATGTGAATGATATTCAATGTTACTAAATGATCACCTGAATGTTCTAACGTTTTATTTGTCAGCAGACACCCAAGGGTGTATATAATTGTCTCGAGTCATTGTAATTGGTATATTTGTATTTTGCCCGATACAGGAGCAGGTCCTGCTCCGCAACGCGTTGCAATAAATTTTAAATATGTTTTTAAAAATTATTTTTGCCTCATGATTGGACACTGATGACTCTGGGCAGAGCTATATGCACCACCTGAAAACCCAATTTTTGTGCTATTTGGATCTGGACCCGACGGGATCTTGCAGGCAGGGCCGGCGTTAGGGGCAGGCAGACCAGGCAGCTGCCTGGGACCCCCACTCCCCCAGGGGCCCCCAGCTAGCGGCAAGTCACGCAGCCGCTATGGGGCCCCTGTGAGGCAGCGCCGACTACCCCGCCGCATTGAACTATACCGGCATCTGCTGGTACAGTTCAAAGCAATGATGGAGGCGAGAGCATCACCTGACGCTCCCTCACCCATCATTCCCCGCTCTGCCTCTGACAGAGTGGGTGCGCGCGCACTCACCGTGACCCAGGCAGTGCTGCGGCAGCCGCCGACACAGGAGCAGGGAGCAGCGCGGGCTCAGGGAGAGGTAAGGAGCTTGTGTTTTAATTTTTTTTTTTTTACTGGACTGTGTGGCCTTTCTCGGGAGGAGAGAGGCAGGGAGGGAAGGGGGGATGTGAGCTGTGCTGTATACTCCTGTGTGCTCTGCTGTATACTACTGTGGGCTCTGCTGTATACTACTGTGGGCTGTGCTATATACTACTGTGGGCAGTGCTGTATACTACTGGGCTCTGCTGTATACTACTGTGGGCTCTGCTGTAAACTACTGTGGGCTCTGCTGTATACTACTGTGGGCTGTGCTATATACTACTGTGGGCAGTGCTGTATACTACTGTGGGCTCTGCTGTATACTACTGTGGGCTCTGCTGTATACTACTGTGGGCAGTGCTGTATACTACTGTGGGCAGTGCTGTATACTACTGTGGGCTCTGCTGTATACTACTGTGGGCTCTGCGGTATACTACTGTGGGCTCTGCGGTATACTACTATGAGCAGTGCTGTATACTACTGTGGGCTCTGCTGTATACTACTGTGGGCTGTGTTATATACTACTGTGGGCAGTGCTGTATACTACTGTGGGCTCTGCTGTATACTACTGTGGGCAGTGCTGTATACTACTGTGGGCAGTGCTGTATACTACTGTGGGCAGTGCTGTATACTACTGTGGGCAGTGCTGTATACTACTGTGGGCTGTGCTATATACTACTGTGTGGGCTGTGCTATATACTACGTGGCTGTGCTATATACTACTATGTGGGCTGTGCTATATACTATGGGGGTATATTATATTCTATGGGGGAGGCTGTGTTATATACTATGCGGCTGTGTTATATATTTGGGGGGTACATTATATTCTATGGAGGGGCTGCATTATATTCTGTGTGGGTCTTTATTAGATTTTATGAGGGATGATTGCATCATACCCTTTGATGGGGCTACATTATATTCTATAGGGAGGTGGGCTGTATTATATCCTGTTTGGGGCTACATTATATTCTATGGGGGGGCTGTATTTTATTTATATTCTATGAGGGGTGATTGCATCATACTCTATGAGGGGGCTACATTATACTATATGGGGGGCTGCATTATATTCTATAGGGAGGTTACATTATACTCTGTGGGGGGGCTGCATTATACTCTGTGGGGTGGCTGCATTATACTATATGTGGGCTGCATTATACTGTATCGAGGACTATGGGGAATACGTTATACTATATGAAGAACTATGGTGTGCATTATACTATGGGAAGTGAATTGTACTACATGGATGACTATGGCAGTGCATTATACTTTATGTAGCACTGTGAGGAGTGTATTATGCTATATGGAGGACTGAGGAGTATATTTTAATATATGGAGGACAATGTAGAGTGTATTATACTATATGGAGGACTATGGGAAGTGTATAATACTATATGGAGGATTATGAGGAGTGTATTATACATTTTACAATATGGAGGACTGTGGTGCACATTATAATATATGGAGGAGTATAGGGTGTATTTTACCAAACAAGCAAAATGCAGCATATTTATTGGGTGATTGGATTGTTTATGCCGGAATAAAAATCCTTGTTGTCAGCAGCACATTGCCGGTGTAAACAGTAGATGTAAACAGTAGATGCACTGCTGATAACATGATACTGTATGGTGATCTGTTAGTGATCTATTAAGGTACCGTCACACTATGCGACGCTGCAGCGATACCGACAACGATGTCGATCGCTGCAGCGTCGCTGTTTGGTCGCTGGAGAGCTGTCACACAGACAGCTCTCCAGCGACCAGCGATCCCCAAGTCCCCGGGTAACCAGGGTAAACATCGGGTTACTAAGCGCAGGTCCGCGCTTAGTAACTCGATGTTTACCCTGGTTACCGTTGTAAATATAAAAAAAAAAACACTACATACTTACATTCCCGGTGTCTGGTCACGTCCCTCGCCTTTAGCTTTCCACACTGACTGAGCGCCGACCGTAAAGTACAGCGGTGACGTCACCGCTGTGCGGTGCTTTATGGCTGGCCAGCGCTCACCAGTCAGTGCGGGAAGCTGACGGCGAGGGACATGACCAGACACCGGGAATGTAAGTATGTAGTGTTTGTTTTTTTACATTTACAACGGTAACCAGGGTAAACATCGGGTTACTAAGCGCGGCCCTGCGCTTAGTAACCCGATATTTACCCTGGTTACCAGTGAAGACATCGCTGAATCGGCGTCACACACGCCGATTCAGCGATGTCAGCTGAAGATCCAGCGACGAAATAAAGTGCTGGACTTTCCCCAGCGACCAACGATCTCCTAGCAGGGGCCTGATCGTTGGTCGCTGTCACACATAACGATTTTGTTAAAGATATCATTGCTACGTCACAAAAAGCAACGATATCGTTAATCGTTAACGATATCGTTATGTGTGACGGTACCTTTAGTGATGGTTCTGTCCCCATCATTCTTTCTCAGAAGGTGGAAAGAGGCTGGGAAACAAGCGTCCAACGACTTCAGTATTGTCGATCACACTCGTTTAGCGGCCTGAGATCAGTACATTTAAGTACAACCGAAATGCTTCTGTGTGATGTGCAATATTTTAGCATTTGGGACCCCATTTTAAACTTTGCCTAGGGCCCCACTTTGCCTAAAACCGGCCCTGCTTGCAGGTGGACCAGCTGCTAACAGAGTTTTCATCCAGTTTAACCAGTGATGTGCATCAGCTGCACATCTTCAATAGGTGAGCAGTATTTTAATTATTTTCAGCTCTCCTACCTTGTAGATCCTCAGAAGGTGCTCTTTCCTTCTCATTCTTGACATTTCAAGGTATCATTTTATTCAGGCCTACATGCCCAAGGAGGGTTTATCCTTCTAACAGATTCCCTTTAATAAAAGGCTTCTAGGCTATGGCTATTGAGTAACTTTGAGCGTCTTGATGACTGTAATGTAACTGTCATGCCGTTTATGGCGATAAAGGGGCAGGACGGCGTACTGGAACCCGCACCTGTCCCTGCCACTATAAGGGGTCCTGGCTTTCCCTTATCTCAGGGGTACCTATGAAGGTTAGGAGGCCCGTGCCGCCAGCGTATACCTGTCTGCTGTGCAGGCCCTATCAGTGACCCCCTCTCCCCCCAAGGGAGGTGGACTGCACCAGTGTAAAAATAACACAATTAACAGGTAAACAGACAAGGTAAAGGAAAACCACACATAGCTTAATGCTGCAAGGCACAGCACAGCAGGAAGAAACACCAGATACAATTTACACAGCTGTAGAACAACAGTTCCCAGGTAGCTCCTACTCCTGGCTTGGTCGCTGAAGAATGAACTAACACCAACAGTCAGCTGATGAACCAGGTGACCTCTTAATGGATGGAGGAAATGGTCAACACAAACATCAGCTGACCCAGCAGCAATGCAGTAACATCAGCGGCCACCGGGGGGGGGGGGACTGCATTAACCCCCGATGACCAGAAAGGAAAAAAGGTCTAAAACTGAGGCAAACCAGATCTGCCACAAATCCAAAATTGGATCGTGACAGTAACCCCCTTTCAATGAGGGGCCTCTGGACCCTCAACACTGGACCTCACCAGTAAACAACCTACAGTGAGGATGACTTGATTCACCAGAGTTCACCTCCCCAGTTACCTGACTCTCAGGTTTAAGGTGGACACAGCACGATGGAGTAGACAACGTAGGCGGCACAAATCTCCAGAGTGCTGACCTGTGGAATGAGTTGTGTATGGGCATTACTGAGGGTAACTCCAACTGGTAAGTCTTTGGACTGACAATGGCTGACGCCCAATATGGCCCGATTACCCTCGAACTCCAGATCCCAGTTCCACACTTCCACCTGATATTTTTGGTGGACACCCATACGTAATCATTCACACACAGGTCCGGACCTGAACGTTTATTTTCACGCATTCGTCTGCCACAAGATGGTGAACTCTTTACAGAACCGACAACAGAGGCGTCCCCCTGTGTCACCAAACTCACACCCCCACTATGCACCGAGGTAACCACCACCCTCCTCTGACCCCTCCTCCTTAGAGCTCTCTGACATACCGGGTTAGAATGTAGTGAGGGTAGAGTCTTGTTCCTACTTCCTTTAAGCACCTCTACTGCCCCCACTGGAGAAGAAGGGGTAGGTTGTAGAAGGAAGGCAGAACTCATAGCTCCAGGGCAGCAGTCCTCACACGACTGACCCCAGCTGACTACTTCTCTGGACCGCCAGTCTATGACAGGGTTGTGTCTTCTCAACCAAGGGAGACCTAAGACATTGGGAGTTGGTATGCCCTCCAAGACGTAACATGACAGGAACTCTTCATGACAAGCCCCTATACGCAGATGTATATTGTCAACGACTTGGGTAATGGTCCCCTGGCTGAGCGGTACAGAGTCAATGGCCTGGACGCTTAAGGGTCTAGCTAGCGACCTACTCTTCAGGCCATGGGTCTGGACAAAATGTGCATCCACCAAATTGACTCCTGCTCCACTGTCCACCAGCACCGGAATATTCTCAGCTATCCCACCAACAACCACCAGATCTGCCACAAATCCAAAATTGGATCGTGACAGTAACCTTGCATCAGAGCAGTTAATGGTTGTTTTGTTATAGCATGTGACATAAAATTTTACAGCAAAATCCCATCTGTAAAATAGACAATTCTTTTTGGGGGCCGCACATCACATATGAGTTTTGCAGATGCACTTCCAAAGTTTCTGTCTTAGGGTAGGCTCAAGAAAATGATCATGTATAGTGTTGAGCATTCCGATACCGCAAGTATCGGGTATCGGCCGATATTTGCGGTATCAGAATTCCGATACTGAATTCCGATACTTCCCGCGTATCGGATACCGGAATCGGAAGTTCCCAGAATTCAAATTGAACGCAGCAGCCAATGAGGAATGAATGAAAGTGTGGGCACATCCTGTTTAGCATGGTGGGCATGTAAGTACTGGCAAGGCTTGGATTGGCTGCTGAAATGATGTCACTCTGCACTATAAAAAAGCGCTGCCGCCATTTTGCGCTCACTCTGCTGTGATTTCAGTTAGGGACAGGACGCTGTGTTCTAACTGAGGGCCAGTTGAGCTAGCTAATTGCTTTATTTTCCTTTCCAAAGGCTAATTTAGCAAAACGCTGTGTGTTCTTCACTGTTCACCTTGCTCTTGCCTTGCAGCGCTGTTTTAACAGCGTTCTGCAAGGTCTCTGTGTGTGTGTGTGTGTGTGTGCAGCTCACTCTGTAGTCTGTGTGCAGCCATATACCCGGTTGTATTCAGCTCAGGGGGGGTTCACACTGCCTCACACAGTTGTTCTTTTTTGCTCTTAGTGCAGCCTGCTGCACATTTTTTCTCAAATTTCCTATTAGTGTTTTTCCACCAGTCTCCAGCTCTATTGTGGAAAAACACTACATAGGATAACCTAGAGGGGGGTTTTTGGGCCTTGCAGCGCCGTTTACGGCTGTCTGCACGGTCTCCGTGTGAGCCCAGCTCGCCCTGTAGTCTGTGTGCAGCCATAGCCGGTTGGATTCAGCTCAGGGTTCGTTACTGGCTCATACCTTGAGAAAAATTTTCCTTTTTTTCAAATAGTGCAGCCTGTTTAAAATTTGAAAAAAAAAATTCCTATTAGTGTCTTTCCACTCGTATCCAGCTAAATAGTGGAAAAACACTATATAGGATAACCTAGAGGAGGGTTTTTTGGCCTTGCAGCGCCGTTTACGGCTGTCTGCACGGTCTCCGTGTGAGCCCAGCTCGCCCTGTAGTCTGTGTGCAGCCATAGCCGGTTGGATTCAGCTCAGGGTTCGTTACTGGCTCATACCTTGAGAAAAATTTTCCTTTTTTTCAAATAGTGCAGCCTGTTTAAAATTTGAAAAAAAAAAAAATTCCTATTAGTGTCTTTCCACCAGTCTCCAGCTCAATTGTGGAAAAACACTACATAGGATAACCTAGAGGTTTTTTTGGGGGCCTTGCAGCGCCGTTTACGGCTGTCTGCACGGTCTCTGTGTGAGCGCAGCTCGCCCTGTAGTCTGTGTGCAGCCATAGCCGGTTGGATTCAGCTCAGGGTGCGTTACTGCCTCATACCTTGAAAAACAATTTCCTTTTTTTCAAATAGTGCAGCCAGTTTAAAATTTGAAAAAAAAAATTCCTATTAGTGTCTTTCCACTTGTATCCAGCTAAATAGTGGAAAAACACTATATAGGATAACCTAGAGGAGGGTTTCTTGGCCTTGCAGCGCCGTTTACGGCTGTCTGCACGGTCTCCGTGTGATTTAAACTAGCTCTGTAGCCCGATCTGCACCAAAAAAAAGGTTAAGTTCACCAAACACAACTTACACTTGTGTAGGCCACATTTGAAAAATAATAAAGTTTAGTCCACAATTTACAACATTAGTGTTTCTTACACCTGTTAGGAGGAGCATTACAGGAATAAGCACACTAAGGCCTTAGTACTTTTCTGCTTATCTTTATCTGTCAACCAAGATGAAGAGGGCAGGGAGTAAGGCACGTGGGCGTGGGCGCGGAGCAGGGAGAGGAGCAGGGAGAGGACGTGGTGATTCTGTGCCTGCTGCGGGCGCCGGTGACTCGTCGTCACTCAGTTTCAGCAGGGAACAGTCCTTCATGCGCAGCTTTGTCGGAGAGCGCCGTGCACCGCTGCTGCGTGAAGACCAAATTGAAGCCGTTGTCGGGTGGATGGCAGCTAACGCCTCGGCATCGACTTCAGTTAGTGCCACATCCTCTCAGGCACAGAGCACTGGAGAGCAGCCATCTGTCTCTTCACCACCTGCCAAATTGGCCAGGCAGTCAGAGAGCCCAGGACAGGAGCCGTCTCTACTTCTGTTCTCTGAATCTCTTGGCTTGGAAACAGGGGGCCAGCCAAGCAGCATTGGAGAAATGGAAGAAGAGGCAGTGTGCAGTGATGCCCAACACCTTTTTCTCTCTGACTCTGAAGAGGCAGGTGGGCCAGTGCCTCCGGTGACCACAGCGCAGTACGCATCTGATGATGAAACTCAGGTGCCGCTTTCTCGTGCGTACTGTGCTGCTGAGACTACCCAGGAGGAGCAGTTGGTGGCAGAGGGTAGTGGAGATGATGAGGTCCTTGACCCATCGTGGCGTGAGGAACAGGAAGGTGGTGGGAGCAGCTCAGAGGAAGAGCTTCCTCTTACGGGCCAAAGAGGGAGAGGGAGGGGGAAGACTGCGGAGCCTGTAGCCTCCACTTTGGCACCCGTTAGGAGCCTGTCTCTTTCCAAAGCCAAAAAGGGCGCTCCCAAGACTTGCAGTGCCTGGTCCTTTTTTGACACAGTTGCAGATGACATTTGTTTTGTCAAATGCAAGCTGTGTCATCATAAAGTAAAAAGAGGGAAAAATGTCAGCAACCTCAATACCACAAATATGTGGAAACATGTGCGGACCAGGCACGCGGTGGAGTTACAGAAACACACTGAAGATGTAGGCCAACCAACAGCGGCAGCTACCACCTCTTCAGCTCGTGTTGCCTCTTCCTCCAGCTCACGCACAGCTGGTTTGGCTTCCTCCCAGAGACCTTGTGTAATTCCACCCACAGCACCACCTTCCCAGTCATCCTCACACTCCCAGTCTACTCTACAGCCATCGGTAGTACAGGCATGGGAGAAAAGGCGGGCATTCTCGGCCAACCACCCCCGAGCACAGGCTCTGAATGCAGGCATTGCCAAACTGTTGTCCCTGGAAATGCTCTCGTTCAGGCTGGTGGAGACTGACAGCTTCCGTGACTTGATGGCATTGGCAGTCCCACAGTACAAGGTGCCCAGCCGCTTTTACTTCAGCAGGCAGGCTGTCCCTGCCCTGCACAGGCATGTTGAGGCAAACATAAAACATGCGCTACTGAACGCCGTCAGTAGCAAGGTCCACCTCACCACCGATGCGTGGACCAGTCAGCATGGACAGGGGCGATATGTTTCCCTCACTGCCCATTGGGTTAATGTTGTTGAGCCAGGTACAGATCGTGCGAGTGGCGCAGGACGTGTCCTGCCCACTCCAAGGATTGCAGGAATCCAGTCTGTACGCATCGACTCCTCCTCTTACACCAGTTCCTCTGATTCCTCTCTGCAGGATCCGTCACAGTCCACCCCCACATGGACCCGTGAACGTTTACCTATGACCGACATGAGCACAGCCGTGGCCAAACGTCAGCAGGCCGTCTTGAAACTAGTTTCATTGGGGCATCGAAGCCACACAGCGCAGGAGCTCTGGAATGCCATAAAGCAGGAGAGCGATGTGTGGTTACTGCCAGCGAATCTCCAGCCAGGCATGGTAGTGTGTGACAATGGCCGAAATCTGGTGGCAGCTTTGGCCCTTGGCAACCTCACTCACATCCCATGTCTGGCACATGTGCTCAATTTGGTTGTGCAGAGTTTTCTGAGGGACTATCCGGATCTTGATGCCCTGCTGCACAAGGTCCGCCTAGAGTGTGCTCACTTGCGGCGTTCCAGCTTGGCCAGATCCCGCATTGCTGCTCTGCAGCGCCGATTCCGCCTTCCGGAACACCGCATCATATGTGACCTACCTACCCGGTGGAATTCCACGTTACATATGTTGGAGCGGTTGTGTGAGCAGCAGCAAGCAGTTATGGAGTACCAGCTGCATCAGGCGCAAAGAAGTCGCAGTCAGCGCCGATCAGACTTCACAACCACAGAGTGGGCCACTATGAAGGACGTCTGCCAGGTTTTGCGTCCTTTTGATTATTCCACGCGGATGGCAAGTGCAGATGATGCACTAGTCAGCATGACTGTCCCCCTTATCTGCCTGCTTCAGCAAACTTTGCAAGGGTTAAGGGATGATGTGGTGGAAGAGGTGGAGGATGAGGAGTCACCTTTTCCATCAGCTTCTGGAGAGTCAGCGCCACGTGGTTCCTCACAAAGGGGTACGCAGGGGCCAATTTGTGAGGAGGATGAGGAGGAGTCAATGGAGGAGGAAGAGCTCCGTCCAGAGGAGGGAGCGACACAATTGTCCAGTGGTCAGTGTGTACAGCGAGGGTGGGGTGATGACGAGCGGGCAGAGATCATGTCTCAAGCAGGGGACAGCGTTTCTGGGCCGGTTGGCACTCTGCAGCACATGGTGGATTTCATGCTGCAGTGCCTGAGAAACGACCGCCGCATCGACCACATTCTCAACATGCCTGATTATTGGGTGTTCACCCTCCTCGATCCTCGCTACCGGGACAACGTCCAAAACCTCATCCCTGCGTTGACCCGGGAGCGTAAATTGCGGGAGTACCACGACACACTGGTGAATTCCATCATCTTCTCCTGTCCAACTGAGAGGAGTGCTGCTAGTGCTTTACAAAGCAGCTCAGTGCGTCGAGGCAGTGGGGGAGGCTCTGCCCAAAGAGGGAGCAGAAGCAGTGCCTCTGCCCAAGGCAAGCCCAGTATGGCACAACTCTGGCACACTTTTGTGTGCCCGCCCCAAATGTCTACACCATCACCGGCGGCTCCAGTCAGCAGGAGGCAACGGTTCCGTCAGATGGTGACAGACTACATGGCTTGCCCTCTTACTGTACTCCCAGACGGCTCTTCCCCGTTCAAGTTTTGGGTCTCTAAGCTGGATACATGGCCAGAGCTAAGCCAGTATGCATTGGAGGTGCTGGCTTGCCCTGCGGCTAGTGTCTTATCGGAACGTGTCTTTAGTGCCGCAGGTGGTGTACTAACAGACCGTCGCATGCGACTATCCTCCGATAACGTTGACCGGCTTACTTTCCTGAAAATGAACCAGGCCTGGATCTCGCAGGAATTTGCCACTCCTCTGCCTGATTAAGTAATTGGGTGTCATCCAGGTCTCCTGCTGTGTTCATCTTTCTACCACCTGAACTGCTATTCCTGGGCTCCAACACCGCCAGTTGCGGCTCAGAAGTGCAGGCTGCACAGTAAAAACATACGACCCAGTGTTATTGGGTTTCAGTAACGTCAGCTGATCCCCAGCTGTGTAGCCGGCAATGTGTCCTGCGACCGCCACGCTGGCACAACAACCTAAATGTAAGGGAACCTGTCCCCCCCCCCCCCCCCCCGTCGTTTGTTACTGAAAGAGCCATCTTGTGCAGCAGTAATGCTGCACAAGGAAAAGGTAGCTCTTTTTTTTTAGCTCTTTGCACACGCAGAACTTAACACTTATAAAATGTGTTCACTGATACCGTTATACCGTCCCGGAGCTGGGACTTTCCTTCGTAATGTGACGCAGCACAGCCGTCATTCCTACCCCCTTGGTGCCATGCGCTGCCTCCTCAGCGTTGTTTTAAGCTGTCACGGAGCCTGCGCTGTTCTGTTATCCCTTGGGCATGCCCTATTTGCGCTGCCTGTCTTCTGACATAATTTGGTGTCAGGCTGGCTGCGCCTGTGCGGCCGCGGTGCCCGAGATCCCGCCTCGCAGTGTCTTCTGATTGAGTCACACTGCGGGCCTGGGATCCATGGGCATGCGCAGTGCATATCTTCCCCTCGGGCTCTCGCTCATTTCCCTCCGCCTTCTTTAGACTGTGCGCCGTCAGCTGATCCCTAGCATGCCACGGCCGTGACACCGCACAGTCTGAAGAAGAGGGAAGGAGGGGAGTGAGAGTCGAGGTTATGCACTGTGCATGCCCATGGTTCCAAGGCCCGCAGTGGGATTACGTTAGATGAGACTGCGAGGTGGGATCTGGAGCAGCGTGGACGCACAGGCACTGACAGCCTGACACCAAATTATGTCAGAAGACAGGCAGCGCTAATTGGGCATGGCCAAGGGCTAACAGAACAGCGCAGGCTCCGTGGCAGCTTAAAACAACGCTGAGGAGGCAGCGCACGGCATCAAGGGGATAGGTACGACAGCTGTGCTGTGTCCCATTACGAAGGAAATTCGCACCTCCGGAACGGTTTAACGGTATAAAGGGACACATTTTTAGTGTTTACTTCGGTGTTTGCAAGGAGCATAATTAAAAGAGCAACCTTTTCCTTTTGCATCCTTAGTGCTGCACAACATGGCTCTTTCAGCTACAAACGTCTTGGGGGGGGGGGGGGTTAAAGGTTTCCTTTCAACTTGCTCCAATCAGGCTTCGGCCTACACTCTGTTCCTCTGCTCCTCCTGCTGTCCCTGGGCTCTAACACCGCCAGTTGGTGCCTGGAAGTGCTGTGTGCACAGTCAACAGTCGCTCCTCTGTTATTGGGGTTCAGTAACGTCAGCTGATCCCCAGCTGTGTGTGCGGCAATACCTCCAATCTGCTCCTCCTGCTGTCCCTGGGCTCTAACACCGCCAGTTGGTGCCTGGAAGTGCTGTGTGCACAGTCAACAGTCGCTCCTCTGTTATTGGGGTTCAGTAACGTCAGCTGATCCCCAGCTGTGTGTGCGGCAATACCTCCAATCTGCTCCTCCTGCTGTCCCTGGGCTCTAACACCGCCAGTTGGTGCCTGGAAGTGCTGTGTGCACAGTCAACAGTCGCTCCTCTGTTATTGGGGTTCAGTAACGTCAGCTGATCCCCAGCTGTGTATCCGGCAACGTGTCATGCGACCGCCACGCTGGCACAACTAAAATGTAAGGGGACCTGTCCCCCCCCCCCCCCCTAGGCGTTTGTTACTGAAAGAGCCACCATGTGCAGCACTAATACTGCACAAGGGAAAGGTCGCTCTTGAAATTATGCTCCTTGCAAACGCTGAACTACACACTCATGTAATGTGTCCCCTCACACCGTCCAACCGTCCCGGAGGTGGGACTTTCCTTTGTAATGTGACGCAGCACAGCCGTCATTGCTACCCCCTTGGCACCGTGCGCTGCCTCCTTAGCGTTGTTTGATTCCGTCATGGACCCTGCGCTGTTATGTTATCCCTTGGCCATGCACAGTTTGCGCTGCCCGTCCTCTGACATCATTTGTTGTCGTCCTGGCTGCGCCTGTGCGTCCACGCTGCCCGAAATCACACCTCGCAGTGTCGTCTAATGTGATCCCACAGTGGGCCTGGTATCCATGGCCATGCGCAGTGCATATACTAGCCTCTCACTCCCCTTCTTCACGCTTCTTCAGACTAGGCGGCGTCAGCTGATCCCTAATAGCATGCCACGGCCGTGACGCCGCACAGTCTGAAGAAGCAGGAAGGAGGTGAGTGAGAGGCGATGATATGCACTGCGCATGCCCATGGATCCCTGGCCCGCAGTGGGACTACATTAGATGACACTGCAAGGTTGGATCTCGGGCAGCTTGGACGCACAGGCACTGCCAGCCTGACACCTACATGATGTCAGAAGACGGGCACCGCTAACTGTGCATGGCCAAGGGATAACATTACAGTGCGGGCTCCGTGACAGAACCAAACAACGTTGAGGAGGTGGTGCCCGGCACCAAGGGGGTTGGAATGACGGCTGTGCTGTGTCACATTACAAAGGAAAGTCCCACTTCCGGGATGGTTTGACGGTGTGAGGGGACACATTATATGAGTGTGTACTTCAGCGTTTGCAAGGAGCATAATTTTCGGAGCCACCATTTTCCATGTGCAGTATTACTGCTGTACAAGATGGCTCTTTCAGCAACAAATGCCTGGGGGGGGGGGTTAAAGGTTCCCTTTCAACTTGCTCCACTGCAGGCTTCGGCCTACACTCTGCTCCTCTTTGATTCCCTGGGTTTCAACACTGTCAGTTGCCACCTGGAAGTGTTGTCTACACAGAAAAAAACACTAGGTGATGTGTCAGTGGGGTTCAGCACCGCCAGCTGTTCCCCTGCTGTGTAGTCGGCAACGTGTCCAGCACAAGCCACGCTGGCACAACAGAACAAAAGCTGCCACCAGTGCAGGCTTCGGCCTACACTCTGCTCCTCTCCTCCTCCTGCTGACCCTGGGCTCAAACACCGCTAGTTTTTGCCCGGAAGTGCTAGCTGCACAGAGAAAAACACCAGCCAATGTGTTAGTGGGGTTCAGCAACGCCAGCTGTTCCCCTGCTGTGTAGCCGGCAACGTGACCTGCAAACGCCATGCAGGCACAGGAACTGAAATTAAAAGGGAACCTGGCCCCACCCCCCCAGGTGTTTCTATGTATAACAGCCACCTAGTACAGCAGTACTGCTGCATTTGTACAAGGTGGCTGACTTTTTCTCCTTGCCCACGTGGAACTCAACACGTACAAAATGTGTCTCATTGAGACCATTCCACTGTCCCTGAGGTGTGACTTTCCTTTGTAATGATACGCAGCACCCCCCTTGGTAGCGTTTCCCGTCTTTTGTCATCATGGTTAGCTGGCTGCGCCTGTGCATCCGCCCTGCTAGAAACAACGCCCCTCGTTGTCATATTTATTTTGTCAGCGAGGGTGTGGTTTATGGGCACGAGCAGTGCATATGTTCGCCTGTCTTAACTCATCTCCTTCCGCCTTCTTCAGACTGTGCGGCCTCCTGGCCGTGGTAGGCGATAAGGGATCAGCTGAGGCCGCCCAGTCTGGAGCAGGTGTAAGGACATGTGTAAGCGGCAAACCTATTTACTGCACAAGGCCACGAATCCCAGCCACGCAGTGTGATTTTTTGAAAACACACTGTGGGTCTGGGATTCATGTCCATCGCTAACCGCAACGGCCGACATGAAATGAGGTCAGAAGACAGGAAGCGCTCACAGCGCATGGCCAAGGGATCACAATAGCGCAGACTCCTGTACAGCAAATAACAACGCTCAGGAATCTGCGCCCAGTACCTAGGTGCAAATTTTGACACCTGTGCTGCGTCTCGTTAAAAAGACAAGTCACGCCTCCACAACTGTTTGACAGTATAATGGGGTAAATAGTGTACGTGTTTTAGTCAGCGTGTGCAAGGAGCAAAACAAATAGAGCAACCTTTTACTTGTGCAGCATTAATGCTGCACAAGGTGTGGCTCTTGTACCTTGCAACACCTGAGGGGGGGTTAAAGGTAACCTTTGAAATTGGTTCAACTAGGCTTCGGCCTACACTCTGCTCCTCTACTCCTCCTGCTGACCCTGGGCTCATACACCGCTAGTTTTTGCCCGGAAATGCTAGCTGCACAGAGAAAAACACCAGCCAATGTGTTAGTGGGGTTCAGCACCGCCAGCTGTTCCCCTGCTGTGTAGTCGGCAACGTGTCCAGCACAAGCCACGCTGGCACAACAGAACAAAAGCTGCCACCAGTGCAGGCTTCGGCCTACACTTTGCTCCTCTCCTCCTCCTGCTGACCCTGGGCTCAAACAACGCCAGTTTCTGCCCGGACATGCTAGCTGCACAGAGAAAAACACCAGCCAATGTGTTAGTGGGGTTCAGCACCGCCTGCTGTTCCCCCGCTGTGTAGCCGGCATCTTGTCCAGCACAAGCCACGCTGGCACAACCGACCAAAAGCTGCCACCAGTGCAGGCTTCGGCCTACACTTTGCTCCTCTCCTCCTCCTCCTGCTGACCCTGGGCTCTAACACCGCTAGTTTTTGCCCGGACATGCAATCTGCACAGAGAAAAACACCAGTCAATGTGTCAGTGGGGTTCAGCAACGCCAGCTGTTCCCCTGCTGTGTAGCTTGCAACGTGACCTGCAAACGCCACGCAGGCACATGAACTGAAATTGAAGGGAGCCTGCCCCCCACCCCCCCAGGTGTTTCTATGTATAACAGCCACCTTGTACAGCAGTACTGCTGCATTTGTACAAGGTGGCTGACTTTTTCTCCTTGCACACGTGGAACTCAACAAGTACAAAATGTGTCTCATTACAGACCATTACAATGTCCCTGAGGTGTGACTTTCCTTTTTAATGACACGCAGCACCCCCATTGTTAGCGCTGCCCGTCTCCTGACATCATTGGTTGGCTGGCTGTGCCTGTGCGTCCCCCCTGCCCGACACAACGCCCCCCGTTGTCTCATATATTTTGACTGCGAGGGTGTGATTGATGGGCACGAGCAGTGCATATGTTCCCCTGTTTTCACTCCCCTCCTTCCGCCTTCTTCTGACTGTGCGGCCTCATGGCCGCGGCATGCGATAAGGGATCAGCTGAGGCCGCCCAGTCTGAAGCAGGTGTAAGGACATGTGTGAGCGGCGAACATATTTACTGCACAAGGCCACGAATCCCAGCACCGCAGTGTGACTTTAGGAAAAGCCACTGTGGGTCTGGGATTTATGGCCATCGTTAACCGCACCGGCCAACATGAAATGAGGTCATGAGACGGCCTGCACTAACAGGGTATTGCCAAGGGATAACACAAGAGCGCAGTTTCCTGTACTGCAAATAACAACGGTAAGGAATCTGCGCACAGCACCTAGGTGTAAATTTGTACACCTGTGCTGCGTCTCCTTAAAAAGACTAGTAGTCACGCCTCCACTACTGTTTGACAGTATAATGGGCTAAATAGTGTACGTGTTTAATTCAGCGTGTGCAAGGAGCAAAATTAAATAGAGCAACCTTTGACTTGTGCATCATTAATGCTGTTCAAGGTGTGGCTCTTGTACCTTGCAACACCTGAGGGGGGGGTTAAAGGTAACCTTTGAAATTGGTTCAACTAGGCTTCGGCCTACACTCTGCTCCTCTACTCCTCCTGCTGACCCTGGGCTCAAACACCGCTAGTTTTTGCCCGGAAATGCTAGCTGCACAGAGAAAAACACCAGCCAATGTGTTAGTGGGGTTCAGCACCGCCAGCTGTTCCCCTGCTGTGTAGTCGGCAACGTGTCCAGCACAAGCCACGCTGGCACAACAGAACAAAAGCTGCCACCAGTGCAGGCTTCGGCCTACACTTTGCTCCTCTCCTCCTCCTGCTGACCCTGGGCTCAAACAACGCCAGTTTCTGCCCGGACATGCTAGCTGCACAGAGAAAAACACCAGCCAATGTGTTAGTGGGGTTCAGCACCGCCTGCTGTTCCCCCGCTGTGTAGCCGGCATCGTGTCCAGCACAAGCCACGCTGGCACAACCGACCAAAAGCTGCCACCAGTGCAGGCTTCGTCCTACACTTTGCTCCTCTCCTCCTCCTCCTGCTGACCCTGGGCTCTAACACCGCTAGTTTTTGCCCGGACATGCAATCTGCACAGAGAAAAACACCAGTCAATGTGTCAGTGGGGTTCAGCAACGCCAGCTGTTCCCCTGCTGTGTAGCTTGCAACGTGACCTGCAAACGCCACGCAGGCACATGAACTGAAATTGAAGGGAGCCTGCCCCCCACCCCCCCAGGTGTTTCTATGTATAACAGCCACCTTGTACAGCAGTACTGCTGCATTTGTACAAGGTGGCTGACTTTTTCTCCTTGCACACGTGGAACTCAACAAGTACAAAATGTGTCTCATTACAGACCATTACAATGTCCCTGAGGTGTGACTTTCCTTTTTAATGACACGCAGCACTCCCATTGTTAGCGCTGCCCGTCTCCTGACATCATTGGTTGGCTGGCTGTGCCTGTGCGTCCCCCCTGCCCGACACAACGCCCCCCGTTGTCTCATATATTTTGACTGCGAGGGTGTGATTGATGGGCACGAGCAGTGCATATGTTCCCCTGTTTTCACTCCCCTCCTTCCGCCTTCTTCTGACTGTGCGGCCTCATGGCCGCGGCATGCGATAAGGGATCAGCTGAGGCCGCCCAGTCTGAAGCAGGTGTAAGGACATGTGTGAGCGGCGAACATATTTACTGCACAAGGCCACGAATCCCAGCACCGCAGTGTGACTTTAGGAAAAGCCACTGTGGGTCTGGGATTTATGGCCATCGTTAACCGCACCGGCCAACATGAAATGAGGTCATGAGACGGCCTGCACTAACAGGGTATTGCCAAGGGATAACACAAGAGCGCAGTTTCCTGTACTGCAAATAACAACGGTAAGGAATCTGCGCACAGCACCTAGGTGTAAATTTGTACACCTGTGCTGCGTCTCCTTAAAAAGACTAGTAGTCACGCCTCCACTACTGTTTGACAGTATAATGGGCTAAATAGTGTACGTGTTTAATTCAGCGTGTGCAAGGAGCAAAATTAAATAGAGCAACCTTTGACTTGTGCATCATTAATGCTGTTCAAGGTGTGGCTCTTGTACCTTGCAACACCTGAGGGGGGGGTTAAAGGTAACCTTTGAAATTGGTTCAACTAGGCTTCGGCCTACACTCTGCTCCTCTACTCCTCCTGCTGACCCTGGGCTCAAACACCGCTAGTTTTTGCCCGGAAATGCTAGCTGCACAGAGAAAAACACCAGCCAATGTGTTAGTGGGGTTCAGCACCGCCAGCTGTTCCCCTGCTGTGTAGTCGGCAACGTGTCCAGCACAAGCCACGCTGGCACAACAGAACAAAAGCTGCCACCAGTGCAGGCTTCGGCCTACACTTTGCTCCTCTCCTCCTCCTGCTGACCCTGGGCTCAAACAACGCCAGTTTCTGCCCGGACATGCTAGCTGCACAGAGAAAAACACCAGCCAATGTGTTAGTGGGGTTCAGCACCGCCTGCTGTTCCCCTGCTGTGCAGCTTGCAACGTGACCTGCAAACGCCACGCAGGCACATGAACTGAAATTGAAGGGAGCCTGGCCCCCACCCCCAGGTGTTTCTATGTATAACAGCCACCTTGTACAGCAGTACTGCTGCATTTGTACAAGGTGGCTGATGTTTTCTCCTTGCCCACGTGGAACTCAACACGTACAAAATGTGTCTCTTTGAGACCATTCCACTGTCCCTGAGGTGTGACTTTCCTTTCTAATGATACGCAGCACCCCCCTTGGTAGCGCTTCCCGTCTTCTGACATCATTGGTTGGCTACTTGCGCCTGTTCGTCCGCCCTGCCTGAATAAAATGCTCCTCGTTGTCTTAATTATTTTGACTGCGAGGGTGTGATTGATGGGCACGAGCAGTGCATATCTTCGCCTGTCTTAACTCATCTCCTTCCGCCTTCTTCAGACTGTGCAGCCTCATGGCCGCGGCATGCGAGAAGGGATCAGCAGAGGCCGCCCAGTCTGAAGCAGGTGTAAGGACGTGTGTGAGCGGCCAAAATATTTACTGCTCAAGGCCACGAATCCCAGCACCGCAGTGTGGCTTTATGAAAAGACACTGTGGGTCTGGGATTTATGGCCATCGTTAACCGCACCGGCCAACATGAAATGAGGTCATAAGATGGGCAGCGCTAACAGGGCATTGCCAAGGGATAACACAAGAGCGCAGACTCCTGTACAGCAAATAACAACGCTCAGGAAGCTGCGCCAAGCACCAAGGCGTTATTTTGGACACCTGTGCTGCGTCTCATCAAAAAACCAAGTCACGCATCCACTACAGTTTGACTGTAGAATGGGGTAAATTGTGTATGTCTTTCATTCAGCGTGTGCAAGTAGACAAATTAATAGAGCAACCTTTCACTTGTGCAGCATTAATACTGCACAAGGTGTGTCTCTTGTACTTTGTAACACCTGAGGGGGGGGTTAAAGGTTTCCTTTGAAATTGGTTCAACTAGGCTTCGGCCTACACTCTGCTCCTCTCCTCCTCCTCCTGCTTCAACACGGGCTCTAACATCGCTAGTTTTTGCCCGCAAGTGCTAGCTGCACAGATAAAAACACACGCCATTGTGTTAGTGGGGTTCAGCAACGCCAGCTGTTCCCCCAGTGTGTAGCCGGCAAAGTGTCCTGCAAACGCAACGCAGACACAAAGCTGCCTCCAGTGCAGGCTTCGGCCTACACTCATCTCCCCCTGCTTACCCTTTGCTCCAACACCGCTAGTTGGGGCTCTAGGAAGACAATCTTTAATAGGCAAGGCAACGCATCCGGGTTCCAGCACCGCCAGCTGGTTCTCGGCAGTGTTCTTGTCACAGGTACTCCCTCGTGCCAAGCCTGGTTTCAGCACCGTCAGCTGTTTCCGGGTTGTGTCAACTTCACTGAGACGCCTATGCTTGCCCCGTCGTGGGGCGGTCGAGTTAGCCAACTCCAGGGTGCCTCCAGTTTAGGAGCTTCCTATGTGGGCTGCGTGAACTGGTAGTCAAGGCTGGTTCTGTAGTGCCAGTAGGCCCAGCTCCCCCTGTAGGACTGTTGGGGTTCGGTAACTGCGGCTGCCTCGCGGCCTAGCTGTTCTCTCCTCTCCTGTGGGCCTTGGGGTCCACCACCTGGTTCCAGCACCGTCAGCTGGTTCCGGGCCGAGCCTTTGGCTTAGGTGCCTCCTCCTGGGTATCCGAGTTCCGCCAACGCCAGGCGGTCCTTGGTAGTGCTTTTAAGCGCGGGCACCTACAGCTTAGTAACCGGGTTCCAGCACCGTCAGCTGGTCCTCGGTCGTGCCATTGGCTCTTGCACACTGGGGCAACGCATCCGGGTTCCAGCACCGCCAGCTGGTTCTCGGCAGTGTTCTTGTCACAGGTACTCCCTCGTGCCAAGCCTGGTTTCAGCACCGTCAGCTGTTTCCGGGTTGTGTCAACTTCACTGAGACGCCTATGCTTGCCCCGTCGTGGGGCGGTCGAGTTAGCCAACTCCAGGGTGCCTCCAGTTTAGGAGCTTCCTATGTGGGCTGCGTGAACTGGTAGTCAAGGCTGGTTCTGTAGTGCCAGTAGGCCCAGCTCCCCCTGTAGGACTGTTGGGGTTCGGTAACTGCGGCTGCCTCGCGGCCTAGCTGTTCTCTCCTCTCCTGTGGGCCTTGGGGTCCACCACCTGGTTCCAGCACCGTCAGCTGGTTCCGGGCCGAGCCTTTGGCTTAGGTGCCTCCTCCTGGGTATCCGTGTTCCGCCAACGCCAGGCGGTCCTTGGTAGTGCTTTTAAGCGCGGGCACCTACAGCTTAGCAACCGGGTTCCAGCACCGTCAGCTGGTCCTCGGTCGTGCCATTGGCTCTTGCACACTGGGGCAACGCATCCGGGTTCCAGCACCGCCAGCTGGTTCTCGGCAGTGTTCTTGTCACAGGTACTCCCTCGTGCCAAGCCTGGTTTCAGCACCGTCAGCTGTTTCCGGGTTGTGTCAACTTCACTGAGACGCCTATGCTTGCCCCGTCGTGGGGCGGTCGAGTTAGCCAACTCCAGGGTGCCTCCAGTTTAGGAGCTTCCTATGTGGGCTGCGTGAACTGGTAGTCAAGGCTGGTTCTGTAGTGCCAGTAGGCCCAGCTCCCCCTGTAGGACTGTTGGGGTTCGGTAACTGCGGCTGCCTCGCGGCCTAGCTGTTCTCTCCTCTCCTGTGGGCCTTGGGGTCCACCACCTGGTTCCAGCACCGTCAGCTGGTTCCGGGCCGAGCCTTTGGCTTAGGTGCCTCCTCCTGGGTATCCGAGTTCCGCCAACGCCAGGCGGTCCTTGGTAGTGCTTTTAAGCGCGGGCACCTACAGCTTAGTAACCGGGTTCCAGCACCGTCAGCTGGTCCTCGGTCGTGCCATTGGCTCTTGCACACTGGGGCAACGCATCCGGGTTCCAGCACCGCCAGCTGGTTCTCGGCAGTGTTCTTGTCACAGGTACTCCCTCGTGCCAAGCCTGGTTTCAGCACCGTCAGCTGTTTCCGGGTTGTGTCAACTTCACTGAGACGCCTATGCTTGCCCCGTCGTGGGGCGGTCGAGTTAGCCAACTCCAGGGTGCCTCCAGTTTAGGAGCTTCCTATGTGGGCTGCGTGAACTGGTAGTCAAGGCTGGTTCTGTAGTGCCAGTAGGCCCAGCTCCCCCTGTAGGACTGTTGGGGTTCGGTAACTGCGGCTGCCTCGCGGCCTAGCTGTTCTCTCCTCTCCTGTGGGCCTTGGGGTCCACCACCTGGTTCCAGCACCGTCAGCTGGTTCTCGGCAGTGTCTTTTGCTCTTGTACCTTCTGCTCCCCATCCTGGTTCCAGTACCGTCAGCTGGTTCCGGGCAGAGCCTTTGGCTTAGGTGCCTCCTTCTGGGTATCCAAGTTCCACCAATGTCAGGTGGTCCTTGGTAGTGCTTTCAGGCACGGGTACCTCCTGCTTAGTAACCGGGTTCCAGTAACGTCAGCTGGTCCTTGGTAGTTCCATTGGCTCTTGGACATTCGGCTACCCATCCGGGTTCCAGTACCGTCAGCTGGTTCTCGGCAGTGTCTTTTGCTCTTGTACCTTCTGCTCCCCATCCTGGTTCCAGTAACGTCATCTGGTTCCGGGCAGAGCCTTTGGCTTAGGTGCCTCCTTCTGGGTATCCGAGTTCCGCCAACGTCAGGCGGTCCTTGGTAGTGCTTTTTAGCACGGGTACCTCCTGCTTAGTAACCGGGTTCCAGTAACGTCAGCTGGTCCTCGGTAGTTCCATAGGCTCTTGAACCTTCGGGTAGCCATCCGAGTTCCAGTTCCATCAGCTGGTTCTTGGCATTTTCTCAGCCTTCTTGTACCTTCTGCTACATTTCCAAGTTGAAGACCCTAACGTCGACAACCCGGAAGACCACCCCGATGACGACGACCCGGAAGACCACCCCGATGACGACGACGACGACGACGGCGGAGACGACGACGGCTGAGACGACGACGGCGGAGATGACGACACTGGAGACGAAGACCCTGGAGACGACAACATGGAAGACCGAGAAGCAGAAGAACAAGAGGCTGCAGAACAAAGAGCAGAAGAACATTAAGCATAAGACTTAATATCAGAGCAAAAGATATTATCTAAATTATATGCAGAAGAAGACTAAGCAGTGTATGGGGGTGAGTCCGTTCCTCCTCGTGGTGCCCCTGGATAAAGCCTGATGCTGCAGGCCAAACTGAACGCGGACAAATGTAACTTTTGTGACTGGCAGAACGGAAGGTGTAATCTTCCAACTTTTATAGATAACAACTACGGGAATGCCTGTCACAAATGAGAATATGATGAAGAAGTAGAATAGGAAGAATAATAACAGTGGAATAAAAAGAATATGTAGAATAGGAAGAATAATAATAGTTGAAGAAAATGAATATGAAGAATGTAATAAAAAAAAAAAATAGGTAGAAGATGAAGAAGAAGATGAATAAGGTGAAGAAGTTGATGTCAAGGATGCTGATGATGATGAAGATGAAAGTGTGGGAAAAGAAAAAAAAAAAGAAAAAAAAGAAGGGGAAGGGCGTGGAATAGTGAAACATCAATATCTGACAAAATAAAAAAAATTTACATACTCAATATCTTTTTCAATCCGAACGTCTTTAAAAAAAAAAAAAAAACATGCTATTCTATTTGATTGGACTAATCCTCATTGCCTTTAATGTCTCCGCCACCTCCCCCATACATCCTACATTATTCTTAGTTGTTTTCCTTCAGGTAGAATGAACCTACAAGGAAAGAAAGGGTTTATTTTAATTCCGATATTTTGGTCCCATTGACTTGCATTGGGATCGGGTATCGGTATCGGCGATATCCGATATTTTTTGAATATCGGCCGATCCAAACCGATACCGATACTTTCCGATATCGGAAGGTATCGCTCAACACTAATCATGTATCATCAGGTTTTAGTTAGGTCCCATGCACATGGCTGAATTTAGACTTGTATATGTATCACGTGGTTCAGTTAGTTTCTTGTATACCTTTTCTATACTTTCATGCCATAGGTTGGAAGAATTCTTCATTAGAAAAACAATAAAAACATTCAGCAGTAATTCGTCGCTCACCAGTCTCCAGACTTTCTACTTGCTGGAGGAGCAGTCTGCTTGAATGGACCAGTGGCAGAGTTTGCTGCTAGCTTAAACTGTGCATTGTCTCTCATGCTGTTTATATGAGGCAGCTTTGATACTGCAGCATCAAATGAAAACAGTGGCACTGAAGTTGGCTGGATCAGGAGCAGAGCAAGTGCCGGGGCCCTGAACAAACAGGGGGCCAACTCGTCATCGGGGACAGCAGCAGCACTGGCACCAGGCCCTCCCCTCCTATACTCACCTTTCCCCATTCCATGCTGCTTCGGTCTCTTCAGTTTCATCTGACTCTTTTTAACGTCTCAGGACAGAGGGCGTGATGACATCACTACAGCGCTCCCTCTGCCAAGCAATGTATAGAGTCAGAAGATGCTGAGGTGACTGCAGGAGCGGGGAACAAGTATAGGTGAGTATTTGATTTTTTTATTATTTTTTTATATATGTAGTATTATATTGGGCCATTATACTGTATGGAGCAATATAAGGGACAATCTATATATATAATTGTCTAAGGGTTTTTCCGTCTGTCTGTCTTTCTGTCTGTCTGTCTGTCCTGGAAATCCCGGCCCTCTGATTGGTCGAGGCCGCTAGGCCTCGACCAATCAGCGACGGGCATAGCGACGATGATGTCATAATGGTTGCCATGGTGACAATGATGTCATAAAGGTTGCCTCGACCAATCAGCGACGGGCACAGCGACGATGATGTCATAATGGTTGCCATGGTGACGATGATGTCATAAAGGTTGCCTCGACCAATCAGCAACGGGCACAGCGACGATTATGTCATAATGGTTGCCATGGCAACGATGATGTCATAAAGGTTGCCTCGACCAATCAGCGACGGGCACAGTCTGCCGTGAATTCTGGAATCATCATTGTCCATATACTACGGGGACATGCATATTCTAGAATACCCGATGCATTAGAATCGGGCCACAATCTAGTCTATATATATAATTGTCTAAGGGTTTTTCCGTCTGTCTGTCTTTCTGTCTGTCTGTCTGTCTTTCTGTCTGTCTGTCTGTCCTGGAAATCCCGCGTCTCTGATTGGTCGAGGCCGCCAGGCCTCGACCAATCAGAGACTGGCACAACATCGACGTAGAAATCCCGAGTCTCTGATTGGTCGAGGCCGCCAGGCCTCGACCAATCAGCAACGGGCACAGCGACGATGATGTCATAAAGGACGTAGACATCCCGCGTCTCTGATTGGTCGAGGCCGCCAGGCCTCGACCAATCAGCAACGGGCACAGCCTGGCGGCCTCGACCAATCAGCAACGGGCACAGCCTGGCGGCCTCGACCAATCAGCAACGGGCACAGCGACGATGATGTCATAAAGGACGTAGACATCTCACGTTTCTGATTCAGCGACGGGCACAGTATCGACGTAGATGTCATAATGGTTGCCATGGCGACGATGATGTCATAAAGGTTGCCTCGACCAATCAGCGACGGGCACAGTGTGCCGCGAATTCTGGAATCATCATTGTCCATATACTACGGGGACATGCATATTCTAGAATACCCGATGCGTTAGAATCGGGCCACAATCTAGTTATACTATATGGAGCATTATGTGGGACCATTACATACTGTAGGGAGCAATAAATGGGGCCCATTCTACATTGAGCCCATGATACTGTATTGAGCTATATATATGGGGCCCATTATATATAATATGAAGCAAAATATGGGGCCTATTATACTGCATGGGGCAGTATATGGGGCCCATTATTCTGCATGGGTCACTATATAGGGTTCATTACTCTGCATGGAGCACTATATGGGGCCAGTTATACTGTATGGAACATTATATGGGGCCCATTATACTGTATAGAACATTATATGGGGCTCATTATACTGTATGGAGAATTATATAGGGCCCATTATACTGTCTGGAGCACTATATGTGAAGGCCAATTATACTGTATGGAACGCTATGTGGGGTACATGATAATGTATGGAGCACTATGTGGGGCCCATTATCTATATATATAATTGTCTAAGGGTTTTTCCGTCTGTCTGTCTGTCTTTCTGTCTGTCTGTCCTGGAAATCCCGCGTCTCTGATTGGTCGAAGCCGCCAGGCCTCGACCAATCAGCGACGGGCACAGCGACGATGATGTCATAAAGGACGTAGACATCCTGAGTCTGATTGGTCGAGGCCGCCGACCAATCAGCACTGGGCACAGTATCGACGTAGATGTCATAATGGTTGCCATGGCGACGATGATGTCATAAAGGTTGCCTCAACCAATCAGCGACGGGCACAGTTTTCCGCGCATTCTGGAATCATCATTGTCCATATACTACGGGGACATGCATATTCTAGAATACCCGATGCGTTAGAATCGGGCCACAATCTAGTATATTATATGGGGCATTATATGGGGTCCATTATGTTCTATCAAGCATTATATGGGGTCTATTGTACTGTATGGAGCATTATATGGGGTCCATTGTACTGTATGGAGCACAATATATCGGGCCCGTTTTACTGTATGGATCACTATGGGGGTGTGAGATTTTGTCGGCTCACCAGAGTGGTATAATTGTGTATGCCTGTATCCACCCTAGTAAAACACTGTACCTGTTGTAAATAGATAAAGCTTCTCTGCAGTAAATGTTGTTATTCAGTCACAAGATGTCACTGTCACCTAAGCATTGCTGTGAGATGCTTGTAAAATGTCAGAGGTGGAACTACTGATGTGAAACAAAGGAAGAAGAAATGCAAACATCTTAAGGGCAGTCTGCAGCTAATGAGAACAAGGAAAGGATGTTGTCATGCCGTAAGCGGCAATAAAGGGGCAGGACGGCGTACTGTGACCCGCACCTGTCCCTACCACTATAATGGGGCCCTGGCTTTCCCTTATCTCGGGGGTACCTATGATGGTTAGGAGACCTGAGCCGCCAGCGTATCTCTGTCTCCTGTGCAGGCCCTATCAGTGGCCCCTGTTGTGAATTCAGCTTTTGGGCTCCCTCAGGTGGTTGTAGAGGGTAATGCAGTTGTGCCTGGACTGCAGGAGTGGACAGGTGTATCTACTAATTGCAAAACTGACTGGGGTATATAGCTTTGCAGGATCCTTTAGTCAGTGCCAGTTGTCCATTGTTCTGGAAGGATTCACTTCCCTGCTGGTCTCTCCAGTTTGCTGTGCTTTTCTACAAAGATAAGTCCTGGCTTTGTTTTTGCTGTCCACCTGCAGTGGACCTTATAGTTCTGTGCTTTTTCATGTTTTTGTCTTGTCCAGCTTAGTCTGTGAAGAATTTTTTACAGCCTAGCTATTTCTCTGGAGATGCAGATATACCCCCCATGTCTTTAGTCAGATGTGGTGATCCGTATTTTCTGCGGTGGATATTTTCTAGTGTTTTTATACTGACCGCATAGTACTCTGTTCTATTCTTTCTTTTTAGCTAGTATGGCCTCCTATGCTAAAATCTGATTTCATATCTGCGTATGTTATTTCCCTCTCCTCTCACAGTCAATATTTGTGGGGGGCTATCTATCCTTTGGGGATTTTCTCTGAGGCAAGATAGGTTTCCTGTATCTGTCTTTAGGGGTAGTTAGATCTTAGGCTGTGCCGAGGGGTCTAGGGAGTGTTAGGTACCCCCCACGGCTACTTCTAGTTGCGCTGATAGGTTCAGGGTTTGCGGTCAGTACAGGGACCACCTTCTCCAGAGTCCGTCTCATGCTGCTCCTAGGCTACCAGATCATAACAGGCCCCCTCTCCCCCCAAAGGAGGTGGACTGCACCAGTGTAATAATACAACAAATAACAGGGTATACAGACAAGGTAACTAGAAGTCTCAAACTCACCAAATGCTCACACAACCACAGAGGGTACACATAGAAGGGAAGAGAAGGAGAAAACTAGGAAGGAAAACAGGTTTAACATGCAACCAAAACAGCAGACACCAATCTCTTATAAATAAACCTCCAACACCAACACTACGCTCCTTCAACCTCCAAGCCAGGCAGTAGAACTGATCACTGACAATAGCTGAAGTCAGGACTGGGTCTATATAGAGGATCAGATTACAAAATCCACTTCAGCTGAGAGAGACCCAGCTCTCAGCAACTCAGCAATAAGGTTAACTCCTGCACTGCTGGCACAAAGCAGCCAGGTCAGAATACAGGTGAAGAGCTTCTGTTCACTGTGTGTGAACGAGGCCCAGAGTGCTGCGGTTCTCTGGAACCTCTCTGTCGTGGTAGCCCCGTGACAGTACCCCCCTTCCTTCTACGAGGGACCTCCGGAACCTCAGGACCAGGTTTCTCAGGATGAGCTGTATGAAATTCCCGAACCAACCTAAACCGCATGAACATCGGCAGCAGGTACCCACATCCTTTCCTCAGGACCGTACCCTCTCCAGTGTACCAGATATTGTAGAGACCGACGAACTAAATGAGAATCCATAACCCTGTAAATCTGGAACTCGAGATTTCCATCAACAAGGACTGGAGATGGAGGTGAAGGGGACTGATTGGATGACGCCACAACCTTCTTGAGTAAGGAGCGATGAAAAACATTATGGATCTTAAATGACTGAGGCAAAGCCAGCCGAAAAGCAACGGAATTCATGACGGCCACAATCCTATAAGGGCCAATGAACCTAGGGCCCAATTTCCACGAGGGAACACTCAGCTTAATATTTTTCGAGGACAACCAAACCCAATCACCCACACACAGGTCCGGACCTTCCACACGTCTCAGATCAGCCACATTCTTATACCTGGCACCCATCCTCTTTAATTTTTCAAGAACCCCTTGCCATACGGACGTGATGGATGAAGAAAACCTCTCCTCTTCAGGAACACCTGAGGAATCCCTCCTATTAAATGAACTAGATTGAGGATGAAAACCATATGCCCCGAAAAACGGGAACTTACCAGTAAACTCATGAGTACGATTGTTTATAGCAAATTCTGCTAACGGTAAGTATTTAACCCAGTCCTCCTGATTCTCTGAGATGAAACACCTGAGATAAGTCTCAAGATTTTGATTTACATGTTCAGTCTGACCATTGGATTGAGGGTGAAAAGCTGAAGAAAACGACAAGTGAGTCCCCAGCCGGCTGCAGAAAGCCCTCCAAAACTTAGAAATAAACTGCACCCCACGGTCTGAGACAATATCTGAAGGAATACCATGCAGTCTCACAACCTCCTTAATAAAGACCTGTGTCAGAGTCTTAGCATTTGGTAATGCGGGGAGCGCAATGAAATGAGATATCTTGCTAAATCTATCAACTACGACTAAAATAACTGTATTACCCTCCGAAACCGGTAAGTTAGTGATGAAATCTATTGACAAATGAGTCCAAAGTCTATTGGGAATCTCCAAAGGTTGGAGAGACCCAGACGGGCGAGACTGAGAGGACTTGGAACGCGCACACACAATGCAGGCAGCGACATATTCCTGTACATCATGTCTTACCCCAGACCACCAAAAACGCCGAGTGAGTAGGTCCACGGTAACCTTACTTCCAGGGTGTCCGGCCAAAACCGAGTCCTGATGCTCATTTATGACCCTGAGACAGAGATTAGGTGGCACAAAAAGTTTACCTAAAGAACAGGCCACTGGGGCGTCCCCCTGTGCCTCTACCACCTCTTTCTCAAGATCAGAATTACCGTATATACTCGAGTATAAGCCGACCCGAGTATAAGCCGACCCCCCTAATTTTGCCACAAAAAACTGGGAAAACTTATTGACTCCAGTATAAGCCTAGGGTGGAAAATGCAGCAGCTACTCGTAAATTTCAAAAATAAAAATAGATGCTCCATACTGTTCATTATTGCCCCATAGATGCTCCATATACAACTGTGCTATATAGAATGCTCTATACCGTTCATTATGGCCCCATAGATGCTCCATATAAAGCTGTGCCACATATAATGCTCTGCACCGTTCATTATGGCCTCATAGATGCTCCTTATAAAGCTGTGCCATATATATATTGCTCTGCACCGTTGATTATGGCCCCATAGATGCTGCTTATAAAGCTGTGCCCCATATACGGTATATTGCTCTGCACCATTGATTATGGCCCCATAGATGCTCCTTATAAAGCTGTGCCCCATATACGGTATATTGCTCTGCACCGTTCATTATTTCCCCATAGATGCTCCTTATAAAGCTGTGCCATATATAATGCTTTGCACCGTTCTTTATGGCCCCATAGATGTGCCATATAAAGCTGTGCCATATATAATGCTCTGCACCGTACTTTTTGGCCCCATAGATGCTCCTTATATAATGCTGTGCCATATATAATGCTCTGCACCGTTCTTTATGGCCCCATAGATGTGCCATATAAAACTGTGCCATATATAATGCTCTGCACCGTACTTTTTGGCCCCATAGATGCTCCTTATATAATGCTCTGCACCGTTCTTTATGGCCCCATAGATGCTCCTTATATAATGCTGTGCCATATATATATGCTCTGCACCGTACTTTTTGGCCCCATAGATGCTCCTTATATAATGCTGTGCCATATTTAATGCTCTGCACCGTTCTTTATGGCCCCATAGATGCTCCTTATATAATGCTGTGCCATATAGAATGCTGCTGGTGCTGCCATAAAAAAAAAAATCACATACTCACCTCTCTTGCTCAGGACGCCGGCGCTTTCAATATTTACCTGCTCCTCGTGCGGCTCCGTCTCCAGCACTGACGCTCAGCAGAGGGCGCGCACTGACTACGTCACCGCGCCCTCTAACCTGAGCGTCACAGCCAGAGGACGCTAGAGACGGAGCCGTACCGGAACGAGGAGCAGGTAAATATAGCGCAGCGTTGCGCTCCCCTTACCTGCTCCGGCGCGGTCCCTGCAGTCCCTGGCTTTCCCGGCGCTGCAGCTTCTTCCTGTAATTGAGCTGTCACAGTTACCGATCATTTACAGCAATGAATATGCGGCTCCTCCCCTATGGGAGGTGGAGCCGCCTATTCATTTCTGTAATGAGCGGTGCCATGTGACCGCTCAGTACAGGAAGAATTTGCAGCGCCGGGGAAGCCAGGGACTGCAGGGACCGCGCCGCAGCAGGTAAGTATAATTACACAGCCCCCACTCCCCCTCCCCTGCCGACCCCCGGGTATATGACTCGAGTATAAGCCGAGAGGGGGACTTTCAGCCCAAAAAAGTGGGCTGAAAATCTCGGCTTATACTCGAGTATATACGGTAATTGCGGCGACTACTACACCCTTCTGCAGTATAGGACCTGGTTCACAATTATCCCCACCCCCCGGGAAACAACGGGATAACGCATCAGCCTTGACATTCTTATTTCCTGGCCGGTACGTAATGTAGAAATTGAACCTAGCGAAGAACAGAGACCACCTTGCTTGCCTAGGTGTAAGACACTTTGCAGATTCTAAATATAACAGATTTTTGTGATCTGTGATCACCATGACAGGGTGAAGTGCTCCCTCCAAAAAATGACGCCATTCCTCAAATGCCCATTTAATTGCCAACAGCTCCCTGTTGCCAATGTCATAATTCTTCTCCATAGGAGATAATTTTCTTGAGAAAAATGCACACGGACACCACTTACTCAGAGAAATCCCCTGAGACAATACAGCTCCCACCCCTACCTCAGAGGCATCCACCTCTACCACAAATGGCTGAGTGATGTCAGGCTGTATTAATATGGGTGCAGTGGAAAAACACTTTTTCAAAGTTTCAAAAGCTTTACTGGCCGCACTGGACCATGACATAGGGTGTACGTGAGTTCCGTGACCTGGAAAAATTACCCCAACCCCCTTAAACAGGCCTCTTAACAATCTAAAGAATAAACTTCTAACGTACTCAAAACAGCATACGGAGACATATGTTGGATTTAATTGGCCACAGCAGCCATTTTATTAAATAAAAGATAACAGAACTTTTATAACAACCCAGAATAGGAGGGGCGGTCCTCGAAGCCCCAAAGTTATAAAACTAAGTATACCAAAAACTCCACAATGTTCAGCCCAGGACGAGTCTTACCCCCAGCCGTAAAGCACCAGCTCAGGGATAGATAACAACCAATCCTGGTCCACCGAACCCACCCCCATGCCAGGGGCCCATAAATCCACCTCACGCGGGATACCCGTACCGCGCCTTGTTAAATTCTCTCATGGGGTGTCCAGGACCTCTCAAGATCCCCACCCCATTGAACCACGATTTACCATTTCCACCGACTTCGAGGACCTCCACCCCCGCCAACTGCCGTGACAATACCCTGACAGCATTCATATAACAAAATAAATACATTTAGGCGCCTCTTAAAACAATACTCCAAAAGCCCACATGTGCCGACTTCACCCCCCTATTACCCTAACCAAAAAAGGGAGGGTGGGCGGGAGATTCCTCACTTGTCACGCAGGCACCTAAAATGGATGCCTGCGTGAGGAGCGTGCCCCTTTTTATGTGCCCCCTCCCCGCAGTCCCCTAGTTCCACCCCTTACTTTCAAAAAATGCCCCTTAAGCCACCCCTCGAGTTCCCAGTTAACCCTTACAACTGTATCCCTTCTAACTGCTCCAGCTCCCCAGGTCCCACGTAACACCGTCATGGCGGCCTCCCCTTACGTGCCGTGGGCCCCCAGTACAGCCTTTCTTGACATAGGGTATACGTGAGTTCCGTGACCTGGAAAAATTACCCCAACCCCCTTAAACAGGCCTCTTAACAATCTAAAGAATAAGCTTCTAACGTACTCAAAACAGCAGACGGAGACATATGTTGGATTTAATTGGCCACAGCAGCCATTTTATTAAATAAAAGATAACAGAACTTTTATACCAACCCAGAATAGGAGGGGCGGTCCTCGAAGCCCCAAAGTTATAAAACTTAGTATCCCAAAAACTCCACAATGTTCAGCCCAGGATGAGTCTTACCCCCAGCCGTAAAGCACCAGCTCAGGGATAGATAACAACCAATCCTGGTCCACCGAACCCACCCCCATGCCAGGGGCCCATAAATCCACCTCACGCGGGATAACCGTACCGCGCCTTGTTAAATTCTCTCATGAAGTGTCCAGGACCTCTCAAGATCCCCACCCCATTGAACCACGATTTACCATTTCCACCGACTTCGAGGACCTCCACCCCCGCCACGAACACGAATGGCCTGACACCTTAGCCATTCATGTCCCTCCACACCTTCAAGCTTAATTCGATGCCACTACGGATAGCCAAACACCACATATCATTTCCCACCACGTTCAGGTGCACGCCATCAGCTCTCCAGTAAGCTCCTTGACCCGATTCCAAGTCCACATGTCTCACGGCCAACGCGCCATTCCTCACCATAAACCGAGATATGGCCCTGTTTATTTTGATCCGGGCCCTGTTCACCCCCTCGTGTGATCTAGCCCCTCTCCATCTTTTACGCGGAATGATGTCGGACCACACCAACAACACTTTTGGAAACATGACCCAGAACCTCAGGAAATCGAATTTAATATCCTTAATCAGCTCCCTACAAGACCGTTTAGCGAAATCATTCCCCCCTAAATGTATCACCACGATCTCCGGCACTCTATCCAGTCTAACAAAACGATGAAATTCAGGTAACCATTCCTTCCACACCATCCCCCTTTTACCGATCCATCGTAAAGTCACTGTCTCTCGAGAAAGACCCAATTGACGACCGTCCGGACGAACCGCAGCACACAACGCAGCCCATACAACAAACGAATGCCCCATGATCCAGACAAGCATCGGATCAGGCCCTGCAACACAGAAAGAAAGGCAACAAACCATTAACTTAACATAGCTTCTAACTCACAATAGGTTTGGGCGAACATACGACCGGAATCTTGAAGATTCCCACCTCCCAATTCTCCGAACCACATCCTCACCAAGGCCCCTCCTAGCGGCCTCAGTCGCTGCCCCGATCCTGAAGGAGTGACCACTATATTGTAGGCAATCTAGAGCAAAAGTCGCCGCACAGCCCTTCCTTAACCGACAGCGATATACACAGTGTGCGTGTCACTTCTCATGGGTCCGACTCTCCGGTCGAGGTGCATGCTGGAAACAAGTCACGCCACTGGTACTATGTAAGAGAGAGCGGCAACACTCACCGGTCCTGTGTGGTCCAAGTTTTATTGATAAAACACAAACATGATATCTTCACGGCATCGGGAAACAGACGAACAAGGAGGTGAGCAGGATGTGACTGTCACATCCTGCTCACCTCCTTGTTCGTCTGTTTCCCGATGCCGTGAAGATATCATGGTTGTGTTTTATCAATAAAACTTGGACCACACAGGACCGGTGAGTGTTGCCGCTTTCTCTTACATAGTACCAGTGACCACTATATTGAGTTGCAGGTAAGCCCGCTGCCGCCAAACATTTCCTAAAAACAGAAATAAACTGAAAATGGGACAAGAAAGACCCATTTTCGTGCACCAAGAATGGCTCGTCTAACACTCCGCCCTTTGCCATGTACTTCTTCACGGATGCCACCGGGCACACCGGGGATCCTTCAACATTGAACAACACCACTTTGCACCCTTTCCCATACACGTCCGTTTTTGAAGCCTTAATAAACACCACCACCTTATTCCCTTCGACATCCACGTTTTCTCTTAACAAAATACCTTTTTTACTAACGGACGGGCTAACCAACTCACCTAACCGAAATGCCCCAAAGAAGGCCAAAGAAAAGGCTGCACGGAACAGAACCACTTCCCATTCGGAAAAACACACCTCCTGCAACTTCCGCTCGATGGCTGAGAGCACCTCATAAGATACGGGTCGCCGACCGTCCGAAGCCTTCCAGCCTTTCTTCCAACCCCGAACAACTTGCCGAACCAAGAAGGATTTCGTTATATCCTTACCCCCCCTCCATTTAAGGTTGAAGGCTAGCCCCGCCAAAAACTTATACAAACGTGTCACAGACCAACCTGCCTCCCAATGATGACCTAAGAACAACAACAAACCATACTCCTCCTCCATATCCTGATCCATACTTGACATCCAGGATTCCCACAAGCTCCAAGCCTGATTATAATGAGACCAAGATGAATCCGCGAGCAACTTGGTAAATAACTCTGTTACGGCCCTCGCGGCAGGTTCCACAATTCCACTGGACAATCCCGGTCCGCGCTCTCCGCCTGTGGTGCCAAATCCCGGAAAAGCTGCCACTGAAATTGAGAAAGAGCAACAACTATTGGATCAGGCGCTGACAAGCTAACTTCAGATACAATCCATAAGTTAAACTTAAGACCCAGGAAAACCAAGTGCTGCAAGACCTTCACTACTGCAGGCGTAGCCGCTGACAACGAGTTTACCGCCGTCACCGTTCCAACATGCTCACAATGAAAATAAATCTTCAAATTCCTCAATTTGTCACCCCACAGGGCCAACGCAACTACCCTGGGGAACAAATGCAACAGTAGCCGGTTGTTTGTTAACCCCTCCTCCTTCCATTCTTCTGGCCAAGCCGCTGCTGACCAGCTACCATGAAAGAAAAGACCAAAGCCACTCATTTCAACGACATGCACCAAAATGCCCAAGGAAGTAGCATCTGCCACAGGCTGAATCCACAGAGATCTGCCATTGTACTCGTCAAGAAAATCCGCCCACATCTTCAAATCGTCCCGAAACTCTTTCTTTATCCTGATGAAATGCAAAGGGGACTTTACCCCTACTGTTGCCAAGGATAGGCGGCGGCAGAACGCTCGACCCATCGGCATGATCCTACATGCAAAGTTCAATTTCCCTAACAACGATTGCAAACTGCGCAAATTTATCTTCTTCAAACCGATCGTATTAACCACATCTTGGCGCAACGCGGTAAGCTTGTCTGCAGGTAGCCTACATTCCATTGCTACCGTGTCAATTTCAATGCCTAGGAAGCTCAACACTGTCACCGGACCAACTGTTTTATCCTCCGCTAAAGGCACCCCGAAGTTTTTTGCCACACTCTCCATTGTATGCAACAAAATCGAACAATCCGCTGACTCCGCTGGCCCTATAAACAAAAAGTCATCCAGATAGTGCGAACATGAGCGTATCCCAGACACATCTTTCACCACCCATTCCAGGAACGTGCTGAAGGCCTCAAAGTAAGCACATGAAATCGAGCAACCCATGGGAAGACAACGATCAACAAAAAAGCCGCCATCCCAAAAACAACCCAATAAATGCAAACTGTCGGGATGAACTGGCAACAAGCGAAAGGCCGCTTCGATGTCGGTTTTCGCCAACTTAGCCCCCTTTCCACAAGCTCGAACCCACTCCATCGCTGAATCGAATGATAAGTACGACACTGAACTCAACTTGGGATCAATACCATCATTAACCGAAGATCCCTTCGGGAACGACAGGTGATGGATTAACCTAAATTTATTAGGTTCTTTCTTAGGGACCACGCCAAGAGGTGACACCCTCAGATTAGCAATCGGGGGGGCGACAAACGGGCCTGCCATTCTTCCCAGAGCAACTTCCTTATGCAACTTCTCCGACACGACCTCCGGGAATTGTAACGCCGATTTCAAATTTTTTCTTTTTAAACTAACATCCTGCTCAACATAAGGAATTTTGAAACCCTCCTTAAAACCGTCGCACAATAAAACTGCAGCTGACCTATCGGGGTATCTACTTAGAAAGGCCTCCATCACGGCCCACTGCACCGGAGTCACCCCTTTTGTCAGCTGAATCTCCAGCTTTTTGCCTGTTACCCCTGAAACATTTTGAAGCGCTATGCACCCCCCCGCAGGATGAACACTCGTGCCTATATTTACACTTGCTCCTGAATCTGCATACTCCATCATTGAAGGCGAAACACAGTCCCTTCTGCAAAGCCGCCGAGTGTCCTGACTGCCCTGAACTCCCGGCGCCCCACGTGAAAAGGCTGGCTGGTCTAACCTAAACGGGACGGGACCATAACTCTCATCCACAACGCTATGTCCTTGTGATCCCACCTGATACTTGGCCTAAAAGCCTTACGCTGACGAAACTGTTCGTCATAGCGTAACCAACCCTGTCCCCCGTAGGTCCTGTAAGCCTCCCCTATGGCATCTAAGTAACAGAATAACGCCGAGCAATTTTCCGGGGCCTTCTCCCCGATTACGCTAGCCATAATAGCGAAAGCCTGCAGCCAGTTTGCAAATGATCTGGGAATCAGCCTATATCTCCGTTTCTCCTCATCTTCTTTTTTAGAGTCCTCCCTTCTAGGTCTATCCAAATTAAATCTCTCTAGGGGTAAAAGAGAAAATATTTCTATATACTCCCCTTTCCAGATTTTTTCCCTAACCTCCTGTTTTAAATGTGCCCTTAACGGGCCCTCGAAGCAAACATAGACCTCCCCCCTAGCCGCATCGTCTAGTTGCGGGACATCCTCCTTTTCCTTATCCTGCAAAGCTCCTTCACCTGATGCATCAATTCCTGACCCGGGCCCTATGGATAGCGCTGGTGCTGTTCCGTCCTTTTCCCTTGATGAGCTCCCAGTGTTTGACGCAGGACCCGCACTGCTGGATGTACCCGTAACCTCAGACAACTGTCTAGACCCCAAAAACGACCCTGTATTTCCCAACCAAGCAGCTGACGGCAAAGACCCCCTGCTAAGACCAGACCCCCACAAGCCCGCTAGCTCCCCATAACCTCTAAGGATTAAACCCATACCCCCGCTAGCAACTCCCGAAGTAATGTCAGTATTCCTAGCTTCAGGGGAAACTATGCCTGGCATATTAAAGATAGGGAAAATGTTCTCACCTAGCTGCCTGGGTGCTGTGAGCCCAGCAGCCGAAGATCCAGCTCCCAGCCGAAGGTGTCCTGAATCCCGACCGGCTTGATCCGCGATGTTGCCCGCCGAACTCCTGGCGGCCGTATCCGCGTCCTGGCGACCCGGTGATGCCGTCGACTGCCCTGGTGCTGCGGAAGGGGAATAGGCCGACCCGGCATCCTGTCGCCCGATGGAAGATGTGCGGCTCCTTGCCACGGATACGTTCCCGGCACTGCCTCCCGAAGCGACGGAATGTCGCCTGCCGGAATCCGGAAAATTTCCGACACCACCAGCAGAGGACGCAGATCCAGGAAAATCCCAGCCATCACCAGCAGAGGGCGCTGATGCAGGAAAATCCCGGCCAACACCAGCAGAGGGCGCTGAACTTGTAATATCCAGGCCACCACCAGCAGAGGGCGCAGAACTTGTAATATCCAGGCCACCACCAGCAGAGGGCGCAGCTGCGTTGAAGACTCCAGAGCTGTGCACTGCAGAAGGCCGCACGCTGATGCCAGGGCCAGCCGACTGCCGCCCGCATAATCCCCGGCGCTGAGGGCCCACCGCACCTGACCCCCGTCTTCTCGGCTGTCGCTGCCTCCCACGCTGAGCGGCGCCAGCGGGCATGCTGGGGGCCGCAGTTCCGGCTCCTGCTCCTGTCGCCCCACGTCGGCCGGACACAGAAGGAGGGGAGGAAGGATCCACCCCCCGTTGTAGGCCCCGCCGCGCTGGAGGATTCCTCCCGGCGCCGTGCTGTGAGGTGGAGGGAACAGCGCTGCTTACCGGAGGGTCCGCAGAGGGGCTCCTATTTCGGCGCCGGGCCCTGGGGATCACATCAGGGCTTAGGCGCGCTGGAGGCCTAGACCTCCGCGGCCGGCGCCCATCCTGCTGTGCCTGGGAAGGTGGCACGGATGTACCCTGGAGGAGGCTGTTCACCGAATCATTAAGCCAGTCGGTCCCCTGAGAGCTGGCTGCCATCCGGAGACGCTGGAGGATCGCTTCAATATCCATGCTGTTAAGTGTGACAGATTCCTCACTTGTCACGCAGGCACCTAAAATGGATGCCTGCGTGAGGAGCGTGCCCCTTTTTATGTGCCCACTCCCCGCAGTCCCCTAGTTCCACCCCTTACTTTCAAAAAATGCCCCTTAAGCCACCCCTCGAGTTCCCAGTTAACCCTTACAACTGTATCCCTTCTAACTGCTCCAGCTCCCCAGGTCCCACGTAACCCCGTCATGGCGGCCTCCCCTTACGTGCCGTGGGCCCCCAGTACGGCCTTTCTTACTGAGAAATCCGTGCCTCTCTTGGTCATGTATGTCAATAGTTTGGCTACCACTGAAAAGTCTTTAATAAATTTGCAATAGAAATTTGCAAAACCTAAAAACCTCTGTAAAGCCTTAAGGTCCTCAGGACGATCCCACTCCAAGACCGCCCTGACCTTAGCCGGATCCATACGAAAACCTGTGGAGGATAAGAAATAACCCAGAAACGGAATCTCTTTGACCGCGAACATGCATTTCTCAAGTTTGGCAAACAGTTTATTGTCCCTGAGTACCTGAAGGGCCTGCCGTACATGATCCTGATGAGACTTGAGGTCAGGGGAATAAATTAAGATGTCATCGAGATATACCATCACAAACCTACCTATTAAGTGACTAAGTATATCATTGACAAAGTGTTGAAACACAGCAGGAGCATTACATAACCCAAAAGGCATAACCAAGTTCTCGTGATTTCCCTCTGTAGTATTAAACGCCGTCTTCCATTCATCCCCCTCCTTCATCCGAATGAGATTATATGCCCCCCTGAGGTCTAATTTGGAGAACCATTTAGCCCCCACAATTTAGTTAAAGAGGTCCGGAATAAGAGGGAGCGGAAAAGAATCCCGGACCGTAATCTGATGACTCAGAGTGCAACGCCCCTATTTGTAGGCTTACCCCACGGACGATCTCAGTGAAAGTCCCCTGGCTCAAAGGTGCAGAATCAATGGCAATTAGAGGTATGGGTCTAGACAACTCCTGAGTCTTAAGCCGTTGTGCCTGAACAAACCCAGCATCAATTAAATTAAACCCTGCCCCAGAGTCCAGAAAGGCAGAGATATTGAACCTATTTTCACCAAAACGAATCTTGGCTGGTAGGAAAAATTGAGGTTTACCTAAGGAGGAAATTAGTACACCCGAGTTGCCAAATTCCCCGCAACCTGGGCTCAATAGTTTTCCGGCGGTTGTCTTCTAGAAGGACACACATTCACATAATGACCCCTTCTGCCACAAAAAAACATGCACCTTCCTTACGCCGTACTACTGCAGCCCCCTTAGAACGAGAAGCGCCACCCAACTGCATAGGTTCTCCTAGAGACTCAGATTCTGGTGAGTCCAAATCTGAATTACCCTTGAATAGCGGCGATTCATTAAGTCTCTGGCGCAGGCGGCGGTCCACACGGATCGCAAGAGACATAGCTGCTTCTAGTGTGGTTAGTGTCTCCTGTAGGGCGAAGGCATCTTTTATTTTATCAGATAGGCCCTGATAAAATTGACTACAGAGTGCAGGGTCATTCCACAATTTGTCAGTAGCCCATCTCCGAAACTCAGAGCAGTACTCCTCTACTGGCCGGTCTCCCTGTGTAAGATGGCGTATTGTGGACTCAGCGAGGGAGACGCAGTCAGGATCATCATTTACTTGGCCTAAGGCTCAAAAAAACTCCTCCACAGTCCGTAACAGCAAAGCGTCAGTGGGAAGTGAAAATGCCCAGGCCTGAGGGTCACCATGTAGGAGCGATACTATAATTCCAACCCTCTGCTCCTCTGAACCTGAAGTGTGAGGACGCAACCTAAAATACAATTTACAGGCCTCCCTGAATGTAACAAATTTGTCACGTCCCCCTGAGAACCTGTCAGGTAACGCAATTTTAGGCTCGAGCGAAGCTTGTGGAGGTGTAGCAACCCCTGCAGTGGCCACTGGAGTGCGCTGCACAACCGCCGAGCGGAGGTCAGCCACCTCTAGACTGAGTTGCTGCATTTGTCCAGCTAAAGCAGCAATGGGGTCCATATTGGACCAAGAAAAATTTTTAAGGTCAGTGATACTGTCACGCCGTAAGCGGCGATAAAGGGGCAGGACGGCATACTGGGACCCGCACCTGTCCCTACCACTATAAAGGGGCCCTGGCTTTCCTTTATCTCAGGGGTACCTATGATGGTTAGGAGTCCTGAGCCGCCAGCGTATCCCTGTCTCCTCTGCAGGCCCTATCAGTGGCTCCCTCTCCCCCCAAAGGAGGTGGACTGCACCAGTGTAATGATACAACAAATAACAGGGTATACAGACAACATAACTAAAAGTCTCAAACTCACCAAATGCTCACACAACCACAGAGGGTACACATAGAAGGGAAGAGAAGGAGAAAACTAGGAAGGAAAACAGGTTTAACATGCAACCAAAACAGCAGACACCAATCTTTGTAAATAAACCTCCAGCACCAACACTGCGCTCCTTCAACCTCCAAGCCAGGCAGTAGAACTGATCAATGACAATAGCTGAAGTCAGGACTGGGTCTGTATAGAGGATCAGATTACAAAATCCACTTCAGCTGAGAGAGACCCAGCTCTCAGCAACTCAGCAATAAGGTTAACTCCTGCACTGCTGGCACAAAGCAGCCAGGTCAGAATACAGGTGAAGAGCTTCTGTTCACTGTGTGTGAACGAGGCCCAGAGCGCTGCGGTTCTCTGGAACCTCTCTGTCGCGGTAGCCCCATGACAGATGTGCTGGAAAGGAATCCGACAACATCCTCTCGTGTAATGACCTCACCGGGACCACAGCAGTGGCAGATTGGAGCTGAACTTGTCCATGACCAGAAAATGTCTAGATGTGAGGACCTGCCTCCCCACCTGACCTCCTCTGCTGACTTGCTCCTCAACCTCAGATCTATCCTAATAAAACACAAAACAAGCCGCCCACTCTCCTCCCACCTGTTCTGTCTCTCTCTGCTTCTCATCACTGCTGGCGACATATCTCCCAATTCTGGACCCCCATATCTCATACCTCCCATTATTACCTCCTTCTATAGCTCCCAACCTAACATAAACACCCGAAATCTTGGCCACCTCAAATCTGTCCCTTGACGCCCACCACCCTGCTCCCTCTCCCTGGATCACTCTGGAATGCCAGCTCCATCTGCAATAAACTCCACGTGATTCATGACATATTTACCTATCTTAATCTTTCCTTCCTAGGCCTCACCGAAGCGTGGCTGACATCCTCTGACACAGCCTCCCCTGCTGTGCTATGTTATGGCGGCCTCCACTTCACCCATACTTTTCATCCTGGCAACAGACATGGTGGAGGAGTGGGCCTTCTCCTTTCTTCAAACAGTACTTTTAACCCAATTCCACCTCTGTCCGCATCTACTCTCCCTCCAGCCTCCAAATGGCATATACCGACCTCCGGGCATGACCACTGCCTTTATTGACCAATTCTCCACTTGGCTCCTTCACTTTCTGTCTGCTGACATTCCCACCATCATCATGAGTGACTTCAACATCCCCATTGACACCCACCAGTCAGCAGCCTGCAAACTCCTGTCCCACTTCATCTTTTGGACTTACTCAGTGGTCCTCCTCTGCCATCCACACAGAGGGACACACATTAGACCTGGTCTTCACCCGTTTCTGCTCCTAATCTAACTTCACAACTTCCCCTTTCCCTCTATCTGACCACCATCTACTCACTTTCTCTTCACTGTCCTCCACACCTGTCACCCACGTCCAGCAACATGCGCACACCCACAGAAACCTTGCACATCTAGACCCTCGCACACTCTCTGACTCTATTCAGCTACCATCCTCCATAGCTTCACTCCACAACACAGACACCGCCACTAGTTTCTACAATGCCACTCTGGCATCAGCCATCGACCGGCACGCGACCAATCAGAAGCCGCGACGTCATTCTCATTCACAAAAACTCCTAATTCTAGGAATTGAGGACCTGCGAATGACGTCGCAGCTTCTGATTGGTCGCGTGCCGGTCACATGGGCGGCACGCGACCAATCAGAAGCCGGGACGTCATTCGCAGGTCCTAAAGGCGCGCATTTTAAACAAAGAAGCCTCCCGGTTAGCAGCGTGATGTCCAGGGGCCGCCGGAGAGGTGAGCATATCAATATTTTTTATTTTAATTCTTTATTTTACACATCCCTATGGATCCCAGGGCCTGAAGGAGAGTTTCCTCTCCTTCAGACCCTGTGAACCATGAGAATACCTTCTGATACTTGATGTCCCATTGACTTGTATTGGTATCAGATATCGGTATCGGCGATATCTGATATTTTTCGGGTATCGGCCGATACTATCCGATACCGATACTTTCAAGTATCGGACGGTATCGCTCAACACTATCCATTACCCCTCCACAGAGAGAGAGAAATTTAGTCTAAGAAGAGGTTTCACAGGTACCCATTCAGATGAAGACAGTTGTTCTCAGCAGGGAAAGCGTAGGACCTGGTATACGAGAGATGCCGTAAAGTGGCTACCAGGTACACGTAAATTGGCCAATTTATGCGCTAAACGCTCTCATTTTTTCATATTTCTAGTGCAGTAATGCAGTCTAACTTTCATATTTTATGTTTGCATGTTTTGGTGCTACAGTGTGCTGCCTTGTTTGTTTGACTGTGTACAAGTTGGTGACTCTAGGTTCAGCACCTGTTCACACTTGATCTATGTTTGGATGTGACGGTCAGTTTTTTGAAATTTGTATTTACTAGCCTTCTGACCGAGCACTCCACCTCTTAGCCACAGACAGGTGTTTTAATCACAGCAGGTCCATTACCCCTCCACAGAGAGAGAGAGAAATTTAGTCTAAGAAGAGGTTTCACAGGTACCCATTCAGATGAAGACGTTTGTTCTCAGCAGGGAAAGCGTAGGACCTGGTATACGAGAGATGCCGTAAAGTGGCTACCAGGTACACGTAAATTGGCCAATTTATGCGCTAAACGCTCTCATTTTTTCATATTTCTAGTGCAGTAATGCAGTCTAACTTTCATATTTTATGTTTGCATGTTTTGGTGCTACCGTGTGCTGCCTTGTTTGTTTGACTGTGTCCGAGTTGGTGACTCTAGGTTCAGTACCTGTTCACACTTGATCTATGTTTGGATGTGACGGTCAGTTTTTTGAAATTTGTTTTCTGTATGCTGTCTGTTATGCCGATGGGTCATTCTGAGCCAAGGACTCAACCACCTGCTCTGGTCAAGAGTTCCAGTAAAGTGCTTCGTTTGAATCTACCCAGTCTTGAAAAGTGTCTGGTTCCCATGCATCAAAGACAGTTAGCAGTGTCATCTTCTTCCGCTGGTCTGCTAGTCGTCGAGTCAAGGTATGCTGATGTCACAGAAGATGGGGAAACGGTGATGATGTCTCCAGACATCTCCAGCGACTATACCAGTAAACAGTTAGTCATCGAGTCAAGGTGTGCTGACATCACTGAAGATGGGGTAGCGGTGACTATCTCTCCACACATCTCCAACGACTATTCCTATAAACCGTTCCTAGGAACATCCCCGGCGTTTGGATGATTTCTTCTGGATAACGGGCAGAAGATGGTTCCTATGTAGATACCTTCAGCGTCCTTGTGGCCGGCTGGTGAAGATTTCAAAACAGAAGTTTGTTCACCTCAATTTTTCTCTGACCCGGTGGAGCTGTTATTTTCCACACTCATCTCTAATGCCTTTTCCTCTGTTCCGTATCCAAGAACTTCTCTGCTTCCTGTTGGGCAAAAGTTGAACCCCGTGGGAGGGTTTCCAGTTTCCAGGTGTCTGGCTGGTGAAAATGTTAAGACAGTAGCATTCAAGTCCCTGTTACCTATGTACCTGGAGGAGTTGATCCAGCTCTTTGTGGAAGCTAACCCTGTTGAGCACCAAGAGACTTGGTTTTCTGAGATTCCTGGTGACCCGCCTGCCTTATTCTACCCTGAAGATGTCATGTTGACCGGGACTGTGTGTGGACCTATTCTTCTTCTGCAAATCATCCTGGCGAGCTTGAAGAAGAGGGGCCGTAAAGGGGGGGTACTGTAAAAACCCTGCTGGCATTACTGCATGGCCACCCATTCCCCACCTGGATTACACTCAAACTCACTTCTCTGGGCCTTGTTGTGACTAATCTCTGCTGCCAGCTCCATGCTGTGTGCCTTATGTCTGCTGTTTGCTCTGTGCATGCTCTGTCTGTGTGCATAGGGGGGCGGCGCCGGCAACTCCTGTGTCTTATTGAGGCTGTGTGCATCTTGCTAAGGTGTCCCAGGCCAATTGCCATGAGGCCTCCTGTATTTAAAATTTCCCCACCCATTGGTGGGAGCCTGTGCAACTTACTCCCTCAGGCAGTTCTTAGCTGCTGAGGTGCTAGGCCCTGTCTCTGTTAATCTTGTGTTCACCACCCAGAGGGGCGTCATACCCTGGCTTGTGTCCATGTCTCTGTGCCTTGCCCTGTTCCTGACTTTGTCTTAGCTTAGTCCTGTTCCTGTGTCCATTTATATCCCTGCCTTGGTTTCCTTTCCCTGCTGTGCATACTCTGTGTCTTGCTTTGCTCTGCTTTTGGCTCTGCTCTCTGCAGCCTTGCTTTGCTCCTTGCTCTGCATTCTGTGACCTTGCTCTGCTCTCTGTGGTTTTGCTCTGGGCTCTGCACTCTGTGTCTTGCTCTGCACTCTGACTTTGCTCTGCTCTCAGCTCTGCACTCTGTGGCTTTGCTCTCAGCTCTGCTCTTTGTAACTTTGCTCTGCACTCTGACCTTGCTCTGCTCTCTGTGGCTTTGATCTGTGGCTCCACTCAGCTCTCGCTCTGCGGCTCCGCTCCTTGTGGTTCTATCTGGCTCCACTCCTTGCGGTTCTATGTCTCTTGCTCTTGGCTCCGCCTCCTGCATTTCTACATTTGGCTCCGCCTCCTGCTCTTGGCTCCACCTCCTGCATTTATACATGTGGCTCCGCCTCCTGCTCTTGGCTCCGCCTCCTACATTTCTGCACGTGGCTCCTGCTCTTGGCTCCGTCTCCTGTGTTTCTGCATGTGGCTCCACCTCTTGCTCTTGTCTCCGCCTCCTGCGTTTCTGCACTTGGCTCCTCCTGGCTCCGCCTCCTGCGTCTCTGCTCTTGGCTCTAGCTCCTGTGCTTTCGCTTTGCATTCGCTCTTGCGGTCTTTCTCTACCTATTCTTAAGTCCTCCTGTCTGAACAGGTTCTTATCTGTTTTACATACCTGCCTGTAGACCGGTCCCTACCAATTCTAACAGTGTACCCGCCTGTCCTACCAGAGAGCCAGCCGTGCCCCCGCCTGCCTACCAGTGTCTGTTGTACCCATCTGCCTGCTTGTGTCCAAGTCATGCCCGCCTGTCTGCCAGAGTGCCAGCCGTGCCCGCTTGCCTGTCTATATTTCGTTCTCCCAGTGGGATCAGCAGCCAGAGCCAGACACCACCCTGGAGTAGCACCTGGTAGCTTCCTGCCGCACAAGTCTGACCTCACCATCAGAGGATCCAGCGAATACCAAGGAAACTACTTAGTTACGCCCCTTCCAGGGTAGTCTGGTCTGTGATAAAGAAGAAAGTAACCGAAATGGTGACTAGGGGTATATTAGAGATAAACTAAACCACAAAAAAAAAAACCTAACAATATTTTTTATTCATAAATATTTAAAAAGACCAAATGATCGACACTAGACAAATACGTAAATTACCATCACCAAACTAAAAATGGGTATTGGTACACGGGTACTAATCCGGAAAATGCCAGATTAAAAATAATGGTACACAGACCTAATATGGCCCTAGTAAATTCCTGCACATGCTGTACCTTCCTGACAGTGGAGGTTGGCACTCTACTGTAAGTTCAACACGGCGCCCCCACTCCATGACAGCTGTCCCTTCTATCCCTGTAGGCCCTGTCAACTACCCACACCTAAAACCCACCACCATGCACACAATTAGCTAATTCCTTTGGCTATAAAAATGTAAAAATAAGCCTCTCCTAGTCTACTATATAAAGCTGAATGTGTGTGTGTGTGTGTGTATGTGTGTATGTCCGGGATTGGCATCTGCACCGTCGCAGCTACAGCTACAAAATTTTGCACATTTCAAAAAACCTGATCTGCACATCCAAACATAGACTGAGTGTGAACAGGTGCTGAACCCAGAGTCGCCAACTCGTATATAGTTAAATAAATAGGGCAGCACACTGCAGCGCCAAAACATGCAAACTTGAAAAAACGAAATTTGAACTGCATTACTGCACTAGAAATATGAAAAATGAGAGCTTTTAGCGCACAAAAATGGCCAATTTTATGTGTACCTCGTAGCCACGTTAAGGCATCTCTCTTATACGAGGTCCTACGTTTGACCTACCTCACTGAGAATAAACGTCTCCATCTGAATGGGTACATGTAAAAACCTCTTCTTGGACTCAAATTCTCTCTCTATGTGGAGGGGTATTGGACCTACTATAATTAAAACACCTGAAGCTAGGAGGCGGGGAGTGCACGATCAGAAGGCTAGAGAATACATTTCAAAAAACCTGATCTGCACATCAAAACATAGACTGAGTGTGAACAGGTGCTGAACCCAGAGTCGCCAACTCGTATATAGTTAAATAAATAGGGCAGCACACTGCAGCGCCAAAACATGCAAACTTGAAAAAACGAAATTTGAACTGCATTACTGCACTAGAAATATGAAAAATGAGAGCTTTTAGCGCACAAAAATGGCCAATTTTATGTGTACCTCGTAGCCACGTTAAAGCATCTCTCTTATACGAGGTCCTACGTTTGACCTACCTCACTGAGAATAAACGTCTCCATCTGAATTTGAGTCCAAGAAGAGGTTTTTACATGTACCCATTCAGATGGAGACGTTTATTCTCAGTGAGGTAGGTCAAACGTAGGACCTCGTATAAGAGAGTTGCCTTAACGTGGCTACGAGGTACACATAAAATTGGCCATTTTTGTGCGCTAAAAGCTCTCATTTTTCATATTTCTAGTGCAGTAATGCAGTTCAAATTTCGTTTTTTCAAGTTTGCATGTTTTGGCGCTGCAGTGTGCTGCCCTATTTATTTAACTATATACGAGTTGGCGACTCTGGGTTCAGCACCTGTTCACACTCAGTCTATGTTTGGATGTGCAGATCAGGTTTTTTGAAATGTATTCTCTAGCCTTCTGATCGTGCACTCCCCGCCTCCTAGCTTCAGGTGTTTTAATTATAGTAGGTCCAATACCCCTCCACATAGAGAGAGAATTTGAGTCCAAGAAGAGGTTTTTACATGTACCCATTCAGATGGAGACGTTTATTCTCAGTGAGGTAGGTCAAACGTAGGACCTCGTATAAGAGAGATGCCTTAACGTGGCTACGAGGTACACATAAAATTGGCCATTTTTGTGCGCTAAAAGCTCTCATTTTTCATATTTCTAGTGCAGCAATGCAGTTCAAATTTAGTTTTTTCAAGTTTGCATGTTTTGGCGCTGCAGTGTGCTGCCCTATTTATTTAACTATATACGAGTTGGCGACTCTGGGTTCAGCACCTGTTCACACTCAGTCTATGTTTGGATGTGCAGATCAGGTTTTTTGAAATGTATTCTCTAGCCTTCTGATCGTGCACTCCCCGCCTCCTAGCTTCAGGTGTTTTAATTATAGTAGGTCCAATACCCCTCCACATAGAGAGAGAATTTGAGTCCAAGAAGAGGTTTTTACATGTACCCATTCAGATGGAGACTTTTATTCTCAGTGAGGTAGGTCAAACGTAGGACCTCGTATAAGAGAGATGCCTTAACGTGGCTACGAGGTACACATAAAATTGGCCATTTTTGTGCGCTAAAAGCTCTCATTTTTCATATTTCTAGTGCAGTAATGCAGTTCAAATTTCGTTTTTTCAAGTTTGCATGTTTTGGCGCTGCAGTGTGCTGCCCTATTTATTTAACAAAATTTTGCACAGTCACACATCTGGACCCCGAGAGCGTCATAGGCTATATTGTGAGGCGAAATTTTAACCCCGCGCGTTCCAATTCACCAAACAATTTTGCCCCTATCTACATAATGGGGAAAAAAGTGAAAGGAAAAGTGTTGGAGGCGTCGCAGCTACAGAAACAAAATTTTGCACAGTCACACGTCTGGACCCTGAGAGCGTCATAGGCTACGTTGTGAGGTTAAATTTTAACCCCGCGCGTTCCAATTCACCAAACAATTTTGCCCCTATCTACATAATGGGGAAAAAGTGAAAGGAAAAGTGTTGGAGGAGTCGCAGCTACAGCCACAAAATTTTGCACAGTCACACGTCTGGACCCCGAGAGCGTCATAGGCTATGTTGTGAGGTGAAATATTAACCCCGCGCTTTCCAATTCACCAAACAATTTTGCCCCTATCTACATAATGGGGAAAAAGGTGAAAGGAAAAGTGTTGGAGGCGTCGCAGCTACAGCAACAAAATTTTGCACAGTCACACGTCTGGACCCCGAGAGCGTCATAGGCTATGTTATGAGGTGAAATATTAACCCCGCGCTTTCCAATTCACCAAACAATTTTGCCCCTATCTACATAATGGGAAAAAATGAAAGGAAAAGTGTAGGAGGCAAATTGACAGCTGCCAGATGTGAACAAGGGGGACTTAAAGAATGAGAGCGATGGCGCCAAAGAGTATATACCGTACAGTTGCTAAGGTGGGGCCTCGACATGGGATACTCACCACACACGGGGATATGAACACACACAAAATGCGCCACACACTACCACGTGCTTGAACACATATTACCCTCAGCACACATTTCACCACAAATACACCAACCTCGCCACATAAAAGTCAAAACACAAAAGTCGCCACTCAAAACTCGCCACGCGCAGAACTCGCCACATGCAAAAACTAGGCTCTTGCAAAACTCGCCACAAGTGCAAAATTCTCCTCATGAAAAACTCGCCACACGCAAAACTTGCACACGCGGAAAAATTGCCACATGCACAAAAGTTGCAACACATGCAAAAGTTGCCTCACACAAAACTTGCACATACTCAAAAGGCACCACACATAATACTCGCAACGCGCAAAACTCGCCATGCGCAAAACTTGCTGCACACAACTTGCTACACTAACCTGTCACATGTAACTCAACACACAAAAAGTTGCTACACGCATGTTGCTACACAAAACTCATCTCACAAAAGTCGCTACATGCATGTCGCCACACGCAACTCAACACACACAACTTGACAAACGAAACTCGCCCTAAAACACACACAAATCTGGTATTATCCTTCAAAAATAAAAATCTGATTAATAAGCAGACAAACTACAACAATTGCACCATATAGGAAATACGGCAGCTGTCAGTCACATGACCTGTCTATTATGTGTATGTGTGAGCTAATATATACTGCCAGGGGGAGGGCTTCCTGTTGGCTGGGGATTTATCAGGCTGCCAATTTAGCTTACAAATACTGAGGTAAAAATACTGAGCAAATAACGTGTGAACGAGGTCTAATACAGGAGGAGATGACACACAGGTATATACTATATACAGGGGAGATGACACACAGATATATACTATATACAGGAGAGATGACACACAGGTATATACTATATAGAGGAGGAGATGACATATAGGTACATATATATACAGGAGGAGATGACATACAGGTATATACTATATACAGGAGGAGATGACATACAGGTATATGCTATATATAGAAGATGACATGCAGGTATATACTATATGCAGGAGGAGATGACACTCAGATATATACTGTATACAGGGGAGATGACACACAGGTATATACTATATACAGGAGGAGATGACATACAGGTATATGCTATATATAGAAGATGACATGCAGGTATATACTATATGCAGGAGGAGATGACACTCAGATATATACTATATACAGGGGAGATGACACACAGGTATATACTATATACAGGAGGAGATGACATACAGGTATATACTATATATAGAAGGAGATGACATTCAGGTATATACTATATATAGGGGAGATGACACACAGCAGGTATATACTATATACAGGGGAGATGACATACAGGTATATACTATATACAGGAGATGACATACAGATGTATACTATATATAAGGGAGATTACAAACATGTATATACTGAGGTGATGAGGTGAAAATGAGAGGTGTGAGGTGAAAATAAAAAAGGTGTGAGTGCAAAATGAGAGAAGTGAGGAAAAATAGTGGAGTGATCAGAAAATGACAGATGTGAGGTTGAAATGACAAGTGTTAGGGGGGAATGAGAGGAGTGAGGGAGAAAATGAGAGGTGTGAGGGAGAAAATGAGAGATGTGAGGGGGAAAATGAAAGATGTGATTGGGAAAATGAGAGGCGTGATGGGAAAATAAGAGAAGTGAGGTGCTATAACTAACCACAGATATTTACTATGCCCAGGCAACGCCGGGCTCTTCAGCTAGTCTACTATATAAAGCTGAATGTGTGTGTGTGTGTATGTGTGTATGTCCGGGATTGGCATCTGCACCGTCGCAGCTACAGCCACAAAATTTTGCACAGTCACACGTCTGGACCCCGAGAGCATCATAGGCTATATTGGGAGGCGAAATTTTAACCCCGCGCGTTCCAATTCACCAAACAATTTTGCCCCTATCTACATAATGGGGAAAAAAGTGAAAGGAAAAGTGTTGGAGGCGTCGCAGCTACAGCAACAAAATTTTGCACAGTCACACATCTGGACCCCGAGAGCGTCATAGGCTACGTTGTGAGGGGAAATTTTAACCCCGCGCTTTCCAATTCACCAAGCAATGTTGCCCCTATCTACATAATGGGGAAAAAGTGAAATGAAAAGTGTTGGAGGCGTCGCAGCTACAGCAACAAAATTTTGCACAGTCACACGTCTGGACCCCGAGAGCATCATAGGCTATATTGTGAGGCGAAATTTTAACCCCGCGCGTTCCAATTCACCAAACAATTTTGCCCCTATCTACATAATGGGGAAAAAAGTGAAAGGAAAAGTGTTGGAGGAGTCGCAGCTACAGCAACAAAATTTTGCACAGTCACACGTCTTTACCCTGAGAGCGTCATAGGCTACGTTGTGAGGTTAAATTTTAACCCCGCGGTTTCCAATTCACCAAACAATTTTGCCCCTATCTACATAATGGGGAAAAAGTGAGATGAAAAGTGTTGGAGGCGTCGCAGCTACAGCCACAAAATTTTGCACAGTCACACGTCTGGACCCTGAGAGCGTCATAGGCTATGTTGTGAGGTGAAATTTTAACTCCGCGCTTTCCAATTCATCAAACTATTTTTCCCCTATCTACATAATGGGGAAAAGTGAAAGGAAAAGTGTTGGAGGCAAATTGACAGCTGCCAGATGTGAACAAGGGGGACTTAAAGAATGAGAGTGATGGCGCCAAAGAGTATTTACCGATCAGTTGCTAAGGTGGGGCCCCGACATGGGATACTCACCACACACGGGGATATGAACACACACACAAAATGCGCCACACACTACCACGTGCTTGAACACATATACCACCCTCAGCACACATTTCACCACACATACACCAACCTCGCCACATAAAAGTCGAAACACAAAAGTCGCCGCTCAAAACTCACCACGCGCAAAACTCGCCACATGCAAAAACTAGGCTCACGCAAAACTCGCCACAAGTGCAAAACTCACCTCATGGAAAACTCGCCACACGCAAAACTTGCACATGCGGAAAAATTGCCACATGCACAAAATTTGCAACACATGCAAAAGTTGCCTCACACAAAACTTGCACATACTCAAAAGGCACCAGACATAAAACTCACCACGCGCAAAACTCGCCATGCGCAAAACTTGCTGCACACAACTTGCTACACTAACCTGTCACATGCAACTCGACACACAAAAAGTTGCTACACGCATGTTGCCACACAAAACTCATCTCACAAAAGTCGCTACATGCATGTCGCCACACACAACTCAACACACACAACTTGACAAACGAAACTCGCCCTAAAACACACACAAGTCTGGTATTAGCCTTCAAATATAAAAATCTGATTAATAAGCAGACAAACTACAAGAGCAACAAATGTACCATATAGGAAATACGGCAGCTGTCAGTCACATGACCTGTCTATTATGTGTATGTGTGAGATAATATATACTGCCAGGGGGAGGGCTTCCTGTTGGCTGGGGATTTATCAGGCTGCCAATTTATCTTACAAATACTGAGGTAAAAATACTGAGCAAATAACGTGTTAACGAGGTCTAATACAGGAGATCACACAGGTATATACTACAGTTAGGGCCAGAAATATTTGGACAGTGACACAATTTTCGCGAGTTGGGCTCTGCATGCCACCACATTGGATTTGAAATGAAACCTCTACAACAGAATTCAAGTGCAGATTGTAACGTTTAATTTGAAGGGTTGAACAAAAATATCTGATAGAAAATGTAGGAATTGTACACATTTCTTTACAAACACTCCACATTTTAGGAGGTCAAAAGTAATTGGACAAATAAACATAACCCAAACAAAATATTTTTATTTTCAATATTTTGTTGCAAATCCTTTGGAGGCAATCACTGCCTTAAGTCTGGAACCCATGGACATCACCAAACGCTGGGTTTCCTCCTTCTTAATGCTTTGCCAGGCCTTTACAGCCGCAGCCTTCAGGTCTTGCTTGTTTGTGGGTCTTTCCGTCTTAAGTCTGGATTTGAACAAGTGAAATGCATGCTCAATTGGGTGTAGATCTGGAGATTGACTTGGCCATTGCAGAATGTTCCACTTTTTGGCACTCATGAACTCCTGGGTAGCTTTGGCTGTATGCTTGGGGTCATTGTCCATCTGTACTATGAAGCGCCGTCCAATCAACTTCGCAGCATTTGGCTGAATCTGGGCTGAAAGTATATCCCGGTACACTTCAGAATTCATCCGGCTACTCTTGTCTGCTCTTATGTCATCAATAAACACAAGTGACCCAGTGCCATTGAAAGCCATGCATGCCCATGCCATCACGTTGCCTCCACCATGTTTTACAGAGGATGTGGTGTGCCTTGGATCATGTGCCGTTCCCTTTCTTCTCCAAACTTTTTTCTTCACATCATTCTGGTACAGGTTGATCTTTGTCTCATCTGTCCATAGAATACTTTTCCAGAACTGAGCTGGCTTCTTGAGGTGTTTTTCTGCAAATTTAACTCTGGCCTGTCTATTTTTGGTATTGATGAATGGTTTGCATCTAGATGTGAACCCTTTGTATTTACTGTCATGGAGTCTTCTCTTTACTGTTGACTTAGAGACAGATACACCTACTTCACTGAGAGTGTTCTGGACTTCAGTTGATGTTGTGAACGGGTTCTTCTTCACCAAATTAAGTATGCGGCGATCATCCACCACTGTTGTCATCCGTGGACGCCCAGGCCTTTTTGAGTTCCCAAGCTCACCAGTCAATTCCTTTTTTCTCAGAATGTACCCAACTGTTGATTTTGCTACTCCAAGCATGTCTGCTATCTCTCTGATGGATTTTTTCTTTTTTTTCAGCCTCAGGATGTTCTGCTTCACCTCAATTGAGAGTTCCTTTGACCGCATGTTGCCTGCTCACAGCAACAGCTTCCAAATGCAAAACCACACACCTGGAATCCACCCCTGACCTTTTAACTACTTCATTGATTACAGGTTAACGAGGGAGACGCCTTCAGAGTTAATTGCAGCCCTTAGAGTCCATTGTCCAATTACTTTTGGTCCCTTGAAAAAGAGGACGCTATGCATTACAGAGCTATGATTCCTAAACCCTTTCTCCGATTTGGATGTGGAAACTATCATATTGCAGCTAGGAGTGTGCACTTTCAGCCCATATTATATATATAATTGTATTTCTGAACATGTTTTTGTAAACAGCTAAAATAACAAAACTTGTGTCACTGTCCAAATATTTCTGGCCCTAACTGTATATACAGGGGAGATGACACACAGATATATACTATATACAGGAGAGATGACACACAGGTATATACTATATAAAGGAGGAAATGACATACAGGTACATACTATATACAGGAGGAGATGACACACAGGTATATACTATATACAGGAGCAGATTACCTACAGGTATATACTATATACAGGAGGAGAGGACATACAGGTATATGCTATATATAGAAGATGACATACAGGTATATACTATATACAGGAGGAGATGACACACAGATATATACTATATACAGGGGAGATGACACACAGGTATATACTATATACAGGAGGAGATGACATACAGGTATATACTATATATAGAAGGAGATGACATACAGGTATATACTATATATAGGAGGAGATGACATACAGGTATATACTATATATAGGAGGAGATGACATACAGGTATATACTATATATAGGAGGAGATGACATACAGGTATATACTATATATAGGAGGAGATGACATACAGGTATATACTATATACAGGGGAGATGACACACAGCAGGTATATACTATATACAGGGGAGATGACATACAGGTATATACTATATACAGGAGATGACATACAGGTGTATACTATATATAAGGGAGATAACAAATATGTATATACTGAGGTGAAAATGAGAGGTGTGAGGTGAAAATGAAAAGGTGTGAGTGCAAAATGAGAGGAGTGAGGGAAAAATAGTGTAGTGATCGGAAAATGACAGATGTGAGGTCGAAATGACAAGTGTTAGGCGGGAATGAGAGGAGTGAGGGAGAAAATGAGAGGTGGGAGGGAGAAAATGAGAGATGTGAGGGGGAAAATTAAAGATGTGATTGGGAAAATGAGAGGCGTGATGGGAAAATAAGAGAAGTGACGTGCTATAACTAACCACAGATATTTACTATGCCCAGGCAATGCCGGGCTCTTCAGCTAGTATAGAAATAAGAATGAATCCTCTAGTAAGTCACCAGAGTTTACTGAGAGTTGCCAAACAGTGTCCATTCAAAGGGCTGCCCTTGTATTCAAGGCTCATTCTGTAGCTATCATTCATATGACTAAAGATGCAAATTGTGTCTTCAGAGAGCAAGAGGACTAGAACTCTATTGCCACCTATTGGAAGTAGCAATCCTAACAGTCAATGTCGACCCTTTAACGAGCCTTGTCACATGACTTAGGATAATAGCTAAACCAGAATCTCAATTTGCAGACACTGTGGAATTGAGATTCTGGTTTGGCTATTATCCTAAGTCATGTGACAAGGCTCGTTAAAGAGTCGACATTGACCGTTAGGCCATGTTCACACTATGCGGTTTTTACTGCGGAACCGCGACGATTTTGCCGCTGCGGGTCCGCAGCTGTTTTCCATGCAGGGTACAGTACAATGTTACCCTATGGAAAACAGAAACCGCAGTGCACATGATGCGGAAAAAACCCGAAAAAAAAACGCGCAGAATTGCTGCGGAAAAAAAGAAGGACCATGTCACTTCTTTGTGCAGAATCGCAGCGATTCTGCACACATAGAAATGCATTGATCCGCTTACTTCCCGCATGGGGCTGTGCCCACCATGCGGGAAGTAATGCGGATAATGTGCGGGTTATACCCGGGGTGGAGGAGAGGAGACTCTCCTCCAGGCCCCGGGAACCATATTTGTATTAAAAAAATGAATTTAAAATAAAAAATAATGTTATACTCACCTCTGAAGTCTCAGCGCTGCACGCGGCCGTCCGGTCTCAGGTTTGTTATGCGACCAGCACCTTCGGTGACGTCGCGGTCACATGACCGTGACGTCACCGAAGGTCCTGGTCGCACAGCATCTTTGGAACCGGACCGCCGCCTGCAGCACCCAGGAGATCGGGACGTCAGAGGGTGAGTATATCATGATTTTATTATTTTTAACACTACTATTGATGCTGCATATTGCTGCATATGCAGCATCAATAGTAGGGGTAAATCCCGCAGTGGAACCCGCAGCGGAACCCGCAGGACAAACCGCGATAAATCTGCAGGGATAACCGCAGCGGGTTTGCCCTGCAGATTTATCAAATCCGCTGCGGGAGAACCCGCAGGATAAAAAGGAACGTGTGAATGTGGCCTTAGGATTGCTACTTCCAATAGGTGGCACTAGAGTTCTAGTCCTCTTCCTCTCTGAAGAGACCATTTGCATATTTCCCAGAGGAGCATTGCGGCTTTAAGTCTCCTCACCTCGACATGCTTATCATGTCACTCTCCGTAAGGAGAAACAATACTTCTTGGATATGACTAAAGAAAAAGAGCAAATCCAAAATGGCTATATATAAATTGTCCTCTGGTTTCAATCCAACATCCAGATCTACTCTTTAGTCACTTATAAGCCAAAGGAATGAATATAGTTTCATAGCAAGCTCTAATGCAGTTCAATAGATATATACATTCACCAGATTCTCCTGGTATCACTGTGCCACATATAGTATTAAATATATTGCCATAAATATTCGTGGCCAGCAAGCTATTGAAACTAAAACAAATTACTTATCTGAATTACGTAAATTGTTTCATAGTCCACGTCCCTACGCATTTCGCCCCTTCCTGACACAGGGGCTCATGAGGGGACCATCAATAGAGGCAAAGCCATAGTGGGCTAAAGTCTGGTCTGTGGTCCAGTGGGGCAACACCCCCGCGCCAACCAGTCTGGGCGCGAGCATGACACACATCTTCCCTACCTGATCTACCTATCACAATAAATTAATTCACACTTTCCCCTGTCCTGGTAATCCGTTGCCTCAGAGTAATCCTTGACTCTGCCCTGTCCTTTAAACCGCACATCCAAGCTCTCGCCACCTCCTGTCGCCTCCAGCTCAAAAATATTTCCAGAATTCGTCCTTTCCTCAACCCTCAATCTACCGAGATGCTTGTGCATGCCCTAATCATCTCTTGCCTCGACTACTGCAACATCCTCCTTTGTGGCCTACCCTCTAACAATCCTGCACCCCTCCAGTCCATTCTTAACTCTGCTGCCCGACCAATTAATCTCTCTCCTCGCTACACTCCTGCTTCCCCTCTTTGTAAATCCCTTCACTGGCTCCCAATTTCCAAGCGTATCCAGTTTAAACTTCTAACACTGACCTACAAAGCCATCCATAACCTTTCACCTTAATATATTTTAGTACTAATCTCCTCCATGCTTATTCGCTCCTCACCCAATTGCCTCCAAGACTTCTCCCGAATATCCCCCACCCTCTGGAATTCTGTGCCCCAACACGTCCGGTTATCCACCATATTTGGATCCTTCAAACGGAATCTGAAAATCCATCTCTTTAAAGAAGCTTACAACATGTAATGACCACACGACCACCTCAACACCATCGGAGCTACCGCAAACCCTGACCTACTGTCTCATTCCCCACAATCCTGTAGAATGTAAGCCCGCAAGTGCAGGGTCCTCTCCCTTCTGTATTAGTCTGTCATTGTTAGTTTTGTTTACTGTAAATGATATTTGTATTTTGATGTAACCCTGTCTCATGTACAGCACCATGGAATTAATGGTGCTATAATAATAATACACCGATTGTTTTTCCGGAGCAGATCCAGGTCGGTAAGAACACCAAGGCCCACTGCGCCACAGCAGTAAGTAACTGAGCACGCAACACACTAAATTGTGCTGCCAAAAGACTTAAGGCTAGGATAGAGCCGGTAGTAAGAAAGTTAGGTATATTAATCATTCACGCCATGTTTATTGCCAAAATCAGCGTCCAGAAGTTACGGATTTGTTGCTATGTTTCCTGTTTATTCCATAACTAAGAATCCTAATCTACACCTAGGTGCTGATTCAGCACGCAATGGACCCCAGACCAAACTTGAGCTTCTTTTTGTTTCAGGATAGAGTTTCTGTGTAACATTATAATACGGGGCAGTTGTTCAGCTTCAATAGACTTAGTTCACGGCTAATTCGCTGATATAGATTGTTAATTTGGGGGGATTTTCAATATAATTGAGGACAGACTATTCCTTTGAGTTAATTGAGATCACATCAGGACAGGAGAGGGATATTTGATTGGGGAATAGAAGTAGGTAGATTTATTGAAAATACAGTAGGTACAGATCGTTTGAGTGGCGTGCTGTGCAACACAGGGGTTTCAGCCTTCCGGCTAAATGTCTGTACAATGTTTTTTTTTTTTTATATTTTCTTTTTTCTGGTTAAAATACCCTCATAACTAAGTAAAATAGCTAGGGAGAGTGGACTATGTAGGAGTTGATTTTTCTTGCCTGTGACTCCGCTGTATCCTGAAGAACACCCCCTGGTGCACGACTCACATGGGGCCCATTATACTGTATGGAGCACTATGTGGGGTCCATCATACTGTATGGAGCACTATGTGGGGACCATTATACTGTATGGAGCACTATGTGGAGCGCATTATTCTGTATGGAGCCCTATCTGGGGCCCATTATTCTGTACGGAGAACTATGTGGGGCCCATTATTCTGTGTGGGGCCCATATTCTGTATGGAAGACTATGTGGGGCCAATTATTCTGTATGGAGCACTATGTGGGGCCCATTATTCTGTATGGAGCACAATGTGGGGCCCATTCTACTGTATTAAGCACTATGTGGGGCCAGTTCTACTGTATGAAGCACTGTTTGGGCTCATTCTGTATGGAGCAATATGTGGGGCCCATTATTCCATATGCAGCCCCCTGTGGGGCCCATTATACTGCATTGAGCACTATGTGGGACCCATTATTCTGTATGGATCACTATATGGGGCCTATGATACTGTATGGAGGACTATACTGTCCAGTCTAAAATGAAAAGTCTGCAATCAGTGTGACTACAGACTTTTGAATTCCCCCCAGCGCATGCACTGTGCGTTATCAGGAATCACCGATTTTGAGCTACAGTGGGGGAAATAAGTATTTGATCCCTTGCTAATTTTGGAAGTTTGCCCACTGACAAAGACATGAACAGTCTATAATTTTAAGGGTAGGTTAATTTAAACATTGAGAGATTGAATATCAAAAATAAAATCCAGACAATCATATTGTATAAATTCTATAAATTTATTTGCATTTTGCTGTGAGAAATAAGTATTTGATCCCTTACCAACCATTAAGAGTTCTGGCTCCTACAGACCAGTTAGACCCTCCTAATCATCTCATTACCTGCATTAAAGACAGCTGTCTTATATAGTCACCTTTATAAAAGACTCCTGTCCACAGGCTCAATTAATGTCAGACTCTAACCTCTACAACATGGTCAAGACCAAAAAGCTTTATAATGATGTCAGGGACAAGATCATAGACTTGCACAAAGCTGGAATGGGCTACAAAACCATAAGTAAGACACTGGGTGAGAAGGAGACAACTGTTGGTGTAATACTAAGAAAATGGAAGAAATACAAAATGTCAATCGATATCGATCTGGGGCACCATGCAAAATCTCATCTCGTGGGGTATCCTTGATCATGAGGAAGTCGAAAGATCAGCCTAAAACTACACGGGGAGAACTTGTTAATGATCTCAAGGCAGCTGGGACCACAGCCACTTAGAAAACCATTGGTAACACATTATGCTGTAAAGATTTAAAATCCTGCAGTGCCCGCAAGGTCCCCTTGCTCAAGAAGGCACATGTGCAGGCCCGTCTGAAGTTTGCCAATGAACACCTGGATGATTCTGTGAGTGATTGCGAGAAGGTGCTGTGGTTAGATGAGATAAAAATTGAGGTCTAAGGCATTAACTCAATTCGCCGTGTTTGGAGGAAGAGAAATGCTGCCTATGACCCAAAGAACACCGTCCCCACTGTCAAGAATGGAGGTGGAAACATTATGTTTTGGGGGTGTTTGTCTGCTAAGGGCACAGGACTACCTCACCACATCAATGGGAGAATGGATAGAGCCATGTGCCATAAAATCCTGAGTAACAACCTCCTTCCTTCCCCAGGACATTAAAGATGGGTCGTGATTGGGTCTTCCAGCAAGACAATGACCCAGAAATACAGCCAGCGCAACAAAGGAGTGTCTCAAAAAGAAGCACATTAAGGTCATGGGGTGGCCTAGCCAGTCTCCAGACCTTAATCCCATTGAAAAACTTGTGGAGGGAGTAGAAGCTCCAAGTTGCCAAGCGACAGCCTCAAAATTTTAATGATTTAGAGATGATCTGCAAAGAGGAGCGGACCAAAATTCCACCTGAAATATGCGCAAACCTCATCATCAACTACACTGTGTGCAGAGTTATTAGGCAAGTTGTATTTTGATCACATGATATTTTTTATACATGTTGTCCTACTCCAACCTGTTCAGGCTTGAGAGCCAACTACCAACTAAGTAAATTGGGTGATGTGCATCTCTGTAATGAGGAGGGGTGTTGTCTAATAACATCAAAACCCTATATAAGGTGTGCTTAATTATTAGGCAACTTCCTTTCCTTTGGCAAAATGGGTCAGAAGAGAGATTTGACGGGCTCTGAAAAGTCCAAAATTGTGAGATGTCTTGCAGACGGATGCAGCAGTCTTGAAATTGCCAAACTTTTGAAGGGTTATCACTGAACAATTAAGCGTTTCATGGCAAATAGCCAACAGGGTCGCAAGAAGCGTGTTGGGCAAAAAAGGCGCAAAATTACTGCCCATGAATTGAGGAAAATCAAGCGTGAAGCTGCCAAGATGCCACTTGCCATCAGTTTTGCCATATTTCAGAGCTGCAACGTTACTGGAGTAACAAAAAGCACAAGGTATGCAATACTCCAGGACATAGCCAAGGTAAGGAAGGCTGAAAAATGACCACCTATGAACAAGAAACATGAGATAAAACGTCAAGACTGGGCCAAGAAATATCTTAAGACTGACTCTTGATGGGCCAGAGGCTGTATCAGTAAAAGGCAGAGAGCTCCACTCTGACTCAGACGCCAGCAAGGTAGGTGGAGGTGGGGTACTGGTATGGGCTGGTATCATCAAAGATGAACTTGTGGGACCTTTTTGGGTTGAGGATGGAGTGAAGCTCAACTCCCAGACCTACTGCCAGTTTCTGAAAGACAACTTCTTCAAGCATTGGTACAGGAAGAAGTCGGTATCATTCAAGAAAAACATGATTTTCATGCAGGAAAATGCTCTTTCACATGCCTCCAACTACTCCACAGCGTGGCTGGCCAGTAAAGGTCTCAAAGAAGAAAAAATAATGACATGGCCCCTCATGTGGTCCCTCATAAAATGTGAGATCTAAAGGGAGGGAAAACAGTACACTGTTATGATGCGGTGGTCTAGGAGCAACATGGAACGAGCTCTGGAGGAAGTGGTAACTGTACTGACCGCAGTCCCTAAGCTCAACACAACACTAGAAGTAGCCGTGGAATGCTCCTAACTCTCCCTAGGCATCTCGTCACAGCCTAAGAGCTAACTACCCCTAAAGACAGAAGCAGGAAAACTATCTTGCCTCAGAGAAAATCCCCAAAGGATAGATTAGCCCCCCACAAATAATGACTGTGAGTGGAGAGGAAAAAGACATACACAGAATGAAACCAGGATGAGCACAGGAGGCCAGTCTAGCTTGATAGATAGGACAGGATGGAATACTGTGCGGTCAGTATAAAACACTACAAAAATCCACGCAGAGTTTACAAAAAAAATCTCCACACCTGACTAGAGGTGTGGAGGGTAAATCTGCTTCCCAGAGCTTCCAGCAAGACAGAATTAATTCATACTGATAACACTGGACAAACATAGAAAGCACTGAACAGATAAGTCCACAATCTGTGAACAGAAAAGCGCAAGCAAAAACTTAGCTTTGCTGAACTGGTCAGGATAACAGGGAAATCCAAAGAGATGTGAATCCAACCAGGAACCATTTACAAGTGGCACTGGCTGAAGAAAGAGCCAGGCCTAAATAGCCGAGCAGAAGAGACGATAAGTGGAGGCAGCTGATGACAGCTAACTCCAAGGAGCAGCCATACCACTTGAAACCACAAGAGGGAGCCCAAGAGCCGAACTCACAAAAGTACCACTTACAACCACCGGAGGGAGCCCAAGAGCGGAATTCACCACAGTTCCCCCCCTTGAGGAGGGGTCACCGAACCCTCACCAGAGCCCCCAGGCCGATGAGGATGAGCCAAATGAAAAGCACGAACCAAATCGGTGGCATGGACATCGGAGGCAACAACCCAAGAATTATCCTCCTGGCCATAACCCTTCCACTTGACAAGATACTGAAGCCTCCGCCTCGAAAACCGAGAATCCAAAATCTTCTCAACCTCATATTCCAACTCTCCCTCAACCAACACCGGGGCAGGAGGGTCAACCGAGGGAACAACGGGCACCACATATCTCCGCAACAAAGATCTATGGAAAACATTATGAATGGCAAAAGAGGCTGGAAGAGCCAAACGAAAAGACACCGGATTAATAATTTCAGAAATTTTATAAGGACCAATAAACTGAGGCTTAAACTTAGGGGAAGAAACCTTCATAGGAACATGACGAGAAGACAACCAAACCAAATCCCCCACACGAAGCCGGGGACCAACACACCGACGGTGGTTAGCAAAACGTTGAGCCCTTTCCTGAGATAACGTCAAATTGTCCACCACATGAGTCCAAATCTGCTGCAGCCTGTCCACCACAGAATCAACACCAGGACAATCAGAAGGCTCAACCTGCCCAGAAGAAAAACGAGGATGAAAACCAAAATTACAAAAGAAAGGTGAAACCAAAGTAGCCGAACTAGCCCGATTATTAAGGGCAAACTCGGCCAACGGCAAGAAAGACACCCAATCATCCTGATCAGCAGACACAAAGCATCTCAAATAGGTCTCCAAGGTCTGATTAGTTCGCTCAGTTTGGCCATTAGTCTGAGGATGAAACGCCGAAGAAAAAGACAAATCAATGCCCATCCTAGCACAAAAAAGGCCCGCCAAAATCTAGAGACAAACTGAGAACCTCTGTCAGACACAATATTCTCCGGAATGCCATGCAAACGAACCACATGCTGAAAAAATAATGGAACCAGATCTGAGGAGGAAGGCAACTTAGGCAAAGGTACCAGATGGACCATTTTAGAGAACCGGTCACAAACAACCCAGATAACAGACATCTTCTGGGAAACAGGAAGATCCGAAATAAAATCCATGGAAATATGCATCCAGGGCCTCTCAGGGACCGGCAAAGGCAAAAGCAACCCACTAGCGCAGGAACAGCAAGGCTTGGCCCAGGCGCAAGTCCCACAGGACTGCACAAAAGCACGCACATCGCGCGACAAGGAAGGCCACCAAAAGGACCTAGCAACCAAATCTCTGGTACCAAAAATCCCAGGATGACCAGCCAACACTGAACAATGAACCTCAGAAATTACCTTACTTGTCCATCTATCAGGAACAAACAGCTTCCCCACTGGACAGCGGTCAGGCCTATCAGCCTGAAGTTCCTGAAGCACCCGCCGCAAATCAGGGGAGATAGCAGAAAGAATCACCCCCTCCTTAAGAATGCCAACCGGCTCAAGGACTCCAGGAGAATCAGGCGAAAAACTCCTAGAGAGGGCATCAGCCTTAACATTCTTAGATCCCGGAAGATACGAGACCACAAAATCAAAATGGGAGAAAAATAGGGACCATCGAGCCTGTCTAGGATTCAGCCGCTTGGCCGACTCGAGGTAAATCAGATTCTTATGATTGGTCAGGACCACAACGCGGTGTTTAGCTCCCTCAAGCCAATGTCGCCACTCCTCAAACTCCCACTTCATAGCCAACAACTCCCGATTGCCGACATCATAATTGCGTTCCGCAGGCGAAAACTTTCTGGAAAAAAAAGCACACGGTTTCATCAAAGAACCATCAGACTCCCTCTGAGACAAAACGGCCCCTGCCCCAATCTCAGAAGCGTCGACCTCAACCTGAAAAGGAAGAGAAACATCCGGGTGACGCAACACAGGGGCAGAAGTAAATCGGCGTTTAAGCTCCTGAAAGGCCTCAACAGCCTCAGAGGACCAATTCGTCACATCAGCGCCTTTCTTCGTCAAATCAGTAAGGGGCTTAACCACACTGGAAAAGTTGGCAATGAAACGGCGATAGAAATTAGCAAAGCCCAAAAATTTTTGAAGACACTTCACAGATGTGGGTTGGATCCAGTCATGAATAGCTTGGACCTTAACAGGATCCATTTCTATAGACGAGGGAGAAAAAATAAAACCCAAAAAAGAGACCTTCTGAACTCCGAATAGGCACTTAGACCCCTTCACAAACAAAGCATTATCACGAAGGATCTGGAACACCATCCTGACCTGCTTCACATGAGACTCCCAATCATCGGAAAAAATCAAAATATCATCCAAATATACGACCATGAATTTATCAAGATAATTGCAGAAAATATCATGCATGAAAGACTGGAACACAGATGGAGCATTAGAGAGCCCAAATGGCATCACAAGGTATTCAAAATGGCCTTCGGGCGTATTAAATGCAGTTTTCCATTCGTCACCCTGTTTAATACGAACAAGATTATATGCCCCTCGGAGGTCAATCTTAGTAAACCAACTAGCCCCCTTAATCTGAGCAAACAAATCAGTAAGCAAAGGCAAGGGGTATTGGAATTTGACCGTGATCTTATTAAGAAGACGATAATCAATACAGGGTCTCAAGGAGCCATCCTTCTTAGCAACAAAAAAGAAACCCGCTCCCAATGGTGACGAAGAGGGCCGAATATGCCCCTTCTCCAAAGACTCCTTGACATAACTCCGAATGGCGGCATGCTCTGGCACAGACAGATTGAAAAGTCGGCCCTTAGGGAACTTGCAACCAGGAATCAAGTTAATAGCACAATCACAGTCCCTGTGCGGAGGAAGGGAACTGGACTTGGGCTCATCAAATACATCCTGGAAATCCGACAAAAACTCAGGGACCTCAGAAGAGGGGGAAGAGGAAATTGACATCACAGGAACGTCACTATGTACCCCTTGACAACCCCAACTAGTCACCGACATAGTTTTCCAATCCAGCACCGGATTATGTTCCTGCAACCATGGAAAACCCAGTACAACAACATTATGCAGGTTATGCAACACCAGAAAACGGCAATCTTCCTGATGTGCTGGAGCCATGTACATAGTCATCTGTGTCCAGTACTGAGGTTTATCCTTGGCCAAAGGTGTAGAATCAATACCCCTCAAAGGAATAGAGCTCTGCAAAGGCTGCAAGGAAAAACCACAGCGCCTGGCGAATTCTAAGTCCATAAGGTTCAGGGCAGCGCCTGAATCCACAAATGCCATGACGACAATGAGCAAATCAGGGTCACAGATAAGAGAAATTTAGGCTGTATAGTACTAATGGTAACAGACCTGGCGACTCTCTTGGTACGCTTAGGGCAATCAGAGATAACATGAGCAGAATCACCACAGTAAAAACACAGCCTATTCTGACGTCTGAATTCTTGCCGTTCTGTTCTAGTCAAAATCCTATCACATTGCATAGGTTCTGGACTCTGCTCAGAGGATACTGCCATATGGTGCACAGCTTTGCGCTCGCGCAGACGCCGATCGATCTGAATGGCTAGAGACATAGATTCGCTCAAACCGGCAGGCGTAGGAAAGCCCACCATAACATCTTTAAGGGCTTCAGAAAGACCTTTTCTGAAAATAGCAGCCAGAGCCTCTTCATTCCATTTAGTGAGCACAGACCATTTTCTAAATTTCTGGCAGTATAACTCTGCCGCTTCCTGACCTTGACACAAGGCCAACAGGGTTTTTTCTGCATGATCCACAGAATTAGGTTCGTCATACAATAATCCGAGCGCTTGAAAAAATGCATCAACATTCAATAATACCGGATCCCCTGTTTCAAGAGAAAAAGCCCAGTCTTGAGGGTCACCACGCAGCAAGGATATGATGATTTTTACTTGCTGAATGGGATCAGCAGAAGAACGGGGTTTCAAAGCAAAAAACAATCTGCAGTTATTTTTAAAGTTCAAAAACTTGGATCTGTCCCCAAAAAACAAATCAGGAGTAGGAATTCTAGGCTCCAAAGCCGGAGTCTGGACAACATAGTCCTGGATACTCTGTACTCTTGCAGCAAGTTGATCCACACGAGAAAACAAACCCTGAACATCCATGCCAAAGCATATATCCTGAACCACCCAGATATCAAGAGGAAAAAAAAGACAAACCAGAGCACAGAAAAAAAAATGGTTCAGAACTTTATTTTCCTTCTTTTGAGATGCATTTAATTCATTTTTGGCCACTTGTACTGTTATGATGCGGTGGTCTAGGAGAAACATGGAACGAGCTCTGAAGGAAGTGGTAACTGTACTGACCGCAGTCCCTAAGCTGAACACAACACTAGAAGTAGCCGTGGAATGCTCCTAACTCTCCCTAGGCATCTCGTCACAGCCTAAGAGCTACCTACCCCTAAAGACAGAAGCAGGAAAACTATCTTGCCTCAGAGAAAATCCCCAAATGATAAATTAGCCCCCCACAAATAATGACTGTGAGTGGAGAAGAAAAAGAGATACACAGAATGTAACCAGGATGAGCACAGGAGGCCAGTCTAGCTTGATAGATAGGACAGGATGGAATACTGTGCGGTCAGTATAAAACACTACAAAAATCCACGCAGAGTTTACAAAAAAATCTCCACACCTGACTAGAGGTGTGGAGGGTAAATCTGCTTCCCAGAGCTTCCAGCAAGACAGAATTAATTCATACTGATAACGCTGGACAAACATAGAAAGCACTGAACGGATAAGTCCACAATCTGTGAACAGAAAAGCGCAAGCAAAAACTTAGCTTTGCTGAACTGGTCAGGATAACAGGGAAATCCAAAGAGATGTGAATCCAACCAGGAACCATTTACAAGTGGCACTGGCTGAAGAAAGAGCCAGGCCTAAATAGCCGAGCAGAAGAGACGATAAGTGGAGGCAGCTGATGACAGCTAACTTCAAGGAGCAGCCATACCACTTGAAACCACAAGAGGGAGCCCAAGAGCCGAACTCACAAAAGTACCACTTACAACCACCGGAGGGAGCCCAAGAGCGGAATTCACAACAGTACACCTCTCGGAACAGTGTCTGGGAGGCAGTGGTGGCTGCTGCACGTAATGTTGATCGTAAATTGATCAAGCAACTGGCAGAATCTATGGATGGAAGGCTGTTGAGAGTCATCATAAAGAAAGGTGGCTATATTGGTTACTAATTTTGGGGGGTTTTGTTTTTGCATGTCAGAAATGTTTATTTCTAAATTTTATGCAGTTTTATTGGTTTACCTGGTGAAAATAAACAAGTGAGATGGGAATATATTTGGTTTTTATTAAGTTGCCTAATAATTTTGCACAGTAATAGTTACCTGCACAAACAGATATCCTCCTAAGATAGCCAAATCTAAAAAAAAAAACCCACTCCAACTTCCAAAAATATTAAGCTTTGATATTTATGAGTCTTTTGAGTTGATTGAGAACATAGCTGTTGATCAATAATAAAAATAATCCTCTAAAATACAACTTGCCTAATAATTCTGCACACAGTGTACAAAAAAGTCTGACTGCTGTGCTTGCCAACAAGGGTTTTGCCACCAAATATTAAGTCTTGTTTGCCAGAGGGATCAAATATTTATTTCTCACTGCAAAATGCAAATAAATGTATATAATTTACACAATGTGATTTTCTAGATTTTATTTTTAAAATTCTATCTCTCAATGTTAAAATTATCCTACCCTTAAAATTCTAGACTGTTCATGTCTTTGTCAGTGGGCAAACTTCCAAAATTAGCAAGGGATCAAATACTTATTTCCCCCACTGTATTGTAGATATCACTCATGTAATGTGAGAAGTAAGTGACATCTTTGGCATTGTACTATACCTATATTTCTTATCTGTACATCATGAATCTTCGTATGTGTTAACCCCTTTCCGACATTGGGGGTAATACGCCCACGTAGGAATCCCTCCCTTTGATGTGGGCTCTAGCTAGGGCCGGTTTTAGGTAAAGTGGGGCCCTAGGCAAAGTTTAAAATGGGGCCCCAAATGCTAACATATTGCACATCACACAGAAGCATTTCGGTTGTATTTACATGCGCTGACCTCAGGCCGCTAAACGAGTGTGATGGACAATACTGAAGTCATTGGACGCTTGTTTCCCGGCCTCTTTACACCAACTGAGAAAGAATGATGGGGACAGAACGATCACTAATAGATCACTAACAGATCACCATACAGTATCATGTTATCAGCAGCACATCTACAGTTTACACCGGCGATGTCCTGCAGAGAACAATGGTTTTAATTCCGGCATAAACAATCCAATCACCCAATGAATATGCAGCATTTTACTTGTTTAGTATAATACACCCCATACTCCTCCGTATATTATAATGTGCATCACAGTCCCCCATATTGTAAAATGCACACCCCATAGTCCTCCATATAATATAATGTGCCCCATAGTCCTCCATATAGTATAATACACTCCTCATAGTCCTCCATATAGTATTATACACTCCTCAGTCCTCCATATAGTATTATACACTTCCCATAGTCCTCCATATAGTATAATACACTTCTCATAGTCCTCCATATATTAAAATATACTCCTCAGTCCTCCATATAGTATAATACACTCCTCAAAGTGCTCCATATAGTATAATGCACCGCCATAGTCATCCATGTAGTACAATTCACTTCCCATAGCATAATGCACCCCATAGTTCTTCATATAGTATAATGTATTCCCCATAGTCCCCAATACAGTATAAATCATCCCACATACAGTATAATGTGGCCACTACCCCACAGAGTATAATGCAGCCACCCCACAGAGTATAATGCAGCCACCCCACAGAGTATAATGCAGCCACCCCACAGAGTATAATGTAACCCCACCACAGAGTATAATGTAACCTCCCCATAGAATATAATGCAGCCCCCCATATAGTATAATATAGCCCTGCATAGAGTATGATGCAATCACCCCTCATAGATTATAAATATAATACAGCCCCCCCCATAGAATATAATGCAGCCCTGAACAGGATATAATACAGCTCACCTCCCCATAGAATATAATGTATCCCCATCAAAGAGTATGATGCAATCATCCCTCATAAAATCTAATAAAGCCCCCCACAGAATATAATGAAGCCCACCATAGTATATAACACAGCCTCCTCCATAGAATATAATGTATAATGTACCCCCCAAATATATAGCACAGCCACATAGTAAATAACACAGCCTCCCCCATAGAATATAATATACCCCCATAGTATATAGCACAGCCCACATAGTAGTATATAGCACAGCCCACATCGTAGTATATAGCACAGCGACGTAGTATATAGCACAGCCCACACAGTAGTATACAGCACAGCCCACACAGTAGTATACAGCACAGCCCACACAGTAGTATACAGCACTGCCCACACAGTAGTATACAGCACAGCCCACACAGTAGTATACAGCACTGCCCACACAGTAGTATACAGCACTGCCCACACAGTAGTATACAGCACAGCCCACACAGTAGTATACAGCAATGCCCACACAGTAGTATACAGCACTGCCCACAAAGTAGTATACAGCACTGCCCACACAGTAGTATACAGCACAGCCCACACAGTAGTATACAGCACTGCCCACTGTAGGGATTCGGACAGAAATCCGAGAGTGGACCCTCTGGGTCGTGACTCTAGAGCCCCCGGGGTCGAGCGGACCAGATGGAATCACCCCCTATACAGGGAGCGTTAGGAGCAGGACCTCGGGGGAATGGAGACACAACAGCTAGAGCCAAAGGGACGACCCAAGATAGATGGAGACTACAGAGCTATTTAGAGTGGCGGGGCATAAAAGGAAAACAGGACTTAACTGAAGACGACAGGAACACAGACGATGTAGAACACGGATGGATCACAGGACTTGGCAGGAGACGGCAGGAACACGGAACCAGGTAGGACACACAGCAGGAAGACGAAACTTGGCAGGACACAGCAGGAACACGGAACTTGGTAGGACACAGCAGGTACACGGAACTTGGTAGGACACAGCAGGAACACGGAACTTGGTAGGTCACAGCAGGTACACGGAACTTGGCAGGAAACAGCAGGAACACGGAACTTGGCAGGACACAGTAGGAACACGGAACTTGGCAGGACACAGCAGGAACACGGAACTTGGTAGGACACAGCACTGAAATAAAGCGAACACTAAGCAGGGAAAAGATATCGGAATAGGGGAGCCTAGGACATAGGGACACTGACGTCAGACAGTGCACCTACAAAGCAAAGGCGTCTTACCTAGGAAGACGCCGGGAAGAAATACCCAATGGGCGCCGCCATGTTGGGGCGGAGCCACCGGGTCGCGACCTCCCAGAAGGCTCTGCGATGGAGGAGACGCGACCGCGCATGCACAGTGAGACCGGACGCCGTGAGCCGGCGAAGGAGGAAGCAGAGCGGCGCGGGACAGGATCGCTAGTGCGCCGAGGGATGAGAGAAGCCGGGTAAGTATGTGCAGCGGTCGTAACAGTACCCCCCTCCTTAGTCCCCCTCTTTTTAAGGCTAGAAAGGGATCTTTTCATGATAAGAGGAGCATTGATGTTCTCTCGAGGCTCCCAGGACCTCTCCTTAGGACCAAATCCCTCCCAATCAATCAAAAAATAAGTATTACCCCTAACTACCTTTTTAGCAAGAATATCTTTAACATTAAAGATTCCATCAGAAGTACAGAGCTGAGGAGAGGGAGAGGTAGCGGAGTGAAAATGATTAAAGACTGCGGGTTTGAGAAGAGACACATGGAAGGCATTGGGAATGCGCAAAGAGGCAGGTAGCTTCAACTTATAAGAGACATCATTAATGCGACTCAAGATAGGAAAAGGACCAATATAGCGAGGACCCAGTTTGCAAGAGGGAATTTTAAGCTTGATATAGCGAGAGGAGAGCCAAACTTTATCACCCGGAGAATATGGCGGTGCATCCAAACGCTTCTTGTCAGCAAACTTTTTCATATTAAGGCTAGCTCTCTCAAGAGCCACTTTGGTCTCATTCCAAATCGTAGAGAATTCCCGGGACAAGAAATCCGCTGCCGGTACCCCCGAGGAAAGAGAAACAGGAAGAGGAATGTTCGGATGTTGACCATAGACTACAAAAAAAGGAGTTTTGGAGGAAGACTCGCTGGGAAGATTGTTATATGAGAATTCGGCCCAGGGGAGAAGAGAGACCCAGTCATCTTGGTGTGCATTGGAGAAATGTCGCAGATATGTAGTTAGAACTTGATTAACTCGCTCCACTTGTCCGTTGGACTGAGGGTGATAGGCGGAAGAGAAATCCAAGTTAACCTTTAATAGACTGCAGAGAGCTCTCCAAAAACGTGAGGTAAATTGTACTCCATGGTCTGAGACGATATGATGTGGAAAACCATGAAGACGGAAGACTTGGTGTAAAAAGATCTTTGCCAACTCTGGAGCGGAAGGCAGACCAGGCAATGCGATGAAGTGAGACATCTTAGAGAACCGATCTACAACAACCAAGATGACAGAGCAATTCGAGGAACACGGTAGATCAGTGATGAAGTCCATAGCTATATGACTCCAAGGGACGGAAGGCACAGGCAGAGGATGCAGGAGACCGGAAGGAAGCTGCCTAGGGACTTTATTCTTGGCACAAGAAGGGCAAGAGGCGATGAATTTGGTGACGTCTTGTCGGAGAGATGGCCACCAGTAGTGCCGAGAGATAAGAGAAAGTGTCTTCTTGACTCCTACATGTCCTGCAATTTTGGAGGAGTGACCCCAACGTAAAACTCTCTCCTTGTCTTGATTAGCCACAAGAGTCTTGCCAGTAGGAGTTGAAATCACTCTAAGCGGACCAAAGGCCCCGTCACACATAGCGACGCTGCAGCGATACCGACAACGATCCGGATCGCTGCAGCGTCGCTGTTTGGTCGCTGGAGAGCTGTCACACAGACAGCTCTACAGCGACCAACGATCCCGAGGTCCCCGGTAAAAAGGGTAAACATCGGGTAACTAAGCGCAGGGCCGCGCTTAGTAACCCGATGTTTACCCTGGTTACCATCGTTAAAGTAAAAAAAAACAAACGCTACATACTTACCTATCGCTGTCTGTCCTCGGTGCTCTGCTTCTCTGGTCTGGCTGTGAGCACAGCGGCCAGAAAGCAGAGCGGTGACGTCACCGCTCTGCTTTCCGGCTGACCGGCGCTCACAGCCAGACCAGAGAAGCAAAGCGCCGAGGACAGACAGCGATAGGTAAGTATGTAGCGTTTGTTTTTTTACTTTTAGGATGGTAACCAGGGTAAACATCGGGTTACTAAGCACGGCCCTGCGCTTAGTTACCCGATGTTTACCCTGGTTACCAGCGAAGACATCGCTGAATCGGCGTCACACACGCCGATTCAGCGATGTCAGCGGGACCTCAACGATCAAAAAATGGCCCAGGCCATTCCGACACGACCAGCGATCTCACAGCAGGGGCCTGATCGCTGGTACGTGTCACACATAGCGAGATCGCTACTGAGATCGCTGTTGCGTCACAAAACTTGTGACTCAGCAGCGATCTCGCTAGCGATCTCGCTATGTGTGACGGGCACAAGAGTGACGATCTTCGCAGGATCAATGATGTGAGCCGGAGAATCCTCAATGTCCTGAGGCTGGAAGGATCTCGAAAGAGCATCTGCTTTGACATTCTTATTTCCGGGTCGGAAATGAAGTTCAAATTCAAATCGTCCGAAGAATAAAGACCATCTGGCTTGTCGTGGATTTAGTCTTTGGGCAGACTGAATATAGGCCAGATTCTTGTGGTCTGTGTAAATGGTGAAAGGATGAAGAGACCCCTCAAGAAGATAACGCCATTCTTCCAAAGCTAGCTTGATAGCCAATAGTTCTTTGTCCCCTATAGAGTAGTTACGCTCAGGGGCGGAAAAGATTTTAGAAAAAAAACCACAGGTCACCAAACGTCCGGACGAAGATTTTTGCAGAAGTACAGCTCCAGCTCCAATAGAGGATGCGTCGACCTCAAGGACAAACGGTCTATTAGCATCAGGACGATGAAGCACAGGGGCCGTGGCGAAACTTTGTTTGAGGGACAGAAAGGACTCTTCAGCCTCAGGGGTCCAAAGACTGGAGTTGACTCCCTTGCGAACTAGGGCAGAGATAGGCTTGGTCAAGGAAGAAAAATGAGGAATAAATTGTCTATAGTAATTGGCAAAGCCAAGAAAACGTTGGATTGCTTTTGTTCCAAGAGGACGAGGCCAATTCAGGACAGCAGAAACCTTCTCTGGATCCATATCTAAGCCAGATCTTGAGACAATATATCCAAGGAAGGGAAGGGAAGATTGTTCAAAGACGCACTTCTCAATCTTAGCGAACAGATGATTCTCTCTTAGCCTTTGCAGAACACGACGGACATCTCGCCTGTGAGTGGAGAGATCCGGAGAAAAGATGAGAATGTCGTCAAGGTAAACTACGACTGAGGAGTAGAGAAGATCCCGAAATACATCGTTCACAAATTCCTGGAAAACCGCGGGGGCGTTGCAGAGACCAAACGGCATAACCAAGTATTCGTAGTGACCGTCACGAGTATTGAAGGCAGTCTTCCACTCATCGTCTGCACGAATACGAACCAGATTGTATGTGCCACGTAGATCTAATTTGGTAAAAATTTGCGCACCCCGAAGACGGTCGAAGAGTTCCGGAATGAGTGGCAGAGGATATTTGTTCTTCACCGTGATGTTGTTTAGGCCTCGATAATCAATGCAGGGACGGAGAGAACCGTCTTTCTTCTTCACGAAAAAGAACCCTGCTCCGGCCGGAGAAGAAGACTTGCGAATGAATCCTTTAGCAAGATTTTCTTGAATGTACTCAGACATAGCTTGAGTCTCAGCAGGAGAGAGAGGATAGATTCTGCCCCTGGGCGGGTTAGTTCCAGGCACGAGATCTATGGGACAATCATAGAGACGGTGAGGCGGAAGACCCTCAGCCTCCTTTTTGTTGAAGACATCAGAAAAAGCGCTGTAGACACAGGGTAAGGCGGGAAGAGAAGATGAAGGAGAAGAATTAGAGGAAGACCCCACAGGACGCACCGGCAGCAGACAACGTTCCCGACAAAACTCACCCCAGCGCAAGATATTGCCATTGCGCCAATCTAAAATGGGCTCGTGGTTCCGTAACCAAGGAAGACGTAAGAGCATAGGATGAGACAGGCCTGCTAAAACATAAAATGCAATTCTCTCCTTGTGTAGAGCCCCAACTTGAAGTTCCACCTCAAGTGTTACTTGAGTAATGGTCTCCTGTAAAGGTCTACCATCCACAGATGCAAGAATCACAGAAGCCTCTAAGGTTTTGACTGGAACGGAGAATTTCAAAACCTCTTCCAACCTGATAAAATTCCCTGCTGCGCCCGAATCCACATACGCATCCAAAGAAATGCCCTTGCCCGCAACATGCAAAAGAACGGACAAAGTAAGGGGTTGAGAGGGATCACACACACCTAGGGAGGCCTCTCTTACCTGACCTGGGCGGAGGAGTTTTCCGGACGTTCAGGGCATGAGCGCAATAAATGAGCAGCACTCCCGCAGTAAAAACATAACCCCTGAGTGCGCCTTTCTTTACGACGTTGTTCGGACATCTTAAGACGGTCCACCTGCATAGGTTCCGGTGCGGACGCCTGAGAGGAAATTCTAGGCTGTGGGCTGAGTGGCTTTCGGGTGGCAGGAGAGGAACGAAGAGATCTCCGCTCGCGGGTGCGTTCTTGGAACCGAAGGTCAATACGGGTAGCTAAGGAAATTAATTCCTCCAAAACTGTAGGGGTGTCCCGACCAGCTAACTCATCTTTTATGCGCCCAGAGAGGCCCCGCCAGAAAGCACCCACCAACGCCTCATTGTTCCAGCCCAAATCAGAGGAGAGGGTGCGGAACTGAATAGCGTACTGGCCTACGGATAGCGATCCCTGATGGAGAGAAAATAGAGCTTCAGTAGTCGAGGCCAGACGTCCAGGTTCGTCAAAGACAAGACGGAAAGTCTCCAAAAATTCAGACAACCGGGAGACTAGGCGATCGTCTCGCTCCCAGAGTGGATTAACCCATGCCAAAGCGTCACCCTCCAGATGGGAAATCAAAAAAGCAACCTTGGACCGATCCGTTGGGTAATGCTGGGGCAGAAGCTCAAAGTGAAGACGGCACTGGTTTAAAAATCCACGGCAGGATTTAGGATCCCCATTGTACCGAGGCGGTTTAGCCAAGCGGGGTGGAGGGTGGGAAGCAGGAGCAGATGTAGAAGTAGCTGTCTGGATAGAAAGCAGCCGATCGTCTATTGAAGACATATAACTAAGAATATGGGCCTGGGTGTCACGCTGCTGAGCTAACTCTTGCTGTACGCCAACGAGTAGAGCAGCGTTGCCAGGATCAGAGGGCAGGAGCGAAGACAAGCGAGAATCCATAGGTTTCAAAAAGGACATTATACGGGACTGATTCTCCCGCAAAAAGAGTAGCTCTTTTTGCGCAGCAGAGGCCCCAGCGGGGTCCATGGCCTTTGCTTACTGTAGGGATTCGGACAGAAATCCGAGAGTGGACCCTCTGGGTCGTGACTCTAGAGCCCCCGGGGTCGAGCGGACCAGATGGAATCACCCCCTATACAGGGAGCGTTAGGAGCAGGACCTCGGGGGAATGGAGACACAATAGCTAGAGCCAAAGGGACGACCCAAGATAGATGGAGACTACAGAGCTATTTAGAGTGGCGGGGCATAAAAGGAAAACAGGACTTAACTGAAGACGACAGGAACACAGACGATGTAGAACACGGATGGATCACAGGACTTGGCAGGAGACGGCAGGAACACGGAACCAGGTAGGACACACAGCAGGAAGACGGAACTTGGCAGGACACAGCAGGAACACGGAACTTGGTAGGACACAGCAGGTACACGGAACTTGGTAGGACACAGCAGGAACACAGAACTTGGTAGGACACAGCAGGTACACGGAACTTGGCAGGAAACAGCAGGAACACGGAACTTGGCAGGACACAGTAGGAACACGGAACTTGGCAGGACACAGCAGGAACATGGAACTTGGTAGGACACAGCACTGAAACAAAGCGAACACTAAGCAGGGAAAAGATATCGGAATAGGGGAGCCTAGGACATAGGGACACTGACGTCAGACAGTGCACCTACAAAGCAAAGGCGTCTTACCTAGGAAGACGCCGGGAAGAAATACCCGATGGGCGCCGCCATGTTGGGGCGGAGCCACCGGGTCGCGACCTCCCAGAAGGCTCTGCGATGGAGGAGACGCGACCGCGCATGCGCAGTGAGACCGGACGCCGTGAGCCGGCGAAGGAGGAAGCAGAGCGGCGCGGGACAGGATCGCTAGTGCGCCGAGGGATGAGAGAAGCCGGGTAAGTATGTGCAGCGGTCGTAACACCCACACAGTAGTATAGAGCACTGCTCACACAGTAGTATACAGCACTGCCCACACAGTAGTATATAGAACAGTCCACACAGTAGTATACAGCACAGCCCACACAGTAGTATACAGCACAGACCATATTCCCCCTTCCCTCCCCTCCCCTCCCGAGAATGGCCCCACAGTCCAGTAAAAAACAAACAAAAAAAACCACAAGCTCCTCACCTCTCTTCATGCCCGTGCTGCTCCCTGCTCCTGTGTCGGTGGCTGCCGCCGCACTGCCTGTCACACAGTGAGTGCACGATGATGCGCACCGGTAGTGTCAGAGGCAGAGCAGGGAATGATGGGAGAGGGAGCGTCAGGTGACGCTCTGTCCTCCATCATTGCTTTGAACTGTACCGGCAGACGCCGGTATAGTTCAATGCGGCGGGGGAGTCGGTGCTGGTGGCAGGCGGGCCCCCCTGCCTCACAGGGGCACCATAGTGTTTGCGTGACTTGCCGTTAGCTGGGGGCCCCTGGGAGAGCGGGGGCCCCAGGCAGCTGACTGGTCTGCCTGCCCCTAACGACGGCCCTGGCGCTGAGCCCACATCTTTTTGAACAGCTGACATGTGCAACTAAGATCCCTGGGTAAAATCGCGATCCACCCATGGCTGTTAACCTGTTAAATGCTGCTGTCAATCTCTGACAGCGGCATTTAACTTGCGCTTACCGGAAGAGTGCTGGAAATCCCACCTAATGGTGACCCTGTCACATGATCGCGAGTCACCGATCGGTTGATATGACAACCAGTCTCCAGGCCCGGTGGTTGGCGCTCATAGCAAGTGAGCATTTCTGCTACAAACAGGTGATCTGATCATCGCCTGTGTATAGCAGAGGCGATCAGACAACTGCAGCTTCTAGTCTCCCACGGAGACTATTGAAGCATGCAAAAAGTAAAAAAAAGGTTTAAAAAAAAAAAAATTTAAGTTCAAATCACCCCCCTTTCACCCCATTCATAATAAAACAATAAAAAAATCAAATATACACATATTTAGAATCGTCGCATTCAGAATCACCCGATCTAACAATATAAAAAAAGAAATAACCTGGTCGCTAAACGGCGTAACCAGAAAAAAATTCAAAAGGTCAGAATTACGTTTTTTTGGTCACTGCTACATTGCAATAAAATGCAATAACGGGTGATCAAAAGATCGTATCTAAACCAAAATGGTATCAATAAAAATGTCAGCTCAGCGCGCAAAAAATAAGCCCTCGGAAAATGGTGCCTTTTTTTTTTTTAACCAAAGTGTGGATTCTTTTCAATCACTTAACCCCTTTACCCCCAAGGGTGGTTTGCACGTTAATGACCAGGCCAATTTTTACAATTCTGACCACTGTCCCTTTATGAGGTTATAACTCTGGAACGCTTCAACAGATCCCGGTGGTTCTGATATTGTTTTCTTGTGACATATTGTACTTCATAATTTCTTTGATATTACCTGCGTTTATTTGTGAAAAAAATGGAAATTTGGCAAAAATTTTTAAAATTTTGCAATTTTCCAAATTTGAATTTTTATGCCCTTAAATCACAGAGATATGTCACACAAAATACTTAATAAGTAACATTTCCCACATGTCTACTTTACATCAGCACAATTTTGGAGCCAAATATTTTTTTTGTTAGGGAGTTATAAGGATTAAAAGTTGACCAGCAATTTCTCATTTTTACAACACCATTTTTTTTCAGGGACCACATCACATTTGAAGTCATTTTGAGGGGTCTATATGATAGAAAATAACCAAATGTGATACCATTCTAAAATCTGCACCCCTCAAGGTGCTCAAAACCACATTCAAGAAGTTTATTAACCCTTCAAGTGTTTCACAGGAATTTTTGGAATGTTTAAAAAAAAATGAACATTTAGCTTTTTCACAAAAAATTTACTTCAGCTCCAATTTGTTTTATTTTACCAAGAGTAACAGGAGAAATTGGACCACAAAAGTTGTTGTACAATTTGTCCTGAGTACGCCGATACCCCATATGTAGGGGTAAACCACTGTTTGGGCACATGGCAGAGCTCGGAAGGGAAGGAGCGCCATTTGCCTTTTCAATGCAAAATTGACTGGAATTGAGATGGGACGCCATGTTGCATTTGGAAAGCCCCTGATGTGCCTATGGATCGCCCCCACGTAAGGGCAATGGGGTACTCAGTACCAGGTCCTTCAGTTCCCTCAGCGAGGATGTCACGGTGGCCCGACCCAGACCGTGGCCCTATGAGGGGCGCCCAATAAAAGGCAGAGTCAGTAGATAATGGTAGTGTTCGTGACGCCACCTGTGGTATTCGGTCAGAGTGACCGACGCTGCTCAGGGGTCCTCTGGGGTGATGTTATGGCAGCTAGATGGTGTACCTTCCCACAGGTGAAGTATTTCCCCAGGGCTTCCCAGAAGTGTAGATGATGATGGTGGATGATGTAAGGCACGGCGAATAACGAGGACACAATGGGTGCAGTCTCTTTACCTTTACTGAAGGCTTCAGCATCCACAGTCCAGAGTGCCGGATGACAGGGTAGGCAGGGTCCGGCCAGTCTGATGGCAATTCCAGAGTCCCCTTATCCAGGTGGAAATCAGTAGCCTTCCCCTTGCGCACAGTAACATAGTAGGTCCCTACTTGCAGTAGCTACCATAAGGTCCTCACTGTTGTTACTTCTCTCTCTCTGTCCCCCAGATGGATAGGACAAACCCGTATGACGGTGATGGCCTAAGGCTATTTTATAGGGACCCTAGAGACGCCCCTCCTCCGCTATTGCCACAGTGCTGCTTTTATGTCCCTTCAATTAGGTGCAGGCGAAAAGTGAGACAACATATAATGGGGCAGCACGGTGGCTTAGTGGTTAGCACAGCAGCCTTGCAGCGCTGGAGCCCTGGGTTCTAATCCCACTTTGGACAACATCTGCAAAGAGTTTGTATGTTCTGTGTTTGCGTGGGTTTCCTCCGGGCATTCCGGTTTCCTCCCACATTCCAAAAACATACTGATAGGGAATTTAGATTGTGAGCCCCATTGGGGACAGCGATGATAATGTCTCTAAAGGGCTGCGGAATATGTTAGCGCTATATAAAAATAAAGATTATTATTATTAGGTGTTTAGGTCGGACAACCAACATGGAATCGACTGCCCTGCTGGTCTCTGAAGTAAAGCGTAGAGTCTATTACTCCCTCGGTATTCCAGCCACCGGATTTGCGTTTCAGATGGAGGCAGCCTGCTTCTAGCTGGTCTCCCACTGATGTTTCACTCCTGTTGCTGTGACTTCTTTTCTCACTCACTACAGCACAATTCCTTTTGTGTCCTTTCTTAGGAGGCTGCTGCATGGGTTGCAGGCGCAGCTCCGTGTCCTTCTTTCCTTCCTCCTCAGACTTCAGTCTTGATCTGACCAGGGATCACCCCAGCCAGCTCGACCTGGAGACCTTTTCTCGTCAGCCCCCCAGCCAGGAGCTCTCTCCTACGACTCCCTCTGACTGACTAACTTCCTAACCAACCCACCAGTTTTACCCTATGTGAGGAGTGGCCTAGTGAACAGAACCCTTAGCTCCCCCTGGTGGACCGGCATGTGAAGTGTGTGTGTGGCTGTGATACCTGGCAGGGTGAACTCCTTTGGTACCATCAGACATAGCATCGCTCCCCCTGGTGGAAGAACGACATTATTGCAACGACCAGGACTCTGGAGCGCTGCACCTAATCATTGAAATCCCCACAAGTGACACCATTTTGCAAAGTAGACCGCCTAAGGAACTTATCTAGATGTGTGGTGAGCACTTTGACCCACCAAGTGCTTCACAGAAGTTTATAATGCAGAGCCGTAAAAATAAATCATATTTTTTCACAAAAATGATCTTTTCGCCCCCAATTTTTTATTTTCCCAAGGGTAAGAGAAGAAATTGGACCACAAAAGTTGTTGTGCAATTTGTCCTGAGTACGCCGATACCCCATATGTCTGGGTAAACCACTGTTTGAGCGCATGGCAGAGCTGGAAGGGAAGGAGCGCCGTTTGCCCTTTCAATGCAAAATTGACTGGAATTGAGATGGGACACCATGTTGCATTTGGAGAGTCCCTGATGTGCCTAAACAGTGGAAACTCCCAATTCTAACTGAAACCCTAACCCAAACACACCCCTAACCCTAATCCCAAACACACCCCTAACCCCAACACACCCCTAACACTAATCCCAACCCTAACCACACCCCTAACCCTAATCCCAACCATAACCCTAACCACACCACTAACCCTGACACACCCCCAACCATAATCCCAACCATAAATGTAATCCAAACCCTAGCCCTAACCCTAGCCCCAACCCTAACCCTAGCCCTAACCCTAACCCTAGCCATAGCCCTAACCCTAATGGGAAAATGGAAATAAATACATTTTTTAAATTTTTCCCTAACTAAGGGGATGATGAAGGGGGGGTTTGATTTACTTTTATAGCGGGTTTTCTAGCGGATTTTTATGATTGGCAGCCGTCACACACTAAAAGACGCTTTTTATTGCAAAAAATATTTTTTGCATTACCACATTTTGAGAGCTATAATTTTTCCATATTTTGGTCCACAGAGTCATGTGAGGTCTTGTTTTTTGCGGGACGAGTTGATGTTTTTATTGGTAACATTTTCGGGCACGTTACATTTTTTGATCGCTTTTTATTCCGATTTTTGTGAGGCAGAATGACCAAAAACCAGCTATTCATAATTTTTTTTTTTTTTTTTTATGGGGGGGGGGGGGGGGCGTTTATACCGTTCCGCTTTTGGTAAAATGGATAAAGCAGTTTTGTTCTTTGGGTCAGTACGATTACAGTGATACCTTATTTATATCATTTTTTTATGTTTTGGTGCTTTTATACGATAAAAACTATTTTATAGAAAAAATAATTATTTTTGCATCACTTTATTCTGAGGACTATAAATTTTTTATCTTTTTGCTGATGATGCTGTATGGTGGCTTGTTTTTTGCAGGACAAGATGACGTTTCCAGCGGTACCATGGTTATTTATATCCGTCTTTTTGATCGCGTGTTATTGCACTTTTTGTTCGGCGGTATGATAATAAAGCGTTCTTTTTTGCCCTTTTTTTTTCTTTTACGGTGTTCACTGAAGGGGTTAACTAGTGGGACAGTTTTATAGGTCGGGTCATTACAGACGCGGCGATACTAAATATGTGTACTTTTATTGTTTTTTTTTAATTTAGATAAAGAAATGTATTTATGGGAACAATATATATAATTTTTTTTTTTACACATCTGAATATTTTTTTTACACTATAACATTGCCCAGGGGGGCATCATGTTATAGTGTAAGATCGCTGATCTGACACTTTGCTGTGCACTGTGTCAGATCAGCGATGTGACGTGCACTCCTGGAGGCTTCCCGGCGCCTGCTCTGAGCAGGCGCTGGTAAGCCACCTCCCTGCAGGACCCGGATGCAGCCCCGCAGCCATTTTGGATCCGAGGGTCTCGGGGAAGTCCACAGGGAGCCCCCTCCCTGCGCGATGCTTCCCTATATCGCTAGGACACTGCGATCATGTTTGATCGCAGTGTGCCAGGGGTTAATGTGTCGGGGCGCTCCTGGCACATAGTGCCGGATGTCAGCTGTGATAGTCAGCTGACACCCGGCCACGATTGGTATGAAGTACTATCTCGTCGGTGGGCATATTGGCCCACCCCGCCTCGACGAGATAGTACGTCTAATGTCAGAAAGGGGCTAAAAAAAATAACCTAGACATTTTTGGTGTCTATGAACTCGCAATGACCTTGAGAATCATAATGGCAGGTCAGTTTTAGCATTTAGTGAACATGGTAAAAAAAAAAAAAAACAACAACTTTTTTTGCAATTTCACCGCACTTGGAATTTTTTTTTCCATTTTCCAGTACATGATATGTTAAAACCAATGTGTTGTTCAAAAGTACAACTCGTCCCACAAAAAACAAGCCCTCACATGGCTATTTATGGCTCTGGCAAGAAGGGGAGCAAAAAACGAAAACGCAAAAATGAAAATACCTCCGGTCATGAAATGGTTAAGGGGCCCACTGAGACTGTTTCACCTGGGGCCCATGAAAACTTGGAGCCGGCCCTGATCAGGAGCTAACAGTGCGCTCGGGCGATCCTAGCCAACTTCAAAGGAGTGTTTTCAAGCTGCATTGGAAAGAGCTTAAAATCACTGTGTATGTTCAGCCACTACTGCTAGGCTGCAGAGGTGACTGGTAACCTAGGCAATGAACCATAAATGATAAAATTAGGAATTTCTCCGTTCCAAGAACAAAGATATAATCCTTTAAGAGAATATGATGCATCACATGCATCGTTTAAAAAAAAAAACGCATGGTGAAAAAATGCATGTAAACGCGTGCAAACGCTGCGTTTTTTTTACGCATGCGTTTTTTCATGTGGTGAAAAAAACGCTGCGTTTTGACGCGTTTACATGCGATTTTTCATGCGTTTGCGTTTTTTAAACGCATGCAGATAAATGTGTGACAGCTGCCAATCATCAAAATAAAGTAAAAAACCCACAATAAACAGAAAGAGCTAGGGTTAGGGTTAGGGGTAGGGATCCTGTAACCCTGTGAGCCCTTAGGTGCCCATAAATTCATAGCCATGAGTCTGACCAGACGTGTCTGACCATCTTAGAAATTGCATTTTTAAATTGCAGTTTTTTAATTGCTATGAATTAGACTAGAATTGGACTGGAATTGACTGGAAGGTAAAGGAATAGAAAACCACTATAATGTTTCGGTTTCTTTTCACATTCACCCCCATACTACTCTATTTCTTCCTATCTCCTGTAGTCCCTCCACCCAGTAAAGAACTAGTCATTTCTCCCTCCATCCTCCCCAGTCATCTCACCTCCTCCACAGAACTATTCCTCCACATACAATCCTTTCTCGCCAGGCACACACGGCCACATCATGACCTATCCAGCTCACACCTTCTAACGCTCTGTCTGCTGCTCCTCATTGCTGGCGACATATCCCCAAATCCTGGCCCTCCTCATCACATCCCCACACTCATTTCTAATCCCCTGCCACGATCCTCTACACGTCCTCGCAACCACAGTAACCTCATACCCATTCATCCTGCCCCCACTCCCCCAATTTCCCTATCTGGAGCACTATGGAACGCACGCTCTGTCTGCAATAAACTTCCATTTATCCATGACCTCTTTATCAATAACAAACTCTCCTTCCTCGGCATCACTGAAACCTGGCTCACCCCTTCTGACACAGCCTCCCCTGCGGCACTCTCTTACGGTGGCTTCCACCTTTCTCACACACCCCGCCCCAGCAGCAAGCATGGCGGAGGAGTTGGTTTTCTCCTGTCAGATAACTGCTCCTTCACCCCAATCCCACTGCCACCCTCTGTTATCCTCCCTTCCTTTGAGGTGCACTCTGTGCGCATCTACTCCCCCTCCAACCTCCAACTGGCTGTCATCTACCGTCCCCCAGGGCCAGCCACCACCTTCTTCGACCACTTCACCACCTGGCTACTCCACTTCCTCGCCGCCGACATCCCCACTATCATCATGGGCGACTTCAACATCCCCATTGACACTTCCCTCTCAGCTGCCACTAAACTTCTATCTCTCACTTCCTCCTTTGGCCTCACTCAATGGTCTTCTACAGCCACCCACAAAGATGGTCACACACTGGACCTCATTCTCACCCGCCTCTGCTCCCTATCTAACCTCTCAAACTCACCTCTTCCTCTTTCTGACCACAACCTACTTACATTCTCTTCCCTTTCCACTCCTTGTCTACAACCCCCACCCCACAAACTCTCACACCCTCGCAGAAATCTTAAACACCTTGATCTTCACTCACTCTCTGAATCCCTCCTCCCTCTCACAGACATAAGCTCCCTACACAATGCGGATGATGCTGCCGCTCTATATAACACCACAATAGCTGCAGCTTTGGAATCTCTTGCCCCTCTCACACATACCAAAGCTCGCAAAATCAACAGACAACCCTGGCACACCAGCATGACAAAAGAACTGAGGCGAGCTTCCAGAGCTGCTGAGCGCAGATGGAAAAGATCCCACTCCATCGAGCACTTCATCGCATTCAAACAGTCCCTCACTGCTTTCAAAGCCATGCTCGCCACAGCAAAACAAACCTACTTCTCATCTCTCATATCCTCCCTGTCTCACAACCCCAAACAGTTATTCAACACCTTCAACTCTCTCCTCCGTCCCCCAGCACCTCCTCCCTCCCCACTCATCTCAGCTGAAGACTTCGCCTCATTTTTCAAGCAGAAAATTGAGAACATCAGAGACAATTTTAGTAAACAACCCCCAGAACCCTTCCTCCCAACTACCCAGCCCTCCACCTCCAAAACCAACTTCTCCACCATTACAGAAGACGGACTCTCCACTCTACTCTCAAGATCACATCTCACCACCTGTGCACTTGACCCACTCCCATCCCACTTCATCCCAAACCTCACCACAGTCTTCATCCCAACCCTAACCCATCTCTTTAACCTATCACTAACAACTGGCATTTTCCCCTCAAGCTTTAAACATGCCACAATCACACCTATCCTCAAAAAGCCCTCTCTTGACCCATCCTCTGTATCTAGCTATCGCCCTATATCACTTCTCCCCTTTGCCTCAAAACTACTGGAACAACATGTCCATATTGAACTGTCCTCCCATCTATCTTCCTGCTCCTTCTTCGACCGCTTTCAATCAGGCTTCCGGTCACACCACTCCACTGAAACTGCCCTAACTAAGGTCACCAATGACCTATTAACCGCCAAGAGCAAGCGACACTACTCTGTCCTCCTCCTCCTGGACCTGTCCTCTGCCTTTGACACAGTGGACCATTCCCTGCTGCTGCAGACCCTCTCATCCCTTGGCATCACAGAATTGGCCCTATCCTGGATCTCATCATACCTAACTGACCGTACATTCAGCGTCTCCCACTCACACACCACCTCCTCACCTCGCCCCCTATCTGTCGGAGTCCCGCAAGGTTCAGTTCTAGGACCCCTGCTCTTCTCCATCTACACCTTTGGCCTGGGACAGCTCATAGAATCTCACGGCTTTCAGTATCATCTCTATGCTGACGACACACAGATCTACATCTCTGGACCAGATATCACCTCCCTACTAACCAGAATCCCTCAATGTCTGTCTGCTATTTCATCCTTCTTCTCCACTAGATTTCTAAAACTTAACATGGACAAAACAGAATTCATCATCTTTCCCCCATCTCACGCGATCTCCCCAACGAACCTATCCATTACAGTAAACGGCTGCCCACTCTCCCCAGTCCCACAAGCCCGCTGTCTTGGGGTAATCCTTGACACTGATCTCTCCTTTAAACCACATATCCAAACCCTTTCCACTTCCTGCCGCCTCCAACTCAAAAATATTTCACGGATCCGCACATTCCTAAACCAAGAATCTGCAAAAACCCTAGTCCATGCCCTCATCATCTCTCGCCTTGACTACTGTAACCTCCTGCTCTGTGGCCTCCCCTCTAACACTCTTGCACCCCTCCAATCTATTCTAAACTCTGCTGCCCGACTAATCCACCTGTCCCCCCGCTATTCCCCGGCCTCTCCCCTCTGTCAATCCCTGCACTGGCTCCCCATCACCCAGAGACTCCAGTACAAAAGCCTAACCATGACATATAAAGCCATCCACAACCTGTCTCCTCCATACATCTGTGACCTCGTCTCCCGGTACTTTCCTGCACGCAACCTCCGATCCTCACAAGATCTCCTTCTCTACTCCCCTATTATCTCCTCTTCCCACAATCGCATACAAGATTTCTCTCGTGCATCCCCCCTACTCTGGAATGCTCTACCACAACATATCAGACTCTCGCCTACCATCGAAACCTTCAAAAAGAACCTGAAGATCCACCTCTTCCGACAAGCCTACAACCTGCAGTAACCACCGATTGACCAAACCGCTGCACGGCCAGCTCTACCCTCACCTACTGTATCCTCACCCATCCCTTGTAGATTGTGAGCCCTCGCGGGCAGGGTCCTCTCTCCTCCTGTACCAGTTGTGACTTGTATTTTTCAAGATTATTGTACTTGTTTTATTATGTATACCCCTCCTCACATGTAAAGCGCCATGGAATAAATGGCGCTATAATAATAAATAATAATAATAATAATAACCCTAAAGGGATCCTAACCCTAACCCTACCCCTAACCCTAACCCTAAAGGGATCCTAACCCTACCCCGAACCCTAACCCTACCCCTAACCCTAACCCTAAAGGGATCCTAACCCTAACCCTACCCTTAAAGGGATTAGGGGTAGGGGTAGGGGTAGGGTTAGGGGTAGGGGTAGGGTTAGGGGTAGGGGTAGGGTTAGGGTCCCTTTATCAATTTTATGGTGTGGGGTGGTTTATCAGTGTGTTTTTAAGGTTTTTTTTAAAAAACGCATGCATTTTTAACGCATGCAAACGCATGCACAAAAAAACGCATGCGTTCCCATTGACTCCAATGTGTTTTTTGACCCCCAAAAAACGCATGAAAATGCATGCGTTTTTTTGTGTCCAAAAAAAGCCTCTCAAAAATACTACAAGTTGCATTTTTGAAAATGAACGCATGCAGTAAAAAAACGCATGCGATTGAAAATGCGACCAAACGCGTACACAAAAAAACGCATGCGTTTTCAATGTTAAATATAGGGGAAAAAACGCATGCGTTTTTTTGTGCAAAAAACGCTGCAGACAAAAACGCAAGTGTGAAACCACCCTTACTTGTCTTTGAAATCTTTTGGTTTGTCTATACTTTTGTGTAGGTTGTAAATAAAGCTCTGTTATTTTACAGGAATACTTACTGCTATAGCTTTCAAAAGAAGAAGGAGCTCTTACTACAATACATGGAAGACCCAAAGGATATGTATCTTGTTAAGTGTTTTCTCACAAGTGAAGTCTTTTATATTAGGTTTTCCCAAAATACCCACTAGATGGCAATGTTAACATAATTTAAGGTGTGATTCAATGCAAAAAATGAGTGCATCCACTCAGTTTCCTATTGACCTTAGGGCCGCTGCTCAAAATAAAACTGTGCGCCCAAACCGTGTATAGCCATGCCTCCCAACTTTTGAAGAATAGAAAGAGGGACAGATGTTGCAGCACGCCAAGGCCACATGCCAATCCATGCCCATTTCACATTTTTTTCTACCCTGGCAGGAAGAGATGTCAGAGGGGCGGTGTTAGTGAGGGACATTCAGCAGACCCTAGAGACTGCAGGGTGTAGACCCAAATCCAGGACAGCCTGCTGTATCGGGAACAATTGGAAGGCCGTGAATCTCTTACCTTTCTGCATTCCCGGCGTAGCTTTTGATCACCCAGGGCTGGCACTACATCTGTGTGTCCTTCTCATCTCTAGTTGGGACCTATGGATTTATTTTTTGGTTTCTTCGTTCACAGTCATAGCAGCCAGAATTTTTTTTTATGTTTATGTAACCTTACTATATGACTGGGTTTTTTTTGTGTCTGTAAAGCCGTGTTCACACGTTGCAGAAGTTCTGTGTTTTTGTTTTCTGCAAATGTTCTCACCAAACTACACAATAATAATCTTGGGGAAAAGGAGAAGAAAAATCCTACCATAGAATCCCAATACAACAAAGTTAATGAAACATAATGATATTCTATTCGGATCAGGTGACAAACAGGCAACAAACTATGTCATAAAAGATAAATTAAAAATCTACTGTATATAAAAACAAGGGGTGCACACCCAGGAAAAATTATTATTGAACAATGTCCAGAAGGGAGTTTTTGGAGTTTAGATAGGATAATTTCGTATGTAGAGTGGGTACGGAAAGTATTCAGACCCCTTTAAATTTTTCACTCTGTTTCATTGCAGCCATTTGGTAAATTCAAAAAAGTTCATTTTTTTTTCTCATTAATGTACACTCTGCACCCCATCTTGACTGAAAAAAACAACAGAAATGTAGAAATTTTTGCATATTTATTAAAAAAGAAAAAAATGATATATCACATGGTCGTAAGTATTCAGACTCTTTGCTCAGACACTCATAATTAAGTCACATGCTGTCCATTTCCTTCTGATCCTCCTTGAGATGGTTCTACTTCTTCATTGGAGTCCAGCTGTTTTTAATTAAACTGTTAAGACTTGATTTGTAAAGGCACACACCTGTCTATATAAGACCTCACCGCTCACAGTGCATGTCAGGCCAAATGAGAATCATGAGGTCAAAGGAACTGGCCAAGGAGCTCGGAGACAGAATTGTGGCAAGGCACAGATCTGGCCAAGGTTACAAAAGAATTTCTGCAGTACTCAAGGTTCCTAAGAGCATGGTGGCCTCCATAATCCTTAAATGGAAGAAGTTTGGGACCACCAGAAGTCTTCCTAGACCTGGCCATCCAGCCAAACTGAGCAATCGTAGGAGAAGAGCCTTGGTGAGAGAGGTAGAGAAGAACCCAAGATCACTGTGGCTGAGCTCCAGAGATGCAGTAGGGAGATGGGAGAACGTTCCACAAAGTTAACTATCACTGCAGCCCTCCACCAGTCGAGCCTCTCCTAATGGCAAAAAACACATGAAGGACTCCCAGACTATGAGAAATAAGATTCTCTGGTCTGATGAGACAAAGATAGACCTTTTTGGTGATAATTCTAAGGGGTATGTGTGGAGAAAACCAGGCACTGCTCATCACCTGCCGAATACAATCCCAACAGTAAATCATGGTGATGGCAGCATCATGCTATGGGGTGTTTTTCAGCTGCAGGGACAGGATGACTGGTTGCCATTGAAGGAAACATGAATGCGGCCAAGAACAGGGATATCTTGGATGAAAACCTCTTTCAGAGTGCTCTGCACCTCAGACTTGGCCAAAGGTTCACCTTCCAACAAGACAATGTCCCTAAACGCACAGCTAAAATTACAAAGGAGTGGCTTCAGTACAACTGTGACCATCCCTGATTGGCTCAGCCAGAGTCCTGACCTAAACCCAATTGAACATCTCTGGAGAGACCTGAAAATGGCTGTCTACCAGCGTTTACCATCCAACCTGACGGAACTGGAGAGGATCTGCAAGGAAGAATGGCAGAGAATCCCCAAATCCAGGTGTGAAAAACTTGTTGCATTATTCCTGAGAAGACTCATGGCTGTACTATCTCAAAAGGGTGCTTCTACTCAATACTGAGAAAAGGGCCTGAATACTTATGACCATGTGATATTTAAGTTGTTTTTTTTTTTTTATAAATTTGCCAAAAATTTTACATTTCTGTTTTTTTTCAGTCAAGATGGGGTGCAGAATTTTTTTTAAATTAATATCTGCCCTCAATCACTGGCTTTCCCACTCTGGCGGAGAAAATTGCGCGGGAGCCCACTCCAATTTTTTCCGGGATTTAACCCTTTAATTTAATAGCTAGAGACCCCAAATTTTACACACAGACACTTGTTACATTAGTAAAAAGGAATATGTAATAAAAGAAGGGATATGAGATGGTTTACTGTATGTAAACCATGTCTCATATCATGTCGGGCTTATGAAGGAGATAGGAAAAGCCGGCAATTGAATTACCGGCTTTTCTGCTATCTAGCGCTGAATTAAACATATATATATATATATATAGATATATATATATATAGATATGTATATATGTGTCTCACTGACACACACATATATATATATATATATATATATATATATATATACTAGACTGTGGCCCGATTCTAACGCATCGGGTATTCTAGAATATGTCCCCGTAGTATATGGACAATGATGATTCCAGAATTCGCGGCAGACTGTGCCCGTCGCTGATTGGTCGAGGCAACCTTTATGACATCATCGTCGCCATGGCAACCATTATGACATCTACGTCGATACTGTGCCCGTCGCTGAATCAGAAACGTGGGATTTCTACATCCTTTATGACATCATCGTCGCTGTGCCCGTTGCTGATTGGTCGGCCTCGACCAATCAGAGACACGGGATTTCTACGTCGACACTGTGCCCGTCGCTGATTGGTCGAGGCCTGGCGGCCTCGACCAATCAGAGACGCGGGATTTGCAGGACAGACAGAAAGACAGACAGATAGACAGAAAGACAGACAGACGGAAAAACCCTTAGACAATTATATATATAGATACCTATTCTATGTGTACACATTTATTCTACCTATTCTATTCTGTCAGTGTGATTTTACTGTACACCGCACTGAATTGCCGGCTTTTCTAGAGAACACCGCTGCGTATTTCTCGCAAGTCACACTGCTGGTCCGTGTGTAATCCGTATTTTTCTCGCCCCCATAGACTTTCATTGGCGTTTTTTTGGCGCAATACGGTGACAAACGCAGCATGCTGCGATTTTCTACGGCCGTACAAGACCGTATAATACGGATCCGTAAAATACGGCAGATAGGAGCTGGGCCATAGAGAATCATTGGGCCGTGTGCAATGCGTATTTTCTGGACGTATTTTCTGCACTCATACGTCCGTAAAACTCGCTAGTGAGACGCCGGCCTAAGGCTGTATGCACACGGTGCGTTTTTGCAACGGTTTCTCCACACGGAAATGGGCCAAAACCGCTGTGGAATCCTTATGCCAGCTAATTCAATGGGAATCCTGAAGTGCTGTGCACATGATCAGTAAGGGTAAGTTCCCATAGTCAGTAAACGCTGCGGGTTGGATCCTGCGCACATTTGCAGCGTCCAACCCGCAGTGGCCAGATGTTACAGCATAGTGGATGAGATTTCATGAAATCCCATCTCCACTATGCGTGCAGGGATGCCTCTGGCTTCCCTGCGGAAACGGACATGCTGCGCAACTTTCCAGACGGCAGCATGTCAATTTGGAGCATCTCTGCTGCATAAATTGCCCATTCACTATCATTAAATGCGGTAAAACCGCATTATCTTCTTAGTCACATGCGTATTAAGTGCGAAAACGCAGCTTACTACGCATGTGTACTAATTTATATACAGTAATGTCTTACTTTGTTTCAGTACACTGCAGTTCTCATGACGAGCGGAGCAGAGCTGACCACGAGAACTGCCCTGCACGTGACCTTCGGGGTTATCTCCGGTCACAAGTCAAGTTCTCCCGGGCAGCTGACCGCGAGAACTGCAGTGCATGGTCCCCGGTGGTCACGAGTTATCTCCAGTGATCATTTCCGCTGTGTCTGGATGTCAGGCGGGCATAATGCCACCATTCAGCCAAGGCATCCAGATGTAGCAGAGCTGGACTCCTCATGGGAAAGGATGTATATCTTCTTGGCAGACAGGTATGGTATACTGTTGCTTTTTTTATTTTGTTTCTCTTACAGGAGATCGAGGGCTTCGGTGGAATAGGCGATGTAGTAAGTATGGTTTAATTAAGAATATTAAAGGAGTCTGTGTGATTATTTCAGTTAAAGGATTTTATTTTGGCTGTGTCTTTATGTACCGTGTAATTATAGGATTAGTAATGGAGAGGTGTCTTATAGATGCTTCTCCATTACTTATCCATGGGCTTGATGTCGCCAGACAATACAAAGTTGACATCAATCTCACAAATATTACCCCACTTGCCACCGCTACTGGGCAAGTGGGAAGAGCTGGGTAAAGTGTCACAATTGGCGCATCTTTGGATGTGCCAGTTGTGGGGGGCTGCTATTTTTAGGCTGGTGAGGGCCAAAAATCTATGGGCCTCACCATCCTGAGAATACCAGGCTACAGCTGTCTGCTTTTCCCTTGGCTGGTTAACAAAAATAGGGGGGCCCCACGCTGTTTTTTTTTAATTATTATTTATTAAAAAGGAGGGGACCTCTCTTTGTGCTTTTCCTTACTTCATGTGTCATGTACTTCTGGCTGCGTCACAAGATTCACCATTATTTAAATTAGTACACATGCATAGTAAGCTGCAATCCCACACTTAGTATGCATGTGGCTAGGACAATAATGCGGTTTTACCGCATGTAATGAAAGTGTATGGGTAATTTACGCAGCGGAGACAGAGTGTCTCCACTACATAAATTGACATGCTGCGGTCTGGAAAGATGCGCTGCATGTCTGTCTCTGCAAGTGAGCCGCGGGCATTGGTGCACACATAGTGGGCACGGGATTTCTTCAAATCCCATCCACTCTGCCGTAACAGCTGGACGCTGCAGGTTGGATGCTGCAGATGTACGCAGTGACCAACTTGCAGCGTTTACTGACCTTGGGAACATACCCCAATATATCTGCAAACAGGAAATCACTTTTTTTTGCCTTCCCAGAAACCAACTTTCAGTTAGCTTTATTTCAAGTGACAAAAAAAATGCATGCAATAAAAAAAAACGCATAAAAAATGCAGGTGACCTGCCAGTGACCTCAGATGCAGATTTCACCTGCTTCAAATCCTGAGCGAATACTGAGCCATTCCTGATCGTGTGCACATACCCTTATTTTCCTTTGAGTATTTGCAGTGCGTTTTTTCTGCAGCATGTCAATTCTTTGTGCGGATTTTTAGCGTTTTTCACCCATTGACTTCAGTTGAGTGAGTCAAATCTGCAGGTATAAAAATATTTGCAGGTCAGCAGGCATCGGCTAATGAGACACTACTACTCCCATCAGGCTACCTCTGCTGTCACTGATAACAGTGATAGCAGGCACCACTGATAGGAGAAGTAGTACCTTGTCAGCCGGTGCCTGTGCTCGCCGAATGGTGTAAAAAAAAAAATTAGTAATGGGGTGGCTGAAAGCTGATGTTTTTAGTCTGGGAGTGAGGTGGGGGGGGATCAATAACCATGACCCCTTCCTAGGCAATTAATATCAACCTGCAGCTGTCTGCTTAGCCTTTGCTGGTTAGATGTTATAAGGGGTCCCCCAATTCAGTTTTTTTTTAGGGTCCCCATGTAAACTAGCCAGTAAAGTTTAAGCAAACTGCTGTGACCTTCTGATATTAATAGCCTAGGAACCTTTATGGCTATTGGCGCCTTTCCAGAATATTAACATTAGCCCTCAGCTTTCCCTCTGCTGGTTATGATTATGGTTATGAAGGTATGAACCAAGAAATTACATCACAAAACATTTTATTTAAATATCTTTATTTAGCTCAAATTTATTCATTGATCTGCAAAAACCACAACACAAATGCACCAAAATGCGCATTTTTGTGCTGTCAAGAAATGCAGAAACCTTGCAAAAATTTCTGCAAGGAAATACTTAACATGTGCACATAGCCTCACACTTCAGGATTTTCTGCAGAATTTTCCTGAACAAAACCGGATTTATTCTTCAGGAAATCCGCATGCGTTTTTTTTGCGTTTTTTGTGCGTTTTTTTCTGGAGCGGCAAAACACGAAAAATCCGCAAAATTAATGAACATGCTACGTTTTTTTACCGCAATGCTTTTTTTTGTGGAAAAACGCATCATGTGCACAAAAATTGCAGAATGCATTAAAAATGATGGGATGCTAATGTATGCGTTTTTTAAGCGTTTTTTTTCCACGGAAAACGGCCGAAAAAAACGCAAAAAATCCTGAATGTCTGAACATAGCCTAAATGTTCAAGCAAAAGTGGGTGTAATTCTATGAAATCTCCGTCCTCAGTGTGGCTTATGACACGGTCCGTGAAAACACGCTGACATGTGCAGAGACACATTGATTTCAATGTGTCTACGTGAGTCAGTGTCTCCGGTACGTGAGGAAACTGTCACCTCACGTACCGGAGCCACTGACGTGTGAAACCGGCCTAAAGGTACCTTCACACTGAACGATATCGCTAGCGATCCGTGACGTTGCAGCGTCCTGGCTAGCGATATCGTTCAGTTTGACAGGCAGCAGCGATCAGGATCCTGCTGTGCTGTCGTTGGTCGGAGCTAGAAGGCCAGAACTTTCTTTCGTCACTGGATTTCCCGTAGACATCGCTGAATCGGCGTGTGTGACGCCGATTCAGCGATGTCTTCTCTGGTAACCAGGGTAAACATCGGGTTACTAAGCGCAGGGCCGCGCTTAGTAACCCGATGTTTACCCTGGTTACCATCGTAAAAGTAAAAAAAACAAACACTACATACTTACCTTCCGCTGTCTGTCCCCGGCGCTGTGCTTCTCTGCACTGGCTGTGAGCGCCGGCCAGCCGAAAAGTACAGCGGTGACGTCACCGCTCTGCTTTCCGGCCGCTGTGCTCACAGTCAGTGCAGAAGCAAAGCGCCGGGGACAGACAGCGGAAGGTAAGTATGTAGTGTTTGTTTTTTTTACTTTTACGATGGTAACCAGGGTTACCATCGGGTTACTAAACGCGGCCCTGCGCTTAGTAACCCAATGTTTACCCTGGTTACCAGCGAAGACATCGCTGGAGAGCTGTCTGTGTGACAGCTCTCCAGCGACCAAACAGCGACGCTGCAGCGATCCGGATCGTTGTCTGGATCGCTGCAGCGTCGTTTAGTGTGAAGGTACCTTAAAGCATAGTGCAACCAAAAGGCAGGCTAACAGCCTCATGCTTGTGGTAAGACTAATGTGTTAGAACCTGCTGGCAGCATGGCCACCTGAAAGCGTGGCTTCCTCAGGGGAAAAATATCAGCACCAAAATCGCATCAAATATGGGGGAAAACACATAAAAGAAACACAGCAAACACATAATAATCAGAAGATTGTTATTGCATCAGGTGGTGCAAACACCTGCAGAAAAAAACCCGCAGCATTTACATTACATGTTAAAGGGAACCTGTCACCTGAATTTGGCGGGACCGGTTTTCAGTCATATGGGCGGAGTTTTCAGGTGTTTGATTCACCCTTTCCTTACCCGCTGGCTGCATGCTGGCCGCAATATTGGATTGAAGTTCATTCTCTGTCCTCCGTAGTAGCAATCTTGCCTTGCGCAGGCGTGTACTACGGAGGACAGAGAATGAACTTCAATCCAATATTGCGGCCAGCATGCAGCCAGCGGGTAAGGAAAGGGTGAATCAAACACCTGAAAATTCCGCCCATATGACTGAAAACCGGTCCCGCCAAATTCAGGTGACAGAGTCCCTTTAATATTTTAGGAAGAAAAAAAATCTCTTATTCTCCCTCTAGAATACAATACATAGAAATCCAATGCTGCGTATAATGTATCAGTATAATCTTCTGTGGAGTCAGCTCCTTCAGATCAAGTACACAAAATTCTCCTCATTACATCACCATAGCTTGTGGCTCAGTATGTTCATCTCCTGCCTGTGATGTTGTAAGTTTGAGATCTGGGGGAGGCTCTCACACACATAGGAAAAAAAACTCCCCTCAGTCTACAAGTACAAAGAAATACACTGATGTATCCAATGTACTGTACAGACTGGTGCTTCTCACAAAATTAGAATATCAAAAAGTTAATTTATTTCAGTTCTTCAATACAAAAAGTGAAACTCATATTATATAGAGTCATTACAAACAGAGTGATCTATTTCAAATGTTTATGTCTGTTAATGTTGATGATAGTACATAGTACATAGTTATTAAGGTTGAAGGAAGACTTTAAGTCCATCTAGTTCAACCCATAGCCTAACCTAACATGCCCTAACATGTTGATCCAGAGGAAGGCAAAAAAAACCCATGTGGCAAATAGTAAGCTCCACTTTGGGGGAAAAAAATCCTTCCCGACTCCACATACGGCAATCAGACTAGTTCCCTGGACCAACGCCCTATCAAGGAATCTAGTATATATAACCTGTAACATTAAACTTTTCAAGAAAGGTATCCAATCCCCTCTTAAATTTAAGTAATGAATCACTCATTACAACATCATACGGCAGAGAGTTCCATAGTCTCACTGCTCTTACAGTAAAGAACCCGCGTCTGTTATTATGCCTAAACCTTCTTTCCTCCAGACGTAGAGGATGCCCCCTTGTCCCTGTCTCAGGTCTATGATTAAAAAGATCATCAGAAAGGTCTTTGTACTGTCCCCTCATATATTTATACATTAAAATAAGATCACCCCTTAGTCTTTGTTTTTCCAAACTAAATAGCCCCAAGTCTAATAACCTATTTTGGTATTGCAGACCCCCCAGTCCTCTAATAACCTTGGTCGCTCTTCTCTGCACCCGCTCCAGTTCAGCTATGTCTTTCTTTTACACCGGAGACCAGAACTGTGCACAGTATTCTAAGTATAGTCGAACTAGTGACTTGTATAGAGGTAAAATTATGTTCTCCTCATGAGCATCTATGCCTCTTTTAATGCATCCCATTATTTTATATACCTTTGTAGCAGCTGCCTGACACTGGCCACTGAATGAGCGTTTGTCATCCACCCATACACCCTGGTCTTTTTCATTGACGATTTTGCCCAAAGTTTTAGAATTAAGCACATAGTTATTCATCTTATTACTTCTACATAAGTGCATGACCTTACATTTATCCCCATTAAAGCTCATTTGCTATTTATCAGCCCAAGCTTCTAGTTTACATAAATCATCCTGTAATATAAAATTGTCCTCCTCTGTATTGATTACCCTGCAGAGTTTAGTGTTATCTGCAAATATTTAAATTCTGCTCTGAATGCCCCCTACAAGGTCAATAATTAATATGTTAAAAAGAAGAGGGCCCAATACTGACCCCTGTGGTACCCCACTACTAACCGTGACCCAGTCCGAGTGTGCTCCATTAATAACCACCCTTTGTTTCCTATCCCTGAGCCAGCTCTTAACCCACTTACACATATTTTCCCCTATCCCCATTATTCTCATTTTATGTATCAACCTTTTGGGTGGCACCGTATCAAAAGCTTTTGAATAGTCCATATACACTACATCCACTGGGTTCCCTTGGTCCAGTCCGGAACTAACCTCTTCATATTTACTGATCAGATTAGTCTGACATGAACTGTCCCTAGTAAACCCGTGCTGATACTGGGTCATGAGGTTATTCCTCTTCAAATACTCCAGTATAGCATCCCTTAGAATGCCCTCCAGGATTTTACCCACAGTAGAGGTTAAGCTTACTGGCCTATAATTACCGAGTTCAGTTTTTGTCCCCTTTTTGAATATTGACACCACATTTGCTATACGCCAGTCCTGTGGTACAGACCCTATTCTTATTGAGTCTTTAAAGATTAAAAATAATGGTCTGTCAATGACTGTACTTAATTCCTGCAGTATTCGGGGGTGTATCCCATCCGGGCCCGGTGTCACGGGGCTACCACGACAGAGAGGTTCCAGAGAACCGCAGCGCTCTGGGCCTCGTTCACACAGTGAACAGAAGCTCTTCTCCTGTATTCTGACCTGGCTGCTTTGTGCCAGCAGTGCAGGAGTTAACCTTGTTGCTGAGTTGCTGTGAGCTGGGTCTCTCAGCTGAAGTGGATTTTGTAATCTCCTCCTCTATATAGACCCAGCCTTGACTACAGCTATTGTCAGTGATCAGTTCTGCTGCCTGGCTTGGAGGTTGAAGGAGCGTAGTGTTGGAGCTTGGAGGTTTATTTACAGAGATTGGTGTCTGCTGTTTTGGTTGCATGTTAAACCTGTTTTCCTTCCTAGTTTTTTTCTTCTCTTCCCATCTCTGTGTTTCCTCTGTGGTTGTGTGAGCATTTGGTGAGTTTGAGACTTTTAGTTACCTTGTCTGTATACCCTGTTTATTGTTGTATTTATACACTGGTGCAGTCCACCTCCCTGGGGGGGAGAGGGGGCCACTGATTGTCTCCTGTGCAGGCCCTGGGATACACTGGCGGCTCAGGCCTCCTAACCATCATAGGTACCCCTGAGATAAGGGAAAGCCAGGGCCCCATTATAGTGGCAGGGACAGGTGCGGGTCCCAGTACGCCGTCCTGCCCTTATCGCCGTTATTGGCGTGACAGTATCACTGACCTATAAAATTTTCTTGGTCCAACATGGACCCCATTGCTGCTTTAGCTGGACAATTACAGCAGCTCAGTCTAGAGGTGGATGCCTCTGAGGTGGGGGTGGGAGCTGTATTGTCACAGGGGATTTCTCCAAGTAAGTGACGTCCATGTGCATTTTTCTCAAAAAAATTATCTCCTACTGAGAGGAATTATGATATTGGTAACAGGGAGCTGTTGGTAATTAAATGGGCATTTGAAGAATGGCGCCATTTTTTGGAAGGAGCGCTTCATCCAGTCATGGTGATCACAAATCACAAAAATCTGTTGTATTTAGAATCTGCGAAGCGTCTCACACCTAGGCAAGCTAGGTGGTCTCTGTTCTTCGCCAGTTTCAATTTCTACATTAGGTATAGGCCGGGAAGCAAGAATGTCAAGGCCGATGCGTTATCCCGTTGTTTTCCAGGGGGGTGGGGATAACTGTGAGCCAGGTCCTATACTGCAGAAGGGTGTAATTGTCGCCACAATTAATTCAAATCTTGAGAGAGAGGTGGTAGAGGCGCAGGGGGACGTCCCAGCAGCCTGTCCTTTAGGTAAACTGTACGTTCCTGATAATCTTCGTCTTAGGGTCATCAATGAACATCATGATTCGGTTCTGGCCGGACACCCTGGAAGTAAGGTTACCTTGGACCTTCTGACTCAGCGTTTTTGGTGGTCTGGGGTAAATCATGATGTACAGGAATATGTCGCTGCCTGCAGTGTGTGCGCGTTCCAAGAAGCCTCGTACTTGCCCGTCTGGGTCTTTTCAACCTCTGGAGATTCCCAATAGACCTTGGACCCATTTGTCAATAGACTTCATCACTGACTTACCGGTTTCTGAGGGTAATACAGTTATTTAGTCGTAGTTGACAGATTTAGCAAGATGTCACATTTTATTCCTCTTCCCGCGTTACCTAATGGCAAGACTCTGGCACAGATCTTTATCAAGGAGGTTGTGAGATTGCATGGTGTTCCTTCAGATATTGTATCAGACCGTGGGTTGCAGTTTATTTCTAAGTTTTGGAGGGCTTTTTGCAGCCGGTTGGGGATTCATTTGTCATTTTCTTCAGCTTTTCATCCTCAATCTAATGGTCAAACAGAAGGTGTAAATCAAAATCTTGAAACTTATCTCAGGTGTTTAATTTCTGAAAATCAGGAGGACTGGGTCAAATATTTACCGTTGGCAGAGTTTGCTATTAACAACTGTACTCATGAGTCCACTGGTAAGTCCCCGTTTTTCGGGGCATATGGTTTTCATCCTCAATTCAGTTCTTTTAATAGGAAGGATTCCTCAGGGGTGCCTGAAGAGGAGAGGTTTTCTTCGTCCATCACTTCCGTTTGGCAAGGGGTTCTTGATAAATTAATGAGGATGGGTTCCAGGTATAAGAATGTGGCTGATCGGAGACGTGTGGAAGGTCCGGACCTATGTGTGGGTGATTGAGTTTGGTTGTCCTCGAAAAATATTAAGCTGAGAGTTCCCTTGTGGAAATTGGGCCCTAGGTTCATTGGCTCTTATAGGATTGTGGCCATCGTGAATTCCGCTGCTTTTCGGCTGGCTTTGCCTCAGTCATTTAAGATCCATAATGTTTTTCATTGTTCCTTACTCAAGAAGGTTGTGTCGTCATCCAATCCGTCCCCTTCACCTCCATCTCCGGTCCTTGTTGATGGAAATCTCGAGTTCCAGATTTCCAGGGTCATGGATTCTCGTTTAGTTCGTCGGTCCCTACAATATCTGGTACACTGGAGAGGGTACGGTCCTGAGGATAGGACGTGGGTACCTGCTGCCGATGTCCATGCGGTTAGGTTGGTTCGGGCATTTCATACAGCTCATCCTGAGAAACCTGGTCCTGAGGTTCCGGAGGTCCCTCGTAGAAGGGGGGGTACTGTCACGGGGCTACCGCGACAGAGAGGTTCCAGAGAACCGCAGCGCTCTGGGCCTCGTTCACACACAGTGAACAGAAGCTCTTCTCCTGTATTCTGACCTGGCTGCTTTGTGCCAGCAGTGCAGGAGTTAACCTTGTTGCTGAGTTGCTGTGAGCTGGGTCTCTCAGCTGAAGTGGATTTTGTAATCTCCTCCTCTATATAGACCCAGCCTTGACTACAGCTATTGTCAGTGATCAGTTCTGCTGCCTGGCTTGGAGGTTGAAGGAGCGTAGTGTTGGAGCTTGGAGGTTTATTTACAGAGATTGGTGTCTGCTGTTTTGGTTGCATGTTAAACCTGTTTTTCTTCTTAGTTTTTTCCTTCTCTTCCCATCTCTGTGTTTCCTCTGTGGTTGTGTGAGCATTTGGTGAGTTTGAGACTTTTAGTTACCTTGTCTGTATACCCTGTTTATTGTTGTATTTATACACTGGTGCAGTCCACCTCCCTGGGGGGGAGAGGGGGCCACTGATAGGGCTGTTATGAAAGGCAATTCAGTACTACAATGGACATAGCGGTCAGAGCACATACAGTGATCTGACAATAACCCAAAATAATAGAACGAGCTCTGAGACGTGGGAACTCTGCAGACCGCAATCCCTAATCCTCTCCAAACAACACTAGAGGCAGCCGTGGATTGCGCCTAACTATGCCTATGCAACTCGGCACAGCCTGAGAAACTAACTAGCCTGAAGATAGAAAATAAGCCTACCTTGCCTCAGAGAAATACCCCAAAGGAAAAGGCAGCCCCCCACATATAATGACTGTGAGTTAAGATGAAAAGACAAACGTAGAGATAAAATAGATTCAGCAAAGTGAGGCCCGACTTTCTTAACAGATCGAGGATAGAAAAGGTAACTTTGCGATCTACACAAAACCCTAAAGAAAACCACGCAAAGGGGGCAAAAAGACCCTCCGTACCGAACTAACGGCACGGAGGTACACCCTTTGCGTCCCAGAGCTTCCAGCAACAAATTAGACAAGCTGGACAGAAAAAATAGCAAACAAATAGCAAAGAAGAACTTAGCTATGCAGAGCAGCAGGCCACATGAATGATCCAGGGAAAAGCAAGTCCAACACTGGAACATTGACAGGAAGCCAGGATCAAAGCATTAGGTGGAGTTAAGTAGAGAAGCACCTAACGACCTCACCAGATCACCTGAGGGAGGAAACTCAGAAGCCGCAGTACCACTTCCCTCCACCAACAGAAGCTCACAGAGAGAATCAGCCGAAGTACCACTTGTGACCACAGGAGGGAGCTCTGCCACAGAATTCACAACAGTACCCCCCCCTTGAGGAGGGGTCACCGAACCCTCACCAGAGCCCCCAGGCCGACCAGGATGAGCCACATGAAAGGCACGAACAAGATCGGGAGCATGGACATCAGAGGCAAAAACCCAGGAATTATCTTCCTGAGCATAACCCTTCCATTTAACCAGATACTGGAGTTTCCGTCTAGAAACACGAGAATCCAAAATCTTCTCCACAATATACTCCAACTCCCCCTCCACCAAAACCGGGGCAGGAGGATTAACAGAAGGAACCATAGGTGCCACGTATCTCCGCAACAATGACCTATGGAATACGTTATGTATGGAAAAAGAATCTGGAAGGGTCAGACGAAAAGACACAGGATTAAGAACCTCAGAAATCCTATACGGACCAATGAAACGAGGTTTAAACTTAGGAGAGGAAACCTTCATAGGAACATGACGAGAAGATAACCAAACCAGATCCCCAACACGAAGTCGGGGACCCACACGGCGTCTGCGATTAGCGAAACGTTGAGCCTTCTCCTGGGACAAGGTCAAATTGTCCACTACATGAGTCCAAATCTGCTGCAACCTGTCCACCACAGTATCCACACCAGGACAGTCCGAAGACTCAACCTGTCCTGAAGAGAAACGAGGATGGAACCCAGAATTGCAGAAAAATGGCGAAACCAAGGTAGCCGAGCTGGCCCGATTATTAAGGGCGAACTCAGCCAAAGGCAAAAAGGACACCCAGTCATCCTGATCGGCAGAAACAAAGCATCTCAGATATGTTTCCAAGGCCTGATTGGTTCGTTCGGTCTGGCCATTAGTCTGAGGATGGAAAGCCGAGGAAAAAGACAAGTCAATGCCCATCCTACCACAAAAGGCTCGCCAAAACCTTGAAATAAACTGGGAACCTCTGTCAGAAACGATATTCTCTGGAATGCCATGTAAACGAACCACATGCTGGAAGAACAATGGCACCAAATCAGAGGAGGAAGGCAATTTAGACAAGGGTACCAGATGGACCATCTTAGAAAAGCGATCACAGACCACCCAAATGACTGACATCTTTTGAGAAACGGGAAGATCAGAAATAAAATCCATAGAGATATGTGTCCAAGGCCTCTTCGGGACCGGCAAGGGCAAAAGCAACCCACTGGCACGAGAACAGCAGGGCTTAGCCCGAGCACAAATCCCACAGGACTGCACAAAAACACGCACATCCCGCGACAGAGACGGCCACCAAAAGGATCTAGCCACCAACTCTCTGGTACCAAAGATTCCAGGATGACCAGCCAACACCGAACAATGAACCTCAGAGATAACTTTATTGGTCCACCTATCAGGGACAAACAGTCTCTCCGCTGGACAACGATCAGGTTTATTAGCCTGAAATTTTTGCAGCACCCGCTGCAAATCAGGGGAGATGGCAGACACAATTACTCCTTCCTTGAGGATACCCGCCGGCTTAGACAAACCCGGAGAGTCGGGCACAAAACTCCTAGACAGAGCATCCGCCTTCACATTTTTAGAGCCCGGAAGGTACGAAATCACAAAGTCAAAACGGGCAAAAAACAGCGACCAACGAGCCTGTCTAGGATTCAACCGCTTAGCAGACTCAAGATAAGTCAAGATCTTATGATCAGTCAATACCACCACGCGATGCTTAGCTCCTTCAAGCCAATGACGCCACTCCTCAAATGCCCACTTCATGGCCAGCAACTCTCGGTTGCCCACATCATAATTTCGCTCAGCAGGCGAAAACTTCCTGGAAAAAAAAGCGCATGGTTTCATCACTGAGCAATCAGAACCTCTCTGCGACAAAACAGCCCCTGCTCCAATCTCAGAAGCATCAACCTCGACCTGGAACGGAAGAGAAACATCTGGTTAACAAAACACAGGGGCAGAAGAAAAACGACGCTTCAAGTCTTGAAAAGCTTCCACAGCAGCAGAAGACCAATTGACCAAATCAGCACCCTTCTTGGTCAAATCGGTCAATGGTTTGGCAATACTAGAAAAATTGCAGATGAAGCGACGATAAAAATTAGCAAAGCCCAGGAACTTTTGCAGACTTTTCAGAGATGTCGGCTGAGTCCAATCATGGATGGCTTGGACCTTAACAGGATCCATCTCGATAGTAGAAGGGGAAAAGATGAACCCCAAAAATGAAACCTTCTGCACACCAAAGAGACACTTTGATCCCTTCACAAACAAAGAATTAGCACGCAGGACCTGAAAAACTGTTCTGACCTGCTTCACATGAGACTCCCAATCATCCGAGAAGATCAAAATGTCATCCAAGTACACAATCAGGAATTTATCCAGGTACTCTCGGAAGATGTCATGCATAAAGGACTGAAACACTGATGGAGCATTGGCAAGTCCGAATGGCATCACTAGATACTCAAAATGACCCTCGGGCGTATTAAATGCAGTTTTCCATTCATCTCCTCACCTGATTCTCACCAGATTATACGCACCACGAAGATCTATCTTGGTGAACCAACTAGCCCCCTTAATCCGAGCAAACAAATCAGATAACAATGGCAAGGGGTACTGAAATTTAACCGTGATCTTATTTAGAAGGCGGTAATCTATACAAGGTCTCAGCGAACCATCCTTCTTGGCAACAAAAAAGAACCCTGCTCCTAATGGTGACGATGACGGGCGAATATGCCCCTTCTCCAGGGATTCCTTCACATAACTGCGCATAGCGGCGTGCTCAGGCACGGATAAATTAAACAGTCGACCTTTTGGGAATTTACTACCAGGAATCAAATTGATAGCACAATCACAATCCTTATGCGGAGGTAGGGCATCGGACTTAGGCTCATCAAATACATCCCGGTAATCAGACAAGAACTCTGGAACCTCAGAAGGGGTGGATGATGAAATTGACAGAAATGGAACATCACCATGTACCCCCTGACAACCCCAGCTGGACACCGACATGGATTTCCAATCTAATACTGGATTATGGGCTTGTAGCCATGGCAACCCCAACACAACAACATCATGCAGATTATGCAACACCAGAAAGCGAATAACCTCCTGATGTGCAGGAGCCATGCACATAGTCAGCTGGGTCCAGTATTGAGGCTTATTCTTGGCCAAAGGCGTGCCATCAATTCCTCTCAATGGAATAGGACACTGCAAGGGCTCTAAGAGAAACCCACAACGCTTAGCATACTCCAAGTCCATCAAATTCAGGGCAGCGCCTGAATCCACAAATGCCATGACAGAATACGATGACAAAGAGCAGATCAAGGTAACGGACAGAAGAAATTTTGACTGTACCGTACCAATGGTGGCAGACCTAGCGAACCGCTTAGTACGCTTAGGACAATCAGAGATAGCATGAGTGGAATCACCACAGTAGAAACACAGCCCATTCAGACGTCTGTGTTCTTGCCGTTTAACTCTGGTCAAAGTCCTATCGCACTGCACAGGCTCAGGTTTAAGCTCAGGTAATACCGCCAAATGGTGGACAGATTTACGCTCACGCAAGCGTCGACCGATCTGAATGGCCAAAGACATAGACTCATTCAAACCAGCAGGCATAGGAAATCCCACCATGACATCCTTAAGGGCTTCAGAGAGACCCTTTCTGAACATAGCTGCCAGCGCAGATTCATTCCATTGAGTGAGCACGGACCACTTTCTAAATTTCTGACAATATACCTCTATCTCATACTGACCCTGACAAAGAGCCAGCAAATTTTTCTCTGCCTGATCCACTGAATTAGGTTCATCGTACAGCAATCCGAGCGCCAGGAAAAACGCATCGATATTACTCAATGCAGGATCTCCTGGCGCAAGAGAAAATGCCCAGTCCTGAGGGTCGCCGCGCAAAAAAGAAATAGCAATCAAAACCTGTTGAACTGGATCACCAGAGGAGGGAGGTTTCAAGGCCAGAAATAATTTACAATTATTTTTGAAACTCAGAAACTTAGTTCTATCTCCAAAAAACAAATCAGGAATAGGAATTCTTGGTTCCAACAAAGCTTTCTGATCAATAGTGTCTTGAATCTTTTGTACCCGAGAGCTGATCCACAAATGAAGACAGACTTCTAATGTCCATCGCTACACCTGTGTACTGAACCACCCAAATGTCTAGGGGAAAAAAAAGGCAAAACACAGTGCAAAGAAAAAAAAATGGTCTCAGAACTTCTTTTTCCCCTCTATTGAGAATCATTAGTACTTTTGGCTTCCTGTACTGTTATGAAAGGCAATTCAGTACTACAATGAACATAGCGGTCAGAGCACATACAGTGATCTGACACTAACCCAAAATAATAGAACGAGCTCTGAGACGTGGGAACTCTGCAGACCGCAATCCCTAATCCTCTCCGAACAACACTAGAGGCAGCCGTGGATTGCGCCTAACTCTGCCTATGCAACTCGGCACAGCCTGAGAAACTAACTAGCCTGAAGATAGAAAATAAGCCTACCTTGCCTCAGAGAAATACCCCAAAGGAAAAGGCAGCCCCCCACATATAATGACTGTGAGTTAAGATGAAAAGACAAACGTAGAGATGAAATAGATTCAGCAAAGTGAGGCCCGACTTTCTTAACAGATCGAGGATAGAAAAGGTAACTTTGCGATCTACACAAAACCCTAAAGAAAACCACGCAAAGGGGGCAAAAAGACCCTCCGTACCGAACTAACGGCACGGAGGTACACCCTTTGCGTCCCAGAGCTTCCAGCAACAAATTAGACAAGCTGGACAGAAAAAATAGCAAACAAATAGCAAAGAAGAACTTAGCTATGCAGAGCAGCAGGCCACAGGAATGATCCAGGGAAAAGCAAGTCCAACACTGGAACATTGACAGGAAGCCAGGATCAAAGCATTAGGTGGAGTTACGTAGAGAAGCACCTAACGACCTCACCAGATCACCTGAGGGAGGAAACTCAGAAGCCGCAGTACCACTTCCCTCCACCAACAGAAGCTCACAGAGAGAATCAGCCGAAGTACCACTTGTGACCACAGGAGGGAGCTCTGCCACAGAATTCACAACATAGGGCCTGCACAGGAGACAGGGATATGCTGGCGTCTCAGGCCTCCTAACCATCATAGGTACCCCTGAGATAAGGGAAAGCCAGGGCCCCATTATAGTGGCAGGGACAGGTGCGGGTCCCAGTACGCCATCCTGCCCTTATCACCGTTATCGGCGTGACACCCGGAGATTTGTCAATTTTAGTGATTTTTAGATGCCGATGTACTTCCTGCTGGGTTAAGCAGGTGACATTTCATGGGGAATTTTTATCACTAGTCATTTTGTCTGCCATGGGATTTTCTTGTGTAAATACTGATGAAAAAAGGTCATTTAGCATATTGGCTTTTTCCTCATCCACCATTTCAGACTATTTTTAAGGGGGCCAACACTATCATTTTTTAGTTTCTTACTATTTATGTAGTTAAAGAATATTTTGGGATTATTTTTACTCTCTCTGGCAATGAGTCTCTATGTCTCAATGTTTGCTGTCTTGATTTGCTTTTTACAGAATTTATTTAATTTTCTGTATTTATTTAATGCCTCATCACTACCTACTTCCTTTAATTCTCTAAATGCTTTCTTTTTGTCACTTATTGCACCCCTTACAGCTCTATTTAGCCATATTGGTTTCCTCCTATTTCTAGTATGTTTTTTCCCATACGGTATATACTGTGCACAGGTCCTATCCAGGATGCTAATAAATGTCTCCCTTTTTCTTACAGCCAATGAAAACCCCAAAATTATTATCTCAGTAAATTAGAATACTTTATTACACCAACTTGAAAAATTATTTTAAAATCTGAAATGTTGGCCTTCTGAAATGTATGTTCAGTAAATACACTCAATACTTGGTCGGGGCTCCTTTTGCATCAAATACTTTATCAGTGTGGTGCGGCATGGAGGTGATCAGCCTGTGGCACTGCTGAGGTGTTATGAAAGCCCAGGTTGCTTTGATAGCAGCCTTCAGCTCGTCTGAATTACTGGGTCTGGTTTCTCATCTTCCTCTTGACAATATCATAGATTCTCTATGAGGTTAACGTCAGGCGAGTTTGCTGGCCAATCAAGCACTGTAATACTGTTGTTTTTAAACCAGGTATTGGTACTTTTGGCAATGTGCACAAGTGCCAAGTCCTACTGGAGAAAAGCTTGTCGGCAGAGGGCAACATGAAGTGCTCTAAAATTTCCTGGTAGACAGCTGCACTGACTTTGGTGTTGATAAAGCACAGTGGACCTACACCAGCAGATGACATGGCTCTCCAAATTATCACTGATTGTGGAAACTTCACACTAGACCTCAAGCACCTTGGATTGTGGCCTCTCCACTCTTCCTCCAGACTCTGGGACCTTGATTTCCAAATGAAGTAAAAAATGTACTTTCATCTGAAAACAACACCATGGACCACTGGGCAACAGTCCAGTTCTTTTTCTCCTTGGCCCAGGTAAGATGCTTCTGGCGTAGTCTATTGGTCATGAGTCGCTTGACACAAGAAATACAACACTTATAGCCCATGTCCTGGATACGTCTGTGTGTGGTGGCTCTTGAAGCAATGACTTCAACAGCAACAGTCCACTCCTTGTGAATCTCACCCAAATTTTTGAATGGCCTTTTCTTAATCCAAGCTTTTTCTTTTCACTCAACTTTCCATTAGTATGCTTGGATACAGCAGTTTCTGAACAGCCAGTTTCTTTAGCAATGACCTTTTGTAGCTTCCCCTCCTTGTGGAGTGTGTCAATGACTACCTTCGGGACATCTGTCAAGTCAGCAGTCATCCCCATGATTGTGGAGCCTTCTGAAACAGGCTAAGGGACCTTTTTAAACGCTTAGGAAGCCTTTGCAGGTGTTTTTTGTTAATTATTCTAATTGACTGAGATACTGACTTTTGTGTTTTCATTGGCTGTAAGCCATAATCATCAAGATTAACATAAATAAACACTTGAAATAGATCACTCTGTAATGACTCTATATAATGTATAAGTTTCACTTTTTATATTGAAGGACTGAAATATATTAACTTTTTGATTATATTCTAATTTTGCGAGAATCCCCTGTATATTTCCTGCTTGTGGGTCACTGTCTGCAATACAGGTCAAGATTAACAAAGTCTTATATGTTTATCATTATGAGTTGAAGCTCACAGATAAAGCTGCTGCCTGCGAACATCGAAACGTGAAGCCGGGACAAAAGCAATGATGTAACGGGACGCGGGACTGAGACCTCAAAGCGGGACAGTCCAATTCAATCCAGGATGGTTGGGAACTATGTATAACTGCCCATGAAGTGATTATGTGTCTGTTACAGATGTATGGGGCTTTGAAGCACAATATTTTCTCCTAGTAACAGTGCTGTCTAGTGATGAGTGAGCATGCTCAGGTGCCAATTCAGTGACTTTGGCGTGCTCGAATAATATATTAAAGTCCCAGTGCCCTTTATGATGATATATCCGTGCACATTGCAGACTACTCAAACTGAGCGGACTCCAGCTGTTGACTTCAATGCAACTCTTGAGGCAGGTGTAGATGACATCTCCAGAGGACTCAAGCGAGTCAGGACTCTCTTCTGCCCAAGCACCCAGACATTTACCTCTTGTGAAGGCTGTTCTCCATGGAATACTTCTCAGCTCTGCCACAGATATGGACACACCAAGGCCTTGTGCTACCAGTTAAATGGGCTTTACCTGAGACTGAAGACTACCACTCAGTAGGATGAATTAAAAGGTGTGGACAGAGCATCAATGTGTGTTCCCCACTGCATCTCGCTCTGCCTGTAGAGAACTGGGTAAATGGTGTCCTTTTGGAGGCTCTCGTGGACAGCAAATCACAGGAAACCCACCTTGCAGTTGTGGGTATATCTCAAACATTGTAATTGGAGTGGCATAAATAACCCTCCAGATATCTGACCATTATAACCAGTAATAGTAACCTGGGAGAGCACTATCCAGGTTGGAAGTCTTAAGTTCCCAAGACTGGGTGTCATTGTAACTGATGAATAGTGTTGACCGATACTTTTCGATATTGGGAAATATTGGTATCGGATTGGATCGGCCGATATCCAAAAAATATCGGGTATCGCCGATACCGGAAACCAATGCAAGTCAATGGGACACAAACATCGGAATGAAAATAAGCCCTTTCTGTCCTTGCACATCGGGTTCCGGAGGGAGGAAGAGTGTGGGCGGTGCGTGGGTGGAGACTGTGTGTCTGTGTGGGATCATGGGGGGTCTGTGCCGGCCTGCCGGGGGTCTGTACTGGCCTCTCGGGGGTCTGTGCTGGCTGCCGGGGGTCTGTACGGGCCCCTCGGGGGTCTGTGTGGCCTGCCGGGGGTCTGTACGGGCCTCTTGGGGGTCTGTGTGGCTTGCATACATACTACATACATACATACAACATACTACATACATACTACATGCATACTACATACATACTACATACAGTACAGACCAAAAGTTTGGACACACCTCATTTAACCCCTTAAGCCCCAAGGGTGGTTTGCACGTTAATGACCGGGCCAATTTTTACAATTCTGACCACTGTCCCTTTATGAGGTTATAACTCTGGAACGCTTCAACGGATCCCAGTGATTCTGACATTGTTTTCTCGGGACATATTGTACTTCATGATAGTGGTAAAAAATTTTTGATATTACCTGCGTTTATTTGTGAAAAAAACGGAAATTTGGCGAAAATTTTGAAAATTTTGCAATTTTCCAACTTTGAATTTTTATGCAATTAAATCACAGAGATATGTCACACAAAATACTTAAGTAACATTTCCCACATGTCTACTTTACATCAGCACAATTTTGGACCAAAATTTTTTTTTGTTAGGGAGTTATAAGGGTTAAAAGTTGACCAGCAATTTCTCATTTTTACAACACCATTTTTTTTTAGCGAACACATTTCATTTGAAGTCATTTTGAGGGGTCTATATGATAGAAAATACCCAAGTGTGACACCATTCTAAAAACTGCACCCCTCAAGGTGCTCAAAACCATATTCAAGAAGTTTATTAACCCTTCTGGTGCTTCACAGGAATTTTTGGAATGTTTAAATAAAAATGAACATTTAACTTTTTTTCACAAAAAATTTACTTCAGCTCCAATTTGTTTTATTTTACCAAGGGTAACAGGAGAAAATGGACCCCAAAAGTTGTTGTACAATTTGTCCTGAGTACGCCGATACCCCATATGTGGGGGTAAACCACTGTTTGGGTGCATGGGAGAGCTCGGAAGAGAAGTAGCGCCGTTTGACTTTTCAATGCAAAATTGACAGGAATTGAGATGGGACCCCATGTTGCGTTTGGAGAGCCACTGATGTGCCTAAACATTGAAACCCCCCACAAGTGACACCATTTTGGAAAGTAGACCCCCTAAGGAACTTATCTAGATGTGTTTTGAGCGCTTTGACCCACCAAGGGCTTCACAGAAGTTTATAATGCAGAGCCATAAAAATAAAACAAAAATTTTTTCCCACAAAAATTATTTTTTTAGCCCCCAGTTTTGTATTTTCCCGAGGGTAGCAGGAGAAATTGGACCCCAAAAGTTGTTGTCCAATTTGTCCTGAGTGCGCTGATACCCCATATGTGGGGGGGAACCACCGTTTGGACGCATGGAAGGGCTCAGAAGGGAAGGAGCGCCATTTGGAATGCAGACTTAGATGGAATGGTCTGCAGGCGTCACATTGCGTTTGCAGAGCCCCTAATGTACCTAAACAGTAGAAACCCCCCACAAGTGACACCATGTTGGAAAGTAGACCCCCTAAGGAACTTATCTAGATGTGTGGTGAGCACTTTGACCCACCAAGGGCTTCACAGAAGTTTATAATGCAGAGCCGTAAAAATAAAACAAAAATTTTTTCCCACAAAAATTATTTTTCAGCCCCCAGTTTTGTATTTTCCCGAGGGTAACAGGAGAAATTGGACCCCAAAAGTTGTTGTCCAATTTGTCCTGAGTGCGCTGATACCCCATATGTGGGGGGAACCACCGTTTGGATGCATGGGAGGGCTCGGAAGGGAAGGAGCGCCATTTGGAATGCAGACTTAGATGGAATGGTCTGCAGGCGTCACATTGCGTTTGCAGAGCCCCTAATGTACCTAAACAGTAGAAGCCCCCCACAAGTGACCCCATTTTGGAAACTAGACCCCCCAAGGAACTTATCTAGATGTGTTGTAAGAACTTTGAACCCCCAAGTGTTTCACTACAGTTTATAACGCAGAGCCGTGAAAATAAAAAATCTTTTTTTTTCCCACAAAAATTATATTTAGCCCCCAGTTTTGTATTTTCCCAAGGGTAACAGGAGAAATTGGACCCCAAAGGTTGTTGTCCTATTTGTCCTGAGTACGCTGATACCCCATATGTTGGGGTAAACCCCTGTTTGGGCACACGGGAGAGCTCGGAAGGGAAGGAGCACTGTTTTACTTTTTCAACGCAGAATTGGCTGGAATTGAGATCGGATGCCATGTCGCGTTTGGAGAGCCCCTGATGTGCCTAAACAGTGGAAACCCCCCAATTATAACTGAAACCCTAATCCAAACACACCCCTAACCCTAATCCCAACAGTAACTCTAACCACACCTCTAACTCTGACACACCCCTAACCCCAATCCCAACCCTATTCCCAACCGTAAATGTAATCTAAACCCTAATCATAACTTTAGCCCCAACCCTAACCCTAACTTTAGCCCCAACCCCAACGGTAGCCTTAACCCTAGCCCCAACCCTAGCCCTAACCCTAGCCCTAACCCTAGCCCTAACCCTAGCCCCAACCCTAACCCTAGACCTAACCCTAACCCTAACCCTAACCCTAGCCCCAACCCTAACCCTAGCCCTAACCCTAACCCTAGCCCCAACCCTAACCCTAGCCCCAACCCTAACCCTAGCCCTAACCCTAGCCCTAACCCTAGCCCTAAACCTAGCCCTAACCCTAGCGCCAACCCTAACCCTAGCCCTAACCCTAGCCCTAACGGGAAAATGGAAATAAATACATTTTTTTTTATTTTTCCCTAACTAAGGGGGTGATGAAGGGGGGTTTGATTTACTTTTATAGCGGGTTTTTTAGCGGATTTTTATGATTGGCAGCCGTCACACACTGAAAGACGCTTTTTATTGCAAAAAATATTTTTTGCGTTACCACATTTTGAGAGCTATAAATTTTCCATATTTTGGTCCACAGAATCATGTGGGGTCTTGTTTTTTGCGGGATGAGTTGACGTTTTTATTGGTAACATTTTTGGGCACGGCACATTTTTTGATCGCTTTTTATTTTGATTTTTGTGAGGCAGAATGACCAAAAACCAGCTATTCATGAATTTCTTTTGGGGGAGGCGTTTATACCGTTCCGCGTTTGGTAAAATTGATAAAGCAGTTTTATTCTTCGGGTCAGTACGATTACAGCGACACCACATTTATATTATTTTTTTTATGTTTTGGCGCTTTTATACGATAAGAACTATTTTATAGAAAAAATAATTATTTTTGCATCGCTTTATTCTGAGGACTATAACTTTTTTATTTTTTTGCTGATCATGATGTATGGCACCTCGTTTTTTGCGGGACAAGATGGCGCTTTCAGCGGTACCATGGTTATTTATATCTGTCTTTTTGATCACGTGTTAATCCACTTTTTGTTCGGCGGTATGATAATAAAGCGTTGTTTTTTGCCTCGTTTTTTTTTTTTTTTTTCTTACGGTGTTTACTGAAGGGGTTAACTAGTGGGCCAGTTTTATAGGTCGGGTCGTTACGGACGCGGCGATACTAAATATGTGTACTTTTATTGTTTTGTTTTTTTAATTTAGATAAAGAAATGTATCTATGGGAATAACAATTTTTTTTTTTTTCATTATTTTGGAATATTTTTTTTTTTTTTTTTTACACATTTGGAAATTTTTTTTTTAACTTTTTTACTTTGCCCCAGGGGGGGACATCACAGATCAGTGATCTGACAGTGTGCACAGCACTCTGTCAGATCACCGATCTGATAGAAGTGCAGGCTGCTTCACAGTGCCTGCTCTGAGCAGGCTTCTGTGAAGCCACCTCCCTCCCTGCAGGACCCGGATCCGCGGCCATCTTGGATCCGGGCCTGGAAGATGCAGGGAGGGAGGTAAGACCCTCGCAGCAACGCGATCACATCGCGTTGCTGCGGGGGTCTCAGGGAAACCCGCAGGGAGCCCCCTCCCTGCGGGAAGCTTCCCTATACCGCCGGCACATCGCGATCATCTTTGATCGCGGTGTGCCGGGGGTTAATGTGCCGGGGGCGGTCCGTGACCGCTCCTGGCACATAGTGCCGGATGTCAGCTGCGATAGGCAGCTGACACCCGGCCGCGATCGGCCGCGCTCCCCCCGTGAGCGCGGCCGATCGCATATGACGTACTATCCCGTCACTGGGAATTAAGTCCCAGGGCACCTCGACGGGATAGTACGTCATATGGGATAAAGGGGTTAAAGATTTTTCTGTATTTTCATGACTATGAAAATTGTACATTCACACTGAAGGCATATGAATGAACTATGAATTAATTAACACATGTGGAATTATATACTTAACAAAAAAGTGTGAAACAACTAAAATTATGTCTTATATTCTAGGTTCTTCAAAGTAGCCACCTTTTGCTTTGATGACTGCTTTGCACACTCTTGGTATTCTCTTGATGAGCTTCAAGAGGTAGTCACCGGGAATGGTTTTCACTTCACAGGTGTGCCCTGTCAGGTTTAATAAGTGGGATTTTTTGCCTTATAAATGGGGTTGGGACCATCAGTTGTGTTGTGCAGAAGTCTGGTGAATACACAGCTGGTAGTCCTACTCTATAGACTTAGAATTTGTATTATGGCAAGAAAAAAGCAGCTAAGTAAAGAAAAACGAGTGGCCATCATTACTTTAAGAAATGAAGGTGAATCAGTCTGAAAAATCGGGAAAACTTTGAAAGTGTCCTCAAGTGGAGTTGCAAAAACCATCAAGCGCTACAAAGAAACTGGCTCACATGAGGCCCGCCCCAGTAAGGCTACGTTCAGACTAGCGTTGTGCTAGTCTACGTCGGCGCCGCGTCGGGCGACGCAGCGGCGACGCACGCGTCATGCGCCCCTATGTTTAACATGGGGGACGCATGCGTTTTTGCTTGTTGCGTTTTGCGACGCGTGCGTCTTTTTTGCCGCAAGCGTCGGACCAAGAAAACGCAACAAGTTGCATTTTTCTTGCGTCCGATTTTCGGCAAAAATCGACGCACGCGTCGCAAAACGCAGCGTTTTGCGTGCGTTTTGCCGCGTTTTTCGGTGCGTTGTGCGCCGCGTCGCCGACGCAGCGGCGCACAACGCTAGTCTGAACGTAGCCTTAAGGAAGACCAAGAGTCACCTCTGCTTCTGAGGATAAGTTTATCCGAGTCACTCAGAAATCGCAGGTTACCAGCAGCTCAGATTAGAGACAAGGTCAATGCCACACAGAGTTCTAGCAGCAGACACATCTCTACAACAACTGTTAAGAGGAGACTTTGTGCAGCAGGCCTTCATGGTAAAATAGCTGCTAGGAAACCACTGCTAAGAACAGGTAACAAGTAGAAGAGACTTGTTTGGGCTAAAGAACACAAGGAATGGACATTAGACCAGTGGAAATCTGTCCTTTGGTCTGATGAGTCCAAATATGAGATCTTTGTTCCAACCACCGTGTCTTTGCGCGAAGCAGAGAAGGTGAACGGATGGACTCTACATGCCTGGTTACCACCGTGAAGCATGGAGGAGGAGGTGTGATGGTGTGGGGGTGCTTCGCTGGTGACACTGTTGAGGATTTATTCAAAATTGAAGGCATACTGAACATGGCTATCACAGCATCTTGCAGCGGCATGCTATTCCATCCGGTTTGCGTTTAGTTGGACCATCATTTATTTTTCAACAGGACAATGACCCCAAACACACCTCCAGGCTGTGTAAGGGCTATTTGACCAAGAAGGAGAGTGATGAGGTGCTACGTCAGATGACCTGGCCTCCTCAGTCACCAGACCTGAACCCAATTGAGATGGTTTGGGGTGAGCTGGACTGCAGAGTGAAGGCAAAAGGGCCAACAAGTGCTAAGCATCTCTGGGAACTCCTTCAAGATTGTTGGAAGACCATTCCCAGTGACTACGTCTTGAAGCTCATCAAGAGAATGCCAAGAGTGTGCAAAGCAGTCATCAAAGCAAAAGGTGGCTACTTTGAAGAACCTAGAATATAAGACATAATTTCAGTTTTTTCACACTTTTTTGTTAAGTATATAATTCCACATGTGTTAATTCATAGTTTTGATGCCTTCAGCGTGAATTTACAATTTTCATAGTCATGAAAATACAGAAAAATCTTTAAATGAGAAGGTGTGTTCAAACTTTTGGTCTGTACTGTATATATCTACTATATAATTGTCTAAGGGTCACTTCCGTCTGTCTGTCTGTTTTTCTGGCTGTCTTTCTGTCACGGATATTCATTGGTCGAGGCCTCTGTCTGTCATGGAAATCCAAGTTGCTGATTGGTCGTGGCAAAATGCCCACGACCAATCAGCGACTGGCGCAGTCCGGCGGCAACATGGCAGCTCCTTCCTCCCCACAGTCAGTGCCCACTCCATATTCCCATCCAGTCAGCGCTCACACAGGGTTAATGGCAGCACTAATGGACCGCGTTATGCCGCGGTGTAACGCACTCCATTAACGCTGCTATTAACCCTGTGTGACCAACTGTTTTACTATTGATGCTGTCTATACAGCATCAATAGTAAAAAGATCTAATGTTAAAAATAATTAAAAAAAATAAAAAATCATCATATACTCATGTGACGCCCAAGAGACCGGGGTACCCAGCACCGGACCAATGGGGTCTGTCTCTTGAGGGGGGTGTCACGGGTGGCTTGACCCGGTGCTGTGGCCTCAGGCAATGCACAGTGTAAAGGGTATCGTGAGGGAACAGGCACTTACTTGATCAGCAGCAGGTTCTCCCAGCGGTGATGATCCCAATCCTGGATAGATGGCTATTGTCCAAATGAAAGACTGAGGCACTGAAACGTTTAACCAGTTTACTTTAACAAAAAAGGATTTACAACCAGTCCTGTCACCGGAGTCTGTATGGGAACTCTGAGTTACTTTGACCCTGCCGGGGTCTTCGCCTCTTATTGTACGCAATATCTGTGTGGCCCTGCTGCTGTATGTGAACTGGCTGCCGGCCCAATCTGTGCCCTCCGGGTCCTGGTTCGACGGGCAACCCGAGTCCTTTTATCGGCTTACCCCCTCCAGGAGTACCGCTGAACTCTGTGTCTGTTGCTGCGTCCGACCCTAGTGAAGCTGATATCACCTCACGTTTTTCCGGTTGCTGTATTATATGTAATGAATACAGCCACGGATCCGGTATCCGTCTTTGCGCCTGTTCTGGGTAGTGATTAATGCTACCCGGTTCTCACAATGTCCTTTTTCTCTATCCCTCTTCTCCTCAGGCCGGTGATTTAGGCCTGGTAACAGTCACAAGGCTGTTAGAGATTCAACTGTATGACCTCTCACTTTCAGCTCCTTAGCCCAACTGCCAGTTCTTCTCTCAGACCAGAATGGATCAAGGGGAGTCTCTGGAGCTCCCCCTTCTGGCCGGAGGTGGTAGTGCAGTCTTGCTATTTTAGTATTTGCATTTACTGTCAGTAACTATTTTTGTGGCAAATACCCCTAGGGGTGCCACACTCACATTCCAGCACCTTTCCCGCTCCTCGCGACGCTCCGGTGACCAGCCCATGCATTGTGATCTCGCGAGATGATGACGTAGCGGTCTCGCGAGACCGCTACGTCAGAATCTCGCGAGACCGCAATGCACTCTTTAGACCGGAGCGCGCGAGGAGCGTCGGTAAACGCTTCCTGGATCCAAGGGACAACGGAGGGTGAGTATATAACTATTTTTTATTTTAATTCTATTTTTTAACAGGGATATGATGCCCACATTGCTATATAATACATGGGCTGTGCAATATACTACGCGGGCTGGGCAATATACTATGTGACTGGGCAATATATTATGTGGCTGGTCAATATCGTACGTGACTGGGCAATATACTACGTGGCTGGGCAGTATACTATGTGGCTGGGCAGTATACTACGTGGCTGGGCAATATACTACGTGGGCTGTGCAATATACTACGTGGGCTGTGCAATATACTACGTGGGCATGCATAATCTAGAATACCCGATGCGATAGAATCGGGCCACCATCTAGTATATATATATACTGCATATATGTTTTCACGAATATTTGAGCCCATGGATCCATTCTATGTCCATTTTGCAAGCTGGTGAGAAAATCTCGCCGTACGGATGCCATACGGATGACACACGGGTAATTTTTGGAGACCAAAAAAAAAATTGCATCCTCGCATTGAATACGGATCAATGTTCAGGTACTTATCTTGTATTACAGCCAGGGGCAGATTATAAGAGGGTCAATATGGGCGGTAGCCCAGGGCCCAGTGGTGTGGGGGGGCCTGGGCTACCGCACAGATTGACCCTCTCATAATCCGCGCCTGAAGGTGGTGGTGAATGCCCACTGGCATTTGTGTCGCCGGACCCAGTGGGCAGAGAGAGGGGGCCCGCATCGGGCCCCGTCTTGTCTGCTCACCGGGCCCCTTCCGGCGCTGCGGCGGTTTCCTATTGACGTGCGGCCGCGCCCGCACGTCAATAGTTAACAACAACAGCCGCCAGCCAATTGGAGGCTGGCGGCTGATGTCGGCTGCAGCGCACACGTTGCCGGCGTCTGACGTCATTGTCAGTCGCCGGCGAGTGTGCGCTACAGCAGGAGGGAGCTCGCCGCTGGAGCGCCAGGTCAGGTGAGGAGACTCTTTTTTTTTTTTTTTTTGTAAGCTAACGGTGGACACACTGGGGGCAATGCTGGAGGACACACTGGGGCAATGCTGGAGAAACTGGGGCAGATTGCTGGACACACTGGGTGCAATACTGGAGGACTCACTGGGGCAGATTGCTGGACACACTGGGGCAGATGATTGCTGGACACACTGGGGCAATGCTGGAGACACTGGGGCAATGCTGGAGACACTGGAGCAATGCTGGTGACACTGGGCCAATGCTGGAGACACCGGGGCAGATTGCTGGACACACTGACAGCAATGCTGGTGACACTGGGGCAATGCTGGAGACACCGGGGCAGATTGCTGGACACACTGACGGCAATGCTGGACACACTGGGGGCAGATGATTGCTGGACACACTGGGGCAGATGATTGCTGGAGACACTGGGGCAATGCTGGAGACACTGGGGCAGATTGCTGGACACACTGACGGCAATGCTGGACATACTGGGGCAGATTGCTGGACACACTGAGGGCAGATGATTGCTGGAGACACTGGGGCAGTGCTGGAGACACTGGGGCAGATTGCTGGACATACTGGGGCAGATTGCTGGAGACACTGGGGCAATTCTGGAGACACTGGGGCAATGCTGGAGACACTGGGGCAATGCTGGAGACACTGGGGCAGATTGCTGGACACACTGATGGCAATGCTGGACATACTGGGGCAGATTGCTGGACACACTGGGGGTAGATGATTGCTTGAGACACTGGGGCAATGCTGGAAACACTGGGGCAATGCTGGAGACACTGGGGCAATGCTGGAGACACTGGGGCAGATTGCTGGACACACTGATGGCAGTGCTGGACATACTGGGGTAGATTGCTGGACACACTGGGGGTAGATGATTGCTTGAGACACTGGGGCAATGCTGGAGACACTGGGGCAATGCTGGAGACACTGGGGCAATGCTGAAGACACTGGGGCAGATTGCTGGACACACTGACGGCAATGCTGGACATACTGGGGCAGATTGCTGGACACACTGGGGGTAATATGCTGGACACACTGAGGTAGATTGCTGGACACACTGGGGGTAATATGCTGGACACACTGAGGTAGATTGCTGGACACACTGTCTGTGGGCAATGCTGGAGACACTGGGGCAATGCTGGAGACACTGGGGAAATGCTGGAGACACTGGGGCAATGTTGGAGACACTGGGGCAGATTGCTGGACACACTGGGGGTAGATGATTGCTTGAGACACTGGGGCAATGCTGGAGCCACTGGGGCAATGCTGGAGACACTGGGGCAGATTGCTGGACACACTGACGGCAATGCTGGACATACTGGGGCAAATTGCTGGACACATTGGGGGCAGATGATTGCTGGAGACACTGGGGAAATGCTGGAGACACTGGGGCAATGCTGGAGACACTGGGGCAATGCTGGAGACACTGGGGCAGATTGCTGGACACACTGACGGCAATGCTGGACATACTGGGGCAGATTGCTGGACACACTGGGGGTAATATGCTGGACACACTGAGGTAGATTGCTGGACACACTGGGGGTAATATGCTGGACACACTGGGGCAGATTGCTGGACACACTGGGGGTAATATGCTGGACACACTGAGGTAGATTGCTGGACACACTGTGGGCAATGCTGGAGACACTGGGGCAATGCTGGAGACACTGGGGCAATGCTGGAGACACTGGGGCAATGCTAGAGACACTGGAGCAATGCTGGACACACTGGGGCAGATTGCTGGACACACTGTGGGCAATGCTGGACAATTGGACATACTGGGGCAGATTGCTGGACATACTGGGGCAGATTGCTGGACATACTGGGGCAGATTGCTGGACACACTGTGGTAATATGCTGGACACACTGGGGCAGATTGCTGGACACACTGGTGGCAATATGCTGGACACACTGGGGCACATTGCTGGACACACTGGTGGTAATATGCTGGACACACTGGGGCAGATTGCTGGACACACTGTCTGTCGGCAATGCTGGACACACTGGGGCAGATTGCTGGACACACTGTTTGGGGGCAATGCTGGACACACTGGGGCAATATGCTGGAGTCGGAGACACTGGGGGCAATGCTGGACACACTGGGGGCAGGACTGGAGGCATGGGCAGAATGTAGATGCGGGGCATGATTGGAGACACGGGGCAAAATGAAAGACATGGGGCAGGGTTGGATCATGGAGCAGGATGGATACGATGGAGACAGATGGGGCAGGATGGGGAGATCATATGGGGTAGAAATGTAGAATGGATACTCATGAGTGCAGGATGCGAGAACATATGGCTGGAGCCAGGAATGAGATAAACGGGGCCAGGATGGGGAATATTATTACCATAGGGGCTAATTAAGGGATATTATTACTGCAGTGATGTATTTATTTTATTTTTTGAGGACACTGTTTTAAATGGGGGGGCGTTCCTGTTACTGTGCAGAGTGACACTATATCGCCTTTTTTTCTTCATGTGGTGTAATGTAGAAGTTGTGAAAAATTAAGTAATGTGTTCTGCAAGCGGAGCTCGAGTTAACTGTGTTATTTCCTGCAGAAACGAGTCCTGGCTGGAAGAAATGATGGCGGTCTGTGCTGGATAAAAGATGAAGGACTTCACCTAGAGACGTCACTGGTGAGTCAGTGTTACCTATACATTGACACTATACACTGTATACTATATACAGAGGTCCTGTGTACAATGTCACCAGTGATCACTGTATTACCTATACATTATATACAGAGCTCCTGTGTATAATACCACCAGTGATCTCTGTATTACCTCTACACAGACACTGCATACTAAATACAGATCTCCTGTGAATACTGGCACTTACGGTGATAGTATTGTGTTTTTTTTTTTTTTTATTACTGATCGGTATTGTAGTATTCAGTCATTATGTGGTGGTAATATGTGGTCTGGAAATGGTGTTGTGGTATTTGTCCCTTGTATGTGCTATTTGGTCACCAAGTGGTGGTAATATGTGGTCTTGACATGGTGTGGTGGTATTTGTTCCTTGTATGTGATATTATTTGATCACTGTGGTTGTAATTTGTGGTCTGGTCATGGTGCGGTGGTATTTGTTCCTTGTATGTGATATTATTGGTAAAAATATACCTAAATTGTATTGCTGATTTTAACAAATATTTAATAGGTTACAGTAGAGTAGGGCCCAGCCATTTTTCTGGAATAATCTGGTTCGGGTATATCATGACCCCCCCGTCACATGACCCCTGTCACATGACCCCCGTCACATGACCCCCGTCACATGACGGGGGGGGGGCACAGTGTCTAAACAGCCCGGGGCCCTGGCTACCCGTAATCCACCCCTGATTAAAGCTGTAAAAAAGGACCGTATTTCCCTACGTTAAGTGTGACGCTGGCCTTAGGGTACCGTCACACTATACGATTTACCTACGATCACGACCAGCGATATGACCTGGCCGTGATCGTAGGTAAGTCGTAGTGTGGTCGCTGGGGAGCTGTCACACAGACAGCTCTCCAGCGACCAACGATGCCGAAGTCCCCGGGTAACCAGGGTAAACATCGGGTTACTAAGCGCAGGACCGCGCTTAGTAACCCGATGTTTACCCTGGTTACCAGCGTAAAAAAAAACAAACAGCACATACTTACATTCCGGTGTCTGTCCCTTGCCGTCTGCTTCCCGCACTCAGTGACTGCCGGCCGTAAAGTGAAAGCACAGCACAGCGGTGACGTCACCGCTCTGCTCTGCTTTCACTTTACGGCCGGCAGTCACTGAGTGCGGGAAGCAGACGGCAAGGGACCTGACGGACACCGGAATGTAAGTATGTACTGTTTGTTTGTTTTTTACGCTGGTAACCAGGGTAAACATCGGGTTACTAAGCGCGGCCCTGCGCTTAGTAACCCGATGTTTACCCTGGTTACAAGCGAACGCATCGCTAGATCGCATCGCTAGATCGGTGTCACACACACCGATCTAGCGATGACAGCGGGAGATCCAGCGACGAAAGAAAGTTCCAAACGATCTGCTACGACGTACGATTCTCAGCAGGATCCCTGATCGCTGCTGCGTGTCAGACACAGCGATATCGTAACGATATCGCTGGAACGTCACGAATCGTACCATCGTAGCGATCGAAATGGCACTGTGTGACGGTACCCTTAGAGTGAATAAACAAATACACACAATAAAAAAAAAAAAACCTATCTGTAAGGAACACGTCAAATTGAATTAAATTAAAATGTATCACAAATAAATACTCTTCTGTTTTTGAGAAAAAGGGATTTTTTATCTTTTAACCCCTTAGTGACTGAGGACATTTTGACCTTAATGACCAAGCCAATTTTTACATTTCTGACCACTTTCACTTTATGAGGTTATAGCTCTGGAACGCTTCAAAGGATCCCGCTGATTCTGAGTTGTTTTTTTCGTGGCATATTCTACTTCATGTTAGTGGTAACATTTCTTTGATAAGACTTGCATTTATTTATGAAAACAACGGAAATTTGGCAAAATGTTTGAAAATGTAGCAATTTTTAAGCTTTTAATTTTTGTGCCCTTAAATTTGAGAGCCATATCACACAACACAGTTAATAAATAACATTTTCCACATGTCTATATTAGCACAATTTTGTAAATGAAACTTTCAATAAAGATTGTCATGTGACCTTTAGGAAGAATAATATACCTATACAGTGGAGACACAACTAAAATAAATTTAAATATTTATTAACATGATCAAAAATCAGACTGAGAAAATTAATCTCTGAACACAAAACTAGGGCGGGGACGGGACATGATAAAATACTAAGGCTATGTGCACACGTTGCAGAATTGCCATGGAAATTCCAATTCTGCAACTCCTTCCGCGGGTATAATGCATGCAGAATTGGCATGCGTTTTCCCGCTAAACACAAGTGTTTTGCAAGCGTAATTAGCTTGCAGAATGCTAGCGTTTTCCAAGAGATCTGTAGCATCGCTTGGAAAACTGATTGACAGGTTGGTCACACTTGTCAAGCATAGTGCCTGACAAGTGTGACCAACTTTTTACTATTGATGCTGCCTATGCAGCATCAATAGTAAGAGAATATTAAAAATAATTTAAAAATATGGCTATTCTCACCTTCCGACAGCCCCCAATCTCAACGGCGCTCCCGGCGGCTTCCGTTACCAGGGATGCATTGCGCGAAGGACCTTTGTGATGTCACAGTCATGTGACCGCGACATCATCCCAGGTCCTTCGCGCAATGCATCCTTGGGAATGGAAGCAGCCGCGTGCACCGAAGAGAGGCGGGCGGGCTCTGGGGGCCATCGGAAGGTAAGTATATCAATATTTTTTATTTGAATTCTTTTTTTTTTAACAGAAATATAGTTCCCAAGGGCCTGGAGGAGAGTCTCCTCTGCGATGTTACGTCTGATGGCACCAAAGGAGTTCACCCTGCCAGGTATCACAGCCACACACACATTTCACACGCCGGCCACCAGGGGAAGCTAAGGGTTTTATCTATTAGGCCCCTCCTCACACTTGGGTAAAACTGGGGGTTTGGTTAGCAAGTGAGGTCAGTTGGAGGAGAAAGGAGTTCTGACTGGAAGGAGAAGGAGATAGTCAGAAGGAGAGGAGCAGACTGGGTTCGGCCCAGGAAGGAAAGAAGGTCACGGAGCTGCGCCTGCGCCTGATTGCGGCAGCCTCCAAGGAAAGGACAAGAAAGGAAGTGTGTCGTAGTGAGTGAGCACCGAAGTCGTAGCAACAGGAGTATAACACCAGTGGGAGACCAGCTAGAAGCAGGCTGCCTCCCACTGAGCGTAGATCCGGTAGCCGGAACACCGAGGGAGTAATAGACTCTACGCTTTACTTCAGAGACCGGCAGGACAGTCATCTTCAAGTTGGCTGCCCGACCTAAGAACCTAAGCAGACAAGGTGGCAACGTGGAGGAGGGGCGACGCTAGGGTCCCTATAAAATAGCCTCAGGCCACCACCATCATACGGGTTGGTCCTATCCATCTGGGGGACCGAGAGAAGGGGTAGGCTACTGATTTCCACCTGGATAAGGGGACTCTGGAGTTGCCATCAAACCGGCCGGACTCTGCATACCCTGTGATCCGGCACCCTGGACTGTGGATGCTGAAGCCTTCAGTAAAGGTAAAGAGACTGCACCCATTGTGTCCTCATTATTCCCCGCGCCTTGCACCATCCACCATCAACATCTACACTACTGGGAAGCCCTGGGGATATACTTCACCTGTGGGAAGGTATACCATCTAGCTGCCATTCCATCACCCCAGCGGACCCCTAAGCAGCGTCGGTCACGCTGACCGAATACCACAGGTGGTGTCACGAACACTACCGTTTTCAACAAACTTATATCACCCTTTTAATTGGGCGCCCCTCAAAGGGCCACGGTCCGAGTCGGGCCACCGTGACATCCCAGCTGAGTGAACTGAAGGACCCGGTACCGGGTACCCCACTGCCCTTCCCTGGGGGGGCGCTACACTCACTTTATGCATGTGGGCATAGTCACATGTGGGGGCTACTTTATATTCTATGCGGTGGGCTACCCCAACCCCTGCTACATAATTAAGACATGTACTACCTTATATTATACCCTGATATTAGCGTGTTTTACCGCACAATTGGTGGTCTTGTATTTATTTCTATGTAGCTACATAGTGGGCCCCAAGAATGATTTTCTCTGGTGGGCCCAAGGTGCTCCAGTCCGACTCTGGGGCGGGCACTGTGCGGCCTGCGGACCTCAGATTTTCAGCCCCATGGCTGTCTCGGTCCACACTTTGCCCAGGTCTGGTATAGAGCATGTGGAGCTGAAAAGAATGATCTATACTTTTGAGGGAAAATATTTAGTTTAACCTAAAATATACGGGCAGCACGGTGGCGCAGCCTTGCAGCGCTGGAGTCCTGGGTTCAAACCCCACCAAGGACAACATCTGCAAAGAGTTTGTGTGTTCTCTCCGTGATTGCGTGGGTTTCCTCCGGGTACTCCGGTTTCCTCCCACATTCCAAAGACATACTGATAGTGAATTTAGATTGTGAGCCCCAACGGGGACAGTGATGATAATGTGTGCAAACTGTAAAGCGCTGCGGAATATGTTAGCACTATATAAAAATAAAGATTATTATGTGTAAAGTGAGCATTTCAATGCATTCCTAGGTGTGCGGAACTGCCGCGATTCCGCACAAAGAATCAGCATGCTGCGTATTTTTCCATGATGCGATTCCACTGTGGAAAAATACGCAGCATTAGCACAGCATTGCGGAATCCCATTGAATTCAATGGGCTGAGTTGTGCATGCGTTTTCGCCATGAAAAAACGCATATAATCCGCAACGTGTGCACACAGCCTTATGTGTAATACATGATCATAGATAGCAGCTGACAATTATTGCACAAAAGGGAGTAAAAAAATATATATATCACAAGTACTTTTCAAAGTATGGGTCATGTAAATAAATAAAGATAACTAATTTGCTGACCAGTACTCAGTAACAATTGCACATATTCCCCCTCAGTAAACAGGATGTGTAATTTAATTAAAAAAACACACTTGCACAGAACTGGCACAACTGATTGTAAAATGGTAATTAAGTAATAAACTGGCTAGTGCATAATATAGAGAGAAGGTATTGCCAGATAGTGCTAGAGACTGCTTAGACCGCCATGCCCAGCACGTGTTTTGCCGCAGCTTTTACAAGGGACCTTGTAATGAAAAAAATTTTTTTTATTATTTTTACCTAACTAAGGAGGTGACAAAGAGGGGGGTTGATTTACAATTTTTTTTTTTATTTTGATCACTGGAATAGGGTCTATCACAGTGATCAAAATGAACCAATAGTAAAGATCTTGTATTGTTGCTGGGTACTAGCTGGCAGATCTCGGCGGGCGGACTGTGCATGTGCCCAACATTTTCTCCCGGGAAGATGATGAGGGACTCGGGATGGAGCAGGAAGATGTGGGGATGACGGAGGTACCGGGGTGGCTTGGGGGACCCCATTTCTCTCTCCTCTGGTATGCTAGATCATATCAGAGGAGAGAGAAAAATGAATGGAAAACCGGACTTTTTTGTGATCACTGTTATTCAGTGAATAACAGCGATCACGGGATGGTAAAAAGTGACCCAAATCATGTTCTCCGGGGTCTCACCTACCCCTTGTAGCCAAGACCATGGAGATTTTCAGATGCTGGCGCTATACACTTATTTGTTAGCACTGTTAAAAAGTGGAGCTGTAAGGCCCCTTCACTGCCTCTGTTAAAGGGAACCTGTCACCCCCAAAATCGAAGATGAGCTAAGCCCACCGGCATCAGGGGCTTATCTACAGCATTCTGTAATGCTGTAGTTAAGCCCCCGATGTATCCTGAAAGATGAGAAAAAGAGGTTAGATTATACTCACCCAGGGGCAGTCCCGCTGCGGTCCAGTCCGATGGGCGTCGCGGTCCAGTCCAGGGCCTTCCATCTTCTTACAATGACGTCCTCTTCTTGTCTTCACGCTGCGGCTACGGCGCAGGCATACTTTGTCTGCCCTGCTGAGGGCAGAGCAAAGTATTATAGTGCGCAGGTGCTGGGAAAGGACTGCCCCTGGGTGAGTATAATCTAACCTCTTTTTCTCATCTTTCAGGATACATCGTCGGCTTATCTACAGCATTACAGAATGCTGTAGATAAGCCCCTGATGCTGGTGGGCTTAGCTCATCTTCGATTTGTGGGGCGACAGGTTCCCTTTAAAAAGGCGTATCTTTGGTCATTACGGGGTTAATCTTATTATTTACTATGTATTTTCCTATATGTTAAAGAGAGAGTGCCATTCCCTGGTGCTCCAGTCCGGCATCTACTTTGTGGGATAGTCCTGTTTCGCGGTCCAATCCCTCCTAACCAAGTCAGCAACAGTCTCTTGCAAATACATCCATTCTTCAAGCGGGAGTTGTGCCTATACATACTCACTTTTTCAATTGATTATATCATACTACGAGGGGCGATCCAAAAGTAATGATAATCAATACTAAACACAATGAATATAGTCAATTTTTTTTTTTTTTTTTTTTACATACAGTCATGGACAAAAATTTTGAGAATGAGACAAATATTAATTTTTCCAAAGTCTACTGCTTCATTTTTTCTAATGGCAATTTGCATATACTCCTGAATGTCAGAGTGATCAGCTTAACAGCAATTACTGTACTTGCAAAGTCAATATTTGCCAGAAAATGAACTTTAACCCCCAAAACACATTTCAACATCATTGCAGTCCTGCCTTAAAAGGAGCAGCTAACATCGTTTTAGTGATTGATCCATTAACACAGGTGTGGGTGTTGATGAGGACAGGGCTGGCAATCAATCAGTCATAATTAAGTAAGAATGACATCACTGGACACTTTAAAAGGAGGCTGGTGCTTGGTATCATTGTTTCTCTTCAGTTAATCATGGTTAGCTCTAAAGAAACACGTGCAGCCATCATTGCACTGCACAAAAATGGCTTAACAGGGAAGAGTATCGCAGCTACAAAGATTGCACCTCAGTCAACAATCTATCGTATCATCAAGAACTTCAAGGAGAGAGCTTCCATTGTTGTTAAAAAGGCTCCAGGGCGCCCAAGAAAGACCGGCAAGCGCCAGGACTGTATCTTAAAACTGTTTCAGCTGCGGGATCGGACTACCAGCAGTGCCGAGCTTGCTCAGGAATGGCAGCAGGCTGGTGTGAGTGCTTCTTCACGCACTGTGAGGCGGAGACTCTTTGAGCAAGGCCTGGTTTCAAGGAGGGCAGCAAAGAAGCCACTTCTCCCAACCGTCCAAGAGCAGTTTGGCGCCCAACAATGCCTTTTCCAGCATGATGGAGCACCTTGCCATAAAGCAAAGGTGATAACTAAATGGCTCATGGAACAAAACATAGAGATTTTGGGTCCATGGCCTGGAAACTCCCCAGATCTTAATCCCATTGAGAACTTGTGGTCAATCATCAAGAGACGGGTGGACAAACAAAAACCAACAAATTCTGGCAAAATGCAAGCATTGATTATGCAAGAATGGACTGCTGTCAGTCAGGATTTGGTCCAGAAGTTGATTGAGAGCATGCCAGGGAGAATTGCAGAGGTCTTGAAGAAGAAGGGTCAACACTGCAAATATTGACTTGCTGCATTAACTCATTCTAACTGTCAATATAACCTATTGGTACTCATAATATGATTGCAATTATATTTCTGTATGTGATATAAACATCAGACAAACACTAATAAAAACCAGAGGGCAGCAGATCATGTGAAAATATAATTTTGGTGTCATTCTCAAAACTTTTGGCCATGACTGTAGTCTCCTATCAAGTCTGTACATTTAGTCCATCTCTTTTCTAAACTTAGAATCCACTTAGAAAAAAATTCTTGATCTTGACCCTCAAAAAAATCCCCAACAGCGGTTATCACGTCGCTATTGTCATCAAATGTTTTGCCCTGGAGGTGTTCCTTGAGTCGAGGAAAGAGAAAGAAGTCACTGGGGGCTAGATCTGGCCAATAGGGGGGGTGTTCCACCAGTTCAAAGCCCGCTTCTTGAATGGTAGCCATGGCAACTGCAGCTTTGTGAGCCGGCGCGTTATCTTGGTGAAACAGCACTCCAGCCCGCAGTTTGCCATGCCTTTTCTCCTTGATAGCCTCCCACAATCTTCTTATTTGTTCTGCGTAGTAGGAGCCCGTAATAGTGGCTCCCTTCTCCAAATAGTCCACCATAATAATTGCTTAATCGTCCCAAAAAACGGACGCCATAACCTTCCCTGCTGAGCTCGACACTTTGAATTTCTTCGGCGTTGGTTCATCGGCTCGTTTCCACGTCATCGATTGTTGTTTAGTTTCGGGATCAAAGTGGTGGATCCAGGTCTTGTCCATGGTCAAAAAACGTGACAAAAAATTTTCCTTGTCTGCTTGGAACTTTTCGAGATTTGCTATTGAAATGTCAACTCGTTTCTTCTTTTGCTCGTCGGTTAACATTTTTGGCCCCCAACGCGCGGAGACCTTTCTCATATGCAATTCTTTTGCAAGGATTCTTTGAATACTGAAATATGAGATCCCTGGGACCTCAGCTACATGCCTGATAGTCACTCTTTGATCTGCCAATACAACTTCTTCAACTTTTTTCACGTTTTCTTCCTTGAGGGACGTGGATGGGCGTCCGTGACGATGTTCATCTTCCGTCAATGTTCTTCCCAGCTTGAATTCCTTGACCCAACTGTGGAATATGAAGGAGAAGAGTCCCCCAATGTTTCCACCAAGTCGCTGTGTATGTCTTTGGTAGCCATTTTTTTCAAGCAGAGGTATTTGATGACAGCTCTGAGCTCGTTTTTTTCCATTTTGATGTTCACTCCTCGGCAGTTCATATTCAAATGAATGTAGCTCCCGGGAATCGTGGTCTATTTAAGTGATTTTTTTTTCCTGGACTAGTGGGTACCTAAGAGAGAAGAAAACATTTTATTTTAATTTCTGTGTGCAATAGAAATAACCGATTATCATTACTTTTGGATCGCCCCTCGTACACTTAGATAGCGCCACATTTTTCTCTCCTTCAGGAACTTTAAGGCCGGCGTCACACACAGCGTATGAAAATACGGTCCGTATATTACGGCCATAATACGCTGAAAAGTCCCGAAAATAGTGGTACATAGCTCCTCCGTAGGCAGGGTGTTTCAGCGTTTTTTGCGCATGGCATCCTCCGTATGTAATCCGTATGTCATCCGTACTGCGTGTTTTTATCGCAGGCTTGCAAAACCGACATACGGCTATACAAGGGATCCATGTGTAAAAAAAAAAAAACATATATACTGTATATATATATATATATATATATATATATGTCAGTAGACACATATATGTATATATATATTAATATTTCATCCAGCGCGATATAGCAGAAAGCCGGTAATTCAATTACCGGCTTTTGCTTTCTCCTTCCTAAACCCGACATGATATGAGACCTGGTTTACATACAGTAAACCATCTCATATCACCTTTTTTTTTGCATAGTCCACACTACTAATGTTAGTAGTGTGTCTATGCAAAATTTGGCCGTTCTAGCTAGTAAATTAAAGGGTTAAATGGCGGAAAAAATTGGCGTGGGCTCCCGCACAATTTTCTCCGCCAGAGTAGTAAAGCCAGTGACTGAGGGCAGATATTAATAGCCTGGAGAGGGTCCACGGTTATTGCCCCCCCCCCCTGGCTAAAAACACCTGCCCCCAGCCACCCCAGAAAAGGCACATCTGGAAGATGCGCCTATTCTGGCACTTGGCCACTCTCTTCCCATTCCCGTATAGCGGTGGGATATGGGGTGTTGTGAATTCTGTGATCAAGCTCCCTCCTGTGGTCACAAGTGGTACTGCGGCTTCTGAGGTTCCTTCCTCAGGTGAAGAGGTTAAGTCGTTAGGTGCTGCTCTATTTAACTACACCTAGTGCTTTGATCCTGGCCTCCAGTCAATGTTCTAGTATTGGTCTTGCTTCCTCCTGGATCGTTCCTGTGGCCTGTCTGCTCAGCATAAGCTAAGTTCTGCTTGTGTTACTTTTGTTGCTATATTTTCTGTCCAGCTTGCTTTAATTTGTTTTTCTTGCTTGCTGGAAGCTCTGAGACGCAGAGGGAGCACCTCCGTACCGTTAGTCGGTGCGGAGGGTCTTTTTGCCCCTCTGCGTGGTTGTTTGTAGGTTTTTGTGTTGACCGCAAAGCTATCTTTCCTATCCTCGGTCTATTCAGTAAGTCGGGCCTCGCTTTGCTAAAACTATTTCATCCCTGTGTTTGTACTTTCATCTTAACTCACAGTCATTTTATGTGGGGGGCTGCCTTTTCCTTTGGGGAATTTCTCTGAGGCAAGGTAGGCTTATTTTTCTATCTTCAGGCCTAGCTAGTTTCTCAGGCTGTGCCGAGTTGCATAGGGAGTGTTAGGCGCAATCCACGGCTACCTCTAGTGTGGTGTGATAGGATTAGGGATTGCGGTCAGCAGAGTTCCCACGTCTCAGAGCTCGTCCTATGTTTTTTGCTTATTGTCTGGTCACTTTGTGTGCTCTGAACTTCAAGGTCCATTGTGGTTCTGAATTACCTATTCATAACAGTCCTGGAGGCCCAAAGTACTATGCTTCTCAATAGAGGGAAAAAAGAAGTTCTGAGACCATTTTTTTTTCTTTGCACTGTGTTTTGCCTTTTTTTTCCCCTAGACATTTGGGTGGTTCAGGACACAGGTGTGGTGATGGACATTAAAGGTCTGTCTTCATGTGTGGATCTTCTCACTGCAAGAGTACAAAATATTCAAGACTTTGTGGCTCAGAATTCTATGTTAGAACCAAGAATTCCTATTCCTGATTTGTTTTCTGGAGATAGAGCTAAATTTTTGAGTTTCAAAAATAATTGCAAACTGTTTCTGGCGTTGAAACCTCGCTCCTCTGGTGACACAGTTCAACAAGTTAAGATCATTATTTCTTTATTACGTGGCGATCCTCAAGACTGGGCATTTTCCCTTGCACCAGGAGATCCTGCATTATGTAATATTGATGCGTTTTTTCTGGCGCTCGGATTACTGTACGATGAACCTAATTCAGTGGATCAGGCAGAGAAAAATTTGCTGGCTCTGTGTCAGGGTCAGGATGAGATAGAGATTTATTGTCAGAAGTTTAGAACGTGGTCTGTGCTCACTCAATGGAATGAATGTGCTTTGGCAGCAATCTTCAGAAAGGGTCTCTCTGAAGCCCTTAAGGATGTCATGGTGGGATTTCCTATGCCTGCTGGTCTGAATGAGTCTATGTCTTTGGCCATTCAGATCGGTCGACGCTTGCGTGAGCGTAAATCTATGCACCATTTGGCGGTATTATCTGAGCATAAACCTGAGCCTATGCAGTGCGATAGGACTTTGACCAGAGCTGAAAGGCAGGAACACAGACGTCAGAATTGGCTGTGTTTCTACTGTGGTGATTCCACTCATGCTATCTCCGATTGTCCTAAGCGCACTAAGCGGTTCGCTAAGTCTGCCACCATTGGTACGGTACAGTCGAAATTTCTTTTGTCCGTTACTTTGATCTGCTCTTTGTCTTCCTATTCTGTCATGGCATTTGTGGATTCAGGCGCTGCCCTGAATTTGATGGACTTGGAGTTTGCTAGGCGCTGTGGGTTTGTCTTGGAGCCCTTGCAGTGTCTTATTCCATTGAGAGGAATTGATGCTACGCCTTTGGCCAAGAATAAGCCTCAGTATTGGACCCAGCTGACCATGTGCATGGCTCCTGCGCACCAGGAGGATATTCGCTTTCTGGTGTTGCAAAATCTGCATGATGTGGTCGTGTTGGGGTTGCCATGGCTACAAGTCCATAACCCAGTATTAGATTGGAAATCAATGTCTGTGTCCAGCTGGGGTTGTCAGGGGGTACATGGTGATGTTCCATTTCTGTCTATCTCATCATCCACCCCTTCTGAGGTCCCAGAGTTCTTGTCTGATTACTGGGATGTATTCGATGAGCCCAAGTCCAATGCCCTACCTCCGCATAGGGATTGTGATTGTGCTATCGAGTTGATTCCTGGTAGTAAGTTTCCGAAGGGTCGACTGTTTAATTTATCTGTACCTGAGCACGCCGCTATGCGGAGTTATGTAAAAGAATCTTTAGAGAAGGGTCATATTCGCCCGTCGTCATCGCCATTGGGAGCAGGGTTCTTTTTTGTGGCCAAGAAGGATGGTTCGCTGAGACGTTGTATTGATTACCGCCTTTTAAATAAAATCACGGTCAAATTTCAGTACCCCTTGCCGCTGCTATCTGATTTGTTTGCTCGGATTAAGGGGGCTAGTTGGTTCACCAAGATAGATCTTCGTGGTGCATATAATCTTGTGCGTATTAAACGGGGCGATGAATGGAAAACTGCATTTAATACGCCCGAGGGCCATTTTGAGTACCTAGTTATGCCATTCGGACTTGCCAATGCTCCATCAGTATTTCAGTCCTTTATGCATGACATCTTCCGAGAGTACCTGGATAAATTCCTGATTGTATACTTGGATGATATTTTGGTCTTCTCGGATGATTGGGAGTCTCATGTGAAGCAGGTCAGAATTGTGTTCCAGGTCCTGCGTGCTAATTCTTTGTTTGTGAAGGGATCAAAGTGTCTCTTTGGTGTTCAGAAGGTTTCATTTTTGGGGTTCATTTTTTCCCCTTCTACTATCGAGATGGACCCTGTTAAGGTCCAGGCCATTTATGATTGGACTCAGCCGACATCTCTGAAGAGTCTGCAAAAGTTCCTTGGCTTTGCTAATTTTTATCGTCGCTTCATCTGTAATTTCTCTAGTATTGCTAAACCATTGACCGATTTGACCAAGAAGGGTGCTGATGTGGTCAATTGGTCTTCTGCTGCTGTGGAAGCTTTTCAGGAGTTAAAGCTTCGTTTTTCTTCTGCCCCTGTGTTGTGTCAACCAGATGTTTCGCTTCCGTTCCAGGTTGAGGTTGATGCTTCTGAAATTGGAGCGGGGGCTGTTTTGTCGCAAAGAGGTGCTGATTGCTCGGTGATGAAGCCATGCGCCTTCTTTTCCAGGAAGTTTTCACCTGCTGAGCGAAATTATGATGTTGGCAATCGAGAGTTGCTGGCCATGAAGTGGGCATTCGAGGAGTGGCGTCATTGGCTTGAAGGAGCTAAGCATCGCGTGGTGGTCTTGACTGATCACAAGAACTTGACTTATCTCGAGTCTGCCAAACGGTTGAATCCTAGACAGGCTCGTTGGTCGCTGTTTTTCTCCCGTTTTGACTTTGTGGTTTCGTACCTTCCGGGCTCTAAAAATGTGAAGGCGGATGCCCTGTGTAGGAGTTTTGTGCCCGACTCTCCGGGTTTGCCTGAGCCGGTATTCTCAAAGAGGGAGTAATTGTGTCTGCCATCTCCCCTGATTTGCGGCGGGTGCTGCAAAAATTTCAGGCTAATAAACCTGATCATTGCCCAGCGGAGAAACTGTTTGTCCCTGATAGGTGGACGAATAAAGTTATCTCTGAGGTTCATTGTTCGGTGTTGGCTGGTCATCCTGGAATCTTTGGTACCAGAGATTTAGTGGCTAGATCCTTTTGGTGGCCGTCTCTGTCGCGGGATGTGCGTTCTTTTGTGCAGTCCTGTGGGATTTGTGCTCGGGCTAAGCCCTGCTGTTCTCGTGCCAGTGGGTTGCTTTTGCCCTTGCCGGTCCCGAAGAGGCCTTGGACACATATCTCTATGGATTTTATTTCGGATCTCCCCGTCTCTCAAAAAATGTCGGTCATTTGGGTAGTTTGTGATCGCTTCTCTAAGATGGTCCATTTGGTACCCTTGTCTAAATTGCCTTCCTCCTCTGATTTGGTGCCGTTGTTCTTCCAGCATGTGGTTCGTTTACATGGCATTCCAGAGAACATCTTTCTGACAGAGGTTCCCAGTTTGTTTCGAGGTTTTGGCGAGCATTTTGTGCTAGGATGGGCATTGATTTGTCTTTTTCCTCGGCTTTCCATCCTCAGACAAATGGCCAAACTGAACGAACCAATCAGACCTTGGAAACATATCTGAGATGTTTTGTTTCTGCTGATCAGGATGATTGGGTGTCCTTTTTGCCGTTGGCTGAGTTCGCCCTTAATAATCGGGCCAGCTCGGCTACCTTGGTTTCGCCGTTTTTCTGCAATTCTGGGTTCCATCCTCGTTTCTCTTCAGGGCAGGTTGAGTCTTCGGACTGTCCTGGTGTGGATACTGTGGTGGACAGGTTGCAGCGGATTTGGACTCATGTAGTGGACAATTTGACCTTGTCCCAGGAGAAGGCTCAACGTTTCGCTAATCGCAGACGCTGTGTGGGTCCCCGACTTCATGTTGGGGATTTGGTTTGGTTGTCATCTCGTTATATTCCTATGAAGGTTTCCTCTCCTAAGTTTAAGCCTCGTTTCATTGGTCCGTATAGGATTTCTGAGGTTCTTAATCCTGTGTCTTTTCGTTTGACCCTTCCAGATTCTTTTTCCATCCATAACGTATTCCATAGGTCATTGTTGCGGAGATACGTGGCACCTATGGTTCCATCTGTTGATCCTCCTGCCCCGGTTTTGGTGGAGGGGGAGTTGGAGTATATAGTGGAGAAGATTTTGGATTCTCGTGTTTCGAGACGGAAACTCCAGTATCTGGTTAAGTGGAAGGGTTATGGTCAGGAAGATAATTCCTGGGTCTTTGCCTCTGATGTCCATGCTGCCGATCTTGTTCGTGCCTTTCATATGGCTCATCCTGGTCGGCCTGGGGGCTCTGGTGAGGGTTCGGTGACCCCTCCTCAAGGGGGGGGTACTGTTGTGAATTCTGTGATCAAGCTCCCTCCTGTGGTCACAAGTGGTACTGCGGCTTCTGAGGTTCCTTCCTCAGGTGATGAGGTTAAGTCGTTAGGTGCTGCTCTATTTAACTCCACCTAGTGCTTTGATCCTGGCCTCCAGTCAATGTTCTAGTATTGAGGCACAGATGATTGGCCTCGGGGAGACCAAAACATCCAACACTGCGGAGACACCATCACGTGTTTCTCAACGCAGTGATTCCAGAACACTGCCCCCATCCCTTATGGGAAATATGCAGATGCATGTAAAGAAGCTGCGGAGACACCATCACGTGTTTCTCGACGCAAGCAGTGAATAGCCAGGCCTTTCCCCGGGAAGGAACAACCACGGGAAGGGCAGCATCCTATGAAGGAAAGCCACCTATGCCAAGCATGGTATCCATCCACAGACAGCTGTTTCGGGGTTTTTGCCCCTCATCAGTGTGGAGTAGGAATCTGGCTATTAGGAGCAGTGCCTAGTAAAAAGGCTATAAAGGCACAGATGATTGGCCTCGTGGTTGTTCCTTCCCGGGGAAAGGCCTGGCTATTCACTGCTTGCGTCGAGAAACACGTGATGGTGTCTCCGCAGCTTCTTTACATGAATGTTCTAGTATTGGTCTTGCTTCCTCCTGGATCGTTCCTGTGGCCTGTCTGCTCAGCATAAGCTAAGTTCTGCTTGTGTTACTTTTGTTGCTATATTTTCTGTCCAGCTTGCTTTAATTTGTTTTTCTTGCTTGCTGGAAGCTCTGAGACGCAGAGAGAGCACCTCCGTACCGTTAGTCGGTGCGGAGGGTCTTTTTGCCCCTCTGCGTGGTTGTTTGTAGGTTTTTGTGTTGACCGCAAAGCTATCTTTCCTATCCTCGGTCTATTCAGTAAGTCGGGCCTCGCTTTGCTAAAACTATTTCATCTCTGTGTTTGTACTTTCATCTTAACTCACAGTCATTATATGTGGGGGGCTGCCTTTTCCTTTGGGGTATTTCTCTGAGGCAAGGTAGATAGCAAAAAGCCGGTAATTCAATTACCGGCTTTTGCTTTCTCCTTCCTAAACCCGACATGATATGAGACCTTATTTTTCTATCTTCAGGCCTAGCTAGTTTCTCAGGCTGTGCCGAGTTGCATAGGGAGCGTTAGGCGCAATCCACGGCTACCTCTAGTGTGGTGTGATAGGATTAGGGATTGCGGTCAGCAGAGTTCCCACGTCTCAGAGCTCGTCCTATGTTTTTTGCTTATTGTCTGGTCACTTTGTGTGCTCTGAACTTCAAGGTCCATTGTGGTTCTGAATTGCCTATTCATAACAATGGGGTAATGAAGGGTTAATGCCACCTTGCTATTGTAAGGTGACATTAAGCCAAATTAATAATGGAGAGGCGTCAATTATGACACCTATCCATTATTAATCCAATACTAGTAAAGGGTTAAAAAAACACAAACACATTATTAAAAATTAATTTAATGAAAAAATCACAAAGGTTGTTGTATTAATTTATTCTACTCTCAATCCACTCACTGAAGACCCTCGATCTGTAAATAAAAAAATAAAAAAACCAACAATATACATACCTTCCGAGGATCTGTCACGTCCAACTATGTAAATCCATCTGAAGGGGTTAAAATATTTTGCAGCCACGAGCTCCGCTAATGCAGCTGCTCATGTGTGCAAAACCCGGGAGAATGTAGGTAAAGTAGGTCAATGACCTATATTTACCTGCATCTGCTGGCTGTTCCTAGATCGTGGGAACTTTCCTAGAAAGCTCCTAGGCTCGAGTTCATATGAGGACAACCAGCAGAGGGCGCCCTCTTATGATGTCGAGCCTAGGAGCTTTCTAGGAAAGTTCCCACGATCTTGGAACAGCCAGCAGTAGTCCTTTCAGCATGCCATCCGTGTGCTCAGCATCCACCAGAGGTGCGTAATCTGTAAGGGAGAAATTTCAGATACCACAATATGGTGCTGTACTCAGCCAAGTGTTGATCAAGACTATCGGGCTCTCCTCAAAGCCATTCTGCTGTATGGACAGGGCTGCCACTAGAAATTTTGGGGCCCCATACTGGCAAAATTTTCGGGGCCCCCTTGAAACGCCGCCCAGGCTCCACCCCAGCCCCGCCTCCAGGCTCCACCCCACGAACTGTCCACAGTCCCACCGCTCTTTCTTGGAAAATCTCCACTTCTCACCTATCACACATTGACAGTTCCCATCACCAGATCACACATATAGCCGGCAGCTTTTGTTTTGGCCAAAAGATTTTTTAAGCCGCCACCATAACACGGTAGACACTTTTGGCCAGGCCCTACTCTACTGTAACCTACTAAATATTTGTTAAAATATGCAATACAATTTAGGTATATTTTTATTTATTTTTCAATTTTTAAAATGACCTATAATACTACATACAAGGAACAAATACCACCGCACTATGACCAGATGACATATTACCACCACAGTGATCGAATAATATAAAATACAAGGAACAAATACCGCTACACCATGACCAGACCGCATATAACCACAAATGACTGAATACTACAATACTGATCAGTAATAAAAATAAAACCCACAATACTATCACCAGCAGTGCCATTATGCACAGGAGATCTGTAATTAGTAAGCAGTGTCTGTGTAGAGGTAATACAGTGATCACCGGTGACATTATACACAGGAGCTCTGTATATAATGTATAGGTAATACAGTGATCACCGGTGACATTATACACAGGAGCTCTGTATATAATGTAGAGGTAATACAGTGATCACTGGTGACATTGTACACAGGATCTCTGTATATAGTATACAGTGTATAGTGTCAGTGTATAGGTAACACTGACTCACCAGTGACGTCTCTAGGTGAAGTCCTTCATCTTTCATCCAGCACAGACCGCCATCACTTCATCCAGCCAGGACTCGTCTCTGCAGGAAATAAAACAGTTATCTCGAGTTCCGCTTGTAGAACACATTACTTAATTTTCCCAACTTCTACATTACACCACATGAAGAAGGCAACATAGTATCACTCTACACAGTAACAGGACCGCCCCCCCATTTAAAACAGTATACTCAAAAAATAAAATAAATACATCACTGCAATAATAATATCCCTTAATTAGCCCCTATGGTAATATTCGCCATCCTAGCCCCCGTGTGTCTCATTCCAGGCTCCAGCCATATGTTCTCCCATCCTGCCCTCATGAGTATCCATTCTGCCCCATATGATCTCCCCATCCTGCCCCATCTGTCTCCATCGTATCCATCCTGCCCCATATGTCTCCAATCTTGCCCCATCTGTTTCCAATCCTGCCCCATCTGTGTCCAGCACTCTGCCCCATCTGTGTCCAGCACTCTGCCCCATCTGTGTCCAATCCTGCCCCATCTGTGTCCAGCACTCTGCCCCATCTGTGTCCAATCCTGCCCCATCTGTGTCCAGCACTCTGCCCCATCTGTGTCCAGCACTCTGCCCCATCTGTGTTCAGCACTCTGCCCCATCTGTGTCCAGCACTCTGCCCCATCTGTGTCCAGCACTCTGCCCCATCTGTGTCCAGCACTCTGCCCCATCTGTGTCCAGCACTCTGCCCCATCTGTGTCCAGCACTCTGCCCTATCTGTGTCAAGCACTCTGCCCCATCTGTGTCAAGCAGTCTGCCCCATCTGTGTCAAGCACTCTGCCCCATCTGTGTCCAGCACTCTGTCCCATCTGTGTCCACTCCTGCCCCATCTGTGTCCAGCACTCTGCCCCGTCTGTGTCCAATCCTGCCCCATCTGTGTCCAGCACTCTGCCCCATCTGTGTCCAATCCTGCCCCATCTGTGTCCAGCACTCTGCCCCATCTGTTTCCAATCCTGCCTCATCTCTGTCCAGCACTCTGCCCCATCTCTGTCCAGCACTCTGCCCCATCTCTGTCCAGCACTCTGCCCCATCTCTGTCCAGCACTCTGCCCCATCTGTGTCCAGCACTCTGCCCCATCTGTGTCCAATCCTGCCCCATCTGTGTCCAGCACTCTGCCCCGTCTGTGTCCAATCCTGCCCCATCTGTGTCCAGCACTCTGCCCCGTCTGTGTCCAATCCTGCCCCATCTGTGTCCAGCACTCTGCCCCATCTGTTTCCAATCCTGCCTCATCTCTGTCCAGCACTCTGCCCCATCTCTGTCTAGCACTCTGCCCCATCTCTGTCCAGCACTCTGCCCCATCTCTGTCCAGCACTCTGCCCCATCTGTATCCAATCCTGCCCCATCTGTGTCCAGCACTCTGCCCCATCTGTGTCCAATCCTGCCCCATCTGTGTCCAATCCTGCCCCATCTGTGTCCAATCCTGCACCATCTCTGTTCAGCACTCTGCCCCATCTGTGTCCAATCCTGCCCCATCTCTGTCCAGCACTCTGCCCCATCTCTGTCCAGCACTCTGCCCCATCTCTGTCCAGCACTCTGCCCCATCTCTGTCCAGCACTCTGCCCCATCTCTGTCCAGCACTCTGCCCCATCTCTGTCCAGCTTTCTGCCCCCCCCTGTGTCCAGCTTTCTGCCCCCCCTGTGTCCAGCTTTCTGCCCCCCCTGTCTCCAGCTTTCTGCCCCCCCCCGTGTCCAGCTTTACTGCCCCCCCTGTATCCAGCTTTCTGTCCCCCTTGTGTCCAGCTTTACTGCCCGCCCCTGTATCCAGCTTTCTGCCCCCCTTGTGTCCAGCTTTACTGCCCCCCCTGTGTCCAGCTTTCTGCCCCCCCCCCCGTGTCCAGCTTTACTGCCCTGCTCCCCCCCCCCCCCCACATCGCCACTCTCAATAAAAAAAAAAAGTTCTGCTTACCTGCCGCCTTCCTGCTCTCTCCACGCAGCTGCACTGTGCACTCGCCGGCAACTGACAATGACGTCAGACGCCGGCGACCTGCACGCTGCTGGGACCTCTGCTCACCGGGCCCCATACGCCAGTCACGGCTGTAATGCCCTGATGGCGGCCCTGTGTATGGACAGCCATTGGTCTCAGACAGAAGATTACCGATTTGTTTGATCAATTTAACGCTCCTGCTGAATTTTCACACTGCAGCTTTCAGCATCTAACATACTTGGCTTAAATCATACAGCCAGTGTCTGATACACACTTTGTGTGTGTGCAGGGAGAGCTATTAGGCTATGTGTACATGTTGCAGTTTTGACGCTGCGGATTCGCAGCTGTTTTCCCTGGGTTTACCGTACCATGTAAACCTATGGAAAACAAAATCCGCAGTGCACATGCTGCCGAGAAAAATGCACGGAAACGTAGCATTGTTTATTCCGCAGCATGTCACTTCTTTGTGCGGATTCCGCCGCGGTTTACACCTGCTCCATAATAGGAATCCACAGGTGTAAAACCGCATGTGAAATCCGCACAAAAACAGCGGTAAATCTGCGGTAATTCCGCAGGTAATCCGCAGTGCGATTTACCTGCGGATTTACAAAAATCAGTCCGTAAAAAATCCGCAGGACTTTCCGCAATGTGTGCACGTAGCCTTAGTGATTGACAGCAAGCAGGGAGAAGTAGCTGGAGACAAGCCTTTTCAACAGTTACACATGCTGCTTGGTCCCCAGCGGCTAAAGTATGTTTTACTCTGAGGGTATGTGCACACGTTCAGATTTTTTTCACGATAAAAACTCATTAAAAGCGCATACATTATGCATTCTACCATTTAGAATGCATTCTGAAATTTTTGCGCATATGATGCGTTTTTTTCCGCAAAAAAAAACGCATCGCGGTAAAAAAAAACCAGCATGTTCATTAATTTTGCGGATTTTCTGCGTTTTTACCGCTATTCTATGCATTTGGAAAAAATGCGAAAAATAACGCATCAAAACCGCGAAAAAAACGCATGAGGATTTCTGGCAGAAATGTCAGGTTTTTGTCAGGAAAATTTCTGCCAGAAATCCTGACGTGTGCACATAGCCTGAGATGTTGTGTTTTTCTCTGAAATGCTACAGCATGTCAGAGTCAAACACATGGGTGAAATCATACAGCCAGTGTTTGGTGCATGCTGCCTTGTGGATCAGGCAGCATGTATCAGCTGTCAGGTTCCTCATAATTGTCATGCGCTTACACTGAAGATTGACCATTGTGCAATGCGCTGTTATAACCGAGCTCTAACACTTGCACAGCGATGATCAAATCAAGGGAGATATTCAACTTGCACACCACAGTTTCCTATACAGTCTAGGCAAATCCCTAACTTGACCCTGATTTGTCCCCACCTGAATTAAGAGGTTGGCACCTTAAAATTAGACAATGGCACCCCCACTCAACATCAGCTGACCCTGAGTGACCTTAACTGCACCTTCAAATATACCCAGAGTGTAGCCCAAAACATCAGAATGTAGTGCATGCAGACAAAAGGTGGGTCACGGGACTAAAGACACACTATGACACACAGTCATACATGGAAGACGAAAGAAAGTCAAAAAGACCGTTGGTATATGTGGAAACTCTCAAACTTGAAAAGCAACTAACTATGAAGCGTGCTGGGAAGTGCAAACAAACCTCAGCAATATCATCCCTAACTGGGGCGCTGGTCCTCCCAACATCCATGTAACTTGGAATACAGCCAGCAAAGACTGCATGTGCCAGGAGAGTTTAAATAGTCCCTCCCAAGATGTGATAGGATAAACCCAGCAAGAAAAGGAAAACACCTGCACAGAAGCAGCACAGCAAAGTAAAGGAAAGACAAGACCATTATCAGCAGTTGGACAGAGAGAACACAGGCTGTGATCTAACAGAGAGGGAAACTGACCCACAGCCAGAGGTCACTGGATCATGCCCCAGAGTCGAGCCATGACATGTGCTTTACTTTGTACTTTGCTGCCATCTACTGGCTAAAGAATGCTTATAAGAGGCATTTACAACCCCTCACCATAAGCTTCCTTTAGAAGCTTCCAGAAAGATGTGGGAGGAGTCACCCACACTGAGGGAGGAAACAAACTAGTTCATTCAGGTCCGGGTCTAGCCAGGGAGCAGAAGTCTGGTTTTCACAATAAGCATACAGTGCTAACGCCAAGGGGATTCATTTAACCTGCCTGGGTCACATATGGTGAATCTTAACGGCACTACTGTCATCATTCAGTCTGGGTTTTGAGTCCTATCTACCTTTTCCCAGGCTGATCATGTCAAGGGTTAACTTTGCTCTGCATCATTCTGGGTTCAGGTTTGCTATTTTGCTCTGCTGTGTCCTGCAGGTGGTGTCAGTTATAGTTTCTGCCTACGGTGCGTGTAGCTGACTCTGCGTACCCTGATTCGTCCTGCTGCTTTTGCTGACTGTACCCATGTCTGTTTGTTCCCCTCTTCCTGTCCCGGCTCTGCGTTCCCCTTTTGTGTTTGGATTCTCTGGTACCTGACTTCAGCTTGGACTCTGAACTGCTGTTTCATTTCTTGTCTTTGGCATATCTGCTCTTGACTGGTATTGAGCCATTTGGCTTGTTTCTGACTCTGTGCTTGGTTATTCCTTTTGTACTGCGCTACAGACTAATATCGACCTGGCTTGTTTTAATATTTCGCTGCCACCTGGTGGTGGCCTCGCTGCTGTGCTGCAGGTCTGCTCCTGCTGTGTGCAGTCCTCCCTCCACACTATTGCCATCTAGTGGACCTGCTTCTACCTGCATAGCAGCAGCATGACAACTACTAGACCCAGAATTTAATTTCAGTCCACACTGAAGAGACTTTGTCCTCCACATAGTTGCGTCTAAGGCCGGCGTCACACTAGGGAGTTTTACGGACGTATGAGAGGCGCAAAAACTACCCATTGCTCACGGACAAATGATTCTCTATGGGGCAGCTCCTATTTGGCGTATATTACGCATCCGTATTTTACGGGCGTTGAAAATCGCAGCATGCTGCGTTTGTCAGCGTGTTGCGCAAAAAATCCGCCAATGAAAGTCTATGGGTGTGCAAAAAATACGGATTACACACGGACCAACAGTGTGACTTGCGTTAAATGCACAAGAGATTTGTAGGTGACAGAAAATGTGCCAAGCCCTCAATTAGGAAGCTCAGACATGCTAATTAGCTGAAAAAGCCAGACAGACATCCCGGAAGTCTGCCTCATGCCTCCACGGAGTCTCCTGCAGCATGGCTTCAATTATAAATGTGGACATGCTTCTCATCCTGGTCCAAAAAAGGCCCGAAATTTGGGACCAACGGGATGCAAACTATGCGAACCGGGCAAGTAAAGAGGCTGCTTGGAGAAGCATATGTGGGATCCTTTTCCCAGAATATGAGCAGCGGCCACGTGAGGTCCAGAGGCAAATTAGTAAGTACACTCATGTTTCTCCATTAATTAATATTGCAAATTGCAGTACCTACATGAATTTGGGCCTATTGTGATTTTCATTAATATTAATATAATTTATTTATATAGCACCATTAATTACATGGTGCTGGACATGAGAAATAGGTTACGTACAGACTTATAGATGTCGCTTACAGCAACCAAATTTACAATGGCAGACTGGTACAGAGGGGAGAGGACCCTGTCCTTGTGGCCTTACATTCTATGTATTTTCCCTTATATCGTATTGTGCTGTTTGTGTTTACAATATTTATATTGATGATCTTTTTTAAGAAATGCAGGTTACTAGGCCACATTAAAATCTGTTAAATCACTGACACCTTGTGGTACCACTGTGCACAAAGGCCTTATACATTATTTTATTCTCTTTCATTGCAGTGGAAGATGTTATGAGACGATGGCGCAGTATACGTGACCAGTATAGGAGAGAAAGGCCAGGAGTGGGTCAGCAGCGCCTTCAAAAAAGCATAAATACATATACTATGGCAGACTCTCCTTTTTGGATCCCAGTATGTATCTGAGACTGTAAGTAAAAACCTCAAAACACATTACACATATGTTTTTAAAGGTGAAATTTTAAATTTTATTTACTTATTCTCATACTTTACTAACAGAACACAGTCCAACCTCACTGAGAGGGAGACTGGCTCAGACTCAGAGGTCATCATAGATCCAGTTGGGGAAGGAGAAGAGGTGGCTGGCCCATCTTCGGATCCTTCCAGGGCCATCCCTCCTGGAACTTCTTCAGTTGCACCACAAGATCCGGCAACAACTGGCCAAGAAGCTGCACGACCACCCACAGCAGCACCACATCCAGTAAGCCAGGATGATCCTGGAAACAGTAGCAGCCCTACTGTTCCACTTGAGACATCCCCACAGCCTGCTGTCATTTCCCGCTGTGGCCGCAGAAGGTGAGAGCTGCAAGAAAGTATCAGAAATGTGGACACTGGGGTCCTTAATTATTTGGTCAGGGCTGCCCAGGATGATGGTGAGGAGGCCTATGCGAGGAGCCTGGCCCTGTACCTCCATCCCATACCCCGTGAGGTGAGGCTACGTGTGAGAGGGTGTTTTCAAATACTTATTGATGCATGTAGCCCCCCAAATGAACCATATGATTTGTTTGAGTTCATTGAGAGGTGGCAGCTGTCAACACGTAACGTCCTGCGCCTTCCAACATCTCAACATGTGCATGCTCAACAAGTATTTGAAGCACCCCCTCCTCGTGTGCCTACACCTCTACCCCTTCCCACCCAAAACCCACCAAGGCCAGCACATTACCATATGCCATCATACCATCAACCTTCGCAATATGGCCACTTGTACAGACCCAGTGCCGGAGGCTGGTCCCAACCTGGGTTTGGATGATATGGCTATACTGGGGGGGGGGGTATGAGGCAAGGTCTTTTTTCCAACCCCATGAGGGCCATACTCAAAACCCTTATGGCCAATACCCAACTGGCCAATATGAGCAAGGGCAGCATTTTGATCAGGGACAGACATCATACACACAGGGTGATGGACAATTGGCCCAACAAAGGCCACCTGACCAGGACCCTGAGCTGCCGCCATCACCTCCACCAACTTACAGGAATCTGTAATTAAAAATATTTTCTGCTGTTATTTTTTTTTTGTTGCTAACCATGTTTTTGTTTTACTCTGCTGTGATAGCACTTTGTTCTTTTTTTTTTAAAATGGGTTATGTCAAGTTTATTATCCAAAAAAAACCATATGATATTAATATGGTGTTTAAACAACAAAAAAAAAAAGGCTTTTGCTATAATAAAAATATATAGTCAAAAGTCAATTTCAGTTTGTTGGACCAATCATAACAACATCCTACTCAATTACTAGGTTCCTAAACATCTGTTAAATAAGTCATTGAAACACACATAGTTAAGTAATTTAAGTAATTTATGGATTTTTTAAGAAAATAGATATAGATATAAAGGAAAAAACTACAACATAGAAACAGCATTATCTTGCCAGGGATTAGCACCCTGAGGAGAAATAAAATAATTTGTAAAAATATCCCTAACTTTTATGCCAGAAAGGGGACGCCGCTGAGGAAGGACTTGTGTTGTAGGCCTATCCACTTTGGCCAACATGCCTTCACCACTATCAGCTGAGGAGCACTCATGAATTCTTGTGAAGTTGTGTAAAACAACACAAGCTTTTATGACTTCATTAAGATTTGCCTCACTCAGCTGAATGGCAGACTGGAGGACCCGCCATTTGGAAGACATAATGCCAAAGGCGCACTCCACCAGTCGCCTCACCCGTGAAAGTCTCACATTAAACACCCGCCGCCGGTGGTCCAAGTTGCGCCGAAGATAAGGCCTCAAGACATGCCTGGTCAATTGGAAGGCCTCATCTGCCACAAGTACATAAGGGACTGATTCAGCATTGGTGACTGGGAGTTGTCGTGCTGGTGGGAGGTCCAACAGGTTTTCACATAGTCGCCGACCCATAATGGACGCATTGAAGACTCAGTCTCCAGTTCACCCATAGTCCCCAATATCTACAATTATAAACTTGTAGTTACTGTCAAATACAGCTGACCAAACTACAGAGAAAAACTGCTTATAACTGTAGAATTGGGAGCCCGAGTTCGGCGGCTTACGCACCCTGATATGTTTCCCATCCAGGGCTCCAATGCAGTGAGGAAATTCACAAGAGTCACAAAATCCATGGGTTATTTTGGGCCAATCCTCCCTTTTGGGCTCAGGCATCACAAGTTCATGTAGTTTGTCCCATATTTGAACACATGTATTAGGCGGCACAATGCTGGAAATAGTGGACCGCCCTATCAGAAATTCCAGATGTATTCCGGCATAAGACAATCCAGTTGACAGGAATCTGAAAGCACACCAAAAAAAAAAAATAGCAATGTTACAATGCTTGGTCAAAAACATAGTAAAGCAAAGTAATATGAGGATATAAAAAGGCAGGACACCAGTGTACCTTACAAAATTTACACTGGCTACTAACATTTAACATTTACTACATATTTGTGTTGGATTTATTAAAAATCGATTAATATAACTTAAATCTGATGCTAGGAAAATCAAAATAGTACAAAAAACATCATCAACATACAGTATGTGAGGATGGTGAATACATACCGTAAAGGTAAGGAGAAGACGCTCCTCTGAGGATATGCCTTTCCGCATCCTGGTATCCTGATATGTTATTCCTGGACATACTGTCTCTAGCAAGATATCAAAGGTGGGTATTGTCATGCAACAGTACTGGAAGAATTTGTCCGGATGTGTCCGCAGAGCTGAATAGAGCCTGTGAAAATGCCCTTTAGAGTGGCGTTGTCGTAAAAGTAGATGCACCCACATTCTTCTTCTCCTCCTTCACGGATCAACTATCACGGGGTATGGCTGCCAAAAGCGGCGTGACAAGACCCAATTAAATAACACCCGCTGAGTTGGTGTGAATTGCAGGAGCTCACACATGTTGCCCAAGTACCACCAAAACACCTACACAAGCACAGCAACAAAATGGCCATATGGGAGGGTTGCACCTCTTGCAGAGGCCTTAAATAGGGTTTATGCTGATGATTTAAATTAATGTCATGCCTCAAAACCGTTAAATGTCCATTTTGTAAGGTTGCGTAAAAAAAACGCATTACGGATGCCATACGGATTACATACGGAGGTTTACTGTACATGCGTAAAATACGCAGCCACACCTTGCCTACGGATGACATACAGATTACTGTTTTGGGATCATTTCCATTTACGCCTGTAAAAAACAGACCGTATTTCCCTACGCTGAGTGTGACCCCGGCCTAAAAAGGAGTGAAGCTTTCTATAGGTCGTAAAAATTGGGGGTGAACAAGGTCTCTTTTTAATTATTGGTCTCTTTGTGTGCCTCTGATGGAAGTCAGTGATATGTGACATCCCAACGACAATCGGTGTATGTTTTACCCCTGGGAAATATAACACCAAAGTTGTCGCCACAAGCAGCCAACCTAGGAAGATGTCTCCTTCAGCAAAGCATTACTTGGACTGTGTTTCCATAACTATTCCAACTCCAAGACTTCTCCCGTGCTGCGCCAATCCTCTGGAATGCTCTACCCCAAGATATTAGGACCATCCATAATTTGCATAGTTTTAGGCGCTCGCTCAAAACACATTTGTTCAGAGCGGCCTATCACGTTCACTAATCAAAGTTATGTTATGTTTGTGTGTGTGTAGCCCATTTACTATCCCCATCTATTCCCCAACCCCTGAAGATGGCCGGACCATCATTGTAAATACATCATTGTAAATACACACCTGTACTTTGCATCTCCCCCACCTCATTGTAGATTGTAAGCTCTCACGAGCAGGGTCGTCTTATTTTGCTTTAATTATTGTATTGTTAACGTTGTTACTTATGATTTTTGTGTTTGAAACTGTTAAACTGTAAAGCGCTGCGGAATATGTTGGCGCTATATAAATAAAGATTATTATTATTATTATTATTCCATAAATAGTAAGTGGAGCGAATTGTACTCTACCACCTTGAGTGTCTCAAACCTACTTATAGATCACAAGGGGACAAAACCTCCTCTCATATACATGTTAAAAAATAAATTTTTATCCTGTGCTGCGAATCAAATCCACTGTGTTACGTTTGCAAGTTCACATGTGTGTCCTGTTGCTTTCAATTGCACTAACACCATGTGTATTCCAACATTTGCACCCAGACTTCACATTTATAGGAGTGCCCCCAGGGACCATAGAATGTCTACATAATAAGTTCCACCTCCCCCAGTTGACAATTGTGTTAAGGAGGTCAGCACTCCACTCCATCTAAAGTGACACAATCTTCTGCCAGTGGAACTATTTTCCCTTGCTCCACTTAGCCACTCCGAGTTTTATTAGGGCTAATCACCTGTAATGCTCAGGTATGGTATAAAATGATGCATAATCCACAATCTTAGTGGCTCTCTGTGCTCCTGGGAAATCTGGTGTGTGAGTAAAGCAATTGTTTGTTTGAAATGCTGGGCACTAGGCCCAGCTCTCTTGAGACAGAATTTTCATGCACAGTTAGCGGCCAACGGGCCTAGTATTTAGGCTGACCTTACACTCTATGAGTGACTTGAAAACCGCTCACAAACACAAGCAAGGCTTCAATGAATTATAATCAGTCCAACGTTTTCACCCAGATGTCTAATTTGACACCACAAAGAGAGCACTGAACAAACAGGAAAAAAGAAGAAGCGCCAGCTGACAATTCATAAAGCGTGTGTCACGAAATATAAAACGACCCCACAGGGGGTCGGTCAACAGACGGCATGACACACACACAATGGGATGGTATAGGGGAGAGGAAGGCCCTACCGATACGGAATGAGGGATGGTCACCACCTGAACTCAAACCTGAGTCTGTCCCTGCACTCCCCTAACACCCTAAGTGGGTCCTTCCCCCACCGCCATCAGGAACCTCGTCCCTTGCTATCAGCCTATCACTGCCCTGGCTAGTGCACTGGCTGGCAAAGGGCGCTAGGCTCACCACTGCAGATAGTACCACACAGGGGACAGTGACAATCACTAAAGGGACAAGGAATAAACACAACACTTAGCTTCCAAACACCGCTGCCAAGCTCCACACTGCAGATGACACAGAAACAGGAATCCAAACACAAGAAGTAGCTGACTGCATGACTGGCCTTCATAGAGAAACTATTACCAACAGCCAGCTGATGCATCAGGTGACTATTTAAAGGATGGTGGGAGTGGTCACCACCCACATCAGCTGACCCAGCAACTGCAGTTGCAGCAGATTGCCAGCAAGGGAAAAACTGACATTAACCCCTGCTGGTCCTGAAAGGAAAAAAAAGCTACATTTAAAACAGAGTGGAGCCAGAGCTGCCATGAATCCAAAAATGGATGACAGTGTGGAAACTCACATGTCAAGGGGAAGTCGGTTAGCCCCCAACCCCTGTATCTTGGTGTGGTCAAAGCCAGTCAGTCGTGTTTTCGGTTGTGGTAATTACAGTGCTGCTGCTCCTCTGGATGTAGTGTGCAGCTATGCATGTGCTGTCAGAATTCCGGGTCAGCAGAGTTGTGGCACAGCTGCATACTGTTAACTTCTCTTGCTGTGGGTAATGATGGATTACTCCCACGGATGCCATCTGATATGGTGAAAAAAGTTATGTAATGTCAGCTTAAAAACATTTTGAAAATTGCAACGCGTTTCGGGGGAAGCCAAAATTGTTTTTATTCTGACTTTACATAACTTTTTTCACCATACCAGTTGGTATCCGTGAGAGTAATCCATCATTACCCACAGCAAGAGGAGTTAACAGTATGCAGCTGTGTCACAACTCTGCTGACCCAGCATTCTGACAGCACATGCATAGCTGCACACCACATCCAGAGGGGACCACAACGTGGTAAGAATGGCATGATAACCTCTTCAATATGGTCAGTATGGTTACAACAATACAAAATATATGTTGTTTATGTTATGTTTTACTGCTTTCAACCAAAAGTACTGCCCTATTTACTACCTTAAGGATGAAGCATTATTTTTGGTTTTTATCTTTCCATTCTATGAGCGGTAACTTTTTTAACTTTTGTGTTGTCATAGACGTATTGGGGACTTTTTGCAAGATGAGTTTTGGCAGTGTCATCAACTTAGACCCCTTTCACACATCTGTCTCAATCCAGCAAATTTTGAAAAAAATGGAGTCGGCAAATGTTGCCGCCGGATCCGTTTTTTTCTCATAGGCTTGTATTAGCGACGGATTGCGACGGATGGCCTCATGTTTCATCCGTCGTTCGACGGATCCATCGAAAATTGAAAAAAAGTAACGTTTTTTGTCTCCGTTGAAACATCGGACCGTCGTTTACTAGAATGGAAGCCTCTGGCACCGGATCTGTCAAATGACGGAATCCGGCGACGGATTCCATTTTTTTAACTGAGCATGCTCCGATTTTTTTAGGATCCAATTAGCTGGATCAGCTAGTCAGATCCGGCGACAAAAACGGATCCGTCACATCAGTTTTTCACAATCTGCGATGGATCTGTTTTTTCAATATTCGACGGATTGTGACTGACAGCAAAAACTGATGTGTGAAAGCAGCCTTAGGGTGCACACACCACACCTTAGTAACTTTTTATTTCTTTTCCTTCCCATTAAAAGTTTTCTTAAATTCAATTTCAGGTTCTGAATAAAGCAAACAACCTACTCGGAATACAGATTAGACTGTCGACTGACGTTAGTTTAAAGCGTATGGGGTTTTTTAAATGTAGGTTGTGATGGGTGCATAAGAGTTTGTCCAGGTGAATGTATAATTGGTCTGTGTTCTGTTCATGTGCACCAGTGCATATAGCCGAAATTTGCACATGATTTGCATGGGAAGAAAATCACAGCATGCACTACTTTGCTCTGCTCTACAGAGCAGTATAAGGCAAGTAAAGTCAAGACCGCTCCTGCATCCATCAACAGGGCAGACGGGCAAATGGAGTGCAACTCATGGATGTGTCTGGCCCCTTTTCCACAAGAGTTCCTGAAGGTTCTTACAGATGAACATATAATCGGTACATGTGGTGTCCATGTGTGCCACGGCCCACAATCGGAGAGCACATGGACTCATTATAGTCAATGTGTCAGAGCACATAGCCCCATAGTCTGTGTGAAAAATATCTTTGATTTACAGATCAGAGGCATGCATGCAATGAAAGGCAGCTTTGATACTCATCTACAATGTACATGAGCAAACTGAGCTGTACATGGAGCCAGTCATGTCCAAATTTTCCGTCGTAATAGACTTGATTTTCAACACGGCCGTCTGAACCCGGCCTAAAGGTGTCATCCATAATTCAGACCAATAAAGGATTCATTTAAAGAATACATTGTGATCTTTATCATGACCTATGTATTATACAAATACTATTATAGTCCATAGATGATGGATGCCACTGATAGGAATCCTTTTAACATCTTTCATAGACTATATTGGATTTTATTCAACAGCTGCGATGAGCTCACAATAAATTGTATGCCATACAGTGCTTCCATGTTTTTAAAAAAAGTAAAAGGTTATTTTACTGAACAGGGTGAATAGTGACATATACCAGTCCAGGTTATGTCCAAAAGTACAAATTTATTGGGAGCTTTGTGGTATACATGTTAAATATGGGGCAAAGACATGATGTGATCAGGTCCTTATCTGGGTTGAAAAGGCTAGTACTACCATCGACCAGACTTGCAAAGCTAAAGCGGGGTTTAATCTGCATCACTATGTCAGACTTTATCGTTTGAACCCACTGTGAAGACACAGCATTGTATCTTAATTAACCAGACCACTATTCTTTCAATAGGTCCAGGGACATGAGTTAGAGTTCATGTGAGAATGACTGTTGTCCCTTATTCAAGAATCTGTAGGAGAGATCAGCGCAAATAGGGTCTTATCCGAGATATGCAATAAGCTTTACACTCAGATTAAACTCACCTGTTCAATCTGTTAAACCAGCATATAATGTAGAAGATCAGTTGTAGCGGAACCACGGGCCTTCAAGTGACCATCATACATCAGACTGTGGGGGGAGTTGGTGGATGGGTTTCATGCTGCTGGCAAGGTTGGGACGTGTGTCCCAGTGTGGTGCAGTTGGGTGGAGGTTTGTTTTGGCGTGTTTCGAGGAGTGTGGTTGATTCTTCAGGAGAAACCACATGTGTTTTTTGACTGGCTGCTCATTAGCTATTGTATCTGTCTTTGTATTGCAGTCCTACTATCTTTGGGAAACAAAGGCACAATGAATGAATGTTTGTTAATATGTTGATGACCCATTTGTGCTCTGCAATATGAAGGATAATCTATGCATGTGGTTTGAACACTCCAGCAGTGAGGGATGTTCCCCTACCACCTTCCCTCAAGCCTTTGGTGGAATGCTTAAATGAAAAGTTGTGACCTATAAAAAGGAGGATTTGTGTTCAGTGAGAAAGAGAGACTGAGAGACACAGACAGATTCAGCCAAGACATCAATACATCCAAAGGACCAGAAAACAAGACAGCACCCATACATCATGGCTCCATCATGAGGGACATGGATCTATCATTCTACAGGAAACAACCTAGGGGACCTTGGCCCTCGGATGGAAGAATACAGATCTGCTCCATTGGAGAAAGCCAGGATTAAGACCTGCCGGTCACCTGGCTCCATGGAGATGATCGGAGAAGCCAGGTTGTGACCCTCAGGTCAACTGGCTTTTTACCTCAATGGATTTTAATCTTCCTAAACTTTTAGTTACCTCCTCTCTGTGTGCATGTCACAGGTGGGGTAGTCGACCCTGGAAGCTATGAATTTACTGCTGCCATTATCCCGGCGAGTAAGCGGAAGGGTGAGACAATGTAATGTGCACCATCTTGGGGAATTTTGCTGGGACTGTTCTACATGTTATCTGCCTGTTTTGTTGTTCAATAAAGCATTGTCACACTGTTTTACCCTCATCTTGTGTTGTCTGAGTAGCGTTATGCCTACATTATAAGTTGAGCGGGCGTTCGGCGGGACGATCCGTAGTCCATGCGGTTCTGGCTAGCAGACCTGGGTGTCCACTGACGCCCTGTGTCTCCACACCCGCTGTCAATTAAAGATCTATTTTTTGGAGGCAAAATACTTCAGGCTGTGGTCTATCCCTCAGGCTGTGTTCACACAATGTGTTTGCAATGCATTTTTAATTTTACTGTGATTTTTTTTTTTTAAACAATGTTACCATTTTTTTAGAAATGTATGGCAAAACATGTATGGCATTGTGTGAAAACAGCCTATAGGTCATTTTTGGAATCCTCATGCGGTGCTGTAATGAAGGATAACTAGAAGAAAAATTAAATTCATTCTTAATTTGAATTCAGTTTTTACTAATCCCCACGATGGCACTTTTCTTTCCCTCCATAATTCTACATGTAATTCTTGTGTTCTATGACATTTTTAGCAGTCCTTTGCAATACACTGAATTAAGGGTGAGGAGGTTCTTGTTACCTCTCTTTGGTTTTCCTGTTCCTTGAGTAGTGGAGATAGAGCACAACAAATCAAATTCTTGTGAGATAATAGAGGACATAAGTACACTGAATGTGGCAAGTGGTAATATTCAGATGTATATTTAGTAACTTTATTAACATGGGGTGAAGCCTACAATTAATTCTCCAATAAAAACTATATATATATATTGTTCCTTAATAATATAACTATATGGTAACTGGGAGACATCTGTGATCCAGGAATAATTTTTATATGCTGGAGCAACAAGTTTAAAACATACATAAATCAATGTAATCTTCCGATATGTCATAGAGATATGACAATATGGACTGTACGGAGCTTGGTATAGAGCAGGGACGGGCAACTACCGTATATACTCGAGTATAAGCCGACCCGAGTATAAGCCGACCCCCCTAATTTTGCCACAAAAAACTGGGAAAACCTATTGACTCGAGTATAAGCCTAGGGTGGAAATGCAGCATTTACCGGTGAATTTCAAAAACAAAAATAGATCATTATTTCCTCATAGCTGTGCCATATAGTGCTCTGCACTGTTCATATTGCCCCATAGCTGTGCCATACTGTGCTCTGCAGCGTTCATGTCTCCCATAGCTCTGCCCCATACTGTGCTCTGCAGCGTTCATGTCTCCCATAGCTCTGCCCCATACTGTGCTCTGCACCGTTCATGTCTCCCATAGCTCTGCCCCATACTGTGCTCTGCACCGTTCATGTCTCCCATAGCTCTGCCCCATACTGTGCTCTGCACCGTTCATGTCTCCCATAGCTCTGCCCCATATAGTGCTCTGCAGCGTTCATGTCTCCCATAGCTCTGCCCCATACTGTGCTCTGCAGCGTTCATGTCTCCCATAGCTCTGCCCCATACTGTGCTCTGCAGCGTTCATGTCTCCCATAGCTCTGCCCATACTGTGCTCTGCAGCGTTCATGTCTCCCATAGCTCTGCCCCATATAGTGCTCTGCAGCGTTCATGTCTCCCATAGCTCTGCCCCATACTGTGCTCTGCAGCGTTCATGTCTCCCATAGCTCTGCCCCATACTGTGCTCTGCAGCGTTCATGTCTCCCATAGCTCTGCCCCATATAGTGCTCTGCAGCGTTCATGTCTCCCATAGCTCTGCCCCATACTGTGCTCTGCAGCGTTCATGTCTTCCATAGCTCTGCCCCATATAGTGCTCTGCTGCGTTCATGTCTCCCATAGCTCTGCCCCATATAGTGCTCTGCAGCGTTCATGTCTCCCATAGCTGTGCCCCATACTGTGCTCTGCAGCGTTCATATCTCCCATAGCTCTGCCCCATACTGTGCTCTGCAGCGTTCATGTCTTCCATAGCTCTGCCCCATATAGTGCTCTGCAGCGTTCATGTCTCCCATAGCTCTGCCCCATACTGTGCTCTGCAGCGTTCATGTCTCCCATAGCTGTGCCCCATACTGTGCTCTGCAGCGTTCATGTCTCCCATAGCTCTGCCCCATACTGTGCTCTGCAGCGTTCATGTCTCCCATAGCTCTGCCCCATACTGTGCTCTGCAGCGTTCATGTCTCCCATAGCTCTGCCCCATACTGTGCTCTGCAGCGTTCATGTCTCCCATAGCTGTGCCCCATACCGTGCTCTGCAGCGTTCATGTCTCCCATAGCTCTGCCCCATACTGTGCTCTGCACCGTTCATGTCTCCCATAGCTCTGCCCCATACTGTGTTCTGCACCGTTCATGTCTCCCATAGCTCTGCCCCATATAGTGCTCTGCAGCGTTCATGTCTCCCATAGCTCTGCCCCATACTGTGCTCTGCAGCGTTCATGTCTCCCCATAGAGCTCCACATAAATCTGTGCCATGGCCGCTGCTGCTGCAATACAAAAAAAAACACACATACTCACCTCTCTTGATTGCAGCTCCCAGCGTCCGGTCCCGGCGTCTCTCCGCTCTGACTGATCAGGCAGAGGGCGCCGCGCACACTATATGCGTCATCGTGCCCTCTGACCTGAACAGTCAGAGCGCAGACGCCGGGAAGATGGAGCGACGCCCGGCGGCTGGAACGTGGACAGGTGAATATAACATACTCACCTAGTCCTGGCGATCCTCGCGCTGTCCCCTCCTGTCACAGCTGGTCTTCGGTGCCGCAGATTCTTTCTCTATCAGCGGTCACCGGCACCGCTGATTAGAGAAATGAATAGGCGGCTCTGCCCCTATGGGAGGTGGAGCCGCCTATTCATATCTCTAATGAGCGGTCCCACGTGACCGCTGAAGAGGGGAAGAAGCTGCAGCACAGAAGCCCGTGGGACGGCAGGGACAGCGCGAGGATCGCTGGGACTAGGTAAGTATTCCTCAGCGCCCTCTCCCCCTCACCCGCCGACCACATCGCTACCGTGACTCGAGTATAAGCCGAGAGGGGCACTTTCAGCCCAAAAATTTGGGCTGAAAATCTCGGCTTATACTCGAGTATATACGGTAATTTTTTTCCAAGGGGCCACATGAGAGACCATGACTATTGTGGAGGGCCGATCTAATAGCTTGAAATTTATTTTACTCAATATTAATTTATTAATATTAATTGTATTACTTAATATTGAGCATAATTAAGTATGCTGACACCCCCTATATATCTTTAACCCCCCCCCCAGCCCCTTATATACAGCATGAGCCCCACACAGCCTCCCTATATACAGCATGAGCTATATACAGCATGAGCCCCACACAGCCTCCCCATGTACAGCATGAGCTCCACACAGCCTCCCCATGTACTGCATGAGACCCAGTTTCCCCATATACTGCATGAGGCCCCACACAGCCTCCCCATAAACTGCATGAGACCAACACAGCCTTCTTATATACAGCATGAGCCCCACAGTCTCTCCACATACTGAGTGAGGCTTCACACAGCCTCCCATATACTGCATAAGGCCCCCACAGCCTCCCCATATACTGATTGAGCCCCACAAAGGCTCCCCATATATTGCATGACAGTATACAGCCTTCCCATAGCCTCACCATGTGCAGCATGTCACCCCCATAGCCTCCCCATGTGCAGCATGATACCCCTTTAGCCTCCCCATGTGTAGCATTACATCCCCATAGCCTCCCCGTGTGCAGCATGACACCCCAACAGCTTCCCCGTGTGGAGCATGACACCCCCATAGCCTCCCGTGTGCAGCATGACACCCCCATAGCCTCCCCATGTGCTGCATGTCACTCCCATAGAAACCCCATGTTCACACCATAGAATCCCCATGATCACTCCCATAGAATCTCCATGTTCACCCCATAGAATCTCCATGTTCACCAAAACGCACGCATTAATGGAGGAGAGAGCGTCAGATGAATCTCCCTCTCCCATCATTCCCCTCGCCTCTGACACACAGCGGCTACGCGATGACGTCACTTCATCGCGTATCTGCTGTGTGCGAGGCTGACTGCAGTGCAGCTCGTGACATTGGGGCAGAGCCGCCGCCGGAATCAGCGTGGGAGTGAGGAGGAGAGGTGAGTATTGTTTTTTTATATATACATGTATTTATATATATCAGTGAGTCTGGGGCAGTATTATACCATATGGGGGGCAGCTACATTATACCCTATGGGGGCAGCATTATTCCCTATGGGGGCAGCATTATACCCTATGAGGGGGCAGCATTATACCCTATGAGGGGGGGCTGCATTTTTCCCTATGAAGGGGGCAGTATTATTCCCTATGAGGGTCCAGCATTATACCCTATGAGGGGGGCAGGCTTATTCCAAATGAGGGGAACAGCATTATTCCCTATGGGGCAGCATTATACTCTATAAGGGGATAACATTATTCCCTATGGGGGCAGCATTATAACCTATGAGGGGGGCAGCATTATAACCTATGAGGGGGGCAGCATTATTCCCTATGGAGAGAGCTACAATGTACCCTATGAGGGGGGCAGCATTATTCCCTATAGGGGGAGATACATTATACCCTATGGGGGCAGCATCATACCCTATGGGGGAGCTGCATTGTACCCTATGAGGGGGGCAGCATCATTCCCTATGAGGGGGGGCAGCATTATTCCCTATGTACAGCATGAGCCCCACAAAGCCTCCCCATGTACAGATGTACAACATGCGCCCCACACAGCCTCCCCATGTACAAGATGAGCCCCACACAGCCACCCCATGTACAGCATGAGCTCCACAGTCTCTCCACATACTGAGTGAGGCTTCACACAGCCTCCCATATACTGCATGGGGCCCCCACAGCTTCCCCATATATTGATTGAGCCCCACAAAGTCTTCCCATATATTGCATGACAGTATACAGCCTTCCCATAGCCTCACCATATGCAGCATGTCACCCCCATAGCCTCCCCATGTGCAGCATGATACCCCTTTAGCCTCCCCATGTGCAGCATGACACCCCCATAGCCTCCCCGTGTGCAGCATGACACCCCAACAGCCTCCCCCGTGTGGATCATGACACCCCCATAGCCTCCCGTGTGCAGCATGACACCCCCATATAAACCCCATGTTCGCTCCATAGAATCCCAATGTTCGCCCCATAGAATCCCCATGTTCACCCCATAGAATCCCAATGTTCACCCCCATAGAATCCCCATGATCACCCCTATAGAATCTCCGTGTTCACCCCATGGAATCCCCATGTTCACCAAAACGCACGCATTAATAGAGGAGAGAGCGTCAGATGAAGCTCCCTCTCCCATCATTCCCCTCGCATCTGACACACAGCGGGTGCACGATGACGTCACTTCATCGCGTACCTGCTGTGTGCGAGGCTGACTGCAGTGCAGCTCCTGACATTGGGGCAGAGCCACAGCCGGAATCAGCGTGGGAGTGAGGAGGAGAGGTGAGTATTGTGTTTTTATATATATATACATGTATATACAGTGGGGCAAAAAAGTATTTAGTCAGTCAGCAATAGTGCACGTTCCACCACTTAAAAAGATGAGAGGCGTCTGTAATTTACATCATAGGTAGACCTGAACTATGGGAGACAAACTGAGAAAAAAAAATCCAGAAAATCGCATTGTCTGTTTTTTTAACATTTTATTTGCATATTATGGTGGAAAATAAGTATTTGGTCAGAAACAAAATTTCATCTCAATACTTTGTAATATATCCTTTGTTGGCAATGACAGAGGTCAAACGTTTTCTGTAAGTCTTCACAAGGTTGCCACACACTGTTGTTGGTATGTTGGCCCATTCCTCCATGCAGATCTCCTCTAGAGCAGTGATGTTTTTGGCTTTTCGCTTGGCAACACGGACTTTCAACTCCCTCCAAAGGTTTTCTATAGGGTTGAGATCTGGAGAATGGCTAGGCCACTCCAGGACCTTGAAATGCTTCTTACGAAGCCACTCCTTCGTTGCCCTGGCGGTATGCTTTGGATCATTGTCATGTTGAAAGACCCAGCCACGTTTCATCTTCAATGCCCTTGCTGATGGAAGGAGGTTTGCACTCAAAATCTCACGATACATGGCCCCATTCATTCTTTCATGTACCCGGATCAGTCGTCCTGGCCCCTTTGCAGAGAAACAGCCCCAAAGCATGATGTTTCCACCACCATGCTTTACAGTAGGTATGGTGTTTGATGGATGCAACTTAGTATTCTTTTTCCTCCAAACACGACAAGCTGTGTTTCTACCAAACAGTTCCAGTTTGGTTTCATCAGACCATAGGACATTCTCCCAAAACTCCTCTGGATCATCCAAATGCTCTCTAGCAAACTTCAGACGGGCCCGGACATGTACTGGCTTAAGCAGTGGGACACGTCTGGCACTGCAGGATCTGAGTCCATGGTTGCGTAGTGTGTTACTTATGGTAGGCCTTGTTACATTGGTCCCAGCTCTCTGCAGTTCATTCACTAGGTCCCCCCGCGTGGTTCTGGGATTTTTGCTCACCGTTCTTGTGATCTTTCTGACCCCACGGGGTGGGATTTTGCGTGGAGCCCCAGATCGAGGGAGATTATCAGTGGTCTTGTATGTCTTCCATTTTCTAATTATTGCTCCCACTGTTGATTTTTTCACTCCAAGCTGGTTGGCTATTGCAGATTCAGTCTTCCCAGCCTGGTGCAGGGCTGCAATTTTGTTTCTGGTGTCCTTTGACAGCTCTTTGGTCTTCACCATAGTGGAGTTTGGAGTCAGACTGTTTGAGGGTGTGCACAGGTGTCTTTTTATACTGATAACAAGTTTAAACAGGTGCCATTACTACAGGTAATGAGTGGAGGAAAGAGGAGACTCTTAAAGAAGAAGTTACAGGTCTGTGAGAGCCAGAAATCTTGATTGTTTGTTTCTGACCAAATACTTATTTTCCACCATAATATGCAAATAAATTGTTAAAAATACAGACAATGTGATTTTCTGGATTTTTTTTTCTCAGTTTGTCTCCCATAGTTGAGGTCTACCTATGATGTAAATTACAGACGCCTCTCATCTTTTAAAGTGGTGGAACTTGCACTATTGCTGACTGACTAAATACTTTTTTGCCCCACTGTATATATATCAGTGAGTCTGGGGCAGCATTATACCATATGGGGGGCAGCTACATTATACCCTAGGGGGGGCAGCATTATTCCCTATGGGGGCAGCATTATACCCTATGAGGGGGCAACATTATACCCTATGAGGGGGGCAGCATTTTTCCCTATGAAGGGGGCAGCATTATTCCCTATGAGGGTCCAGCATTTTACCCTATGAGGGGGGCAGCATTATACACTATGAGGGGGCAGCATTTGTCCCTATGAAGGGGGCTGCATTATTCCCTATGAGGGGGGCAGCATTATACCCTATGAGGTGGCAGCATTATTCCCTATGGGGGCAGCATTATAACCTATAAGGGGGCGGCATTATTCCCTATGAGGGGGGCAGCATTATTCCCTATGGGGGAGCTACAATATACCCTATGAGGGGGGCAGCATTATTCCCTATAAGGGGCGATACATTATACCCTATGGGGGGCAGCATTATACCCTATGGGGCGAGTTGCATTGTACCCTATGAGGGGGCAGCATTATACCCTATCAGGGGGGCAGCATTATTCCCCATGAGGGGGGCAGCATTATTCCCTATGGGGCAGCATTATACCTTATGAGGGGGGGCAGCATTGTTCCCTATAGGGGAGCTACAATACACCCTATGAGAGGGCAGCATTATACCCTATGGGGCGAGCTGCATTGTGCCCTATGAGGGGGCAGCATTATACCCTATCAGGGGGGCAGCATTATTCCCCATGAGGGGGGCAGCATTATTCCCTATGGGGCAGCATTATACCCTATGAGGGGGGCAGCATTGTTCCCTATAGGGGAACTACAATACACCCTATGAGAGGGCAGCATTTTTCCCTATGGGGGAGATACATTATACCCTAGGGGGGCAGCATTATACACTATGGGAGGAGCTGTATTGTACCCTATGAGGGGGGCAGCATTAATCCCTCTGGGGGAGCTGCATTGTACCCTATAAGGGGCAGCATTATTATTATTAGTATGTTTCCTCCGTAGTTCACCCGTGCACAATGCAATCTTGCTTTGCGCACGTGCAGTATGCTTTGCCCAACTGCGGGCAAAGCCAAAAAGCATTAGTGCGCATGCGCCGCCGCACTATGTCCTGGAACACAGCGAAATACTTCTGCGACATAGTGCGCATGCGGCATACGTCGTTGACTAGAATGGAAGCCTGTCGTGACACATCGTATGATGGAATCCAGCGCTGGAATCCGTTTTTTTTACACTGAGCATGCTCAGAATCAGGAATTTGTAGCCAATTGGCCAGACAGGCCCCAAATCTATATAAACCTGGCCTGGGGCATCACACCCAAATGTGCCAGCAAGACTTCTGCCAGCCTGAAGACAGCCAGCCAGTCAATATATTGGTTTCCCTATTTTCCAGTAGCCAATCACATTTGGGAGACTCCCATTTTTAGGCATGGAAAACGAATCCGTCAAAAAAAACGGATGAAACGGATGGTAAAAACGGACAAAACGGATGCAACGGATCCAGTTTTTTGACGGAACCATCTATCGGATCCGTCGAAATACTGAATGCGTTGCATCCATTTTTCACTATTTTTGACGCATCCGTCGATACGTTGTGCCGACGCATTGTGACAGATTAAAAAAAAGGAAGTGTGAAAGTAGCCTAAGGCTACTTTCACACTTCCGTCGGCCCGACATACCGACGGACGTTGTGCTAAATTTAGCACAACGTGGGCAGCGGATGCAGCTTTACAACGCATCCACTGCCCATTGCAATGAGCGGGGAGGAGGGGGTGGAGATTCGGCCGCGCATGCACGCTTGAAAATAGCAGACACATCACACAAAAAGATGTTACATTGAACATTTTTTTGTGCGTCGCATCCACCAAAACACGACGGATCCATCGCACGATGGATGCGACTTGTGCCCATCTGTCGCGATCCATCACTAATACAAGTCTATGGGCAAAAAACGCATCCTGCAAGCACATTTGCCGGATGCGTTTTTTGCCCATAGCAACGGATTGCGACGGAGGGAAAAAGACAGAAGTGTGAAAGTAGCCTTAGGGTTATGGCATTTTCACTATCACCTTTAGGAAAGGCCAGGTAATGCAAATTTCACAGACTTATAAAAGCCCAGCCTCCTTTAACCTTGTGCCAAAAAACAGCAGCCATGGGTTCTTCTAAGCAGCTGCCTAGCACTCTAAAAATCAAAATGATGGAGGCCCACACCACAGTTGAAGGCTAAGATAAGAAGATAGCAAAGTGTTTTCAAGTTGCCTTTTACTCAGTTCAAAATGTAATTAAGAAATGGCAGTTATCAGGAACAGTAGATGTTAAGATAAGGTCTGGAAGAGCAGGCAAAATTTCATTCAGAGCTGTTTGTAGTATTGCTAGAGAGGAAAATCAGAATCCCCACTTGACTGCAAAAGACCTCCAGAAAAATTTAGCAGACTCTGGAGTTGTGGTGCATTGTTCTGCTGTTCAGAGACACCTGCACAAGCCTGATACATTTTGGAAACAAGTCCTGTGGACCGATGAGGTTAAAATAGACCTCTTTGACCACAAGAAAAAAGGGCACAGAGGTTCCGGAAAAGAACATCTCGCCAACCATTAAGCATGGGGGTGGATCAATCATACTTTGGGGTTGTGTTTCAGGCAATGGCATGGAGAACATTTCATGGGTAGAGGAAAGAATGGATTCAATGAAATTTCAATAAAATCTTGCTTTAAACATAACACCATCTATAAAAAAGCTGAAGTTGAAAAGAGGGTGGCTTCTACAAATGGATAATGATCCTAAACACACATCAAAATCCACAATAGACTGCATGAAAAGGTGCAAGCTGAAGGTTTTACAATGACCCTCATAGTCCCCTGTGATACTTGCAAAAGGGGGTGATACTAGATACTAACCATGCAAACTTTTACATCTGCCCATTTTTTTTTGTAACTTTTAAAATGTAAAAAAATAATATTTTCATTAATAATAAGCTCTGGCGCAAGATTCTAAGGTAGATTAGTGTCCGGCCCTTGTTCCTGAAAAGCTCATGTGCATATAGGAAAAACATGGATTTGTCTGGAATAAGACATCAGATCCCAGACATCAAGATATCATTTATTCAGCTTCCTATTTCCTACATGCCCATATAGATATCTTAGAATGTTTGATCTTACTGACAGATTCCCCTTAAAAAGTTCTGTCTAGCTAAAAAAAAATATTATGATGGAGTGGTGTAACTACCACCTATAGTATACATTATTTTGTTTATTGTTATTGTAAACAGACCAAAGACTACTATTTATATCAACGTTTATTGTTTTGAAGCCTATATGCACTTAGATGACTATCGCGACAATTTGCCTGTTTCTAAGCAATCATAATAATAATTGGCCAGTGTGAATGAATGGAAGAGTTGATTGTGCCTTTTAGGTGTGTCTTCTAGGAGACTAATGTAAGATTTTTTTTCCTCCAGAGCCATGCCCCATTTTTTTTTAGATGCCCCTGCTCACCTTCTTCTTCTGCACTCTACTGCACAACTCTTGAACCTCCTACATCTAATAAACTGGAAGCAGTGGGATGATTTGGCACGTTACCAACAGATTTTCCAACTCTTTTTGGAGTCAAGCAAGTGTCCCTTTTTTTTCCGGGAGCCTCATAGTTGTTCATGGACAATGGAAATTTGGAGAAATTAGGGAAAATCATTGTGATTGTAACACAGTCAATAAACGCATGAGCCATTGCTTGGTAATGTCTTTTCTTGATGTCGGAAATGGAAATGTGCTTAGTTTTAGTTTTTCAAAGAAACTAAAAAGTACCATAGGTTACTCTGATATATTTTATATTGATATAGGACAAACTTATGTACAGAAAAGCACGTTTTCGTATTTCATTTGTTCCTGAGAATGTGTTTTAGGAATGTGCTTGTTACATTCTGCAGCCTTTACAATACCTGTGAGTAATGTTGCAAAGCAGCAGTTTGATCCACATGCTGCATATTTCACGTGTTCAATAGCTACTGTGTTTTTCATTTATGCAGCCAGTAACTTACCAGAAAAACCAGCTTGCCTTCAGTTTTGCTTACATATAATAATGCCATGGATAAGTGTGGGAGTAACAAGTCTATACACCTTTCTTCCTTACAAAACAATCTACAGATTAGAAAGAAAGGCATTGCTATATAAACTTAAGAACAGACCTTACACATTACTATTCAATGAGAGACAGTTTTTCGAGTCAGTAATAAAGATTAACAGCATTCCAGAAACATCAGAGAATGTGAAATATTGGGGTACAACAACCGGAAAGTTTGATTTAAAAAAAATCTTTTAAAGAGGAAGTTCAGTCAATTAAAAGAAAAAATCACAAAAAGCTGTTAAAAATAAAATGTATTATTTATATAGAACCATTAATTCCACAGCACTTTTAATATTTATCGCTGACCCCATTGGGGATTGCAATCTAGATTCCTTGTCTTTGAAACCCATTCAAACACAGGGAGAACATACAAACTGGTAGCAGATGTTGTCATTTGTGGGATTTGAACCCAGGGCTGCAAAGCAACAGTAGCTTATACTTGGGCAGATTTTCTATTAAGTCCATAAACTACAGTGTGTCCCCTCGTGAAGAATATGAGCACTTCTGCCTGGTGAGCTGAGCGCCTGTGGATAGCATTTTCATTGATCCCCTAATCTAACACGTTTTTAAAGGGAACCTGTCTCTTGATTCATACATATTCATTCAGCCATCAACACAGAATTTATTCCCACTGATTCATTTACAGTAAAAGACTACTAGAAATTATGACATAAAAGTACTGTAATTTTTAGAAATCAGTGAATAACTTTGACAGAAAATAAATATTGCTGTTAGCAATGTATGTTCTCACTGCCAGCATTCAACTGTAACCCCGTTCCACCACAACCAGTTTAAGCGTTCCTACTAGGCTAGATTTTTCTAATCTGATGTGTCAGCTTACGTGGTAATAATTTTGAAATGCTGCTTACGATCTCTTTGATTCTGAGATTGTTTTTTTTTTTCTTGTGACACATTTTACTTTATAAGTCCTAAATCCCTCCAAACGTAGCAATACTCTATATGTGGTCAAAAACTAATGTTAGGGAACAGGACCAGGCTCAGTAGGGAAAGATCTTTATTGGACTTATGCTGCACAAATTTGGATGTAATTGTGGACACTATGTTGCATCTGCAAAGCTGGTAAGGTGCCAAAACTGGAGAAAATGCCCATACTGTAAGTAACCCCATCTTGTAATATACAACCTGTAAGGCATTCATCTACGGGTGGAATGAGCATTTTGAGCCTAGTTATAGCTTGGGGATGCATTCATGCAGTGGAGCATTTGTGCACTTTTATTCATGCACATTTAATTGAAGTACATTTATCAAAGTACTGGCAGTTACTACATGGCAGTTAGACAGGGCAGGAGACAGGTAAGACAATCAAATAAATCTAATTCCTGTACATTTGGAACACAACAAAAATTCACCATATACACTTGTATAATCTATCCTGGTTGCTGCATTCACTCACATTCACCGCCCTTGCATTAACTCTTTATACTCCATCCATATCTGCCCCTCTGTCCTTTCATGTATAGCACTCACGCTCTGTTCACATTGCTTAACAGTGCAGATCCATCCAGTCCCACTATCCAACACAAGAGACGCTCTCACAAATCACTTAACAATCTGCTCACTCTTTCTATCCTCCTTGTCCTAGTCGCAGGAGACATCTCTCCCAACCCTGGCCCCCATGTTATGGCAAGACTAACCTCCCAACTGCTACACTCAGAAACCCCTCTAACCTTATTAATATCCCATGCATGCTTTCTGCCTCTTTCAATTGTGCCCTTTGGAATTCTCGCTCTGTCTGTAATAAACTCCCTTTCATCCATGACTTCTTCCTTTCTAATTCTCTTAACCTCCTGGCTCTTACTGAAACCTGGATCCAGCAGTCAGACACCACCGCTACTGCCGTTCTTTCATATGGTGGACTACACTTTTCTCATACCCCAAGATCAAACAATAGAGCAGGTGGAGGCATTGGTCTGCTCTCATCAACCAAATGTACCTTCCGAGTTATCCCCCAAGTACACTCACTTATCTTCCCTTCTTTTGAGGTCCATGCGGTTAGACTCTACATTCCCTTCTCCATGAGAGTGGTGGTGGTGTATCGTCCTCCGGGCCCCTCCCATCAGTTCCTGGATCACTTTGCCACCTGGCTTCCACATTTTCTCTCCTGTGACATCCCACCCTCATCATGGGTGATTTCAACATCCCAATTGCTTTTACCCTCTCCCCATCTGCTTCTTACCTTTTATCTCTAACCTCCTCTTTCGGCCTCTCGAAGCATACTAACTCTCCAATGCATGAAGACAGAAACTCCCTCGACTTGGTCTTCTCCCAGTGGACGATTTCACAAACTCCCCTCTCCCGCTCTCTGACCACAACCTGCTTTCATTCTCTATCAAGAACTGCCATCCCACTCAGGTCACCCCAACTTTCCACATTTATAGAAACATACAGGCCATTAATACCCAGAAACTTATGAAGAGCTTGCAGTCCTCATTGGCCCCTATCTCCTCCATCTCAAGTCCTGATTCTGGACTGAAGCATTACAATGTAACCCTGCAAAGTGCCCTGGATGAAATTGCACCTCCTATACATAGAACAACTCGGCATAGACTGCGACAACCGTGGCACACGCTGCAAACACATTTCCTGCAGCGGTGCTCCAGGTGCGCCGAACATCTGTGGAGAAAATGTAATCTACCTGTCATGATCAGCTGCGGCCGCCAATGTGACCCAGCCCATAGACGCCCCCAAGCCGAACCACCTCAGAAGGCGTGGGGCGTGCATCCCCTGGCGGCGCAATACGGACCCTTTAAACTGCAGAGGGGGACCCGGGCCTACCCGTCTAGGGGGAGGGCAAAGACTGGGGTTCTGTGGCAGCTGAGCATGTGGACAAAGAAAGAAACACGTAGGACTTGATTACACCGATACTTCAGGTACAGAGAAAGTAAAGTTTACTAAAGTAAAGTCACACAGTACCAACGGATCACCGAGGCACAGATAGGCGGGACATCAGGACCCAGGCAGGACATCAGGGTACACGAGGACATCAGGGTGCGGGCAAGACATCAGGATACAAACAGGACACCAGGACATCTGGACTCAGGAAAGACCTCAGGACATCAGGACACAGGCAGGGCATCAGGACATCAGGGAACAGACAGGATATCAGGACATCAGGGTCCATGAGGTCATCAAGACACAGGCAGGACATCAGGGCACAGACAGGACATCAGGACATCTGGACCCAGGGTCACCGGCAGACATCAGACAGGAGTTGTTCGGTTCTGGACATCTGACACAACCTACAGGCACCACCAGAGTCATCAGGCTCCAAGCTCCAGACAGTGGTCATCAGGTTCCAGACTGCGGTCGTCAGGCTCCGGGCATCGGACCTAGGAAGGAACTCAAGCATGATGGTGCAAACTGTTGTGAATTCTGTTGTCGGGCTCCCTCCTGTGGTCATGAATGGTACTTCGGCTGGTTCTGTCCATGGACTTCCTCTGGTGGGTGTTTCTGAGTTTCCTTCCACAGGTGACGGGGTTGATTCATTGGCAGGCTGCTCTATTTAACTCCACATAGATCTTTGCTCCATGCCACCTGTCAACGTTCCAGTATTGGTCTAGTTCACTCCTGGATCGTTCTTGTGACCTGTCTTCCCAGCAGAAGCTAAGTTCCAGCTTGTATTTCTTTGGTTTGCTATTTTTCTGTCCAGCTTGCTATTTTTATTGTTGTCTTGCTTGCTGGAAGCTCTGGGATGCAGAGGGAGCGCCTCCGCACCGTGAGTCGGTGCGGAGGGTCTTTTTGCGCCCTCTGCGTGGTCTTTTTGTAGGTTTTTGTGCTGACCGCAAAGTAACCTTTCCTATCCTCGGTCTGTTCAGTAAGTCGGGCCTCACTTTGCTAAATCTATTTAATCTCTGTGTTTGTATTTTCATCTTTACTCACAGTCATTATACAGTTAGGTCCATATATATTTGGACAGAGACAACATTTTTCTAATTTTGGTTATAGACATTACCACAATGAATTTTAAAAAAATCAATTCAGATGCAGTTGAAGTTCAGACTTTCAGCTTTCATTTGAGGGTATCCACATTAAAATTGGATGAAGGGTTTAGGAGTTTTAGCTCCTTAACATGTGCCACCCTGTTTTTAAAGGGACCAAAAGTAATTGAACAGATAAAATAATTTTAAATAAAATGTTCATTTTTAGTACTGGGTTGAAAACCCTTTGTTGGCAATGACTGCCTGAAGTCTTGAACTCATGGACATCACCAGATGCTGTTTCCTCCTTTTTGATGCTCTGCCAGGCCTTCACTGCGGTGGTTTTCAGTTGCTGGTTGTTTATGGGCCTTTCTGTCTGAAGTTTAGTCTTTAACAAGTGAAATGCATGCTCAATTGGGTTGAGATCAGGTGACTGACTTGGCCATTCAAGAATATTCCACTTCTTTGCTTTAATAAACTCCTGTGTTGCTTTGGCTTTATGTTTTGGGTCATTGTCCATCTGTAGTATGAAACGACGACCAATCAGTTTGGCTGCATTTGGCTGGATCTGAGCACACAGTATGGCTCTGAATACCTCAGAATTCATTCGGCTGCTTCTGTCCTGTGTCACATCATCAATAAATACTAGTGACCCAGTGCCACTGGCAGCCATGCATGCCCAAGCCATCACACTGCCTCCGCCGTGTTTTACAGATGATGTGGTATGCTTTGGATCATGAGCTGTACCACGCCTTCGCCATACTTTTCTCTTTCCATCATTCTGGTAGAGGTTGATCTTGGTTTCATCTGTCCAAAGAATGTTCTTCCAGAACTGTGCTGGCTTTTTTAGATTTTTTTTTAGCAAAGTCCAGTCTAGCCTTTTTATTCTTGAGGCTTATGAGTGGCTTCCACCGTGCAGTGAACCCTCTGTATTTACTTTCATGCAGTCTTCTCTTTATGGTAAACTTGGATATTGATACGCCTACCTCCTGGAGAGTGTTGTTCACTTGGTTGGCTGTTGTGAAGGGGTTTCTCTTCACCCTGGAGATTATTCTGCTATCATCCACCACTGTTGTCTTCCGTGGGCTCCCAGGTCTTTTTGCATTGATGAGTTCACCAGTGCTTTCATTCTTTCTCAGGATGTACCAAACTGTAGATTTTACCACTCCTAATATTGTAGCAATTTCTCGAAAGGGTTTTTTCTGTTTTCGCAACTTGATGGCTTGTTTCACCTGCATGGAGAGCTCCTTTGACCGCATGTTTACTTCACAGCAACAAAACCTTCCAATTGTAAGCACCACACCTCAAATCAACTCCAGGCCTTTTATCTGCTTAATTGAGAATGACATAACGAAGGGATTGCCCACACCTATCCAAAAAATAGCCTTGGAGTCAATTGTCCAATTACTTTTGGTCCCTTTAAAAACAGGGTGGCACATGTTAAGGAGCTAAAACTCCTAAACCCTTCATCCAATTTTAATGTGGATACCCTCAAATGAAAGCTGAAAGTCTGAACTTCAACTGCATCTGAATTGTCTTGTTTAAAATTCATTGTGGTAATGTCTATAACCAAAATTAGAAAAATGTTGTCTCTGTCCAAATATATATGGACCTAACTGTATGTGGGGGGCTGCCTTTTCCTTTGGGGAATTTCTCTGAGGCAAGGTAGGCTTTATTTTTCTTTCTTCAGGGCTAGCTAGTTCCTTAGGCTGTGCCGAGTTGCATAGGGAGCGTTAGGCGCAATCCACGGCTATTTCTAGTGTGTTTGATAGGATTAGGGATTGCGGTCAGCAGAGTTCCCACGTCCCAGAGCTCGTCCTTTATTATCAGTAACTATCAGGTCATTCCGTGTGCTCTTAACCACCAGGTCCATTATTGTCCTGACCACCAGGTCATAACAGTACAGGTGGCCCAAAGTACTAATGCATCTCAATAGAGGGATAAGAGAAGTTCTGAGACCATTTTTTTTTCTTTGCACTGTGTTTTGTCTCTCTTTTCCCCTTTACCTCTGGGTGGTTCAGGACACAGGTGTAAACATGGACATTCAAGGTCTGTCCTCTTGGATGGATAATCTCACTACAAGGGTACAAAACATTCAAGATTTAGTGGTTCAGAATCCGATGTCAGAGCCTAGGATTCCAATTCCTGATTTGTTTTTTGGTGATAGATCTAAGTTCTTGAACCTCGCTCCTCAGGTGACCCTGTTCAACAAGTAAAGATCATTATTTCTTTGTTACGTGGTGACCCTCAAGACTGGGCATTTTCCCTTGCGCCAGGAGATCCGGCATTGCGTGATGTTGATGCGTTTTTTCTGGCGCTTGGATTGCTTTATGACGAACCTAATTCAGTGGATCAGGCAGAGAAAATCTTGCTGGCTCTGTGTCAGGGTCAGGATGAAGCGGAGATATATTGTCAAAAGTTTAGAAAGTGGTCTGTGCTCACTCAGTGGAATGAATGTGCCCTGGCAGCAATCTTCAGAAAGGGTCTCTCTGAAGCCCTTAAGGATGTCATGGTGGGATTTCCCATGCCTGCTGGTCTGAATGAGTCTATGTCCTTGGCCATTCAGATCGATCGACGCTTGCGTGAGCGTAAAGCTGTGCACCATTTGGCGGTACTATCTGAGCATGGGCCTGAGCCTATGCAATGTGATAGGACTTTGACCAGAGCTGAACAGCAAGAACACAGACGTCGGAATGGGCTATGTTTTTATTGTGGTGATTCCACTCATGCTATCTCCGATTGTCCTAAGCGCACTAAGCGGTTCGCTAGGTCTGCCACCATTGGTACGGTACAGTCTAAATTTCTATTGTCCGTTACTCTGATTTGCTCTTTGTCATCCTATTCTGTTATGGCATTTGTGTATTCAGGCGCTGCCCTGAATTTGATGGACTTGGAGTATGCTAGGCGCTGTGGTTTTTTCTTGGAGCCCTTGCAGTATCCTATTCCATTGAGAGGAATTGATGCTACGCCTTTGGCCAAGAATAAGCCTCAGTACTGGACCCAATTGACCATGTGCATGGCTCCTGCACATCAGGAGGATATCCGCTTTCTGGTGTTGCATAATCTGCATGATGTGGTCGTTTTGGGGTTGCCATGGCTACAGGTTCATAATCCAGTATTGGACTGGAAATCTATGTCTGTGTCCAGCTGGGGTTGCCAGGGGGTACATGGTGATGTTCCATTTTTGTCTATTTCGTCTTCCACTCCTTCTGAAGTTCCAGAGTTTTTGTCGGATTATCGGGATGTATTTGATGAGCCCAAAGCCAGTGCCCTACCTCCTCATAGGGATTGCGATTCTGCAATTAATTTGATTCCTGGTAGTAAGTTTCCTAAGGGCCGATTGTTCAATTTATCTGTGCCAGAACACGCCGCTATGCGGAGTTATATAAAGGAATCCTTGGAGAAGGGTCATATTCGCCCGTCGTCATCACCGTTAGGAGCAGGGTTCTTTTTTGTGGCCAAGAAGGATGGTTCCTTGAGACCTTGTATTGATTACTGCCTTCTTAATAAAATTACAGTCAAATTTCAGTATCCTTTGCCGTTGCTGTCTGATTTGTTTGCTCGTATTAAAGGGGCTAGTTGGTTCACCAAGATAGATCTTCGAGGGGCGTATAATCTTGTGCGTATTAAACAAGGTGATGAATGGAAAACAGCATTTAATGCGCCCGAGGGCCATTTTGAGTACCTGGTTATGCCATTCGGGCTTTCCAATGCTCCATCAGTATTTCAGTCCTTTATGCATGACATCTTCCGAGAGTACCTGGATAAATTCCTGATTGTGTATTTGGATAATATTTTGGTCTTTTCGGATGATTGGGAGTCTCATGTGAAGCAGGTCAGAATGGTGTTCCAGGTCCTTCGTGCGAATTCCTTGTTTGTGAAGGGGTCAAAGTGTCTCTTTGGAGTTCAGAAGGTTTCATTTTTGGGGTTCATTTTTTCCCCTTCTACTATCAAGATGGACCCTGTTAAAGTCCAGGCCATTTACGATTGGACTCAGCCGACATCTGTGAAGAGCCTGCAAAAGTTCCTGGGCTTTGCTAATTTTTATCGGCACTTCATCGCTAATTTTTCTACTGTTGCTAAACCGTTGACTGATTTGACCAAGAAGGGTGCTGATGTGGTCAATTGGTCTTCTGCAGCTGTAGAGGCTTTTCAGGAGTTGAAGCGTCGTTTTTCTTCTGCCCCTGTGTTGTGCCAGCCAGATGTTTCGCTCCCGTTTCAGGTTGATGTTGATGCTTCTGAGATTGGAGCAGGGGCTGTTTTGTCGCAAAGAAGTTCTGATGGCTCGGTGATGAAGCCATGTGCTTTCTTTTCTAGAAAGTTTTCGCCTGCTGAGCGTAATTATGATGTTGGTAATCGTGAGTTGTTGGCCATGAAGTGGGTATTCGAGGAGTGGCATCATTGGCTTGAAGGAGCCAAGCATCGCGTGGTGGTCTTGACAGATCACAAGAATTTGACTTATCTTGAGTCTGCCAAACGGTTGAATCCGAGACAGGCTCGATGGTCGTTATTTTTCTCCGGTTTTGATTTTGTGGTTTCGTACCTTCCGGGCTCTAGGAATGTGAAGGCTGATGCCCTGTCAAGGAGTTTTGTGCCTGACTCTACGGGTGTTCCTGAGCCGGCGGGTATTCTCAAAGAGGGGGTAATTTTGTCTGCCATCTCCCGTGATTTGCGGCGGGTGCTGCAAAAATTTCAGGCTGATAGACCTGACCGTTGCCCAGCGGAGAAACTGTTTGTCCCTGATAGATGGACTAGTAGAGTTATCTCTGAGATTCATTGTTCAGTGTTGGCTGGGCATCCTGGAATCTTTGGTACCAGAGATTTGGTGGCTAGATCCTTTTGGTGGCCGTCTTTGTCACGGGATGTGCATTCTTTTGTGCAGTCCTGTGGGACTTGTGCTCAGGCTAAGCCCTGCTGTTCTCGTGCCAGTGGGTTGCTTTTGCTCTTCCCGGTCCCGAAGAGGCCCTGGACGCATATTTCTATGGATTTTATTTCGGATCTCCCCGTCTCTCAAAAGATGTCGGTCATTTGGGTGGTTTGTAATCGCTTTTCTAAGATGGTCCATTTGGTACCTTTGTCTAAATTGCCTTCCTCCTCTGATTTGGTGCCATTGTTTTTCCAGCATGTGGTTCGTTTACATGGTATCCCAGAGAACATCGTTTTGACAGAGGTTCCCAGTTTGTTTCGAGGTTTTGGCGATCCTTTTGTGCAAGGATGGGCATTGATTTGTCTTTTTCCTCGGCTTTCCATCCTCAGACAAATGGCCAAACCGAACGAACTAATCAAACTTTGAAAACATATCTGAGATGCTTTGTTTCTGCTGATCAGGATGATTGGGTGTCCTTTTTGCCGTTGGCTGAGTTCGCCCTTAATAATCGGGCCAGCTCGGCTACTTTGGTTTCGCCGTTTTTCTGCAATTCTGGTTTCCATCCTCGTTTCTCTTCAGGGCAGGTTGAGTCTTCGGACTGTCCTGGTGTAGATACTGTGGTGGATAGGTTACAGCAGAATTGGACTCATGTGGTGGACAATTTGACATTGTCCCAGGAGAAGGCTCGACGTTTCGCTAACCGCCGGTGCTGTGTGGGTCCCCGACTTCGTGTTGGGGATTTGGTTTGGTTGTCGTCTCGTTATGTTCCTATGAAGGTTTCCTCTCCTAAGTTTAAGCCTCGTTTCATTGGTACGTATAAGATTTCTGAGGTTATCAATCCTGTGTCATTTCGTTTGGCCCTTCCTGCTTCTTTTGCCATCCATAATGTGTTCCATAGGTCGTTATTGCGGAGATACGTGGCGCCTGTGGTTCCATCCGTTGATCCTCCTGCCCCGGTGTTGGTTGAGGGGGAGTTGGAGTATGTGGTGGAGAAGATTTTGGATTCTCGTGTTTCGAGACGGAAACTCCAGTACCTGGTCAAGTGGAAGGGTTATGGTCAGGAAGATAATTCCTGGGTTTTTGCCTCTGATGTTCATGCTGCCGATCTGATTCGTGCCTTTCATTTGGCTCATCCTGGTCGGCCTGGGGGTTCTGGTGAGGGTTCGGTGACCCCTCCTCAAGGGGGGGGGGTACTGTTGTGAATTCTGTTGTCGGGCTCCCTCCTGTGGTCATGAATGGTACTTCGGCTGGTTCTGTCCATGGACTTCCTCTGGTGGGTGTTTCTGAGTTTCCTTCCACAGGTGACGAGGTTGATTCGTTGGCAGGCTGCTCTATTTAACTCCACTTAGATCTTTGCTCCATGCCACCTGTCAATGTTCCAGTATTGGTCTAGTTCACTCCTGGATCGTTCTTGTGACCTGTCTTCCCAGCAGAAGCTAAGTTCCAGCTTGTATTTCTTTGGTTTGCTATTTTTCTGTCCAGCTTGCTATTTTTATTGTTGTCTTGCTTGCTGAAAGCTCTGGGACGCAGAGGGAGCGCCTCCGCACCGTGAGTCGGTGCGGAGGGTCTTTTTGCGCCCTCTGCGTGGTCTTTTTGTAGGTTTTTGTGCTGACCGCAAAGTAACCTTTCCTATCCTCGGTCTGTTCAGTAAGTCGGGCCTCACTTTGCTAAATCTATGTAATCTCTGTGTTTGTATTTTCATCTTTACTCACAGTCATTATATGTGGGGGGCTGCCTTTTCCTTTGGGGAATTTCTCTGAGGCAAGGTAGGCTTTATTTTTCTTTCTTCAGGGCTAGCTAGTTCCTTAGGCTGTGCCGAGTTGCATAGGGAGCGTTAGGCGCAATCCACGGCTATTTCTAGTGTGTTTGATACGATTAGGGATTGCGGTCAGCAGAGTTCCCACGTCCCAGAGCTCGTCCTTTATTATCAGTAACTATCAGGTCATTCCGTGTGCTCTTAACCACCAGGTCCATTATTGTCCTGACCACCAGGTCATAACAGCAAACACCGCCATACTGGACATGAGCCAGACGGGGTTAACACCACATGGTAGTCAGAGCACAGAGTAGTAGATACTCAGCAGAAACACCGGTTTCAAGAGACTCAAAGTCACTGGGAGTGAGGCTCCAGAGGCAAAGGGATTCCAGGAACATAATCACAGCAGACACAGTTCAGGTACAGGACAGGATCAAGGTTTGGGGCCTGGATATACCGCCTCCAGGACAGGCGCCAGAACAGGACAAAACAGGATTCAAGGCAAGGACTTTGGTACCAAAACATAGACGGGAGAAGTGCAGGAACACAAACACACATAGCAAAGTTCAAGAGTTTTGTGAGTGTAGCTCAGACCCCGCCCATAGGGCAGGGGAGCTTTATACATGAACTGCCCCTCAGCAATTGGCTGGGGACAGCATTTGAAGTACACACCCTAACCCTGATAAAAGCAGGGGAGGTGTGGCCATGCACGCCCTAAGCACACACAGAAACCATTACAGCACACAGTGCAGGATCTGTGACTCAGGGAACCTGGCTGAGACTGTGCAGCACCCCAGAGACCTGGTGGTTGCAGTAATGTCGCTCTGCCGCTAAGGAGGGTGATGTTATGTCTGATTGCACTAAATGAGTTCATCTGACCAGGTATCACAGCACACATTACACTTAACACTCCGGCCACTAGGGGGAGCAAAAGGCACTATTTATTAGGTCACTCCTCACACTGGTAAAACTAGGGGTTGGACAGGAAGTTAGGGAGAACGCAGCCTGGGAGAGCTCCAGGGAGGACCTGTCAGAACTGGGAATCTGGCAGGTACCTAGCCGAAAGGACAGATTGTTATGGAACCGCGCCTGCACTACCTTGCGGCGGTATCTAAAGAAAGGACACGAAGCGAAGGATATTGTGGACAGTGAGAAAAGAGATCAAGTACAAAGGAGAGCCAGTAGGAGTCGTGCCCCAAGATCGGCAACATCCTACTGAGGCGTGTAGCCGGTGGCCGGAGCACCGAGGAAGTAACAGTCTCCACGCATTACTTCAAACAGCGGCAGGGTAGTTAATTACAGGTTGGCTGTCTACCATACATCACCTAAGAAGGACATCGGAGGCAATCGTGGGAGAGGGGCGTCTCTAGGGTCCCAGAATAACTCCAGGCCTACCTGTCATAAAGGTGCGTCCTACCCATAACAAACCTGGGGGACGGAGAGAGAAAGATCTAGAAAGAAAGAGAACAGAAGTTGTGAGGACTATCCCGAATGCCCAGCAGGGAAGCACTACAACACACAGGCGGTAGTGGTAGGCACTGATTTCCACCTGCAAAGGAAACTCTGGATGTGCCTTCGGACCGGCCGGTCTCAGACAGCCCTGTTGACAGTGCTCTGGATTGAGGATCCTGAAACCTTCAGTAAAAGGTAAAGAGACTGCAACCCTGTGTCCTCGTTATTCCTCGCACCTTGCACCACGCACCATCACCTTTCATTGGACACCCCTTAGCAGGGTCACGGACCGGGTCCAGCCACCGTGATAACCCCGGATCGAGTACCCCGTGGCCCTGTTTCTGGGTGGCTCCAACTGCATGAACTGAGCCACGTGGAAAGTCATGCACCAGCCGCAAATTACCTCTCAACCAGCGGACAGCTTCACAGCAGCAACCAGGGACCGCACATGAGGAAGGTATGCAGCAGGGCAAATACTTAAATGCCCATGAACGACTGTGCAGCAGAGCAGGGAACTGAGAAGGCTCCATTCAGGTAAAAGCCAACAGTATCCTACCTCAAATTAGGGTGAAAAGAGTAAAGGGTTAAAGCAAACATATGCATTGTCATGCCAAAAACCAGAAACAGACAGAATGGCATGACACTACCCGAAGATTTCATCCATTATAAGTTCATGTTTAAAACATACAACTCTGCCCTTCACCTCTCCAAACAAACCTATTTTAACACCCTCATCACCTCACTGTCCAATAACCGTAAACGTCTCTTTGACACTTTTCATTCCCTACTCAACCCAAGAGTTCAGACCCCAACCACGGATCTCCGCGCTAATGATCTGGCCAATTACTTCAAAGAAAAAATTGACCACATCTGACAGGAAATTATCTCCCAATCCCTTCATACCATGCACTGTCCTCCCTCCCCCACTGCATCTAGTTCACTCTCTGACTTTGAACCAGTTACAGAAGAAGAAGTAATCAGGCTCCTTGCATCTTCTCACCAGACCAATTGCACCAGTGACCCCATTCCGTCACATCTCCAGTCCCTTTCCCCGGCTGTCACCTCTCACCTAACAATAATATTCAACCTCTCTCTCTCTTCAGGTATCTTTCCCTCCTCATTTAAGCATGCCATCATACATCCATTACTTAAAAAAACATCCCTCGACCAAAACTGTGCTGCTAACTATAGAGCTGTCTCTAATCTTCTCTTCATCTCTAAACTCATCGAACGCCTGGTCCACTCCCGTCTTATCCGCTATCTCTCATATAACTCTCTTCTTGACCCCCTTCAATCTGGTTTCTGCTCTTTACACTCTACTGAAACTGCCCTCTAATGATCTACTAACAGCTAAATCTCATGGTCACTACTCCATGCTAATTCTCTTGGATCTCTCCCAGCATTTGATACTGTGGATCATCAGCTCCTCCTCACTATGCTACACTCCATCAGCCTCAAGGACACCGTTCTCTCCTGGTTCTCCTATCTCTCTGACTCCTTCACTGCATTTTTTGCTGGTTCCTCCTCCTCCCACCTTCCCCTTACTGTTGGGGTTCCTCAAGGATCAGTCTTAGGCCCCCTCCTCTTCTCTTTGTATAAGGCCCCTATTCGACAAACAATCAGTAGATTTGGTTTACAGTACCATCTCTATGCTAATGACTCCCAATTATACACTTGTTCTCCTGATATCACACCTGCCTTTATAGAAAACACCAGTGATTGTCTTACCACTGTCCTCCCTCTATCTGAAACTGAACCTTTGCAATCTCCGTGTGTGGTTCCACCATTACTCCCAAGCAACATGCCCTCTGCCTTGGGGTCATACTTGATCCCGAGCTTTCATTCACCCCCCACATCCGATCACTGGTTCATTCTTCTTGTCTGCATCTCAAAAACATTTCTAGAATTCGCCCTTTTCTGACTTTCGACTCTGCAAAAACTCTTACTGTTTCACTCATTCATTCTCGTCTGGACTATTGTAACTCTCTACTAATCGTCCTCTCTCTTACCAAACTCTCCCCTCTCCAATCTGTCCTGAATGCTGCAACCAGGATCATATTCCTCACCAATCGTTATACCGATGCCTCTACCTTGTGCCAGTCATTACACTGGTTACCCATCCACTCCAGAATCCAGTACAAAACTATTACCCTCATCCACAAAGCACTCCATGGCGCAGCACCACCCTACATCTCCTCCCTGGTCTCAGTCTACCACCCTACCTGTGCTCTCCATTTTGCTAATGACCTGAGGTTAACATCTTCAATAATCAGAACCTCCCAATCCCATCTCCAAGACTTTTCACCTGTTTCGCCAATTCTTTGGAATGCACTATGTAACGGGGTCTACGAAGCTGGGGTACCTCTTTCAGTACCACCCCGTGTTTTAGGAGGTCCACTCTGCTTTGGCTGGATGAATGAAGGACGCTGGCTGGAATTGCTTGGTTACATGGGCACATATAAAAGATCACTGCTTCCCCACGTATTTCCAGTCTGACAACACTTTACTCACAGGAAACAGAATATATCACACAGATACAGAGGGCAGGCCAATAGAAAAGCGGCAGGCCAGACATACATTACAATAGCCGCAGGTGGACGGAGCCTGCCGATATTTACTGTGGGAATTGCAAAGATGGGGGGCGGACAAAAGGGGAATATCGTGTCCCCTCTGCCCAGGGGCGCAGCCTGTGGGCTGATGCATTAGGGACATGCATCTCACATGGAACCTATTATACATACATATAACTGCACAACATATTCTGGGTGCTGAGTGGTTCCATAACACGTAACACACTACCCAGGTTAATATGATTAATCCTCAATCCCCACAGTTTTAAGCATGCTCTAAAAACGCATTTGTTCAGACTGGCCTACCGCCTCAACGCATTAACCTAACTATTCCTGTGTGGCCCTTTTAAAAACGTAAACCATAATCAGGTTTCTTGCATCATGTTCTCATACACTTTATGCAGTTAATAGCCCTCTGTGTCTGTACTGTTACATATTTAGGCTGGTAACTGGTTCATGCAGCTTTACATGAACATCCGATCCTTACATTATAGCTGGTCCGAACAACGAAAGCAATTGTTACCATCCACCTCTCGTGTCTCCCTTTTTCCTCATAGTTTGTAAGCTTGCGAGCAGGGCCCTCATTCCTCTTGGTATCTATTTTGATCTGTGTTTATAGTTATGCTGTAATGTCTATTGTCTGTACAAATCCCCTCTATAATTGTAAAGCGCTGAGGAATATGCTTGCGCTATATAAATAAAATTATTATTATTATTATTATTAGAAGTGCTTTACAGAATTATATAGCAATGAGCCATGAAACTGAAAAATTCAGTTATTTCCACTAAAATATTTATTTAGCCCCCAATTTTTAATTTTCATAATGAGTAACAAGAAAACAAAGAACTCCAGATTTTGTAACACAATTATTCTTAGTACACCAACCCACCATTTGTGGTCACAATCTAGTGTCAGGACTCAGAAGGAGCACCATTTTGGAGTGTAGATTTTGCTGGAATGACTTGCATGTGCCATGTCACATTAGCATAGGCCCTAAAAGTGAAACCATTTAATAAATTTATAAATTAGACCCTCAATGTATTTATCTAGTGGTGTGGTGAGCATGTTGTCCCTACAGTTATGAGAATAAAATAGCAATTCACTATAATCTTGTTTTACTGAAACCGCTCAAGTGGTTGTCAAAGAGAGGCAGGAACCAGGGGTCAGAATGCTCCACAGCCACATTGTGTGTGCACCTTGACTGACACTTGGAGTGCACTGCTGTACTCCAGCCAATGTCAGTGCACAAGCCCAGACTTGTGAAATGATTACAGCGTTCGCACTTACCAACGGAGTGCTGTCAATCAAGACAAGGGACTGGCTTTAATATGCAAATAGGACTTCGTAACAATGCACCAAGACATAAGTCACTCCAAGGGTGCACTCATATTTCCATATTAAATAAAATAAATAAATCTAGATTTTTTAGCAAATATTAAAGTAATGTCATGATTCGTTCCAGGGTTTATTAGGGTCTGCCCTTTTTTCTGGACGGATCATGTCAAGGGTTAACTTTGCTCTGCCTCATTCTGGGTTCAGGTTTGCTATTTAGCTCCCAAGAATCTTGCTGGCAGTGTCAGCTATAGTTCTGCCTTCCGCGTGTTAACCTGACCCTGCTGGTAGCTCTTGATTTGCCCTGCTGTGAACCTGACTTGTCCTGTGTCTGTTAACTCCCTCTGTCTGCCCTTTTCCCAGTATTTCTCTGTCTGTCTCCTTGATTCTCCAGTTCTGATTTCCTGGCTTGGTTATTTACTTTGTTGATATTTGTCCCTATTGTACCATATATTGCCGTTCTGGTTTACTGATCTCTGGCTACGTTCTGACTATCCGTCTGTCTAATCCTATTATACTGTCGTGCTATCTCGTGCTTTTGACTCGGCTTGTCTGACCACTCTCACGCCACTTGGTGGCGTCTGTTCTGCTGTCCTGTGTGTGCAGTCTCACTTTCCTCTCAAGCTCCCCCTGCTGGAGGTTGCACTGTACTGCACTGCAGCAGCCTGACATTATAGCTGACCAATACATTTAAAGGGATTTCTGTATTTTTTTTTCCTCTGCTCTGTTTGCTATGGATCCGCTCCATAGCTTGGCGGATAAAATGGACAGTTTGACGATTACGATACAAGACCTGTTTGTGGAACAGAGGGCCTTGTCCTCGTCTCATAACCACCTGCAAAGGGAGCGTTCTGACACAGTTAAATTGTTACAGACTGACTGTAAGAACTCTGACACTGTTGATGTCTCTTTGCACTCTCCTGAACCTACTGTAAAGCTCCCAGATACCTTCTATGGGGAGAGGGAGAGATTTCATACTTTTAAGGAGAGTTGCAAGCTTTTTTTTCTCTTAGACCTCGATCTTCTGGAGATGAGAGTCAACGGGTGGGGATAATTATTTCCTTACTGCGGGAGGGACCTCAATCATAGGCTTTCTCTTTACCTGCTTCTGCCCCTGAACGTGTGTCTGTGGATAGATTCTTTGAGGCTCTGGGACTTATTTATGATGAACCGGACAGGGTTAGGGTTGCAGAGGACATGATCATGAGCCTCTCCCAGAATGAACTCACTGCTGAACAGTATTGTTCTGAGTTTAGGCGGTGGTCCGTTGAGGTGTCTTGGGGTGACTCTGCTCTGGAGGCCATAACTCAGGCCATTCGTATGGACCAGAGATTATGGGAGAGAATTATCCAGCGTGAGATTCTTGTTTTGCCTGCCAAGTCTGAGGTGATGTCATTCAAGGAGACTATGGAAGTTGGTGCCATCAATTTCAAGGAGAAGGAGAGGAAACGGCGACGTGATGGGAAATTATGTTTTCCGGGACATTGGAAGGACTGCCCCTCTTGTCCATTGAGTAACAAGCTGCCGAGTCTGGGTGATGGTCTAGGAGGTCATCCAGACTCACAGGTACCATTTTCGTCATTTCAAAAAGTTTTGTTAGAGGTGGAACTGTGTTATGGAGGTGTTTTTGCATCCACTTCAGCGTTTGTGGACTGTGGATCTTCCATGAACTTCATTGACTATAGTCTGGTGTCCAAGTTAAAGTTAGGGACAATTAGACTAGAGACTCCCATCCATATCGTTGCCATTGATAAGACACTGTTGGCTCAAAATGTCGTTGGGTGTGGCAACTCACTCTGGAAAACTATTGTCAACACAAAGGGAGAGTGTGTTTTTACTGTGGAAAAAAAGGGCCATTTTGTGGGCACATGTCTTTCCCAGCCTCACAGTAAACAGCAGCCAGGAAACTAAGAGTCCCGGGTTACGGGGAGGTTTGCAACCCAGGTGTATTCATTACCTTCGTGGGTAGGACACAAATTTTTCTGCCAGCTGAAATTCACCTGGGTGAAATTAAGGTAGATGTATCTGCATTTCTGGTCAGTGAGGATGGGGTTAATGAAACATAGTAACATAGTTATTAAGGTTGAAGGAAGACTTTAAGTCCATCTAGTTCAACCCATAGCCTAACCTAACATGCCCTAACATGTTGATCCAGAGGAAGGCAAAAAAACCATGTGGCAAAGAGTAAGCTCCACATTGGGAAAAAAAATTCCTTCCCGACTCCACATACGGCCATCAGACTAGTTCCCTGGATCAACGCCCTATCAAGTAATCTAGTATATATAACCTGTAACATTATACTTTTCAAGAAAGGCATCCAGTCCCCTCTTAAATTTTAGTAATGAATCACTCATTACAACATCATACGGCAGAGAGTTCCATAGTCTCACTGCTCTTACAGTAAAGAATCCGCGTCTGTTATTGTGCTTAAACCTTCTTTCCTCCAGACGTAGAGGATGCCCCCTTGTCCCTGTCTCAGGTATATGATTAAAAAGATCATCAGAAAGGTCTTTGTACTGTCCCCTCATATATTTCTACATTAAAATAAGATCACCCATTAGCCTTTGTTTTTCCAAACTAAATAACCTCAAGTGTAATAACCTATCTTGGTATTGCAGACCCCCCAGTCCTCTAATAACCTTGGTCGCTCTTCTCTGCACCCGCTCTAGTTCAGCTATGTCTTTCTTATACACCAGAGACCAGAACTGTACACAGTTCACTGACACTAGGTTCATCCAGGTCTAAGGCCTCAATCCACATACTCTGTCCAGATCCATACCCACAATCGCCATCGACTCCCCCCTTTGAGACGGGTATTTTACTCAAGTCATCCGGCCATAGTGCATGGCCCCAACATCAGGTTGGGGCCATGCACTATGAGGTAATAGACTGTAGAGGGTCTGCCCTCACCTGTTGTTCTTGCACTTCCTTGGCTTACTCTGCACAAACCTGTGGTAGATTGGCAGACTCAGGAAGTGGTAAAGTGGAGTCAGTATTGTCAGGGACATTGCTTGGGTACCCGGCTGGGGTCTGTACGAAATACCTGTCTGACTTTGGGGATGTGTTCTCAGAGCAGGGGTGCCAACAACTTACCCCCCATCGTCCTTATGACTGCATTGTTAATCTTGTTCCTGGGGCCAAGCTGACTAAGAGCAGACTGTATAATATCTCTAGTCCAGTGAGGCAAGCCATGAAGGACTATATCAGGGAAAGTTTGGCAAGCGATCATATCAGACCATCCTCATCCCCCATTGCTGTGGGGTTCTTTTTTGTAAAGAAAAAAGATGGTAGGTTACGCCCATTCCTGGATTTCCGCGAACTCAGTATGATCACGATCCGGGATCCATATTCGTGCCCTCTCATCCTGGACCTCTTTAATCAAATTGTAGGAGCAAAATGGTTTTCAAAACTCAATCTCAGGGGGCGTATAATCTCGTTCACATTATAGAGGGGGATGAGTGGAAAACAGCATTCAATACGTCTGAGGGACAGTATGAAAACCTGGTGATGCCATTTGGGTTGATGAACGTGCCTGCTGTCTTTCAGCACTTTGTAAATTACATCTTTAGTCACCTGGTAGGCAGATTTGTGGTTATCTATCTGGTTGACATATTAATTTATTCCCCTGACCTTCAGTCACATCAGGTACATGTCAGGCAGGTCTTACATATACTCAGAGACAATAAATTATTTGCCAAACCCGGAGAAATGTATGTTCTTGGTTGATGAGATCCTTTCCTATGATATGTGTTGTCAGCCACCGGTTTTCGCATGAATTCGGCAAAAGTCCGGGCAGTATTGGATTGAGATCATCCTGAGGATCTGAAGACATTTCAAAGGCTTTTAGGTTTCATCAACTATCATGAAAAACTTTTCGATAGTAGCCAAACCTCTGACAGATATGACTAGGAAGGGGATGGACTTTCCCAAGTGGTCCAGTCCGGCCAGGGAGGCATTCGATACTTTGAAGAGGTGTTTTTTATCTGTGTCGATCCTCATATAGCCTGACGTCTTTTAGCCTTTTATCATCGAAATTGACCTGTCTGAGGTGGGAGTGGGGGCTATGTTATCACAGGGTGCTTCTCTTGGTAAATGTGTCCTTGTGCATATTTTTTGAAAAAACTATCTGCAGAGAAAAATTATAATATCGGTAACAGGGAACTCTTGGCAATCAAGTGGACTTTTGAATAGTGGCGTCATTTTTTGCAGGGAGCGGTGTTGTGAATTCTGTGGCTGAATTCACTCCTGTGGTCACAAGTGGTACTGCAGCTTCTGAGCTTCCTCCCTCAAGTGTTCTGGTGAGCTCGTTAACTGCTTCATTACTTAACTCCGCCTGATGCTGCTATCCTTGCTCCTTGTCAATGTTTCAGTGTTGGATCTGAGCTTCTCCTGATTGTTCCTGTGACCTGCTGCTCTGTATAGCTAAGTGCTTTTTGCTTTTTTGTTGCTTTTTTTCTGTCCAGCTTGTCTTTTGTTTTGCTGGAAGCTCTGAGACGCAAAGGGTGTACCGCCGTGCCGTTAGTTCGGCACGGTGGGTTTTTTTTGCCCCCTTTGCGTGGTTTTGCTTTAGGGTTTTTTGTAGACTGCAAAGTTCGCTTTACTGTCCTCGCTCTGTCCTAGAATATCGGGCCCCACTTTGCTGAATCTATTTCATCCCTACGTTTTGTCTTTTCATCTTACTCACAGTCATTATATGTGGGGGGCTGCCTTTTCCTTTGGGGAATTTCTCTGGGGCAAGTCAGGCCTATTTTTCTATCTTCAGGCTACTTGCACAACGTGAGGCCCGACTCAATACTGTTGCGCCAAATGGCTTGAATGAGTCGCTTAGTTTCTCCTCATTTTTGTAACTTATGACACTTAGGCTTTAATAGTAACTATTTTATATTTTGTTTGCTTCTTTCTGGTCCTCTCCCATTTCCCAAATTAGTCCCCTTCCTTTGGGAACAGGTCACCACATGCTGGTTCCTATTTTTAATATGTTTTTAATCACTTTTACACATTTTCAGTGTCTTACTCCTTTTTTCTTTTTTCAGTTTCTTTTCATTTTTTGTTTTGTCTGGGAGGACGCACATCTTCACCTCTTCCATCAGAGAACTGCACATGAGCCTAGTGTGGATTTGGAATATACACTCCACCAGAAATCCAACGAATTCGCCATATCGGCCGAAAAGATGGACCATATTGCGGCATTACGCTAATTCATGTATACATATGTTGGATTCTATGCTATATTCTGTTGGAGCATTTTTTGTCCCTTTGTATTTATTCTGGCTCATTCTGTGCCTAGGTGGCTTTTAGTGTTTATGTTTTCACTTACTTTGTACCTCCTATATGGAGTAAACTGTCCCTGTATTTGCGGCAGTGCGCATCCGTTGGTCTGGTCTGCGGTTTCCTACTCCGGAGCGGCGTCTCCTAGCCTTCCACATGTGATCGGGGCTTTCTTCCCCGCCCACATGCTGGGATGCCTGACGCCATACTCTGGTGTAGGACCTGTGGATCGACCGGCGCATGCGCCGCTATTGACACAGTCCATTGGCTGTTATGGAACATGTGATCTGTCACATGCTCTAATACCACCTTAATTTAAGGTCCTTCTTGGCACCACCATACCACTTCCCCTTGAGAAAGCAGCAAATTCCAAGCGAAACGCACGTCGGGGGTTTCTAACTTCACCTTGGTTCCAGCCCGGTGTGCCCTATTGCCCTGCACTTTAGAGGTAAGTCCTGCGCAAATTATGTACTGAAAATTCAACTAATTATTACGGCGGTGACTTGCTGCTTTGCTATTCCCAGTGCACTGACAATGTCAGACTGGTTACATTATTTGGGGCATATTACACACCGGTGGATACCTGTTTCTTCTTAAACCATCCTTGTGCACCTTATTGTTATTAATATGTGTAGCGTTACTTTTTGATATTATGTATGACTCTTTTTGATACCGTAATAAATATTATATATCCGTTCTACTCCTTTTTCTCCTCATTCTCAGATACCTTATCTTGTTGTTTTCCTAATGGAGGAAATAATTGTGAACCGGTCCTATTCTACAAAAAGGGATGGTTATAGTGTCTATATGCTCCGATCTTGAAAGAGAGGTTGTTTGGCTGAACAAACAGCAGGGCGCGGGTGTGACACTAAGGAACTGCTGACAGCAAGGTTTACAGACACGTTGGTCATATACCCATATAATAGCCTTTGTGGATTTTCCAATGAATCAGACTTTCTTATGCATGACTGATAAAGTGATATTATGATTAAGACCCTGGATGGGTCGAAACGTCAAAATTAATTTTGATCACTTTACCATAATAATTTTTTTGTGCCTTATGCTCCCAGTTTGCTTATTTATATTAAACTAAATACTTATTCTATACGCATAACGAGAGTGTGCGGGGAATTTTTGCGATTCTCTTGACTATAGGGCCCACACGGTCCAAAACACCAGCACCTCGCAACTTGAGACTAAGTGCATGCCAATCTTACTCTTTATTATGACCCTGTGGCAGGGGGTTTCTAATAATTTAAGGAAGATGGGATCCAAATATGAGTGTGGCTGATCAGAGAAGTTTGGTGGGTCTGGACCTGTCTGTTGGTGACTTGGTGTGGGTGTCCTATAGGACAACATTAAGTAGAAGGTTCCATCTTAGAAACTGGGTCCCAGGTTTATTAGTCCTTTTAAGATTGTAGCCATCGTCAATCCTGTAGCATTTCACCTTGCTTTGCCACCTACTTTTAGGATCCATAATGTATTTAATAGATCTCTCTTCAAAAAATACGTTGCATCTTCGGTACCATCACCACTACCACCATCTCCTGCTGTTGTCGATGGAAACTTAGAATTTCAAATAGCGAAAATCATGGATTCTCATTTAGTTCATTGGTCGCTTCGGTATCTGGTATATTGGAGGGGGTACGGTCCTGAGGAGAGGATGTGGGTACCAGCATCTGACGTCCATGCGGCCAGACTGATCTGGTGTTTTCAAGTGGCACACCTTGATAAACCCAGTCCTGAGGTTCCAGAGGTACCTTGTAGAAGGGGGGGGGGGTACTGCCACAGGGTTACATCAGATAGGGAGTGCATACATCAGTTAGGACTGCTCTATATGGGTATACCTTGACGTTTGGTGGAGCAGCTTAGTATACATTTTTTGCAAAAAACGTATCAACCAAATACCCTGTTTTTTTTACATCTTTTTACTAGCACTTGTGGATTACTGTGATTTTTTTGAAACTGAGTGTCTTTGGTTTTACTATGCTCTTTTGTGTCTTCAACTCAAATGGATAAGTAGACTCAGAGAGTTATTAGTACAATCCAAAACAAAAATTGATGTTTCGGACATTGGTCTGGACTATTATCATAGAAAAGAACCACAAACTAAGGCCAGGTTCACATTTGTGTGTGGCTGGTCTGCGCAGGGCTGCATAGTTCCTCCCTTAAGCTCCACCTACACTTCGACTACTTCCGCATGCGTCCTGCATACCTATCTTTTAAAAAAAGTTGCATTCCCGTGCGGTCAGCAGGCACGTCAAAACGCTGCATGCGGATGCATCTGCATACAACGCATGTCCCTGCCTACCCAATGTTAAAGATAGGGACGCAGGACACATGTGGAAGTAGGCGGAGCATAGGCGGAGCTTAAGGGTGGAAGTACGCGGCCATACGCAGACCAGCCACAAGCAAGTGTAAACTTAGCCTAAGCCACAGACATCATTTCTACCAACTCGCAGGTCCCTTTCCAATCCAGCTCATTATTCTCTTATGCAATCCGCTCTGATGAAGGTCATAGATTGATGGTTGTATGTTGAAAATATTGTAACTTGAGAGACAGCTGTCTACTTAAATTCCCACTCCATTCCTACCCATATAGCACTCTTATTTATACCTTCCTTGCAGTATTTTGTGATTTCAGTGTTACATAATTCTGTCTGCCAGTTATCCTAGTATGATATGATATTGGCAACGATGTGACGTCATAATGATGGGCTTCACTGAACAGCCGCGATCCTGTTACTTCAAATATACTACGTGTATTTATATGTATATTTTTATATATATATATATCTAATATATAAAGCTGAATGTGTGTATGTGTGTATGTGTGTATGTATGTCCGGGATTGGCATCTGCACCGTCGCAGCTACAGCCACAAAATTTTGCACAGTCACACGTCTGGACCCCGACAGCGTCATAGGCTATGTTGTGAGGTGAAATTTTAACCCCGCGCGTTCCAATTCACCAAACAATTTTGCCCCTATCTACATAATGGGGAAAAAATTGAAAGGAAAAGTGTTGGAGGCGTCGAAGCTACAGCCACAAAATTTTGCACAGTCACACGTCTGGACCCCGAGAGCGTCATAGGCTATGTTGTGAGGCGAAATTTGAACCCCGCGCATTCCAATTCACCAAACAATTTTGCCCCTATCTACATAATGGGGAAAAAAGTGAAAGGAAAAGTGTTGGAGGCGTCGAAACTACAGCCACCAAATCTTGCACAGTCACACGTCTGGACCCTGAGAGCGTCATAGGCTATGTTGTGAGGTGAAATTTTAACCCCGCGCTTTCCAATTCACCAAACTATTTTGCCCCTATCTACATAATGGGGAAAAAGTGAAAGGAAAAGTGTTGGAGGCGTCGCAGCTACAGCCACAAAATTTTGCACAGTCACACGTCTGGACCCCGAGAGCGTCATAGGCTATGTTGTGAGGTGAAATTTTAACCCCGTGCTTTCCAATTCACCAAACAATTTTGCCTCTATCTACATAATGGGAAAAAATGAAAGGAAAAGTGTTGGAGGCAAATTGACAGCTGCCAGATGTAAACAAGGGGGACGTAAAGAGTGAGAGCGATGGCGCCAAAGAGTATATACCGTACAGTTGCTAAGGTGGGGCCCCGACATGGGATACTCACCACACACGGGGATATGAACACACACACAAAATGCGCCACACACTACCACGTGCTTGAACACATATCACCCTCAGCACACATTTCACCACACATTCTCCAACCTCGCCACATAAAAGTCGAAACACAAAAGTCGCCGCTCCAAACTCGCCACGCGCAGAACTCGCCACATGCAAAAACTAGGCTCTTGCAAAACTCGCCACAAGTGCAAAACTCACCTCATGGAAAACTCGCCACACGCAAAACTTGCACACGCGGAAAAATTGCCACATGCACAAAAGTTGCAACACATGCAAAATTTGCCTCACACAAAACTTGTACATACTCAAAAGGCACCACACAAACTCGCCACGCGCAAAACTCGCCATGCGCAAAACTTGCTGCACACAAGTTGCTACACTAACCTGTCACATGCAACTTGACACACAAAAAGTTGCTACACGCATGTTGCCACACAAAACTCATCTCACAAAAGTCGCTACATGCATGTCGCCACACGCAACTCAACACACACAACTTGACAAACGAAACCCACCCTAAAACACACACAAGTCTGGTCTTATCCTTCAAAAATAAAAATCTGATTAATAAGCAGACAAACTACAACAAATGTACCATATAGGAAATACGGCAGCTGTCAGTCACATGACCTGTCTATTATGTGTATGTGTGAGCTAATATATACTGCCAGGGGGAGGGCTTCCTGTTGGCTGGGGATTTATCAGGCTGCCAATTTAGCTTACAAATACTGAGGTAAAAATACTGAGCAAATAACGTGTGAACGAGGTCTAATACAGGAGGAGATGACACACAGGTATATACTATATACAGGGGAGATGACACACAGATATATACTATATACAGGAGAGATGACACACAGGTATATACTATATAGAGGAGGAGATGACATACAGGTATATACTATATACAGGAGGAGATGACATACAGGTAAATACTATATACAGGAGGAGATGACATACAGGTATATGCTATATATAGAAGATGACATGCAGGTATATACTATATACAGGAGGAGATGACACACAGATATATACTATATACAGGGGAGATGACACACAGGTATATACTATATACAGGAGGAGATGACATACAGGTATATACTATATATAGAAGGAGATGACATTCAGGTATATACTATATATAGGGGAGATGACACACAGCAGGTATATAATATATACAGGGGAGATGACATACAGGTATATACTATATACAGGAGATGACATACAGATGTATACTATATATAAGGGAGATGACAAACATGTATATACTGAGGTGATGAGGTGAAAATGAGAGGTGTGAGGTGAAAATGAAAAGGTGTGAGTGCAAACTGAGAGGAGTGAGGAAAAATAATGGAGTGATCAGAAAATGACAGATGTGAGGTTGAAATGGCAAGTGTTAGGGGGGAATGAGAGGAGTGAGGGAGAAAATGAGAGATGTGATGGAGAAAATGAGAGATGTGAGGGGGAAAATGAAAGATGTGATTGGGAAAATGAGAGGCGTGATGGGAAAATAAGAGAAGTGAGGTGCTATAACTAACCACAGATACTTACTATGCCCAGGCAACGCCGGGCTCTTCAGCTAGTATATATATATATATATATATATTATATAATATATTATATCTGTTTTTTAATCAGGGCCTCTGTTGAAAGCCTCGAAAAAATAAGATACTTACCGTATTTCTTTTGAAGCCTTCAGAAGTCAGACATGTGAGCTCACTGCTGGCAGCCATCACCAATTACCCCCAACTTTACAGCCAACACTTTTGTGTAATAATCTCATGCACAAGATGCACTTTTATTATGTCAGGCCGTGTTTTTTTTTAAGGTGTCAATGAATAAAAAATTAGATATTAGTCTTGGCTAATAAAAAATTAATACAAAATTATTGGCAGACAAGACCAAAGAAATATCTTGCCACCTGGAAGTAAAGAATAAGTGTAAGATACTAGATACGCTTCAGCTTTGCAGACTATATATTAAACTAAGAAGCAGTTTAATGTTTGCATACCACTCCGAGCAGATTGATTTCAAGGTATGACCTCATTGTCTCACTATTCAGTAACTGGAGCCCTTATATTTTTTTTTCTCTGCTGTTTTGGGATGTTTTGTAGACACTGTACTGAATTATTACAGAATGAGTTTCTTGAATCCAATATTCTCAGGGTAAAAATTCTTGGAAACATATTTTGTAATAAAGAAAATACTGAAAATGTGCAGCTCTTCATTAGTGTTGAGCATTCCGATATTGCAAATATCGGGTATCGGCAGATATTCGCTGTATCGGAATTCCGATACTGAGTTCCGATATTTTTGCGATATCGGATACTGGAATCGGAAGTTCCCATAGTGCAATGATGTACTATAATGGAATGTGGGCAGTGCATGGATGGAGACTGCGTGTGTGTGTGGGCGGGGTCTGTGCGTGACCGTGGGGGGTCTGTGCGTGCCTGCCGGAGCTCTGTGCGGGCCTGCCGGGGCTCTGTGCGGGTTTGCCGGGGCTCTGTGCGGGCTTGCAGGGCTCTGTGCGGGCTGCCGGGGCTCTGTACGGGCTTGCCGGGGCTCTGTGAGGGCTTGCCGGGGCTCTGTGCGGGCTTGCTGGGGCTCTGTGCGGGCTTGCCGGGGCTCTGTGCGGGCTTGCCGGGGCTCTGTACGGGCTTGCCGGGGCTCTGTGCGGGCTTGCCGGGGCTCTGTGCGGGCTTGCCGGGGCTCTGTGCGGGCTGCCGGGGCTCTGTGCGGGCTTGCCGGGGCTCTGTGCGGGCTGCCGGGGGTCTGTGCAGGCATCATCCGATGGGACTACAAGTCCCATCGGACGATGCCTGCAACAGTGACAATGATTGACACATTAGCCAATGATGGGACAGTAGTAGTCCCATCATCCGGCTAATGTGTTGAATGTAAAAAAAAAAAATACTACATACATACTACATACAATACATTCATACATTACATACAATACATTCATACATTACATACAAACAGACAAACAGTACACTAAACATAGATTACATACTCACCATCACTTGTCAATTTGTTCCCCGAAGCCAATGTCATCTGTAAAAAAGATTAAAGTAAGGCTACTTTCCCACTAGCGTCGGTACGGGGCCGTCGCCATGCGTCGGCCCGACGTACCAACGCAAACTGCGAAAAAAAATGAACAACGGGGGCAGCGGATGCAGTTTTACAATGCATCCGTTGCCCCATTGTAAGGTCCGGGGAGGAGGGGGTGGAGTTCCGGCCGCGCATGCGCGGTCGGAAAAAGCGGAACCGATGGACAAAAAAAGTTGCATGGAACTTTTTTGTCCCGACGGACTGCAAAAACACGACGCATCCGTCGCACGACGGATGTGACGTGTGGCAATCCGTCGCAATGCGTCGCTAATGAAAGTCTATGGAGAAAAAACGCATCCTGCGAGCAACTTTGCAGGATGCGTTTTTTCTCCACAACGACGCATTGCGACGGACGTTGCCCGACGCTAGTGTGAAAGTAGCCTAACAAACAACTAATATACTCCCTGTCCGCAGAAATCCACGAGTGGCCCACGACGATCTCCCGTGGAGAACGGCAGCATCAGCTGATGCGAAAGCTCTCTAGGGCAGGGGTGTCAAACTGCATTCCTCCAGCGCTGCAAACAGGTCATGTTTTCAGGATTTCCTTGTACTGCACAGGTGATAATTTAATCACCTACACACATAATAATTACAGCACTTTGTGCAAAGCTAAGGAAATCTTGAAAACACGCATGGTTTGCGGCCCTCGAGGAATGCAGTTTGACACCCCTGCTCTAGGGGCTCCAGGAACACAATGATGGGAGGAAGGTATCCTTCCGCACTGTATTCCTCCGCCGCTGTAAAAAAAATAGTCCCTAGTCTCACTTTTGGCATTGCTGTGTGAGATATTTTCCCACGCAGCAATTGCCATAAAGTGAGACTTTGTCTTAAGGTAACCTCTCAGTGATGCACTGCAGGAGCCATTGTCTCCCGTCAGTGTGTCACTAGAGGTCCTATAGAGCAGTGACATCACCCGATGTCACTGTTCTATAGGGGAGATCGTCATGGGACACTCGTTATTAATTGGACTACGGCAGACAGGAAGTATATGGTTTATTATTTTACGTTTTTTTGCTCCAGGTCCAGAAAACAACTATGAAGAGTAGGTCTCCAGATGGTGAATTTTGTGAGTAGTCCTGCATATAAGAGGAAATCTGAATGTACATATTCTGGCCTTGGGGGGTTTGGAGATAATTTAAGTATGGTAAGTTGTAAACTGGGTGATGGTAACTGGCAGAGGAGGTGCTTGAAGCTGGATGCAACAGTGTGGTGGGAGTGATTGATGGCTGTCATTATACCAGTAATGGGGGCTCTGTGTGTTGCTACTGTCAGGGAGCAGGAGCTGGATGTGGCTCCCGACTCTCTCAGACTTTAATGTGGCTCACAATCCTATCTCAAAGCTGAATGTGGCTATCAGGGTCAGAAAGGTTAGGATCCACTGATCTATATTGTTTGCTAATTTGTGACCCTTTAATAGCCTGTTTACACAGGCAGACGCTGTTTCCCATTTGTAATAGATCATTCTGTGTGTGTAGGCTGCCATTGTTTTTTGCAGTGCAGGTTTTGTTTACAAAGGACAATGAGTTGCCAAGAACAGGGATGTTTTGTAGTTTTGTACAAACTAAAATATCTTTTCAAAATGCTCATTCCGCAAAATTATCAGGAAGAGAGCGTTCCTAGAAATATGCATGCACGATAATCTTGCAGTATAAGTGGACCATTAGGAAGTGCCATTCTAGCTCTAGCACACTCATATTTAGTATAAAGGTACTATTTTTTTCCATTACTGGAAGTTGGCCTAATAGTATTGAAATTGAAGTGCAGCTGGACCGGGGTTGCTGACATCTGATGCTAACCTGGCTGACCACACACAAAAGGAAGTCTTGACAACTTAATATTAAGTGGAATTCCCATGGCTAATGTATTGTGAAAATTATATTTCCACTTGGAATTTTATGGTATGAATATTGTGGGTTACATAAAATTGCCGACTTGGAAATTGAATTGTTAAAATATGTAGAGCTGCAAATCTTTCATCGTGGTTTGAGCCATTAAAGGGGTTTCAATATAAAAAAAATTGCCTGAAATGTGTTTAACCTTTTATCTGCCAAAGCCAGTCCAAAAATGTTAAATGGATGTATAAAAACCACTGACAACATAAAGTTGACATGTGGGAAATGTTAATTGGTTACTAATTTGTGTGGTATGACTACTATCTATTTTAACCCCTTTCTGACATCGGACGTACTATCCCGTCGAGGTCGTAAGGGCCTGTATGACCACCGACGGGATAGTACATCATCACCAGTCACAGACCGCTTCTGGCACATTAACCCCCGGCAGGGGGCTCCCTGCGTGCTTCCCTGAGACCCTTGGAGCAATGCGATGTGATAGCGGTCGCTCTGAGGGTCTCTTACCTACTCCTCCCTGCAGGCCCGGATCCAAAATGGTCGCGTGGGGCCTTCCGTGTCCTGCAGGGAGGTGGCTTCCAAGCGCCTGCTCAGAGCAGGCGCCGGCAAGCTTCCCTGCAGTGCCTGTCAGATCGCTGATCTGACAGTGCACAGCAAAGTGTCAGATCTGCGATCTGACCCTATATAGTCATGTCGCTCCGGGACAAAGTAAAAAAAAAAAAAAAAAATATTTACATGTGTAAAAAAAAATATAAATAAATTCCTAAATAAAGAAAATATATATATATATATATATTGGTCCAATAAATACATTTCTTTATCTAAATAAAAAAAACAAGCACACATATTTAGTATCGCCGCGTCCGTAATGACCCGACCTATAAACCTGTCCCCCTAGTTAACCCCTTCAGTGATCACCGTAAAAAAAAAAAACGAGGCAAAAAAAGACCCTTTATGTAACACCGCTGGGTTTATACCTTTTTCTTCGGCATTACTTTTGCATATCCCTGCTTTAACTCTTGCTCCTCTCCCCCTAACTTGCAGGGTTACTGGTGTCTGTTACCTGTATGGACGCTGCTCACTTCCCTGCCGTCACTGCGTAGTTATAGTCCTCAGAATAAAGTGATGCAAAAATAATTATTTTATATATAAAATAGTTTTTATCGTATAAAAGCGTCAAAACATATAAAAATGATATAAATGAGGTATCGCTGTAATCGTACTGACCCGAAGAATAAAGATGCTTTATCAATTTTACCAAACGTGGAATGGTATAAGCGCCCCCCCCCCCCAAAGAAATTCATGGATAGCTGGTTTTTGTTCATTCTACCTCACAAAAATCGAAATAGAAAGCGATCAAAAAATGTCACGTGCCCAAAAATGGTACCTATAAAAACGTCAACTCGTCTCGGAAAAAATAAGACCTCACATGACTCTGTGGACTAAAATATGGAAAAATTATAGCTCTCAAAATGTGGAGGCGCAAAAACTATTTTTTTGCAATAAAAGCGTCTTTTTGTGTGACGGCTGCCAATCATAAAAATCCGCCCAAAAAAAGCTATAAAGGTAAATCAAACCCCCCTTCATCACCCCCTTAGGGAAAAATAATAAAATTAAAAAAAATGTATTTATTTCCATTTTCCCGCTAGGGTTGGGGCAAAAGCTAGGGTTAGGGTTGGGGCTAAAGTTAGGCTAGGGTCACATTGTGTTAGGGCAGTCCGTTTAGCGCATAGCGCTACAGACTGCGCTAACACAATGTCCCAAAAGGGATCGCGTTAGCCGATCCCGCTAGCGCAGATCCCTCAAATGACGGCACATCACTAGCGCACGCCCAATGTGGGCATGCGCTAGCGATGTGTTCGCCATTACAGGCTATGGCGGCGTTAACGGACTATGTTACACCGCGTTATGCCGCGGTGTAACATAGTCCGTTAAACTTGGTCACATAACGCAATGTGACCCAAGCCTTAGGGTTAGGGTTGGGGCTAAAGTTAGGGTTAGGGTTGGGGCTAAAGTTAGGGTTGGGGCTAAAGTTAGGGTTAGGGTTGGGGCTAAAGTTAGGGTTGGGGCTAAAGTTAGGGTTAGGGTTGGGGCTAAAGTTAGGGTTTGGATTACTTTTACGGTTGGGATTAGGGATGGGATTAGGGTTAGGGGTGTGGTTAGGGTTATGGTTGGGATTAGGGTTAGGGGTGTGTTTGGGTTAGAGTTTCAGTTAGAATTGGGGGGTTTCCACTGTTTAGGCACACCAGGGGCTCTCCAAACGCGACATAACGTCCGATCTTAATTCCAGCCAATGCGTTGAAAAAGTAAAACAATGCTCCTTCCCTTCAGAGCTCTCCTGTGCGCCCAAACAGGGGTTTACCCCAACATATGGGGTATCAGTGTACTCAGCACAAATTGGACAACAACTTTTGGGGTCCAATTTCTCCTGTTACCCTTGGGAAAATACAAAACCGGGGGCTAAAATATAATTTTTGTGGAAAAAAAAAGATTTTTTATTTTCACGGCTCTGCATTATAAACTGTAGTGCAAAACTTGGGGGTTCAAAGTTCTCACAACACATCTAGATAAGTTCTTTTGGGGTCTAGTTTCAAATATGGGGTCACTTGTGGGGGGTTTCAATGTTTAGGCACATCAGGGACTCTCCAAACGCGACATGGCATCCCATCTCAATTCCAGTCAATTTTGCATTGAAAAGTCAAATGGCGCTCCTTCCCTTCTGAGCTCTGCCATGCGCCCAAACAGTAGTTTACCCCCACATGTGGGGTATCAGCGTACTCAGGAAAAATTGCACAACAACTTTTGGGGTCGAGTTTATTCTGTTACCCTTGGGAAAATAAAAAAAATGGGATTGAAAAAATCATTTTTGTGAAAATATGATTTTTTTTATTTATACGGCTCTACATTATAAACTTTTGTGAAGCACTTGGTGGGTCAAAGTGCTCACCACAAATCTACATAAGTTTCTTAGGGAGTCTACTTTACAAAATGGTGCCACTTGTGGGGTTTTCAAAGTTTAGGCACATCAGGGGCTCTCCAAACGTGACATGGTGTCCCATCTCAATTCCAGTCAATTTTGCATTGAAAAGTCAAATGGCGCTCCTTCCCTTCCGAGCTCTGCCATGTGCCCAAACAGTGGTTTACCTGTTATGTTTGCTAATGACAGGTGTTATGAAGGCAATCCAGAAACACAGTGTGCTTAGCGATCAGAGCGCACACAGTGATCTGACAAATACCCAAAAATACAAGAACGAGCTCTGAGACGTGGAAACTCTGTAGACTGCACACCTGTTCCTATCATAAACACAACTAAAAGCGGCTTTGGATTGCGCCTAACAACTACCTAGGCAACTCGGCACAGCCTAAGAAACTAGCTAGCCTGAAGATAGAAAAATAGGCCTGACTTGCCCCAGAGAAATTCCCCAAAGGAAAAGGCAGCCCCCCACATATAATGACTGTGAGTAAGATGAAAAGACAAAACGTAGGGATGAAATAGATTCAGCAAAGTGGGGCCCGATATTCTAGGACAGAGCGAGGACAGTAAAGCGAACTTTGCAGTCTACAAAAAACCCTAAAGCAAAACCACGCAAAGGGGGCAAAAAAACCCACCGTGCCGAACTAACGGCACGGCGGTACACCCTTTGCGTCTCAGAGCTTCCAGCAAAACAAAAGACAAGCTGGACAGAAAAAAAGAAACAAAAAAGCAAAAGGCACTTAGCTATACAGAGCAGCAGGTCACAGGAACAATCAGGAGAAGCTCAGATCCAACACTGAAACATTGACAAGGAGCAAGGATAGCAGCATCAGGCGGAGTTAAGTAATGAAGCAGTTAACGAGCTCACCAGAACACCTGAGGGAGGAAGCTCAGAAGCTGCAGTACCACTTGTGACCACAGGAGTGAATTCAGCCACAGAATTCACAACAGTACCCCCCCCCCTTGAGGAGGGGTCACCGAACCCTCACCAGAGCCCCCAGGCCGACCAGGATGAGCCGCATGAAAGGCACGAACAAGATCGGAAGCATGAACATCAGAGGCAAAAACCCAGGAATTATCTTCCTGAGCATAACCCTTCCATTTAACCAGATACTGGAGTTTCCGTCTAGAAACACGAGAATCCAAAATCTTCTCCACAATATACTCCAATTCCCCCTCCACCAAAACCGGGGCAGGAGGCTCAACAGATGGAACCATAGGTGCCACGTATCTCCGCAACAACGACCTATGGAATACATTATGTATGGAAAAGGAGTCTGGGAGGGTCAAACGAAAAGACACAGGATTGAGAACCTCAGAAATCCTATACGGACCAATAAAACGAGGTTTAAATTTAGGAGAGGAAACCTTCATAGGAATATGACGAGAAGATAACCAAACCAGATCCCCAACACGAAGTCGGGGACCCACACGGCGTCTGCGATTAGCGAAAAGTTGAGCTTTCTCCTGGGACAAGATCAAATTGTCCACTACCTGAGTCCAGATCTGCTGCAACCTATCCACCACAGAATCCACACCAGGACAGTCCGAAGACTCAACCTGTCCTGAAGAGAAACGAGGATGGAACCCAGAATTGCAAAAAAATGGAGAAACCAAGGTAGCCGAGCTGGCCCGATTATTAAGGGCGAACTCAGCCAACGGCAAAAAGGACACCCAATCATCCTGGTCTGCAGAAACAAAACATCTCAGATATGTTTCCAAGGTCTGATTGGTTCGTTCGGTCTGGCCATTAGTCTGAGGATGGAAAGCCGAGGAAAAAGATAGGTCAATGCCCATCCTACCACAAAAGGCTCGCCAAAACCTTGAAACAAACTGGGAACCTCTGTCAGAAACAATATTCTCAGGAATGCCATGCAACCGAACCACATGCTGAAAGAACAAAGGTACCAAATCAGAGGAGGAAGGCAATTTAGCCAAGGGCACCAGATGGACCATTTTAGAAAAGCGATCACAGACCACCCAAATGACTGACATCTTTTGAGAAACGGGAAGGTCAGAAATGAAATCCATCGAAATATGTGTCCAAGGCCTCTTTGGGACCGGCAAGGGCAAAAGCAACCCACTGGCACGAGAACAGCAGGGCTTAGCCCTAGCACAAATCCCACAGGACTGCACAAAAGTACGTACATCCCGTGACAGAGATGGCCACCAGAAGGATCTAGCCACTAACTCTCTGGTACCAAAGATTCCAGGATGACCAGCCAACACCGAACAATGAAGTTCAGAGATAAGTTTATTAGTCCACCTATCAGGGACGAACAGTTTCTCTGCTGGACAACGATCAGGTTTATTCGCCTGAAATTTTTGAAGCACCCGCCGCAAATCAGGGGAGATGGCAGACACAATGACTCCTTCCTTGAGGATACCCGCTGGCTCAGATAAACCCGGAGAGTCGGGCACAAAACTCCTAGACAGAGCATCCGCCTTCACATTTTTAGAGCCCGGAAGGTACGAAATCACAAAGTCGAAGCGGGCAAAAAATAACGACCAACGGGCCTGTCTAGGATTCAAGCGCTTGGCAGACTCGAGATAAGTCAAGTTCTTATGATCAGTCAATACCACCACGCGATGCTTAGCTCCTTCAAGCCAATGACGCCACTCCTCGAATGCCCACTTCATGGCCAGCAACTCTCGATTGCCCACATCATAATTACGCTCAGCGGGCGAAAACTTCCTGGAAAAGAAAGCACATGGTTTCATCACTGAGCAATCAGAACCTCTCTGTGACAAAACCGCCCCTGCTCCAATCTCAGAAGCATCAACCTCGACCTGGAACGGAAGAGAAACATCTGGCTGACACAACACAGGGGCAGAACAAAAACGACGCTTCAACTCCTGAAAAGCTTCCACAGCAGCAGAAGACCAATTAACCAAATCAGCACCCTTCTTGGTCAAATCGGTCAATGGTTTGGCAATGCTAGAAAAATTACAGATGAAGCGACGATAAAAATTAGCAAAGCCCAGGAACATTTGCAGACTTTTCAGAGATGTCGGCTGAATCCAATCCTGGATGGCTTGGACCTTAACTGGATCCATCTCGATAGTAGAAGGGGTAAAGATGAACCCTAAAAATGAAACTTTCTGCACACCGAAGAGACACTTTGATCCCTTCACAAACAAAGAGTTAGCACGCAGGACCTGAAAAACCATTCTGACCTGCTTCACATGAGACTCCCAATCATCTCAGAAGATCAAAATGTCATCCAAGTAAACAATCAGGAATTTATCCAGATACTCACGGAAGATGTCATGCATAAAAGACTGAAACACAGATGGAGCATTGGCAAGTCCGAACGGCATCACTAGATACTCAAAATGACCCTCGGGCGTATTGAATGCAGTTTTCCATTCATCTCCTTGCCTGATTCTCACCAGATTATACGCACCACGAAGATCTATCTTAGTGAACCAACTAGCCCCCTTAATCCGAGCAAACAAGTCAGATAAAAATGGCAAGGGATACTGAAATTTAACAGTGATCTTATTAAGAAGGCGGTAATCAATACACGGTCTCAGCGAACCATCCTTCTTGGCTACAAAGAAGAACCCTGCTCCCAGTGCTGATGACGATGGGCGAATATGTCCCTTCTCCAGGGATTCCTTCACATAACTGCGCATAGCGGCGTGTTCGGGCACGGATAAATTAACTAATCGACCTTTAGGGAATTTACTACCAGGAATCAAATTGATAGCACAATCACAATCCCTATGCGGAGGTAGAGCATCGGACTTGGGCTCTTCAAATACATCCTGATAATCAGACAAGAACTCTGGGACCTCAGAAGGGGTGGATGACGAAATCGACAAAAATGGAACATCACCATGTACCCCCTGACAACCCCAGTTGGATACCGACATGGAATTCCAATCCAATACTGGATTAAGGGTTTGTAGCCATGGCAACCCCAACACGACCACATCATGCAGATTATGCAACACCAGAAAGCGAATAACTTCCTGATGTGCAGGAGCCATGCACATGGTCAGCTGGGCCCAGTATTGAGGTTTATTCTTGGCCAAAGGTGTAGCATCAATTCCTCTCAATGGAATAGGACACCGCAAAGGCTCAAAGAAAAACCCACAACGTTTAGCATAATCCAAATCCATCAGATTCAGGGCAGCGCCCGAATCCACAAACGCCATGACAGAAAACGACGACAAAGAGCATATCAAGGTAATGGACAGAAGGAATTTGGACTGTACAGTACCAATGACGGCAGACCTAGCGGACCGCTTAGTGCGCTTAGGACAATCAGAAATAGCATGAGTGGAATCACCACAGTAGAAACACAGACCATTCAGACGTCTGTATTCCTGCCGTTCAACTCTAGTCATAGTCCTATCGCACTGCATAGGCTCAGGTTTAACCTCAGGCCGTACCGCCAAATGGTGCACAGATTTACGCTCGCGCAAGCGTCGACCGATCAGAATGGCCAAAGACAAAGACTCATTCAAACCAGCAGGCATAGGAAATCCCACCATGACATCCTTAAGAGCCTCAGAGAGGCCCTTTCTGAACCAAGCTGCCAGCGCAGATTCATTCCACTGAGTGAGTACTGACCATTTCCTAAATTTCTGACAATATACTTCTATATCATCCTGACCCTGGCACAAAGCCAGAAAATTTTTCTCAGCCTGATCCACTGAATTAGGCTCATCGTACAGCAATCCGAGCGCCAGGAAAAACGCATCGACACTACTCAATGCAGGGTCTCCTGGCGCAAGAGAAAATGCCCAGCCTTGAGGGTCGCCGCGCAAAAAAGAAATAATAATCAAAACCTGTTGAATAGGATTACCAGAAGAATGAGGTTTCAAGGCCAGAAATAGCTTACAATTATTTTTGAAACTTAGAAACTTAGTTCTATCTCCAAAAAACAAATCAGGAATAGGAATTCTTGGTTCTAACATAGATTTCTGATCAATAGTATCTTGAATTTTTTGTACATTTATAACGAGATTATCCATTGAAGAGCACAGACCCTGAATATCCATGTCCACACCTGTGTCCAGAATCACCCAAATGTCTAGGGGGAAAAAAAAAAGTGAACACAGAGCAGAAAAAAAAAAAAAAAAAAAATGATGTCAGAACTTTTTCTTTCCCTCTATTGAGAATCATTAGTTTGGCTCCTTGTACTGTTATGTTTGCTAATGACAGGTGTTATGAAGGCAATCCAGAAACACAGTGTGCTTAGCGATCAGAGCGCACACAGTGATCTGACAAATACCCAAAAATACAAGAACGAGCTCTGAGACGTGGAAACTCTGTAGACTGCACACCTGATCCTATCCTAAACACAACTAAAAGCGGCTGTGGATTGCGCCTAACAACTACCTAGGCAACTCGGCACAGCCTAAGAAACTAGCTAGCCTGAAGATAGAAAAATAGGCCTGACTTGCCCCAGAGAAATTCCCCAAAGGAAAAGGCAGCCCCCCACATATAATGACTGTGAGTAAGATGAAAAGACAAAACGTAGGGATGAAATAGATTCAGCAAAGTGGGGCCCGATATTCTAGGACAGAGCGAGGACAGTAAAGCGAACTTTGCAGTCTACAAAAAACCCTAAAGCAAAACCACGCAAAGGGGGCAAAAAAAACCCACCGTGCCGAACTAACGGCACGGCGGTACACCCTTTGCGTCTCAGAGCTTCCAGCAAAACAAAAGACAAGCTGGACAGAAAAAAAGAAACAAAAAAGCAAAAGGCACTTAGCTATACAGAGCAGCAGGTCACAGGAACAATCAGGAGAAGCTCAGATCCAACACTGAAACATTGACAAGGAGCAAGGATAGCAGCATCAGGCGGAGTTAAGTAATGAAGCAGTTAACGAGCTCACCAGAACACCTGAGGGAGGAAGCTCAGAAGCTGCAGTACCACTTGTGACCACAGGAGTGAATTCAGCCACAGAATTCACAACATTTACCCCCACATATAGGGTATCAGCGTACTCAGGACAAATTGGACAACAACTTTTGGGGTCCAATTTCTCCTGTTACCCTTGGTAAAATAAAACAAATTGGAGCTGAATTAAATTTTGTGTGGAAAAAAGTGAAATGTTCATTTTCTTTAAAACATTCCAAAAATTTCTGTGAAACACCTGAAGGGTTAATAAACTTCTTGAATGTTGTTTTGAGTACCTCGAGATGTGCAGTTTTTAGAATGGTGTCACACTTGGTTATTTTCTATCATATAGACCCCTCAAAGTGACTTCAAATGTGATGTGGTCCCTAAAAAAAATGGTGTTGTAAAAATGAGAGATTGCTGGTCAACTTTTAACCCTTATAACTCACTAACAAAAAAAAATGTTGGTTCCAAAATTGTGCTGATGTAAAGTAGACATGTGGGAAATGTTACTTGTTGTTACAGAACCCCCAGCACCAAGAATATGTTATGCAGTATATATTATGTATAATAGGTTCCATGTGAAATGCATCAGTCCACAGGCTGATCCCTGGTCAGACGGGACAAGATATTCTCCTTCTGACCTCCCCCACCTTTGTAATTCACACAGTAAATATCAGCAGGCTCCGGCCCCCTGTGGCTATTGTAATGTATGTCTGGCCTGCTTTTTCTATTGGCCTTCCCTGTGTATCTGTGTTAGATATTCTGTGTGCTGTGAATAAAGTGTGTTCTTTTAGACTGGAAATACGTGGAGTAGCAGTCAGCTTTTATATGCTCTCACGTAATCAAGGAATTCCAGCCAGCGTCCTTCATTCAGAAACCAGCAAAAGCAGAGTGGACCTCCTGAAACACGGGGGGTGCTGAAAGGGGTACTGCAGCACAGTATGAATGGAAGACAACTACCAGAAGTTAAAGAGGACTACATTAAAAGATCTGGTGGAAGCCCGAGGGTTAATCGCTAGCAACAAAACAAAAGCGGATTTGATAGCAGCCATCATGGAACACAACAGGGCAGCGCCCCCAAATGTGAACGTGGAGGAGACTGAATTCCAGAGGGAGGTAAACAGACTGGCGTTCTATGGCCCAAACCCTGCAGTAGAGATCATACGAGAGGTGATGGCTGATGTGCGTACTGATCTGAAGGAAGAGATGGCCGAGCGGACCAGGATAGAGCTAACCAAGATGGAGATGGCAGAGCGGACCAAAGTGGAGCTGGCCAAGATGGAGATGGCAGAGCGGAGAGAGGAGAGTCAGCGAGCAAGGGGAGCTCTGGCCTCCGCCCAGGTACCTTCAACAGTAAGCGAAAGATCCAGTATAATGCCTTCCGACAGTTGGGGGAGGCAGAGGAAGACATTGATGGCTTTCTGCAGGACTTTGAGCGGCAGTGTGCAGTGTGCCCTTCATCAAGTGAAGCCGGAGGAACGGGTTCAGATTCTGGCCAGCAAGTTGACAGGCCGGGCAGAGGACGCCTATCGCACGGTACCTGATGAGGACTGTATGGACTATGAGCGGATCAAAGAAGTGATCTTGGCCCGGTATGCGCTGACACCAGAGGCATACCGCCAAAAGTTCCGCGGACTTATAAAACGAGTAACCGATACCCATGCTGAATGGGCCTGTAAATTACGGCGGTCACTGCTACAGTGGGTACAAGGGAGCCAAGCAACCACTAAGGAGGACGTCCTCCAGCTCATCTTGTTAGAAGGATTCTTTAATGGACTAAACACCGAGACACAGGAATGGCTTCGGGACAGGCGGCCAATGACTCTTGAGGGAGCCGCTAATCTGGCCGATGAACATCATGACGCCAGGAGTCCTCAGTTGTCCGGATCAAAGATGGTCACTAGGGGTCCGCCCATGGACCTGGAGGGCCCCAAACCACCGAAGATTGTAGGGGACCAGCTAGAAACCCGGCCTACCACAGTTCCCCTGGGGCGCGATGCCACACCTGCCGTCAGCTGGGCCACCTGCAAAGACAATGGCCCATCCGGACTCAGCATACCCAGTGGCCAAAAGCGGGAACAGCTACCTTCCGCCGGGCCGCTGTACACTGCTACCAAGGCGAAGCTGACCCGGCATTGGGGGCTACAACTAACCAAGGGGTGGAAGACATGGAGGAAGTGCTGCATGAAGTAGACCCCGTGCAGGCAGCCCGAGCAGATAATCGAAAACAGCATCGACAGGTCGTGTGGGTTAATGGGAAACGCATGCAGGGACTAAGAGATTCCGGAGCAACTTTGACCCTTGTGAAGCCTCATCTCGTCCGGGACCAAGAGAAGACGGACCGGACAGTGGCAGTCCGTGTGGCAGGGGAGCCATACATCGACTGCCCACTGCCAGGATTCACCTGAACTGGGGAGTTGGGGATGGCCTTGTTGAGGTCGGCTTGATGGAGGATTTGCCTGCAGACGTTTTGCTGGGAAATGACTTGGGGCCCATGTTGTCTGCCTAATCGGTTGCCCCTCTGGCTGACACATATCCTGTTCGAGCTGTGGAGGCGGCATCACACTCAGAGGAGGCCCAGGTAAGACATCCCAGCCCTACACGTATTCCCATAGCCAGACACATTTCTTGGGCCACCCCAGATGAATTTAAGAGGGAGTTACTTGAGGATCCTTCATTGGAGGGATATCGTGGGAAGGCACAGGAGGGGAGAGGGGTACTAGAAGGGGAACAGTTTATATGGAAGCAGGGACTCCTCTACTGGATCACAGAGCAGCACCACACAGGGACGAGCCCCACTGTAGCTCGTAGTTCCCAAGAAGTATAGGCAGGAGTTACTGCGAATCTCTCATGACATACCCTTGGCCGGGCACTTCGGCGTCAGTCGCACCAGGCATCGTCTGACACAAAACTTCTTTTGGCCGGGGCTAACCTATGATGTTCGTCAATACTGCCAGACCTGTGACAGTTGCCAGCGCATAGGCAAGAGGGGAGATCGATGCATGGCCAAATTACGCCCTCTCCCCATTGTGGAGGAACCATTTATCCGAGTAGCGGTCGATCTAATAGGGCCGTTAGCCAAACCCAGTCCGTCAGGGAAAAGGTATATATTGACAGTGGTAGATTATGCCACACGGTATCCAGAGGCGGTTGCGTTACCTAACATACTGGCAGAGACGGTGGCGGCTGCCCTGCTCCAGGTTTTCCAGGGTTGGATTTCCCCGGGAGATTATCTCAGACCAGGGTACCCAGTTTACAGCAGAGGTGACCAACCAACTGTGGAAGCTGTGCGGCGTAAAGTCCATTAGAAGCGCCCCGTACCACCCGCAAACCAATGGGTTGTGTGAACACTTTAACGGGACGTTAAAAAAACAACTCATTGGGACTTTTACCAGGACCTACAGGGACTGGGAGAAATTCTTGCCTCACCTCCTGTTTGCCTATCGAGAGGTGCCCCAAGAATCCACGGGGTTCTCCCCATTCAAACTGGTATACGGGAGATGGGTAAGTGGACCCCTAGACTTAGTGCTAGAACACTGGGAAGGGGAGGGCATCATAGAAGGGGTACCTATTGTACCCTATGTGCTGGAATTCCGGGACCGCCTACAGGAGCTGTCCCAGGCTGTACATGGGAAAATGCAGGTGGCCCAGAGGCGCCAGCGCGTATGGTACGATCGGAGGGCCAGAGAGCGCACCTTGGAAATAGGGCAGAAGGTCCTGGTGTTAGAGCCCGCTAGGCAGAACAAGTTCCAAGCTGCATGGCAGGGGCCCTACCAGGTAGTGGGGAAAATAGCCGACACCACCTATAATGTCGCCGATTGTGACGACTCCAGGGTTATCCGCATGTTCCACGTGAATATGCTGAAGCCCTATCGGGAGCGCCTTGAAGAGGTAGTGGCCATCTGTGCACCTAAAGCAGAGGATTTAGCCGGACTTCCCTTGCCTGATGTCTTAGGGGAGAGGACTCAGTCTAAAACATGGGACCAGGTACACTGGGGTGAAGACTTAGGTCCCCGGGAGAGACAGCAGGCGGAGGAGTTGTTGAGGCAGCGACAGAGGATGTTTTCGGGGAAACCCGGGTACACTCACCTGGCACAACACAAGGTTGAGACCCAGGATCAGACCCCCCTGCGACAACCACCCTTCCGTGTCCCTGAGTCTGTACGAGAAGGGATGCGACAAGAGATACAAGAGATGTTGCATTTAGGGGTCATTGAAGAGTCAGATAGTCCCTGGGCATCCCCCGTAGTGTTAGTGCCCAAGAAGGATGGGACTACACGGTTTTGTGTAGACTATCGTAAGCTCAATGAGAAAACAGTGACGGATGCGTATCCCATGCCGCGTGTGGATGAATTGTTAGACCGGCTGGCAGGGGCAAAGTATTTGACCACCATCGATCTATGCAAAGGCTACTGGCAGATTCCTCTAAGTCCTGATGCTATTCCCAAGTCAGCATTTGTCACCCCGTTTGGCTTATTCCAGTTTCGAGTTATGCCATTCGGGATGAAGACTGCCCCGACGACCTTCCAGAGGCTGGCTGACCGGCTTCTGGATGGTCTCCAGGACTATGCGTGTGCCTACCTGGATGACATCGCCATCTACAGCGTGACATGGGAAGAGCATCTAAATCACCTAGAGACAGTATTAGACAGGATCCACAAGGCCGGAATCACCCTGAACCCAAACAAGTGTCACGTGGGCAAAGCAGAGGTTCAGTATTTAGGGCACTGGGTGGGAAGTGGGAAAGAGACCAGAACCAGCCAAGATTGAGGCCGTAGCCAAATGGCCCACCTCACGCACTAAAACCCAGGTCATGGCGTTTCTAGGGACAGCGGGGTATTATAGGAAATTCGTTCCCAATTACAGCAGCGTGGTCAAGCCCCTCACTGATCTGACCCGTAAGAACCAACCCCGCCAGGTAACCTGGACCCCAGAGTGTGAGGAAGCCTTCCGCCAGCTAAAGGACGCCCTCACCAATACCCCTGTATTGGTCGCACCCGATCCAACTAAACGTTTCCTTGTTCACACAGACGCTTCTATGTTTGGATTGGGGGCAGTACTAAGCCAAGTCGGGCCGGACGGCCAAGAACACCCGGTAGCTTACCTGAGTCGGAAACTACTGCCCAGTGAAGTGAGCTATGTGGCCATCGAGAAGGAGTGCCTGGCAATAGTATGGGCACTCAAAAAGTTACAACCATATTTGTATGGACGACAGTTTTCCCTCCTAACGGACCATAATCCCCTAGTCTGGCTTAATCGGGTCTCCGGAGACAACGCCAGATTACTGCGGTGGAGTTTAGCCCTACAACCTCTGGACTTCACCATCCACTACAGACCCGGCAAACAAAACGGTAATGCCGATGGACTAAGTCGACAAACGGAACTTGTACCAACCCCATAAACTTCGGTCATCCCCAAACCGATCCCTTAAGGATCAGACTGTGTATGCCGATCTCGTCGCTGAAAAGGGGAGCCGTGTTACAGAACCCCCAGCACCAAGAATATGTTATGCAGTATATATTATGTATAATAGGTTCCATGTGAAATGCATCAGTCCACAGGCTGCGCCCCTGGTCAGAGGGGACAAGATATTCTCCTTCTGACCTCCCCTACCTTTGTAATTCGCACAGTAAATATCAGCAGGCTCCGGCCCCCTGCGGCTATTGTAATGTATTTCTGGCCTGCTTTTTCTATTGGCCTGCCCTGTGTATCTGTGTTATATATTCTGTGTGCTGTGAATAAAGTGTGTTCTTTTAGACTGGAAATACGTGGAGTAGCAGTCAGCTTTCATATGCTCTCACGTAATCAAGGAATTCCAGCCAGCGTCCTTCATTCAGAATCCAGCAAAAGCAGAGTGGACCTCCTGAAACACAGGGGGTGCTGAAAGAGGTACTACAGCACAGTGGACCCTGTTACACTTATTAAGTATTCTGTGTGACATATCTCTATGATTTAAAGGCATAAAAATTAAAAGTTGGAAAATTGCAAAATTTTCAAAATTGTCAACAAATTTCCATTTTTTTTTCACAAGTAAATGCAGCTAATATCAAAGAAATGTTACTATTATCATGAAGTACAATATGCCACGAGAAAACAGTGTCAGAATCATCAGGATCCGTAAGAAGCGTTCCATAGTTATAACCTCATAAAGGGACAGTGGTCAGAATTGTAAAAATTGGCCCGGTCATTAACGTGCAAACCACCCTTGTGGATAAAGGGGTTACGGTCAGACATTAAGCCATTTTTCCAATTTTTTTTTTAACTTCTTCTGGTTTGTTTTTTCTTTAAAACATTCAAAGCAAATATTTACTATTAATGGAAAGTACAATGTGTTGTGAAAAAAAGTCTTAGAAACACCTTAGAAACACTGGGATACATTAAGAAATTCCAAAGCTATTGTTATGTAAAGTGACAAATGCCAGATTTGAATTTTTCCAATGTAAAAGCAGGTTTTGGGTCTTTCAGGTTCTGATGATAGGACAAAGAGAAAAAAAAACACATATAATCAGTCAGAATCCTAGAAAAGCACAAAAAACAACAAGGATCCCTAAAATATAACTTTTAATAGAAGAAAGTTAAAAATCACAGCTCTTTCATTATATGTGTGGCTGCTGAACCCCTGATGAACCCCCGTCATTCCCAATGGGGGGGGAAACCCGTCGGGCATTACTTGGGGATACTAAGTTTAGACGATGACTACTGCATCATTCATTATACTATCCTTGCATCTGGGTTCTGTGGATAACAAGATGGGATGCCGCAGCAAATAGATGAGTACAAATCTGAGATATTGCATTGCCTTTCTATTTAAAGAGGCGATTGTGTCTTTGAATTATGCATTTTTATGCTGTGGTATCTTTCACTAATTGATCTCTCTGTATCTGGAAAACCCCATATGGCTATTATTGTTTGAACAATGATTTATATATTTGTCGCATCCTGTGGTGATATAACAGACGCTGATTAGCACATGATCCATCATTTTATTCTTATATTTGGTTGTGTAAGTGAACAGGATGGGACACCGCAGCAAATAGATGGGTGCATGTATTTGAAACGTAGCATTGCCTTTTTGTTTAAATAAGGCGATTGTGCCTTCACACTATGCACTTGTATACTGTGGTATCTTCGCTTGGACAAAATAATAATAATAATAATTTTTATTTATATAGCGCCAACATATTCCGCAGCGCTTTACAAATTATAGAGGGGACTTGTACAGACAATAGACATTACAGCATAACAGAAATCACAGTTCAAAATAGATACCAAGAGGAGTGAGGGCCCTGCTCGCAAGCTTACAAACTATGAGAAAAAGGGGAGACACGAGAGGTGGATGGTAACAATTGCTTTAGTTATTCGGACCAGCTATAGTGTAAGGCTCAGGTGTTCATGTAAAGCTGCATGAACCAGTTACCTGCCTAAGTATGTAGCAGTACAGACACAGAGGGCTAATACTGCATAAAGTGTATGAGAACATGATGCGAGGAACCTTTTTTTTTTTTTTTTTTTATTATAAATAGGCCACACAGGGATCGTTAGGTTAATGCATTTTTTTGCATTGGGTCTACCCGTATATTTAGGGTATGTTCACACGTTCAGGATTTCCATCCTTTTTTTTTCCTGACTGTTTTTTAAAAAACTGCAGCTCTTGGCAGAAAACGCAGGTCCTTTTTTTGGTCCTTTTTTGGTCCGTTTTTGATGCGTTTTTTGATGCGTTTTTTGATGCGTTTTTTTGATGCAGTTTTCTAGCCAGAGTCTGTGTGTTTTCTAGGAATTTTTTTAGGGTTAAAATGGCTGAAAATACCCTACCCCTACCCCTACCCCTACCCCTACCCCTAACCCTACCCCTAACCCTAACCCTAACCCTACCCCTAACCCTACCCCTAACCCTACCCCTAACCCTACCCCTAACCCTACCCCTAACCCTACCCCTAACCCTAACCCTACCCCTAACCCTAACCCTAACCCTACCCCTAACCCTACCCCTAACCCTACCCCTAACCCTACCCCTAACCCTACCCCTAACCCTACCCCTACCCCTAACCCTACCCCTAACCCTACCCCTAACCCTACCCCTAACCCTACCCCTACCCCTAACCCTACCCCTAACCCTACCCCTACCCCTACCCCTATTCTAACCTTAGTGAAAAAAAAAAAAAAAAATTCTTTATTTTTTTTATTGTCCCTACCTATGGGGGTGACAAAGGGGGGGGGTGTGTCATTTACTATTTTTTTATTTTGATCACTGAGATAGGTTATATCTCAGTGATCAAAATGCACTTTGGAACGAATCTGCCGGCCGGCAGATTCGGCGGGCGCACTGCGCATGCGCCCGCCATTTTGCAAGATGGCGGCGCCCAGGGAGAAGACGGCCGGACGGACACCGGGACGCCGGGTGAGTATAAGGGGGGGAGATTAGGGCACGGGGGGGGCATCAGAGCACTGGGGGGGGGCATCGGAGCACTGGGGGGGGGCATCGGAGCACGGGGGGGCGGGATCGGAACACGGGGGGGGCAGCCACACTCCGCCCACGCACTTCCGCCCGCTCCCCGCACTTCCTGCTGCAGCGGTTCTGCACATCAAATCGCAGTAAAACCCGCAGATATATTTTTGATCTGCGGGTTTTACTGCGATTTTGACCTCACAATGGAGGTCTATGGGTGCAGAACCGCTGCGGCTCCGGAAAAAGAATTGACATGCTCCTTCTTTTTTCCGGGAGCTATTCAGCGCGTCTTTTTTTTAACAATTTCCGGACCATGTGCACAGTGTGTCCTGTTTTCCATAGGGTACAGTGTACTGTACCCTGCATGGAAAACAGCTGCGGAACCGCAGCGGCAAAACCGCCGCGGTTCCGCGGTAAAAAACGCACTGTGTGAACATGGCCTTACAGTATCTTGAGCTTAATATATTGAGTGACTTATCAGTCTATTTTGGTGACAATTACTGACTAAATGACATCTGATATATTTTTTGATTTTTTTTTCCTTTATATATTTATTGTTTCATTATTTTTGTGTTTTTTGTTTATATATTTTTTTCGTTTTTCTTACGGGTACCAGGGTGTTTTTGGGACACTTCTATTTTCTATCTCCATTGCAGGGGCTTTAAGGGACCTTAGGGTCAGCCATCGGGGAGTGGGGGCACCTACCGCAGAAACTCAGGGTGCCAACCTCCACTGCCAGGCAGGGCTCAGTATAGTTACCCTTCAGGGTCTAACACAGGGGTGGGCAATTAATTTTGCCATGGGGCCGCATGAGAAATTTGGATGGTTTTAGAGGGCCGGACTAATATAATTAACTAATTTTTACCCAATACTGTAGTATACATATGCTATATTTTCATGAACAAACAGTATGTTAAACAATGCAGAGATTATCCAGGCCCCATAATGTCCAGATTTCAATAGTGCCCCCATAATGTCCAGATTTCATTTGTGCCCCCATAATGTCCAGATTTCATTCATTAGTGCCCCCATAATGTCCAGATTTCATTAGTGCCCCCATAATGTCCAGATTTCATTAGTGCAGATAATAACCCAGTGCAGAAGTATAGAGGAGCAGATAATAACCCAGAGCACAAGTACAGAGGAGCAGATAACCCAGAGCACAAGTACAGAGGAGCAGATAACTCAGAGCACAAGTACTGAGGAGCAGATAACCCAGAGCACAAGTACAGAGGAGCAGATAACTCAGAGCACAAGTACTGAGGAGCAGATAATAACCCAGAGCACAAGTACTGAGGAGCAGATAATAACCCAGAGCACAAGTACTGAGGAGCAGATAACCCAGAGCACAAGTACAGAGGAGCAGATAACCCAGAGCACAAGTACTGAGGAGCAGATAACCCAGAGCACAAGTACAGAGGAGCAGATAACTCAGAGCACAAGTACTGAGGAGCAGATAACCCAGAGCACAAGTACAGAGGAGCAGATAACTCAGAGCACAAGTACTGAGGAGCAGATAACCCAGAGCACAAGTACTGAGGAGCAGATAATAACCCAGAGCACAAGTACTGAGGAGCAGATAACCCAGAGCACAAGTACAGAGGAGCAGATAACTCAGAGCACAAGTACTGAGGAGCAGATAACACAGAGCACAAGTACTGAGGAGCAGATAATAACCCAGAGCACAAGTACTGAGGAGCAGATAAGCCAGAGCACAAGTACAGAGGAGCAGATAACCCAGAGCACAAGTACAGAGGAGCAGATAACCCAGAGCACAAGTACAGAGGAGCAGATAACCCAGAGCACAAGTACTGAGGAGCAGATAACCCAGAGCCCAAGTACAGCGGAGCAGATGACCCAGTGCGCAAGTACTGAGGAGCAGATAACCCAGAGCCCTTACCACCGACCACCGGCACCGTCCGACTCCACAAGTGACCTCAGTACAGCGCTGCAGTGCCACACAGAACACCGGCGCAACGGAGCAGAGCAGCAGCATGTGTCACGCTGAGGGACGTCACCTGCTGCTGGCGCTTCCCTGATGCGGAAGTGCCAGCGGCGGTCAGCGCCTCTCAGCGGACAGGAGTTTGAATGCAGGGCGCACAGGCGCAGGCGTGGCTGAAGGGAAGGGGAGCCGAGCGGTGCCTCAGGCGGCAAGGGATGGGGAGCCGAGCGGTGCCTGGGGCGGCGGGCGGCAAGGGAAGGGGAGCCGAGCGGTGCCTGGGGCGGCGGGCCGTTTACAACCGTCAGGCGGGCCGGGTCTTGCCCAGGTCTGGTCTAACAGGTACACACTTTGTCTTCCCAATTTGTATTGTTATTATGAAAAATAGAGTTTTTAAATTTCTTCTATTAAAAGTTATATTTTAGGGAACCTTGTTGTTTTTTTGTTTTTTTTGTGATAGGACAAAGTGGTATGTATGGACTCGGTAGATGTTAGAGAGCTTGACAGCTGATACATGCTGCCCAATCCAATCACATTTGTTAAATACAGTCCTGTGAAACAGACCCTGTTATTGATGTTCGTCCTTTGTTTTCGAAGATGACCATGACTTCAGGGTTAGAAGAGAATTAATAGTTATGGGTCCGGAGGTGGCTGATGAGTCCAATCCAGGCCCTGAAGGTTCGCCTACATACTTGACATACGAAAGCAGATGTGGTCAGTACACCAGATTCTACTTGTGCCTTGCGTACAGCACACTTTCTTTTTGCGTCACAGATTTTCCTATCTTCAGCTGCACGTGCTCCTGAGGTGATCCTGCCCCGCCAACCTGGATGATCCAGGGCAAGCTCTTCCCATTCATTGGTGTTGACTTCCAGGTTTTTGAGAGACACCTTAAGGCAGTCTTTACAGCGCTTCTTCTGCCCCCCAACTGCTCGCTTTCCTTGGCACAGTTCTCCGTAAAGCAGTTGTTTCGGTAGTCGGCTGACAGGCATTCGGACCACATGTCCAGCCCACCTGGCTTGGACTTTCAGCAGGAGAGTGTAAACGCTACAGAGCCCAGTTTGTTCCAGAATTGCCGTGTCCGGTACATTGTCTTGCCACCTGATGTGGAGGAGTCTGCGGAGGCAACTCATGTGGAAATGATTAAGCTGTTTAGCATGCCGGCTGTACACTGTCCAGGTCTCGCTAGCATAGAGAAGTGTGGTGAGGACCACTGAGCAGTAGACCTTCAGCTTGGTGGTAAGGCTGAGTCCCCTTCGTTCCCAGACGTTCTTACGCAGTCTCCCGAAGGCGGCACTGGCTTTGGCGATTCTGTTATTTACCTCAGCGTCTATGGTTACTTCACAGGAAAGTGTGCTGCCTAAGTAGGTGAAGTTATCGACTGCTTTGAGGTTTTGCTCCTTCACCGTGATACATGGCTCCTTGTACAGTTTTCCTGGAACCGGTTGATACATGACTTCGGTTTTTCTAATGTTGATCTCGAGACCAAAACTGTCACAGGCTTGCGAAAAACAGTCCATTTCATGCTGCATCTGCTGTTCCGTGCTAGCGTTAAGTGCACAGTCATCAGCAAATAGTAATTCACGGATAACAGTCTCATGCACTTTCGTAACTGCCTTAAGGCGTTTTTGGTTGAATAGCTTGCCATCAGTCCTGTACCAAACCTGGATTCCATCTTCATAGTTGTTAAAAACATCACTTAACATTGCAGAGAACAGCATACTGAACAGGGTTGGAGCAAGCACACAGCCTGGTTTTACGCCGTTTGTTACTGGGAAAGCCTCAGATACGTCTCCATCGTTCAGTACCTTCACCATCATGCCATCATGGAACTGCCAGATGACTGAGATGAACTTGCTCGGGCAGCTAAATTTTGCCATGATCTTCCACAGGCCGTCTCTACTGACTGTGTCAAAAGCCTTGGTCAAATCAACAAAAGTTACATAAAGGTCACGGTGTTGCTCCTGGCACTTTTCCTGAAGTTGACGTGCTGAAAAGACCATATCTACTGTTCCACGTTTAGCACGGAAACCACACTGGCTTTCGGGTAATAGTCCTTGCTCAAGGTGATGTAAAAGGCGGTTGAGCAAGACACGAGCCAATATCTTGCCTGCAGTGGACAGAAGGGAGATGCCTCAATGGTTGTCACAAGATTGGCGATTACCTTTCCTCTTGTATATGTGGATTATGCTGGCATCTTTCATCTGTTGTGGAACCTGTGAATATGTGGACAAAGGAACAGACCCTGTTATTATTGAATCTGTTAATATTCAAAATATTGCTCTTGTCTATCACAGTACTTAATTCCAGCAGTACTCGGGGGTGTATCCGGAGCCGGGTATTTGTCTACTTTAGTGATTTTGAGGTGGCACTGATCTTCCTGCTGGGTTAAGCAGGTGATATTTAATGTAGAATTTCTATTATCCCTGATCATGTCGTCTCTCATAGGATATTCTTGTAGAAATACTGAGGAGAAAAAGGCGTTTAGCAGATTGGCTTTTCCCTCATCCTCTTCCACCATTTCACCCCAACTATTTTTGACTATTTTTGAGGGAGATTGCACTACGATTTAAGAGTTTCATACTGTTCATGTAGTTGAAGAATATTTTGGGATTATTTTTAATGTCTTTGACAGTGAGTCTATCAATATTTGCTACCTTTTTACACTTTTTTTTCCTAAAATTATATAATGTCTCATCACTCCTTTCTTGCTTTAATGGGGTGTTCCCATCTCCAAGATCCTATCCCAATATGTAGTAGGTGTAATAATAATATTAGAAATCAGAAATGTAGGATACTTTTTCTGATTCGCTATATCTCTTTTCTTATGTGCAGGCATTACAGGACCTTAGAGGTATCCACGGTTACCACCAGCAACTAACTAACAGTCACTATATTAGTGGTCGTAACCATGGATACCTAAGGTATTAGGATATACCAACACAAAGTAGTATGTATTTAAGTGTAAAAGAAATGATACAGTTTTCTAAAGATTTTATAAATATAAAAATTGTGATGCACTTTTGTATTCAGCCCCCCCTGAGTCAATACTTTGTAGGACCACCTCTCGCTGCAATTACTGCTGCAAGTCTTTTGGGTTATGTCCCTATCGGAGGATGAAATTTTTGCCCATTTGAAAGCAAAATTCCGCACATATGAAAAAAAACAAAAATATGCCTGATCATGATTTTTGCTTAAAGGGACACTGTCACCTGAATTTGGAGGGAACAATCTTCAGCCATGGAGGCGGGGTTTTCGGGTGTTTGATACACCCTTTCCTTACCCGCTGGCTGCATGCTGGCTGCAATATTGGATTGAAGTTCATTCTCTGTCCTCCGTAGTACATGCCTGCACAAGGCAATCTTGCCTTGCGCAGGCGTGTACTACGGAGGACAGAAAATGAACTTCAATCCAATATTGCAGCCAGCATGCAGCCAGCGGGTAAGGAAAGGGTGTATCAAACACCCGAAAACCCCGCCTCCATGGCTGAAGATTGTTCCCTCCAAATTCAGGTGACAGTGTCCCTTTAATGGCCTGGTCCTAAACTGCTTAAATGAATCTCTTTCCCAAATGACTTTACAGGAAGCAAGAAAGCAAATGACAATTATTCTCTTCCTCACTCCCAGGGCCGGACTGGCCATCGGGCAGTTCTGGCAAATGCCAGAAGGGCCGATGGCAGTACTGGGCCGCTCGAGTGTGCCGCTGTCGGCACACTCCCCCCGCTGTCGGCACACTCCCCCCGCTGTCGGCACACTCCCGGCCCCGCATTCAACTATACCGGCGTCATAGACGCTTACACTGCGGGTGCGCGATGACGTCATATCATCGCGCAACTGCTGTGTGACCGGGCGAGCAGACTGCAGCTGCTGAGACCGGAGCCAGGAGCAGCGCGGGGCAAGAGGAAAGGTGAGTTGAGTCAGTGTTTTTTTTATTATTACATGGCATGGCTGCATTACATTCTATTTGGCTGGGCAGCGCTGCATTATATTGTATGGTGGCTGTGCTGCATTACATTCTATGGGGACTGGCTGCATTACATTCTATGGGGGCTGTGCTGTATTACATTCTATGGGGGCTGTGCTGCATTACATTCTATGGGCTGGCTGCATTACATTCTATGGGGACTGGCTACATTACATTCTATGGGGCTGTGCTGCATTACATTCTATGGGGGCTGGCTGCATTACATTCTATGTTGCTGGCTGCATTACATTCTATGGGGGCTGGCTGCATTACATTCTATGGGGACTGGCTACATTACATTCTATGGGGCTGTGCTGCATTACATTCTATGGGGGCTGTGCTGCATTACATTCTATGGGGCCTGTGCTGCATTACATTCTATGGGGGCTGGCTGCATTACATTCTATGGGGACTGGCTATATTACATTCTATGGGGCTGTGCTGCATTACATTCTATGGGGGCTGTGCTGCATTACATTCTATGGGGCTGTGCTGCATTACATTCTATGGGGACTGGCTGCATTACATTCTATGGGGACTGAGCTGTAATGCTGGATACAGCTGTAATGATATGTTATATAGTTGTGTTACACTCCCCTCACTTCTTGTAACCTACAAGTGTACAATGAAATTATACAGTCACCATGTGACAAGTGGGCCTGTGTAACCAGGACTGTAACCAGGACCAATGCCAGGACTGAATTTTAGTCCCAGTCCGGCCCTGCTCACTCCATATGCATTGAAGGCTGCAGTGAACATGTTATATTTCACACCTCTCTTATCCTATGACTATAATCTCACCATTATTTCATGCATTTTTCATTTTTATGGTTTTCAAAACCTCAGTTATTTTGAAAGCATGGCAGAATAGGGTTACTGACTACTAGAAGCGACACTTTTTTGGATTGCTACCCGGATCGTTACCTTGTGATTTAGAGACAACTTCTACCTGCCGCTCTACAGAGGTGAGTATCATCACGTGATAAATAATATTGCTGATTTATGTCATCCCAGATACTGACAGTTGGTGTTTTATATTATCAGAAAACTGAAAGCAATTGGACATAATTAGAAATAAAGTTTTTCACCATAAAAAAAAACAAATATAGATAACCTTGCATGATTACGGATACATTTGATAAGATATGATGACTTTGAATGAATATTTAAAAAAAAATGTAGTTATTGATGTGTAAATATGAGAAAACGATGGGTAACCTATTACTCCTAGAAATTCACAGATTTAATATATAGTGCCCTGAAAAAGTATTCATACCCCGTGATCTTTTACACATTACACCCACAAACATAGATATACTTTATTAGGACTTTATGTGATGTACCAACACAAAGTAGCAAGTATTTGTGGAGTGTTAAGGAAATAATACATGGTTTTCTAATTATCTAGCGTCATGGTTTGCATATTTATGTTTTAACCGTTTTTGCATTTGTTTCCAGGAAGAATAGGATTAACAGGAGTGGTAAGGAAATAATAAATAGTAATAATTTTATTTCTATGGCGCTAACATATTCTGCAGCACTTTACAGTTTAGAGGGGACTTGTCAGGCAATAAGACATTACAGAACAACAATAATCACATTAATCAACAGATACCAAGAGGAGTGAGGGCCCTCTATGAGGAGATTGGGAGAAAGGTGGTAACAATGGTAACAATTGCTTGTATTGTACAGTCCGGTCATCAATGCAATAAATAGGGTATTCACGTAATGCTGCATGAACCGGTCACAAACCAGTTTGTGTGCAGACACAGGTGACACAAGGGTTCTGATTTTGAAGAAAAATTTGTATTGGTAAAAGCAGGATAGTTAAATAGGTATCTTGAGGCGATAGGCCAGTCTGAAGAAATGTGGTTTTAGGGCACACTTAAAACTGTGGGTATTGGGGATTAATCAAAGTTTCCTGGGTAGTGCATTCCAAAGAATTAGTGCAGCACATGAGAAGTCTTGGCGACTGAAGTTGGAGGTTTGGATTATTGAGGCTGCTAATCTTGGTAGATGAGGTTACATCACTGCAGTCATCATACTCCATAAACTTACACCAGCAAATCCATAGTGAACATTACAATTCACCACTGCATATATTTTATACCATTTACAGCCCAAACTAATATCAGATCCTCTATGAGGAAAACACCCATCCGGATGAAAGTGTTGAACTGCTGGTACAGTAACCCTCACACTCACTTTTCTGTTGTATATTTTGGATAGAACAGCTCACTATGTAGTTGGAGAAGTAGGAGCTGCTATTTGTGTACAGCGGCTGATCCCATAGAATTTTAAAAATCATTCTGCTGCCCAACTAGCACAGCGGGTATTATGTTGGCGGCTGCTACATTTCTAGAGTAGAGACCCAAAGTAGGCCCCTTGTAATAAAGCACAAGTGTGAATGAGCCCAAAATACGAGAAATAAATGAGAAACTCCCACTCAGTCTGTTACAAAAGGGTAGAAATAGAGGATTGGCCCATAGACTTTTATTACAGTCCTTACAGCTCAGGACTTATGTGTTGCCATAGAACGGCCATGTCAGAGGCCTAATACCATAATATCTATCTTTTCTGTCCCAGTTCATTGTCTGCCAACCAGCAAGAGGCCAAGAGGAGGAAAACAGAGGATGAGTGTCACGGGGCTACCGCGACAGAGAGGTTCCAGAGAATCGCAGCGCTCTGGGCCACGTTCACACACAGTGAACAGAAGCTCTTCTCCTGTATTTTGACCCAGCCTTGAATACAGCTATTGTCAGTGATCAGTTCTGCTGCTTGGCTTGGAGGTTGAAGGAGAGTGATATTTGGAGCTTGGAGGTTTATTACAGAGATTGGTGTCTGCTGTTTTGGTTGCTTGTTAAACCTGTTTTCCTTCCTAGTTTTCTCCTTCTCTTCCCTTCTATGTGTACCCTCTGTGGTTGTGTGAGCATTTGGTGAGTTTGAGACTTTTAGTTACCTTGTTTGTATACCCTGTTTATTGTTGTGTTTATACACTGGTGCAGTCCTCCTCCTTGGGGGGGGAGAGGGGGCCACTTATAGGGCCTGCACAGGAGACATGGATACGCTGGCGGCTCGGGCCTCCTAACCATCATAGGTACCCCGAGATAAGGGAGAGCCAGGACCCCATTAAAGTAGTAGGAACAGGTGCGGGTCCCAGTACACCATCCTGCCCCATTAACGCCGCTTACGGCGTGACAATGAGATTCCACAGTCAGAAGAATGGGCAGCTTTCTTCACACTCCTTGGTAAGAATCATTGTACTTTCCAAAGATTTCAGACACAAAGTATCAAATAATATGACATGTATTTCTTTATTAATCTATTTTATGTGTGAAATATTACAGAAACATGTTGGGAATACTATTGTCTAACAGCCTTTTATATCTCACCTATCCTGTATTAGGCATACAGTAGACAGGACCTGTCACTATGTGATAAGTGTGTCCTAGAAGTGTGAAGATTATGTAGAATTAAAACCAGAATTGAACCAGAAGGGAACTGAAGGTAACTGGCCAGTCACTGTAAACAATGTTTCTGTTTTCATTTTCACCTCTATAATCCTTCACTTTCTGCTAACTTCCCTAATCCCTACACCTAGTAAGGAACTGTTCATCTCTTCTTCAATCCTCCCCATCCATCTTGCCTCCTCCTCAGAACTGTTCCTCAACATACAATCCTCTGTCTCCAAACACAGACAGCCCCCTCATGCCCTCTCCTTCTCCCACCTGCTAATACTTTCTCTGCTCCTTCTCACTGCTGGTGATATCTCTCCAAATCCTGGTCCTCCTCACCACATCCCCACAGTCAGTTCTACCTCCCATCCATGCTCTATCGCAAATTTCCGTAACCTCTCTAAACTTATACCCATTCGCCCAGCCCCCACTTCCCCAGGCCCACTAACAAGAGCTCTATGGAACGCTCGCTCTGTCTGCAACAAGCTTTCCTACATCCATGATCTTTTTATTACTCACAAACTTTCCTTCCTCGCCATCACCGAAACCTGGCTCACCCCTTCTGACACAGCCTCTCCGGCTGCACTTTCATATGGTGGCTTCCACCTTTCTCACACACCCCGCCCCAGCAGCAAGCATGGTGGAGGAGTTGGTTTTCTCCTGTCAGATAACTGCTCCTTCACCCCAATCCCACTTCCACCCTCTGTTACCCTCCCTTCTTTGAGGTGCACTCTGTGCGCATCTACTTCCCCTCCAGCCTCCAACTGGCTGTCATTTACCACCCCCCAGGGCCAGCCACCACCTTCTTTGACCACTTCACCACCTGGCTACTTCATTTCCTTTCAGCGGACATCCCCACTATCATCATGGGCGACTTCAACATACCCATTGACACTACCATCTCAGCTGCCACTAAACTTCTATCTCTCACTTCCTCCTTCAGCCTCACTTAATGGTCTTCTGCAGCCACTCACAAAGATGGTCACACACTAAATCTCATCTTCACCCGCCTCTGCACCCTATCTAATCTCTCTAACTCACCTCTTCCTCTTTCTGACCACAATCTACTCACATTCTCTTCCCTCTCCACTACTTGTCTACAATCCCCAGCCCAAAAATTTGCACACCCTCGCAGAAATCTTAAACACCTTGATCTACACTCACTCTCTGAATCCCTCCTCCCTCTCACAGACATAAGTTCCCTACTCAAAGCGGATGACGCTGCCGCTCTATATAATACCACAATAGCTGTAGCTTTGGAATCTCTTGCCCCTCTCACACATACCAAAGCTCGCAAAATCAACAGACAGCACTGGAACACCAGCCTGACCAAAGAACTGAGGCGAGCTTCCAGGGCTGCTGAGTGGAGATGGAAAAGATCCCACTCCAACGACCACTTCATCGCATCCAAACAGTCCCTCACTATTTCCAAGACCACACACGCCACAGCAAAACAAACCTACTTCTCATCTCTCATATCCTCCCTGTCTCACAAGCCTAAACAGTTATTCAACACCTTCAACTCTCTCCTCCGTCCCCCAGCACCTCCTCCCTCCCCACTCATCTCAGCTGAAGACTTTGCCTCATTTTTCAAGCAGAAGATTGAGAACATCAGAGACAGTTTTAGTCGACAACCCCCAGAGCCCTTCCTCCCAACTACCCAGCCCTCCACCTCCAAAACCAACTTCTCCACCATTACAAAAGATCGACTCTCCACTCTACTCTCAAGATCGCATCTCACCACGTGTGCACTTGACCCAATCCCATCCCACTTCATCCCAAACATCGCCACAGTCTTCATCCCAACCCTAACCCATCTCTTCACTATCACAAACTTATGTTTTCCCCTCAAGCTTTAAACACGCCTCAATCACAACTATCCTCAAAAAGCCCTCTCTTGATCCATCCTCTGTATCGCCCTATATCACTTCTCCCCTATGCCTCAAAACTACTGGAACAACACGTCCATCTTGAACTGTCCTCCCATCTATCGTCCTGCTCCCTCTTCGACCGCTTACAATCAGGCTTCCGGTCACACCACTCCACTGAAACTGCCCTAACTAAGGTCACCAATGACCTATTAACTGCCAAGAGCAAGCGACACTACTCTATCCTCCTCCTCCTGGACCTGTCCTCTGCCTTTGACAAAGTGGACCATTCCCTGTTGCTGTGGACCTTCTCATCCCTTGGCATCACAGACTTGGCCCTATCCTGGATCTCCTCATACCTAACTGACCGGACATTCAGCATCTCCCACTCACACACCACCTCCTCACCTCGCCACCTATCTGTCTGAGTCCCGCAAGGCTCAGTTCTAGGGCCCCTCCTCTTCTCCATTTACACTTTTGGCCTTGGACAGCTCATAGAATCTCACGATTTTCAGTATTATCTCTATGCTGACGATACACAGATCTACATCTCTGGACCAGATATCACCACCCTACTAACCAGAATCCCTCAATCCTCTATCCGCTATTTCATCCTTCTTCTCCACTAGATTTCTAAAACTTAACATGGACAAAACAGAAATCATCGTCTTTCACCCCATCTCACATGACCCCCCCAACGAACCTATCCATTACTGTAAATGGCTGCCCACTCTCCCCAGTCCCACAAGCTCGCTGTCTTGGGGTAATCCTTGACACTGATCTCTCTTCAAACCGCATATCCAAGCCCTTTCCACTTCCTGCTGCCTTCAACTCAAAAATATTTCACGGATCCGTACATTCCTAAACCAAGAATCTGCAAAAATCCTAGTCCATGCCCTCATCATCTCCCGCCTCGACTACTGTAACCTCCTGCTCTGTGGCCTCCCCTCTAACACTCTCGCACCCCTCCAATCTATTCTAAACTCAGCTGCCCGACTAATCCAACTGTCCCCCCCGCTATTCCGCGGCATCTCCCCTCTGTCAATCCCTTCACTGGCTCACCATTACCCAGAGACTCCAGTACAAAAGCCTAACCATGACATACAAAGCCATCCACAACCTGTCTCCTCCATACATCTGTGACCTTGTCTCCCGCTACTTTCCTGCATGCAACTTCGGATCCTCACAAGATCTCCTTCTCTACTCCCCTCTTATCTCCTCATCCCACAATCACATACAAGATTTCTCTCGTGCATCTCCCCTACTCTGGAACTCTCTACCACAACATAGACTCTCACCTATCATCGAAACCTTCAAAAAGAACCTGAAGACCCACCTCTTCCAACAAGCGTACAACCTGCAGTAACCACCGATCGACCAAACCACTGCACGACCAGCTCTATCTTTACTTACTGTATCCTCCCCCATCCCTTGTAGATTGTGAGCCCTCGCGGGCAGGGTCGTCTTGCCTCCTGTACCAGTTGTGACTTGTATTGTTCAAGATTATTGTACTTGTATTTATTATGAATACCCCTCCTTACAGGTAAAGCGCCATGGAATAAATGGCACTATAATAATAAATAATAATAAGCAGTGTCATGGCTTTGCTTCCACCTAAATAGTGATGGCACATCTTTAGGACACTTCTTCAATATCTAATAATTAGTGGGAGTCAGGTGATGAATTTCCACTGGTCTGAGGTTGATGACCCATCCTGAGAATATACCATCATTAATTAAGTGCTCTACAACCCTTTTGATTTAATGAAGTTTTTCACTACTAATTTAACCCTCCTTCATTTGTCCTAACTTTTCCAAACAATCAATTTTCTAATATTCTTCTCTGACCTGCCCTTGCTTCTCTAAGATGAACTCTATGTGGGCCATATAGTGTTCTGTTGTGATGTAGCCACTGCTACTTCCGATCTAGGCGAACTGAGTAGTGCACGTCATTGGTTGGGTCAGCGCCACCTCTCAGTGAGTGGAGTTGACTGATGCTTTAACAATAGAACTACCGATAGAGTCATTTTGACTTTGATTTTTATTTTTCTTCTGTGACTACGTTTTTCCAAATTCCAGCTTGAGACTTGGTGACTTTTACTCATTTAGGATGCAAAAAAAGATTTTATGACAATAAATAATTTTTGAAAAAAAAGTACCTTTTTTCAAAATGTACCTTTAATTACCAAAGGGAGTAATTTTGACTCCCTACTATATTATGCACGTCTTTGTCGCTGAATGTTATTATTTCTTATAGTTTTCATTTACTTATATGTTAAGAATAAATGTTGGCTTTGACTTAGAATAATTAGCATTTTTGCAAATATGCTTGACATACACAGGACATCCGTCAGTGAACAAGTGATCTCTCGTGTGAACTACATAATATCTGTAGAATACGGCCTGCAGTTTTTTCATTGCTCATATGGCTAGAAGAACTGTGCTGACGATATTCTTACTATTTTGCATTCTATACATTCTATAAATTAAAGTTACAACAATACCAGGAGCAAGAAACTCTAAAAATAAACGAAAACAAGCCAAGAGTCAAAATTACTCCATTCAGTAGTTCTAGGGGGATCACCAGTCCAGCAGTCCTAGTGTTAATTCAGGTCTGGGAGGAAATCCCTCAGGAGAACATCCGCTGTTTCATCAGAAGCATGCCCAGGCGTTATAGGGAGGTCATACAGCCACATGAGGGCCACACACATTACTGAGCATCATTTCCTTGTCTTGAGGCATTTCCACTGAAGTTGGATCAGCCTGTAATTTTGATTTCCACTTTGATTTTGAGCATCATTCCAAATCCTGCCCCTCATAGGATATTAATTTTGATTTACATCAATCATTTATATGTTTTATTGTTCTCAACACATTCTACTATGTAATGAATAAAGATTTACAACTGCAATATCTCATTCAGAGATATCTAGGATGTGGGATTTTAGTGTTCCCTTTATTTTTTTGGAGCAGTATATATTTCCCCCATCCTGGTATATGTCCCTGATTCCAGACTCCTTCCTGATACAGTATATACATATCCCCCATTCTTGTAATATGTCTCTTACCCTGGGCCCCATCCTGGTAATATGTCCATTATCCTTCATAGTTACACATAGTTACATAGGCTGAAAAAAGACCTAGGTCCATCAAGTTCAACCTTTCTCCACCAATTGTACATTTTTTCACCAAACTATAACCCACAATTTTATGTGTATTGAGGAAATCATCCAACCCTTTTTAAAGGTTGTTATTGGGTCTGCCATTACTACCTATTGTGGTAGTACATTCCACATTCTGACTGCTCTATCTGTAAAGAGCCCTTTCCTATTTAGCTGCAATATTTGTCTTTTTTCCACCCATAATGAGTGCCCCCTGGTCTTTAGTATGGTCTTTGGAAGGAATAAGTCATGTGTCAATCCCTTGTACTGACCACGCATGTATTTATACATGTAAATGAGAGGCCCTCCATCCCTTGTAATAATCTAGCTGCCCACCTTTGAAGTGACTTTAACTTCTGAATATCCTTTTTAAAATGTGAAGCCAAAAACTGGATCCCATATACTAGATGTGTCCTCACAAGTGATTTATACAGGGGTAACAATATGTTGGGATCACATCATTGTATCTCTCTTTTTATACACTCTAAAATCATGTTTGATTTTGCGGCTGCTGGTTAACATTGAGTAGTACTGCTGCTCAGCTGACTTGTGACCAGAATACCCAAGTCCTTCTCCTGTTCAGTAGTCCCGAGTATACTCCCATTTAATGTATATGCAGCAATAGGATTACTCCATCCTAGGTGCACTACTTTGCATTTCTCAGTATTAAATCATATTTGCCAAGTGTTTGCCCAGTGTTTGCCCATTCAGTCATCTTATCTTGGTCGTTTTGCAATATTGTAATGTCAAGGTCAGATTTTAATATCCTGCACAGTTTGGTGTCATCAGCAAAGACTGACACTTTACTCTCAATCCTATCCACAAGGTCATTAATAAAGAGGTTAAAAAGAAATCGGTCCTAGTACAGATCCCTGCGATACACCACTGCTAACTATATCCCATTTAGAGAACGTACCGTTTATGACAACTCTGTTTCCAGTCATTTAGCTTACCATACCTTACCCATCTGCATATTGTTTCCCCCAGTCCTTGCTTCTGTAGCTTCAGCAAGGTCGGTCTGGCCTGGCGGGGTATTGGGGAAATCCCCGGTGGGCCCTTGTCTCTGAAGGCAGGAGAGGAGGAGAAGAAGGAAAAAAAAAAGTCTTTGGTTTTTAGGGGCACGGCCGCTTTAAATGTGCAGACAGAAAAGGTGCAGGGGTGCGCGTCCTGATCCTATCGGTCCAGTGTGCGCCCATCGTCACCGGTGTTTGACGTCAGTGTCATGCGCCGCATGCGACGGGCGCATATCAGCCGCCGGCCTCTGCTAAGTCGGTGGCCATTTTACTATGTGCGCGCTGACCTGCAGAGGAGGAGAATGCCGCCGGGAGCGCAGGAATGTAAGAGGAATCTTTTTTGGTCTCTGTCTATCTCTCTGTCTGTCTGTCTCTCTGGCTGTCTCTCTGTCTGGCTGTCTCTGTCTCCATGAAGCCAGGATAAGGGGCCAGGATGGATATATGGGAGGGCAGGAAAAAAGGACCCAGATGGATATAAGGAGGGCGGCAGGATGGATATATGGGGAGCAGGAAAAAAAGACCAGGATGGATATAAGGGGGGGCGGTAGGATGGATATATTGGTGTGGGCAGGACAAAAAGAACCGAATAGACATAGGGGGGCGGCAGGATGGATAAATGGGGGGACAGGAAAGGGGAGACAGAAAAAAAGGACCAGGAGGGATATAAGGGGGGGCGGGAGGATGGCTATATGAGGGTCAGGAAAAAGGGACCCGAATTACTATAAGGGGGCGGCAGGATGGATATATGGGGGGCAGGAAAAAAAAAACAGGATGGATATAAGGGGGCGGCAGGATGGATATATGGGGGCAGGAAAAAAGGACCATGACGGATATATGGGGGGCAGGAAAAAAGGACCAGGATAGATACATACAGTGGGGCAAAAAAAGTATTTAGTCAGTCAGCAATAGTGCAAGTTCCCCCACTTAAAAAGATGAGAGGCGTCTGTAATTTACATCATAGGTAGACCTCAACTATGGGAGACAAACTGAGAAAAAAAAATCCAGAAAATCACTTTGTCTGTTTTTTTAACATTTTATTTGCATATTATGGTGGAAAATAAGTATTTGGTCAGAAACAAAATTTCATCTCAATACTTTGTAATATATCCTTTGTTGGCAATGACAGAGGTCAAACGTTTTCTGTAAGTCTTCACAAGGTTGCCACACACTGTTGTTGGTATGTTGGCCCATTCCTCCATGCAGATCTCCTCTAGAGCAGTGATGTTTTTGGCTTTTCGCTTGGCAACACGGACTTTCAACTCCCTCCAAAGGTTTTCTATAGGGTTGAGATCTGGAGACTGGCTAGGCCACTCCAGGACCTTGAAATGCTTCTTACGAAGCCACTCCTTCGTTGCCCTGGCGGTGTGCTTTGGATCATTGTCATGTTGAAAGACCCAGCCACGTTTCATCTTCAATGCCCTTGCTGATGGAAGGAGGTTTGCACTCAAAATCTCACGATACATGGCCCCATTCATTCTTTCATGTACCCGGATCAGTCGTCCTGGCCCCTTTGCAGAGAAACAGCCCCAAAGCATGATGTTTCCACCACCATGCTTTACAGTAGGTATGGTGTTTGATGGATGCAACTCAGTATTCTTTTTCCTCCAAACACGACAAGTTGTGTTTCTACCAAACAGTTCCAGTTTGGTTTCATCAGACCATAGGACATTCTCCCAAAACTCCTCTGGATCATCCAAATGCTCTCTAGCAAACTTCAGACAGGCCCGGACATGTACTGGCTTAAGCAGTGGGACACGTCTGGCACTGCAGGATCTGAGTCCATGGTGGCGTAGTGTGTTACTTATGGTAGGCCTTGTTACATTGGTCCCAGCTCTCTGCAGTTCATTCACTAGGTCCCCCCGCGTGGTTCTGGGATTTTTGCTCACTGTTCTTGTGATCATTCTGACCCCACAGGGTGGGATTTTGCGTGGAGCCCCAGATCGAGGGAGATTATCAGTGGTCTTGTATGTCTTCCATTTTCTAATTATTGCTCCCACTGTTGATTTCTTCACTCCAAGCTGGTTGGGTATTGCAGATTCAGTCTTCCCAGCCTGGTGCAGGGCTACAATTTTGTTTCTGGTGTCCTTTGACAGCTCTTTGGTCTTCACCATAGTGGAGTTTGGAGTCAGACTGTTTGAGGGTGTGCACAGGTGTCTTTTTATACTGATAACAAGTTTAAACAGGTGCCATTACTACAGGTAATGAGTGGAGGAAAGAGGAGACTCTTAAAGACGAAGTTACAGGTCTGTGAGAGCCAGAAATCTTGATTGTTTGTTTCTGACCAAATACTTATTTTCCACCATAATATGCAAATAAAATGTTAAAAAAACAGACAATGTGATTTTCTGGATTTTTTTTTCTCAGTTTGTCTCCCATAGTTGAGGTCTACCTATGATGTAAATTACAGACGCCTCTCATCTTTTTAAGTGGTGGAACTTGCACTATTGCTGACTGACTAAATACTTTTTTGCCCCACTGTATGAGGGGCCAGGGTGGATACATATGGGAAGGCTAGGATATATATGGGGGGGCAGCATGCATATATATGGGGGGCCAGGATGCAGATATATGGGTGACCAGGATGGATATATGATAGAGCCAGGATCATATATATTTGGGCACCAGGATCGATATATGGGAGGCCAGGATGGATTTATGGGGGGCAAGACAAGAATGTATAAATATGGGGGGCCAAGATGCAGATATATGGGGGACCAGGATGCAGATATATGGGGAGCCAGGATGCATATATATGAGGGGGTCATGATCGATATATTGGGGGCAGGACAAGGGGCAAATGGGGGCCAGTATGGATAGCTGCGGGGCAGGATGGATATCTGGGGGCCAGGCTGCACAAGGGACATAGGGGAGCAGGCTGGGGCATATTATAAAATAAAGGGGGTCAGGCTGGGTGAGATTATTAAATAAAGGGGGCCAGGATGAGGGACTTAATTACTTTTTGGAGGCCAGAATGAGAAACATGCTATATTAGTTTATGGTGACAAGTGGGGCAGATAATTTCTTTAGGGTCCAATTAGGGACATTATTACTACTGCAATATAATTTACTTTTTAGGAAACTGTGTTCCAAGGAGGGAACAAAAGGGGGGTCCTGTTACTGTGCAGGGTGGCACTACATCGCTTTTTTCTTCATCTGACGTAGTGTAGAAGTCAGGGAAAAAGTGGAGAAAGTGCTCTGAAAGTGATCAGCAATTGATGACGGTGTATTATTTTTTTCACAGATGAGTCCTGGCTGGAAGAAGTGATGGCGGTCTGTGCTGGCTGAAGAAGAAAAGTGAAGAAGAAGGTGAGTCAGTGTATTACATGCACTATACACCGACACTATATACAAAGATCCTGTGTATAAGGTCACCAGTGATCACTGTATTACCTGAACACTGACACTATATACAGAGCTCTTGTGAATAATGGCACTGGTGGTCACTGTATTACCTGTACACTATACAATATATATAAAGCTCCTGTGTATAATGTCACTGGTGATCACTGTATTACCTGACTCACTTGTGGTCACTGTTACCTATACACTAACACTATATACAGAGCTAATGTGTATAATGTCACTGGTGTTCCCTGTATTACGTGTACACTGACAGTATATGCAGAGCTCTTGTATATAATGTCACTGGAGTTAATAACAGTGTTGTTAGTATTGTGGTTTGTATTCATGATCAGTATTGTAGTATTCAGTCACTATGTGATGGTAATATGTGGTCTGGTCAGGGTGTGGGGGTATTTATCCCCTATATGTGGTATTATTCGGTCATTATGTGGTGGAATATGTAGTCTAGTTATGGTGTGGTGGTATTTCTCCTTGTATATGGTATTATTTGGTCCCTATATCCTGGTAATATGTGGTTTTATTGGCCTTGGTATAGTGGATTGTGTTGTATATAGCAGTCATCTGTTTTCGCTGATATTAATTAGGAGAAGATTCTTTATTTCCATTAGAGATTAGGTACTTAGATCACAGCATCAGAGATGTGCAGTGCCCCAGAGTCCTGGTCGTTGCAGTAATGTCGCTCTGCCACTAAGGGGAGTGATGTTATGTCTAATTGCACTAAAGGAGTTCACCTAACCAGGTATCACAGTCACACATTACACTTCACACTCCGGCCACCAGGGGGAGCAAAATGCACTATGCATTAGGCCACTCCTCACACTCTGGTAAAACTGGGGGTTGGATAGGAAGTTAGACAGAACGCAGCCTGGGAGAGCTCCAGGGAGGACCTGTCAGAGGTGGGCTCCTGGCAGGTATCTAGCAGAAAGGATAGAACGTGACAGAGCCGCGCCTGCACTACCTTGCGGCGGCATCCTAAGGAAGGACACGAAGCGGAGTATATTGTGGAGAAGTGAGAAACGAGATTGCAGCACAAGGAGATAGAACCAGTAGGAGTTGTGCCCCGAGAACGGCAACATCCTACTGAGGCGCGTAGCCGGTGGCCGGAACGCCGAGGAAGTAACTGACTCCAAGCATTACTTCAAACAGTTGAAGGAAGGACAGTTGATTACAGGTTGGCTGTCTACCTTAAATTATCTAAGCAGACATAGGGGCAAACGTGGAGAGGGGCATCTCTAGGGTCCCAGAATAGCTCCAAGCCTACCCGTCATACGGGTGCTTCCTAGCCAGATAAATTTGGGGGACGGAGAAGAGAAAGAACTGATACGAGAGTTGTGAGGACTATCCCGTGGTGCTCAGCAGGGAAGGACTACAACACACAGGTGCTAGTTGGTAGGAAACGATTTCCACCTGCAAAGGGAACTCTGGATGTGCCTTCAGACCAGCCGGTCTCAGCCAGCCCTGTTAGCAGTGCTCTCGATTGCGGATCCCGAAGCCTTCAGTAAAAGGTAAAGAGACTGCAACCCTGTGTCCTCGTTATTAACCGCACCTCGCATCATCACCACCTACACTACTGGGAAGCCCTGGGGAAGCACTTCACCTGTGGGAAGGTATACCATCTAGCTGCCATAACACCACCCCAGTGGGCCCCAAGCAGCGTTGGTCACCCTGACCGAATACCACAGGTGGCGTCACGAAACCTTGACAAACTTGCATCACCTTTCATTGGACGCCCCTTAGCAGGGTCACGGACTGGGTCCCGCCACCGTGACAACCATAGAACCGAGATAGAGAAGACCGGTACTGAGAACCCCGTGGCCCTGCGTCTGGGGGCGCTCCAGATGCACTTACAGGGGTTCTCCTGTAAAAAAAAGTAATCACCTCTCCACAGGATTAGTGATAACGTATTGATTGGTGGCGGTAGTGGGGTCTGACTGCTGGGACCCAGTCGGCAGAATGTGGAACTTTTATCCCCATTAGACTGAAGCCGTATGTCCGACTTGACCACTGATCCATTCATTCACTCTGTGGCTACGAACGCTGCTCTTATTTTTTTCTGGAAGCCCCCAAATAGAATGAATGGAGGTGCGGCCAGACATCTGAACTACTGCTGCATTTTAAATTGGGGATAATTGTCCTGTCATGGATAAAACTTCTCCATTCTTCTTATCTGTGCAATTTCTAATGGTCGTACCTAAGCAATCACCTATCCTGTGGAGCCCATGGATCGTGATAACTTGTTTTAACCATAGAACCTTTAATGTAAAATACCGTAATTGTACATCCCAGTTCTGTTGGCGCACAGTAGATGTGCAGCAGCCGCCTGTGTTTTACACTCGATGCTCCACTATAATGGGGATAACAACTTACAGATATTTGCATCTAGCTGTAGGGTGGGCCCCTAGAGTTCCTTCCCCTGGTGGGCCCCAGACACCCCAGTCCGACCCTGGGCTTCAGTATAAGGCTATTATGTGGTACTGTATCAAATGCCTTTGCAAAGTCCAGATACAGTAAGTCACATCAGTTGCATTACCTACATCCAGATTTGCACTCACCTCCTCATAGAAATCCAACATGTTAGTTAGACACAATTTATTCTTCATGAATCCATGCTGGTTGTCAGTTATTATATTATTATCTACAATACATTTCTGCAGGTCAACTCTTATAATGCTCTCAAAAACTTTGCACACTACTGATGTCAGTCTTACCGGACAGTAGTTGCCTGGATCCACCTTCTTACCTTTCTTATATATCAGAACCACCTGAGCCAGCCTCCAATCCTGTGCCGCCACCCCTGTTACAAAAAAGGCTAAGTATATAAGATATAGTGGTCTGTCAATTACTGTAGAGAAAACAGAAAAAAGGGACCACTCTAAAATACTGCACACCACACTGGGTATAAGAATATACAAAAAGGCAAACTTTATTGATGCAACAATAAAAACATTTAAAACAGGTGAATGCACCGACAAATCCCCACACAGATCCGTAAAAATAACGGTAGCCCAATAGCAGTCCGTATCATATAACAGTGACATAAGTATAGCGTCACATAACCTACATAAATTGCACAACTAGACAGTAAATCAATATAATGGATATACATAAAACAGGTGCATGAAGGTAATCCTAACTAGTTATGCCTCATACAGTGAGTATAAGATTCCCTGACTGGAAGATATATAAACTGCTCATAAATGTCCAAATAAGGACGAAGACCCTATCCAAAAGGTATGGAAACAGATGGCAATTAATCAATACCTGTATATCAGCAAAAGAAGAGGTCAATAGCCCAGCGATCAAGGAACAGGGTGCAAATGCAGGAGGCAAATGATCCATGCGCTCTACATCTGAGGCTCCAAAAAAAACAACAATAGCCTGAAGCCTGCAAATAAATAACGGGTCCAGCTAAATAAAGCTATAGGAGCAGAGCCCACCAGGGAAACAATACGTAGGCAAAGGGATCCAGGCGGGGAGGAACCCCAAGCGTATCGCCGTTACAAGGACGGCTTCGTCAGGGGAAGGGTCTGTCAATTACTGAACTCAATTGCCTCAGTATCTGTGGATGAATGCCATCTGGGCCGGGGGCTTTGCCAATGTTTAATTAGCTCAGAGGCAGGCGTACTTCTTCTTGTGTTAAATTAATTATATCAGGTGGTGAACTTTGATTGTTACCTTGTTGAAAGATCCCTGGAACAGACAGTTCATTGGTGAACATGGATGAAAAGTCCTGGTATATGTCTTTTATCCTGGGACCCATTCTGGTAATATGTCCCTTATCCTGGTAATATGTCACTTATCTAGGGTCTCACCCTGGTAATATGTCTCTTATCCTGGTATATGTCCCCTATCCTGGTCCCCATCCTGGTAATATGTCCCTTTTCCTGGTATATGTTCCTTATCCTGGGCCCCATGTTGGTATATGTTTTCCGTTCTTTAAAGGGAACCTGTCACCCCCGTTTTTTGAGATTGAGCTATAAATACTGTTAAATAGGGCCTGCGCTGTGTGTTCCTATAGTGTATGTAGTGTACCCCGATTCCCCATGTATGCTGAGAAATAACTTACCAAAGTCGCCGTTTTCGCCTGTCAATCAGGCTGGTCAGGTCGGGAGGGCGTGGTGACATCGCTGGTTCTTCCTCAGCTTTACGTTGGTGGCGTAGTGGCGTAGTGGTGAAGACACAGCGCGCGATCTGCGCTGTCATCCCTTTCGTCGGTGGGGGCGGCCATCTTCCTGGGGCCGCGCGTGCGCAGATCGAGTGCTCTGCTGCACGGGGCTTCAGGAAAATGGCCGCGGGATGCCGCGCGTGCGCATTAGAGATCGCGGCGGCCATTTTCCCAAAGCCGAGTTTGCATCTCGGCTTTGGGAAAATGGCCGCCGCGATCTCTAATGCGCACGCGCGGCATCCCGCGGCCATTTTCCTGAAGCCCCGTGCAGCAGAGCACTCGATCTGCGCACGCGCGGCCCCAGGAAGATGGCCGCCCCCACCGACGAAAGGGATGACAGCGCAGATCGCGCGCTGTGTCTTCACCACTACGCCACTACGCCACCAACGTAAAGCTGAGGAAGAACCAGCGATGTCACCACGCCCTCCCGACCTGACCAGCCTGATTGACAGGCGAAAACGGCGACTTTGGCAAGTTATTTCTCAGCATACATGGGGAATCGGGGTACACTACATACACTATAGGAACACACAGCGCAGGCCCTATTTAACAGTATTTATAGCTCAATCTCAAAAAACGGGGTGACAGGTTCCCTTTAATGCGCATAGAAAAAAACAATTATGCTTACTTTCCCTCCGCTCTCCATCAAACAGCATCATCTTCTGAAGTTGGCAGCTGACTTCAGAGTTCTACCAACAGAAGAGCATGACATCACTGCCATGCACCCCCAGTTACATGCACGTTGAAGTCAGCTGCTGTCCTCTGATTAGCCAGCAGCATATATTGTCGCGCATGGACCCAATGGCTCTATGTGTCACAATACACTTCAACTGGATGTGTGTCCGAGGACGCACATCCAGTTGAAGTTTCTGCTGGCGTCAGCCAACGGCTCATCCATACGGACCTTCACCCGCATGGGCCCATTAACCCCCTGGTAGTGTAGTGACCAAATGGGGTCACAACCCAGGGGTTTCTTTTACTATTTCAGCTCAGATGCACAGTAATTGTTGGTCTATGCTATCTAAATCAACAAACTGGTCCTCAAATGTATGCAGTGTCCTTTTAGCTTATGAGCCCTGAAGTATGTTGAGAAAAATTTTTTGTGCCACATACATAGAGTGTTTTAAAAACCAGGACAGACATCAAAATAATTAGGACCTGCATTTTCACAGAGGCGCTAGCTGAGCATAATATATAGGACACTGAAATTACTTAAGTGTGTAAAAATTAAAATTACAGTCTGCAACATTTACTGCTGTTTAATTCTTGGAAACACCTGTAGATGAATTCCATCAGGGGTGTACTTTCCAAAATAAGGTTACCCTTGAGCTGTTTACACATTGTGAGATAGCACTCCCTGAGTGTGTTGGGGGACACTCGCTTGGCAACGGGATTAAAGCACACAGGAACGTTTTCTCACATAAGCAGTCTATTTGGTTTATTAACTCCACATAAACCACATAAAGTAAAGTCCATTTCATTACATCGACGAACATATCATGACCACCAGTCTGTTCATGTAGAAGATAAACCTCTCTGCCATATATTACAACCCCCCTTGTCTGGGGTTACCTTCCAGGAGCTCCCCTCCTCAGCTGACTCCTTTTCATTCCTGGCTTCCCCAACACAAAAGTCCTCCCAGGCTCTGCAGGTACATGGTCTCACCAGGTGCTATTCAAGAAGTCTGTACATTATTAAGACCTTCCAACACCGCCCTTCAGTCCATGGCCTCACCATGTGCTTCCAAGGAATCCAGTCCACTCCAGGACATTTCAACACACAGGCCATCCAGGACATCACATTGTGACCATTCAGGTCCATACACTCTGAACCATGTGACCCAAACCCTGGTCACATTATGTACCTGTAACCAACCCATAGGTGGGAGGTATGGTTAGTTAATCCCACCCAGCTCTCTAACTAACCCTGTAAGCCTCCCTTTAAAGCTACACAAATACTTGTGGGATTACAGGTCCCAGAACAAAAATACTGGCTTACAGCGCAGGATCCCTCTGCAACACATACCGGCCATTTACAATCATGCCGGACCCCGCTTCACAAACCCAATTATGTCTACATGCGTATCCTGAGGAGCCCACAAAGTGCCCCCTGGCTGCATCATGGGTCACTGCATCACAAACCCTCTCCCTCTGTTCAAACTTGTGGGGTTGAACACTTGACATAAACCAGGGGCCCCGAGACCGGGTACTCATGTCACCTTGCCCTACCAGTTGAGAAAACCATCTCAATCGGTTTTAAGTGTCATTCAGGATCATACCTTTGATAGGCCTTCCCTGCCCCCAGCGGTCAGTATGTCGGCCTTGGGCTTCAGCCCTTGAGTCACCACCATCTGCCTGTGTCACCAGACCCATTTTAGTCAACCCACTTTCCAAGTGTACCCCTTCACATGACCTTTCTTTCCATGGCCGCCTCGCACTGTTGTTGCGGTCATGAGTCCACCGTCCAGTCGAGCTTAGTGACTGATCTGAGTCTGATTCTTTGTTCTCACGTCCACTACAGGGTCTCCTGCCTAGGTCACTCAGCCCTGAGCTAACTGAGGCATCACTACTTCGACCTCTTCCATCAGGCCCCCTTCTGTAAACTGTCTGCTTGCCATTTCTCTTATGGTCTTTAATGCCCAGAGAGCAATTCCTCCATTTTTCTCTATGTCCTCTGTTAGCTTCAGCTTGAGGACCTCCAGTCTTTAGCTAACCTCTTTGCCTCTCCATACCGCGAGTTGAAGGTGGCGGCCTCCCGTTTCCCATTTCCTGCAGCTCTCTATTTATCTGCTCCTTCTCATGTCTTAGCTTCTCTATCTCTTTTAGGTGCGCCACGCGGCATTCCAGGAGCATCCGGATATTCCCAAGGCTCTCCATGGATCCGACAACCAGGAATGGAACCATCCCAACTTCACCCATGACCTGGGCCTAGTCATCAGCCAGAATTCTCACTCTCTTCACACCGGATCTATTCACAATCTCCAGCATCACTTTCACAAATCATCCGATGACCTTCCTCATCAGAACTCTGGGAACTTGAATGATGTCTTCCATAATGCCCAGCTGACTGAGCTTTCCTGGCATGCTACAAACGTCAAGTGGCTTCCTTATTCCTCACCAGGATCATCTGTTTTGTGCGGAGGCATTGTAGATGCATCTCCCTCAGGATAGCCACCCGCTTCACTGTGACTTTCCTAGTTGACAGTATGACCAACTGCTGAGTGTCCAGTGCCCAGTGCACACTACATGCTTCTACTGCTTTTTTAAAGGTCTCATGCACACCCTCACCAGTACATGCATCTCGCACGTCTTCGGGTACCTCTATCACGCTCTTGAAAAGCGGGGTCTCACTCTCTTCATGGACGGACGGCTCCCGTTTTGCCTCGGACCTTTCCATCAAGACATCTGCCACGACCAGGCGACTGTCTTGTTCTGCTCTTATCGCCAACTCTTCCTCCGCTTTATACTCTTCCAGACCCCTGGCCAAGATGGGCATTGGCTGCTTCACCTCGTTACCACTCTGGCACCGCCGCTATAAGTCTGCGACCACCATCTTCTCCTCTAGCAGAAGACCTCTTAATGCTTCTCTGAGCACTTCCACATCTTCCCTTGAGGCCTTATTCATACTTTGCCACATGGGTAGGTGACCTTCGAGCTCAGGGACTTCTTTCTCCAGCTCATTCACCCTGTGATCAGCTGCTTGTCTCAGGGCCTTTTCTTGTTCGACATACCCTTTTATAGCCCCTTTGAGCATCTTTAAAGCATCATTGTTCTTGATCCTAGACTCCAAATCCATGTTTTCCTCAGAGTTCTGGTCTTGCACTTCCTTCTCGCCAACCTGGGCTTTGTCTACCGAGAGCTCAGACTACATGTGACGCACCTGATCCAGCTATGCGGAGTTGGCGGCTTCCATACTCGATGCCTTCACCCTCTCATTCGCCAGCTGTTGACAGACCTCCTCTTTACCAATCTTCTCAGAGGGTGCAATTTGTTCAGCCCCTTTGCCTCTTTTATATCTCTGGCGATGGGTGTAAGACTTTCCACTTGTACCCAAGTCAGCTTTACTGCCCTCTTTTCCGCTTTCGTCACCGTCTGAATGGGAGTCACCACCACCGGATCGATCATCGTGGAACCAGTGGTCCCCATTTCTAACAGTGTCGGACCCCATTCCAGGAGCTTCCCCGTCTTCAACGGTCATACCTTTGGTCACCTCTGCCAAGTCCCAGAGTTGGTCAGACCCACACTTCAGTCTGACCATACGTTCCATTCTGGTATGTCTACCACCGTCATCCTGACTTCACCTTCTGGAGCACTGTCATTCCACTGTGTCAGTGCTTCTGTCAGAACACCATTGTACTCAGTCCTACTCATTGCTACTGGCAATGACACGTCACAGTCACCCCCGGAGTCTGTTCACACCCCACAGTATGGTGACTCCTCAAGTTCCTCTCTATCTGGGTGTCAGATCCGCTCTTTTTAACTACCACATCATTATCAGTCATCTAGTGGTACACGTCAGGTGACATCAAGTCCGTAAGTTGGGCAGACGCACCCTTCCCACTGCTCAACCCGACGTCTGACCAGTCAATTTTTGGAAGTATTACTGCCTTAATGTATGCCACACCAACAGTAGAAAGACCTCCATCCTCCTGCTGTAGAGGAACACCATCCTCCCACAAGTCTGAGAACAGCCTAGAGTCCTGCCTAGTATCATCGGACAGGTTAAGTTTGGGACTAAGGCGCCTCAAGACTTGTATGGCCCCTGACTGCCTCGAAGTGCAACAGGGCCACTAGATAAACCTTAGTGTTCCCATGGATGCAGGTATCCTCGATCTTCCTTTTGGACATTACAAATCTATCTTCCACAGCCCTTACTAGAGTCACCGAGCTCCCCCAATCGACCAGACCAAATATATCCTCTACCTCTGCGCTCAACTCCAGAACACACCCACATAGAATCTTGACAGGAGGGTAGTTCTTAAGGCAAATTGGGCATACATAGTACAATTGTCCCTGGCAACCGTCCATCTGTGCCACCCCTTTAACTTCAGGAGCTCTGCCCCTTTTTGGGTAACTACCACTTCCCCATCTAGAAAACCCAAAAGAAAACACATGGAGTACACGTCCCATCTTAGAAATATAAAAATATACGTTTTATTTCACAATATTAAAAAAACACAAAGTCATCAACAATACAGAACATACAGATAAGGGAGACTTGGGATAGCACTGAAAAAGTTACAGCTACGGTAAACCCCAGAGATCCGCACACACCATTTTATATTATATATGCCATTACGTGCCAATGCTTAGGGCAAAGAGCGCCACCATGTCCAGAAATCTGCAAGTAAATGTCTACACTTCCCCCAGTGGGGTGCCGATAGTCCAAAAACAATCAATCTGCGATCAGTGGGAGATCGCAGATCACATCATATGGGTAAGAACCACTAAACCAGCGTCTGCTATGATATAGGCCGTTGTTTTTGGACTATCGGCACCCCACTGGGGGAAGTGTAGACATTTACTTGCAGATTTCTGGACGTGGTGGCGCTCTTTGCCCTAAGCATTGGCACGTAATGGCATATATAATATAAAATGGTATGTGCGGATCTCTGGGGTTTACCGTAGCTGTAACTTTTTCAGTGCTATCCCAAGTCTCCCTTATCTGTATGTTCTGTATTGTTGATGACTTTGTGTTTTTTTAATATTGTGAAATAAAACGTATATTTTTATATTTCTAAGATGGGACGTGTACTCCATGTGTTTTCTTTTGGGTTTTCTATAAGCTATATGGGAGTGTCCCATATATATTTGAAGGATCTCTAGTACGGGTACTTTCCCCAATATTATACTATTAGTATGTGTGTGAGATCCGTGATTTTGCTGTCCATTGTGGGATGTCTTTATACACTTCCCCATCTAGCCCGAAGGGACACTGTCGTGATGCCTTATTGACCGAGCAATCCACAGCATCTCATGAACCTGCATAGCATGAACTACGTTGTTCCCGGCTACAGTCCAATGGCACATTCGCCACTGCCTCTTTTTTTGCCACCACCCCTATTTGGGTTACCTCCCCCTTATGGGACTCCACCCTCTTTAGGGTCACCACACCCTTTTGGGACTCCACCCCCTTTGGGGCAACTACTCCCTTTTGGGATACCACCCCTTTTGAGGCTCCACCACTTTTTTGGCAACCATCCCTGTTTCGGTTACCGCCCCCTTTTTTGGGACATTATCCCTTTTAGGAACACCACCCCTTCCTTGGGGTACACCCCGTGGACTCCCCACGGTTCTCTCAGGCAGCAGTTCACCCTGTACAAAAAAAGTCTCTTTAGGTCGGCACTGGTCCTTTTAAGTCTGCACGATCTGGACCAATGTCACGACACCTCACCAGCTCCTGCTGGCACTACCACAGCTCCTGCTGCAGTTACAAACTGCCAGCACCTTCGAGTGCTGACTACAAGCCGCTGCTGCTGCAACTGCAGCTCCTGCTCCTGCAGAACCTCTTGGTGCAACTGCAGCTCCTCCTCTCTGCAAGGCTCAGCACGGCTCTGCACCGCAGACTTCGTGGACCTGTCAATCCACAGCAACTCTTCATAACCCCACCGAGTTGCAGCCAGGCGCTTGTAAGCTTAGTGGACACGCCGATCCACATCAAACTTCGTAACCCCGCCGACTTACAGCAATCACCTCCATATGTGCTTCCTGGACCTTTGCCCGCATTCTCCACCATATGTGAGATTGCGCTCCCTGAGTGCATTGGGGGACATTCGCTTGGCAATGGGATTAAAGCACACAGGAACGTTTTCTCACATAAACAGTCTATTTGGTTTATTAATTCTGCATAAACCACATAAAAAAACCAATTGGTATTACTTTTTTGTTAAATGAAACCAATTGGTATTACTTTGTCATGCTTATTCTCAACCAGTACAGCATATGATGACATTTTGTTATAAACAAAATGTCATCATATGCTGTACTGGTTGAGAAAAGGCATGACAAAGTAATACCAATTGGTTTCATTTAACAAAATAAACCACATAACAAAGTCCATTTCATTACATCCACGAACATATCATGACCACTGGTCTGTTCATGTAGCAGATAAGCCTATCTGCTGTATATTACAACCCCCCTTGTCTGGGGTTACCTTCCAGGAGCTCCGCTCCTCAAGCTGACTCCTTGTCATTCCTGGCTTCGCTAACACAGAAGCCGTCCCAGGTTCTGCAGGTGCAGGTTCTCACCACATGCTATTCAGGAAGTCTGTCCATTACTAAGACTTTCCAACACCGACCTTAAGTCCATGGCCTTGTGGCACCCCAGGAGTTCAGGTACCATAGTGGTATTGCCTTCCTCTCGTGGAGGGTGATGCCATGCCTGGAAACGAAGAGGATCCCTTTGACAGGTAACCTGTACGTTCAACACGTTCTGACTCCAGGCCAGAAGGGGGAGCTCTAAACCCGGTTCCAGGGGAGCTTCCCTAGATAGATATACATTCTGGTCTGGAGGAAGAATTAGTTAGTCTGGAGCAGACAAGGAATAGTGAAGGAGCAGAGGAGAAGTCAGGAGCTAGAGGAGAGCTGCAAGTGAGCTCCCTCTAAGCTGAAGCGCAGAAACTGGGCACCAGGAGCCCGAGGCTGTGTGGAACTACAGGTCCCACGGCAGAGTCGGAGGGCAGGAAATTGAAAGTGACTTGCCCACATTACACCCTGATGTACAGCAACATCCAGAGCCCGGAGTCACCATGGATAGTCACCTATGAAACGGCTCGCGTTGCCTACCATGCAGGAACTGTCCCAGGACAGCGAGTAAGAGAGGACCTTGAAGGAAGCCATAGGCAGCAAGGGACTATTATTCAGTTCATAGTGGAAGGCTCCAAATCTGACCTGGCAAAAGGAATTCTACTCATTTTCAGGCTGCCTGGACTCTACTGTCACCTGTTGCTGGTACCCTAGACTGTGGCTGTCTACCATCAGTAAACCAGGTAAAGAGACTGCAACCCTGTGTTCTTCGTTTATTTTCCGGCACCACACCATCCTTGCCAACCACAGCGGGAGCCCTGGGGACCCAGTTTCACCTGTGAGAAGCCATACCATCCCTGCTGCCATAATACCACCCCAGAGGACCCCTTTAAGCAGCGTCGGTCACCCCTGACCGAGTACCACAGGTGGCATCACGAACTTTAAATATTTCACAAATTCCTTTAAAGACAGTCCCTTTTACTTGGGCGCCCAGGGCCTTGGACTGGCTCACCGCCGCTGTGACACATCCCTTTAAGTACCGGACCCGGTACCGAGTACCCCACGGCCCTGGCGGGTGCTCCAACTTGAATCCAACAGGATTCGTGCCTCGGCATCGCCGGGTACTGTGTGACATAGACTGCATTGAATTTGTATGTGAGCCACCATTGCCGAGCCACGTGAAGCGTGAGAATAAGGAGGCCTACCTTTGTCGGCGGAGTCTGGAAAAAGAGCACAAAGAGGAAGGGGCACCATGCAGAGAGATCCGCAAGTGAAGAAGTCGGAAGCCCCGGAAGGAGAACCGGGAGGAGCACCATACCGAGCGCAGGAGGAACCACTGCAGACTCCGGTGACAGGACGTCAGGTCTGCTTGAGGTTAGCACAGGAGAAGGGATATGTCTGACTGTCCGACTCGGGAGGAGATCTAGAGGCGGTCACAGCCGCAGCCCCCATGATGCCACCAGGCCCCACGGTGGCCGCCGCTCCTGTGAACCGGCCAGACCCTGCCACAGTTACAGCTCCCATAATGCCGCTATCCATGCCCTATTTACCGGGAGCAGCCTGGCTGCCACAATATTCAGGGGAGTCCCACACGCTGAGTGACTTTAAAGAAAGACTCTGCAGCCTATTTGACGTATACCCTCTGACGGAACATCAAAAGGTCAGCATTCTAACTGGTCAACTAATTGGCGCAGCACAAATGGAGGTAAAATCCTGGCTGGACATTGAAAAACGAACTGTGGAGCAGATATTAGCCAAACTGAAAAACACTTTTGACACCTGCACGGCTGTAGAAATTAAGATGAGGTTTTTCAGGTGCAAACAAAGAGCACAGGATAGCAAACAGTACTATACCCTTAAGCTCTAGGAGGCAGTGCGGGCCATTAAGCATGTTGACCCCAACAGCCTGCAGGATGGGGACAAGCTATTAAAGGAGCATTTTATTGAGGGACTCCTATCTAGTACACACAGGACACAGCTGCGCATCCTGGTCTTGCAAAACCCTGATCTGGACTTTGCACAGTTCAAAGACAGGGCCATCCGGGTGCTACATGAACCACAGCCCAGCCACGCAGCGCCCTCTAGGTATCCAGCAATCACGTACCACCCGGAGATGGCATCCTTTCATCAGGCTCCTGTTGAGGCCGATGCACAGATCCTGGACGATGATCCCTCAACAGAACTGCGCCTCCAGGTCCAGGTACTGACTAAAAGCGTAGCTGCACTAGCCAGAACCATGCAGTCCCTGCAGGAATCCCCAAAGGAGAAAATGCAGCTGGCTTCCAGTCCAGATGACGTCCCCTGGCGTCGATAGAAGAGGATCCCACCGATCAGAGTAAGAGAAAAAGACCGCTATCATCAGGACGGACGACCAATCTGTCGCCGCAGTAACCAGGCGGGACACATCGCAAGGTTCTGCCATTTAAACGAGCAACCTCTGGGGCAGAGGGCCAACCCCCAGGAGTAGGACGACTAGGCCCACAAAGCTGGTGAGTCAAATACGTCGGATGATGACCGGTCCTCCCCATTGTGATCTACGGCATCCCGATGAACGCTTTACTGGACACCAGCTCTCAGGTGATAACTATGCCTTACATTCTTTACAAACGGTACTGGGCTGACCCTGCTATAACTCGTGGCCCAGATAATGACCTGACAATAGTAGCCAGTACTGGTCAGCCTTTGCCACAGGTGGGGTACAAGGAGGTAACCATTAAGGTGGGGTGGGTAGAATTGAAGGCCCAAGGGCTGGTGATTGTCGATATTGACCGGCGAGAATGTAACCCTATGATGACCTTAGGTACTAATGTCATAGAAAACTGTCTTGCCGATGTTATTGTCTTGTTACAACAGGTGGCCGAAACTGCTGGTTCCAGTGAGCAGCGTGTCCTGCAAAAAGAAATCAGAGCCTTGATGCAGAGACAACAGGTAGAATTGTCTGGTGGAGAAGTTGGCTCATCACAGTGAGTGATCCGATCCCCATTTCAATACCCCCCAGGAGTAAAATGTTAATCTGGTGTCAGGCAGCAATAGGCCTCAGAGGTAAAACCTACCAGGCGCTGGTAGAACCTGTGTATTTAGATAGTAGGCCCACCATCCTTACAGCCAGAGGGTTGGTTGATGTCCGCAAGGGGAGGGTACCAGTACGTGTCCTTAATTATGGGGAGAAAGAGGTCCACTTACCCAGATATGGCACACTTGCTAAACTGTTCACTGTTAACGATAATGCAATAAAAGCAACAGAACCCTTGGTCCCGTCCGACCAGGCGGAGGACAATGGCTCTGCAGGACAGTTGGAGGATTGGTGTCAGAAGTTACACGTGGGCACTGACTCTACCCATTCACACCACAAATGTGGAGCTTACCAGGTGGTCCATGAGTATAAGCGAGTATTCAGCAAGCACCCACTAAATTTTGGTCAGGTAAAAGGGGTTCAACATCATATCCCCACTGGAGGTCATCCGCCCATTAAAGAGAAAAACCGGCCTGTACCTCCAGCTCACTACCAATATGCCAAGAGTATGTTACGAGAGATGAAGGAGGCTGGGGTAATCAGAGACAGTTGTAGCTCCTGGGCAGCTCCATTAGTCCTCGTTAGAAAGAAGGATGGTACAATGAGGATGCGTGTTGACTACAGACAAACCACATTACACACTAGGATGCCTACCCGTTGCCCAGAATTAAAGAGTCATTAGCTGCCTTAAAATCTGCTATTTCTTCACCTTAGATCTCACTAGTGTGTATTGGCGGGTTCCCGTGGCAGAGGCAGATAAAGAAAAGACCGCCTTCTCGACACCATTGGGCCTCTCCAAATTCAACTACATGCCGTTTGGACTTTGCAATGCACCAGGGATGTTCCAGAGGATGATGAAGTGCTGTCTTGTGTGCAAGAATTTTGAAACCATCCCGTTGTACCTGGATGATGTCATCGTCTTCTCCAAGACCTATGAAGACCACCTGAAGCACCTGGCTGAGATGTTTGAAACTCTGTCTAATTATGACCTGAAAGTGAAGCCGTCCAAGTGCCAAGGTCACCGTGATCAGGGACTGGCAGAAACCCAGCAACATCCACGAAGTCCGGCAGTTCCTCGGGTTGGTAGGCTACTACCGAAGGTTCATTAAGGACTCCACAAAGATAGCCACACACCTGCAGGACCTGTTAGTGGGCCAATCCAAGAAGACCAAGAACAAGGGTCCTCCGTTTGAGTGGAACGACAGGCTGTAAGGATCCTTCACTCGGTTGAAGTTGGTTCTCATGGGAGATGAGGTATTGGCCTACTCTGACTATGATCAACTGTTTGAACTCTACACAGATGCCAGCAACGTGGGATTGGGAGCAGTGCTGTCCCAGGTGTAGAAAGGCAAAGAAAGAGAAAATGCCTACGCCAGCAAGAAGCTTCGTCCCACTTAAAGGAACCCCGAAAACTACAGTTCCTTCAAGCTGGAGTTCCTTGCCATAGTCTGGGCGGTAACATAGCGGTTGAAACACTACCTGCCTTCAGCAAAATTCACCATTTTTATGGACAACAATCCACTGACCCACCTGGAAACAGCAAAACTAGGTTCATTGGAGCAGCGATGGATGGCCCGGTTGTCCAACTATGAATACACCATCAAGTACCATGCAGAGCACAAGAATGCAAATGCCGATGCGCTGTCCAGGATGCGCCATTTACCAGAGGTGGGAGAATACCCAGAAGCACTCGAAGACATGAAGTTACCAGCTTTCCATCACCCCGAGGCGACCCAGTACTCCCATTGTGTGAAGAATAAGCGCAATGACAGGCGAGAAGCCACGCTGAACCCATTGCCCCACCATGGATGGGCAGAAGCGCAGGATAGCGACCCAGCAGTCCGTCTAGTAAAAGAGCTGCTAACACAAGCCGATTCACACCCTGGTCCAGATGCTCCAGAAAAGACTCAACAGTTGTGGAAAGAGAAGGGCAAATTGTTTATCTACGACGGTAAGCTGTGTCAGAGGAATATCGACCCACGCAATCACGAGCTGGTCTGGCAGGTGGTAGTCCCGAGACAAGATGCGCCAATGGTCTTGGAAGCGTACCACGATGGAGCAGGACACTTCAGATGGAAGAAGTTAGAGTTTCTACTTCGTGGGAGGTTCTATTGGATTGGCAAGAGAAGAGCCATTGAATAGTGGTGCCGAGAGTGTGGCCCATGCAACCAGCGCAGAAAGGACTGTGATAGCCAAAAGGCTCCCCTACAGCCCAGAGTCACCAAACAGCCACTTGAACTGGTAGCTTTGGATCATGAGGAGCTAACCCCAAGCCGGTCAGGCTATGTCTACGCTTTGACCATAGTGGACCGTTGCTCCAGATCCCTGGTAGTCGTGCCTGTCAAGGACCAGACAGCGAAGATGGCAGCCAAGGCATTCCAACAACACTTTAGTCAACCACATGGTTACTCTGAAATAGTACTCACCGACCAAGGCTCAGCCTTTGAGGCAGAAGTATTCCAGGAGTTATGTCACCTGTACGGATGTAAAAAGATCAGAACCACAACGTACCATCCACAGACAAACGGTATGCGTGAGAAGATGAATAAGGTGGTAATCAACTTACTGAGGACTTTGCCATTGGAAGAGAGAAACTTATGGCCAGAGAAGTTGCCGGACTTGGTAGATCTGTACAATCATTTTAATCAACAAGCTCACATACAGTATGGCCAGCTAAAGATAATATTCCAATGCAATACACTTAACAAGACAATAATACCTATATGAAAACACTGTGCTGGATAAGTACAGAACAATAAAAAAAAGGATTTTATTGACGCATAAAAAAGAATCACAACAAAACCCACAACAAAAACAGATTAACCCTTTAGTGACAGCCAATTTTGACCTTAGTGACCAAGCTCCATTTTTCAAATCTGAGCAGTGTCTGGAATGCTCCTATACATCCCAGTAATTCTGAGATTGTTTTTTTGTGACTCTTTGTATGTTATGTTACAGGTAAACTGTTTCATGCTTTTTTTCTAAAAAATATTTGAAACTTTATAAAAATATTGAAAATTAGCATTTTTTGCAAATCTTAAAGTTTACACCATGGCATTTTCTCGATTAACATGTTGATTTAACCCCAAATTTGTCATTTTTATAAGGAGTAATCAGATAACATGGACTCCGCAGTTTCTTATGCAACTTCTCCCAAACACAGTGATATCCCATTTGTGGTCAAAAACTAATATTTGGGCACATGGCAGGGAAAGAGAGTAGTTTGCTTTTTGGAGAGCAAATTTAGCTGAAATATATTGCAGGTTCCATGTTGTATTTGCAGAGCCCTTGAGGTGCCAAAAAAGTAGACCCCTAAAGAGACTTCAGCCCTAGGGGTGAAAAGAACTTTATAACATTGGGACATTAAAACCTAAAAATGTTTTTTTTTCCAAGGAAAATGTTGTTCTAGATCCAAATGTGTTATTTTCACAAATAATAATCTGAGATAATGAATGCTACAATTTATTATGCAATATCTCCCAAATTAGGTCTTATTCCATATGTGGTTAAAACTAATCTTTGAGTGTATGGCAAGTCACACCAGCAAGTCCACCTCTGAATGGTTTAAGCAAAACAAAATTAAGACTTTGGAGTGGCCTAGTAAAAGTCCTTACCTTAATGTGATTGAGATGCTGTGGCATGACCTTAAAAAGGTGGTTCATGCTCGGAAACCCTCCAATGTGGCTGAATCCACAGGTGCTATAGAAATTTTTTTTTTAGAACATTGGAACATTAACACACACAAAAAAAAAATTCTAGGAAAATGTTGTTCTAGCCCCAAATGTTTTATTTTCACAAGTAATAATATGAGATAATGAATGCCACAATTTATTGTGCAAATTCTGCCGAATGAGGTCGTATTCCATATGTGGTTGAAAACTAATATTTGAGTGCATGACAAGGCACGTCAGCAAGGTCACCTCTGAATGGCTTAAGAAAAACAAAATTAAGACTTTGAAGTGGCCTAGTCAAATTCCTGACCTTAATCCAATTGAGATGCTGGGGCATGACCTTAAAAAATGCGGTTCATGCTCAGAAATACTCCAATGTGGCAAATTACAACAATTCTGCAAAGATGAGTAGGCCAAAATTGTTCAAGAGCATTGTAAAAGGCTCATTGCTATTTATCACAAGGCTGTTTTTTTGCCTTTTTCTCGCGGTTTTGTAGCGTTTTTTGCATGTTTTTGGTGCATTTTTTGTGCAGATGTTTTGCGAAAAATCCACAAAATTAATGAACATGCTGCGTATTTTTCCGCGATGCGTTTTTGTTGCGGAAAAAAATGCAACATGTGCACAAAAATTGAGGAATGCATTAAAAATGATGGGATGCTTAATGTATGCGTTTTTTAAGCATTTTTGCTGCGGAAAACCGCCGAAAAAACGTGCAAAAAATCCAGAACATGTGCACATAGCCTAAAAAATGTTTTTTTTTAAATATGAAAAAAATCAACTCCCCCACCCCCCTTTTGCCCTATAAAAATAAAGAATAAAAAATAAATAAATCACCACCAAAAAAACTATTTATGTGTGGCATCATTGTAATCATATTGACTTGGAGAATCATATTAACATGTCATTTTTACTGCATAACGAACGCTGTGGAAACAAATCCCCCCTCCCCCCAAATTGCATTTTTTTTTCACAATTTTGCCGCACTTGGAGTTTTTATTTCCCATTTTCCACTATATTGTGTAGTAAATGGCAAATAAAACTACTGGTATATTTATCAGTGTAGTATTAGCTTTCTGAATATTTATCCTTCTAGTTGACCCAGTTTTAGTTAAAAGAAAAGCTGCCTCCTATACAATTTACTTCTAACATGAATCATAACACAGTACAAAAGGCTGACCTGGAATAACCCAGGAAGTAAATGAGTAAGACGTATTTCATTCTAGATCAGTAGCACAAATATTTACTGTTATTGTTCCTGCCAATATGTATTAACCAACTGACGGACAAAGTGTGTTCAAGCCTCAGTTATCACCCAAATACCTTCAACAACTTACACATTTGGTTTCATCCGATGTTCCTTTTAGGGTACGGTAGGTGAACATAGCCATAGATTCTCTCATCTTAGAAAATCAGGAGGCCTATGCTAATCACACTCTGATCAGAGTTCGATCAGAGTGTGATCATAGTGTGATCTGATTCTCTTGGACGAGGAGAAGATGAAGAGAAAAATGGGTCCGTCTTCTCCACTCTGTCAGTCTGTAGAAATCAGGCTGCACTCAGATGCCACCCTAGTGCAGTCCAATGGTTTCCACGGACTCATTGACTTGCATGGCCAAGTATTATCGAAATATCAGATCAAACTTGGGTATGCAGCGATTTTTTTTTTCCTCAGGCAGGCTCTGTACAAGGACGAAATTTGACATGTGCACAGCCTCATAGACTAACATTGCCTTGTGCAGGCATGTACTATGGAGGACAGAGAGTGAACTTCAATCCAATATTGCAGCCAGCATGCAGCCAGCGGGTAAGGAAAGGGTGAATCAAACACCCGAAAACCCCGCCTCTATGGCTGAAGATTGTTCCCTCCAAATTCAGGTGACAGTGTCCCTTTAAACATCTAGTGTAGACAAAGCACACCTGTAATCAGCACCAAAAGAAGTTGCAGAAATCGCGGGGGAAAAACACTCCAGAACATGCATTTTGAATGAAGTGTTTTTTGCTGCCAAGAGAACAGATTTTGGCTGCAGAAAAAAATTAGCTTAATACGTTGCGTGTAAACAAGGCCTCCCTACGTTTCTTATAGTAGCGTATACTGTTGATTTACAGTGAAGGGGAAAGATGAAAGAGCCCCAGCGCATGCGCACTGCAGTACTTTACTCTGCACTAGTCAGGGCAGGGAAGTACACCTGCGCAGGAGCGCAATGCCAGGGAGACTGTGTGAATAACGTAGGACGCATCATCCACACGAAGCAAGAAGAAGGATGACGATCGTAAGGAAGAAGGAAGCCACCGGACCAAGACTAGTGACATCCCTTTGACCGAACCGCCCCGCAGGTGAGTATAATAAAAGCTCTTTTTCTTGTCTTGCAGGTCGGGTTGGGGGCAGATATACAGCATCATAGAATTCTGTAAATCAGGCATGGAAGGTGGTGGCCGCATCTCATATCAGTTAAAGAGTAGCTATCACCTACAGCTCTGGCAAAAATTAAGAGACCACTGCAAAATTTTCTTTGTCTGATTTTTCTCTTTATAGGTATATTTTTGAGTAAATTGTTCTTTTATTCTATAAACTTCTGACAACATGTCTCCGAATTTCCAAGCAATGAATTTTGTATTTTTTTTCTGAAAAGGAGAAATTGTCAAAATTAAAAAAAAATAACCAGTGGTTTCAGACCTCAAATAATGCAAAGAAAACAAGTTCATAATCATTTATAAACAACAATACTAATGTTTTAACTCAGGAAGAGTTCAGAAATCAATATTTTGTGGAATAACCATGATTTTTAATAACAACATTCATGCGTCTTGGCATGCTTTCCACCAGTCTTTTGCACTGCTTCTGGCGCAAAAATGTAAGCCGTTCTTGTTTGATTGCTTCTGACTATCCATCATCCTCTTGATTACATTCTAGAGGTTTTCAATGGGGTTCAGGTCTGGAGATTGGGCTGCCCATGACAGGGTTTTGAGCCAAACATGCACGTATATGGAAGGGCTGGGAGAGCTAGCTGTTGGTCAAACCAGTATTCAGCTGACAACTGTGTAATGTGTATAGACAGCCTTAGACTGGGGTCACACTTGCGAGTGCAACTCGCATCAATACCCGGCACTGCCGCCGTCACTCGGGTCCGGAGTGTGCAGCTGCATGTATTTCTATGTAGCTGAACGCTCCGTTCCCGAGTGCTGGCGGCAGTGCCGGGTATTGATGCAAGAGACTCGCGTGAGTTCTAGCATTGCACTCGCAAGTGTGACCCCGGCCTATGGGCTCATTCAGTTGTCTTTTTTTTCATTCAGTTGTCTTTTTTTATGTACAAGAAAAATGGACTGAGTTCCATCAATGATTTGTATCAGAGTGGCATTAGATTTTGGTCAGAGTTTCATCAGTTTTTTTCACTGATGAGAAAAAAAATGTTTCTCCACTTTCTCCTATCTATCAGTTAGTGAAAAACGGACAGCATATCGACGGCACCCGTATGCTGTCATATTTTTTTACTTAAGCCATGTTCAGTATTTGGTCACTGTTTTACCTCGGTATTTGTAAGCCAAAATCAGGAGTGGGTGAAAAATTTAGAAGTGGTGACCTGTTTCTATTAGGATGGAGTCACACAAAATGTATAAAAATCTGTCCGATTTTGTCTGCCGAGAATCGCACAAATGTTCTCCGTATGGTGATCTGTATGTCATCCGTGTGCAATGCCAGGATGCGTTTTTTTCTCAAAAAAGTATCCGTGTGTCATCCGTATGGTGAGATTTTCTCACACACTTGCAAAATGAGTAAATAATGGCTGAGCCAATTTCCTGTCACCTGCTCAATGCCTGAGAATTTCTCGCAAGTCACACGCATGGTCCATGTGCTGTGCGTTTTTTTCTCGCCCCCATAGACTTGCATTGGCATTTCTCAGCTGAGATACGCAATCGCAGCATGCTGCGATTTCACTCACAAGTATAATACGGCTGAGAAAAAAACGAATGATGGGAGCTGCACCATAGATAAACATTGGGCCGAGTGCTATGTGATCTTTTTATCGCTTAGCACTCGTCCATATTACACTGTAGTGTGACCCCGGCCTTATACTTTTTCACTCCTGGTTTTGGCTTACAAATACTGATGTAAAAAACTGAGCAGATACTGAAAGCGTGAATGTGGCCTGACCCATAAACTTGTATTACCACGTTTGATTTGACACTCGTATCAATAGTGGACATGTCCCGGTGATTTTCCATGGACCACTCGATCCGAGGGAAAAATCTGACATGTGAACAGCCCCATAGACTGTCATAGGTATTAATGCTATCCGTGAAAAACTGACGTGTGAAGGCATCCTTAGCATGTGATATATTTCATTGCATGGTGATACCAGACTGTGACTGATTGCTAATAATAGGATTCAAATAAATGATCAACTTATTTTTGTCCGTTTTTGTCTCAAGCAAAATTTATCTTGAAAATAATAGTGTTTGCATATCTAAGCCACATTCACACGTTCAGTATTTGGTGATTTTGTTACTTCAGTATTTATAAGCCAAAACCAGAAGCGTAGCAATCAGAGGAAAAGTATAATAAACACGTCACCACTTCTGTATTATCACCCACTCCTGGTTTTGGCTTACAAATACTGAGGTAAAATATTGTCCAAATACTGAATGTGTGAACGTGGACTAAAGGTACCTTCACACATAACGATATCGTTAACGATATCGTTGCTTTTTGTGACGTAGCAACGATATCGTTAAGGAAATCGTTATGTGTGACAGCGACCAACGATCAGGCCCCTGCTGGGAGATCGTTGGTCGCTGAGGAAAGTCCAGAACTTTATTTCGTCGCTGGGTCTCCCGCTGACATCGCTGGATCGGCGTGTGTGACGCCGATCCAGCGATGTCTTCACTGGTAACCAGGGTAAACATCGGGTTACTAAGCGCAGGGCCGCGCTTAGTAACCCGATGTTTACCCTGGTTACCAGCGTAAACGTTAAAAAAACAAACACTACATACTTACCTTCAGCTGTCTGTCCCCGGCGCTCTGCTTCTCTGCACTCCTCCTGCATCCTGTGTCAGCGCCGGCCAGCCGGAAAGCACAGCGGTGACGTCACCGCTCTGCTTTCCGGCTGACCGGCGCTGACAGTGCAGAGGAAAGCAGAGCGCCGGAGGACAGACAGCTGAAGGTAAGTATGTAGTGTTTGTTTTTTTAACGTTTACGCTGGTAACCATGGTAAACATCGGGTTACTAAGCGCGGCCCTGCGCTTAGTAACCCGATGTTTACCCTGGTTACCGGGGACCTCGGGATCGTTGGTCGCTGGAGAGCGGTCGGTGTGACAGCTCTCCAGCGACCAAACAGCGACGCTGCAGCGATCGGCATCGTTGTCGGTATCGCTGCAGCGTCGCTGAGTGTGAAGGTAACTTAAGGCTGGTTTCAGACTTGTGTTCGGCAGGGATGCGGATGAAAGCCTTCTTCCTCTGTTAAGCCCCGCCCACTGTTGCACTTCTTCCTTCAGCTCCGCCTTAGTCTGCATGCGTCCTGCGTACCCTAGCTTTAACATTGGGTACGCAGGCCATGCGGATGTATGTGGATGCCTCTGCATGTGTAGTTTTGACCTCGAGCGCAACATGTTGCTTTTTGTTGCGGTCGGCGCCGCATCAAAACGACGCATGCGGAGCCTAAGGCTGCCATCACACTAAGGCCAAAAATATGATAAATCTGAGTACTCAAAGGTAGTCCAAGAAAAATAATATTTATTAATGTCACGACCGATCATACAGAATGCCAACGTTTCGGCTCATAAGGCCTTTATCAAGGCAAATTGTCTGTAAAATAAATTCAAAGTAAATATATAGCGTATCATACACATAAATATACTGACAGGTTCCCTTGATCTCTTTTCACCTTGTTATCTTATCTCCTATTTTTCTACCAATGGTATCCTTTTACCAGCGGTAGGGCCCATTTCTTCCGCCTATTTCTCTCCCATCTGTGTTTTGACAGCCTTCGCTTCTCCTTTCCTGTGCGCGTGCGCTCACCTTTATCTCTTTTCCTATTATGCCTCTGGCGCCTGCGCATTCTGTTGCGGTTCGCTCTGTGCCACACTTCCGGTGGCTCCTTGCCCCACTTCCGTCCTGTCCGTCATTCGCGCATGCGCCCTGAGGCTCCCACACGTCGCGCTCTCTTCCGGTTTGGTGATTAGCGCCCCTTTATTAGGAGCGGTTTCCTCTTCCACTCTGCCTTCCTCCATTAGCGGTGGCGCTTGTATCCGCAGCGATTCACTCCTCCTGGTATGTATCGGTCGCTCTGGGGTTTCTGCAGTTACTATCGAGCTCTTCCTATGGGTGTCTAATTGCGATCTTTGCCCCTTACATTCTCTTTATAGTCTCGTCCTACCTCCATACAGGTAACCTCCCTCGGTGTTTATCTGTCTGTATTTTGTCCTATTCCTGCATGATCTGAGTGTACTATATTTTATGGTGGTTTTTTGGTTCTTTCTCTTTTTCTCCCTCCTATTTTGTTTTTTTCTTTTTCCCTTTTCGTTCCCTTCTCTCCTTCCCCTTATTACCTCCTCTTTTTCCCTCCTTCCCCCCTTTTTTCCCCCCTCTTCCCCCCTTCCCCCCTCCCTTTTTCCCCTCTCCCTTCTTCCTCTCCTTTTCTTGCTTTACCTGGTACCACTTCTTTTTCTATTTTCTTCCCCCCTCTTTTTTTCACTTCATCCTACCTACACCTTGAGGTGATTTGCTTGATGCATTTGCATTTGTTATTTACCATATACTTGACTCATATGGATGTTCTCCTTCGTCTTTTTATCTAGGATATGTCTTCACTCCACAGTCATTTTGCACTTATGGGACTCATTTCGTCCGATTATTATGGAATTTTTCTGTTTCTGTGCACAACCTGTCAGTTTATTTATGTGTATGATACGCTATATATTAACTTTGAATTTATTTTACAGATAATTTGCCTTGATAAAGGCCTTATGAGCCGAAACGTTGGCATTCTGTATGATCGGTTGTGACATTAATAAATATTATTTTTCTTGGACTACCTTTGAGTACTCAGATTTATCTATTTTTGGATTTACTAGTGTTATTCTTCTGAGAACTCTATATCAATTCATAGTAGATCCCCCTGATCTTTTTACATCACACTAAGGCCGGCGTCACACTCAGCGTAGGGAAATGCGGTCCGTTATTTACGGCCGTAATACGCAGAAAAAATCCAGAAATAGTGATCTGTATGTAATCCGTTGGCAAGGTGTGGTCGCGTATTTTGCACATGTAATGTTGCGTATGTAATCCATATGACATCCATACTGCGTTTTTTCCACAAAACCTGACTAAATGGACATTTAGGCTACTTTCACACTAGTGTCGGATTCGGCCCGTCGCAATGCGTCGGGCCGAGATTCCGACGCTAGCGTTTGATGCGCTGCACAACGGAGGCAGCAGATGCATTTCTCCAGCGCATCCGCTGCCCCATTGTGAGGTGCGGGGAGGTGGGGGCGGAATTCCGGCCGCGCATGCGCGATCGGAAAAAGCGGTCCGTCGGCAGTAAAAAACGTTACATTTAACGTTTTTTGCTCCCGGCGGTCCGCCAAAACACGGTGCAACCGTCGCACGACGGTTGCGACGTGTGTCAATACGTCGCAATGCGTCGGTAATGTTACTCTATTGGGCAAAAATGCATCCTGCAAACAACTTTGCAGGATGCGTTTTTTCCCCTAAACGACGCATTGCGACGTATTGAAAACAACGCTAGTGTGAAAGTAGCCTTAATGGTTTTGTAGCCTGAAATTAATTTAAATCAGCATCAGCAACCCTATTTAAGGCCTTTACAAAAGGTGGCACCCTTCCATATGGACATTTTGTGGTTGTGCATTTGTTGGTGTGTTGTGGTAACATTTGCACCATGTCTGACCTACTGCACTTCACCCAACTCAGCGGGTTTTATTTAACTGGGTCTTGTCACGTCGGTTTGGGTAGCCATACCCTGTGATTGCTGATCCGCGAAGGAGGAGAAGAAGATTGTGGGTGCATCCTCTTTTGACCCAACGTCTCACAAAAGGCCATTTTCAGAGGCTCTATACAGCTCTACGGGCACATCCTGATAAGTTTTACCTATACTGTCGAATGACAATAGCAACATTTGATATCTTGTTGGAGACAGTACGTCCAGGACTTACGTATCAGGACACCAGGATGCGAAAAAGCATATCCGCAGAGGAGTGTCTTCTCCTTACCTTACGGTATGTATTCAACATCCTCACATACTGTATGTTGATGATGTTTTTTTTCAGGGTTGTTTGCTAGCAGCTATTTGATAATATATGTGTAAATTAAGACAAAACCAGAATAAAAATATGCTTTTCTAATGTTCTACTTATGTACCCTAGGTAAAAATCGATTAATTTCATTGATAATCCTGTGGGTTTTTTTTAAACAACATACTTGTGCTTTTTCATGTTTTGTGTAAACGATTGTTACCTAACTAATATGATTTTTTCTGTCCTTTCAGCTTCCTGTCAACTGGATTGTCTTATGCGGGACTACACCTAGAGTTTCTCATTGGTCGCTCCACGATTTCTGGCATTGTGCGGTCAACATGTAGTGAAATATGGGCGAAACTACATGAACTTGTCAAGCCTGAGCCAAAAATGGCTGATTGGCTCAAAATAGCCCGTGGGTTCAATGACACTTGTGACTTCCCACACTGCATTGGAACCCTGGATGGGAAACATATCAGGGTGCGTAAGCTGCCAAACTCTGGCTTCCAATTCTACAATTATAAGCAGTTTTTCTCTGTAGCTCTGTTAGCTGTAGTTGACAGTAACTTCAGGTTTATAATTGTAGACATTGGGGCCTATGGGCGAACAGGAGACTCAAGGGTCTTCAATTTGTCCATTATGGGTCAGTGGCTACGTGAAAACCAGTTAGACCTCCCACCACCACAACAACTACCAGGCTCCAATGCTGAAGCAGTGCCATATGTTCTTGTGGGAGATGAGGCCTTCCAATTGACAAGGAATGTCATGAGGCCTTATCCCAGGCACAACCTGGATCACCGGCGGCGTGTTTTTAATTTGAGGCTTTCCAGGGCGCGTAGACTGGTGGAGTGTGCCTTTGGGATTCTGTGTGCCAAATGGTGTCTCCTCCAGTCTGCAATTCAGCTGAGTGAGGCTACTATTAATGAAGTAATTAAAGCGCGTTGTTTTGCACAATTTTACTAGACTTCATGATTGTCCCTCATCTGCTATTGATGACGAAATGTTGCCCAATGTGAGTAGGCCTACACCACATGGCCCTCCTCCGCGCCGTCCCCTTTCTGGAATAAAAGTGAGAGATATTTTCACAAATTATTTTGTTTCTCCTCAGGGTGCTACTCCCTGGCAAGATTATGCTGTTTCTCAGTAGTGATTTCCTTATTTTCAAAATACGTTATCACCATAAAATATCATTTTTCTATAGAAACTGTAATCTGTGTGTTGTATTTACTTAATTACCAGATGGTAAAGAAAAGAGCATATGTATGTGATGTAAGAATGATTGTCCCATAAACGTCAATTGGCTTTTGACTAAATTTTTTACTTATAGCTAAAGCCTTTTGTTGTTAACTTTAAACCATATTTTTTTCATATGGCTTTGTATATATTTTTTTTTTCTTTAAGAACAACAGAACAAAGTGCTATTACAGCACAAAGTTAACGGAAACATGGTTATGTGGCAAAAAGATAAACAAAAAAAACTTTTTTTTACAGATTTATGTACGTTGGTGGAGGTGATGGCGGAAGCTCAGGGTCATGCTCAGGTGGCCTTTGTTGGGCCAATTGTCCTTCGCCCTGTGTGGATGCTGTGTGTGGCGGATCCAAATACAGGCCTTGATCATATTGGCCAGTTGGGTATTGCCCATAAGGGATTTGACTCTGGCCCTCATGCTGCTGTAAATATTGCCTGGTCTCATAGCCACCCCCAATATGGCCATGTTGTCCAAACCCAGGTTGGGACCAGCCTACAGCACTGGGTCTGGAAAAGTGGGCATCGTGGGAAGGTTGGTTGTAGGCTGCCATATGGTACGGTGCTGGCCTTGGTGGATTTTGGGTGGGAAGGGGTTGAGGTGTAGGCACACATGGAGGAGGTGCTTCAAATCCTGATTGACCATGCACCTGTTGAGTTCGTGGAAGGCGCAAGAGGTTATTTGGTGAAAGCTGCCTTCTCTCAATAAATTCTAAAACCTCATAGGGGTCATTTGGGAAGGTGCACAAATCAATCAGGATTTGAATACACCCTCTCACACGTAGCCTCACCTAACGGGGAAGGGGACGGAGGTACCGGGCCAGGCTGCAAGCAAAGGCCTCCTCACCATCATCCGTGGCTGCCCTGGCCAAATAATTAAGGACCCCAGCGTCCACATTCCTCCTACTGTCTTGCAACTCTCTCCTTCTGCAGCCTCTGCGTAAAGGCACAGCTGCCTGTTGGGAGGACACCAGTGGGACAGTAGGGCTGCTGCTGTGTCCATGCTCTTCCTGGCTTACAGGATCTGGTGCTGCTGAGGGTGGAGGTGCTGCATCTTGGCCACTTGTTGCTGGATCTTGGGATGCGGAAGTCGATGGTCCAGGAAGGATGGAGCTAGAAGAGGCCAAAAATGGGCCTGCCACATCTTATTCTACACCAACCGGATCAATCACAACTTCAGAGTCCGACCCGATCTCCCTCTCAGTGAGGTTGGACTGTGTTCTGTTTAGAAATTATTAAAATTATTACCCCTAATTAATAGTTGAGTCAATTGCTAACATATGTTTATTGTGTTGTGAGGTTTTTACTTACGGTCTTAGATCCATACGGGGATCCAAAAAGGAAAGCCGATCATAGTATATATACTTTCGCTTTTTTAGTGGAGCTGCTGACCCATTCCTGGCTCGCTGCTGCCTTTCCCGGCGATATTGGTCCCTGATGCTGCACCATCGTGTCATAACATCTTCAACTACAATGACATGGTAACAAATATTCTATAAGGTCATTCTGCACATTGCTTAAAACAGTTGGCATTGATTGATCATATTTTAACAAGGCTAATAAAATCCTTTTTTAAATTAAGTTCATAAAGTAAAAAGAGCTTAAAACCCAAAAAACATTATACACAATAAAATGAAACACAAGGACAGGGTCCACTCCCCTCTGTACCAGTCTGGCGTTCCCAAAAATATTACCCTACGCAACATCTATATAATCTCTGTACGGAAACCCTTTCTCTTGTTCAGCATCTTTGTTTTTGCTCAAAAATACAAAAACAAAAAATAACAGACTAAGCCAAAAAATAATCTGCATGAAATCATGTAGGTAAAGCATTTTTCAAGGTTAATTAATGTCGCAACATGAGTGTACTTACAAAGTTGTGTCTGCACTGCACGTGTGCGTTGGTCATAATCTGGGAATAGGATCCCGCAGATGGTCCTCCAAGCTGCCTCTTTCCTGGCCCGGTTTGAGTAGTTGGGATCCCGCTGGTCCCTGATTTCAGGCCTTTCTTGGACCAGGATGAGGAGCATATCCACATTAATTATGGATGCCATGCTGCTTGCAACTCCGTGGAGGCGAGTGCCAGGGATCCGGGATGTCTGTCTGGCTTTTTCAGCTAATTGTCTTCAAAGGGAGATTTGTAGTTAAAATTCTGCGCTGCCGCTAAGATGAATTTCAGAAGAGTATAGTTGATTCACAGTGGTTTTATTCTACGCGTTTCAGGGGTCTCAGCAAATAATAGGTGTGGTATTTCCTGATGAAGGGGGCATGAGACCCCTGAAACGCGTAGAATAAAACCACTGTGAATCAGCTATACTCTCCTGAAATTCATCTTAGCGGCAGCGCAGAACTTTAACTACAAATCTCCCTGTGAAGACATTATTTTCTCTGGTCGGTGAAGACCTGTGGATCTGCAGCAGCCGCTATCTATATGCTCTAATCTCATCCTAACCAGGTGAGCAAATTTGGTGTATATTATCCTCTGTGTAACGTGGATAAGACCCTATTGCACTCTTTGTCTCCCCATTGTTTTGCAATTTTTCAGCTAATTAGCATGTCTGAGCTTCCTGATTGAGGGCTTGGCACATTTCCTGGCACCTGGAGATGTCTAGCGTATTTCTCGCAAGTCACACTGCTGGTCCATGTGTCATCCGTATTTTTCTCGCCCCCATAGACTTGCATTGGCGTCTTTTTTGCGCAATACGCTGACAAACGCAGCATGCTGCGATTTTCTACGGCCGTACAATACCGTATAATACGGATACGTAAAATACGGCAGATAGGAGCTGCCCCATAGAGAATCATTGGTCTGTGTGCAATGCGTATTTTCTGCGCCTCTCATACGTCCGTAAAACTCGCTAGTGTGACGCCGGCCTAACAGTATTTGGTCAGTATTTTGCATCAGTATTTGGAAGCCAAAACCAGGAGTGGAACAAATAGAGGAAAAGTATAATAGAAACATATGCACCACTTCTGTATTATCACCCACTCCTGGTTTTGGCTTCCAAATACTGAGGTAAAATACTAACCAAATACTGAGAGTGTGACGGCAGCCTCCGTCTGTACACTGCATAGGAACACAAAAGTATTAGTTTAAGGCCACATTCACACAGTATTTGGCCAGTATTTACCTCAGTATTTGTAAGCCAAAACCAGGAGTGGGTGACAAATACAGAAGTGGTGCATATGTTTCTATTATACTTTTCCTCTAATTGTTCCACTCCTGGTTTTGGCTTATAAATACTGAGGTAAAATACTGACCAAATACTGCTACTGTGACGGCAGCCCCCGTCTGTACACTGCTTTGCACACACTAAAGTATTAGCTTAACCCCTTAGTGACAGAGCCAATTTGGTACTTAATGACCAGGCCAATTTTTACAATTCTGACCACTGTCACTTTATGAGGTTATAACTCTGGAACGCTTCAACGGATCGCGCTGATTCTGAGATTGTTTTTTCGTGACATATTGCACTTCATGTTAGTGGTAACATTTCTTCGATATTACTTGCGTTTATTTATTAAAAAAACGGAAATATGGCGAAAATTTTGAAAATTTTGCAATTTTCAAACTTTGAATTTTTATGCCCTTACATCAGAGAGATATGTCACACAAAATGGTCAATAAATAACATTTCCCATATGTCTACTTTACATCAGCACAATTTTGGAAAAAAAAAAAAAAATTATTAGGGAGTTATAAGGGTTAAAATTTGACCAGCAATTTCTTATTTTTACAGCAAAATTTACAAAACCATTTTTTTTAGGGACCACCTCACATTTGAAGTCAGTTTGAGGGGTCTATGTAGCAGAAAATGCCCAAAATTGACACCATTCTAAAAACTGCACCCCTCAAGGTGCGCAAAACCACATTCAAGAAGTTTATTAACCCTTCAGTTGCTGCACAGGAACTGAAGCAATGTGGAAGGAAAAAATGAACATTTTACTTTTTTTCACAAATATTTTACTTCAGAATCAATTTTTTTTATTTTCACATGTGTAAAAAAAGAAAATGAACCACATAATTTGTTGTGCAATTTGTCCGGAGAATGCCGATACCCCATATGTGGGGAGGGACCACTATTTGGGTGCACAGTAGAGCTCAGGAGGGAAGGAGCGCCATTTGGCTTTTTCAACATAGAATTCCCTGGAATTGAGATCGGACACCATGTCGCGTTTGGAGAGCCCATGATGTGCCTAAACAGTGGAAACCCCCCACAAGTGACACCATTTTGGAAACTAGACCCCCTAAGGAACTTATCTAGGTGTGTGGTCAACACTTTAAACCCCCAAGTGCTTCACACAAGTTTATAACGTAGAGCCGAAAAAATTAAAAATCATTTTTTTTTCACAAAAATGATCTTTTCACCCCCAATTTTTTATTTTCCCAAGGGTAGCAAGACAAAATAGACCCCAAAAGTTGTTGTGCAATTTGTCCTGAGTATGTCGATACCCCGTATGTGGGGGTAAACCTCTGTTTGGGTGCACAGTAGAGCTCAGAAGGGAAGGAGCGCCATTTGACTTTTTCAACATAGAATTCTCTGGAATTGAGATCGGACACCATGTCGCGTTTGGAGAGCCCCTGATGTGCCTAAACAGTGGAAACCCCCCACAAGTGACACCATTTTGGAAACTAGACCCCCTAAGGAACTTATCTAGGTGTGTGGTCAACACTTTGAACCCCCAAGTGCTTCACACAAGTTTATAACGTAGAGCCGAAAAAATTAAAAATCATTTTTTTTTCACAAATATGATCTTTTCACCCCCAATTTTTTATTTTCCCAAGGGTAGCAAGACAAAATAGACCCCAAAAGTTGTTGTGCAATTTGTCCTGAGTATGTCGATACCCTGTATGTGGGGGTAAACCTCTGTTTGGGCGCACTGCGGAGCTTGGAAGGGAAGGCGCGCCGTTTGACTTTTTAATCTCTTAATTGTGAGAGCGGACGTCATTTTGGGTTTGTAGATGTGCCTAACAGCAGAAACCCCCCACAACTGACCCCGTTTTGGAAACTACACCCCTCAAAGATTTTAATCAGGGGTATATTGAGCAATTTGAACCCACATGTATGACACAGAGATTGATAACATTAGGTTGTCATATTGAAAAAATTCATTTTTTTCCACGAGAATCTTGTTTTAGACCTGAATGTCTCGATTTTTCAGAAATAACATCAAAAAGTGGACCCCACAATTCGTTACCCACTTTATTATGAGTGCAGCAATATCCCATATGTAGTAAAAAAGTTCTGTTTGGACAAATGGCAGGGCTTGGACAGAAAGGGGCACAATGTGACAAATTTGGCTTTATTTGAAATTGAAGATCCAGGACCCATTCAAAGCTTCTAGAGACATTGAGCAAAAAAGAAAATCCTTCCAGGAATTATTACTCACAGAGGGAGGCATGCTCCTAAAACACAATGGCTGACTATAAAATTGGTCTTGCTAACAAAACAGTTGTCCCGCATTTGCGTATATTGTAGCAGGAAGAATAAACTGTACTGGAATGAAGGGCAAAATGTGTAGGAAAATGCAGCCAACTATGTGGCAAAGCGGAGTTTGTTCCAAAGATGAAAGAACACCATCAGGGCTAGAATGGCAGACACTTTCAGAGACTGGTCGTACAACGTCCTTTTAGCTCCATCAATCCCTATATGAGAGACGAATGTGCCAATAGACGTGGTACACCATAGCAAGCTCCCACCCGCCAAGGTCAGAACCGCTATATGCACAAAACAACCAGTTCTCTATAGAAAGTATTGTCTGGTACCAGAGGTTCGGCAAGAACCATAAAGTAAAGCCCATAGTGTATAAGTACAGAACTTCCTCATTTTTTAGAAATCCTACAATAAAATGATCATGCCCGTATCATCAACATAAATATAAGTAATATAAATGGAAGCCAAAGTTTTGTGTAGCAAGACAGTTATAAAAACAGTCAAAGTTAGATAAATGGTCAAAAATGTTTGAGTAATAAAGTCCTAGAATTCATTTTCAGATAATCTCACTTTTCAAGATCATTTCTGGGGTCCACATTCTAACGCTTATTGACATAGGTACGTGGACGAGAATTTGTTGGAATAGTAGTTTGGTATGGGATTGATCGAGTCGTAGAATTTTCAGATGACCTGACTTTGCAAGAACATTTGTGGGGTCCACACTCTAGAGCGTACAGACGTGGGTACGTGGATGAGAATTTGTTGGAATAGTAGTTTGGTATGGGATTGATCGAGTCGTAGAATTTTCAGATGACCTGACTTTGCAAGAACATTTGTGGGGTCCACACTCTAGAGCGTACAGACGTGGGTACGTGGATGAGAATTTGTTGGGATAGTAGTTTGGTATGGGATTGATCAAATTCTGGAATTAATTGTGAAATGGGGTAAAATGGGATCTACTAATTAATATATTTATCAATTGTTCCAAATTGTACTACTGGGGCCACTAAGCAGAAAATAAAAATGATTGAAAAAACAAACAAACTAATAATTGTAGGTGGTGTGGTAGGTCTCAAAACAGGGGGAGATACAAAGGCCTGGTTGGGATGGGCATGTGGGGCAATAAAATCGGGAATCACTCCGCCTGCCATGCTTTCTGCAAACTCGGCACCTTTTTTGAGGATACCTTTGGGTGGGAGTGACAGGGACAGGGTGAGGAAAATGGCGTTCTGACAGTCTCCGGGAATCCTCAGAGTCGAAGGCTTCCCCCGGTGCCATGGACTCAAATATGAGGCTCTCTACTACTTTTTCCTGAAAGTGCAGGAAAGTTAGTGGTCCTTGAGATTTTTTGTATAGGACAAAACTGTTGTAGGTGGCAGTCTGAATTAGATAGATTCCCACCTTTTTATACCACGCCCTGGTCTTCCTCTTGACCAGGTATGGTTGCAGAACCTGGTCTGACAGGTCTACGCCACCCATATGTCTATTATATTCTGTGACGCAGACAGGTTTTTCTTTGTCCCTGGTGGCACCCCTCTCTCTGACCGTCACAGTGGTGTCCGTATGCAGTGTGGAAAGCATATAGACGTCCTTCCTGTCTTTCCACTTCACTGCAAGTAGTTGGTCGCTTGCAAGTGAAAATGACGCCCCCCTCTCCAAACGTCTGGACACCAACTGTGACGGAAACCCCACTCTGTTTTTCCTCACTGTCCCACAGGCCCCTGTACTTGCAGCATGGAGGGATTTGTATAGGGGGATACTCGTGTAATAATTATCTGTGTACACGTGGTACCCTTGATTGAGAAAGGGCGTCATTAGCTCCCAGACAATTTTGCCTGGGATACCAATTGTCTGGGGGCAGTTTGGGGGGTTTATTTGGCGGTCCCTACCTTCGTAAATTAGGAAGGTGGACGTGTACCCTGATGAGCTCTCGCAAGCTTTATATAATTTTACGCCGTATTTGGCTCTCTTGGAGGGAATAAATTGGCGGAATGAAAGACGGCCCTTGTAGCTCATCAAGGACTCGTCGACTGCCATATTTTGCTCTGGGGTATAGGAATTTAGAAAGGAAGTTTTTAGGAGGGAAATTAGGGGTCTTAATTTATTTAGCCGATCGTAGTTGGGGTCAGTTCTTGGGAGAGCTTGGGCATTGTCACTGAAGTGGAGGAATCTCATCAGGGCTTCGTAACGGGCTCGGGACATGATGGCTGCAAATACAGGGGTGCAGTGGACAGCTTTTGTTGCCCAGTAAGAGCGGAGAGTGGTTTTTTTTACTATACCCATATTCAGGGTGAGGCCTAAGAATTTTTTAATTTCGGGGACATTTGTGGGGATCCAGGAACGGGAATGAAAGGCAGTGGGTTTTTGGGAAATATATTGCCGGGCATATAGGTTAGTTTGGTGGACGATTAATTGCAGGACTTCGGGGCTAATGAAAATTTCAAAAAAATCAATGGGGGTAAAATTGGCGACATCTACTTTTATTCCAGGGACTGCAGAAAAAGGGGGAATTTGAGGGGAAAATGAGGTGTCATTATACCACAGCGGTGGGGGGACTGCGGTACTTGGTCCTGCCTCTGAAGCTTCAGCAGTGACGACCGACTCCGCTACCACCGGGCTGGGGGATCCCGTGGAGGAAGAGTCGTCATCACTGTCTGAAAACTGCTCAACTTCAGGGGCAGAATCTGTTTCGCTGCCGGAGCTGCCGGAGCAAAGCAGGCTGTAAGCTTGCTCCGCGCTAAAAGTTCTGCGAGCCATTTTATCTAATTCCTCCCCTAACCCTAACCCTAACCCTACCCCTAACCCTAACCCTAACCCTAAAAAAAATTAAAAAAAAAAATTATAATTTTTTTTTTCTTTTTTTTTTTATAATCCTCTGCTGGTGATGCAGGGATTACGGAGAACGGGGGTGGGTAAATGGGATGCTGGCGGAGGCAGATATTATGTTTTTTGTCACTGACAGAGCAGCACTTGAACTGTAGTCTCTCTCTCTTCTCTCCTAGAACAACTACAAGGAGAGAAGAGAAAGGTACAGCCCAAGTGCTGCCATGTTTATCAAATATTAGGGGTTTTGATCACTGTAATTGGACATATTACAGTAATCAAAACCCAGCAGCCAATGAGAAAATTCTCATAGGTTGCTGGGTCTCTGCTGGCAGATCATGGCAGGCGCACTGCGCATGCGCCCGCCATTTTCTTCCAGCAGAGAAGAAGAAGGGGGGCCAGGAGCAGTGGGCTGGGGACCGGGGACCACTACTGAGGACCGGGGACCACTATTGAGGACCGGGGACAGGAGCAGGCGGTATGGTGGGGGGCTCGGGGGCTCTATTTCTCTCCCCTCTGATGTGCGATCACATCAGAGGGGAGAGAAATGCAAAGCATTTTTTTTTTTTTACAAACTATTTGCAGCGATCGCAATCCCAGGGGTCTGTAAAGACCCCTGGGATTGCGATCGCTCCAGGGGGTCTGCGATCGCTCCAGGGGGTCTGTAAAAACAGACCCCAATACACCGGGGGAAGCTAGGCTTTGGCGGGCGCATCTGCACATGCGCCCGCCATTTTGGAGCCCGGGCAGGAAGGAGGAGGGTCGGGGACCGGGGGGGCACCTTCTCCGGTACATAAGGTACCGTGGGGGGCTCGGGGGACCCTATTTCTCTCCCCTCTAATGTCCGATCACATTAGAGGGGAGAGAAACACAATACTAATCGCGTTTTTTTTTTTTTTGCGATCGCCGGTAAACGGTTAATTACCGGCGATCGCAAAAGCGGGGTCGGTGAAAACCGACCCGAATCATGTTCTCTGGGGTCTCGGCTACCCCCGGCAGCCGAGACCCCGGAGAAAATCGGCCTCTGGGGGGCGCTATGTACTTTTTCAACAGCGCCGTTAATTAACGGCGCTGTGGCTTAAGTACCCTTAGCGGCCGCCGTTAAAAGGCGTATCGGCGGTCGCTAAGGGGTTAAAGAGAACCTGTCACCTGAATTTGGCGGGACCAGTTTTGGGTCATATGGGCGGGGTTTTTGAGTGTTTGATTCACCCTTTCCTTACCCGCCGGCTGCATGTTGGCTGCAATATTGGATTGAACTTCATTCTCTGTCCTCCATAGTACACGCCTGCACAAGGCAAGATTGCTTTGTGCAGGCGTGTACTATGGAGGACAGAGAATGAACTTCAATCCAATATTGCAGCCAGCATGCAGCCAGCGGGTAAGGAAAGGGTGAATCAAACACCCGAAAACTCCGCCCATATGACCCAAAACCAGTCCCGCCAAATTCAGATGACAGAGTCCCTTTAAGGCCACATTCACACTTTCAGTATTTGGCCAGTATTTACATCAGTATTTGTAAGCCAAACCCAGGAGTGGGTGATAAATACAGAAGTGGTGCAGATGTTTCTATTATACTTTTCCTCTAATTGTTCCACTCCTGGTTTTGGCTTATAAATACTGAGGTAAAATACTGACCAAATACTGCTACTGTGACGGCAGCCCCCGTCTGTACACTGCTTTGCACACACTAAAGTATTAGCTTAAGGCCACATTCACACTTTCAGTATTTGGCCAGTATTTACATCAGTATTTGTAAGCCAAACCCAGGAGTGGGTGATAAATACAGAAGTGGTGCAGATGTTTCTATTATACTTTTCTTCTGATTGCTCCACTCCTGGTTTTGGCTTATAAATACTGAGGTAAAATTCTGACCAAATACTGAACGTGTGAATGTGACCTGAGTAAAAAAGGCATTCAGAGTAAATTATGCTTCTTTTCTTGGTGAACACATGCTCGCAGTTCATTTGCATTATTACAGACTTCTTGAGGGCAGAAAACACTGGAATCCTTCGTATTTGTCACATTTCAATTCTTTCTGTTTCTAAACCTGCCACAGCCAATTTGATGAGATTTCCATGCAGGACAGACACAGGAATCTGTTACTTTGACCCATCTCTTGTGCTCTTGTTTTGCTTGAACTCTGGAATATAACAGCTGCTTTCTCTGGTGCCCTCCAGAGATCCATTCCGCATCGCCTGCCTAGCAACTAACCGGCACAGTCACCTTGCTCTTGCATCAGACACAATAGGACAAGTGGCTCTACAAGAAATACTTTTAATAGTGAACAACGGGAAATCTGTAACATATATTTTCTAACTTAATTTTTGCAATACATCAGAAGAATAGCAGACAATCAGCTGCTCCAATCCATATAAAATGCGGAAATGTACAGTTATTACTTGGGCACCCTCTTATCCTGCGTAGCAGCAGCAGGGCTGCCACTAGAAATTTCGGGGCCCCATACTGGCAAAATTTTCGGGGCCCCCTTGAAACTCCGCCCAGGCTCCACCCCAGCCCCGCCTCCAGGCTCCACCCCACGAACTGTCCACAGTCCCACCACTCTCTCTTGGAAAATCTCCACTTCTCACCTATCACACATTGACAGTTCCCATCACCAGATCACACATATAGCCGGCAGCTTTTGTTTTGGCCAAAAGATTTTTTAAGCCGCCACCACAACAAGGTAGACACTTTTGGCCGGGCCCTACTCTACTGTAACCTACTAAATATTTGTTAAAATATGCAATACAATTTAGGTATATTTTTATTTATTTTTCAATTTTTAAAATGACCTATAATACTACATACAAGGAACAAATACCACAACACTATGACCAGATGACATATTACCACCACAGTGATCGAATAATATAAAATACAAGGAACAAATACCTCTACACCATGACCAGACCACATATTACCTCCACATCATGACCAGACCACATATTACCAACAATGACTGAATACTACAATACTGATCAGTAATACAAAAAAACCCACAATACTATCACCATCAGTGCCATTATGCACAGGAGATCTGTAATTAGTAAGCAGTGTCTGTGTACAGGTAATACAGTGATCACTGGTGACATTACACACAGGAGCTCTGTATATAATGTATAGATAATACAGTGATCACTGGTGACATTGTACACAGGACCTCTGTATATAGTATACAGTGTATAGTGTAAGTGTATAGGTAACACTGACTCACCAGTGACGTCTCTAGGTGAAGTCCTTCATCTTTCATCCAGCACAGACCGCCATCACTTTATCCAGCCAGGACTCGTCTCTGCAGGAAATAAAACAGTTATCTCGAGTTCCGCTTGTAGAACACATTACTTAATTTTCCCAACTTCTACATTACACCACATGAAGAAGGCAACATAGTATCACTCTACACAGTAACAGGACCGCCCCCCCCATTTAAAACAGTATACTCAAAAAATAAAATAAATACATCACTGCAATAATAATATCCCTTAATTAGCCCCTATGGTAATATTCGCCATCCTGGCCACCGTGTGTCTCATTTCAGGCTCCAGCCATATGTTCTCCTATCCTGCCCTCATGAGTATCCATTCTACCCCATATGATCTCCCCATCCTGCCCCATCTGTCTCCATCGTATCCATCCTGCCCCATCTGTTTCCAATCCTGCACCATCTCTGTCCAGCACTCTGCCCCATCTCTGTCCAGCACTCTGCCCCATCTCTGTCCAGCACTCTGCCCCATCTCTGTCCAGCACTCTGCCCCATCTCTGTCCAGCACTCTGCCCCATCTCTGTCCAGCACTCTGCCCCATCTCTGTCCAGCACTCTGCCCCATCTCTGTCCAGCACTCTGCCCCATCTCTGTCCAGCACTCTGCCCCATCTCTGTCCAGCACTCTGCCCCCCATGTGTCCAGCTTTCTGCCCCCCATGTGTCCAGCTTTCTGCCCCCCATGTGTCCAGCTTTCTGCCCCCCCCCGTGTCCAGCTTTCTGCCCCGCCCCCCCCGTCCAGCTTTCTGCCCCCCCCCCGTGTCCAGCTTTCTGCCCCCCCCCCCGTGTCCAGCTTTCTGCCCCCCCCCGTGTCCAGCTTTCTGCCCCCCCCGTGTCCAGATTTACTGCCCCCTCTGTGTCCAGATTTACTGCCCCCTCTGTGTCCAGATTTACTGCCCCCTCTGTGTCCAGATTTACTGCCCCCTCTGTGTCCAGATTTACTGCCCCCTCTGTGTCCAGATTTACTGCCCCCTCTGTGTCCAGATTTACTGCCCCCTCTGTGTCCAGATTTACTGCCCCCTCTGTGTCCAGATTTACTGCCCCCTCTGTGTCCAGATTTACTGCCCCCTCTGTGTCCAGATTTACTGCCCCCTCTGTGTCCAGCTTTACTGCCCCCTGTGTCCAGCTTTACTGCCCCCTCTGTGTCCAGCCTTCTGCCCCCCCTGTGTCCAGCTTTACTGCCCCCCTGTGTCCAGCCTTCTGCCCCCCGTGTCCAGCCTTCTGCCCCCCGTGTCCAGCTTTACTGCCCTTCTGTGTCCAGCTGCCTTCTGCCCCCTCTGTGTCCAGCTGCCTTCTGCCCCCGTGTCCAGCTGCCTTCTGCCCCCTGTGTCCAGCTGCCTTCTGCCCCCCTGTGTCCAGCTGCCTTCTGCCCCCTCTGTGTCCAGCTGCCTTCTGCCCCATCTGTGTCCAGCTGCCTTCTGCCCCCCTGTGTCCAGCTGCCTTCTGCCCCCTCTGTGTCCAGCTGCCTTCTGCCCCCCTGTGTCCAGCTGCCTTCTGCCCCCTCTGTGTCCAGCTGCCTTCTGCCCCCGTGTCCAGCTGCCTTCTGCCCCCGTGTCCAGCTGCCTTCTGCCCCCTCTGTGTCCAGCTGCCTTCTGCCCCATCTGTGTCCAGCTGCCTTCTGCCCCCGTGTCCAGCTGCCTTCTGCCCCCTCTGTGTCCAGCTGCCTTCTGCCCCCCTGTGTCCAGCTGCCTTCTGCCCCCCTGTGTCCAGCTGCCTTCTGCCCCCCTGTGTCCAGCTGCCTTCTGCCCCCTCTGTGTCCAGCTGCCTTCTGCCCCCCTGTGTCCAGCTGCCTTCTGCCCCCCTGTGTCCAGCTGCCTTCTGCCCCCTCTGTGTCCAGCTGCCTTCTGCCCCCCTGTGTCCAGCTGCCTTCTGCCCCCTCTGTGTCCAGCTGCCTTCTGCCCCCTGTGTCCAGCTTTACTGCCCCCCTGTGTCCAGCTGCCTTCTGCCCCCGTGTCCAGCTGCCTTCTGCCCCCGTGTCCAGCTGCCTTCTGCCCCCTCTGTGTCCAGCTGCCTTCTGCCCCCCTGTGTCCAGCTGCCTTCTGCCCCCTCTGTGTCCAGCTTTACTGCCCCCCTGTGTCCAGCTGCCTTCTGCCCCCTCTGTGTCCAGCTGCCTTCTGCCCCCCTGTGTCCAGCTGCCTTCTGCCCCCCTGTGTCCAGCTGCCTTCTGCCCCCTCTGTGTCCAGCTGCCTTCTGCCCCCTCTGTGTCCAGCTGCCTTCTGCCCCCCTGTGTCCAGCTGCCTTCTGCCCCCTCTGTGTCCAGCTGCCTTCTGCCCCCCTGTGTCCAGCTTTACTGCCCCCCTGTGTCCAGCTTTACTGCCCCCCTGTGTCCAGCTGCCTTCTGCCCCCCTGTGTCCAGCTGCCTTCTGCCCCCCTGTGTCCAGCGGCCTTCTGCCCCCTCTGTGTCCAGCGGCCTTCTGCCCCCCTGTGTCCAGCTTTACTGCCCCCCTGTGTCCAGCTTTACTGCCCCCCTGTGTCCAGCTGCCTTCTGCCCCCCTGTGTCCAGCTGCCTTCTGCCCCCCTGTGTCCAGCGGCCTTCTGCCCCCTCTGTGTCCAGCGGCCTTCTGCCCCCCTGTGTCCAGCGGCCTTCTGCCCCCTCTGTGTCCAGCGGCCTTCTGCCCCCCTGTGTCCAGCGGCCTTCTGCCCCCTCTGTGTCCAGCGGCCTTCTGCCCCCTCTGTGTCCAGCGGCCTTCTGCCCCCTCTGTGTCCAGCGGCCTTCTGCCCCCCTGTGTCCAGCTTTACTGCCCCCCTGTGTCCAGCTTTACTGCCCCCCTGTGTCCAGCTGCCTTCTGCCCCCCTGTGTCCAGCTGCCTTCTGCCCCCCTGTGTCCAGCGGCCTTCTGCCCCCTCTGTGTCCAGCGGCCTTCTGCCCCCCTGTGTCCAGCGGCCTTCTGCCCCCTCTGTGTCCAGCAGCCTTCTGCCCCCCTGTGTCCAGCGGCCTTCTGCCCCCTCTGTGTCCAGCGGCCTTCTGCCCCCTCTGTGTCCAGCGGCCTTCTGCCCCCTCTGTGTCCAGCCTTCTGCCCCAACCCCCCCCCCCCCCGATCGCCGCTCTCCGCTCTCCGCTCTTCGCTCTTAATAGAAAAAAAAAAAAGTTCTACTTACCTGCCGCGCTCCTCTCTCCACGCAGCTGCACTGTGCACTCGCCGGCGACTGACAATGACGTCAGACGCCGGCGACCTGCACGCTGCGGCTGGCGCCTGTTAACTATTGACGTGCGGGCGCGGGCCCGCATGTCAATAGCGTACAGCTGCAGCGCCGGCCGCCGCTAAGGGCCCGGTTCAGCCTGCGGCTGCCGGTAGGGGCCCGGTGAGCAGGTAAGAGGGGGCCCGATGCGGGCCCCCTCTGCTCACCGGGCCCCTTACGCCAGTCACGGCTGTAATGCCCTGATGGCGGCCCTGAGCAGCAGTATTATAGAACAACTATATATTACCAGTGCCAGCATGCTTGGAATACTGGGGCAGATTTAATATTGTGTGCGCATTGACTTTGGCAGAAAATGTGGATGCTTTTTTGGCACAAATAGTCTTGTCTCGTTTTAGACCTACTTATTATGTGTATAAAACACTGCTTGGCTTCACATGAATGTGACGTGTCTTTATGGGAGGTGTATGGCTTGACTAGAAAGGTGAGTATGGATTAAAATGCGATGTTGTGCCAAAATGCACCAGAATTTAGACATAAACTAGGCCAACCAAGAGGTGGTGTAACCCGTACAGACTCCGTGCACAAACCTTACAGTTGTGAAATGGTATCGAAAGGAATCTAAAAAGGTACTGAGTATTCGATCAACCCACTTCTTACGATTTAGCAATAACTTCTGAAGGCCTTCATACACATTACACTAAAGTTGGCTGAACCCTTGGAAAACATTTGGGCGCCCTGGTTAGTCAGTTCAAATTCAGGTCCCTTGACTTTAACAGGGTTAAGGATATATCTTGGCATGGCTTGGCATGATATTACTAATGGGTGCAGATGCGTTATATAGTTCGGGGCTCTCTGCATACTTTATGTCAAAATATGCCTGGTGAGATCATGATTTATTGAGATTGAGAAACGGACATTTGGGATACTTAATCTGTTCTATTACAAGACTTGTACTCTACTAAGATATGGTGCCAAAAATCATCTGTGAAAGAAACATATACTTGTTGATGGACATTTTGCTCTTTATTCCTTTCCTTATTGAAGCAGAGTCTGTACTAAAGGGTGTGGAGGGTGTAGATGGGGGATTTTGTTTTTGGTTTAATGTTTGTATTATTATCCTAAATTGCATCATTAAAAAGTTGTCTGATTGAAAAAATGTACCTGAACCTGTCAATATTGGAAGATCAGCAATCTAATGTATTTGAAAAAACATGTTGACTAAGTACCATATATTATTTTCATGCACTATACTATTTATTTACTGCAGGGTATTTGATTATTATGTTTCTGTCTTTGTTTTTTTCTGTTCAGTGGCTAGTATGAAGGTGCACTTACACGTTGCATGCTCACCAATTTATGTCCCAGTTCATACCTTTAGGTTTTTTTCTGTCTGCGCCATGTGCATGTAAAAGTGTGGCATGCCTTTCTTTTGGCTTGGGCATTATTTATTTAGTCTCCCTCGGCTGTGCGATACGACCTGGCCGTGATCGTTGGTAAGGCTACTTTCACACTAGCGTCGGAATCTCCCCATCGCAATGCGTCGGGCCGAGATTCCGACACTAGTGTTTGATGCGCCGCACAACGGGTGCAGCGGATGCATTTCTCCGGCGCATCCGCTGCCCCATTGTGAGGTGCGGGGAAGTGGGGGCGGAGTTCCGGCTGCGCATGCGCGGTTGGAAAAAGCGGTCCGTCGGCAGCAAAAAACATTACATTTAACTTTAACATTTAACATTGGGACCTGTTCTCTTCAACATATTCATTAATGATCTGGTAGAAGGTTTACACAGTAAAATATCGATATTTGCAGATGATACAAAACTATGTAAAGCAGTTAATACAAGAGAAGATAGTATTCTGCTACAGATGGATCTGGATAAGTTGGAAACTTGGGCTGAAAGGTGGCAGATGAGGTTTAACAATGATAAATGTAAGGTTATACACATGGGAAGAAGGAATCAATGTCACCATTACACACTGAATGGGAAACCACTGGGTAAATCTGACAGGGAGAAGGACTTGGGGATCCTAGTTAATGATAAACTTACCTGGAGCAGCCAGTGCCAGGCAGCAGCTGCCAAGGCAAACAGGATCATGGGGTGCATTAAAAGAGGTCTGGATACACATGATGAGAGCATTATACTGCCTCTGTACAAATCCCTAGTTAGACCGCACATGGAGTACTGTGTCCAGTTTTGGGCACCGGTGCTCAGGAAGGATATAATGGAACTAAAGAGAGTACAAAGGAGGGCAACAAAATTAATAAAGGGGATGGGAGAACTACAATACCCAGATAGATTAGCGAAATTAGGATTATTTAGTCTAGAAAAAAGACGACTGAGGGGCGATCTAATAACCATGTATAAGTATATAAGGGGACAATACAAATATCTCGCTGAGGATCTGTTTATACCAAGGAAGGTGACGGGCACAAGGGGGCATTCTTTGCGTCTGGAGGAGAGAAGGTTTTTCCACCAACATAGAAGAGGATTCTTTACTGTTAGGGCAGTGAGAATCTGGAATTGCTTGCCTGAGGAGGTGGTGATGGCGAACTCAGTCGAGGGGTTCAAGAGAGGCCTGGATGTCTTCCTGGAGCAGAACAATATTGTATCATACAATTAGGTTCTGTAGAAGGACGTAGATCTGGGGATTTATTATGATGGAATATAGGATGAACTGGATGGACAAATGTCTTTTTTCGGCCTTACTAACTATGTTACTATGTTACTATGTTAAAGTTTTTTGCTCCCGGTGGTCCGCCACAACACGGCGCAACCGTCGCACAACAGTTGCGACGTGTGGCAATGTGTCGCAATGCGTCGCTAATGTTAATCTATGGGGCAAAAACGCATCCTGCAAACAACTTTGCAGGATGCGTTTTTTTCCATAAACGACGCATTGCGACGTATTGCAAAAAACGCTAGTGTGAAAGTAGCCTAAGTCGTTGTGTGGTCGCTGGGGAGCTGTCACAGAGATAGCTCTCTCCAGCGACCAACGATCAAGGGAAAGACTTCGGCATTGTTGAAACTGTCTTCAACGATACCGAAGTCCCCCTGCAGCACCCGGGTAACCAGGGTAAACATTGGGTTACTAAGTGCAGGGCCGTGCTTAGTAACCTGATATTTACCCTGGTTACCATTGTAAAAGTAAAAAAAAAAAAAACAGTACATACCCACATTCTGATGTCTGTCACGTCCCCCGGCGTCCACAGGGTTAAAACTGCTTTCGGCAGGAGCGCTGCTAATGCACGCGCTCCGGCCGAGAGCTTCCCTACACTGACTGTCAGCGCCGGCAGTAACAGGGGTGTGCTCTGCTTTACGGCTGGCACTGACAGTCAGTGCAGGGAAGCTCTCAGCCGGAGCGCGTGCATTAGCAGCGCTCCTGCCGAAAGCAGTTTTAACCCTGTGGACGCCGGGGGACGTGACAGACATCAGAATGTGAGTATGTACTTTTTTTTACTTTTACAATGGTAACCAGGGTAAATATCGGGTTACTAAGCGCGGCCCTGCGCTTAGTAACCCGATATTTACCCTGGTTACGAGTGAACACATCGCTGGATCGGCGTCACACACGCCAATCCAGCGATGACAGCGGGTGATCAGCGACCAAAAAAAGGACCTGATCATTCCCCAGCGACCAACGATCTCCCACCAGGGGCCTGATCGTTGGTCGCTGTCACACATAACGAGATCGTTAGCGGGATCGTTGCTACGTCACAAAAAGCGTGACGTTGCAACGATATCCTTAACGATATCGTTATGTGTGAAGGTACCTTTAGTCCCTCTCAGCCCTTATCTACATGCATGTCACTTGACTAATGGTAAAGTTTTTAATATTAGGTCGGAGTCACACTACAGCGAGATACGGCCGAGTCTCGCAGGTTAAAACCAAGCTCTGGCACCGGCACTCCAGAGCGGAGCTCCATGTATTGCTATGCGGCCGCAAGCTCCGCTCCGGAGTCCCGGTGCCAGAGCTTGGTTTTAACCTGCGAGACTCGGCCGTATCTCGCTGTAGTGTGACTCCGGCCTTAGAGTTAAGACTGTCCCAATTACAGTTGCGATGATGAGGCGGGATGGCTTTTGCATTTTTTTGATCAAAAAACATGTTGACTAAGTATCGTATATTATTCTCATGCACTATACTATTTATTTACTGCAGGGTATTTAAGCATTACGTTTCTGTCTTTGTTTTTTATTTCTGTTCAGTGGCCAGTATGAACATGCGCTTATACGCTGCATGGACACCAATTCATGTCCCAGTTCATACCTTTTGGGTTTTAATCTAATGTCTATGAAGCCTCCTGACTCTTCCCCAACAGATGATCCTAGTGAAGAGAGGGATGGGAAAGTTGGAATTACGCGGCCAATCCTTCTATTCCTTTATAAAAGACAAGAGCGCTCAGCCGAGGGTGTGGGGGATTTGGGGGAGATAGCTGTCAGCTGAATTATTTAGGCTATGTGCACACGTTGCGGATTAGGCTTAGGAATTTTTGGTGCAGATACTGCATCTCTTGGCAGAAAACGCAGGTGCAGATTTGACGCGTTTTTTTGTGCGGATTTGCTACGGATCTACTGCGGATTTTTAGCGTTTTTTACCCCTGCGGATTTCTATAATGGAATGGGTACAAAAACGTTGCAGATCCGCAAAAAGGAAGTGACATGCTACTTCTTTTAATCCGCAGCGTTTCCGAACGGAATTTTCTGCACCATTAGCACAGCGGGGGTTTTTTTTCTCATTGATTTACGTTGTACTGTAAATCACTTGCGGATCTGCAGCGTCTCTGCACTGTAAAAAATGCTGCGGATCTGCAGGAAATCCGCAACGTGTGCACATACCCTCAATGTCTATGGGGTCTTTTAAACACCTGTTCCCAGTGTCGGACTGGGGTGCCAAGGGCCCACCAGTAACTGTGACCCTGGGGGCCCGCTGTTCTGCTACATGTAAATACTACCTTACTCTCATTCACAAATTTACCTTTGCTTCTATATAACAATAAACTGGACAGAATATTAAATGAATGATGAGATGCTGTCATTGTCTGTACATTGTTTATATTGGACTTTTGGTCAGTCTCGTGGTTCTCTTTCGCTTTTAACATTGTCTGTACATAGTAAATCAAGTTAATTGTGCCAACTTTTGCTTTTACAGAGCTGGATGGCCTTTTTCTGCAGTGGGGCCTACCGGGGAATTCACCTGTTCTCCTGTGGGCCAGTCCGAGCCTGTTTTTTCCCCATTATTATTAATATTATTATAAACTCAGTCCTATCCATTCATTTTGATATTGTGAAAGTAATTATTAATGTTCATTATTGGTTTAGTTGGACAAAAATGTACTATGGTTACAAGTGTTAAAAAAAAAAAAGTCATCCCTTACAGGCTGAAAGCCTTTGACAATAATCCGATCACAGTGTTACCCCGCTGTGACTTCCTGAGTGAACTGTTATTTGTGGGAAAACCTGGCAGTTGGTGTCTATTTCCCAGAACTATTGCACAGTGTCCATTTTCTTCACGGTTGTCTGTGTACTCCAGGGCAGGTCCCCTGAGCAAGAGACAGCGTATCTGCTCCCTAAGAAATGGAGGTCCTCAACAGAGGACCCCTATACTAATTCTGAATTTCCTAATCATGCATATTATAGATGCCCCAAACTGGGCAACCCCTTTAACAAGATCTGCTTGGCATTGTCATTATATTGATCAATGCAGCGAACGTACTATCCCAATTGTATCGGTGATTTTATGAGATATATTACAAATAAATGTACGTGTTATGTTGCTTTGGTACTGCAAATGCTCGGAGACGTCACTGGACTTTGCTTGGTGACTTTTGCACAGATACATTTAGCCCTAGGGTAAAGGTGTAAGTTAATTAAATCACTATGTTAATTGGAGACCCATGCACATACATCCAGAGTTTACTGGAGAGGTATTCTGAAAGGCCAGATGTTATTTGTGGGATAGGTAAATGAGCCTTCCAGACTGCGCATTTGTATCTGAGTGCGGTGGGAATCCCACACTAGGTGGAGCTGCAATATTTTTCTTACAGCGGGGGAGCATTATCACTGCATTGTAATAATGGCTAATTTTCACTTCACAGTGTAAAAGTAAAAAATATAGCAAAAAAAGTTTGGCTTTTTGGTTTCAGCAGAGACAAATAATTGAAAATGTTCTTAGGAATTATACCAAACCTATATTGAACTATATAAAGCAGCAAAAAAGAATACAAAAGTCCCAATTTAGACCAGAAATGCATCAAAATTGGTCATTTACTTTTTGAGAATTCATTTGATATTCCTTATGATGTTGTTTTTCGTTTGTTTGTTTTTTTTTTTTTTAATAAAGAATGGCTTAAACTATACAGAATTGAAGAGAGAAAAATTGTTGTACTCGAAAAAGTGCATGAAAAATGATGGAAGAATTCTCTTGTACGGCACTTTCCCATGTGCAGGCCCATACGGCCTTGTGCATATGCAGTGGACATTTTCTGCTGCCTAAAATCTGCTGAAAAAATCAAAATGTCACATGAGACCTAATAATAATCCATGGAAAATCATTTTCAACCAGGTGAAAATATCCTCTGAATGTTGGTCCTGATTGGTCTATTTTTGAGCCAATTTATTGGCATATAAATTTTCCAAAACCATATCACACCCTCTAATTTATGCATGCTTTTTCTGCAGCATGTGTATGTCTCGTTTTTTTTTTCAACCCCAGTCACATGCGAAAAGTGGCCCTGAGTAGAAAAAGCATTAAACGGAACATATCATGTTGAATGTACAATCGGAAAATGTTGGATAGTCGGGTGAAATGATCTTTTGTGGAGCACAAATAATCATCTTTTTTTGGCAGCACTTCATCTTACGCAAATGAGAACAATGTCAGTCTATACACACAGATCGATCTATAACAGGCTGCTCAGTGCACATTGGAAGCCGACCGGTGGAAACAGGCTATGCCCGCTGATCAGGAAACAAGCAGTGTCCCAAGTCGGCCCATGTCGTCAGACCCTCAGTTTCTATCTTTTGTATAGCTTGTAACATATTGATTACAATTCTCTTTTTATACTGGGGTGTCCAGTGGGTGGTCCTAGTTATTGATTGGTAGATTTCTCGGTATGAACATTCATAATTGGATCATTTGCAATCATATGAGTCCCGACTCCACCCACTGGACTCCTAAAGATAAAAAGAGCAGGAGTTTCCATGAATGAGTTACAACTTCCATAGTTTTGTGGGAAACAGTTTCTTGTATTTCAGTCCATTGTGATCACCCTCTCTATGACCTGAAGCCGGTAGGTTATATAACATTTTGGTGGTGACCGGCTCCCTTTAAAGTTATAATCCACTGATCAGCATTTTTCGAGCATGAAACCATGACGTCTAGACTCTCACGATAATCGCCTGGAAAAACATATTGCAAAAATTGAATTTCATTTATTCCTTTGCGTGCGATGCCATGTGTCGTGATCACAAAACTCGCATATTGTCATAATTGCAGAAAAGCAATTGAATATTTTCCCGTCTCAAACCATGTCAACATCATATGGGAATTAACAACTCGTCAGTTTATGGAATAGCAATCGGCATTTTTTAATATATGCCCAAAAAAATAATTTTACGCTATGGAAGCGAAATTTGTTTAGAGGAATAAAGACGGGACTTTTTGTAGTGGGAATTTCTTCCTTTTAACTCTTTAAGTTTTTAAATTCTGATCCAGAGCTAAACAGGTCACTGGCGTGAAATGGGTTAAGTCCCCCCCTCCTCTGTGAGCTGTGTGCAGGGTAATGCATGTCCCAGCTCTCTCCAAACCATTAGATGGGGGAGGATGTACTGGGAGTGGAATCAGATTACACATCCTGCCTGGGAAGGGAGAGCCTGAGTCACAGGGAAGGGGGGAGTTTACTATCTGGCCACTTTGTCATATCATTGCTTGGAGTGATCACAGCAGCACAGGATTGGGACAATCAACAAGTCCTGGGCTTAGCATTCACTTCAGGTAGACTCCCCTACTGGACAATGTGAGGGGAGACTTAAAAAAAAATGGCTGATAGGTAAGTACAGCAGCAGCATTATGTGTGTGTATGTATGTGTGTCACAAAGCACAACATGGAGTTGTGTGACCGGTTGATCGTCACCGAGGCCTCGCTTGTAGCTTGGGTATCTTACATTTTAAGTAAACCCAAATCCGAAAAGACTTTTAGAACCAACTCCACTATGTTGTGACGAGTCTTCGCAAAGTATCACGGTTTATTCATTGTTGCCCCTTACGATAGATTTCTGTGCGTGTGAATACTTAGTATGTACCTGAAAAAAAAGTTTTCTCAAAGTGGCCATTAATTCAGATAATTTGGCAAGTGTCAAGAGTAATAAGTCTGTAATGACAAAAACATGGGCCCCGATCGAAGATCTGTTTCATTGATTGCAAAATAAAAGGGTGAATTCCGCACCGAGGACAATGCTGCATATTAATGTGCAATTATTTGCTGCGTTCTAAAGTTTGTCCCATTGTTCCGATAAAAGGGAAGCTTTGGTTCTGGTACATTCACTTGATCACGGCTGAATCTATTTTATGTTACATATCAGTATCACAGTGACATGAGTGAATTAGAAGTTCTGTTGAAGAGTCCAACATCTAGATGGAGATGCAAGTGGCTTTCCACTCACAAACTTCAGTTGTATTGGTGGTTTTGGACATGTCCTCTGTGCTTGATGGGCCGTGACAGACTTGGGGAGGGGGTGATTTGAGCTTGGCAGCTTTTGGGGCTGAATCCTACATGTGGGATTTGAATTCGATCTGTATAAAAACAGCAGCTGCAAAACTCTTTAAATGAGAGGAGCGTGAACTGAGCAACAGGCAGGATTTCAGGACTCTACAGTATCTTGTTAAACAGGCTCGGGCTAATCGCTTTTGCTTCAAAATGTAATTGTCACACTTTCCATTTTGGCCATGAATTTTCATTCTTTTTCACCTTACAGAATGTGTAGATATAATTCTGTGATATTTTTTTTCTTACGCTTTACTTTTTCTTTTCAGACCTTTTTTTGTTTCCTCTTTAGCATTGTCACAGAATGGAATCCATGTGTTTCCATGATGTCTGTTCACCTTACCAAACATGATAAAAACAGCACTATTTGCTTATTGAGGTCTACGTCTGGTATCGCACAGTAATTTAACTATGATTCTGGGGTCATCTGTTTAGGATTTAAGGGGTTTGTCATCTTTGCTCTTCAGGAGAGCTTCCATACCTCCCGTCTTCCTCTTTGCCAGGTGGTGGTGTCTTCCTGAAGATTGACTATCATATCCCAGCTCCAAACTGAGCATTTTCCCATTCTGTTAGCAGAGACAGATTTGCCTCTGCAGCATACGAGAAGCCCAGGTGGCCTGAAGTTGGTTGGTTCCAGAGATCTGGCCTCCTCAAAAGCCCCCATACACATTAGACTAATGTGACCAGAACTCACCGGTATTAGCAGGCTTGGAGAACAGTTTAGTATGTATGAGAGCCTCCTGACTATCCCCTAGTCGATGATGTCTAGGGATATAAGGATACAGCCGGTCTGATTTTGGACTGTCGATCCTTTTGTTTTCGGAGAGATAGGCCTCCACTACAAAGTCTGGCAGCGGCTCTCTCATAGAGAACACAGGAGCATTCAGCAAAGCGGGAGCTTCTGTGTATGGAGGTGTTGGAGAAGTTAGCTGCTGGCCAAACAATTAGCAGAACCATTGCTTGACCAACCGCTATCTTTTTTTTATGGGGCCCTTAAGTCTGTATGGTAGCTGGTACCCTACACTACGAACTGTACACAATAAAATTAAAAATCTCTACATTCATGAAATCTGAGAGGAGTTTCAATAAGAGATAAATTGCTAAGTTGCTTGTTTTTTTTAAGCACTGTCTAATTTTACTCAATGAAAGTCAGACAATCCCTTTAATTCATGTTCGCACATCAATTTTTAAGCCTTGGGCCCTTGGATTTCTGCCACAGGCTTGCTTCAGATGTGATGTTGTGCATGCAATTTAGCTACACAAGGAATAGCCCATTTGTCATTTAATGGGGCTAAATTAGGTGAAAATGCTATCCAAAGCTCACACACAGTTCTATCTCGTTGTCTCATCCACCCCCCAAAATACACATGTATGCTAGAAAAACTCCTCTAGTGATGGACAGAAGGATTCAACTTTTGGTCCTTATGTCTTCAGATAACTGTGATTGGTGGAGAGTTGGGAGGTCTCCATATGCATTAAATGGGGGGCTGGCCTTCCCATAATCACTGGGTTCAGCTGCTATACTGTACATTTTAATGTGTATGACTACCTTAATCCTCAGTGTTTCCTACTAAACTAATTAGTCTAAAGTCTTTTTCTGTCGCATGTGAATAAAGTTGCAGTAACTCTAGTCACTTGCATAGCAAGGGGATTGCCATGAGTTTTGATAAGAATTTTGATATAGATTCCTTGCCAAAACAAGGTAAATCACCCACCATTTTCGTGGTCCTGCTGTTCCTTGTTAACTATACTGCAATGATGAGTTGACCTGCCATCTATATGCACCTGACCATTGCAGCAAATGCCTGCCCTCAGTGGTGATGCCTGCCCTCAGTGGTGATGCCTGCCCTCGGTGGTGATGCCTGTCCTCAGTGGTGATGCCTGCAGGCCGCTAATGACATTAGAAACCAGAAGAACAAGGAGTACTCGGTCCACAAATTATTTTATACAAACGTATATAATACTTTATTTAATTAATAATAAAAAGGTACATATATAACATTTAACACATAGAGGGTTAGGGTAGTCACAGGTTCACCGGCAAAGAATACATGTCAGAGCGTAAAGTGCATAGTGCCGCCACCGACGCGCGTTTCGCTGATCTTCTTCAAGGTGCGGCCAAGAAGATCAGCGAAACGCGCGTCGGTGGCAGCGTGACACGGGCCCGGCTCTGTACTGTATGATGGGTAAGACCCCCAAAATAATACTATAACTTTATTGCGCTACAATTATGTAGTAATCCCTGACGCTAGTGGATACATGTTGCTGGGGAAGGCTTTCCATCAAAACTTTGGGCACTATGCACTTTACGCTCTGACATGTATTCTTTGCCGGTGAACCTGTGACTACCCTAACCCTCTATGTGTTAAATGTTGTTATATATGTACCTTTTTATTATTAATTAAAGTATTATATACGTTTGTATAAAATAATTTGTGGACCGAGTACTCCTTGTTCTTCTGGTTTCTACTCTCGTTTGGAGTGTCCTTTTGATGTTATATGGCCTGTGATACGCGGTTTGTACATACGGATCCTATGGGCTGTGGAATATGTAGTGTTCTACTTGGTTTGGCTTTACGCTAATGACATTAGCTGCATCGATCAGACATGTATAATCTGTATAGGTCAGCATAGTCATTACAGGACAATTAACAAAGTCCAAAAGTTATTTATCAATGTATCACATTCCCTTAATAAATAATCTTTATTTTTATATAGCGCTAACATATTCCGCAGCGCTTCACAGTTTGCACACATTATCATCACTGTCCCCGATGGGGCTCACAATCTAGAATTCCTATCAGTATGTCTTCTTTAAAAGAGATTTTCTGGTCTCAAGAGAAATTTCTGCAGTCTATGTGACTACAGATTGCCAAATCGTGCAGTGTCCAGATTCCCCTCTACTTCTAGCGAGAGCCAGTAGTCTCATTAATGTTTTTCAAAATCGGCGCTAGTGTCCTAACACTGCAACATTAGATCAAACTATAGTCCCCTTATTCCAATATCAGGTTCCTCCGTCTTTGTGAATTTGTCTCATCCAAATAAATAGGATGCTAAGGCCCCCCATACACATTAAAGTCAGCATTTCTCACTGATATTGGCAAGATTAGTTAACCCCAACAGATGATGCCAAAGGAAAAAGGATTGTCAGGTTGACCTCAAATGCAGGATCCATTTGTTTCCACAGGAGATAAGCTGCTGCCATAAAGCTGCAGAGCATTTGTCCCACTGCTAGCTACAGTGAATCAGCACCTTATATGCAGAATGTAACCTTGTCATTGTTTTAATGTATACTATGGTAATATCCCAGACTTGTAATTAAAATTACATGTCGACTGTGCTGTATGCAATATAGTGTATATATAGCATACAGTACAGTCACCTATATATATAGTTTGTAGGAGTCATTTTTGGACACAGCTAAATGTATAGGCCAACAGATGGCTATGTTCAGCAGACTGGTTCTTCTTCAAATTGTCCTACTCAGTAGCAGACACAGATGGAAGAGGGCTTCTGTGCAAGAACATTACATGGGTCCCTCTTAGTGGCTGTAACAGAACTTGCTTGCTGATTTGAAGGTAGACGTGGACCCCCTTACCTCTTGGGCAACTGCACACGTTGCACCAATATGTCTTCCCTTGGTACCACTGATGGTACATCTCCACCACGTCCTTATCAATCAAATATTAACAGTTCCCATCAAACATCAGATCACATTCATAACCAGCAGCTTTTGTTCTGGCCAAAAGAATTTTAAGCCGCCAAAACGACACGGTAGACTCTTTTGGACGGACCCTACTCTACTCTAACCTATTAAAGAAAAATACATACAAATATATTTATATTTAAGAGAACAAGTCACATACATTTTTTAAATGACCATTAATCCAACATACAAGGAACAAATGCCATCACACCATGACCAGACCACATATTACCACCACATAGTGACCTATAATAACTAGTGATGATCGAATATACTCGTTACTCGAGATTTGTCGAGCATGCTCGGGGGTCATTTAGTTTTTCTTGCCGCAGCTGAATGATTTACATCTGTTAGCCAGCATAAGTACGTGTGGGGGTTGCCTGGTTGCTAGGGAATCTCCACATGTACTTATGCTGGCTAACAGATGTAAATCATTCAGCTAAACAAGAAAAACTAAAAGGTACCGTCACACATAGCGACGCTGCAGCGATACCGACAACGATCCGGATCGCTGCAGCGTCGCTGTTTGGTCGCTGGAGAGCTGTCACACAGACAGCTCTCCAGCGACCAACGATCCCGAGGTCCCCGGTAACCAGGGTAAACATCGGGTAACTAAGCGCAGGGCCGCGCTTAGTAACCCGATGTTTACCCTGGTTACCATCCTAAAAAGTAAAAAAACAAACGCTACATACTTACCTTCCGCTGTCTGTCCTCGGCGCTCTGCTTCTCTGGTCTGGCTGTGAGCGCCGGGCAGCCAGAAAGCAGAACGGTGACGTCACCGCTCTGCTTTCCGGCTGACCGACGCTCACAGCCAGAGCAGGAGGAGAGCAGAGCACAGCGCTGGAGGACAGAGAGCGGTAGGTAAGTATGTAGTGTTTGTTTTTTTACTTTTAGGATGGTAACCAGGGTAAACATCGGGTTACTAAGCGCGGCCCTGCGCTTAGTTACCCGATGTTTACCCTGGTTACCAGCAAAGACATCGCTGAATCGGTGTCACACACGCCGATTCAGCGATATCTACGGGGAGTCCAGCGACAAAATAAAGTTCTGGACTTTCTTCCCTGACCAGCGATCTCCCAGCAGGGGCCTGATCGCTGCTGCCTGTCACACTGGACGATATCGCTAGCGAGGACGCTGCAACGTCACGTATCGCTAGCGATATCGTCTAGTGTGACGGTACCTTAACTCTCCAAGCACTAAAAAATACTTGGAGGACCCCCCGAGCATGCTCAAGAAATCTCGAGTAACGAACATATTAGCTCATCACTAATAATAACACATACAAGGGACAAATGCCGTCACACCATGACCAGACCACATATTGGCACCACAGTGACCAAATACCACATATAAGGAACAAATACCACCACACCATGACCAGACCACATCATCATGTGCAGTCCTCCTTTAACCCCCTCCCCACTTCATCATGTGCAGTCCCCCCTTAAACCACCCATCAACATGTGCAGTCTCCCTTTAACCCCATCCCACATCATCATGTGCAGTCCCCTTTACCCCATATCATCCTTTGCAGTTCTCCTTTAACCCCTCTTACTACTTCCCCGTCATCATGTGCAATTCCTCCTCCTCCCCTCACCCATTTAATTCATTTTGTACAGAAAACAAAAAAGTTTTGCATACTTACCTCACACTCGCTCCCCAGCAGGGGGGTTCTGCCCCCAGCGTCCAGAACATGTTGGGCGGCGCATATGCCACCTGACACAGAAGATGGAGGGAGCAGGAGCTGCGCAGCCGTCAAGGTAAGACAGCCCTGCCCAGCTCCGGGAGAGCTCCCTGGCCCCAGCGCCGACGTGTGCGCCGCAGTGCACGCCACTTTGCTGCACGATGGGGCCCGATGAACAGTAGCACATAAGCGGGGCCCCGAACCTGCGGGCCCCTCTGTGCTGCCGTTCACCGGGCCCCATAGAGCAGTAAGGGCAGTAGTGTCCTGATGGTGGCCCTGGACACAAATGTAAACCTAGTCCTAATAAACAATTTTAGATATGTGTTTATCACATCATCTCCATTTACAAATTGATGTGGCGTGCCATGTTTAATGTCCATAGAGGCAGCGCCACAGACCATCTACCTGGTAGATTTTGATGTCTCTCTGACAGAATTGATATTTTGATGATGCAACCTGTGGCCAGATGTGCCCTTATGCTTTATGAATGGCCCCTTAGGCAATGTTTCTGTTTGTATCAGGGATTATGTGACAGGAAATCATTGGTAACACAGTATCTGTGTGCCCCCAGCCTAGCGTTACATGGGCAACATTGTCTAACTTGTCTGACGCTTGCCAATGGATTTTGGGGTGTCTAACCATGCTGACATGCAGCCAGATGCGACATTTGCTGTTTCATGAGTTTTGGTCTCAGCTCTTCCAGTAGGCCAGGTTTTTAAGTCAATTATCATTGCAAAATAAAGTCTAAGTGTTTTTTGGGGGTCTACCCATGGTTAAAGCAGTTGGTATACTTCCGTTATTTGTGATTCTTTTATGTACTGCCAGTCATATATAATAAAACCACTCCGAAAAACCATGGCCTTAGCATCACCAAATTTTCTGTGGCAGATTTCAAGTTCCACCATATATAATTCATAACGACCGTCTTCTTTGAGAAGACCACCGCCCTAGAAGAACACATTTTAATGCAGCTTTACCTAGTTCTCTCACAGAGGCTTTGCTGTATGTATTTTCCATAGTGCACAGGAAGAAGGAGAGGTGCCGGAGGTGAAGAAACCTTTTAGGCAAAATCAAATATGGTAGGATATTTCATTTCACGTTAAAAGATTTTGTTTTTGTTTTTACTCAACCAATTGTTCAGATATCATTAAATTGTAGTCTTATTGATACAGTATGTGCTATGCACAGAGGAGACCACATCATGAGGGATAGCATCGGATTTCTTGTTAGAATTGCTTCCGGTCTGCAGATATATCTGTCTACTGTATATCTGAGGTGAATAACACATAAATGAATGATCTTGACATTGATCTGATTAGGACAAAGTTGTGTTACTGAATGAGAAATGACCGATTTGATCCCGATAACAAGCACTAGGTGCTGTCTGTCTATTCTGTAGAATTCCTGGGGCCGTATTCTTCATATTCCAGCATGCCGAGTCTTGTCTGCTAAGTATGCCTCTCCTGTCGTGTGTGCTTTTGTCTGCAACGTTGCTTATGAACTATGAGCGCTCGACTAACCATAAATGTATTCATGAATAGAAGGACTTGGGTCTTTGTCGCTCCACCTGTGTAGGTATTCACCTTTTTTAATTTTGTGTTCAAAGAATTATGGGCAAGACACGGAAATGGCCTAGCCTCTAATATAACTGCATTGACCCTCTAAGGCTACTTTCACATTAGCGTCGGTACGGGGTTGTCGCGCTGCGTCGGCCCGACGTACCGACGCATACTGTGCAAGCGCCGCACAACGGGGGCAGCGGATGCATTTTTCCAGCGCATCCGCTGCCCCATTGTGAGTTGCGGGGAGGTGGGGCCGGAGTTTTGGCCGCGCATGCGCGGTCGGAAATGGCGGACACAACGCAGCAAAAAACGTTACATGCAACATTTTTTGCTGCCGACGGTACGCCACAACATTACGCAACCGTCGCACGACGGTTGCGATGTGTGGCAAAGCATTGCAATGCATTGCTAATGTTAGTCAATGGGGAAAAAACGCATCCTGCAAGCAATTTTGCAGGATGCGTTTTTTCTCCTAAACGACGCATTGCGACGTGCAGTGCACGACGCTAGTGTGAAAGTAGCCTAAGCGACTGTTGATGTGAAAACTCATATATCAGCATAGTGAACTGTCTGAGTGGCTGAATAGGTTTTGTCAGTGGATATTGGTCTGATTGCCCCGGCATAACAATGGGACCACACTTAGGCTACGTTCACATTTGCGTTGGCGACGCAACGCAAAAAAAAACGCACCAAAACGCACGCAAAAACGCTGCGTTTTGCGACGCATGCGTCGTTTTTTGCCGAAATTTGGACACAAGAAAAATGCAACTTGTTGCGTTTTCTGCGCCCGACGCTTGCGGCAAAAAAAACGCATGCGTCGCACAACGCATCACAACACATGTTAATGCGTCCCCCATGTTAAATATAGGGGCGCATGACGCATGCGTCGCCGCTGCGTCGTCCGACGCAAACACGCAAAACGCTAATGTGAACGTAGCCTTACAGCTAGTAGAAGTGGTAATTTATGGCTGAAGTTTTTAGTGTTTTTTTTTTGCATAGTATAGACCTTTGATAAGCAAGCATTCATATCTGTATTATAGCCTCTTGTTACTGAAGCATTTTAGTCCTGAATTTAGAAAAGCCAAGTCTCATCAGACAGAACGGAGAAGATATTAATACTATATGTTCTAGATTATTCCAATTTTATAGGTGGATGCCAAATGTGCTCATAACCCTTCTTGTTATATTTTGTGTAAGTCAATTCAATTAACCCCTTCATGACCCAGCCTATTTTGACCTTAATGACCTGGCCGTTTTTTGCAATTCTGACCAGTGTCCCTTTATGAGGTAATAACTCAGGAACGCTTCAACGGATCCTAGCGGTTCTGAGATTGTTTTTCGTGACATATTGGGCTTCACGTTAGTAGTAAATTTAGGTCGATAATTTTTTAGTTTATTTGTGAAAAAAATGGAAATTTGGCGAAAATTTTGAAGATTTCACATATTTAATTTTTATTCTGTTAAATGAGAGTTATGTGACACAAAATAGTTAATAAATAACATTACCCACATGTTTACTTTACATCAGCACAATTTTGGAAACACATTTTTTTTTTTGCTAGGAAGTTATAGGGGTTAAAATTTGACCAGCGATTTCTAATTTTTACAATGAAATTTACAAAACCATTTTTTTTAGGGACCACCTCATATTTGAAGTCAGTTTGAGGGGTCTATATGGCTGAAAATACCCAAAAGTGACACCATTCTAAAAACTGCACCCCTCAAGGTGCTCAAAACCACATTCAAGAAGTTTATTAACCCTTCAGGTGCTTCACAGCAGCAGAAGCAACATGGAAGGAAAAAATGAACATTTAACTTTTTAGTCACAAAAATGATCTTTTAGCAACAATTTTTTTTATTTTCCCAAGGGTAAAAAGGGAAAATGGACCCCAAAAGTTATTGTACAATTTCTCCTGAGTACACGAATACCTCATATGTGGTCACAAACCACTGTTTGGGCACACGACAGGGCTCGGAAGGGAAGGAGTGCCATTTGACTTTTTCAATGAAAAATTGGCTCCAATCTTTAGCGGACACCATGTCGCGTTTGGAGAGCCCCTGTGTGCCTAAACATTGGAGCTCCCCCACATGTGACCCCATTTTGGAAACTAGACCTCCCGTGGAACTAATCTAGATGTGCAGTGACGACTTTAAACTTAAGTGCTTCACAGAAGTTTATAACGCAGAGCCGTGAAACTAAAAAATCATTTTTCTTTCCTCAAAAATTATTTTTTAGTCCGCAATTTTTTATTTTCACAAGAGTAATAGGAGAAATTGGACCCCAAGAGTTGTTGTCCAGTTTGTCCTGAGTACGCTGATACCCCATATGTCGGGGGGAACCACTGTTTGGGCACACGTCGGAGCTCGGAAGGGAAGTAGTGACATTTTGGAATGCAGACTTTGATGAAATCGTCTGCTGGCGTCATGTTACGTTTGCAGAGCACCTGATGTGCCTAAACAGTAGGACCTCTCTGACCTTTCCCTGTGCACTGCAGTACTTTGCTCTGCCCTCAACAGGGCAGACAAAGTACGCCTGTGCCGGAGCCGCAGCGTGAAGACAAGAAAAGGACGTCATCGTAAGAAGATGGGAGGCCCCGGACCGGATCGCGACGCCCATCGGACCAGAACAGAACCAGGACCGCCCCTGGGTGAGTATAATATAACCTCTTTTTCTCATCTTTCAGGATACATCAGGGGGCTTATCTACAGCATTCCAGAATGCTGTAGATAAAGGTACCGTTACACTAAACGATTTACCAACGATCATGACCAGCGATACGACCTGGCCGTGATCGTTGGTAAGTCGTGTGGTCGCTGGGGAGCTGTCACACAGACAGCTCTCTCCAGTGACCAACGATCAGGGGAAAGACTTCGGCATCGTTGAAACTGTCTTCAACGATGCCGAAGTCCCCGGGTGACCAGGGTAAACATCGGTTACTAAGTGCAGGGCCGCGCTTAGTAACCCAATATTTATCCTGGTTACCATTGTAAAAGTAAAAAAAAAAAAAAAAAAACACTACATACTCACATTCCGATGTCTGTCACGTCCCCCGGCGTCAGCTTCCCTGCACTGTGTAAACGCCGGCCATAAAGCAGAGCGGTGACGTCACCGCTGTGCTCTGCTTTACGGCCGGCCGGCGCTGACACAGTGCAGGGAAGCTGACGGCGAGGGACGTGACAGACATCAGAATGTGAGTACGTACTGTTTTTTTTTTTTTTTTTTTTACTTTTACAATGGTAACCAGGGTAAATATCGGGTTACTAAGCGCGGCCCTGTGTGACGCCGTTCTAGCGATGACAGCGGGTGATCAGCGACCAAAAAAAGGTCCTGATCATTCCCCAGCAACCAACGATCTCCCAGCAGGGGCCTGATCGTTGGTCGCTGTCACACATATAGATGTCGTTAGTGAGATCGTTGCTACGTCACAAAAAGTGTGAGGTTGCAACGATATCCTTAACGACATCATTATGTGTGAAGGTACCTTAAGCCTCTGATGCTGGTGGGCTTAGCTCACATTCGATTTTGGGGGTGACAGGTTTCCTTTAAATTACCACTAGTCAAGGACATTGTATGGCCTGTTTACACAAGCCAACCAGAATTCCATGAGCACAGAACAATCGTTGATACAATCGTTCTGCGCTCATAGAATATCATGTTATTAGCAGCACATCACATGTTTACCACCTTAAGAATCCTTGCACACAGTGAACAAGCATTTTGCTCATGACAGACCGATTGCATAGCTGTCAATCTGAAGTGTATACCCAGCCTAAGTGCAATGTATCGCAGATAAATGTATTGTATATTTTTGTAATCCTAAGACAAATTCATTATTGGTTCTGAGGTACATACTTTTCAGTGGAAGATACAAATTGAACTTGAATTAGTAGTTTCAGAACTCGTCAGAAAATGGGGCTGAGGTTTAGAAAGGTTTCCTAGTTAGACTTTTATTGTTCTTGAAGTCCTAGTGGTTATAAATAATATAGATTTATGTGATGTAAAATAATGACCAAATGAAATTAGTTTATGTAGCAACTCCTCTGGCTGTGAAATAGAATGTAACTGTATTCGGTATATTTTCATGTTTTTTTCTTTTTTTTTTTTTTCTTAAATTTTTCAGCTAAAGCTTATAAATATATAAAGTGTAGCGGGAGAGTGCGGACTCTGATGAGATGTTTGTAAAATGCACATTCCTGGCACAGGATGCAACCTTCTAATATCTTGGAAACGTTCCCAGGGTCTCACTGATTTGTCTTCTGGCTGGAGAGTAGCCTGAAGTTTAAAAGAAAAGAAAAGGAAATTGGGCTATTTGTGGCTTTTTCATTTATTTTATTTTTAATCCCTTCTTGACGTTTATAACGAGGTGCACTAGGCACAATCATGTACAGATGCACGCCACATTTTTAACGGGGGAATATCCAAGAGGGTTGAATTCAATAATTATTTTGCATTTCTTATTATGTGTGAGTAATGTGTTTTAATGGATGATTAGGGTAAAGAGGCTCCTATAGATAACAAACTCTCCAAAAGGAGCAGGTCCTGGTAATTAATTGTGGTCCCTTTCACAGACCACGTTATTCTACCCACACCCAAATGTTGCGGAGTTCCACCGTTATTCACAAAGTGAACATTTTCCCATATAGAGACAACTTCAGCACTGACAAAGGGAGACGAAGACGCATTTGCTGCAAATGTGATTTACCGGTATTTTGATCCGGCCCCAAAGAAAACACAGAAATTGTCCAATGTTTTGACCAGTTTGTGGTCTTTATCAAGGACATCTGTGTGGGTGGTGGCCAGCTGCATGGATGTATTTGGTGTCCAATGTGTCCCATATACATCTCATGCACCTGGCCACCACCCACACAGATGTTCTTGAAAAGACCACAAACTGGTCAAAACATTGGACAAGTTCTGATTTTCATTGGTGCCGAATCAAAATAAATCACATTTGCAGCAAATCCATTTTCGTCCCTCTTCGTCAGTGCTGAGGTTATTGCTATGTACCTATAGGACAGGGGTGGGGAACCTCATACCCCCAGGCCATTTACGACCCTCGATTATCTTTTATCCGGGCAGATCCCCGGGGACCGCAGTGCTTGGGCCGGCAGCTATATTTTGACGGCCGCCTGCCCATTACTTTCTTCTTGCTGTGTGAGCGCGGGCACACAGTGCTCACTACTGACCCCTGAAACGCATGCAATGAAAGATTACGTCCTGACATCAGTGCTAACATCAAGACATACTTTGCAGGTGTAGTTAATGCGCAATTTGTACGGCCCCCGAAGGATGGTTTAAATATCCAAATGGCTCTCTTCAGAAAAAGATTTCCCACCCCTGCTATAGGATCATTGTACTTTCCTCAAGCATGACTACTGTTATAGGCAGTGTTGCCTACTTGGCCTTGCGTGAACATTTTCTAAAACCTCCCTAGTATAATAGATACCAATTTTCATAGGACCCTGTTCTTCAGTTTGCTCCAGAGAATAAATAATAATAAATAAGAAAGCTGTCATAAGACCGTCATAAATTACATTTTTACTGAAGCAATGCCAAATCTTTTAAAAATGGGCAGGGATTAACATAGGAGGTATAGCCTACAACGGGCCAACAAAATATTGTTGTTGTTGTATTATATTACATTATTATTCATTATTAAATTATATTAAAAGCTCTCTTAGGAATATGTTGGCACCATTTAAGTAAGCATAAGTAAATAGCAGAAATGTATTCAAGCCTGTGAATAAAGTACATTTCTATTTCTCTGGTGCGCATCTGAAACTTTTGTTATTTTTTCATATGGGGCTAAGAACTAACTTGTTCAGTCCAGCGCCAATCTCTACTGGCTCAGAGCCGTCATGGACTGATCCTGCTGGCGATTCTGTGGCTGCCTCTGACATCATGTGGACAGAGCAGCTTCTTTTCCGCTCTGCTCTGTTGACGAGGCATAACTGCTAATGTCATGGTGATTGATAGCCAGCTCCCCACTGCCTAATTCCGAAGAGCTGGCTGTCAATCAGCATGACATCTGCAGTGATGCCTCATGGGCAGAGGAGAGGTGAAATAAATCAGCAGAATTGCCGGCTGAGCTGATAGAGATTGTCCCTGCCAGAGAGTTCTTAGCTCCATACAAATAAATAATAAAAGTTCTGAATAACCTCTTTAATGAATTTGACGCATCTTCATTTTACGGACTGTGAATCAAGATCGGTGTACAAAGCGCCAGTCTTGATCAATTTTTTTTTTTTAGTATGCGCTCACCATAAAATGGCTGGTTGGCTGACATTCATCTCTTCTGACTCTACAATTACATTCTTGTTAGTGAAATGGTATGTTGTTTCAGTAATGGGTTGGGATGAGCATTTGCCTGACTCATCTGGTGCTGCTCATCTTCTCACAATAAAAATAAGTTGGAACAGGTCAAAATCCAATCTGCCCAACAGTTTGTGGTAGGCTATGGTATGATCAGGGGTGTAACTACAACAGGTGCAGGGGTTGTAATCATGAACATTACATTGCTACCTTTATATTGTCAGTAGATATTCTAGGGAATTAAACAGAACATATTGGGGACAGAACCCACTGATTTTGTTAGAATCATAGTGCAAGTTACTTGGAGCATTTTTAACTCCCTTTCTTCTGTTTGTCAGGTAATTAGGATTGTGCATGTTGGATTTTTACCAGCTAATTCAATGTTCCCCAAAAAGAAGACCGCACCGAAGGTGTCTGGAAGACTCTTATTTAGACAGCAGTCGACCTAACAAAAGTTCTGCCGGTTGCTCTCTCCCCACTCTACCATACACGTGAGCGCTTGCTCTGCTGAGAGCTCCTATCTTCTGTATGAGATAGCCATCCCTACCGGTGGCTTATCAATGAAATAACAAATGGATCGGCAGTATGAAATTGAGCAATCCTGGATCCTTATTTCCCCCGATAATCATGTTTGGGGCCTACATGCACATTAGATTGTTGGACGAACCAGTCTATATTGGCTGGTATGGCCAACGTTAGCCGCATGTGCATGGAGGCCCTTATGCCCCTCTCTGTATGGCAATAAAAATGTCTGAACGTACTTATTGGGGAACTGGGGACATAGTTTCCTCATCGGACAAGTGTCCAAAATGTGTGGTCAGGTTAAAAGTTGTTTGTAGTGTTTTTCAATTGTTTATGGGCATTTATTGGACAGCGATTAGCAACACTAATTGGCTGCTAATCTAATCTGCAGTTATCTATTATCTATGGACACCTAAAGGAAGTCATAATCAAGATTTCATTAGAGGTACAATGAGATTGCCGAGACATCTGAGCGCATTCACACCATCAAAGAAACGGACCATTTACATGATAAATGTACTGTTACAGCTATGAAAATGTATATTTGTATAGTGCTTTCATTCCATTGTTCAGCTGCAGTTCCTTGGTTGACTATTGTGAATGCAGCCTTTCAAGAATAGTACTTGTTCATTACGCTTGTCCGAGAGAATATTAGTTCCACCATTTTCCATTCATTCTATATATAGTTTGGCGTATGTGTAAAATGTTGCCTGCAGCAACTGTGGTATGTGCTATTCAGCGGAGCAAGGGCAACAGAGATATCCTTGTTTCAGAGTGTGTAATGGCTGGTTTGTGAGGGTTTTGGTTAACAGAATAGTATTTGTCTGAGTATTCTCTTCTTTTCTGCATAGTAAATCACAGACAGTATGAATGTGGTCCTTGAAGCCAACTAAACCTTAATCGTTCAGCTTATTCACCAAGCTGGTAATGTGATTTCCCAATGTTTCTGGAGAACCTAAGGTTTTCAGAATTGTTTCTGGAGGTTTCCAGACCTGGAAAAGACAGTATGTTAAGTAACTAAATTAATAATGTCGAATGCCTACAGGTTTCTGTACTTTCTAATATCAGAACTGTGGTCTGCTACTTAAAAAAACTTTGCAGAAAACAAAAGTTTGAAAGCAACTATCCATTAGAAATCAATGAAACTCACAGAGGATGGCCAAATGTCTCACCGACCCTGAACGTGGCTGCTGACGCATTGGTGCTCACCCTTGAATCCTGGTGGGATGAGAAGCTCTTTTTGCAGAGCCCATTATGAGCCTAGTCCTTGTCAGGCAGGAGAATAAGGCTGTACATGCCTAACTTTAGATAGACCTCAAGATTCCAATTTATTACATTTTCCGATACCAATCAAATGACTGGTGAGCCTCTGTGTTGGTACTAATCGCCAGGGAAGGGTTAAACCATATGAAAACAGGAAAAACTATGCAATGTGAAGATTTAGGGTAATATGGTAAAGAAAATGGCACGGACAAGTAAATGAAAGCCACCTTAGCAGCTATAGTCTAGTGTTCAGCCACATGGGTATAAACTGTTAACCTTTTAAATACATCCCACTTCATGTGGGATTATTCTTTCCAAGTAGATGGAAATTTTGATTTCTTAGGCATCTGTTCCGCCTTAGACAACGACTGGCGGCTGCCTGCACACTAGGACTCCAGCCGAGTTCTTGTTTCTAGATAGATTTTTGGCTGTGACTTCCATTATGTTGGAGTATTTGTGCATTGTTGGATTGTCCACTGTGCCAGGATATGAATAGAACTTGCATACTTGGGTCTTACTAACGAACGCCTTTGGCTAGGAAGCTTTTCTGAAGCAGAGGGTCTGCTTGCCAGGTATCCATTCGATATGTCTACTCCTAATTTTGTCATTCTTTTGTGTGTTTTTTAGGTAACCAGTGGCATCTATTATGTAGCACTTGTTCTTTATGGACAATCTCAGATGGCATGTGAATGCTATACTAACACTGGCAGACAACTAATGCAGTTTGATTCCTTCCATTTGTTCTGAAAACATGGCTCACCGTTTGCCTATGATACGTGATGAGCTAATGCACACTGTAATGTAATGAACTTCCCTCTGTTGAACCTCAAGGACATATGCCCAAACTTATTTGAACCTTGGCTCATATTGCTGGTAAATCTTATATTTTATTTTTACATTTTCAGATCTAATAAATTTAAAAGTACGTTGTTACAATTTTGAAGATACATTTTAACAGTGAACACATTACATGAGGTTCAGGATGGTTTATGTTTTTTTTTTTTTGCAGATTTGATAAAGCTTTCACATATTCAAAATTATGTATTATATATTTGTGGACCAAAGTTTTGAGATTGACACAAATTTTGCAGTGCTGTAAGACAAAAATGTAAGTGAGACCACTCCCTTGGATGAAAAAGAACTTGAAACATGAAGAGTCTCAGGATTAGTGATGAGCGAGTATACTCGTTGCTTGGGTTTTTCCAGAGCATGCTCGGGTGGTCTCCGAGTATTTGTTAGTACTCGGAGATCTAGGTAGTTTTCGTCGCCTCAGCTGAATGATTTGTGGCTGCTGGACAGCTTGAATACATGTGGGGATTCCCTAGCAACCAGGCAACCCCCACATGTACCCAGGCTGGCTAGCAGCCATAAATCATGCAACTGAGTGAACCAGCATGTTCGGGAAAACCCGAGCAACGAGTACACTTGCTCATCACTACTCAGGATGCGTTACTGTTGGCATAACACGTAGCGCTCACCTTTTCTTCTCCAGACAATCATTCTTCCAGATGTCCAAAACAGTCTAAAGGGGGCTTCATCAGAGAAATTACTTTGCAGGAAGAGCAGGGATTGGACTGAAGAACACTGGGGGAATGTTATTTTCCCTGCTAAAGCCCACTTGAGACTATTTGAGAGATTTGGAAGAATGACTGTTTGGAGAAGAATAGGTGAGCACTATCTTGAGTCCTGTGTCATGCCAACAGTAAAGCATCCGGACACTCGTGTGTGGAGTTACTTTTCATCCACAGAGTGGGCTCAATCACAATTTTGCCCAAGAACACTGTTATGAATAAAGAATTTGGTTTTAACATCCTCCAAGAGCAACTTCTCCCAACAATCAGGCTCCAGAAAATGCTTTTTTCCCCCACATTAGAGAGACCATGTAACAATTCAAAAGTGATAACTAAGTGGCTCGGTGAATGGAACATTGACATTTTGGGTCCATGGCCTGGAAACTTTCCAGATCTCAATCCTATTAAAAACCTGTGGTCAATAATCAAAAAGCGTGACAAACAAAAACACAGAAATTGTAATAAATTCCAAGCACCGATTTCACAAGAATGGGCTGTCATCAGTTAGGGTTTGGCCCAGAAGCTGACATATTCAGCATGCCAAGGGGAATTGCAGAAGTCTTGACAAATAAGGGTCAACCCTGTAAATGTTCAGTCTGAATATACTTTGGTATATTTATCAAGAAAAGTAAAAAAAAACTAATATGCTTAAAATTGTATGTCAGTACCCATAGAAACATCTGACTAAGGCTGGTTTCACACTAACGTTCGGCAGGGCTGCGGATGAAATCCTTCCTCGGTTAAGCCCCGCCCACTGCCGTGCCTCTTCAGCTCCGCCTACATCTGCATGCATACCCAATCTTTAACATTGGGTACGCAGGCCATGCGGATGCCTCCTTATGTGTTGTTTTGACCCTGTGCCAACCACAACAAAATGCAACATGTTGCGTTCGACACAGGTCAGCGCAGCGTCAAGACGACGCATGCGGAGGCATCTGCATACATCCGCATGGCCTGCGTACTCAATGTTAAAGATAGGGTATGCATGCTGATGAAGGCGGAGCTGAAGGAAGAGGCGTGGCAGTGGGCGGGGCTTAACGGAGGAACTCCGCAGCCCTGACGAACGCTAGTGTGAAGCTAGCCTAAGAGATCTAAAAACACTGAAGCAAAAATCTTTGTGAAAAATGTTTTTTGTTTACCCCAGAGTTAAATCGGACACACCGCATTTCTATTAGATCGGACTTCTAACACCGAAGGTACTGTATGTATGGTGCAGTAAGTTAGGGTCAGTAAACAAATGCACAGCTAAAATCTTCCCCTTTAAGAGGAAATGTAGCATCTAAAAATGTCCTATTTTTTAAATAATTTTTTATATTAAATGTATTTTTTGGGGCAATTAAAAAAATAGTTATATTCAATAATAATAATAATAATAATCTTTCTGACAACACATTCCCTTTAATTAACCCTTTTATAAAATCCACAATTTTAAATCCCCAGTTAACAAATTATTTTTTGAGTGCAACATTTTTTTTACAGAAATCCATTTCTTTGACATCTCATTTTTTATGACCAGCACCATTGGACATATTCTTATTACTATATTGCACCTGAGGCACCAAATCTTCAAAAATGGTTACAGTTCTTGGAGAGAGGATAAAAGAGAAGATACCAGGAGTGGGGAAGACTCAGATTTATGTTTGACTTTTCCAGTAGATACATTTTAACACATTAATAGGGATATATAATCAGAAAATGACCTGCAATTTAAATAAAGTTTTAATATTAAATTATTATAAACTGTTTTATCTTCCCTACATTATTTTTTTATATATTTTTTTTTTATATCACTTTCTAAATTAAAAAAAATAAATTCTATACTCTTGCAATTTTCAATTTGCCCAGTAAGAATAATATGAAGATGATAATTCTGTACAGATCAGATTTTAGTAATTATCTCCTTATCAGCAAAAACAGGATTACAATGACAGATAACACCTCTATATACAACACTGGATAATACATGCTGACACCAGCCACAACAGGTGATGGTCACACTCACCTCATCCCCCTCCCTGCACAGTGACCTCTGCACAGGTGACCAAGCATGTCTAGGATAACGTTTTCATGGACGTAAATAATTCATTGCCTCCATAATCATGTTTAGAAAATAAAATAAATCTAGAATTAAAAATGAAAGCATTAGAGAAAAAGGGTTTCATCATCTGGTTTTAGTTAAAAAAAAAAAATAGTATAGGTAATTTTCTTCAATTTCAAACATCTGCATGAGGATTCATGAGCATGAAAGGGTGGCCCTCAGCATCATGTGCCCCAGCGGTCACCAAATTTTCTTACCTTGAGAGCGCCATCCCCCTATTCAATGGGACACCACCTAGAGTCCTCCATTACCAGTGTAACAGTAAAGTTTCCCCACAGAAGACATACTGTACCCTCTTTTGGTATTCTCGAATCAGGCACTCCCATCATGTTATCACAAGCAGCTTCAAGCTAACTGGAAGAATATGAATATACAGTGGGGAAAAAGTATTTAATCAGCCACCAATTGTGCAAGTTCTCCCACATAAAAAGATGACAGAGGCCTGTAATTTCCATCATAGGTAGACCACAACTATGAGAGTCAAAATAAGAAAATAAATCCAGAAAATCACCTTGTCTGATTTGGCAAGATTTATTTTGCAAATTATGGTGGAAAATAAGTATTTGGTCACTAAAAGTTCATCTCAATATTTAGTTGTATACAGTATCCTTTGTTGGCAATGACAGTGGTCAAACGTTTTCTGTAAGTCTTCACAAGGTTGCCACACACTGTTGTTGGTATGTTGGCCCATTCCTCCATGCAGATCTCCCCTAGAGCAGTGATGTTTTGGGCCTGTCGCTGGGCAACACGGGCTTTCAATGCCAAAGGTTTTCTATGGGGTTGAGATCTGGAGACTGGCTAGGCCACTCCAGGACCTTCATATGCTTCTTACAAAGCCACTCCTTCGTTCCTCTGGCGGTGTGCTTGTGATCATTATCATGCTGAAAGACCCAGCCACGTTTCATCTGTTGTACGTCATTTTCGGAACGTTTCGGTTTAATAAGATCTTCATAAGTCCAATTGTTATTTTGATAGTTATATAGGTGTTGTGAAGGAATAAAACGCAATATAGAAAATGGATAAGTGGCCAAACAATGTGCGCACCATCGTCCCATCCTAGCTTACCCTATTTATCTCTCCTTCATGGCAAGCATATGCTCATCCATATCTACTCTTCTGTGCAGGCTACTTACCGAAGTCACCATCTGGAGACCTTCTCTTCATAGCTGCTTGCAAGACCTGGTGCTAATGTACCAAACTAGTGGACAGTCACTATCCACTCCTCATGGGCCCGCAAGCCACATGTGGCTCTCAAGCCACAGGTTAAGGACCCCTCATGTTCCCTGTACATACCTCCTCCTCCCCAGTCATTCCCACACACATTGGTCTATTTAATGACATTAGCGGGATCAAAACGAATCTTTTCTTAAAATAAACTCCACACTCACTGGAAATATCTGTGTTCACATTTGCGACGCATATTTTTAGAATCTGGGAACCTGAGTACCTGGAGATGACCTACACAAGCAGAATATGCAAACACTATGAATATGTAGCCCTAATTGTCTTCTAACCCATGGAAACATTATTCGGTGGACAGTATGGAATAAGGAGGAAGCATAGACTATAATGTGAGCCTGTGTCGAGACAGATCTGGCATCATTCTTCCATGACACCTAGGATCACTGGTTGTTGTCCTATAAAGCACATGTAAAACCCAAGAAACAAACAAAATGAGCATATACCTATAGAACGTACGGTAAATAGTAATAGTACATGTAAATAACATAGGGCACTTAGTTAACACTATTTTGATAAAGTATAAAAGCCATCCCACCGCGACATGGTGTACCCATAGGGTTGGACTTATTCTGTCTCATAGTTGTAGATGCACATACAGAATAACCAAGATAACACTTCCTCAAAAACACACGATTATTTTATTTTTTTTTTGCATGACAAGTGAAGGCTGTGAACATGCATCAATTCCCCCAAATCACAAAATCAGATGCGGAAGAGTTAAAGCGATCCATACAGGAATAGAAAGTCTAAAAGCAATAAATCCTTAAAACAGTTCTGCCAGATGGCTTGAGTGTTAAATAGTCGACAATGCTCAACGAACATCTAATCCCACATCTAAAACCAACGTATAGTCATATTTTTACATATGGCAGTCTTTCCAAAGATTTTTAATAACGCCAAAATTGAAAGTCTCAGTGTTTTTTGTAATTCACACGCTAAAGTTAAATCCAGATGAGGCTTTTTATGTTATGCAGAATTGTTAAATTTTCTTTGGCCGCTTTAATAAATCTTGACAGAAAAGCAAACCACATAAAGTATTTCCTAAAATAATAGACCGCAGAGATATTATAGATGGCACAGTCATTAACTTGGTAATAACGTGCACACAATGGCAAAATGATACTTTAATTCTTCAGACGGCGCTCTATGAAAATGCCTTGTTCTCTGGAAACAGCGTGGAATACCGGAATAATTTTCCTACAGCCCTTTCTTGTTTGTATTCATTGAAAAGACTTAACATAATTGCTAATAATGAAAATTTGTTTCACACTCGCATTATAATAGCATACAGCACTGGGCTTCAGTTATACCCTCAGTGTGTGTGTATGTGTATATAATATATGTATATATATATATATATATATATATATATATATAATATCTCTAATGTAAAAGTGCAATTATATCTGTTATTGCTAGTTGGGGGGAGTGAAGGCCAGCATTTGTATTTGTTCATAGACCAAGAATGAAATCTTAGTTAATGATAAACCTACTGAGTAAACACAATATCACATGCTGTTAATATACGCTGCCCAAAATGCAAAATGCTGGCCCCTGATCCTAAAAGGTAGAACGTGTAAGATGAGAGTCCAAGGTACAGCAGGCAAAATGAAACCATAGCACCTGTGTAGTTTTAAAAGGGACCTGTCACCAGGTGAAAAGTGATCACTTGTTGCTCTTATTTTATTCCCACTGTTCCCTTGAGTAATCAATCTTATTTTCTTTTTTTAAATCCATTATAGAGTTCCATAGATATGGACTGTTTTATTTGGTGCTAATTTTTCTGGCGTTTTCTGCGGGGGCGTGGCTGATTGGATTCTGTGGGGGCGTGGCTGATTGGATTCTGTGGGGGCGTGGCTGATTGGATTCTGTGGGGGCGTGGCTGATTGGATTCTGTGGGGGCGTGGCTGATTGGATTCTGTGGGGGCGTGGCTGATTGGATTCTGTGGGGGCGTGGCTGATTGGATTCTGTGGGGGCGTGGCTGATTGGATTCTGTGAGGGCGTGGCTGACATGATTCTGCGGGGGCGTGGCTGTCAGGATTCTGTGGGGGCGTGGCTGATTGGATTCTGTGGGGGTGTGGCTGTCAGGATTCTGTGGGGGCGTGGCTGTCAGGATTCTGTGGGGGCGTGTCATTAGACTTCTCTCTATAATTACTCACTGAGCAATGCCCCATTGTATAGACCATACAAATTAATGCTAAATAAGAGGTGCATATGTCTGGAACAATATGGCAGATTTACAAAGGTAAAACAGTTAAATACTCATTGAAGCAGCAAGAAAAAGTAAAAACATAAAGTGATCACTTTTGACCTGGTGGCAGTTCCTCTTTAAAGGCCTCTCTAATATGCATCTACTACGGAAGACGTTAGTACAATTAGTAATTTTCCATGATGGTGTTCTTTAGATTTGAGTGTCACATCACTAAACCAGAAGAGTGGATTCCACACATGGGATATATAAGGAGCTGGTGGGACATGTACCCCAGTTGGCGGTCTGGTTATTTAGGACAAGGTCTGCAGCTGAATCTTTCCTGGCTACTGACTATGTATCCTGATAATATGTATTGAACGATCGGTGCATGTTGCAATTAGGCAGGTTCATTAGATAAAGTATCACCCGTAACATGTAGTCATCGGACTCTTATATGGAAAATCAGTCTATTCATGCAATTGTGTAGAAGTCTTTTCACAGCTAGGCTGATTCGCCATTGAAAAGGCTAGCAGAAGTTGAGCGGCAAAGCATGCAAGAGGTATAAGATGTCTGTATTGTTCTTCACCCATTTTAGCTACAATTGATGGCTAAGACAACCCTAAAACTCCTAAACCGTTTATTTCCTGTGGTATTAGTTGGATTGGTCTACCAGAAGAGCCTCTAATGGGCTCAGACTCTGACATAAAAATGGACCCCAATAATCTGTAGTTTCTGCATTTGGAGCTGATTTTTGGGCAAACCATTGCCATTAGCATATCTTGCCCTATTGTGATGTATTTATAAGTGGACGTGTACATGTTCTTTATGGTTGTAGCTTGGCCCTCAGAATCACCTCAGATGAGTGCACGGAGCCCCAATCTTACATTGATTGAGTTCTGGAACCTTTAAGGGAACATCTGTATACTTGTCTGCTCATATAGGCCAAAGCACTGACTTTTTTTAGTAATAAGAGACTGAGTTTAGTGTCACATTCCTTTTATCTAAACACGGAAACTGATCGCGTAGCAGAGGGTCATTCTGGCAGTGTTTTGACTGTTAAACAAAAGCTTGGGTTTGTCAGTAATCCTCTTTATGAGTGAGAACCGCCATCATAGAAACGTGATATCGGTCATAAGTACCGCATTCTGTGCGTTTTTATATATATATATATATATATATATATATATATATATATATATATATATAGTGGGGCAAAAAAGTATTTAGTCAGTCAGCAATAGTGCAAGTTCCACCACTTAAAAAGATGAGAGGCGTCTGTAATTTACATCATAGGTAGACCTCAACTATGGGAGACAAACTGAGAAAAAAAATCCAGAAAATCACATTGTCTGTTTTTTTTAACATTTTATTTGCATATTATGGTGGAAAATAAGTATTTGGTCAGAAACAAAATTTCATCTCAATACTTTGTAATATATCCTTTGTTGGCAATGACAGAGGTCAAATGTTTTCTGTAAGTCTTCACAAGGTTGCCACACACTGTTGTTGGTATGTTGGCCCATTCCTCCATGCAGATCTCCTCTAGAGCAGTGATGTTTTTTGGCTTTTCGCTTGGCAACACGGACTTTCAACTCCCTCCAAAGGTTTTCTATAGGGTTGAGATCTGGAGACTGGCTAGGCCACTCCAGGACCTTGAAATGCTTCTTACGAAGCCACTCCTTCGTTGCCCTGGCGGTGTGCTTTGGATCATTGTCATGTTGAAAGACCCAGCCACGTTTCATCTTCAATGCCCTTGCTGATGGAAGGAGGTTTGCATTCAAAATCTCACGATACATGGCCCCATTCATTCTTTCATGTACCCGGATCAGTCGTCCTGGCCCCTTTGCAGAGAAACAGCCCCAAAGCATGATGTTTCCACCACCATGCTTTACAGTAGGTATGGTGTTTGATGGATGCAACTCAGTATTCTTTTTCCTCCAAACACGACAAGTTGTGTTTCTACCAAACAGTTCCAGTTTGGTTTCATCAGACCATAGGACATTCTCCCAAAACTCCTCTGGATCATCCAAATGCTCTCTAGCAAACTTCAGACGGGCCCGGACATGTACTGGCTTAAGCAGTGGGACACGTCTGGCACTTCAGGATCTGAGTCCATGGTGGCGTAGTGTGTTACTTATGGTAGGCCTTGTTACATTGGTCCCAGCTCTCTGCAGTTCATTCACTAGGTCCCCCCGCGTGGTTCTGGGATTTTTGCTCACCGTTCTTGTGATCATTCTGACCCCAAGGGGTGGGATTTTGCGTGGAGCCCCAGATCGAGGGAGATTATCAGTGGTCTTGTATGTCTTCCATTTTCTAATTATTGCTCCCACTGTTGATTTCTTCACTCCAAGCTGGTTGGCTATTGCAGATTCAGTCTTCCCAGCCTGGTGCAGGGCTACAATTTTGTTTCTGGTGTCCTTTGACAGCTCTTTTGTCTTCACCATAGTGAAGTTTGGAGTCAGACTGTTTGAGGGTGTGCACAGGTGTCTTTTTTTACTGATAACAAGTTTAAACAGGTGCCATTACTACAGGTAATGAGTGGAGGAAAGAGGAGACTCTTAAAGAAGAAGTTACAGGTCTGTGAGAGCCAGAAATCTTGATTGTTTGTTTAGACCAAATACTTATTTTCCACCATAATATGCAAATAAAATGTTAAAAAAACAGACAATGTGATTTTCTGGATTTTTTTTTCTCAGTTTGTCTCCCATAGTTGAGGTCTACCTATGATGTAAATTACAGACGCCTCTCATCTTTTTAAGTGGTGGAACTTGCACTATTGCTGACTGACTAAATACTTTTTTGCCCCACTGTATATGTATATGTGTATATATATATATATAATTATATACATACACTAGATGGTGGCCCGATTCTAACGCATCGGGTATTCTAGAATATGCATGTCCACGCAGCCACATAGTATATTGCCCAGCCACGTATGTCACCGGTTAAAAAATAAACATACTCGCCTTCTGATCCGAGGGCCCCTTGTAGTTCTGTCGCCTGTGCGAGGTACAGGCGGCAGCTTCCGATCCTAGCCTGCTCGCGCAGGCGCGCAGGGCCTATGATGACATCGTGGTCACATGACCGTGATGTCACGGCAGGTCCTTCTGCCAGATGATCTGTGCCAACGGAATGTGGCGGTTGTATCGCGAGGAACGGGTAAGGCGGCGTAGGTGAGTATATAATATTTTTTATTTTTATTATTTTTAACATTAGATGTTATTACTATTGGCGCTGCATAGGCCGCGTCAATAGTAAAAAACTTGGTCACACAGGGTTAATAGCAGCGGTAACGGAGTGCGTTGCCCACGGCATAACGTGGTCCGTTACCGCGGGCATTAACCCTGTGTGAGCGGTGAGCGGAGGAGTGTATGCGGGCACCGGGCAGTCAGTGCGGGGAGTAAGGAGCGGCCATTTTCTTCTGGACTGTGCGCGTCGCTGATTGGTCGCGGCAGCTTATTGGTCGCGGCAGCCATGACAGGCAGCTGCCGAGACCAATCAGTGAACGAATAACCGTGACAAAAGGACAGACAGACAGACGGAAGTAGCCCTTAGACAATTATGTATATAGATAATCAAACTGTATATGTTGTAGTTTTTAATGTAAAAAGATCAGCGATGTTGCCTGAAACTACAGATAACACTGAAGTGTAAGATGTAGAATGTATGAAAGCATCTTGTCCGGGCCATCCAAAAGCTGGAAGTGATATCCAGGCTAAACGATGCACAGAGTCTGATCTTGGATGGACAAGACTTAGTCCTAGACTGCCAAAATATTGTGCATGGAGAGGTCTGATAAGCAATTTTCCATCTTACAGAAATGAAGATGGGATTGAAAATCAGAGGGATGGCGCCAGAAAGGTTAAAGAGGCAACCAGATATTTTATTGCTTTGCGTCATGCAATTATTGTAAACTTTTTATTGTGAGCCGGAGGGTAACCTAAAGCAGTTCATAGCACTTAACATTTTCACGTATTATCCTCTGCCATGACCTCATGTCTTATTATTTTTGTTTTGCAGGTCAGACTGGGTGGAGATTATTGAGCCACGCTCCCATGAGCGGATGTACGTAAACCTGACGACTGGAGAATGTGGCTGGGAACCCCCGCTGGGTGTAAATGTGCGCCAGTCGGATGAGAACCAGTGGTGGGAACTATATGATCAGCAGAGTGGACGTTTTTACTATTATAATGCAATAAGCCATCAAACTGTGTGGCACAGGCCTCAACAATGCGACATTGTACCTTTGGCCAAATTACAAGCAGTGAAACGAGCGTCACAGCCGAGCCTCAGCTCACGTGCCAGTCAAGAGCGGATCTCTCATCGGGGTAGCACAAGCAGTGAGGGAGCAAACGCTCCGATTGAGGTCCTAATGCAAGATTCGGAGTATGGAAAAGATGGAGGCAAAAGGCGAGCAGACAGCATTGATAGCAGAAAGGATTCTGGGAGGTAAGCAATTATTAATAATAGTGCCAACCTACCTGTCCTAGAATGTAGTATTTATGCCATGCCAGGATTTCTTACTCCCTAGTTCTCTATGGGCACCTTATTATATATATACATATACAGCGGATCCATGACATGGACGTGTGTGTACAGTGCTAGGCTGCATTAAATTCCGTAAGTGTTGTGAGGCTACAAGTCCTTTCATGTCTGAGAGCGTGTAAAGAATCGTTTAGTGTGACACAAGCTGGAGAGCCGTCGTGTGTCAGAAAACACAAATAAAGGAGTTTTCCAGAAAAAATGGCGATTCGTGTAATTGGATTAAAAACCCACTTTACCCTTGTACGTGGTAAACTGCCATCACCTTTGCTGGTGTGAGGTAAGCAATGCTTATGGAATATAAGGGTATGTGCACACGTTGCAGATTTTTCCGCACGGATTCTACAGAATCCGCAGGTAAAATGACCTGCGGATTCCCTGTGGGTTTTCGGAGGATTTTGTGCGGATTTCACCTGTATTTTTACACCTGCGGATTCCTATAATGGAATAGGTGTAAAAACGCTGTGGATTCCGCACAAAGAATTGACATGCTGCGGAAAATAAACTGCTGCGTTTCTGCGCGGACTTTTCCACAGCACTGCGGATTTGGTTTTCCATAGGTTTACATGGCACTGTACAACGCATGGAAAACTGCTGCGGATCCGCAGCCAAATCCGCGTGTGCTCATACCCTAAGGGTATTGGCTGACACAGGACCACCGGAGCATTGGTGGCGGACTGGTGGGCGATTTAGCAGGGGAGTTATTTTATTTTGTCATCACAGACCTTTTTTGGCCACTTGAAGTTACACTGAGAAGTGAATGTAAACATATTGGGTCTGTACTTGTTTTCTCTTAAAGTGGTTGCCTGGCCTTGGAGTTCAAATCTGCAGTCACTATGTGACTGCAGACTTGTGAATCCTCACATCGTGCACGCTGCAAGGATTCTCTGGTGCGTGCAGTCAGTATGTGATTTGCATACTTCCAGCCACATTACGACTAGACTGTGTCCAGCCTCGCTCAATACACTTGCATCTAGTCTGTATGTGACTACATGGATGCAAATCACATCTTTATAGTCACACGCCTACCACTTCTGGCACTGGTTCCGGAGGATCCTCACAGCGTGCAGTAAAGTGACTGCAGATTTGTAGCCTAAGGGTATGTGCACACGTTGCAGATTTTGCTGTGGATCTGCAGCGGATTGGCCTCTGCGGATCTGCAGCTGTTTTCCATGAGTTTAAAGTACCACGTAAACCTATGGAAAACAAAATCTGCAGTGCACATGCTGCAGAAAAAATCATGTGGAAACGTAGTGTTGTTTGTTCCACAGCATGTCAATTCTTTGTGCGGATTCCGCAGCGGTTTACATCTGATCCATAATAGGAATTTGCAGGTGTAAAACCGCAGGTGGAATCCGCAAAAAAATCACGTTAAATCAGTAGTAATTCTGCAGGAAATCCGCAGTGCAGTTTACCTGCGGATTTACCAAAATCAGTCCGGAAAAATCCACAGAGTAATTTGCAGCGTGTGCACATACCCTAAGGCTGGACACCCGCTTTAATATATGTGGGCAGTACGATAAAGGAAACTTGCTAGATATTAACACATTCACTCCAGCACCAAGTAGTAGTGACAGGCTCAGAAAACAAGACGAGATGTATATAAAATATTCTGCAGTTGACCCTAGATGATCTGTAGATTTAAGAGTAATCATTTTAATTTTATTTTTCATAAATCAGTGGTACACATGGAAATCAGAAACTCTGTAATATATCTTATCTTTTTCCTCCTGGACTGATCATTCATTCTCAAAATTCTCAATTCCTGGGAGAAATCAGTCCTCAGTGAATACAGAATTTCCCATTACTGAGATGAGATAACAGTTGGTGTTTATAAAGTTCTATGGAGAACTAGCAGCAGAATGTCTGTGTCTGTCTCTAGCTCCTCCCCAGTCTGTAGAGTTTTATAGGTTGAAGAAAATGAAGAATTTGAAGAAAATGGTCCATGACAAGGCTGCAACCTGCAAAGTTGATCTGGCAACAGCAATCAGAGAACGTTGGAGCCAGATTGATGAAGAGTACTGTTTGAGGCCAGTCTCACACGTCCAGATAATTCCGATACCGGAAAAATCGGTACCGGAATTGTCCGTGTGTCTGTGAGCTCACGTAGGCCATCCGTGTGGCACACGGGCGCCACCCGTGTGCTGACTGGGTACCACGCGGAGCGTGCAGGAGACAGCGCTAGAGATAAGCGCTGTCCCCTGCATCTGGTGCTGAAGCCGCCATTCATATCTTCTCTCCAGCAGCGTTCGCTGCAGAGAAGATATGAAAAATCCTTTTGTTTTTTTGTTTGTTCGTGTTTAAAATAAAGATCCCTGTCCCTATGGGAGGTGGAGCCGCATATTCATGACTGTAATCGGCGGCCCCACGTGACCGCTCATTCAGGAGAAGCTGCGGCGAGGACAGGACGCTGCGAGGGAGCCGGGTGAGTATTTTATTAACAGCGGGGGGGCGAACAGGGGCTGGGTGGGGGGGTGGGGACAGGGATCTTTATTTTAAACACGAACAAAAAAAAAGGATTTTTCATATCTTCTCTGCAGCGAACGCTGCTGGAGAGAAGATATGAATGGCGGCTTCAGCACCACTTGGGGGGTTCAGCGCTTACTGAGCGCTGTCTCCTACACGGCACACGGACTGCACACGGACAGCGTCCGTGTGCGGTACGTGTTTTACACGGACCCATTGACTTTAATGGGTCCGTGTAATCCATGCGCTCCCACGAACACTGACATGTCTCCGTGTTTTGCACACGGTCCGTGAAAACACGCTGACATGTGCAGAGACACATTGATTTCAATGTGTCTACGTGAGTCAGTGTCTCCGGTACGTGAGGAAACTGTCACCTCACGTACCGGAGCCACTGACGTGTGAAATCGGCCTGACACAACAGCTCTCCAAGGTGTGATCACTCCTTTTTTAGATGCAGACTAATAAGCAGATCTAATTTGATGCAGGTGTTGTTTTTGGGTATGAAAATTTACATGGCGATTCCATAATTTTTTCCTCAGAATTTAGTGATTCCATAATTTTTCCCCTATACTTGGTTAATAAAAGTCACCATTACTGACTACCACATTTTTAGTTCTTGATTTCTTTTAGTGTTTCTTAAAGCCAGAAAGTTGCCATTTGAAATGACTTTAGTTTTGTGCCATGTCTGTGATCTGCCTTTTTTCTACAAAATTAAACAACTGAATGAACATCCTCCAAGGCCGGTAATTCCATAATTTTTGCCAGGGGTTGTATTATACAAGTAACTGAAAGGCTGAAGCCTTATGTAGCCTACATGAATAATGAAAAAATATACTCAGTACTGCATACGACTATTTTACCTATAAATTGTCTCATTTTAAAGATATGGGTGATTACTAGTGATGAGCTGTCAAACAGCCACGAGACATGCAGCCGCTGGGACTCGACCATATTTTTTGAGCACACCGAAGACAGTCACTACTTACCATATTCATTCACTACTTACTAGTGATGAGCGAGTGTACTCGTTGCTCGGGTGACCTCCGAGTATTTGTTCGTGTTCGGAGATTAAGTTTTCATTGCGGCAGCAGAATGATTTACAGCTAGTAGCCAGGCTGAGTACATGTGAGGATTCCCTAGCAACCAGGCAACCACCACATGTACTCAGCCTGGCTACTAGCTGTAAATCATTCTGCTTCCACAATGAAAACTTAATCTCCGAACACTAACAAATACTCGGTCACCCGAGCGTGCGGAAAACCCGAGCAACAAGTACACTCGCTCATCACTACTACTTACCATATTCATACGCTACTTACTATAGCCATACACTACTGCCTATTACTATATTCATACACCACTTACTATAGCCATACACTACTGCCTATTACTATATTCATACACCACTTACTGTAGCCATACACTACTTTCTAAATCCATACATTACTTACTATATTCATACACTACTTACTTTTACTTTATCCATACACTACTTGCTAAATCCATACACTACATTCTAAATCCATACACTATTTACTATAGCCATACATGCTCGGACCGGACACCCAAAATGTGGTGGTGCACCATCTTGGCCGACTTCAAAATGGCCGCCATGGTCACCACCCATCTTGAAAAGTTTCCCCCCTCCCATATACTAATGTGCCACAAGCAGGAAGTTGATATCACCAACCATTCCCATTTTATTTAGGTGTATCCATATAAATGGCCCACCCTGTATATCCATACACTGCTTACTAAATCCATACACTGCTTACTATATTCATACACTACTTACTATATCCATACACTACTTACTATATCATACACTACGGTGGCGCAGTGGTTAGCACAGCAGCCTTGCAGCGCTGGGGTCCTGGGTTCTAATCCCACCTTGGACAACATCTGCAAAGAGTTTGTATGTTCTCTCCGTGTTTGCGTGGGTTTCCTCCCACACTCCAAAGACATACTGATAGGGAATTTAGAATGTGAGTCTCATCGGGGACAGCGATGATAATGTGTGCAAACTGTAAAGCGCTGCAAAATATGTTAGCGCTATATAAAAATAAAGATTATTATTTATTATTACTTACTATATCCATACACTACTTACTATATCCATACACTGCTTACTATATTATACACTACTTACTATATCCATACACTACTTACTATATCATACACTGCTTACTATATCCATACACTACTTACTATATCCATACACTGCTTACTATATCCATACACTACTTACTATAGCCATACACTGCTTACTATATCCATACACTACTTACTATATCCATACACTGCTTACTATATTCATACACTACTTACTATAGCCATACACTGCTTACTATATCATACACTACTTACTATATCCATACACTACTTACTATATCATACACTGCTTACTATATCCATACACTGCTTACTATAGCCATACACTACTTACTATATCATACACTACTTACTATATCCATACACTACTTACTATAGCCATACACTACTTACTATATCATACACTACTTACTATATCCATACACTACTTACTATAGCCATACACTGCTTACTATATCATACACTACTTACTATATCCATACACTACTTACTATAGCCATACACTGCTTACTATATCATACACTACTTACTATATCCATACACTACTTACTATAGCCATACACTACTTACTATATCATACACTGCTTACTATATCCATACACTGCTTACTATATCCATACACTGCTTACTATATCATACACTACTTACTATCTCCATACACTACTTACTATATCCATACACTGCTTACTATATCCATACACTACTTACTATAGCCATACACTACTTACTATATCCATACACTGCTTACTATATCCATACACTGCTTACTATATCCATACACTGCTTACTATATCCATACACTGCTTACTATATCCATACACTGCTTACTATATCCATACACTGATTACTATATCCATACACTGCTTACTATATCCATACACTGCTTACTATATCATACACTGCTTACTATATCCATACACTGCTTACTATATCCATACACTGCTTACTATATCCATACACTGCTTACTATAGCCATACACTGCTTACTATATCCATACACTGCTTACTATATCATACACTGCTTACTATATCCATACACTGCTTACTATATCCATACACTGCTTACTATATCCATACACTGCTTACTATATCCATACACTGCTTACTATATCCATACACTGCTTACTATATCCATACACTGCTTACTATAGCCATACACTACTTACTATATCATACACTACTTACTATATCCATACACTACTTACTATAGCCATACACTGCTTACTATATCATACACTACTTACTATATCCATACACTACTTACTATATCCATACACTACTTACTATAGCCATACACTACTTACTATATCATACACTGCTTACTATATCCATACACTGCTTACTATATCCATACACTGCTTACTATATCCATACACTACTTACTATATCCATACACTGCTTACTATATTCATACACTACTTACTATAGCCATACACTGCTTACTATATCATACACTACTTACTATATCCATACACTACTTACTATATCATACACTGCTTACTATATCCATACACTGCTTACTATATCATACACTGCTTACTATATCCATACACTACTTACTATATCATACACTACTTACTATATCATACACTGCTTACTATATCCATACACTGCTTACTATATCATACACTACTTACTATATCCATACACTACTTACTATATCATACACTGCTTACTATATCCATACACTACTTACTATATCATACACTACTTACTATATCCATACACTACTTACTATATCATACACTGCTTACTATATCCATACACTGCTTACTATAGCCATACACTGCTTACTATATCATACACTACTTACTATATCCATACACTACTTACTATAGCCATACACTACTTACTATATCATACACTACTTACTATATCCATACACTACTTACTATATCATACACTGCTTACTATATCCATACACTGCTTACTATAGCCATACACTACTTACTATATCATACACTACTTACTATATCCATACACTACTTACTATAGCCATACACTGCTTACTATATCATACACTACTTACTATATCCATACACTACTTACTATAGCCATACACTACTTACTATATCATACACTGCTTACTATATCCATACACTGCTTACTATATCCATACACTGCTTACTATATCCATACACTACTTACTATATCCATACACTACTTACTATAGCCATACACTGCTTACTATAGCCATACACTGCTTACTATATCATACACTACTTACTATATCATACACTGCTTACTATATCCATACACTGCTTACTATATTCATACACTACTTACTATAGCCATACACTGCTTACTATAGCCATACACTGCTTACTATATCATACACTGCTTACTATATCCATACACTGCTTACTATATCATACACTACTTACTATATCCATACACTACTTACTATATCATACACTGCTTACTATATCCATACACTGCTTACTATATCATACACTACTTACTATATCCATACACTACTTACTATATCATACACTGCTTACTATATCCATACACTACTTACTATATCATACACTACTTACTATATCCATACACTACTTACTATATCATACACTGCTTACTATATCCATACACTGCTTACTATAGCCATACACTACTTACTATATCATACACTACTTACTATATCCATACACTACTTACTATAGCCATACACTACTTACTATATCATACACTACTTACTATATCCATACACTACTTACTATATCATACACTGCTTACTATAGCCATACACTACTTACTATATCATACACTACTTACTATATCCATACACTACTTACTATAGCCATACACTACTTACTATATCATACACTACTTACTATATCATACACTACTTACTATATCCATACACTACTTACTATATCATACACTACTTACTATAGCCATACACTACTTACTATATCATACACTACTTACTATATCCATACACTACTTACTATAGCCATACACTACTTACTATATCATACACTACTTACTATATCCATACACTACTTACTATATCATACACTGCTTACTATATCCATACACTACTTACTATATCATACACTACTTACTATATCCATACACTACTTACTATAGCCATACACTACTTACTATATCATACACTGCTTACTATATCCATACACTGCTTACTATAGCCATACACTACTTACTATATCATACACTACTTACTATATCCATACACTACTTACTATAGCCATACACTACTTACTATATCATACACTGCTTACTATATCCATACACTGCTTACTATAGCCATACACTGCTTACTATATTCATTCACTGCTTACTATATTCATTCACTGCTTACTATATCCATACACTACTTACTATATCATACACTACTTACTATATCCATACACTACTTACTATAGCCATACACTACTTACTATATCATACACTACTTACTATATCCATACACTACTTACTATAGCCATACACTGCTTACTATATCATACACTGCTTACTATAGCCATACACTGCTTACTATATCCATACACTACTTACTATATCCATACACTACTTACTATATCATACACTGCTTACTATATCATACACTACTTACTATATCCATACACTACTTACTATAGCCATACACTGCTTACAATATATCATACACTGCTTACTATAGCCATACACTGCTTACTATAGCCATACACTGCTTACTATATTCATACACTGCTTACTATAGCCATACACTGCTTACTATATCCATACACTGCTTACTATATCATACACTGCTTACTATATCCATACACTACTTACTATATTCATACACTGCTTACTATATTCATACACTGCTTACTATAGCCATACACTGCTTACTATATCCATACACTGCTTACTATATCCATACACTGCTTACTATATCATACACTACTTACTATCTCCATACACTACTTACTATATCCATACACTGCTTACTATATCCATACACTACTTACTATAGCCATACACTACTTACTATAGCCATACACTGCTTACTATATCATACACTGCTTACTATATCATACACTACTTACTATCTCCATACACTACTTACTATATCCATACACTACTTACTATAGCCATACACTACTTACTATATCCATACACTGCTTACTATATCCATACACTACTTACTATAGCCATACACTACTTACTATATCCATACACTGCTTACTATATCCATACACTGCTTACTATATCCATACACTGCTTACTATATCCATACACTGCTTACTATATCCATACACTGCTTACTATATCCATACACTGCTTACTATATCCATACACTGCTTACTATATCCATACACTGCTTACTATATCCATACACTGCTTACTATATCCATACACTGCTTACTATAGCCATACACTGCTTACTATATCCATACACTGCTTACTATATCATACACTGCTTACTATATCCATACACTGCTTACTATATCCATACACTGCTTACTATATCCATACACTGCTTACTATATCCATACACTGCTTACTATATCCATACACTGCTTACTATAGCCATACACTGCTTACTATATCACACTGCTTACTATATCATACACACACACACACACACACACACACACACACACACACACACACACACACACACACACACACATATATATATATACACACACACACACACACACACACACACACACACACACACACACAGCTGTGACTCGTCCTTCAAGACTTGGCAAACAGGCCACAAAAAAATATTTTATTCAGAGCAAATTGGCAAATGGGATGTGCTAATGACGCCTTTTATGGCTAACAGATGTTTGATGCCTTCCCAACTGTTCTGCTGCCTGGATGGGACTGCCAGCGACTACATCAGATCACTGATAAACCAGAAGAGTTTATTTTTGTTTCTTCACACTTTCCCTTCATTGCCTGAAAAGAGAACCCACATGTCTGCTTGTACAATGTATTTTCCAGACCCCTCCCCCCCCCCCCCCCCCCGCCCGCCCCCCAGAATAGGAAGGCAGTGTGGTTATTGAGCTGAGTCTGCCTAAGGCAATTAAAGGGATGTTTTGTTTTCACACTTTATGGGTTATATAATGTTACTAGTAGAGCAGCAGCAGAAAAATTGGGGGCAGCATTGCCTAATCTTAAGCTATGTTCACATGTCCAGTAATCATCAGTTAGAGCGGATCCAGCAGCAATTCCTTGACAAAGAAGAAAAGTTGTCATCCGGAAAAAAAAACTGAATTTACATGATCCATTTTTCGAAGTCTATGGAAAACAGATTCGTTAACAGATCCACTTTCCATAGACTTTAATGTTAAAAAATAAATAAATATCCAGTTGAAATCAGTTCAGTCTGACAAAGTTATTTCAAAGCTAATTTTATCTTCACAACTTGTTTGGCTTTAAATTGCTGCTGGATCCGTTCTAAAGAATGAATCCTGGACATGTGAACTTGGCATTAGGCCGGGGTCACACTTGCGAGTGCAATGTGAGAAACTCGCGCCTCAATACCCGGCACTGCCTCCGACACTCGGGACCAGAGCGTTTAGCTACATAGAAATACATGCAGATGAACGCTCCGGACCCGAGTGTCGGCGGCAGTGCCGGGTATTGATGTGAGAGACTCTCGTGAGTTTCTCGCATTGCCCTCGCAAGTGTGACCCCGGCCTTAGTTGAAGACAAAATTTTTTTTGTCCATCTAAAAAAAACCCTGATATTAAATGTATTCGTTCTACATTGAAGTCTATGAAAAATGGTTCCGTTTAGCCACCCGTTTTAATTTAAAAAAAGGATCTGTTTATTACTTACTGGATCAGTTTCAAATGGAAGGAAACAGAAGGCTATTTAACAAATCCATTTTCCATAGACTTCAATGTTAAGAAGAAAAAAAAATTGGATCCAGTTGAAATCAGTTTTCTTTAGCTGGACAAAAAAAAGTTGTCTGCGCAAAATTTTTTCTCAACAGATTGGTGCTGGATCTGTTCTAACAGGTGACTACTACCACTGGACGTGTGAACAGAGCCTTAACCAACAGAATCAATTACTATGAAGCCTTATGACATAGCCGTATGCACAAGTCCCTGGGGTTCTGCACAATGGCGCAGTAGGCATGGCATTTGGTGGGATATGCTACCACCCGACAGCACAGTATTACGGAGGTATTATTACTGCCCTACACTACGTCTGTATAACTTTCTATGAGGGCCTTATCATGGCTCATTACCATTCTGAACATGTATTATTATTTATTTATATAGCACCATTAGTTCCATGGTGCTGTACATGAGAAAAGGGGTTACGTACAGAGTTATAGATTTTGTTTACAGTAAACAAATTTACAGTGATAGACTGGTACAGAGGGGAGAGGACCCTGTCCTTGCGGGCTTACATTCTACGGGATAATGGGGAAGAGACAGAAGGTTGGTGGTGAGGCGGCAGTTCTGGTGGTGGTGAGGTGGCAGTTCTGGTGGTGGTGAGGTGGCAGTTCTGGTGGTGGTGAGGCGGCCGCTCTGGTGGTGGTGACGCGGCAGCTCTGGCGGTGGTGAGGCAGTTCTGGCAGTGTATGAACATAATACAACTTCATACTTGAGTTCGCAACTTGCCACTGACTTTTATATAAAGCAAGAAGTTGTATGACTTGAAGTTGCAAGGCATTACATAGTAACGGTTAGGTGTCTCCTTAATGGAAAAAAAAATTACGTCACAGAAGTTGCTGTTTATGTTGTCCGGTTAGCTAAAAAAAAAATGTGGAGAACATTGCTTATGTTTTATAATAATTTAGAATATTTGCTTATATAGTGGCATTCATTTCCACAACATATAGCAGATAAGATTATCAGTGCCCTCATTGGGGCTCAGAATCTAAATTTCCTATCAGTATGTTTATTGAGGAAAACTGGAATACCCAGAGGAAACCCAGATGTCCTTTGAACCCTGGACCCTAGTACTGCAAGGTGCTAACCACTGAGCCACCGTGCTGTCCTGACAGTAAAGTTCCTGCCATGCCATCACTGCCTCCCTGCTGGTCTGTTATTGCAGGACTGCAGTGCAGTAGTGACGTCACATAAAACATGGCCCTACTATCAATACCTGGGCTCGGCGGTCTCATGCCCTCTACCTCATCATCACTGCTTAGTCCATTGATCGGTTGCAGCTGTCATATGTAGGTATATAGAAAAACAATATGGCCGGCACACTTGGTAAGTGAAATCAGATGCAGTAGTAGGGACCAGATGAACCCACAATAATCAAAATAGTAGACCACTCTGGCATTTTGAAGAATATATATTTATTTGAAGAACCTCATATGTATTAATATGAGGCAGCTGCACACTATACCTTGAAAAAAGGTCCGATGTCGAAATGTTGGCTGTGTGTAAAAAATCAATTTCTCTTCACATGTAGACGTGACCATCATGGATCAAAGCTTCTGACTGCTGTGAAATTGAAATCTCAAAAGTTTTATGAAAGGGAAGTTCCTGGTTCCATAAACGGGGAAAACAATGAGATCTTTTCACACTTTGAGGCCGGAGTCACACATGCGAGAAACACGTCCGTGTCTCGCATGTGAACAGCAAGCTCTAGCGCCGGCACTTCGGAGCGGAGCGTGCGGCTCCATGTGTTCCTATGCGGCCGCACTCTCCGCTCCGAAGTGCCGGCGCCAGAGCTTGCTGTTCACATGCGAGACATGGACGTGTTTCTCGCATGTGTGACTCCGACCTAACTGTTTTTGTGGACCAGAAGACCAGAAAAAAAAATTCTTCATTTTTTTTTTTCTCCATTGAAAGACTTTCTTAGGAGACCTTCCCACAGACCCAGATTTTCCTCACAGAGATGATAGTTCCTCGCTATTATTTGTGCTGTCCTTTTTTTATCCTTTTTGGCTCATAGAAACCTACTGCTGTATTCCTGACATTGCTTCCTGCAAGGACAACTCAGCACATTTTGGCAGGTCATCTATTACCGTGAAATGCAACACTTGGCAAGAGACGAAGACCAAGCAATATTTAAGTTGATATTGGTGTGCCGAAGGTGGAGGGTTTGGTGTCTGGTGTTAGGGAACCACGCATGGAAGCCTCCTGGTCCATGCTCCTGTTCAGGCTTGTAGCTGAAGGGCCTTCGTTTCACACTTGTAGATGCAGATTCGTGGTCTGTGTCTTATGCAGACAGAAAATACCCAGCTATCTGGCTGGCGGGGACACAAAACATGGGCTGAATAGAGCAGCTGTTGCTGGATTCCGTGCAGTCAGCAGATCCTAAGTGTACAGATCTCACTCCCTTCTTACAATGGATTCTTTCATGAGCAGCTTGTAAAGTCCAACCAAAGGGAGGACAGACAGCTGCTGCATTGTCTACTCTGGAGTGGCCGAGGAAACTTCTCAAGATATTTTTCAGATATTGTTGCCCATAAGAAGATTATAAAATTTGTATATTACAAAAGAAAAATCTAAAACTGTATTTTCATTCAAATTATTTTGAGGGAAAACGCTAATAGAACATACTATTACTATAATATTTATTTTATCATGCTTCCTTATATAGCGGCAACATATTCCACAGCGCTTTACATAATTTGTCATTGGTGTCTCACAATCTACATTCCATATCCGTATGTCTTTGGAGTGTGGGAGGAAGCCCGTGCAAATATGGGGAAAACATGCCTTTATTTAAATTTTTCAGTGTTCCTGCATCTTGTTGGGTCAGGCCAAAAGTCTCCATTTTTCTTTTTAAGCTTGGAAACCACATTGAAAGCGTTGCTCCATCTGGACTTTTATTCAGAACGAATTGATATCCCAAAACAGTGCAGCCAACGTGGATCCACCTCCTGCTCTATCTCACCTAAGTCTCCGATACATAGGAACGCTCCACCCAGCCGAGCACTAATGTGTTCTCTATTAGAGAGCTCTCCTCTAGTAGTGGCCTATCTTCTTAGGATCAAAAGGATCGGCCAACGAAAATCAGATGTGCTTCACCCTTCTGTCTCCCCCACTACATCATCTGTCGGGAGGACCCCATACTCATGAGATTGTCTTGCTTATGTCAGGATGTAAGGCCAATTTTAGTCTAACATATATGGGGGCATTGAAAGGAATCTGTCATCTAAAAAAATGCTATTAACTTGTAGATATGAGGTTAATCTGCGGGGTAATAGCATTCTGACATCGTGCAACCTCACTGCTAGCCTGGAAGGAAATTGACGTTATTCTTCCTGGCAGCCTCTGGCTTTCAGTCAGCACTCTGAGCATAGCAAATGTCAGTTGTAACTGTGGCCCCGACAATGACTTACAGGCCACTCGTCATTCTTTTTCAGACCAGGCTGATGGGACAGGTCTGGAGACATGACCCTCCACCAGCGGCCATTGTATGGAAAGAAGTGCTGGTCAGTGTGTGAGGAAAGCTGCACTAACAAGAGAAAATGGCTGACCTCTAAGGCTACTTTCAAACTTCCGTCGGTACAGGGCTGTCAGCCCAACGGACGTTGTGCTAAATTTAGCACAACGTGGGCAGCGGATGCAGTTTTACAACGCATGCGCTGCCCATTGTGAGTTCTGGGGAGGAGGGGGCGGAGTTTCGGCCGCGCATGCGCGGTCGAAAATGGCGGACCCATCGCACAAAAAAATGTTACATTGAACTTTTTTTGTATTACCGACGCATCCAGTGCACGACATATGGAACGTGAGTCCATACGTCGCGATGTGTCGGTAATACAAGTCTATGTGCAAAAAACGCATCCTGCATGCAACTTTGCAGGATGCGTTTTTTGCACAGAACGACGCATTGCGACGTCTTTATAAAGACGGATGTGTGAAAGTAGCCTAACAGAGAATCTGTCAGTAAGCTCGTTATCACAGTCTAACGAGAGAGTTTGTAACTCCATTTTATCTATCTTTTACTGAGTTCCTCTCAGCTGATTTATGGTCATTTTGTGCCAGAAAATAAAGAGAGCCTGTAAGATCAAAACAGTGCAAAATTTTTAAGGAATCCCGGTTGCAAAAAAATAATTTTAGATCAAAATACATGCATTTAAGTTAAAAAAAAATAAAAATAAATAAAATAAAAAACTTGTCCCCAATGGTGGCTCACCCATTTATGTGTTACAGAATATATTCATTTTAAAAATCGTTAGTGTGCAAGGTCAGAGACACTTCACCATTGAGCCGTCTGTCAGCCAGTATTGGATGTGGTTACAGCTGCCACTCACTGAGAAGTGACGGAAGCCGCTCTGGCTGCACCTCTATGACTGAAAGCTGGAGGCTACCAGAAAGAATAAAGTTGATTTTCTCATGGCAGTGGGGCTCTCGGTGTGTTTGCCAGGCATCTTGAGGATGCTATTTACCTGCAGATTAATCGCATATCTGCAGGTTAGTAGCGTTTTTCTACATGGCAGGTTTCCATTAAGTTATTACCATGGTTTACCCAGTCCTTTCTAATTTTTCTGTGTGCTATACTTATTTTGAGGACAAAAATTATAGGAATTGGTTAGTGAAAGTTTGAGAACCAGAAATTTAGGAACAGAAATTGCAACACTGATACATAAAGCAGTTTTTTGGACATTTTACTAATTTTGGACTTTTTTGTGGCAGATTTTCGATTCCTTTATGTTCTGTGTATATCGTTCCTCTTTTTTTAAAAGAGCCTGACAGCAGATTTATGCAGCATGAATCACAGTGGCTGTGCTATTGTAGATGTGCATGTTTTATTCCGAGGCATTGCTGCATTTCAGAGAAAACACGATCAGGGATGATGCGTCTCCGGTGACTAGTCAGTGGTAGATCTCCACCAGCTTCTCTCCACCCTGGATTAACATGTTCCTCTCTATTCATTTCTAGAGCAAAACCTGGCTGTCTAAAGGTACCTTCACACTGAACAACTTAACAACGATATCGCTAGCGATTTGTGACGTTGCAGCGTCCTGGATAGCGATATCGTTGTGTTTGACACTTAGCAGCGATCTGGATCCTGCTGTGACATCGTTAGTCGGAGCAGAAAGGCCAGAACTTTTTGTCGCTGGATCTCCCGCAGACATCGCTGAATCGGCGTGTGTGATGCCGATTCAGCGATGTCTTCACTGGTAACCAGGGTAAACATCGGGTTACTAAGCGCGGCCCTGCGCTTAGTAACCCGATGTTTACCCTGGTTACCAGGGGACTTCGGCATCGTTGGTCGCTGGAGAGCTGTCTATGTGACAGCTCTCCAGCGACCACACAGCAACGAAACAGCGACGCTGCAGCGATCGGCATTGTTGCCTATATCGCTGCAGCGTCGCTTAATGTGACGATACCTTAAGGGTGTGGGGTAGGGGGAGCAGGTAGACTGACAGCAGGCTCAGCCTTAGACTGCCATCACACGATCAGTATTTGATCAGTATTTTACCTCAGTATTTGTAAGCCAAAACCAGGAGAAGAACTATCAGAGGAAAAGTATAATAGAAACATCTGCACCACTTCTGCATTTATCACCCACTCCTGGTTTTGGCTTACAAATACTGATGTAAAATACTGACCAAATACTGCTAGTGTGATGGCAGCCTTAGAGTCGGCTGTCAGTCAGCGCCAGGGTGCGGATACAGCCGCCGCTCACTATACACAGAGCGGTGACTGAACTTGCACTGGTGGATCGGGGCACAGGATACTCGGTACCGGTCCTTTCTGTTTCAGTTCTGGGATTGTCACGGTGGCTGGACCCAGTCCGTGACCCTGCTAAGGGGCGTCCAATAAAAGGTGATAGGAGTCTGTCAAGGTTTCGTGATGCCACCTGTGGTGTTCGGTCAGGATGACCGACGCTGCTTGGGGTCCGCTGGAGTGATGGAATGGCAGCTAGATGGTATACCTTCCCACAGGTGAAGTATGTCCCCAGGGCTTCCCAGTGATGTAGATGGCGATGGTGTGAGGTGCAGACAATAACGAGGACACAAGGTTGCAGTCTCTTTCTCTTTACTGAAGACTTCAGGATCCGCAATCCAGAGCACGTTTAACAGGGCTTTCTGAGACCGGCCGGTCCGATGGGCACATCCAGAGTTCCCTTTGCAGGTGGAAATCAGTGCCTACCACTAGCGCCTGTGTGTTGTAGTGCTACCCTGCTGAGCATTCGGAATAGTCCTCACAACTTCTGTTCTCGTTCGTTCGTTCTTTCAAGTTCTTTCTAATTCTTTCGCTCTCTTGTTCCAGATGTTACTAGTTTCTCGTCCCCCAGATATATTATGGCTAGGGCGCATCCGTATGACGGGAAGGCTTGGAGCTCTTCCGGGACCCTAGAGACGCCCCTCTCCACGTGTTGCCCCCTATGTCTTCGTAGGAAATTTAAGGTAGACAGCCAACCTATAATTAACTGTCCTGCGGAGTTCGAAGTAAGGCATGGAGTCAGTTACTTCCGCGGTGTTCCGGCCACCGGCTACGCGCCTCAGTAGGATGTTGCCTCGGTCTCACGGCACGACTCCTACTGGCTCTCCTTTGTGCTTGATCTCGTTTCTCACTGTTCCACAATACCCTTCGCTTCGTGTCTCTTTCTTAGGATACCGCCGCAAGGTAGTGCAGGCGCGGTTCCGTAACGTTCTGCTCTGTTCGCTAGGTACCTGCCAGGTTCCCACGCCCGACAGGGACCCCCCTGTGTCTTCTCCCTGCAACACCCCCTGCCACGGGATGTTGCCTGAATCCAACCCAGTCAGCTTCTGACTAACTTCCTACCCAACCCCTAGTTTTACCAGTGTGAGGAGTGGCCCAATAAATAAAGCCTTTTTCTCCCCCTAGTGGCCGGAGTGTGAAGTATAATGTGTGCTGGTGATACCTGGTCAGTAGAATTCCTTCAGTGCCATCAGACGTACCATCACTCCCCTTAGCGGCAGAGTGTCATATTGCAACGATTAGATCTCTGGGGCACTGCACTGGCACCACCTCAGTGACTGAAATGCGAATGCTACTGGGAGGAGTAAAGTTAATTTCCTCCTGGCAGCGGGGCTCTAAGTGCAGGTGTCGGGCAGGTTCAGAAGACAATTAAACTGCAGATTAACCCCATATCTGTTTTTTCACATGACGGGTTCCCTCTTAAGCCAGTATGCTGTATTTGGTGCACATTGACTTTTCTGTCTGGCATAAACCCGACCTTTGTTAATTGTTGGCATACTCCTGTGCCCAATCCAGTTTTTAAGGACAGGTGCTGGACAGGAGCCATAAGCACAGAAATAGCTACTGGTCTGAGTCCTAACAGAGGCGTGCAACAGGTGCGCTGAGTAATTTAGTATGAAGAGAAATATGAATCAGAAGTGACAGCTGTTATTTGTTGGTGGAGATGCCATCTTGGACTCGTCTGCGATGCACAATATATGTTTGTGGGATAGGAGACCATATGTGTATGTAGTAATGCATGCGGTGGCAATGGAATGGCCGCTCTTGTGACAAATAGCTGTTTTCGTTTTTCTCTTGTAGCATTTAAAACCTTTCCAATCTTTTTTTTCTTATTGTTTGACTCACATTTATTATCTTATATTAACACTTTCAGCAAGTAAAGTAATTCATTGGTACTTCTAACATACTAGCCCCAAACCGAGGGCTTTTTAGGGCAAATCTATATGTTTTCAGTTATAAAATTAAAAGGAACTTATCTGCAGGATTTACCCCTATAAACCGCTTCTACCACTATTTGTCACTTCAAAAGTTTTTCTCTAAAGTTAAAACCATTAGTTATTAGTGCTGTAGTTTAAAAAGTGTCCTCCGGACAGATACAGATTAGTGAAGGGGGCATTTACACTGGCAGACGTTAACAGCGATCAAGGCTGTTTAAAAGCTTGTTTAGATAAGCTGACCACTCTTTCATGCGCACATAATCATGTTTAATACAATCGTTCTGTGTGCATAGAACATCATACTATTGCCAGAAACATGTGGTGTTTACACAGGATGATGTGCTGCCGAGAACAATAGTAACATAGTTAGTAAGGCCGAAAAAAGACATTTGTCCATCCAGTTCAGCCTATATTCCATCATAATAAATCCCCAGATCTACGTCCTTCTACAGAACCTAATAATTGTATGATACAATATTGTTCTGCTCCAGGAAGACATCCAGGCCTCTCTTGAACCCCTCGACTGAGTTCGCCATCACCACCTCCTCAGGCAAGCAATTCCAGATTCTCACTGCCCTAACAGTAAAGAATCCTCTTCTATGTTGGTGGAAAAACCTTCTCTCCTCCAGACGCAAAGAATACCCCCTTGTGCCCGTCACCTTCCTTGGTATAAACAGATCCTCAGCGAGATATTTGTATTGTCCCCTTATATACTTATACATGGTTATTAGATCGCCCCTCAGTCGTCTTTGAACTGCCGATATCTCACCAGTCATTGCAGTCTGGAAGGGAAGATTGCAGGGCCATAGAGTCACAATAGTCCAATGTATAAATGACGACATAAGAAAAGAAGATAGTGTGAATGACCATTGATTTTTCAGTCTATAGGTGTTTAAGAGTGCAGCTATAGCTTTGCTTTAAGGAATATTATTGGTGAATAGACAATCAAATATCATGACGCAAAAAGAGTATCTCGAGTATGTCAATGAGATAAGTCTAAATAGTTTGCCAGAAAATTGTTTTTAATGTACAGGAAAGATATATATATTGGTACCGTGTTAGCCAGTAGATAGAAAAATATTTAAAATTGAGAGTCCTCAGTGGTTGATACCTTTTAATGGCTAACTGAAAAGATGGTAACAAATTGCAAGCTTTCGAGACTACACAGGTCTCTTCATCAGGCTTAGTCTTTGCCTGATGAAGAGACCTGTGTAGTCTCGAAAGCTTGCAATTTGTTACCATCTTTTCAGTTAGCCATTAAAAGGTATCAACACTGAGGACTCTCAATTCTAAATGTAAGAAGCCAAAACTTTTATTTTGAAAACAAAGAGGAAGTTTTGCCTCATGTGGCTGTAATTACCCAAAAACGAGAACCGGACCTTTCCCCTGGTTCTGCTTCTAAATATGCCTCCAGCTTGTCAGATGACCATCTTCGTGTCATATGATGGAACTTGAGGTTTGTGTGTTCTGTGGTGACATAGACAGCTGTAATTGTGGGGGATGATATTTGTATTTCGATTTCTCGATTTTTCACATCTGATTGTGGCAGTAACTGAGAAATAGGTTTTCAGGAGCAACTTCCACAAATTAAAATAAATCAAGTAACAGCGTTAACTTTTTTTGTGGATTCTGTTGCAAAGCGAGCACAAATTGCAGTAAAGCAAATCTGCCTAAGGGCCTATGTCAGACAGCCGTGATACGTCAGCTCTTTACCATCCTGAACTCCCATGGTTCTACTTAACGGAACATATGCGGAACCCTGTGGTGAGAAATATTCCGTTTAATAGTGTTGTGAGTGATCCTAAACTGTCATCCAGGTGATACAGTGCAGCCTAATAAAAAAGAGCTGCTAAAAAAAAGTCATCATTGTTTTAAATTTTTTTGTATATAAAACAATAGTAAACATGAAAATAAAAAACTTAGAATATATTATGGTGTGTTATGTGTATATATTCTATGTATTAGGTGAAGCTACATTTCCACATTCCTAACATAGGAGATGACAATTGGTGCTTATAAGAGTCTATGGAAAGGGAAGATGAGGAGGAGCTAAAGGCATTCTTCTATACATTTTCCAGAAATGACAGGTATACTTTAAAACACAAAGCTAAATTAGTTGGAACACCTGTTGATATAAGTGCAGCGTGTAGGTGCACATTCACACTGTGGCCATATATCAGACTTAACCTAGTATAAAAGTAAAATGAGCAAATGCCCTGCAGTAAGTAAAGAGGGTATTCAGTTAACAATATTTTTATCAAAAGAGCGTAAAAGCCATCCCACCACGACAAGATATACCATAACTTTAGAAAGGGCTGGAGCCATACTTGTAGGCAGAGGCCCACATAGTTACATAGTTATTAAGGTTGAAGGAAGACTTTAAGTCCATCTAGTTCAACCCATAGCCTAACCTAACATGCCCTAATATGTTGATCCAGAGGAAGGCAAGAAAACCCATGTGGCAAATGGTAAGCTCCACTTTGGGGGAAAAAATTCCTTCCCGACTCCACATACGGCAATCAGACTAGTTCCCTGGATCAACGCCCTATCAAGGAATCTAGTGTATATACCCTGTAACATTATACTTTTCCAGAAAGGTATCCAATCCCCTCTTAAATTTAAGTAACGAATCACTCATTCCAACATCATACGGCAGAGAGTTCCATAGTCTCACTGCTCTTACAGTAAAGAACCCGCGTCTGTTATTATGCGTAAACCTTCTTTCCTCCAGACGTAGAGGATGCCCCCTTGTCCCTGTCTCAGGTCTATGATTAAAAAGATCATCAGAAAGGTCTTTGTACTGTCCCCTCATATATTTATACATTGTAATAAGATCACCCCTTAGTCTTCGTTTTTCCAAACTAAATAGCCCCAAGTGTAATAACCTATCTTGGTATTGCAGACCCCTCAGTCCTCTAATAACCTTGGTCGCTCTTCTCTGCACCCGCTCCAGTTCAGCTATGTCTTTCTTATACACCGGAGACCAGAACTGTGCACAGTATTCTAAGTGTGGTCGAACTAGTGACTTGTATAGAGGTAAAATTATGTTCTCCTCATGAGCATCTATGCCTCTTTTAATTCATCCCATTATTTTATTTGCCTTAGTAGCAGCTGCCTGACACTGGCCACTGAACATGAGCTTGTCATCCACCCATACACCCAGGTCTTTTTCATTGACGGTTTAGCCCAGTGTTTTACAATTAAAGGGAACCTGTCACCCCGTTTTTTCAGTAGGAGATAAAAATACTGTTAAATAGGGCCTGAGCTGTGCGTTACTGTAGTGTATTTTGTGTACCCTGATTCCCCACCTATGCTGCCGAAATAACTTACCAAAGTCGCCGTTTTCGCCTGTCAATCAGGCTGGTCTGGTCAGATGGGTGTGGCGACATCGCTGTTTCTTCCCCCAGATCTTGCATATATTTCCGTTGGTGGCGTAGTGGTTTCCGCATGCCCATCTTCTGAATCCACTGGGCAGGAGAAGAAAAAACACGCGATCGGCGCTATTTCCCTGGTGATCTGTGGGGGCGGCCATCTTCCTGAGGCCACGCGTGCGCATATGGAGTCCTCTGCTGCCCGGGGCTTCAGGAAAATGGCCGTGGGATGCCGCGCGTGCGCAGATGGAGATCACGGCGGCCATTTTCCTGAAGCAGAGTTCGCATCTTTTATTTTGGTGGGGATATCTTTAACAAGAGTTCCACCCACCTTCTTTTTCAGGAAATTGAGGGATTTATTATCGAAAGGTATATATGTTGTTATATTGTTATTGGACTAAATGTTTTGTGTGTCGCAGTGGAGGTGGGGGGGGGGTCCTTGGGGTTGGTGGAATTTATTATGGGGGGGAATTTACAGAGATGGTTCCCCTCAGAATGGTATTACTGTTTGGCTGATCTTGCAGTTAGTGGGGCTCTGGACGGGGGTGTACCCTGGGAGCCAGTGATGGTGTTCTTTTACAACTGAATATGGTGTCGAGCTTGGGGTTACAGCTGAGGGTAAAATAATTATCTTAAAATACTTTTGTTGTACATGTGATTTTGGAGCCCCAAGGACCTCCCTCAACTTTCATTGATTATTGTTGTTTGTTAATATATGGCCACTGTGGCCAAATATATCCAAAAAGAAAGTCTCCTGTGTATCATTATTCTACGTTAAGGGGTGTGGGGGGAGTAAATTAAGTAATATAGGTGATGGTTACAGGGAAACGAGTTGGGCCATACACTGTCATGTAGTTTACCTTATGTGCCAGCGGGTCACAAAATGGATGGAGGTAGAGCAGGATCCAGACTTGACTGTTTTGCACATGGCTGGGGAAAGCTATATAGACAAGATACACATACCAAAATGGGGGAGCCACATCCTGTATGCACAAAGTACAAAAAAACTAAAGCAAAACCAAATAAATGAGCTTTAAAACACAGCCTTCATCAAGTAATTTACAATTTAGCAATATGAGAGTCAATGACTGTGAAGCTGGACAGCCACACTTCTTGTCACACAGATTCATCAAAAAAGCAAATATAACAAGGAGTATAAAGAATAGATGATGTGTTTACCAGTGTGACCTCTCTGTTAATATTCTGTAATTTTCTTATTTTACATGGGATTACCATTCATAAAGTTACCTGGTTTTCACTGGGCAACCCCTTAACCCCTTTCTGCCATTAGACGTACTATTGCGTCCATGTGGGGTGGGCTTTACTTCCCAAGGACGCAATAGTACGTCATATGCGATCAGCAGCGCTCACGGGGGAGCGCCGCCGATCGCGGCCGGGTGTCAGCTGCCTATCGCAGCTGACATCCGGCACTATGTGCCAGGAGCGGTCAAAGACCGCCCCCGGCACATTAACCCCCGGCACACCGCGATCAAAGATGATCGCGATGTGCCGGCGGTGCAGGGAAGCACCGCGCAGGGAGGGGGCTCCCTGCGGGCTTCCCTGAGCCCCCCGCAGCAACGCGATGTGATTGCGTTGCTGCGAGGGTCTTACCTCCCTCCCTCCCTGCTCCAGGCTCGGATCCAAGATGGCCGCGGATCCGGGTCCTGCAGGGAGGGAGGTGGCTTCACAGAGCCTGCTCAGAGCAGGCACTGTGAAGCAGCCTGCACTCCTATCAGATCGGTGATCTGACAGAGTGCTGTGCAAACTGTCAGATCACCGATCTGTGATGTCCCCCCCTGGGACAAAGTAAAAAAGTTAAAAAAAAAATTTTCAAATGTGTAAAAAAAAAAAAAAATTAAAAAAAAAAATTCCAAAATAATGAAAAAAAAAAATTATTCCCATAAATACATTTCTTTATCTAAATAAAAAAAAACAAAACAATAAAAGTACACATATTTAGTATCGCCGCGTCCGTAACGGCCCGACCTATAAAACTGGCCCACTAGTTAACCCCTTCAGTAAACACCGTAAGGAAAAAAAAAAAAAAACGAGGCAAAAAACAACGCTTTATTATCATACCGCCGAACAAAAAGTGGAATAACACGCGATCAAAAAGATGGATATAAATAACCATGGTAACGCTGAAAGCGTCATCTTGTCCCGCAAAAAACGAGCCGCCATACAGCATCATCAGCAAAAACATAAAAAAGTTATAGTCCTGAGAATAAAGCGATGCAAAAATAATTATTTTTTCCGTAAAATAGTTTTTATCGTATAAAAGCGCCAAAACATAAAAAAATGATATAAATGAGGTGTCGCTGTAATCGTACTGACCCAAAGAATAAAACTGCTTTATCAATTTTACCAAACGCGGAACGGTATAAACGCCTCCCCCAAAAGAAATTCATGAATAGCTGTATTTTGGTCATTCTTCCTCACAAAAATCAGAATAAAAAGCGATCAAAAAATGTCACGTGCCTGAAAATGTTACCAATAAAATCGTCAACTCGTCCCGCAAAAAACAAGACCTCACATGACTCTGTGGACCAAAATATGGAAAAATTATAGCTCTCAAAATGTGGTAACGCAAAAAATATTTTTTGCAATAAAAAGCGTCTTTCAGTGCGTGACGGCTGCCAATCATAAAAATCCGCTAAAAAACCCGCTATAAAAGTAAATCAAACCCCCCTTCATCACCCCCTTAGTTAGGGAAAAATTAAAAAAATGTATTTATATCCATTTTCCCGTTAGGGCTAGGGTTAGGGTTAGGGCTAGGGTTGGGGCTAGGGTTAGGGTTAGGGCTAGGGTTAGGGTTAGGGCTAGGGTTAGGGTTGGGGCTACAGTTGGGGTTGGGGCTACAGTTAGGGTTGGGGCTAAAGTTACGGTTAGGGTTTAGATTACATTTACAGTTGGGAATAGGGTTGGGATTAGGGTTAGGGGTGTGTCAGGGTTAGGGGTGTGGTTAGGGTTACCGTTGGAATTAGGGTTAGGGGTGTGTTTGGATTAGGGCTTCAGTTATAATTGGAGGGTTTCCACTGTTTAGGCACATCAGGGGCTCTCCAAACACGACATGGCGTCCGATCTCAATTCCAGCCAATTCTGCGTTGAAAAAGTAAAACAGTGCTCCTTCCCTTCCGAGCTCTCCCGTGTGCCCAAACAGGGGTTTGCCCCAACATATGGGGTATCAGCGTACTCAGGACAAATAGGACAACAACTTTTGGGGTCCAATTTCTCCTGTTACCCTTGGGAAAAAACAAACTAGGGGCTAAAAAATAATTTTTGTGGGAAAAAAAAAAAGATTTTTTATTTTCACGGCTCTGCGTTATAAACTGTAGTGAAACACTTGGGGGTTCAAAGTTCTCCCAACACATCTAGATGAGTTCCCTGGGGGGTCTAGTTTCCAATATGGGGTCACTTGTGGGGGGTTTCTACTGTTTAGGTACATTAGGGGCTCTGCAAACGCAATGTGACGCCTGCAGACTATTCCATCTAAGTCTGCATTCCAAATGGCACTCCTTCCCTTCCGAGCCCTCCCATGCGCCCAAACGGTGGTTCCCTCCACATATGGGGTATCAGCGTACTCAGGACAAATTGGACAACAACTTTTGGGGTCGAATTTCTCCTCTTACCCTCGGGAAAATACAAAACTGGGGGCTAAAAAATAATTTTTGTGGGAAAAAATTATTGTTTTATTTTTACGGCTCTGCATTATAAACTTCTGTGAAGCCCTTGGTGGGTCAAAGCGCTCACCACACATCTAGATAAGTTCCTTAGGGGGTCTACTTTCCAAAATGGTGTCACTTGTGGGGGGTTTCTACTGTTTAGGTACATTAGGGGCTCTGCAAACGCAATGTGACACCTGCAGACCATTCCATCTAAGTCTGCATTCCAAATGGAGCTCCTTCCCTTCCGAGCCCTCCCATTCGCCCAAACAGTGGTTCCCCCCCACTTATGGGGGTATCAGCGCACTCACGACAAATTGGACAACAAATTTTGGGGTCCAATTTCTCCTGTTACCCTCGGGAAAATACAAAACTGGGGGCTAAAATATAATTTTTGTGGGAAAAAATGTTTGTTTTATTTTTACGGCTCTGCATTATAAACTTCTGTGAAGCCCTTGGTGGGTCAAAGCGCTCAGCACACCTCTAGATAAGTTCCTTAGGGGGTCTACTTTCCAAAATGGTGTCACTTGTGGGGGGTTTCAATGTTTAGGCACATCAGTGGCTCTCCAAACGCAACATGGCGTCCCATCTCAATTCCTGTCAATTTTGCATTGAAAAGTCAAACAGTGCTCCTTCCCTTCCGAGCTCTCCCATGCGCCCAAACAGTGGTTTACCCCCACATATGGGGTATCAGCGTACTCAGGACAAATTGTGCAACAACTTTTGGGGTCCAATTTCTTCTCTTACCCTTGGGAAAATAAAAAATTGGGGGCGAAAAGATAATTTTTGTGAAAAAATATGATTTTTTATTTTTACGGTTCTGCATTATAAAGTTCTGTGAAGCACTTGGTGGGTCAAAGTGCTCACCACACCTCTAGATAAGTTCCTTAGGGGGTCTACTTTCCAAAATGTTGTCACTTGTGGGGGGTTTCAATGTTTAGGCACATCAGGGGCTCTCCAAACGCAACATGGTGTCCCATCTCGATTCCAGTCAATTTTGCATTGAAAAGTCAAATGGCGCTCCTTCGCTTCCGAGCTCTGTCATGCGCCCAAACAGTGGTTTACCCCCACATATGGGGTATCGTTGTACTCAGGACAAATTGTACAACAACTTTTGCCGTCCATTTTCTCCTGTTACCCTTGGTAAAATAAAACAAATTGGAGCTGAATTAAATTTTTTGTGAAAAAAAGTTAAATGTTCATTTTTATTTAAACATTCCAAAAAGTCCTGTGAAGCACCAGAAGGGTTAATAAACTTCTTGAATATGGTTTTGAGCACCATGAGGGGTGCAGTTTTTAAAATGGTGTCACACTTGGGTATTTTCTATCATATAGACCCCTCAAAATGACTTCAAATGAGATGTGGTCCCTAAAAAAAAATGGTGTTGTAAAAACGAGAAATTGCTGGTCAACTTTTAACCCTTATAACTCCCTAACAAAAAAAAATTTTGGTTCCAAAATTGTGCTGATGTAAAGTAAACATGTGGGAAATGTTACTTATTAAGTATTTTGTGGGACATATATCTGTGATTTAATTGCATAAAAATTCAAATTTGGAAAATTGCGAAATTTTCATAATTTTCGCCAAATTTCCGTTTTTTTCACAAATAAACGCAAGTACTATCAAAGAATTTTTACCATTGTCATGAAGTACAATATGTCACGAGAAAACAATGTCAGAATCACTGGAATCCATTGAAGCGTTCCAGAGTTATAACCTCATAAAGGGACAGTGGTCAGAATTGTAAAAATTGGCCCGGTCATTAACGTGCAAACCACCCTTGGGGGTAAAGGGGTTAATCACTAATCCGCAGGATAGGTTATGTCTACTTCATCAGTGAGGGTGTGACCTCTGGGACTTGCACTGATTGGCAGAACGGGGCACTTTTATAACCTTTAGAACAGAGCGGTAGTGTAAATGTCGGGCAGTCTTCCCATTCATTCCCTATGGCTGCCAAGCTCTGCACTCATTTTTTAACCGAAGCCCCATAGAGAATGAATAGTCGCGGATGGGAAACTCACCTGCCTCTTTGTGTTTTCACCAGACACTCCCTTTAATAAAGATATATGCTCCTCTCCTGAAGGGGAAACTGTCACAAGCGAAACCTGACCGAAAAGATCAGAACACTTATTTGCATAACGTTACATTGTGTTTTTATAACCTAAATACGTTTCACGGCTTATTGTGCAACTGCACAAATTCTGGATTTATACACTTTCTGTATGTTCATGGTAAAAAATGGATGGTGAAGGTATACTATATACACGGTCTGGGCTGATCTGTGGGCCACTGACATGCGTCTAAATCGTGATGTATGGCAGGAAATCATCCTGTCCATGGTTTGTCTTAGCGGCTCTCAATGTCCTGTTTACAAAATTCAAGATTTGCTCAAAGCATGGTATAATGGACCTTGCTCCTTCAAGGACCTTTTTACACATGACTTGTAGCTAATTAAGTGAATAGTCAGTTATCTATTGACTGATCATTAATTAGCCTTTGACTTCTGACCATGGGAAAAGTCATATTGTAAAAGTAGTCAATATTTAGGAGCCTATCAATTTAATAGTAAATTATTATTGATACTGCCATTTATCTTAAACTGGGTAGACCGGCAGTGTTTGAGAAAATTTGGGTAGGATGGTTGAATGTTCCAGGCTTACCGTCTGTAAATTTATTCTCGTGATACCATGTTTATATCACACTGAAAGTGATTTAGTTGTACTCCATGACTGGTGCTTTGGGATATGTAAACAGAAAGAGGGAAAACAAGCCAGCTCACCGATGAATAGGAGAAGCCCGGAACTCCGTCCTGATGAGACGTAATAGGATTTCACAAGAAAAGAAAAAAGTGGTTCCAGCTTCTGATAAAATAATGACATTTTAATCCAACATGTTTAAAATGGAAGTAACTCCTGGGACAACACCATAGCACTTGCGAGGTAAGCTTACCATTTTTCTCTCATCTGAGAAAATCGGGCCGATTATGCTAATGACGCTCTGATCAGAAGATTATCAGAGTGAGATCCAATTTTCTCGGAGTTGGAGAAACAAAAAGTTTCTCCACCTTCTCTATATTCTCAGTCTGTGAAAATCGGGCCACACCCGGATGTCATCCAACAGCGGTCCGATTTTTCCACGGACCCATAGTTGAATGGGCGAGTGCTGTATGTTTCTCTGAGGCAAATCATGCATTCATGCAAGCCAGAGGAAAAAAATCAGCCCCATAAAATAGCATGGAAACAAGTGCTATCCATCAAAATGACAGATGACTTCCAATTTTTATGGTCGCGTGCATGAGCCCTAATGCTGAGGGAAAACCGATGACTTCCAATTTTTATGGTCGCGTGCATGAGCCCTAATGCTGAGGGAAAACCGATGACTTCCAATTTTTATGGTCGCGTGCATGAGCCCTAATGCTGAGGGAAAACCGCCGTCAGGTTTTTGTCTTTTTTCATACAAGCAAAACAGACAACACATGAATAGAAAAAACAAACGTGGGGACAAAAATGGATCTTGCACAGTAATGAAAATTGGTCCTATTTTTTTTCGTTTGAGAAGAAAAAAAAATAATGTGAATTCGGCCTACGTTTACCAAATTTTGCTGCCGTTACACATTAGTAATTTCTTAAACAACACATTAATTTTCACAGTCGGTAGCCAGACAAAATATATATTTTTTCCTTCTCTCTATATAAGAAAATGATGAAATATTACTGTTCTCACTTGGCTACTGGAGGCATGCCACTTCCTGAGCGTACTAAACAATGGTTTGCAACCACAACGTTCTCTACTACTGGGTGGATAAATAAAGGTATACTAGCATACAAGTATTACACAGAACCGGCCACATCTGTCAACTCGGCTCTCTTCGAAGCGGCCCTAACACCATGCAGAATTTTCACTGTCGTCCTGTAAGAAATTCCAGGACAGTCCTTAAAAATAGGACACATTTTTAGTCTATCTGTAAGAAAAAAAAATTGAAGGCTCCCGTGAATTTTTAAACATGAAGAAGAAAATTGATGATAATTTACAGGTCAAACTGAACGCAGCTGATGTCTTCATATCAGAATTATGGTCTATAGTCATGTATCACTGGCAATCATAATGATTTATTATGGTTTTCCAATGTGTCCGTAAAAAATATTGTCCATGATTTTTTGATAAGCTGTCCGAAAAAAATAAAAAGTAATGTTGGCAACCCTCTACTGTGCCCCAGAGCCACTGCATCGCCTTTATTATAGTAATATTGTGACTTTACCACTCGGCAGCCAAAGCTCTTCTAACCTTGTAAAATATTAGAGATGCAGTTGTAGTAATTAATCACTTTTACGTGCAGGTAATGCCATTTTTCCATGAAACACTACTAGGGATGAGCGGACCTGTGGATGTTCGAATTCGTCGAGTTCAACAAAACTTTTGTCCAAAGCTGGGGAATGATACCAAAACTCTACTCTAACTTGAACCCAAACCAATAAAAGTCAATGGGGACCCGAACTTTGGTGCTGTGTAAGGGCTATAAAATGGTCATAGTAAGGGTTGGGGGGGTCTCTCTCTCACACTAAAGAAGTCCGTGTTCGGAGTTCAGCACCTATGACCCCCAAACTTTACACCTTGGGTTCTTTCATCTCAATATGCACAATATGGGTTGATGCAAATCTAGCAGTTTCTTATCATCTTGCTTGTTTTGCACAATGCTGACTCTTTGTGTGACGCCTAATATGTACAGTGCATTTCCGACCAGTAATTAGGATTTGCAGGAGGACATTTTGCACTCTAGCCCCCTTTTTGAAGTTTTATTCTAATTCTTTACAGCACACATACAGATTTTATGGCAGGTAACTTTGATTTCCCAGTTTTGTATTTACTCGAAAATTCTTTTGGATTTACTTGGTGCTAATGTTAAGAATGCGTAATCCTGGTCCTGGGTGACCTAAAAAACCTGGATTTCCTGTTTCTCTGCTAATCACTATAAGTAATTTATTAGCTGCTTAAGGTCTAACTTGATTATTTTTCTAATTATGTTTGAAATATGTGGGAAAAAACCAATCCCCTCTAATCTATACTTGAAGGAACTATTGTTATTGCTGATAACGGTCCACAATATATTCTTTGGTAAATATGGTGGTTCTCAAATTCAAGATGTTCATGGTTTAGCTCCTGAGACCCCTAGCAGATGGCTAAAGGAGGTTGCGTCCGGCCAGACATATCCCTTAAAGTAGCCATTAAATTAGCATTAATGGAATATATGAACGACCCCAGTCTGCCAGAGCAAGATTTGGCCAAGCAGTGTAGATTTTAATTTTCTGGTTCCTTTCTGTGCTTGGAATCCTTCTGCTGTTAAATATATAAATTCCTATTATATCACTATTTCATGCAATGAGATGTCATTTTTAAGTGACTTAGGCTGCCGTCACATTATCAGTATTTGGTGACTTTTTTTTACCTCAGTATTTGTAAGCGAAAACCAGGAGTGGGTGATAAATGCAGAAGTGGTGCATATGTTTCTGTTAAACTTTTCCTCTAATTGTTCCACTCCTGGTTTTGGCTTACAAATACTGAGGTAAAATACTGACCAAATACTGCTAGTGTGACGGCAGCCTTAGACAGGAATGTTGCTGCCAAACAGTATCAGAACTGCGTCCCCTTGGCAATCGAGACAATTGTTAACACCTCACCGAACAAGCGGCTACAGCCGGCACAAGAGCGCACAGTAGTGGAAATATTGATTCTGTGCACTAAAAATAAATTGTCCACTTCTGATGAATGGTGCCAATTCTGGGAAGGCCTCGGAGCGGCAGCCGCTCAAGCCAGTCGTTTGTCAGTGCGTCCAGAGCTAAACATAGAAATAATTAAACAGCAGCTTAGGTTTCAGTAAATTTGTCCCAGTGGATGTGGCCAGGAGAAATCAGGAATGGATATTATACTTTTATATATTTTTATATGCTAGTTACCTGTTGTCAGAGCAATGAGGTGTACATGTAATAAATACTGTGCAAAATAATCTATAATTAACAATGTTTTATCACATCTGGGAGTTTTGCTTGAGAAACTACCAAGAGCTAAATCACTATATATGCTACCGATGCATTTGCATAGTGAGCCAGTATGTAAAAGCGGCTTCTATTGTCTATTGCATGTATTAGCTGATGAATGATTTAGGGTATTTATTTATTTTACTCACTTATATAGCACCATTAATTCCACAGCGCTTTACAGACATGATCATCGCTGTCCCCGATGGGGCTCACAATCTAGATTCCTATCAGTATTTTTTTGAAGTGTGGGAGGGAAATCTGAGAAACCGGAGGAAACTCATGCAAATACAGGGAGAACATACAAACTCCTTATAGATGGTTTCCTTGGTGGGGTTGGAACCCCGGACTCCAGCACTGCAGTGGTAACCACTGAGCCACCGTGCTGCCCTGGTATGTCTAGAAATGACCTAAAAAACTACTGTGGTTTCTGTTACGGATCTGCAACTACATATGCAGGTATAAGTGGATTATGTTGCAGATCTGCTGCGTATTTCGTCCTACGCATTGTGACGGGTGAAACCAATAGTGAAGATCTGCAGAAAGAACTGATCTCCAGACCTATTTCCAGGCAGAAAATATCTCCATGTATCTTCTTTGCTGCTACTGTCATCTGCTGCAGATTTTCCATCTGTAAATCAGGCAGCAAAATTTTAAGCAAGTCTGTAACTTGTGCGAATGGCCATACTGGAAGATTGTTAAAGGGGTTGTCCAGGCTTGGGATGAAACTCTGCAGTCGAGTGCGGGTGATCATATGACTGCTAGTATGTGATTTACATACATGCGGTCACGTGCCTACTAGGTGTGCTCAGCCTTAGGCCTCCTTCGCACGTCAGTGTCTCCGGTACGTGTGGTGACAGTTTTCACATGTATCGGAGACACTTACACACATAGACCCATTCAAATGAATGGGTCTGCGCACATGTCATTGAGGTTTCACTGACCGTGTGTCTGTGGGCAAAACGTGCTGACATGTCCGTTTCTTTATCAGAACAGGCCGCAAAACGTCCCACACATGTGCACACTGATGACACACGGATGACCTTCATGTGTCATCAGTGTGAAATGTATGCTTCGGGTGCTGAACGAAGCTCTCATCATTGTCACCTCGTCTCTCTAACATCAGCGTAACCAGACAATGATGAGTTATAGCACTTGTGGTGTATATTGTGTGTAAAATAAATAATTATTTTGAAAAAATGTCATAGGCTCCCATGGTATTTTTATAACCAGAAGAGGGAAAGACGATGTTAATAATCTGGGAAAGGGCCAATATCCCAAAAAGTTTTCATGCTATTCACAGCAGCTCACAGCTGTTTGCTTAGCCTTTACTGGTTAGTTTTTGGTGGACCCTAGAAGAAAAATGACATAGGGTCCCCCTATAAATTCAACCAACAAAGTCTAAACAGACAGCTGTTGGATGATATTTATAGACTCGGAAAGGGCCAGGGATATTGTCCCCCCCCCCCCCCTTGGGGGAAGCTAAGAACATCAGCACTGTGGTGCGTTGGTAAGTGGGATAATAGGGTTGGAGTTGGTCAGCTGTATTATGGCTCTGACATCAAGCTCAGGGGTTAGTACTGGAGAGACGTCTATAGGATGCCTCCATTCCTAATCCCATAGTCATACTGTAAAAAATACACAGCCTGAATAAAGTCCTTTAATTGAAAGAAAGACACAGACTCTTAAATTTGAAACAAACACTCTCCTCCCCACATTTTATTCCCCATATAATAGTGTTTTATATTATGCGGCAAATATGAATTAACACAACGTGCATTGCAAATATGAAACACAATATTCATAAAGATAGGTATATACATTATTCATAGGGAGAGACCTGACTAGTCCAGTGCCGCCCCTGGCCAGCATTTCCAGTAACGAGTTTGTTTTCTTAACTATAAATAGGGTGGCACTTATTTTTTTAAGTTAAGGCTCTATTTCCTGAGAGCAGAACATAATAAAACATGTAATTAAAGGCTGACAATGACAGGAAGAGCTATCCTGGGGAGCAGGCGGTAGGGAAAGCCGGCCAGAGAGCTGTGGCTAGCCTATTTTAAATACTAGGGAGTAAGAGTGAGAGGAGTGTTGAAAGTAGAGATTATAAAATGAGCAAAGACATATTTACTGAATTCATACTAACCTTCAATATACAAGGAAAGGCAAGGTGTGCGGCAGACAACCTGGAGCTTTACTCAAGGTAATAGTGCAGAGACGGGCAACTTTCCGAGGTTAGTAACGCCACAGTTGGGTTCTACTGCAAGCTTGGCACAGGCATCACACTGTATTCGGCTCATGTCCAGACTTGTACACCATCTGAAAACTTGTTCAGACACATTTAGAAAAATATAGTTTTGTGGAAATTTTCTTGCTGGTACAAAACACAAGATTATTATTATTTTTTTTTTTTAAGTCTGTCCACATTTGCATCAAATTAGGGCTCAACCCCTAAGGTGAAAATGGCAGGTTGGCTATTTACCATAAAAGTTTTTTAACTCCAAGACGGAATGGATCTGGCTGCTATTCCCTGAACGTTTTGGTTGAAGGGAAAATAAGGAAGACGGAAAAGCAGTGTTAAGTTTTAGGGCCCCTTAATTTTTTTGCATCTATGGGAATTCCAAGTTATAACCCCTCTTATGGAGTGATTGCATACTGCTATACTGTCCAATCTACCATAAGAAAACCACTTGTAAAAACACCCAAATTAGCTCAACCTCTTCTTTATCTTTCAAAGTCGATGCTGGAGAGTAGCTACAGATCGTACCTTGTTTTTCGGGGTTGTTGGTTGTCTCAGTAGTTGGGCCCCAATGGATAAGAATGTCATAACTTCTAAATTTCACAGTATATTAGTGTAAGAGTGTCTTTCTGGTTCCTAATTTCTCTATATGTTTTGGCTTTCCAGTTACATAAGATTGTATTGCCCTTCCTCTTTTATGTATAGCACTGAGTATTCTGATTTTTAAGACTGCACCAATTTTTTGGTTCCAGAGGCTTCTTATTTAATTATATTACTCATATAGTACGAGTAATTTCACAACATTTACAGACATCATCATTACTGTCCTTATTGGGGCTCACAATATAGATTCCCTGTCAGTATGTCTTTGGAGTGTAGGAGATACAGTTTTGCTCAAAATTTTACATACCCCTGCAGAATTTTTGCTTTTTTGGCCTTTCTCGACCTGTCATTGGCTACAGCAGAACAAGTGAAGGTTCTGGAGTGGCCATCTCAGTCTCCTGACCTCAATATTATTGAGCCACTCTGGGAGATCTCAAATGCACAGTTCATGCTAGGCAGCCCAGGAATTTACTGGAACTGGAGGCTTTTTGCCAAGAAGAGTGGGAAGCTTTACAATCTGAGAAAATAAAGAACCTCATCCACAACTTCCACAAAAGATTTCAAGCTGTGATTGATGTTAGTCAGGGCAATACACGGTATTAAGAAATGGGGTATGTAAACTTTTAATGAGTCATTTGGATGTTTTGGGTTGTCATTATGATTTAAAGAGAAAACGCAGTAGTTTGACAATAAATGACTTCATCCAATCACTAACCATGAGTGGAGAAAAAGTTTTGGTGTTATCATTCATAGGCCAAGAAAGCAAAAATTTTGCTGGGGTATGTAAACTTTTGAGCACAAATGTACCTGGTGGAAACCCATGCAAACAAGGACATACAAACTCCTTGCAGATGTCGACCTTGATGGGCTTCTTTATTCATTTTGATCCTGTTCACTTACAGTTCTACTTTGGAAGGAAATGCTGGCCTGTATAAACCCTAGACTGGATTATTCATTGCCTCTCAGTCCCATTGTATATCTAATTGAGGAATTTGATTAAATTCAGGAATTGGATATCCCTTAAAACTGTTTTGCCTCAAGCAGGGTCCAGCATTACTTGAGTTCATAATTGCGAAAAAGTTAGATCAATGGACCAGTAACAAAGATATTTCATAGAATTTCTTCTATAGATTGTGTCGGACCGGCAAACTGTATTTGCTAGACCTCCAGTTGTGAATTGTTCACTATTCCTCCTCTCAAAGGAGTGAATATGAGACAGATCTAGAGACTTAGAATACTGGAGATCTTTTTTTTTAATTAAAACCAGTGTGACAAAGTCACTGGCAAAGTACTGGAGGAGGGGAGAAATGTATCGCTGCCGTTGTTAACCTCAGTGAAAACACTCCAGCACACTAAGTGCTGAGAGGGGTTAATCGGCCATGTTTAGGGCTAGGTAGAGAACAGCTGTAGAGTGGGTGGAGTTAAGATGATAGATATATTCAGGGTTGGGTAGGCCTGAAGATGCAAACTCCTGATCCGTGTTTTCATTATAAGGAAAGCTGAACTTTTGTTGTGTGTTTCTGAGCAGGCGGACCCCCCAGTAACATGAACTGTGCCATACCTTATGGGCTTTTTTTCCCCCGTTAGGCAGGAAAGGACATGTTTGTTTTGCTAAGGCTGCACTGGTTTATGCAGAACCTTTAATAAACCAGTGGAAGATGGCTTGTTCCAGTGTCTTCATCTTTGTGCAGCCTAGTGAGCCAATCTATGACACCAGGGATAACTTACAGCATTGGTGTATTTTTGCTTTATTGTATGTTAGATAAAGCAGAGTGCGTATAGAAATAGCGTCCCCCTTTTTTGTCTGGAAAATGTGAAGAGCGCATGATGACTGAATTAAAACTAGAGGTCATCGCCTTCACTTACCGACCACAACCGGCCCGCTAATCTCTCTAATGCTTTTCTGAAGGGGACAACAATGGGCACTTTCTTTCTCAAATGATTCACAGATGAAGTAAAGCTTGGTTAATTCAGTCTATGTTCTGCTAAATGCAGTACGTTGGTAAAAAAACTGATTTGGATGGAGGAGGAGCTGATGGATTATAAACATTCACTCTGTTCCTCAATTCCATCTTTTATTGTTTTCTTATATAATTTCTCTCCTTCTCCACTCCTTTTCCTGCTTAGGTTACGTTCTGCTGCTATGTAGCCCTCTCGTGATCCGATTAATGTTTTCTAAGCTGTTTGTCTTTTCTTCCTTCTTTAGCTCTTTGTCGACTACTTGCCTGTATCATTACCATCTTACTTTATCTTGCCTGTTCCTCCTTTACAGAAATGTGCAAGGTAATCGTGAATGAGAGTTGATGTAAACAGGCTGCAGATCACCCGATGATCGAGTAAAACGCTCACTCATAGGGTGAAATGATGTTTTGCGCAGCACAAATGATCATCGTTTTCAGCAGTGCATAATCCGGTGTAAACATGACTCCCAGTGCTGAGAATCAGGCGCTGAGCGTTCTAGAATAATCACGTTGTTTGGTCTGCAGAATAGGGAATTTAGATTGTGAGCCCCAATGGGGACAGAGGAGATGTCTGTAAAATGTGGAGTTAATGGCGCTATATAAGCCAGTAAAATAAAGAAAATGAGGACATAACGATGAAAAATGATAAACGAGTACCAGTCATCTCGTATATAGTTAATCTTCACTCGTTAATGGGCCAAAGTCAAGTCGGACTAAATGGACCATAGAGGCCTTTGGTGAGGGCACTGACCAATCGCTTTTACAAAGCAGCAGGGAAGACTGTCAGGGGCAGCGGCCTAGGTGTTGTGTATGTGCCATAACAAATGGCACATGGAAGGTACTGTCAGGCTTTGCATATGGACCCAGGAGCATCACACCTCAGAGGAAGTTGGATAGTAGTGAGCATTCATAAGCAGACATTGATATAAAGATGCACAAGTGAAATTTATTTTATATTGAGTTCACAATGAATATTTACTATTCATTAATAAACTATATAATTGAATCATACTATGATTGGTACAAATACAGGAGGTTATTTCATAATAATAATAATAATAATAATATAACATATCTTATGAACTACTTCCATCTACCAGTGTTGTCACCCTGTCTGTTTTTTTATGGTCAATGGTATTAACAGAAATGTACCCTAACAAAAGTATGATTGTGGGCCTTAAAGCCAGTGCCATTTATCAGGCTACTATTTCCTGTTGTCCACATTCGGGTGGTTCCACCCTGCTCAGCTTCTGCCAGGCAATTGTGTGAGAATTGAGTTGGGAACAGTACAAGAATCCCATTGTTGTCATAATCTGACAGCGGATACACAGAGGCCGAGTGTGAAGGACTCGTTCAGAGATGTTCTGACATCAGAAATCTCCCCATAGCTTTCCTGATTTCACCAGTTCAATGACCCTCATATCGCATGTGGTTTTAGGTGGAACAGAGTACCATCTTTGTGTTACGATGTATATAGATATGAACTGTATCCCTTTGTTACTTATATTTCCTTGCAAGGTTTGCACCTTTATCTAATGAAAATCTGGTTGCTGATTATTGTATTTAAAGCTGAAATATTTTTTATAGGTCTTTTATTTTATGATTTAGTTAAATTCCCAATGTTTGTATAATGTGTATAAGAATAACTGATGGGAGAATCATGTATTATCATCATTTAACCAATAACATTTAAAGGCTAAAGAACTAGATTACTCTTTCATTTTCTTAACTCTGTGTTTTGCCTATTTTTTACAGGTGGCAACCTGTTCCTGGAACAAAGGCAGCCATGTTGGTGAAAGTGAATAGTTTAAGACAAGTGCCAGTATCTCCATCCTGTACACCTCTTCAAAGTAGCAACCCAAAAAATTCTTTAGGCCGAGCTGCTGGATATGCTCATGGTCAGCCCACTTCTGTGCCAGCAAAACCTGGAATTGATACAAAACAATCAATGCAAGTAAAGAAAACAGACAATGGTGGATTCTGTCTTGTCTTGACTAATGGGGCCACTTGTCAAACTCCACAGAGGACTCCTACAGGGACACTGCAGCCTTCCTCCCCCAGGTATGGATCCCCACCACCTATATATGATGAGCCATCTATAGATTCTCCGATTTATGATGAGCCTCCTGCAGAGATGGACTTCGAGAGTATGACTGTACAGTCGCTTTCACCGCCTTTGTCCCCAACTAATAGTCTTCAGAGCCATTCACAGACTCCCAAACTTCTGCCCTACCCAGGTCATCCAAGTAAACACAAGAGAAACCCATCTGCTACGGAATACAGCCCAGCTGGCAGAGAGTATATAAAGCACATGGTCAATGTTGATCAATCCTCTAAACAAACTATTTCTCCTACTGGATCTCTTGATGCCTATCCTAAACAGCAGCCTGGTCCATTGGCGTTAAAAGACAGCTTTAAACATTCTTGGAGAGTCCTGGAAGCGAATGTTCTCAAGAACATGGAGGCTCACCATAACAGGCAAAACAGTCTTCCCCAAGACTACCCAACGGTGGTAAGCCAACAGGACTCTGGTTATTCCACAGGCCCTTCTCCTAGCTTGAGAAAAAGGAAAGGTAGAAGACAAGGCACGGCTCAGCCAAGACCTGGTTCAGTGGGCAGTAGCAGTGAACTCAATGCACTAAATGATAAACTAATTGCAGAAATGAGGTCTGTAGTCTGCAGAACGACTGCAGTAAGGGGCAGTAAGACTAGCCTGGACACGGACATGATAGAAAACATTGCCCCAGACAATAACAAGGTGCGTTTTCAGACGGACTCCTTAAAAAACTGCATGGGCAGAGGGTCAAGGGACGACCTCACATCAAGCAGTAGGTCTTTGTATAGACTTGGATCTGAAGTGAGAGATTATAAAGGAGAAGCAAATACTCAGCCAGAAGTGGTACGACAGAAACGGACCTATGAGAAGATGGACTTTGTGGAGAAGAAAGTCACAAGCCAGATAAGTTTACTCTCATCTGAATCCACAAGGACGGTATCACAGGTATTTTATTTTACTTGATATATATAGAGAATAAAACAGTGAGCAATTACAAAAATACAAACAAAAATGAAGCACATCCCTCACCTATTTAGCTTATAGGATATAAAATATATATTATATCCTGGGATTCTTTCTTGGTAAAGATGGCTTTAGGTTACAGGCTTGAAGCCTTTGTAGTAAACTGCCAGGTTTTGGTGACATATCGTATTCTGATCAGTTTTGTCATGGAGAGCTTGTAAGAGTTCCTAAAAATCAAGTACCTGAATGACCCCATATACCCACATAATTGCTACTATTCAACTCAATACTACAATATTTTTAACTATACACACTTCACCTACTACAGAACATCTTTTTGAAAGAGCAGAGACCTGTAGTACAGTGCCAGTCTCGGTGTGCCCCCTACAGTACCAGCCAGAGGCTTTCCCCCTTTTTACACCATACACCAGACACAGTATGCTAGCAGATGCTAAACCAACATGTACTTAGTTCATAATATTTAAGACTAAAGCCCCCTCATACACTTTAGGTAGCTATTTTTCCCGGTTCCGCCATACACAGGAGCACTCATATGAGGGAGTCAATGCCAGACTCCTCTGGCGGTGGCTTTACTCCCAGAAAAAAAAAGGACTGCCTATTGGAAACATCAACATCCAACGTCATTAGACCCCCCCATACACATTATATAAATTTAATAGGCTGAACCGAGAAAATGCCCCATAATGCGCGTGAAATGTATAATAAGATCTAGTGATACATAATTGAAGTTATGCTGTAATAGACTAAATGAAGGGGTAAACCAACAAAGTTAACAGACAAGCAGAGAAGCAAACATGGTAATAATAACCCTATAACTCTATACGTAACCCCCTTTTCTCACATACAGCACCATGGAATTAATGGTGCTATATAAATAAATAATAATAACCCACAAAACAGTAATAAAAGTGAAAAAACAATTTTATTTTATTCATTAAATAAAAATAATCATGATCCAGGCATGAGTACAACAGTGAGAAATAGGTGTTAGAAGCAGCAGGGAAAGACATATAGTTAGGCATTCATTGTATTCTGTTGTAATATGGCTGTGAACTAATCTGTAAAATTAATGGCAGAGTACTCACAAAGTCAACCATATAATAACACACCCGTTGTAGTCTTCTCCTGCTGAAATGGTGCCAGCGCTATACACATTAGACTGTTGGCCAATCCATACCTATATATGTGGGTTTGGTCAAATGTGTATGGTGGCCTTAAAACTCGGGTGTATCTTTTTCCCTTTAACCCCTTCCCGACCCATGACGCCATGTAGGCGTCATGAAAGTCGGTGCCAATCCGACCCATGACGCCTATGTGGCGTCATGGAAAGATCGCGTCCCTGCAGGTCGGGTGAAAGGGTTAACTCCCATTTCACCCAATCTGCAGGGACAGGGGGAGTGGTAGTTTAGCCCAGGGGGGGTGGCTTCACCCCCCCGTGGCTACGATCGCTCTGATTGGCTGTTGAAAGTGAAACTGCCAATCAGAGCGATTTGTAATATTTCACCCATTATAAAGGGGGGAAATATTACAATCCAGCCATGGCCGATGCTGCAATATCATCGGCCATGGCTGGACATACTAATGTGCCCCCACCCCACCCATCGCCCCCCCAGCCCTCCGATCTGCCGGGTACACTGCCCCGCTCCCCTCCGTCCTGTGCTCCGCTCCCCCCCGTGCTCTTGTCCGCTCACCCCCGTGCTCCAATCACCCCCCCGTGCTCCAATCACCCCCCCTGCACTCCGATCCACCCCCCCCGTGCTCCGTTCCACCCCCCCGTGCTCCGTTCCACCCCCCCCCGTGCTCCGTTCCACCCCCCCAGTGCTCCGTTCCACACCTCCCGCGTTCCGATCCACCACCCCCGTGCTCCGATCCCCCCCCCCCCCCGTGCTCCCCCCTCCACCCCATCATACTTACCGGTCCTGCCGTGGTCCGTCCGGCTTCTCCCTGGGCGCCGCCATCTTCCAAAATGTGCCGGCTGGCAGATTCGTTCAAAGTGCATTTTGATCACTGAGATAGAGTATATCTCAGTGATCAAAATAAAAAAATAATAAATGGCCTTCCCCCCCCCCCCTTTGTCACCCCCATAGGTAGGGACGAAAAAAAATAAAGAATTTTTTTTTTCCACTAATGTTAGAATAGGGTTAGGGGTAGGGGTAGGGTTTCGGTATGTGCACACGTATTCTGGTCCTCTGTGGATTTTTCCGCTGCGGATTTGATAAATGCGCAGTGCTAAACCGCTCCGGATTTATCGCGGATTTACCGCGTTTTTTCTGCGCCTTTCACTGCGGTTTTACAACTGCGATTTTCTATTGGAGCAGTTGTAAAACCGCTGCGGAATCCGCAGAAAGAAGTGACATGCTGCGGAATGTAAACCGCTGCGTTTCCGTGCAGTTTTTCCGCAGCATGTGTACAGCGATTTTTGTTTCCCATAGGTTTACATTGAACTGCAACTCATGGGAAACTGCTGCGGATCCGCAGCGTTTTCCGCAGCGTGTGCACATACCTTTAGAATTGGGCTATGTGCACACGGTGCGGATTGGCCGCTGCAGATCCGCAGCAGTGTTCCATCAGGTTTACAGTACCATGTAAACATATGGAAAACCAAATAAGCTGTGCCCATGGTGCGGAAAATACCGCGCGGAAACGCTGCGTTGTATTTTCCGCAGCATGTCAATTCTTTGTGCGGATTCCGCAGCGTTTTACACCTGTTCCTCAATAGGAATCCGCAGGTGAAATCCGCACAAAAAACACTGGAAATCCGCGGTAAATCCGCAGGTAAAACGCAGTGCATTTTACCCGCGGATTTTTCAAAAATGATGCTGAAAAATCTCACACGAATCCGCAACGTGGGCACATAGCCTTAGGGTTAGGGTTGTGGTTAGGGTTGTGATTAGGGTTACGGCTACAGTTGGGATTAGGGTTAGGGGTGTGTTGGGGTTAGTGTTGGAGGTAGAATTGAGGGGTTTCCACTGTTTAGGCACATCAGGGGTCTCCAAACGCAACATGGCGCTACCATTGATTCCAGCCAATCTTGTATTCAAAAAGTCAAATGGTGCGCCCTCACTTCCGAGCCCCAACGTGTGCCCAAACAGTGGTTTACCCCCACATATGGGGTACCAGCATACTCAGGATAAACTGCGCAACAATTACTGGGGTCCAATTTCTCCTGTTACCCTTGTGAAAATAAAAAAATGCTTGCTAAAACATCATTTTTGAGGAAAGAAAAATGATTTATTATTTTCACGGCTCTGCGTTGTAAACGTCTGTGAAGCACTTGGGGGTTCAAAGTGCTCACCACATATCTAGATAAGTTCCTTGGGGGGTCTAGTTTCTAAAATGGGATCACTTTAGGGGGGTTTCTACTGTTTAGGCACACCAGGGGATCTGCAAATGCAACGTGACGCCCGCAGACCATTCCATCAAAGTCTGCATTTCAAAAGTCACTACTTCCCTTCTGAGCCCCGACGTGTGCCCAAACAGTGGTTTACCCCCACACATGGGGTATCAGCGTACTCAGGAGAAACTGGACAATAACTTTTGGGGTCCAATTTCTCCTGTAACCCATGGGAAAATAAAAAATTCTGGGCTAAATAATTATTTTTGAGGAAAGAAAACGTATTTATTATTTTCACGGCTCTGCATTATATACTTCTGTGAAGCACTTGGGGGTTCAAAGTCCTCACCACACATCTAGATAAGTTCCTTTCGGGGTCTTGTTTCCAAAATGGGGTCACTTGTGGGGGGTTTCTACTGTTTAGCCACATCAGGGGCTCTGCAAACGCAATGTGACGCCCACAGAGCATTCCATCAAAGTCTGCATTTCAAAACATCACTACTTCACTTCCGAGCCCCGGCATGTGCCCAAACAGTGGTTTACCCCCACGTATGGGGTATCAGCGTACTCAGGAGAAACTGGACAACAACTTTTGGGGTCAAATTTCTCCTGTTACCCTTGGGAAAATAAAAAATTGCAGGCTAAAAGATAATTTTTGAGAAAATAATTATTTTTTTTTTCATGGCTTTGCATTATAAACTTCTGTGAAGCACTTGGGGGTTCAAAGTCCTCACCACACATCTAGATTAGTTCCTTTGGGGGTCTAGTTTCCAAAATGGGGTCATTTGTGGGGGATCTCCAATGTTTAGGCATACAGGGGCTCTCCAAACGTGACATGGTGTCCGCTAATGATTGGAGCTAATTTTCCATTTAAAAAGCCAAATGGCGTGCCTTCCCTTCCGAGCCCTGCCGTGTGCCCAAACAGTGGTTTACCCCCACATATGAGGTATCGGCGTACTCGGGAGAAATTGACCAACAAATTTTATGATCCATTTTATCCTATTGCCCATGTGAAAATGAAAAAATTGAGGCGAAAAGAATTTTTTTGTGAAAAAAAAGTATTTTCATTTTTACAGATCAATTTGTGAAGCACCTGAGGGTTTAAAGTGCTCACTAGGTATCTAGATAAGTTCTTTGGGGGGTCTAGTTTCCAAAATGGGGTCACTTGTGGGGGAGCTCCAATTTTTAGGCACACGGGGGCTCTCCAAATGTGACATGGTGTCCGCTAAAGAGTGGAGCCAATTTTTCATTCAAAAAGTCAAATGGCGCTCCTTCCCTTCCAAGCCCTGCCGTGCGCCCAAACAGTGGTTTACCCCAACATATGAGGTATCAGTGTACTCAGGACAAATTGGACAACAATTTTCGTGGTTCAGTTTCTCCTTTTACCATTGGGAAAATAAAAAAAATTGTTGCTAAAAGATAATTTTTGTGACTAAAAAGTTAAATGTTCATTTTTTCCTTCCATGTTGCTTCTGCTGCTGTGAAGTACCTGAAGGGTTAATAAACTTCTTGAATGTGGTTTTGAGTACCTTGAGGGGTGCATTTTTTAGAATGGTGTCACTTTTGGGTATTTTCAGCCATATAGACCCCTCAAACTGACTTCAAATGTGAGGTGGTCCCTAAAAAAATGGTTTTGTAAATTTCGTTGTAAAAATGAGAAATCGCTGGTCAAATTTTAACCCTTATAACTTCCTAGCAAAAAAAAATTTTGTTTCCAAAATTGTGCTGATGTAAAGTAAACATGTGGGAAATGTTATTTATTAACTATTTTGTGTCACATAACTCTCTGGTTTAACAGAATAAAAATTCAAAATGTGAAAATTGCGAAATTTTCAAAATTTTCGCCAAATTTCCGTTTTTATCACAAATAAACGCAGAATTTATTGACCTAAATTTACCACTAACATGAAGCCCAATATGTCACGAAAAAACAATCTCAGAACCGCTAGGATCCGTTGAAGCGTTCCTGAGTTATTACCTCATAAAGGGACACTGGTCAGAATTGCAAAAAACGGCAAGGTCTTTAAGGTCAAAATAGGCTGGGTCATGAAGGGGTTAATATAATGTACCACAATCCTTAGAAATCATCGTTGCCAACACGTTTTTTTATTGTTGGACAAGTTCTCTAAAAAGTCACAGAAAACATAGATGTTTGGAAACCCATACTAGATCATAAACATTAGAAGTGATTCCCGTCTATACCCTAGGACACTGATAGGAACACATTAGTAACATTTACAAGTAGGAAGACAGTCGGCACTCTTGAGATTTGGTGATGCCAGAGGTAGGATGCTCAGCCCAATCACAGCGCTATCAGCACTTGTCCTTGACACTACTCCACATGACACCAGGCCTTGACCAAGGTCCAGAATGACTAAAATATCTAGGTTGGCCATCTTCTTGATACATGGATAGGCTGCAATGAATAGAGGTCAGCATATGACATTCAAGATATTCCGAGTGCTATGGTTTTCTGTACACAATCTCATTAATCTGTACCAAACCTTCCAGCTTCATATAAACAATCACAAATGCAATTTTTCAGAACATTGGATGAAAATACCGTATTGTCTCACAGATTGTCCAGAAATTTGTGGATGGTTGCCAACGTTGTTGGACATGAACATGGATGGCTGTATAAATCAAATTGAGATCTGAACGCAGTGCACGGACTGGCCGGTGGCTCTTCATGTATTTCTACGTAGCTTTCACGCTCAGGTCGTGAGCGTCGCCGGCCAGTCTGTGCACTGCGTTCAGATGTCGTTCCGATTTATATGTCCGTCTGACTGAGCCCATAAGATGAGCCATAGTATGAGTGGTTGGTGGTATAACATGCAGTATCATAGTCTGAGTAGCTGAACTTGTTTCATGAGGCTGTCGTCTTTAGGTGTGGTCATTAACTTTCCAAACCTGGAGGGACATACCAAATATTTCAAGGTAAAACTTTATTGGATGTCACTATTTGTGAAAGGCACCGTCCGGTTTGGCTCTACCAGATGTGCAAGTTAACCCGGTTATCAGTGGCTAACTTGTAGCTGAAATCAGAATTTGTTATGTGCAATGTTGATGTCACATCCAAAACTGCGCAGGATTTTAAGTGTCAGATAATTAAAAAAAATAATCCAAGAATAAGAAAAAACAGCTGCACAACTCCAATCTTCCGTGGAATAAAAAACCTGTGTCCTTTATTTCATTTGCACAATACAATGTGGACAAGGTTACAAAGGAGGGACCTTCCCTCCTTTGTAACCTTGTCCACATTGTGCAAATGAAATAAAGGACACAGGTTTTATATTCCACGGAAGATTGGAGTTGTGCAGCTGTTTTTTCTTATTCTTGGATTATTTCGCATTTGTTTCCCAGCGAACACCTCTATATACCGTGAACATACCGTGTAGGGTGTCCATCATCTCCGCCAGTAAGTCGATTTTTGTCTTTGTGCCATTCAATTTTTCTTTTTTTCTTGTAATTAAAAAAAAAAAAAAATTAATAGTATGGTTTAATATTTTTTTACAAAAAATTATAATGCATTAGGCATCATTCACACATCAGTAATTTCGGTCAGTATTTCATCAGTATTTGTAAGCCAAAACCAGGAGTGTCACGAAAACACAGAACAGGCGTCAGTGTTTCAGTAAGGTCGGGATCACACATACGCATGATACGGCAGTGTCTCGCAGGTGAAATCCCTTCTCTGGCGCCGGCACTTGGGAGCGGAGTGTGCAGCTCCATGTGTTGCTGTGCGGCTGCACGCTCCACTTCGGAGTGCCGGCGCCAGAGGAGGGATTTCACCTGCGAGACCCGGCCGTATCTCGCGTATGTGTGATCCCGGCCTAATAGTCTTTCTCTGTAGGTTCCTCTCCTGATTTTGGCTTACAAACACCGAAGCAAAATGCTGACCAAATATTGATGTCTGAATGAGGCCTTGACACTTGTTACCTGCTCCCGGCTGTGAGGACGCCATGCACACCGATTCATCTGGTGACAGACATCCTTGATAAAGCCTGAGAGACGAAATGTCGGAAATCTTGCCTTGTCCATTTCATATACCGGCTGTAAATAAACATTCTTTTGTTACACAGAATATTCCTAAGAAATATCTTTTTTTGAGTGCCGGAGGTTTTTTCTACTACTGAATGAGGCCTTGGACACATGTTTTGTATGTGAACAGGCATGTTTCAAATCACACAGCAATCTGGAATCTTAAAAATTATACCCTTCAACTATTCTAACGATTAATGTACATAGTGTGAGCTACCAGTCACGATAACCTGGAGTTCAGTTTGACCTTCCGCATCGCTCCCATTCCCTGGGCTGTGTGCAGCACTTCTGTAGTCTAACTCCCTGTCCTGCCTCACGGCCATCATCTACTTCTTATCACATCTTGTTATGACATTGTAGTCCTTGATTCGTATTGTCATCTAAACAAGTCCACCTCCTGTCACTACAGCCGATAGAAGAAAACCTGTATAACCATTTGTTTATACAACCCTGGTATCTTATATCACTTACCGTAATATTAGAAGTCCAGTATGTTCAAACAGATTTTACATGTCACTTATTAATATTTTACAAAATCTTTTAGATTTCACTCTAATCACTGAGCCTCATAATAGGCTGCAATTTCATTATCATCACAGATGAAAAGGTTCCACTATTCACAGTAGGTCATGGTCACAGCTCGCCTCCTCCCCCTCCCTGCACAGATAACAGCACATAAAAAGCAACAAAGCAGACTGAATACTCACAACACATGTATATATCATTGAGCGTTATTATGTGACTATCGTAGATACATGATCATAATTGTGATTATTTATGACACATATGTGCTAAATTAGGAAGAATGGCAGCCCATTCGGAAAGTAATGAAAAACCAAAAAAGAGAGCATTGAACAGAGGTCACACAATATAAGCAGCACGAAATAGAAATAAAACGCCTTCATTAGAGCAAATGGTGAGGCAACGGTGGCACAACTACAGAAATGACTATGGTAAACAATAATGAACATAATGCACCAACCCATTTCCTCAAGTCAAAAATGGGTCACACTCCAAACTCAATATACACATACTGACAAACGGTTTATGAAACCCTGTCACGAAGTGTGTGATATTTAAAAGCAAAAATCTTTATTAACATACAACAGTACAAAAAGTATAAAACAGTGCCTCAAAACCAGATATAGTACAATGTCAAAGGGAACAGCGAATTGAAGGTACCCTCCGCAGTTGTTTCTCTAAATTGTCACAGCAAAACAGCCCTACAGGTCATATCAGAGATGTCGCAAAATTGCTATCATATCCATCCCCAGTAGCTATACATAAACCAACCATAATGTGACCCGAATGAGCCTTCACTTGCCAAACACACCCCTGCACCACCATACAGTACATGCAAGGCCACCAAATATTGCACTTAGTCCTTATGGTATGTCCCATTTACGTGGTCACGGGCAAGAAAAGCCTCCCACCATCAAAGAAACATCCCAGGCCAAAACCCGCTCATAACATGTCTGTCACAGAGAGCCAATAATAAATCACATAAAGGATACCAATTCAAGTTATGGGCAAACTGCCCGGTACATATTACCTGTGTCCTTGTTCCTCTGCCTCGTGGCACGCTATCCCTTGACAACCCCGACGCGCGTTTCGCATCTGCTTCCTCCTGGGGGCGTGTGGAAGCAGATGCGAGATTTTGCGACATCTCTGATATGACCTGTAGGGCTGTTTTGCTGTGACAATTTAGAGAAACAACTGCGGAGGGTACCTTCAATTCGCTGTTCCTGTTGACATTGTACTATATCTGGTTTTGAGGCACTGTTTTATCCTTTTTGTACTGTTGTATGTTAATAAAGATTTTTGCTTTTAAATATCACACACTTCGTGACTGGGTTTAATAAACCGTTTGTCAGTATGTGTATATATGGTAAACAATAGTACAGTACACCTATAGGTACCAACAGTGGATCACAGGTAGCAAGCGGTAACCACACAGACTATACTGGTGAGATAAATGATGGAGTCATGTACAAATAGGAACAAATCTCACAGAACTGAAGTATGCACTGATCATGTATAGAGATGGAATGTGTACAGTGATCTAAACAGCTCATAGGACCAAAGAAGGTGTGAACAATATATATAGATAAGAATGTGCAAGATGTATTCAATGCTTAATAGAAAAAGTGCCATTCAAGTGCAGAAATCATATGGTTTGTACAAAAGATGTCCATATTACCTGGTGGTGTACCATATAAGTGCGGGCACTTACCCCGACGCGTGTTTTGGACCGGTGTCCTGACGAAGGGGGTGAGCTGCAGTATCCGACACCGCTACTAGAAGATGTATAGCACTCTGCCTGGTAAATAAGGAAACCTGACACTCAGATGATCGGGGGTGGGGGGGAAACTAAAGTCATTCCCCCTTAGCATAGGCCATCACAGTCCTAGAAAATTATTTGAAAGCCTCCTTTGGATGTAGTTGGATAGTTGCAGAATAATCGTTCACAGGAACTTTCCCAATTTCTGCCGGTGTGAACATGTCAAAGGTCACCTAATGAATGAGCAAAACGCTTGTTCATGAGTTGATTTGATTTTTATGCATGTCTAAAATTCATGGTGTGACGTCCTTCCAATGATATGAGCTGCGTTCTTCCCCACGCTCAGAGGTCCCTTTGGGACTTACGTCTGAACCCCCCCGCAAAACAGGATTTGGGTGTATGCGCCAACTGGGCCATTGACTAGAATGGTAACAACAGAGTAACGTGTGTTCTGTCGTACATAATTTTACACCAACTGGAGGTGGAAACTCTGACACAGTCTACTACGTCTGGGTTTCCACCGCCAGTAGGTGTATTCATCGGAAAATAATGCACGACAGGACTCATGTTACTCTGTCATTACCAGTCAATGGCCCCGACGGCGTATATGCCCGAATCCCATTTTGCAGGGGGTTTGGATGTAAGCTCCAACGGGGCCACTAAATGTGGGACAAAGCACAGTATGAAAGCACCCTTAGTGATTGACCTGTCGCCATTACTACTAGTCGGCCTGTAAACAGGCCAATAAACAAGCAGCTCGGCACTGGCCTGACATCAACCTTTGTAAATGGGCCAATAAATTATAGCATGCTGCTTTTTTTTTTGGGGGGGGGGGAACCATTGTTTAAAGAAAATTAAATATGAAAAGGACACCAAAATGCCACAATAAAAGCCTTGATTGACACAAGTTTTTTTTTTTCTTCAAGTTTTTCTATATGTAGCAATGTTTTGGCTGTGACTCCTTCCTAAAATAGGCAAATACTCCCTCAGTTCCAATGTTTGGTCCTATATCTAATGGCAAAATGTAGAAGGACTTGTTAGTAATGTATTAGCACTTAATTTAAAGCACAAAGTGTACATTGACGATTTTATATTTTTCTGCTATGTTTTACAATAACACTTACATGTGATAGTCGAGCAGTGCTGAATAATTAAAATCAATCTGTTCAGCCACTCAGATCTGAGCAGCTTGCTGGAAATGCCTCCTCTATTTCTAGATTCATGTAGAACATCAACAGTTTGTGTTTGTTATATTCACATTTCCCCTCTGATCGTATTCATTCCTTTGGTGAAAGCCTCCTGATGATTACTTGTTTATATTTTTTTTTTTACAGTATTATTAGTTATTATCTGTACAAAGGTACAGTAGAAAATCTTGAGGTTCTGTTCATCATATAAAAAATGTACATTTCATTGTCTAAACTAGTTTATTGTGATTTGCAGAGTGGGACTCTGGAGGGGAACCCTACACATGAAGGCCGAGGACAGACAACCTTTGGACCTGGGTACCAGTTTCCTTACGCTACTCTGAGAAAACCACTTTCCCAAACCAGCATGGCGGACTGGGCTTCAAAGAACCTCAATATGCACACACAGGGAATTTTCCGCAGGAGAATCTCAATCTCCAATATGTTATCATGGAATGGTGGGTCCATCAAGAAACCCATGTTGATCACTAGCAATCGAGTCATCAAGAAGGAGGCCTGTGAAATGTTCAAGCTTGTTCAGGTTTACATGGGAGATCGTCAGGGACGGACAGACAGGAACCAAGTGGCTTTGGTGTTGGTAACAAAATGTTGGACGATACAGGGCTTGCGGGATGAACTGTACATGCAACTAGTGAGACAAACCACCAACAATATGACTTACAGAAGCCTGTCCTTGGGATGGGAACTTATTGCCATAAGTTTAGGTTTTTTCTCTCCATCTCCAAAGTTTCAGTCTTACTTGGAAGGTTATATCTACAGACATCTGGAAGAAGCCAGTGACCAAAACAGTAAGTATTCGTCTTTTCACTTTATCTCTTGCTTTTGCTCTTAAAAGGGTTGTCCGCTACTAAGACAACCCCTTATGTTTAGCCACAATAAAATAAAAAAGCTTATGCTCACCTCCTCTTGCCGGCATTGTTCCATTGGTGTTGGCTCTCGTGCGGTTGTATGACACGTGATACCCGGCACCCAATCAGAGCTGGAATCACTGTCCTTACCTTCGGACATTTTGAACATGAAGAAGTTAGTGCTGCAGCTAATCTCATCTTCAAAACATCGGAAGGCAAGGACAGTGACTCCAGCTCTGATTGGCACATGCCATACAACCGCACGAGAGTCCCGGGAACGCTAGTGCTGACACCACTGGAACGGCGCCGGCTTTGGAGGCTAGTATAAGCTTTTTTATTTTATTGGGGCCAAACAGTTAGAGCAAGAAGGGGATGTCGTAGTAGTGGAAAACCGCTATTTTAATATAGAAGGTTATATTACATATTACACGCACTGAATATGGGAAAGAATGTGTCGATAGGTAAAATCTATGTAATAGATGGATGTGTTTCATAAGTAGAGGTTCTCTGCCTGGGAGGAGGAGTGCTGGAATGTGTAGCTTGATAACGAAGGGATTCTCCAATTTTAGATTACACCCATGGTAATAAAGATTTACCTCCACTCTGACCTTTCGCTATTGGAAGCAAGGATTTGCATTGTAAGAGCACACATGAGAACCATACTATTGTTGATAAGCAGAGCTATTACTTGCATCACTTGAAGATCCTGGGCCTCAATGCAAAATGTGTATGTACCAGGACCCCACACCTGCTATGTGATTTGTATGAGTGGGCCACCAGAGCCCTGGTGTGCTTGATCCCTGTGCACCCACTATAGCTCCACCACCATGAGGTGTTATGTTACCACAGGTAAATATTACAGAGGGAGATAACCGATTTTTATATTCTGCTGCAAGCCTATAATCAGGTGGCAAATCTCATCTGTAATTTGAGTACTGGCAAGACCTACTGACGAGAATACCCAAATGGTCTCTTATATTTGTAACCAGAGTAATTATTCTGTAATCTTGTACCCAGAACAAACATGGGAGGAAACAATACAGGAGGTCGGAGCTCTATTTCCAACATTGGCAACTGTTCACCACTCATCGAGCTATAGATGGGTGGCTACAAAGAGAAATATTGTAAAACAGTGAGAATTGACCACTAACCAATTAAGCAAAATGGCCTTTAAATCAGTACAACTAAAATAAGTGTTTTGTCCTCTACTGTTATAGTTAAGACCTATCCTTAGGTTAAGGGTACCGTCACACAGTGGCATTTTGATCGCTACGACGGCACGATTTGTGACGTTCCAGCGATATATCCGTGACGTTCCAGCGATCTCGCTGTGTCTGACACGCTCCTGCGATCAGGGACCCCGCTGAGAATCGTACGTCGTAGCAGATCGTTTGAAACTTTCTTTCGTCGTCTAGTGTCCCGCTGTGGCGGCATGATCGCATGGTGTAACAAAGGTGTGCACGATATTGTATACGATGTGCGCATAGTAACCAACGGCTTCTGCATCGCACATACGTCATGAAATTATCGCTCCAGCGTCGTGCATTGCAAAGTGTGACAGCAGTCTACGACGCTGGAGCGATATTGTTACGATGCTGGAGCGTCACGGATCGTGCCGTCGTAGCGATCAAAATGCCACTGTGTGACGGTACCCTAAGTCATCAATATCAGATCAGTGGCCGTCTGACACCCAGCACCCCCACTGAGCTGATGTCAATGCCAACGCTGGCCGAATGTTAGCCATTGGGGTACTGAACAGCACAGCTTTGACAACTGTGTTGCATCCAGAAAAATGGGACCATTTTTTCACACTTGTCATCTGTGATCAGACGTCATACAATCCATTTTTTAAGAGTAGCAGTTATTAATCATTTACAGGACCATTTACAGTTTCCTATGTCACAGAATTTCAATGTGTCCGTAAAAATCAGACGCTATACTGTGGCTCCTTATGGCACCCGATTTTTAACTCATACGCATAGACTTGAAGGAGTGAGTCTCATCCGATTTTCCGAGGAAAATCATGCATGCTGCAATTTCTTTTCCAGATTCTACTAGTGAAAAAATCGCTCATCTGCACTGCCCTAGTCATCGCTGGGAACTATGGCTCCTAGTGTAACATTTTTTATCACCAGTATGCCCATATTAATAGGTCATATACATCCCGGGGTGACCGATTCCCTTTAAAGAGGTATAAGATAGTGATCATTATCTTTGATTTCCAAACTTTGTGATAGAAATGAATACAGACATATATGTAATCTGATTGATTTTTTGTTAGCGTTGGTAGTTTCTTTCTCTTTTTTTTTGCTGTAACTTTTCTTTTAGACTAGGAGTTGATGGTCTGTTGAATTATATTTTCAGTAGGGTTGTCCACAGTGCGTTTATTTTTTATCCAGATCTTGCTGACTTTAGTGATTGGTGAATTACTTTGCCAGTGTGTAACCTGTTTACGTAGAAAAAAAATAACTAAAAAGACTTCCTACATATTCGTGTAGCATGTTTCTTTTGTATGTTAAGCCCCATGTCGGCCAATTCTGTTGATCAGATGACTGTCTAATGTGTATGGAGGCCTCCCGACACTTCCGATTGGTCTGGGTAGAGCAGGATTGGCACTTTGGAATTCCAACGGTGATTTCTTTAGTTCTTTGCGCTGATAAACTGCTGCCAAAGGAATCTCATAGAGAACACGAGTGCTTGGCCAAATGCTCCTCTTTATGCGGGAGTCCAGGACGATAGCTGTTGTGAATTCTGTTATCGAACTCCCTCCTGTGGTCATGAATGGTACTTCGGCGAGTTCTGTCCATGGACTCCCTCTGGTGGCTGTGAGTGGAGCTGCTGCTTCTGAGGTTCCTTCCACAGGTGACGTAGTTTATTCTTTGGCTGGCTGCTCTATTTAACTTCACTTAGATCGTTACTCCATGCCAGCTGTCAATGTTCTTGTACTGGTTCAGTTCGCTCTTGGATCTTTCTGGTGACCTGTCTACTCCAGCAGAAGCTAAGTCCCTGCTAGCTAATTATTTGTTCATTGTTTCCTTGTCCAGCTAGCTATCATGATTTTGCCTTGCTAGCTGGAAGCTCTGGGATGCAGAGTGGCACCTCCGCACCGTGAGTCGGTGCGGAGGTCTTTTTGCACACTCTGCGTGGTTTTTTTGTAGTTTTTTGTGCTGACCGCAAAGATACCTTTCCTATCCTCTGTCTGTTTAGTAAGTCTGGCCTCCCTTTGCTGAAACCTGTTTCATTTCTGTGTTTGTGACTTTCATCTTAACTCACAGTCAATATATGTGGGGGGCTGCCTTTTCCTTTGGGGAATTTCTCTGAGGCAAGGTAGGCTTTATTTTCTATCTCTAGGGCTAGTTAGCTCTTAGGCTGTGAAGAGGCGTCTAGGCAGAGTTAGGTACGCTCCGCGGCTATTTCTAGTGTGTGTGATAGGATTAGGGGTTGCGGTCAGCAGAGCTCCCACTTCCCAGAGCTTGTCCTGTGTGAGTTTAACCATCAGGTCGTTCCGGGTGCTCCTAACCACCAGGTCCATAACAGATAGCTGACAAAATGTAGAGTTGCATTGTTTACATGTAGGAAAATAAGAATCAGATACGGGTCCCATCCTCACATTTATTATATATGGCAATGAACGTGAGGTGTCACATTGAGGAGGAAAGAAGGGTCATGTATTTGAATTTCAGCACCCACAATCCTTTAGTTTGGAGAAAAGCTGTCCCCCGAGCAATCGTCTATATGGGGGATCGAGAGGAATAGCTGCCAGGTGACAGCCATCTAAGGTGAATGCCTACCGTAAAAATTCCATCAGATAATTTATTACTTTGTCGATGTACAAAATGTTCTGTTGATGATTGAAATGCAAAATACACTCTATATTAGCGATAATTTGTATTAGGGTCTTACAGTAATTACGGTATTCTGTTTTGTGAACTGAAGGGTGCACAGACTTTTGCATGATCTATAAGCAATTTAACACTTTGTGTAACATAAGTTGTGGGAAATAAAACTAACACGCTACCCGCCTGTGCCTGCAAGTGATTAGTCTCTACTATTGTAAACCTTTGCTGTGAAGTTTTAGCATGACGTCTTGTCTTGTGGATTTACGGTCATTGTGTCATATGTCTTTACTGTATGTATGATAACTTGTCCTTGCTTGCCAGCACTAAGCTTGGACGAGAAGGTAAGGATATCAGAAATCTTTCTCATGTACCTTTTATGTGATAGAATTCAAAATAATGTTTTCCCTGACTTAGATTCTCACCTGGACATATTTCATTCATAACAAATACATGAAAGTTAGTGGACACCTGACGGCTCAGCTCACACTTGCATTTATAATTAGTTTATAGGAACCGAAACACTCAATTCCTACAAGAAAAGGATGTGTCCCATAACGGACACAAACTTCTCCAAATGAACCCATTTGACCGTGATGGGGTCTGATTAGTTTTCCTATTAAGATGTCCTTCTTTAAACTGAATAAATAGCTTCTTCTAAAAATGACAACATTTGTGATAGGAACCAAACTTAATACCACTTGTATAAGGGTTTGTCCAGATAAAATAATTACTGGATAATAAAAATTGATGTCTTTCTAAATTACCTTGTGTTTAGTTTCATCACTATTTTGAAGAATTTTTCCACCTGAAGACGGAAATGTTGTTTTCACTCCAAGACTGAAACCACAACCAGTCCTTCTATCACATAGCTGTGGTGTGGTACATGTATCAGAGTGGGTGACAGGCTTTTTAATTTTTTGAGACCTCACCATCAGAAAATTGTGCTGCCCGAGTGTCACCACTGGTCATAGACAACGCCAAAAGTTGTAAAAATTGCCTTCGTTTTATTCCTCAACCCACTAGAACATTAACATAAGTACAAGAGGCATCATTAATGTTGGTACAACAGAGTTTGGTGCTTCTAGAGAAAGGATATTACAGCTTATATTTACCTCTGTCAAAACTACCTCCCGAAATGTGACTCTCCAACAACTTGGGGGGCTTCTCATCAGTGAGGTCTACCTCATAGTTTGAGGAGTGGTCCAGACAATCCTCTATAAGAACTTAATTGTTTCTTCTGTCGGGCAAACCCATGGATATTTATGAGTTTGGCTGAACCTAGTCTGTGTATGGGGCCTTTTTATACGGTATTATTCGAACAATCAAGCTTACGTACATGGTCAAGTCCCTTTGTGAAATTGAAGAGAGGTTAAATAGTTTTCAAAAGAAAAACACAAATCCCTTTATTTTCCCCAAATTAAAAATACTCAAAGATTCTGTTATCCGTAATGACCTGAATTATGAAATGATCGTGCTATTATTAGTCACTCGCTCAGTAAACTTGATTAAATGAAAAATAATGCCAGATTTGCTGTTATTTGCTTCTTCCCCCTCCCAGGAGATAAAAAGTCCTATTTGACACAAAATAATACCAATGAAAACGCATCCCAGAAAAAAAGTCCCAACAGCGCCGACGACGGAAAAGTGTCGTTAAAAAAAAACGAATTTCTTGTGCAACAATACATAAAAACGCAAAAAGTAGTAAAACTTAAAAGAACTGTAATCATTTGATTTAACTGTAATTGTCGTTGCCTGCACAATAAGTTAACCTGTCACTTATTAATCCCAATAAATGCTGTAAAAATAGTAACTAAAGAAAGAAAACTAAAATAAAGTCCTCATACGTTCATGTTAATGGTTAAATACAAAAATAATTGTCTCTTGAAGAGCACAGATAGAAAAGAAAAAAACATCCTGAAAGCCAAAATAGTCTTGTGTTTGTAGAAAGTTAAACTGTATAAAAAAAAATAGAAAAATCTCTCTAATCTAGTCTAATCATGGCTGCTTGGTCCCATGAATTATAATGGTTATTTATTTTTGAAGACTAGGGCCTAGACCAAAGTGTGGCCAGACGTGCAGTAAGAGTCAGTAACCATTTGGGGATAGCTAAAATGGAAGAATTACTGGAGGACGCGCTATTTTGCTTTAGTTTGTTCCTGATTGACTATGGGATAAATTTGCTCCATGCAGCACATCCATTTGTCAGGGTTGTGTCACCGGTAACATCTGTAGTGTGGGCTGCCGACAGGCTAACTAGACAGGCGGATACAGGAGGCATTGTCATCCTGTGTAGCCCTAATCTTCTACTACGTAGCTGTCACTTGATTAATAGTCAAGTTTAGGTCTCGTGTTTCAGGGATCTTGGTTCAGCAGCTAAATTGATCATTTCTGCTTGCAGTTCACCAACGGATTCAGGAAGCTCAGGAACTGAAGTCTAAGAAAAACTCAAAATCCCGGAAAAAGAGGAAGCAAAATGTGGATGAGGAGGAAGGTAAATGCTAATGTCCTGGGGGATGTACCACAATCTGTGCCTGCTCTGCGTGTGACTAGTGTGCTTAATGCTCCAAAAGAAGACTTCTATCCATCGTATTGTCTATGTAGTTTTCTGATAATTGTACTAACTAGTAACTGCATGCGTTTGATCTACACAAAATACACTAAAAGTTTGATTTTGAGCTAATGTTCATGGACGGACACATGAAGTCTGCTACTGATTGTGCTACCCAATAATCCAATTCTGAACTGAGATCTTCATTATAAACATTATAAATGAAGCTAACTCTGTCACACTGCTGATTAAATGTTCCTTTGTTTTTTTTCATATCATTGTAACATTGTGCAGGGCGGTAGCCGTGGGCGAGGTACTAATCTTTTGTGCCCCGGTACCTGCTAGGCACGTGGACTTGTGCTATGGGTGCGCTATGCCCTTGCAGTCAGCATGATACCAATAATTCGGATGGCTAGGGACAGATGTTAAACAGTTCAATGAGGGAGACCACCAGTGATAAAATAAATAACAAATAATCTTTTTACTTTACGATAACTTGGTGGGGGTTATATACCGTTGGTAGCAAGTACGCAACTTCAGAAATGATTCCTTTCCGATGCAGAGCATTTTTCACATACGGTTTCAATTCCTTCCACTTTACTCGCTTGTTCTCTATCTTCTGTGTTCCTCTCTACTTCACGTCCAGCTAGCAAGAGTCCTATTCTCAACCCACGGTTCCATGTCTTCTTCCCCCCCAAGGGAACTATGTTGCCAATATGGCTGGGGCACTCTCTACGTCTTTAGTACTCTGTACCATCTTGGGCCATTACCTTGGAGCTGTACTACTAGGCATTCTCTTCTGGGACCTGTCTCAGATTAACCACTTTGTCCTTCCGTAGGATCTAATTTCCTCTAATTTTCCACTTAGCTTCACGCTAAACACTCTGTTGGTCTCCTCTAAATTCAGAACACCCATGTCATGCGGTGCTGCTACTACCTTAGGTCTGCTCCATATGCACACTGTGCCCTATCTGAGGTCCTGACAGGAAAATGTCTCTGTCCCTTCACATTAGCCCCTCCAACTCTGGGCTTGTCCCAACCATTAACTCTAACTCTCTCTACTGTCAGAATACAATAGTAACACCATTTTCACATGTCACAGTTCCCATTACAAATTACAACCATACATTTGTTCTTCGAAGGGGAAAGTGGGCAGTATGTCCATCTCCTTACATCATGATATTGAAAAATGGGCACTCCTCAAAAGATCAAATAAAAAAAGATAAAAAAAAAAAAATCAAATGGTTTATGCTAATGTCCCAGACTCCATTGGCCTAGCTGAATGACTAAATTTTGGCACTCTAAAGGGAATCTCTTACTATAGAGAAATTATTATTGGTGTAAACATAAAGGTTTGGTAAGAGTTATAACTTGAAGCTCTACTCTTATGATTTCTAGTTTTTGTGCCTGTTTATGCAGCAGTCTTGAGATGGGGAATCTTGCAGATCTTGGAAAATTAACTGGAGAGGCAGTTTGCAAATTACACATTATGTACTCTGCAAAAGTTTTAGGAAGGTGTAAATAAAATGCTGCAAAGTTAGAAATTTTTTTTTTTAAAGTTTTAATAGTTTATTTTTATTAATTAACAAAATGCAAAGGGAATAAACAAAAGAGAAATCTAAATAAAATCAATATTTGTTGTAATCACACTTTGCTTTCAAAACAGCATTGGTTCTTGAATGTACATTTGCACACAGTTTTTGAAGGAACTCATCAGATTGTTGGACAAATAGCCAGAGACATACTCGATGATGTCGAGATGAGGGCGATGGGGCCAATCATCACTTCCAAGTCTCCTTGTTCTGATTCATGCTGAAGATGGTTATTATTATTTATTATTATAGTGGCAATTATTCCATGGCGCTTTGCATAGTTCTTAATGACATTGACTTCAAATTTATTCTAAAGAAGACCCCAAACATACAGCCAGTCAGTTGTCTCTCTGATGGCATTGCATGATGGATACGTATCTGACACAATTAATCTTGACCTAATTCCCAACTTCATTTGCTTGATGCAGCCCCAAACTTGTAAATACCCTCCACCATGCTTCACTTTTGCCTGTAAACACTCATTATTGTATCGCACTGCAGCCCTTTGGCGACAAACCACCTTCTGTTAGAGCCAAATGTTTCAAAATTTGACTCGTTAGTCCAGATCACCTACTACCATTTTTCTGCACCCCAGTTTTTATATTTTTGTGAGTAGTTAAGTCACTTATCCTTGTTTCTATAATGAAGATATGTTTTTTAGCCGTGACTCTTTCATGAAGACCACTTTTCTTACCAGGCTCCTCCAAATAGTAGATGGGTGTAGCTGGGACCCACTGGCTGCTACCACTTCTGAGCTAATGGCACTGCTGGATTCATTCCAATTTCGAAGGGAAGAAGGCAATCCAAACAGCTGCATGACATTTCCTGGCGATAGAACTGATTCTATGTTCCTTAAAATTGTCCATTTGTTGGTGTCATCAAAGCTGAGAAATACAGGAAAATATTTACCTCTCATGCTATACCATCAGGTGAGGCATCTGATTGGCTCCAAATTTATTCTGCCGCTGGACAACAACCCCAAACATACAGCCAATATCATTAAGAACTATCTTCAGCGTCACGAAGACCTGGGTGTGATGATATATACCCCTCAGAGCCAAGATTTCAATGGCATTCAGTCTGTCTGGAATTACGTAGTCAGATCAATTTGTGTAAGCCTACTATGTGGTTCGTTCTCCAAGATGTTTAGAACAACCTTCCTGTTGAGCTCCTTCCAAAACTGGGTGCAAATGTACCGAGAAGAATTGATGCTCTTTTGAAGATAAAAATATATTGATTTGCTTTTGATTTCTCTTTTGTTTATTCACTTTACATTTTGTTAATTGATAAAAATATACGATTAACTTTTTCTATTTTTTAAAGCATTTTTACTTTGCGGCATTTTTTTCCAGACCTGCCTAAAACTTTTGAAAGCACTTGTATGTTCTTATTGACACAACGGCACTGTCCACACTGACATTATGGCTCCATGATGGTTCCTTTATTATCCATTATATTGATCACGTTTTTCCATATCGGCATGTTGTGTCTGTCAGGGTTCTTTTTTATGTATAAACATAAAGCAATTGGAAAGAATAACGTGAATAGAGGTGTATCTACAGTATATAGTTGTGTGTAGCCGTTTGGTGTGGTATATAATTACAGCTTGGAGACAAACAATGACACATAAACACGGCAAATGGACAGGAAGGTGGAAGAGTTAGCGCTGTTTTTTTTGTTATGTGACACCAGTCTTATCTCCTCGCCCATTGTGAATAATACCTTCCTTAGGAATTGAGCTCACCCCCATACAAATACAGAAGTTCAGCAAAAGTAAAGTGAAAATTCAAGGCTCCATATATATCCAAAACAGACTAAAGGGGATCTTTCTTCCGGTTCTTACTGCGGGATGTGTCACTTACTGAACTACGTGCTGTAGTTTTGATAAAATCATTGTTTTATCAGAAGCAGATTATCACTAGAGGACTAGTAAACCTCTTGCCATGTAGTCCTCCATAATTATGGGCTCTGTATAACCCCGCCCCATCACTGATTGTCAGCTTTCTGCCTATGCACAGTGCACGCATAAAGCTGCCAATCAGAAGTGTGGATGAGGTGATACACGGTGTGCACAATTAGTAGACAAGTGACTATTTTGAAAATATGATTTTATGCAGATTTATGCAGTAGACTGCATGTGGGTGTTCATGTCCAGTAGGGGTACACACCTGAAAATGACTAACACGGCACACGTTCACTCTGTCGGCACAGTTATAATCTATGGCCCTGCCAGTGCATATGTCCGAATCCCATTTTGCGGGACGTTCAGATGTAAGCCCTGACAGGACTTAATAACGAGTACCAAAACGCAGTGTGAAAGCACCCTTATTGACAAGGCTATGTAAGCAAACAGCAACTACACTTCATGTTTAATAAGTGTGTAGGTGACCTAAATAAGGTATGTGTTGGATCTTGTAATATTTCAGCAATCTAAATATAAGGATTCCTGAGTTTAGGATTAGACCAGCTCTGGACTTGAAGAACTGGCCTGCACATTTCTGCTGCCCTCATTTATTGTTGTCGTCTGAGTTATGCATTGATGCTGGAGGTAAATGATGGGTGTGTAATAGTACAATTCCTTTGTAATTTCTTGTGCTGCTTTGGCCCTGTGATTAAATTACATGCCACCAAAAAAAAAAGTGAGATAATGACTGTCCTACATATCCTACATTCTGCAATTGTGCTAACCTTCATTGTACAAAGGCCTACACCATTGACTTATATCATGTACTATATGTACAGTGGGGGAAATAAGTATTTGATCCTTTTCTGATTTTGTAAGTTTGTCCACTGACAAAGACATGAACAGTCTATAATTTTAAGGGTAGGTTAATTTTAACGTTGAGAGATAAAATCAGGAAGGAATCAAATACTGTAAATAGGTTAATAATCACGATTCATGGAGGGAAACTAAACTAATCCTAGGAGTAAACAAGTAAAAAAAAACAGGAACGAAAGATTAGCTGTCAGTCTGTAGGACTTCTGCAAGTTTCTTTAAAAAAAGACAAGTATAATGTCTGTCTTATGAAGTCTACTTTGCAGCCACAATTGTTAATTTACCAGGACCCTGCCCTTTCCCCAAAGTTCTTGTATTACACATGCAGGCCCTGGAGGAATAAGACTGTCCAAAGAATGTAGTTCTACCTTTTCAGTTTTGCTGAAAATGACTCTGAGTTACTTCACAAAAAAAAAATTATATATATAGAGATACATACACATATATATACATACACACACACACACACACACACACACACACACACACACACACACACACACACTATATACATATATAGTGTATATGTATATGGTATATATATTGTGTGTGTGTATATATATGTTGCGTGTATGTATGTACACAATATAAATATAAATGTATATATGTATGTATATATATATATATATATATATATATATATATATAATTAGTGAATGAAAAAAAAAATCACACTCTGGCTTTAGTATGTGTTTTAATAGATTATCAGAAAAGACAAGTACATAATTTTTGGACATAATCTCCTTGTTTTGACACTTTGTGACAAGCTTTTGTATTCTCTCATTGGCCACAAATGCGCCGCTGTCTCCACCTCTTCGTTGGACATGAATCTTCATCCTTGTAGGGCTTCTTTTATGAGACCAAAGATTTGATAGTCCGATGGGGCAAGGTCAGGGCTATAGGGAGGATGCTTTAACAAGTTTCTGACACTTCTTAGTTCTTTCATACACACTTCTGTTCATTCAAAACACTTTCTCCTTACTGTGCAAAAGGTCTTTGATAAATATCGGCACCAGACATATCCTCAAACCACAAAGAATTCATCACTGGACAGTGAATCACAAGTGTGGCAGCCATTGTTTGTCACCATACAGTCACTAATGAACTGATGAAATGTGTTCATCACGGGTTGGCTGGAGAGACGGCGACCTCGTAAGGGCTGATAAGACGGTGTGGCCATTAGAAATTTTGATCTACCATTTTTGACTGACCGTTGTGTGTGTGTTTGTATATATAGGTATGTTTCTTTCTTTTGCTTAGTTTGTCTTTGAATGTAAAATGGCCCCTACCCCTTATTTAATCTTCTACAAGTCCTGTAATTGTAAATGATCAGAGAAGCAGTACCTGACTCCAGATGATAGACTGTTTTTTGGATTTATTCCGTTAACCTACTATTATACAATGTGCCCTCCTTCTCTCTTACGCTTCTGCTATTTCTTTGCTTTCCCTCAGATTCCGAACACTACATTCTTCCTGGCCAGAGTATAATATACCCTTGAAAAATGTGTGGATTTCTTGAAGTGGTTCCGTGTTACTAGAGTTGTCATGGCTGCCTTTGAAGCAGTATTTATGGTTACCACAAACATTATGCGTTAAAGGCAAATATTCCTTGCAGTTTCTGTCTTCCACAGACCATCGCATTGAGGTGGCTGGTAACAGAGCCGTGTCCCAGTTCTCCCATTATTACAGGGCATCCCAGTAGTGAGCTCACGCCACTGGAATGCAGCAATGCATTGTATCCACGTACATCTCAACATTCAGTTTCTTCGAGATCTATTTCAGTAGCTGACACACCTATTCAGCAAATCAGAAGAAATTACCGGCCTGTGACAAAGCCGTTTGTCATGCTTCCTTTTACTGTTGTTATGGTTGTTGGTATGGTTGCTGCTTTGCTTTACTCTGTAATAATCCTTTTTGTACATTGATATGTGTGCATATGTCATGAATTAACCTTTAAACGGAATCTGTCACCTGATTTTTGCTATCTCATCTCAGCAGCTTAATGTAGGGGCAGAGACCCTGATTACAGCGATGTATCACTTACTGAGCTGCTTGCCGTCATTTTGATAAAATCCTTGTTTTCTCTACCAATTCTCTGAATGTTGAGTCCAGTATAACCCCACCCACAACTCTGATTGGCAGCTTTGTGCTGTGTACAAAGACATCTGCCAATCAGTGGAGTGGGCGTGGTTATACAGAGCTCATGAATATGGAGGACTACTTGGCAACAGGTTTACTAGTCCTCTAGTGATAATCTTCTGCTGATAAAACAGTGACTTTGGCAAAACTACACTAAGCAGACCAGTAAGAGATACATCGTTGGAGTCAGGGTCTCTTTCTCTACATCAGGCTGCTCTCAGATTAGTTGGCAAAATCCTGGTGACCAATTCCCTTTAAAAGGGTTGTCTTGGTTAGAAAATATATTTAATAGAGGGAAGTCTCACAAACCATCTATGAAGACTGACTCTGTCCTGGTGAACTCCTCCATGTATCAACACCATCTATTTTGGTCTGTCTGCAGGAGAAATCCCATAATCAGTATTTTTTGGAGGACCCTTCTAATAGGAATAGATTGTTCAAACTGAATAGCCTTTATTGTTTAGTAACTTGATAGCTTACATGAATAAGCCTAATTACCAGTACTAGCGATGGATCACTTTCTACATGAACACTTCTATGTGATCCACTAGATTGGATGTGGACATATTCTAAAGCGGTCCCAGACTAGTGTCAGAATTAAAGACCTCAGCTGTCAGCCCTTTGGCTGATTGACATGCCGTAATTCATTCTGACCGCATTTAGTAATGGTCACTGTGGAAAGCGCCCAAACCAATAATTTCCAAATCATTCTAATCACTGTCATAGTAACTGTAACACGCGTGACCTTAGACGAGCCGGGATGGGATGTTCGCCACATCTAGATATAAAGGAATAAATGGACGGTTGGGCTACGATTCCTGAGAAATTGGCAGCCAATATGCACCGCCATATTTGTGTGTAATCAAATGCATTATTTGGCTGCAGATTTCACATTGTTTAATGACATCAGTTCAATATTCCTCATTTTTATGGGATTTCTGTTTAGATTTCTACGGCTTGACGAGAATCAGCCTTGTATGAACCTTTCTTTAGACTGCAGTTAAACGGAGGTTACCCAAGGTGGATACATTATAGACAAAAGGATGTGCAGATTTCTCACTGCTCTGATTATTGACGATGGAGTACTCGTTTCAAATTGTTGAATCGTTCATTTTAATTGTTGGAAATGTATCTGGAATGGCAACTGTTCCTTCAATCCTTTTTGCTCTTTACATTTTAGGTCTTCCCATCAGCACCTACTCCAAATACTGTTACCGTAAACTGCAGAAAGTCGCAGTTACCGGAGGAAAGAAGGTGAGAAACCTTGAAGCTTGTGGTTTTATAGATTCAAAATGTTTTAGGGCTTCTATATAAACACTTCTCAATACCTAATTACCTATTGTGTTGTATGTCCTGAGCACAGAGGAAATGTAGCGGAAAGTAAGCGTTGTTCCACAGTTGTGAGCTTTTATAGCTATTCTACCAGGATATGACTACTTCTCTCCTGGCGCATTGAAGCCCTTCTCACCCGCTAGAGAGGATACTCTGTGATCACTGTGTACATGCCACTGTTATGTAGCATCCACACAGTGACAGCAGAGGATTGTTCATGGGTCCAATTCTAGCTTTCGGACCCTGCACATGTTCTTCTGATGTGGTACAGTTTACATGGTAATTTTACCGCTCAGGGTGCAAGAGCATTCCCCTGGCAAGGAGAATGAACGTTTAGGAGAGCTTGAAAATATTTTTTTACTTTGGTTAGAATGGTTTGTTTTACAGATAAGTTATTTTCAGGGTGACCTTGTAAAGTTCAGCCAAAGTGAAGACTAGAGACTGAAATTTAAGGCAGACAATCCCTGCTTGTGTTGCTGCTGTCTTAGCAGCCACGAGACATGCAGCCGCAGGGAGTGGAACATAGCAGCCGCGGGGACTCGAACATAGCAGTCGCAACACATCCAGCTGTGGGGAGTGGAACATAGCAGTCGCAACACGTGTAGCTGCGTGGAGTGGAACAGAGCAGTCGCTACACATGCAGCTGCGGGGAGTGGAACATAGCAGCCGCGGGGACTCGAACATAGCAGTCGCAACACATCCAGCAGTGGGGAGTGGAACATAGCAGTCGCAACACGTGTAGCTGCATGGAGTGGAACATAGCAGTCGCAACACATGCAGCCGCGGGGAATGGAACAGCAGTCGCATCACATGCAGCCGCGTGGAGTGGAACAGCAGTCACATCACATGCAGCCGCGTGGAGTGGAACATAGCAGTCGCAGCACATGCAGCTGCGGGGAGTGGAACATAGCAGTCGCAACACATGCAGCTGCGGGGAGTGGAACAGAGCAGTCGCGACACATGCAGCTGCGGGGAGTGGAACATAGCAGCCGTGACAGAAGCAGCTGCAGGACACAAGCAGCTGCAGGGAGTGGAACATAGAAGCCACGACACATGCAGCTGCGGGGAGTGGAACATAGAAGCCACGACACATGCAGCTGCGGGGAGTGGAACATAGAAGCCACTACACATGCAGCTGCGGGGAGTGGAACATAGCAGTCGCAACACATGCAGCTGCGGGGAGTGGAACAGAGCAGTCGCGACACATGCAGCTGCGGGGAGTGGAACATAGCAGCCGTGACAGAAGCAGCTGCAGGACACAAGCAGCTGCAGGGAGTGGAACATAGAAGCCACGACACATGCAGCTGCGGGGAGTGGAACATAGAAGCCACGACACATGCAGCCACGGGGAGTGGAACATAGAAGCCACGACACATGCAGCCGCGGGGAGTGGAACACAGAAGCCACAACACATGCAGCCGCGGGGAGTGGAACACAGAAGCCACGACACATGCAGCTGCGGGGAGTGGAACATAGAAGCCACGACATATGCAGCTGTGGGGAGTGGAACATAGAAGCCACTAAACATGCAGCTGCAGGGAGTGGAACATAGAAGCCACGACACATGCAGCCACGGGGAGTGGAACATAGAAGCCACGACACATACAGCCGCGGGGAGTGGAACACAGAAGCCACAACACATGCAGCTGTGGGAAGTGGAACATAGCAGCCGCGACACATGCACCCGCATGGAGTGGAACATAGCAGGCACGACACATGCAGCCGTGGGAAATGGAACATAGCAGACACAGCGCATGCAGCAGCAGGGAGTGGAACATAGTATTAAAGCACTTGGTTAACACTCGGGTGTGCTCAGATAACCTTATCCCAGCACTTTCGCTCATCATTAGTTAGTACTAGAAGATAAACCTGTGGGTTAATAATACCTTTGAGTAAGTCTACCCCTTTAACACATGTGTATGAGAAGTACACTGTTTAGATGGGAAAACAATGTTTGGCTTCCACTCTGCTCACAAAATTCTCAGTAAATATAAATTACCCTATGTCCCAGTGAAGTTCTAAGGGACAGACATATGTCTTTGTCTCCTGGCTTCGCCTCCTCGGACTCTGCACGCGCTGCGGTTTTGTTAATTTGATTTATTTAGCTGGGGGTTTCATTGTAGATTTTAACATCCCCATGTAAGGACATGTCATTAAATCACAGCAGGGGTACATTTCCCAGGTTTTCCTGCCAAATGTAGAAGTGCTGCTGTCACCAGCAAATAAACCAGAGGATGAAAATATACACACATTGAAAAGCTGGGGATAGTGGAGACTATGTACTGTGCGAGGGGTGTATTATTCGGAGTCCTCATGTAACTGCTCTTATCACAATCAATTAAGTGTTTTTATTGTTTTAATCTTATGTGAAAAGCATCCACTTCCATTAGGCTTGGGTGAGGTATTCTGTTTGTTCTGTGAGCCAGTAGGACATAAAGTAACACAAGGATATTGTAATAGGTGCTAATATCCAAGTTTCTAATTAATGATTTACTTGATTATATCATTTATCATATTTATCAATATTCCTGTAATGAAAAATATAGTAAACATTAAGGCCACGTCTGTATTTGGTCAGTTTTCTACCTCATTATTTGTAATGCACAATGGGCGTGCGCTAGCAATGTGCCGTCATTGAATGACGGACACTGGGACGCGGGCTGCAGCGTTTCCAGGTCCGTCACCGCTAGCGCAGATAGAGCATCTGCTAGCTCTATCTGCGCTAGCGATTTGGCATGTCGGCACTTGCGTTAACACAGCCCGTTTAACGCATGTGTTGAGCGGGCTGCTGTTAACGCAATGTGAACCTAGCCTTATACATTAAGGTGTTCAAAAATTGATTATGAAAATCAGCCCCTAGAAAGTCACTGGTAAATCGCTTGGCGTACGGATAGTTCTTGATTCTTTCTGATAATTTCGTTACGTTACTTCATAGGCCATGTTGGTAAAAGTATATCGTTTTTTTTATCTCCAATTTTACTATTGTGTTAGGGATTGAGGAAGCCGACACTGGAGGAAATTGAGCAAGCTCGGCAAGCCATTCTCACCCCATCTCTGTTTGGGAGCTCTCTGGAGGAGATTATGGAAAGGCAGAAAGAAGTGTATCCTGACCGGCGGCTGCCTTGGGTGCAGACTCAGCTCTCCTTGCAAGTGTTGGCATTGGGAGGTGAAAGGACGGAAGGAATATTCAGGTGTGTTTCACGGGGAAGTATTTCATGTAGATAACCAGCAGTAGTGAATCCAAGACACCGCAAAGATGCAGATGGTTCCGTTCTGTAGGATCCACTCGTGGTTTTGGCTTACAGATATTCAGTATATTGATGTGTGAGGCTAAGTGCACACGTTGCAGAAATTTCCGCGGCAAATCTGCGCCTCCTGCCGCGGGTATATCGCATGCGGAATTGGCATGCATATTCCCGCAGAAAACTAGCGTTTTGCAAGCATAATTAGCTTGCAGAATGCTAGCGTTTTCCAAGCGATCTGTAGCATCGCTTGGAAAACTGATTGACAGGTTGGTCACACTTGTCAAACATAGTGTTTGACAAGTGTGACCAACTTTTTACTATTGATGCAGCCTATGCCGCATCAATAGTAAAAGATAGAATGTTAAAAATAATAATAAAAAAAAATGGCTATACTCATCTACCGCAAACAGCCGATCTCCTCAGCCACTTCCGTTCCTATAGATGGTGTGTGCAGGACCTTCGATGTCGTCATCGCAGGTCCTTCACACACCATCTACAGGAACGGAAGTGGCCGCGTGCAGCGCTGAGGGGCAGGAAGACTCCCGGGGCCATAGAAGGTGAGTATATCACGATTTTTTTATTTTAATTCTTTTTTTTTTTAACAATTATATGGTGCCCAGTCCGTGGAGGAGAGTCTCCTCTCCTCCACCCTGGGTACCAACCGCACATGATCTGCTTACTTCCCGCATGGTGGGCATAGCCCCATGCGGGAAGTAAGCCGATCAATGCATTCCTAGGTGTGCGGAATCCACGCGATTCCGCAAATGTAATGAACATGCTGCGTTTTTTTTCTGGAATGCGAATCCGCTCAGGAAAAAAATGCAGCATGTGCACAAAAAATGCAGATTGCATTCTATTAAATAGGATGCTTAAAGGGACACTGTCGCCTGAATTTGGAGGGAACAATCTTCAGCCATGGAGGCGGGGTTTGAGGGTTTTTGATTCACCCTTTCCTTACCCGCTGGCTGCATGCTGGCTGCAATATTGGATTGAAGTTCATTCTCTGTCCTCCATAGTACATGCCTGCACAAGCCAATCTTGCCTTGCGCAGGCGTCTACTATGGAGGACAGATAATGAACTTCAATCCAATATTGCAGCCAGCGGGTAAGGAAAGGGTGAATCAAACACCCAAAAACCCCGCCTCCATGGCTGAAGATTGTTCCCTCCAAATTCAGGTGACAGTGTCCCTTTAATGTGAGCATTTTTTTTGCGGTTTTATGGCATTTTTATAGCGAAAAACCGCGAAAAATCTGCTATGTGTGCACACAGCCTGAGAATAGATATGCATCAGATTCACCTAATAATGTGCTTCTACGATCTCATATTTACTATGATATAAAACAATGACTTCTTTTTATTCCTATGCTATTTTTATTCTCTTTTTATCATTTTGGTGTAGAGTCCCTGGCGATATTGATGAAGTGAATGCACTAAAGCTGCAGGTGGAACAGTGGAGAATTCCAGACAATTTGTCTGACCCAACCGTTCCTGGTAAATACATCCATTCTTCGTAACACTAATATTTATTTACATTTTCTTAAAATAATTTTTAATAGTTATTAAACTTTGCAAATCACTTTATTAGGGTATTTTCATTGTTATAAAACATTGCATGTAAGTAGCTTCCAAACCCCTGCTTGTCCGCTTTATACAGGGTGGAGCGCGGTAATTTGCTTTTTTGCACTGCATGCTGTGGCGGCACTGTTGGTCGAAGAGAGGGGAGAGTGGGTGTGGCTTACAGTGGCTGATGGGAGATTTGTATTCCTCTGCCTTTCAGTTGCCATCATGCAGTGGACACGTGAGGAGAGGTCATTTTGTGTTGAAGCGTATTTTTCAAATGCCCACTCGATCATTGCAGTGCAGCGTGCTTTTCGTTTACAATTCGCTGTTCCTCCACGCGGACGTGTTCCTGGACGGCAATCAATTGTAAATTGGGTGAATGCATTCAGAACAGCAGGGAATGTGTCATGTGTACGAAGGGGACCTGAGAGAAGGATTACAACACCACAAAACATCGAGAGAGTTAGAGCAGCAGTACTGCAATCTCCGAAACGCTCTGCTCGGAAGCAATCATTTGCTCTTGGCATTTCAAGACGTTCTCTCTCCATGAGATGTGAACTGGCCAGCACGCTCACCAGATTTAGCCCCATGCGATTTTTTCCTTTGGGGTTACCTGAAGTCTAAGGTGTATATCAACCGTCCCAACACCTTGGAAGACCTAAGGAACAATATTGAAGCTGAAATTGGCAGAATACCAGTGGACATGCTTGTTAGAGTTCATGAAAACTTCAGAAAACGTATGCAGCAGTGTGTGGATAGCGAAGGTCGACATTTGCCAGATACACTATTTAAAACCATGTAATTTAAAAATTCCATTACTGTTCAGTATAATTAAAATATAAAATACATTTTCCTAATGATCATAATTTTTTTATTTCATTCCCAAATCAGCAAATTACCGCGCTCCACCCTGTATTTGCTGCCTTCAGCTCCACTGATATCAGAATATACTCATTTTGGAGTACAGATGATGGCAGTGAAAGGGTTAGCACCTGTGTCTCACTAACTCTGGGTTGATCAGGCTACAAATCGGCAAAATGCTATTTTATTTTCTTTGTTGGATCATTTATGGAGAGGAGAAATAACTTTGTAGCATATCATGTACAAAGGATGTGCTGCCAGCAACATGAAAGTTGCATAGTGACAGAATAATCGTATTGATTATTCAAGCATTATGCATTTTGTGTCGGCCTTGTGAATGGTCCTTTAAAAGAGCAACCATCAATTGGCAAACATAGTTGATAGCTTGTGCTAGACTCGAAAACATAGACTCTAATAGCCAGTCATACATTTGGGTGGCATAATGCTTTAATAAACTGTATTGGAAAGTGTAGTCGTTTTTTTTTAAATTTTCAATAATGGGAGTAAACCATATAGTTATATAACCTCCAAACTTGCCTCAAGTCGTTTCTGATTATTTTATTTTTCTAGAATTGTACCTTATGGCATCTGTAACATTAATCTCCGTTATGGAATGTATAGTTGATGCCATGAGGTCAGAAACATGCAGCTCTCCTTTGATGCTTGTGCTGAGCCAAGCTGTTATCAAGTCCATTCTTCTATGGAAACATAAGCTGGTGATGACAAGGAGCCGTTCCTGAGGCATGAGTAGGATATGTGGGATATGGAGAATGTTCGCATTAGTCTCAGGAATCTGTGCTATGAATACACTGGACTTAGATTTTAACCTGTGATCGCTGCCGTTTAACCCCTTGGGTTCCTCAGACCTATGTATATAAAGGATGTGACCTGACCATATACGTTCTAGAATTTATACGTTATATAGAATTACCTGTTGCATTTTGTTTCCTCCTTTGGGTGTTTTACAGTTTGTCTTCCTGTGATAATATATTATTCTTCCCTGCATCTTTTGTCTTGGAAAACAAATTTATTCCATGAAGACCTTTTTGTTCGATATTTTAACCTCCTGTGGATTTGTGTCACATATGACCAGTACTTTCTTCTGATTGCTGAACATTTCTAAGATCATCACAGCACATTTTTACTAATTTTTCCTTCAGCATCGCTCTTGAAGCTTTGGTATCGAGAGTTGGAGGAGCCACTAATCCCACAACAATTCTACAAGCAGTGCATTAGTAACTATGAAAATCCCGACGCCGCAGTGTCCGTTGTGCAGCAGCTTCCTGAACTGAACAGACTGGTGCTGTGTTACCTCATCCACTTCCTCCAGGTATGTTATCACAGGAGGGCAAGCTCATCGATCATTTGCCGTTCTCTGGATTCTACAGGCTTGGGATGAAAGTCTGTAGTCTCTCTAAGTGACTGCAGACTTCTGCATGCTGAGTTTTCTGGCATTGATGGTCAGACTAGACTTGCTCATCTTCTCCCATTGAGAGAGGACGAGCAAGTCTAGTCGACACATGACAGCAAACTCTTTCCAAGCCTGGACAACCCCCCACCTTGACTATATTATATTTTATTTCTGTATTTCTTAGCTTTTATATTCTGGCACAGTTCCTCTGGAAATCTTTTAAGCAATGGTGTGTAAAGTTGTATATACATCCTTATCTACATGAGACGTTTCAGGTTTCTTCTACAAATACATTGTGTTATGCACTGATCTTGAGTTACAGCCTTTATACCAATTCTGAGCCACATTCACAGATCTCTCAGCCTTCCTGGCTCCACAGAGCACGTTCATAAGAGAACATCATTTCAACAATCCAAGAAATTGTGAATTCAAGTACCCTAAGGGGACTAAAAATGTTTTTTTTCTTTCTATATTAAAAATAAAAAAAATTAAAATGCCAATTCTTTTTTTCCTTTAAAAATAAATGAAAAAATAATCATATTTTGATGTAATCACTCCCAAACCCGTTCTTAAATCTAAGTTGTCAAAAATAAATTTACCCAATAGAGTAAAAGCCATAAGGAGTAAAAATTCATAAAACTGTGGGGAGATCACATGTCCTATGTACTGTGGTATTTAAGAAAGCGCAGCTTGCCATGCAGAAAAGCAAGCCCTCACAGAGCTCAATCAACAGAAAAACAAAAAAGTTACTGGTCTCAGAAAATGGCAATACAAACCCTTTGGGGGGTTTGTTTACTTCTTAACGGGAACCTGTCATGCGAACTAGAGACCTGGCAATCACCTGAAGCAGTGTTGGGATTTTTCGCTGGAGCATTTAATAGAACAATGTACTTGGCTGTAATAGAGTAGCCGCGCTCTGACTCATGTCGCCCATGGTTTGGGCAGCTGGAATGGTTTGACAGGTTCCATTTGAATTCTAATAAACAACGAGCACCATAAAGGATAAAGAATGGCAGAATTTGCAGGGATTTTTTACCATTTCATCCCTCTTGATTTTTTTTTCCCCATTTTTAGTACGGTACATTGCTATTTTCCGTGCCACCGTTCATTTTCCTATACAATTCAGGTGAATTGTATGATCTAATGAGTTCGGGTGATGAACCGGCCGCCTGCAGTGCAGACCTTCAACACTTGGTGCATTATAAAATGAAAAATCCTGCGAAGACCCTGGAGCGTGGTGCAGCGAGAATCCATGCAGACAAGAATGTGACAACCTTCCCCTCCCAAAACTCCAGCAACTGGTCTCCCAGACATCCACAGACTGTCATAAAATAAGAGTGGATGCTGCACCGTGGTAGACATGGCCCTGTCCCAACTTTTTTTTTTTTTTTTTTTTTTTAAAGTGTTGCCGCTATCAATTTTTAAATAAGTAATTTTTTTCAAAAGAAGTGGAATAATGTCTCACTTTCACCTTCTGATCTATGTTCTGTTGTATAAAAATGTGGCTATAAGAGATTACCAAATCATGACATTCTTGTTCTCTATACATTTTACATATCATAGTTACATAGGTTGGAAAAAAGACTCGGGTCCATCAAGTTCAATGTTTCTCCATCAATTATACACTCTTTGTCACTAAATTATCTATAGTCTACAATGCCATTCCTGCTGAGGAAATCGTCCAGCCCTTTTTTAAAAGCTTGTTATAGTGTCTGCCATTACTGCTTCTTGTGGTCGGCCATTCCATAGTTTGACTGCTCTAACTGTAAAGAACCCTTTCCTGTTTAGCTGCCGGAGTCTCCTTTCTTCCACCCATAATGAGTGCCCCCTGGTCCTTTCGTACGGTCTTTGGAAGGAATAAGTCATGTGCCAGTGTTTGGTACGAGTCACACAAATATTTATAAATGAGATCTCTTCCAAAACATCTTTTTTTCTAAGCTAAACAAGACCAACTTTCCCAAACTTAGTACTTAAAGGGTTATTCTTATGTTCTGGTCTCCTGCTTGCCGAGGGGAAGCACAGGGACACAGAAGCTGGTGAGATCCAGCAATAAAGCCAGATTCAGTACAGTGCGTGCAAGCTCTATGGACAATAACTTGTATGAACTGCAATCCATGACTAGGAGACCAGCCAATGCTTATAGACTGCTGAAGTGGCCGGTAACCTAGCCAAGAAGGAGAACACAAAGAATTAAAAAAAAAAAAAAAAAGTCTTCTCAATAAAAGCTAAATCACAAAGTTGCTTGGTTTTAAAATTACTTTACAGTTTGACCCATTTAAGGAGACGAGACAGCCCCTCTAACAGTCAGGGCCCACATCACAGCGCTGCTTTTATGTCCCTTTAATTAGGTGCAGACGAAAAGTGAGACAACATATAATGGGACAGCACGGTGGCGCAGTGGTTAGCACTACAGCCTTGCAGCGCTGGGGTCCTGGGTTCAAACCCCACCAAGGACAACACCTGCAAAGAGTTTGTATGTTCTCCCCGTGTTTGCGTGGGTTTCCTCCGGGTGCTCCAGTTTCCTCCCACACTCCAAAGACATACTGATAGGGAATTTAGATTGTGAGCCCCATTGGGGACAGCGATGATAATGTGTGCAACCTGTAAAGCGCTGCGGAATATGTTAGCGCTGTATAAAAATAAAGATTATTATTATTATTAATGGAAGCACTTTTAAGAGAAAAATAATAACTGACCTCTCTTTTTATTTCTAAACAGATTTTCTCCCAACCTTCCAACGTGGGCACAACAAAGATGGACGTCAACAATCTCGCTATGGTCATGGCTCCAAATTGTCTGCGTTGTCAGTCAGATGACCCCAGAATTATTTTTGAGAACACTCGGAAGGAGATGTCTTTTCTGAGGATGCTAATTGTCCATCTAGACACCAGTTTTGTTAGGGGGTTGCTGTGAGAGTGGAAAATGTCAGCTGTTCTCTATGGTTCCTGTTACTTTTATATATCAGAATTGTTTTCTCATTTCTTAAGAGAACAAGGTGCGTCCCCTCTGGAGGATTCATACCTGTACTAGAGCGTCAGGATATTTCTAGCACTTTTCAAATCTGTGCTTTTTAGAGGTCATGAGTGCCAAAAGCATTAGATATGACTTCATCGGAGGTGCTCGGAGAACTTGTGAAAGCATGTCTGCTCTCGGTGGTGGGAAAACAATACCTGCTTCTTTGTTCTCACAGTGAATGTTTCATTGTAGAAAGGTTTCCCTCGTGCAGAGACATTAAAGTGCGCTGAAAATTAAAGTGTGAGATATTAGGAAATCGCGGCTATTTACTATGTGCTATCGCTCTGGAGGGGCCGGAGCTCTTAATATATTTTATTTTATTTTTTATTCTCTGTATGTTAATTTTGCTTTAAGCTCTCAGCTGTAATGTCGGAGCTCGGGGTGACCATTGTGACTATACAATATAATATGTCAGGCTTTTAATTCCACTAATGAGTCTGTTGCAAACGTGAATAGTTTATTCAAGGTGTGAATTCCATTTCTCACTGTCTACTATTAAATGCGACATAAATCTAAGCCAAAAGTCCGGTAAGTTCAGGTGCCGTTACCTGCCCTGACATCGCGGGAGCAGCGACATGTGACGTACCATAGTTCCTATAACTCAGTACTGAAGGTCCGGCACATATTACAACATATGGCGAATTATGCTATAGTTCAGGATCATTTGTTGGGAAGCAGACATTGGTTTCAGGAGGTAGTCATTTTATGCTACCTGTTCGTTACTCTTTTCCTGTGAGACAGTACAGGGCTTTTTTTTCTTCTTGTATCCCATTGATCTGTTGCAAAATATTGGTCTCTGCGGAATTTACTGTAAAATGATTGTTGCTTCCAAATCTTGCAAGCCTCGAAGATGGATTTGATGACTGACTCAATGAAAGTCATATTTTCCTTTCTCTAGTTTTACTATATAACTTTTGTTATAAAAAAGTTACACAGACGGTGGCCATTACTGCACCTTATCTTTCCTCAAGTGAAAAGGGGTTAGTTCAATGTCAGACACAGTGTGCTTGAGTGAGTGGCGCTGTTTCTGGGAATGATCCTAAACAAGAACCTGCCATCAGGACCCTGCTCGTTAAACTAAAGGTATGGGCATAAAGGCGCTGTTCTACTGATTTAATAGGTACCTTCAGTGTAGAAATCCATAGCCTGATTGTTGTTTAATTATCAGTACAAGCTTTGGTGCAATAAGCTCTTCGTGCATCAGGGCGGGACTGGCTCTTGTGCATATTGATCTCGCTGTGGACTTCAGGAAAATGGCGCCTGTGTCGCGCACAGATTTAGATCTCTGCTCAATGACAAGCCGAGATCTCAATCTGCACATGTGCCGCCACGGCACCATTTTACTAAAAATCAACGGGAGGTCATTGTGCACATGCGCCAACACTGGCCCCATTTTCCTAAAGTCATCAATGGATGGAAGCGCTGCCCGTGGTCAGGACGGCGCCGCCGAGAAATTTTAAACGAATAGAAGCTACAGATGCTAAGGGCAGAGGGGGAGCTGTGGCAAAGCCAAAAATCTTACCCACAGTACCGCCCCACTGTCCCACCCCAATGCACGAACATCATATTGCACCAAAACTTGGAATGATAATTTATACATCAACCAGGCTGCGGATTGTTACACAGAAGGTACCAATTAAATCAGTAGAACGGTACCTTATTATGCCCATACCTTTAGTTTAACATGCATAATCCTGATGACAGGTTCTCTTTAAAGGGTTTTTTTTTACTATAGACCTAAAAACTATCACTCATGTAGTTGCCAACTACCTGCCTGTTCTATCTGGCGCCGGCACAGACCTCCTGCAATTCAGCTGCTCCGCATCAACATCTTTCCCTCTTCGAGGCTGCTCTGTCGACATGCCGGGATCATGCTGATTGACAGCCGGCTCCCCGCAGTTAGGCAGCAGTGAGCCTGCAGTCAATCAGCATGATGTCAGCATTCATTCCCCATCAACAGAGCAGAGTGGAAGAGAAGCCACTTGTCTGTCGATGTGACATCAGTGGTAGCTGCCGAATCGCCGGCTGGAGCGGTTTGTCTCCGATGTGCACCAGCAGAGATAGGAGCCAGTCACAACAGGCAAGTAGGTAGCAACTACCTGTCTTAGTTCTTAGGCCCATGGTAAAACAAAAAATATTCTGGATAACCCCTTTAAATGTTACCACCAAAAACACCGATCTTTTTGCATCTTTTTTTGTATTATAACACATGCGTGCTCAACCTCTACAACTGGTAAACTGATGACCTCGGGAACAGGAGAGCAGCTCTAAAAAAAATGGTGTACAAAATGATAGGGCAAATGTGTTTTACTCTACAGATAAGGCACAGAGCTTGTTTTCTCAGCAGATCCCGTTTACTATGTACTGTGATTTTTTTTTTTTCAATGTTTTCACGTGGGACTGCATCTTAGATACTGAAGTGTGAAATCTGTAGTAAACTGTACTAACAAGTATCATTTTCACAATTCACTGAAATGCAGAATAATGTGAACACCCGTCCGAATAGTAAACATTTACTACCAAAACGTGTCTAAATATGTGAAAACTCAATCTTACGGAAGTATTGTGCCACACTGAGCAACACATTGAGACAATGTAACATATACCGGTAAGTTCTGAGTTCATGCTCTAAAAAGGCGTCTGTTTTCTGACCTGGAAATATGAACGGTAAAATATCATTACCAGCTTCTATGGTATATAACATACACCAGTGTCCATGGTGCTTATCTAGTAAATGGAAACTATTTTATCCATCACTGAATTTTCTTACTGTGATTGTCAAGTGTCACTAATACAAATCCCGGCCACTGGTTTCAATTTGTTTTATTGAGTTTATCTGCTTTATTACAAGGGCGGTTTACAAATACTTACAGAATGCTTTAGGGTGATGCAGAATACTCGGTTATATATACTTGCTTATATATTGTCAGATCTCAGGTTTGAAACGTAGGAGTAGGTCTGTATTGGAGAACGTTTTTAACCGCCCATACAAATTAGAACTGAGAGCTACTTTTCCTATCTCTACTATGAACGTACATGATTGGTTTAGCCAATGGCCAGAGGGGAAAAAGTAGCTGTCAGACACATCTGATTGGGGTTTATCTCCATGCGGGAACAAAGGATCGGCCTTGTTGGAATCAAACATGCCTGATTCCTCTGCCCCAAACCCCATATACATACCATTTGCAATTTACTTCTTATTAAAAATCCGCTCCGTTCTCAAAAACGGATGGATTTTATAATGTTCTAGTTTGCAGCAGTGACCATAACCTAGGCGACGAGCAGTAGTCTTCTCAGTGGTGGCCAGGCTGCTAAACATGGAGCACAGTGCTGGACGTATCTCTGGATCTGGCCAGCCTCAGTGCCCGTATGATCCTCCAATGCTGCACAGGCAAAGTTGGGAGAGTGCAGAGTTCAGACCAACGGTGCAAACATGCTACTGGCCCTAAGTATAAAATGAAAAGAAGCACACTGACCCCGAGCAGCAGGAAGCTGCAGGGCTGAGGCTCGGTGCACTCCTGAAAACTCATAATGAGACAACCCACTCAATAGTCTGTCTGATTCCCATAGTATTAAAAGGGCAGTTCAATCATTTCCAACTGTTTCCCTATCGACAGGATAGGGGTCTGATCCCTGGAACACTTAGGGTGCTTTCACATTGCGTTCATGGGTCCCATATGCGCTGACGGGGCTATAGACTGTAATGGTGATGGCAGAGCGAACTTGTGATCTGACGTGCATCATTTTCAGCAGTGTATAACTACAGGAGGCGGACACTCAGATAGTCTACTACGTCTGAATGTCCGCCTCCAGTAGGTGTAAACTCCCGAAAATGATGCACATCAGATCACACGCACACTCTGCCATCACTATTACAGTCCATGACCCCATTGGTGCATACAACCGAACCCCGTTTTGTGGGGAGGTTTGGAAGTATGCCCCGATGGGACCCAGAAATGCAATGTGAAAGCACCCTTAGCATTGGGACGCCCACTGATCATGACAACTGAGCAGCTGTTGTGTAACTGTGGAGTCCCTGAGGGGGCACATTGCTCCTCCTACATTCATTGTCTATGGGACTGTTGAAGATAGCTGAGTGCTATACTCGGTTACAGTGTGCAGTGTGCCCCCAGGACCCCCAATGATCAGACAAAGTATCATTTATTCACAAGATAGGTGGTGTAGCTGTGGGACAACACATTTAAAAGCCATGAATCAACTCGGTTTAGGAGGAGAAATGCCACTACATCATATTTCAGCTGTCATTATATACAATTAATGGGAACCTGTCGGCTGCACCAAATTCGACTGCACCCACGTCTATATTTTAACAAGCTCCTTATGCCTGATTGATTGTAAGAGGGTACATGCGTGCTATGTTATTTCCTCCCTGGGCATGCGCACTGTGCCAATAAAGCCGGTGTGCGTACACCCAACTTCATTAAACATCTCCAGGGAGGCAAAACGTAGCGGATGTGAGGATATGTGCAAAAAGCCAATGGTGATGTCGCTCTTGGAAATCAGGTCAGTCACAAGTTGGGAGGGAGGCATCAGCCTGGGGGAATCGATGCCCAGCTGGATTAGTCCTCACAGATCTGTATAACGCTAGCACGGACTAAACAAATATAGAGCAATTGTTGAGGCATAAGAAGGGGCTTGTTAGAATGGGACATAGCCAGGTTATTTTAAGAGGAACCTTTCATCCTCCATGGCTTCCCCTAAAAGCTGCTGTGACTGTGTTAGTGCTTTACAATAAGTAGTTGATCTTACCATACATACATTTAATGTATTCTGTTAGTTCATGATCACATTCATGCTGCACATTTTTGGTGTAGATTCTGCACTGACAGTCTACATCAAACAGTAGAGCTGCATCACCCCTATGGGGACAGAGCTGAGAACCACCCAAAATGGGGAGTCCAGCTGTACACATCTATGTGCTGCACACTTTCCATCGGTGTGGATGATGCTATACCATTTGCCTTGGACCCTTCTTGGACTTCTATGATAGATCAAGATGGAAGCCACGCCAAGTCAGCACTCCCCTTCATCTTCCCTTTCCTGTGAAATCTTGCACAAATTCAGATATAAAACCACAGAACGTTTTTCATCCTTTTAACTCATTTCTACGATATCCATGCAATATCTGGAGGAGTTTATGTATAAACACTTTTGACAGAAAAGGAGCCCTCTCTACCTTTTGATTTCTTTTATGCTGAGGTGTATAAATTACTATGTCTAAAATGGTAAAATGCTTTATTTTATTTTATTTGGTTTGTCAAAGCCGGACTGCCAGGATATGTAATTCTGTTTACTCTTGTGCCATTTGGTCTCTTTTCGTGGTGCGTTAATATGGCGGGGTTTCTGAAAATGTTTGTATCTTTTGGTTTGATTCTGAAATTGCAGTTGTGTTTCTGTTCTAGAATGTGCTCTACACTGGAACTTTGGCGGTAACATGTACGTGCATTAATTCATCTGCAACATTTTCTGCTTTTGTATTTTGCATCAGCAAATAAAAAAAAAATATTTTACATTGTAATTGAGTGTTGGCATTATTAGTTTACAGAACAGTGTTATTTTTTTTTTTTTTTTTTAAGCGAAATTTAGGTGGTAAGATTTTATTCAGCAAGTATTTAATATCTCAATTTATAAATCGAAAGAATCCGGCACTCGAATGAGGGTTATGGTGAAATCAGAAGAAAAATGTAAACTGTTGTCCAGACAGTGTGCACAATCATGACGTCTCGGTCTTGCATATATTGTACCTTTTTCAAACATACACACTGAGAGATCAGGGTAAATTGTATGACATCCTTCAGATAGTGTTGCCGCTGCACCACAAGCGACGGAGGTTGCATTATCAAATTGCACTGTTTGCTCTCTCACCCACGCCTCAGCTGTCAGAACCTGGTGAATCCTCTTCAACACACTATCTGAAGGATGCCGTACAATTTACCCACAACAGGATGTCTCAGGATCATCAGGGTGTATTATTATTATGTTTGAAAAAGGTCTAAGTAAGATTGAACGAAATATCACATATTGTAAAAAAAAGTTTAGACAACATAATACATTTTTCATCTGATTTCACCATAAGTAGACTGTGAGCCCTCGCGGGCAGGGTCCTCTCTCCTCCTGTACTTGTGTGTTCCTTGTTTTACTCATGTTTATTGTACTTGTCTATATTTGCCCTGTTCACATGTAAAGAGCCATGGAATAAATGGCGCTATAAAAATGTATAATAATAATCCCCATTCGAGTGCCGAAATCTTTCTATTCATGGGTTTGGGTTGGGACCCTATCCAAGCACTGACTTATCAAGGAGTGCCGTATTCCTATTTCTGAATTTGACATAAAATAATTCTCTTCGTTGGACAGATTGCATCTGTACAATACATAGAAAGCCCTTTATATCCTTGACAATAACATTTCATAACCTGCAATCCGCTTATTATAAGGTTATATAGTGGCTAAAAGGAGCTAAGGCCTCATTGACAAGTCCTATTTTTCCACATATGAGAAAAATGGACAAATTATTCTAATCCAACTCTGATCGGAGCGTGGTCCAATGGTCAACAGATTTTCTTGTACATAGAGAAATGAAAAAAACAAATCTCCACCTTCTGCATTCTGACAGCTTGTGAAAATCATGACATCCAAGTGCAGTCTGATTTTTTATTTTTTTTAACGAATTGATTGACTTGCATTGCTGATTTTGATCTGACCCTCAAAATTGAACACGTCTAGGCAATTTTTCACAGATATCTGAATGCCCCATAGACTATCAGACGTCTGAGTGATATCAGTTAAAATCCACAGATAGCACTCATAAGTGAATATCAGATGTGTAAATGAGGTCCTTTATAAACCTTATAACTTTAAATTGGAGATCAACCGCTTACATATAACATAACTTCTGTCAGGGACTGTATTTTTTATGTCGCTTATCCATGTTATGTAAATAAAAGCTTATAACCTGACGTTAAATTCATCCATTGGTTGTATAAATTGTTTTGAAAGCTGAAACCCTCCGAAATGTGGTTTAGGGTAAGAAAATAAATTGGCATCAATACAGAAATATTGATCAGTTAATGAACACAGAATTTTTTATGTAGAATCTCACCAAGTAATATATTTTGTATTAGTCTTACATTTTTGTAATAAAATAAATGTTTTTATTAATTATATTTGGGATCTAGTTTCTTCAAAATTTCTCTATCGGTACTTATATTTGATGATGAAGGGATCCGATTAACCATAGATGAAGTATTTCTTCTTTTTGGTTATAATGAACACAGAATGGTCAGATTTTGGCAAGACAAAAGTTTTGTCGCCTGGTCATATAATGCACCCAATCCTAGTTTACATCCTCACCTGTGCTCAGTAAATGATCCGTTAGTGTGTGTGTGTGTGTGTATAAAAAGAAACCCAGCACCCCAGACCTTCACTTGAACTGCAACTTGAGCTCTGAAACATGCCAAAAATCCACCCTGCGACCAAAGCCTGGATTATCAAGAGGCTGAAGACCAGATCCACTGCAGAGGTGCCTGGAACCTTTAATATGGCTCAGCGTCAAGTACAAAGAATTAAAAAAAGATAAGAGATTGGAGATGTGTTTGACAAGCCCAGGTCCGGCAGACACTGCAAGACAATTACTCAGGAGGAACGTTTGTTGGTTAGAAAATCCAAAGCAAACCCCTCTTCCACTGCAGCAGAGCTCCAACAGGCCTGGTCACCTCAAGTCCCTGTGTCAACTAGAACATTTTGTAGGATTCTGTCTCGAAATGGCCTCCATGGTCAAATCAGTGCCCAGAAGCCAGCACTAAACAAAAGGCAAATAAAAAACCATGTGGCATTTGCAAAGTACCGCAGCCTGCTAAACAGATGGACGCTGGAAAAGTGGCAGAAGGTGGATTTCTCTGACGAATCTTCAGTAGAATTACACCACAGCCGCCGCAAATACTGCAGGAGACCTACTGGATCCAAAATACACCCAGAAAACAGTTAAATTTGGTGGTGGAAAGACCATGGTCTGGGGTTATATTCAGCATGGGGGTGTGCGAAACATTTGCAAGGTGGAAGGCAATATCAATAGCCTAAAATATCAAGAAGTATTAGCTACCTCTTATATTCCAAATCATAAAAGGGGTCAAATTCTGCAGCAGGATGGTGCTCCATCTCATACATCGAACTCTACAACAAAGTTCCTCCAGGCAAAAAAGATCAAGGTGCTCAAGGACTGGCCAGCCCAGTCGCCAGACACGAATATCATTAAGCATGTTTGGGGTAGGATAAAGAGGAAGCATGGAAGAAAAAAACAAAGAATCTAGATGAACTCTGGGAGGCATGTATGACTGCATTCTTTGCTATTCCTGATGACTTCATTAATAAATTGTATGAATCATTGTTGAACCGCATGGATGCAGTCCTTCAAGCTCATGGAAGTCACACAAAATATTAAATATGACTTATAGCACCACAACTTCATTCACCAATGTTATGCAGCATATATCTGTATTTTAAGTTAATTATTTGTATGAATATCACATTACTTTCTGTGGGCGACAAAACTTTTGTCTTGTGAAAATCTGACCATTTCTGTGTCCATTAACTGATCAATATTTCTGCACTGATGCCAACTTATTTTCTTAACCTAAACCACATTTCGGAGGGTTTCAGCTTTCAAAAGAATAATTTATACAACCAATGGATGAATTTAACGACAGGTTATAATCTTTTATTTACATAACATGGATAAGTGACATAACTTCTGTCAAGGAGTGTATATACTCCTCAGAACAAGTTAACATTTTTACTTGTATCCAGATCACGTGCTGTTATACCGATATACCAATAGGGTAAAAAATCATTCGAGGGCTATTTGAACAAAAATGTTATGATAATTTGACAAACTTATCACTTCTCTAAAACCTATACTTGTCTTAGCAAAAGTGGATGTGGTCAATGGTAGTACAGCAAATTTATTACAATACCTAGAAGAAGCAAAATAAACACAAACTCCCCCTGTAACTAAGTAAAAAGCAAGAGTGTATTTAAATAGCACAGAGTTCTTAGTAATACTGTTTTTGATCAAAAATAGCATAAAAGCCATCCCACCGTCAACAAGGTGACCCTGATTAGGAAGGTCCTACGCTGTCTAATATTAAAAACCTTACCATGTGTCAGAATTGACCTCCAGTGTGTGAATAAGGGCAAACAAAAGGATTTGGTCCCAACCTGTGGACACCAGTCTGGGGAAGATATTAACCCCTTTCTGCTGTCGGACGGAATAGTACGTCCGAGGACAGAACCCCCGTTTTGATGCAGGCTCTGGCGGTGAGCCTGCATCAAAGCCGGGATATATCAGCTGTTTTGTACAGCTGACATGTGCCCACAATAGCGGCGGGTGGAATCGCAATCCACCCGCCGCTATTAACTAGTTAAATGCCGCTGCCAAACTCTGACAGCGGCATTTAACTAGTGCTTCCGGCCATCGGGCCGGAAGTGCGCTCATCGCTGACCCCGTCACGTTTTCGGGGGGTCAGCGATGCGTCGGCATGACAACCAGAGGTCTCCTGAAGACCTCTATGGTTGTTGATGCCAGATTGCTGTGAATGCCACCCTGTGGTCGGCACTCATAGCTGTAATTCAGCTACATAAGAGCAATCTGAGCATTGCTCCTATGTAGAAGAGCCAATCAGGCTATGCCAGCTTCTAAGCCTCTCATGGAGGCTATTGAAGCATGGCAAAAGTAAAAAAAAAAAAAAGTTTTAAAAAATGACAAAAATATGAAAGTTCAAATCACCCCCCTTTCACCCCATTCAAAATAAAACAATAAAAAAAAACACATATTTGGTATCGCCACATTCAGAATCGCCCGATCTAGCAATAAAAAAGATGAACCTGATGGCTAAACGGCGTAGCGAAAAAAGTCAAAACGCCAGAATTACGTGTTTTTGGTCACCGCGACATTGAATTAAAATGCAATAACGGGCGATCAAAAGAACATATCTGCACCAAAATGGTATCATTAAAAATGTCAGCAAAAAATAAGCCCTCACCAGACCCCAGATGACAAAAAATGGAGACTACGGGTAACGAAAAATTGCGCAATCTTTTATTTTTTTTAAGCAAAGTTTGGATTTTTTTTTACCACTTAGGTTAAAAATTACCTAGACATGTTTGGGGTCTATGAAGTCGTACTGACCTGGAGAATCATAATGGCAGGTCAATTTTAGCATTTGGTGAACCTAGCAAAAAAGCCAAACGAAAAAAAAGTGTGGGATTGCACTTTTTTGCAATTTCACCGCACTTGGAATTTTTTTCCCATTGTCTAGTACATGACATGCTAAAACCAATGATGTTGTTCAAAAGTACAACTCGTTCCGCAAAAAATAAGCCCTCACATGGCCATATTGACAGAAAAATAAAAAGTTATGGCTTTGGGAAGAAGGGGAGCGAAAAACAAAAACGCAAAAACAAAAAAAGTTGGGGTCATTACGGGGTTAAATGTCATTTCTAGCTCAAGGGCAAGCAACACCCCGGCTTGCACAGAACGCAAAAATACAAAGAAAAAAAATCAAAAAAATTGAGCTTGGTTTAAGTTGGTGTATATGCAGCACGGAAACACATGTTCACTTTGGCCATAAAACATACAAAACCTACAAGAAACAAAATGATCAAACTATACAAAACTAAACTAAATAACTGTAACTAAGTATAAACCAAAAGTGCATTTAAATAACAGAGTTCTTAGTAATACTGTATTTGATCAAAAATAGCATAAAAGCCATCCCACCCTCATCAAGGTGACCTTGATCAGGATGGTCCTACACTGTCTAATATGAAAAATCTTACCATATGTCAGAGTTGACCTCAGTGACTACAATGTACAGTACAAATTTGGCGTGCATTGTAAATGTTCATACGATTCCATTTTCTGGCATAACTACAAGTCAAAGATCCCAGCTTTAGGTATGTGTGGTAAGTATACAGAAGTTTTCCGCAGTTAATTATTATATGTCCAAAATTACTTAATGGTCAATAAATTACAAAATGACACTAAATCAGAACGACAGGCCCAGAAAAGTTGTATTCATTCATGGTCTTAAACTAGACACTCTACTACATTCAACAAGATAGGTTTCTGATTTTTATATACCTTACATACTTCTGCCTTTTAGACCGCGTCTGTCACCTTTGCCAGGACTGCTTAATAATTACTTGTATTCCTCATGAAATTACAATTCTGGGTCATCATTTCTTTTATCTGCCTTTCACATTCCTCTGTTATACGCCAGAAGTTTATGAATAAATCGACAACTGGGGGTTACAATTCCTTTTGTGAAATGGGCGTGTCCTCAGAGTTTGACAGTGTCAAAACAACCGTGACTGCTAAAGTCTAGTTGAAAGTGTATTTTTATGTTTCTAGGAGTCATAAAAAAAGAATAGCTAAACGTTGTAAGGAAAGGTGCTCCAGAACTTCTATATTGTGAAGAATACAAAAATTTCAAAAAATACACAACATTAGAGCTGACATTTCTCCTTTAGGATATGTTAACATTGTGCGCATTTAGTGCATAAAGCTTATGCACTGAATAATCCACAGTGTGATAGACTGGTGAACATCTCATACAGTTGTGTGAAAAAGTGTTTGAATCTTCCCGATTTCCTATTCTTTTGCATACTTAAATGTTTCAAAACACCAAACAAGTTTAAATATTAGACAAAGATCACACGAGTGAACACAAAATTCATTTTTTAAATTGAAAGTCTTTATTATTAAGGGAAAAAGAAACTCAAACCTACAGAGCCCTGTGTGAAAAAGTGATCCCCCCTTTAAGGGCAGTCTCACACGTCCAGATAATTCCGGTACCGGAAAAATCGGTACCGGAATTATCCGTGTCCGTGTGCTGGTGCGTTTCTGTGGCACATCAGTGTGGCACACATGCGGCACACGTGTGCCGCCCGTGTGCCCACTGGGTACCACACGCACCGTGCTGGGTACCACACGCACCAGCATCTGGTGCTGAAGCCGCGATTCATATCTTCCCTGCAGCAGCGTTTGCTGTAGAGAAGATATGAATAATCGTGTTTAAAATAAATATCCATGTGCCCACCCCCCTCCCACCCCCTGTGTGCCCGCCCGCTGTGGTTAAAATACTCACCCGGCTCCCTCGCTGGCTGGCGCTGCTTCCTGTCCTGGCGGCACCTTCTACTGTATGAGCGGTCACGTCGGGCCGCTCATTTACAGTAATGAATATGCGGCCAGGACAGGAAGCTGCGCCAGCGAGGAAGCCAGGTGAGTATTTTAACAACAACGGGGGGGGGGGGGCACATGGATATTTATTTTAAACACGATTATTCATATCTTCTCTACAGCAAACGCTGCTGCAGGGAAGATATGAATCGCGGCTTCAGCACGAGTGGGGGGGACAGCGTTTACTGTAGCGCTGTCTCCTGCACGGCACACGGACTGCACACGGACAACGTGCCTATTAACTAGTTAAATGCCACTGTCAAATGGCATTTAACTACCGCTTCCGTCCGGGCTGCCGGAAATGATCGCATCCCCGACCCCCGTCACATGATCGGAGGTCGGCGATGCTTCTGAATAGTAACCATAGAGGTCCTTGAGACCTCTATGGTTACTGATCGCTGGTAGCTGTGAGCGCCACCCTGTGGTCGGCACTCACAGCACACCTGCATTTCTGATACATAGCAGCAAACATCAGATCGCTGCTATGTAGCAGAGGCGATCGCGTTGTGCCAGCTTCTAGCCTCCCATGGAGGCTATTGAAGCATGGCAAAAGTAAAAAAAAAAGTAAAAAAAAAATGTGAAAAAAATAAAAAAATATAACAGTTTAAATCACCCCCCTTTTGCCCCATTCAAAATAAATCAATAAAAAAAAATCTAACCTACACATATTTGGTATCGCCGCGTTCAGAATCGCCCGATCTATCAATAAAAAAAAGCATTAACCTGATCGCTAAATGGCGTAGCGAGAAACAAATTTGAAATGCCAGAATTACATTTTTTTGGTCGCTGCAACATTGAATTAAAATGCAATAACGGGCGATCAAAAGAACGTATCTGCACCAAAATGCTATCATTAAAAACGCCAGCTCAGCACGCAAAAAATAAGCCCTCACCCAACCCCAGATCACGAAAAATGGAGACGCTACGAGTATCGGAAAATGGCGCAATTTTTTTTTTTTTTTAGAAAAGTTTGGAATTTTTTTTCACCACTTAGATAAAAAATAATCTAGTCATGTTAGGTGTCTATGAACTCGTACTGACCTGGAGAATCATAATAGCAAGTCAGTTTTAGCATTTAGTGAACCTAGCATAAAAGCCAAGCAAAAAACAAGTGTGGGATTGCACTTTTTTTGCAATTTCACCGCACTTGGAATTTTTTTCCCATTTTCTAGTTCACGACATGGTAAAACCAATGATGTAGTTCAAAAGTACAACTCGTCCCGCAAAAAATAAGTCCGCACATGGCCAAATTCACGGAAAAATAAAAAAGTTATGGCTCTGGGAAGGAGGGGAGCGAAAAACAAACACGGAAAAACGGATAATCCCATGGTCATGAAGGGGTTAAAAAAAGAATTAAACTAAAAAATCGTGATATTCTCACCTTCCGGCGTCCCCAGCAGTCTTCCCGCTCCTAGTGATGCTTGCTCACGTTCCCAATAATGCTTTGCGGCAATGACCTGTGATGACGTAGCGGTCTTGCGAGACCACTACATCATCACAAGTCATTCTCGCAATGCATTACTGGGAACAGGAGCATCAGGAACGCTGCGGGGGATGCCGGAAGGTGAGAATATCATGATTTTTATTTTTTTGTATTATTTTTAACAGTAGATCTTTTTACTATTGATGCTGCAATATTGGATTGAAGTTCATTCTCTGTCTTCCATAGTACACGCCTGCGCAAGGCAAGATTGCCTTGTGCAGGCATGTACTATGGAGGACAGAAAATGAACTTCAATCCAATATTGCAGCCAGCATGCAGCCGGCGCATAAGGAAAGGGTGGATCAAACACCCGAAAACCCCGCCCCTATGGCTGAAGATTGTTCCCTCCAAATTCAGGTGACAGAGTCCCTTTAAGGTCAGTGTTCATTACTCCATCATAAGACAGAGATTGGGGAAAAATGGCCTGCATGGCAGAGTTCCAAGAAGAAAACCACTGCTGAGCAATAAGAACATAAAGGCTCGTTTCAGTTTTGCCAGAAAACATCTTGATGATCCATAAGACTATTGGGAAAAAACTCTGTGGATTGATGAGACAAAAGTTTAAGTTTTAGGAAGGTGTATATCCCATTACATCTGCAGTGTGATTCCTATAAGTGTGTCCTAGAAGTGTGAAGATTATGTAGAATTAAAACCAGAAGGATATATACAGACTGTGCCCTTCTATCTGCCACCATCGCACTCTAACCAGCATGTTTATTCTTCCTACAGGTATGTTCATGCACCCAGCTCTCCAGCCTGCTTTCCTGCCTTTTCTGTCTATGAAGTGCATATGGCACATCACCCAACTTTCCACACAGACTTTCCTCTGCTCCTAGCAGTAGCGTTGCTACTGGGGGGCAGAGGGAGCCATCGCCCCGGGTCCCGTGCTCTGAGGGAGCCCACCCGGAGCTACGCTACTGTAACTGCATAGGCACACGCTGATACAGTACACTCTGCAGCAGAGCAGGGTGAATCAATCTCCCTGCTCCCCCGCCATGGGTCCCCTGAGCAGCCGGGGGGCCCAGTGCCAGCAGTGGGCCCCCACGTCATCGCAGGGTCATCTGTATCAACATCTAGCCGATACAGCTGACCGCGGTGATGAGGGAAGGAGCGCTGCGCTCCTTCTCCCATCATCCCCCACATCGTCTGACAGCGGGCGCGATGACGTCACCGCCCGGCGCCCGCTGTCAGGAGATGAGCGGGAGCAGGGAGCGCTACTGCAACGAGGTACAGAGGTGAGTATTTATTGTGTTTTTTTATGAGGGTGCTGTCTTATATACAGGATCTGCCTTTGGGGGGTGCTCCTTATGCTACAGGATCTGCCTATGGGGTGGGGTGCTGCCTTATACTTCATGATCCCCAGAGAACATGATTCGGGGGGTTTTTAACCCACCCAGCATTTGCGATCGCTGGTAATTAACCGTTTACCAGTGATCGCACAAAAAAAAAAAAAAAAGCGATCTCTTTTTAATTTCTCTGTCCTCCGATGTGATCGCACATCGGAGGACAGAGAAAAGGGGTCCCAGGTGGCCCCCCAATACTCACCTAGCTCCCCCGATGCTCCTCGTGTCTCCCGGTGGGCGCCGCCATCTTCAAAATGGCGGGCGCATGCGCAGTGCGCCCGCCGGCCGGCACCGGGAGAATCTTTGGGGTCTCGGCTGCCGGGGGTAGCCGAGACCCCAAAGAGCATGATCGGGGTCGGTATTACCGACCCCTGTTTTGCGATCGCCGGTAATTAACTGTTTACCGGCGACCGCAAAAAAGAAAAAAAAAAAAAGTAAAGTGTAATTCTCTGTCCTCTGATGTGATCGCACATCAGAGGACAGAGAAATAGGGGGATTCGGGGACCCTAGCATACTCACCTAGGTCCCTGGATCCTCTTGCTGCTCCTCCTGGCCGCCGGCAGAAGAACATGGCGGACGCATGCCCAGTGCGCCCGCCATCTGTCTCCATCTGCCGGCCGGCAGGAGAACAGCAGTTGGGGCTAAAATTAGGGGTAGGGTTAGGGGTAGGGTTAGGGGTAGGGTTAGGGGTATGGTTAGGGGTAGGGTTAGGGCTGGGGTTGGGGCAAAATTTAGGGTTAGGGTTGGGGCTAAATTTAGGGTTAGGGTTGGGGCTAAATTTAGGGTTAGGCTTCTTTCACACTTACGTCGGTACGGGGCCGTCGCAATGCGTCGGCCCGACATACCGATGCACGTTGTGAAAATTGTGCACAACGTGGGCAGCAGCTGTAGATTTTCAACGCATCCGCTGCCCAATCTATGTCCTGGGGAGGAGGGGGCGGAGTTACGGCCACGCATGCGCGGTCAGAAATGGCGGATGCGACGTACAAAAAAACGTTTCATTGAACGTTTTTTTGTGCCGACGCTCCGCCAAAACACAACTGATCCAGTGCACGATGGTCGCGACGTGTGGCCATCCGTCACGATCCGTCGGCAATACAAGTCTATGGGCAAAAAACGCATCCTGCGGGCACATTTGCAGGATCCGTTTCTTGTCCAAAACGACGGATTGCGACGGAATGCCAAACGACGCAAGTGTGAAAGTAGCCTTAGGGCTAGGGTTAGGGTTGGGGCTAAAGTTAGGGCTAGGGTTGGGGCTAAAGTTAGGGTTAGAGCTGGGATTAGGGTTAGGGTTTGGATTAGGGTTGGTATTAGGGTTAGGGTTGGCATTAGGGTTACGCTTGGGATTAGGGTTAGGTTTGGGATTAGGGTTAAGGTTAGGGTTGTGATTAGGGGTGTATTGGGATTAGGGTTAGGTTTGAGGTTAGGGTTGAGATTAGGATTAGGGGTGTGTTGGATTTAGGGTTTTGATTAGGGTTATGGTTAGGGTTGACATTAGGGTTGCTTTGGGGTAAGGGTTGTGATTATGGTTAGGGTTAGTGATTAGGATTATGGATCAGGTTGGGATTAGGGTTAGGGGTGTGTTGGGGTTAGGGTTGGAGCTAGAATTGGGGGGTTTCCACTGTTTAGGTACATCAGGGGGTCTCCAAACACGACAGCCAATTTTGCACTCAAAAAGTCAAATGGTGCTCCCTCCCTTCTGAGCTCTGCCGTGCGCCCAAACAGTGGGTTACCCCCACTTATGGGGCATCAGCGTACTCGGGATAAATTGGACAACAACTTCTGGGGTCCAATTTCTCTTGTTACCCTTGTGAAAATAAAAACTTGGGGGCTACAATATCTTTTTTGTGAAAAAAAAAATATTTTTTATTTTCACGACTCTGCATTTTAAACTTCTGTGAAGCACTTGGGCATTCAAAGTTCTCACCACACATCTAGATAAGTTCCTTGGGGGGTCTAGTTTCCAAAATGGGGTCACTTGTGGGGGGTTACTACAGTTTAGGTACATCAGGGGCTCTGCAATCGCAACATAATGCCCACAGACCATTCTATCAAAGTCTGCATTCCAAAAAGGCGCTCCTTCCCTTCCGAGCTCTGCCGAGCGCCCAAACAGTGGTTTACCCCCACATATGGGGCATCAGCGTACTCGGGATAAATTGGACAACAACTTCTGGGGTCCAATTTCTCTTGTTACCCTTGTGAAAATAAAAACTTGGAGGCTACAATATCTTTTTTGTGAAAAAAAAATATTTTTTATTTTCACGACTCTGCATTCTAAACTTCTGTGAAGCACTTGGGCATTCAAAGTTCTCACCACACATCTAGATAAGTTCCTTGGGGGGTCTAGTTTCCAAAATGGGGTCACTTGTGGAGGGTTTCTACTGGTTAGGTACATCAGGGGCTCTCCAAACGCGACATGGCGTCCGATCTCAATTCCAGCCAATTCTACATTGAAAAAGTAAAACGGCACTCTTTCACTTCCAAGCTCTGCGGTGCGCCCAAACAGTGGTTTATCCCCACATATTGGGTATCGATGTACTCAGGAGAAATTGCACAACAACTTTAGTGGTCTAATTTCTCCTGTTACCCTTGTGAAAATAAAAATTTGTGGGCAAAAAGATAATTTTTGTAGAAAAAATGCAATTTTTTTTTCACGGCTCTACGTTATAAACTTCTGTGAAGCACATGGGGGTTCAAAGTGCTCGCCACACATCTAGATAAGTTCCTTAAGGGGTCTAGTTTCCAAAATGGTGTCACTTGTGGGGGGTTTCCACTGTTTAGGCACATCAGGGGCTCTCCAAACGCGACATGGCGTCCAATCTCAATTCCAGCCAATTCAACATTGAAAAAGTAAAACGCCGCTCCTTCACTTCCGAGCTCTGCGGTGCGCCCAAACAGTGGTTTACCCTCACATATGGGGTATCGACGTATTCAGGAGAAATCGCAAAACAACTTTTGTGGTCTAATTTCTCCTGTTACCCTTGTGAAAATAAGAATTTGTGGGCGAAAAGATCATTTTTGTGTAAACAAAAGCGATTTTTTATTTTCACGGCTCTACGTTATAAACTTCTGTGAAGCACTTGGGGGTTCAAAGTGCTCACCACACATCTAGATAAGTTCCTTAAGGGGTCTAGTTTCCAAAATGGTGTCACTTGTGGGGAGTTTCCACTTTTTAGGCACATCAGGGGCTCTCTAAACGTGACATGGCGTCCAATCTCAATTCCAGCCAATTCTGCATTGAAAAAGTCAAACGACGCTCCTTCACTTCTAAGTTCTGCGGTGCGCCCAAAAAGTGGTTTACCCCCACATATGGGGTATTGGCGTATTCAGGAGAAATTGCATAACAAAATTTATGGTTACATTTCTGTTTTTACACTTGTGAAAATAAAAAAAATGGTTCTGAATTAAGATGTTTGCAAAAAAAAGTTAAATGTTCATTTTTTCCTTCCACATTGTTTCAGTTCCTGTGAAGCACGTAAAGGGTTAATAAACTTCTTGAATGTGGTTTTGAGAACCTTGAGGGGTGTAGTTTTTAGAATGGTGTCACACTTCATTATTTTCTATCATATAGACCCCTCAAAATGACTTCAAATGTGATGTGGTCCCTAAAAAAAAATGGTGTTGTAAAAATGAGAAATTGCTGGTCAACTTTTAACCCTTATAACTCCCTAACAAAAAAAAATTTTGTTTCCAAAATTGTGCTGATGTAAAGTAGACATGTGGGAAATGTTATTTATTAACTATTTTTCATGACATATCTCTCTGATTTAAGGGCATAAAAATACAAAATTTGAAAATTGCAAAATTTTAAAAATTTTCGCCATATTTCCGTTTTTTTCATAAATAATCGCAAGTAATATCGAAGAAATGTTACCACTAACATGAAGTACAATATGTCACGAAAAAACAATCTCAGAATCAGCGGGATCCGTTGAAGCGTTCCAGAGTTATAACCTCATAAAGTGACAGTGGTCGGAATTGCAAAAATTGGCCTGGTCATTAAGTACCAAATTGGCTCTGTCACTAAGGGGTTAAATGTAAAGTGGGCACTTATTGCTATAGGGGAACTCAGGTTACTGTGACTATCAAAGGGGCACACAGGACAATATTTCTAGGGGGCAAAATGTGGGCTCTCTTTTCTAGGGCACTTGCACCCGGCATTGCTATATTATAGAGGGGTGCCTTAGAATTTAGAGGTTGCAGAGAACCACACAGCAGGTGCAGCAATAGGGTCACATATGGCAGCAGTGGCTCAGTATTGGGGTATCAGGGGCAGTAATAGGGACACAAGGGACATGTGGCAGCAGCGGCTCAGTATTGGGGTATCAGCAGGATGAGGAGTTTGTGCAGGTTGGGAATAGATGGTGATGGGGCTGGAATATGAGAAGTGAAATGTGTCTGTTGTATTCTCTGCAGGTGAGTCATTGTTGGAAGAAGTTGTCATGTCGGTCTGGGCAAGATGGAAAAGACGGGAAAAGTGAACGATTCCATCAGAAAGGTCATCAGCGGTAAGTCATTATCTGTAACTGTGCAGTGATCTTTTATATGTTCTGTAGGGCTGGTATTTACCACTGACCATATGGCGGTAATATCAGTGTTGGTCTTTATATACAGATTATCTTCAGTAACAGCTAGATCAGAAATGAAGAGAGACGTGGCAACACTCACCGATCCTGTGAAGAAGGCTTTACCTTTTATTAAAGCAAACGTGAGACCATCTTCATGGCACGGGGGAGACAAAATAGAAGAGGTGAGCGGGGGAGAGGACAACAGCCGTTTCGCGCCCACACCGGCGCTTCTACATAGAAGTGCCGGTGTGGGCGCGAAACGGCTGTTGTCCTCTCCCCCGCTCACCTCTTCTATTTTGTCTCCCCCGTGCCATGAAGATGGTCTCACGTTTGCTTTAATAAAAGGTAAAGCCTTCTTCACAGGATCGGTGAGTGTTGCCACGTCTCTCTTCATTTCTGATCTAGATGTTTGCTGTGCCTTGGACGTGAGCACCTCGCTGTACACGCTGGGCTCAGTGGTTCCTGCGGTGACTCCATATGGTTACTCCTTATCGGGCTGTGCTGCTTTCTACCCTCTTTTGCATATTGATCTTCAGTAACAGCGCAGTCATCTGCTGAGGTTCTCCTCCACTATTAGGGTGCGTCACCCAATTGTTTTCAAGGTTACCTGGTTAGGGGCCCACCCAGAAGTTTCACCCCCCCTGAACCAAACCATAGCTACACCTTTGGCTCCTAGTATTCACATGGTATGCCTTTCAGCTCACCCCAGATTACCCCAGTGTTATTTATGACCTTGTTTACTTTGGTTTGATTGTATGCATCTGGTCCACTCTTAATTCTCTGACCAAGATGAACAGAGACAACTCCTCTCTGCTTCACACCTGAATGCTCTTTGTTGTACATATATTGCATAGAACAAGTCTGCAATGACTTTAGTCTGCAGTGTGATTCCCATAAGTGTGTCCTAGAAGTGTGAATATTATGTAGAATTAAAACCAGAATTGAACCAGAAGGGAACTGAAGGTAACTGGCCAGTCACTGTAAACAAGGTTTCTGTTTGTTTTCACTTTCACCCCTATAATCCTTCACTTTCTGCTAACTCCCCTAATCCCTACACCTAGTAAGGAACTGTTCATCTCTTACTCAATCCTCCCCATCCATCTCGCCTTCTCCTCAGAACTGTTCCTCAACATACAATCTTCTGTCTCCAAGCACAGACAGCCACCTCATGCCCTCTCCTGCTCCCACCTGCTAACACTTTCTCTGCTCCTTCTCACTGCTGGTGATATCTCTCCAAATCCTGGTCCTCCTCACCACATCCCCACAGTCAGTTCTACCTCCCATCCACGCTCTATCACAAATTTCCATAACCTCTCTAACTTTGTACCCATTTGCCCAGCCCCCACTTCCTCAGTCCCACTAACAGGAGCTCTATGGAACGCTCGCTCTGTCTGCAACAAGCTTTCCTACATCCATGATCTTTTTATTACTCACAAACTTTCCTTTCTCGCCATCACTGAAACCTGGCTCACCCCTTCTGACACAGCCTCTCCTGCTGCACTTTCGTATGGTGGCTTCCACCTTTCTCACACACCCCACCTCTGCAGCAAGCATGGCGGATGAGTTGGTTTTCTCCTGTCAGATAACTGCTCCTTCACCCCAATCCCACTTCCACCCTCTGTTACCCTCCCCTCCTTTGAGGTGCACTCTGTGCGCATCTACCCCCCCCAACCTCCAACTGGCTGTCATTTACCGCCCCCCAGGGCCAGCCACCACCTTCTTTGACCACTTCACCACCTGGCTACTTCGTTTCTTTTCTGCGGACATCTCCACTATCATCATGGGTGACTTCAACATACCCATTGACACTACCCTCTCAGCTGCCACTAAACTTCTATCTCTCACTTCCTCCTTCGGCCTCACTCAATAGTCTTCTGCAGCCACTCACAAAGATGGTCACACACTGGGCCTCATCTTCACCCGCCTCTGCTCCCTATCTAACCTCTCTAACTCACTTCTTCTGCTTTCTGACCACAATCTACTCACATTCTCTTCCCTCTCCACTCCTTTTCTACAATCCCCACCCCACAAACTTGCACACCCTCGCAGAAATCTTAAAAACTTCGATCTACACTCACTCTCTGAATCCCTCCTCCCTCTCACAAACATAAGTTCCCTACACAATGCGGATAACGCTGTCGCTCAATATAACACCACAATAGCTGTAGCTTTGGAATTTTCTGCCCCTCTCACGCATACCAAAGCTCGAAAAATCAACAGACAGCCCTGGCACACCAGCCTGACCAAAGAACTGAGGCGAGCTTCCAGGGCTGCTGAGCAGAGATGGAAAAGATCCCACTCCAATGAGCACTTCATCGCATTTAAACAGTCCCTCACTACTTTCAAGACCACACTCGCCACAGCTAAACAAACCTACTTCTCATCTCTCATATCCTCCCTGTCTCAGAACCTTAAACAGTTATTCAACACCTTCAACTCTCTCCTCCGTCCCCAGCACCTCCTCCCTCCCCACTCATCTCAGCTGAAGACTTTGCCTCATTTTTCAAGCAGAAGATTGAGAACATCAGAGACAGTTTTAGTTGACAACCCCAGATCCCTTCCAACTACCCAACCATCCACCTCCAAAACCAACTTCTCCACTATTACAGAAGATCGACTCTCCACTCTACTCTCAAGATCGCATCTCACCACCTATGAACTTGACCCGATCCCTTCCCACTTCATCCCAAACCTCGCCACAGTCTTTATCCCAACTCTAACCCATCTCTTCAACCTATCACTAACAACTGGTGTTTTCCCCTCAAGCTTTAAACATTTCTCAATCGCACCTATCCTCAAAAAGCCCTCTCTTGACCCATCCTCTGTATCGCCCTATATCACTTCTCCCCTATGCCTCAAAACTACTGGAACAACACATCCATCTATCTTCCTGCTCCCTCTTCGACTGCTTACAATCAGGCTTCCGGTCACAACACTCCACTGAAATTGCCCTAACTAAGGTCACCAATGACCTATTAACTGCCAAGAGCAAGCGACACTACTCTATCCTCCTCCTCCTGGACCTGTCCTCTGCCTTTGACAGAGTGGACCATTCCCTGTTGCTGCGGACCCTCTCATCCCTTGGCATCACAGACTTGGCCTATCCTGGATCTTGTCATACCTAACTGACCGGACATTCAGCATCTCCCACTCACACACCACCTCCTCACCTATCTGTCGGAGTCATGCAAGGCTCAGTTCTAGGGCCCTTTCTCTTTTCCATTTACACATTTGGCCTGGGACAGCTCATAGAATCTCATGGCTTTCAGTATCACCTCTATGCTGACGACACACAGATCTACATCTCTGGACCAGATATCACCACCCTACTAACCAGAATCCCTTAATGTCTATCTGATATTTCATCCTTCTTCTCCACTAGATTTCAAAAATGTAACATGGACAAAACAGAATTCATCGTCTTTCCCCCATATCACGCGACCCCACCAACGAACCTATCCATTACAGTAAACGGCTGCCCACTCTCCCCAGTCCCACAAGCTCACTGCCTCGGGGTAATCCTTGACACTGATCTCTGCTTCAAACCACATATCCAAGCCCTTTCCACTTCCTGCCGCCTTTAACTCAAAAATATTTCACGGATCCGTACATTCCTAAACCAAGAATCTGCAAAAACTCTGGTCCATGCCCTCATCATCTGCCGCCTTGACTACTGTAACGTCCTGCTCTGTGGCCTCCCCTCTAACACTCTCACACCTCTCCAATCTATTCTAAACTCAGCTGCCCGACTAATCCACCTGTCCCCCTGCTATTCCCCGGTCTCTCCCTTCTGTCAATCCCTTCACTGGCTCCCCATTACCCAGAGACTCCAGTACAAAAGCCTAACCATGACATACAAAGCCATCCACAACCTGTCTCCTCCATACATCTGTGACCTCGTCTCCCAGTACTTTCCTGCAAGCAACCTCCGATCCTCACAAGATCTCCTTCTCTACTCCCCTCTTATCTCCTCTTCCCACAATCGCATACAAGATTTCTCTCGCGCATCACCCCTACTCTGGAACTCTCTACCACAACATATCAGACTCTCGCCCACCATTGATACCTTCAAAAAGAACCTGAAGACCTACCTCTTCCAGTAAGCCTACAACCTGCAGTAGCCACTGATTGACCACTCTACCCTCACCTACTGTAGCTTCACCCATCCCTTGTAGATTGTGAGCACGGGCAGGGTCCTCTCTCCTCCTGTACTAGTTGTGACTTGTATTGCTCAAGATTATTGTACTTGTTTTTATTATGTATACCCCTCCTCACATGTAAAGCACCATGGAATAAATGGCGCTATAATAAATAATAATAATAATTATATCTGACATAGAAGTAACACACCTTTTTCAGAAAAGGAACATCATGCCAACAGTAAAATGTGGTGGTGGTGGTAGTGTGATGGTCTGGGGCTGTTTTGCTGCTTGAGGACCTGAAAGACTTGCTGTGGTAAACGGAACTATGAATTCTGCTGTCTGCCAAAACATTTTGAAGAAGAATGTCCAGCCATCTGTTAGTGACTTCAAGCTGAAGTGTACTTGATTTATGCACAGGACAATGATCCAAAACACACCAGCAAGTCCACTTTTGAATGGCTTAAGGTGAACAAAATTAAGACTTTGAAGTGGCCAGGTCAAAGTCCTGGCCTTAATCCAATTGAGATACTGTGTCATGACCTTAAAAAGGCAGTTCATGCTTGGAACCCCTCCGATGTGGCTGAATTGCAACAATTCTACAAAGATGAGTAAGGCAAAATTCCTTCAGAGCATTGTAAAAGACTCATTGCCAGTTATATCGCAAACACTTGATTGCAGTTGTTGCTGCTTAGGGTGGCCCAACCACTTATTAGGTTTCAGGGGGCAATCACTTTTTCATACAGGGCCCTGTAGGTTTGGATTTCTTTTTCCCTTAATAATAAAGACCTTCATTTAAAAACTGCATTTTGTGTTTACTTGTGTTATCTTTAATAATATTTAAATTTGTTTGATGATCTGAAACATTTAAGTGTGCCAAACATGCAAACAAATAGGAAATGAGGAAGGGGCAAACACTTTTTCACACAACTGTATATACCTTTCAGCATAAAGTGACCTGAGGTACACAGTTTTAAATCTGCAGCATGACAACTGTTTGTGGATTTACCCTTTCTAAGTACTTAGGCTGGAAACTACAATAATCTACAACAAAATCTGCATATAACACATACACAGTGGCTACAATGAGGAAAATCTTCAATAAATCCTTGGCATATAAGTACCCCTGAGTATTAGTATGCCAGAATTTTATGCCATGGACATATCTGCTGCAAACACATAATGTGTTTAGACAGGTTTCACTTGTCCGAGCTTCATGGTATGTTTACAGACTAAGATTTCTGGACCAGTCGTGGGGTTCCTGACCTGAACTCAACAGCTTCATACTTATTCAGATCAGGAGACTTACAGCCAGCTCTCAAATCGTGGTACATACGCAGAAACTGAAATGTGGATTGGTAAAGCTGGCCTTTAATGAGTATTTTGATGGTGATTTAAAGGTAAGCTATCAAGAAGCTAGACCGAAGTGATGCTGCAGTTTGTATAAAAGTGATGTTAGTCCCGGTGTATATCCGGACTAGTCAAGAATTGCTGTCACTCATCCTGCAGCAACAGTTAAGGATAATGATGGGACCACTGAAAAACAGGAAGATGATAAAGAACTCTTTCTAAAACATTACATTACCCATGGTGGGTTCCCTTTAACCTTTTTATTTATCAGTGTCATAAAATTATGCTGCATGTCAATCCATTCTTGGTTAAAAGAAATGTTAAAAAAAAACAATTTTTGAAATAAAAATAAATACTTCACAACTATCTCACATGATGTAACAACCACAAAACTCTCAATGTCTCAAACGGTGTGCTTAATATCTGGACATTCCTTGGCTATAGGCTTGTCTAACTCGATTTTTAGAGAAAAGTGAAAATGGTAACAACATTTAAGTTAAAAACATTTCACAAATGCAAACACATTACAAAAACCTGATTTATAGGACAAAACGTATAACTTTATTATTTCAAATGACTAACAATTTTTCTAACAATTTGTGCTGGATTTCTGCAACTCACAAAGGGTTTCTCAATAAGAGGCTTGTAACAACATAGATCCTAGTAAGTTTGGAGTGGAAACAAATGCAGATTTTTATTGCAAACACTTAAAGGACTTATCTAACATAAAATAAAAAATAAAAATCTAATACATTTATTATTAAAAAAATAGAGACAAGGGATACTCCCCTGTTGTTTGCACTGTGTAACCAGCGCTCTCCGATAAGGTGGTTGGTGCCATGATGTGCAAGTCATCTAGATGTCACAGAATTGCTTCAGCCTGTTATTGGATCTGGAGTACATTATTACGGAGTATTGGTGGCTGGTACAAGATGGCACTGAATGTTTCTCCTAATTATTAGCTCCTGGCAAACGCTCCCCTACCAAAAGATTACAATTATCTCCAAGAGTCTACTTTCTATGCAACAAAGAACATAAAAAAGGCTTCCATCGACTCTTGGGTCCTCTCAGTGCAGTAGTGATGGGTTGTCCGTGACCAATCTGAGACAAAGAGGCAGTTCCCTGCTATAAACTATGGGAGCTTGCATCCCAGTGAGAGCCACTAAATTCTTGGAATGGCTCTTACTAACCTAACATGACAGTGTTCAGCTCACCCAAACAAAAACGGGTGGAATGAGTTTCGGCTGCATTAATTTCATCTTAAATGTGTGTTCACCCGTGGTGAACAAAGATTTAATTTGGATCCATTTAGGATCCAAAAGACACAGCTATTTTTGGCGAGCAGCACCAAGTGATCTAGATCACCAAAACGTGTCGGACGACCCATCACTACAGTACAGAAGGTGCAAAGTCTATTGGCTCCAATGAGCAATTGATCTAAATGCTAAACCTATTGTATATTTTAAACATAAGATTCCTTAAAATAGTATTATACTTACCAGCCGCTGTCTTCTGCTCTTCCTGGCACTACTCCAGTCCAGCGATGTCATCTTTTGACCCCAGCTTCTAACTGACCGGAAGTCAGAAATAACAGTCACAAGCTCTCAATATAAGTGATCCACTCAGAGCTGCCACTGGGAGTTTCGGGGCCCCATAGTTGCAAAATTTTCAGGGCCCTTTTGAGACTCCGCCCAGGCACCAACCTAGCTCCACCTCCAACCTACCATAGTCCCACCACCCACTCATAGAAAAACTCCACATCTGCACAACGCCCTCACCAATCACACATCATCGGTTCCCATCTAACACCAGATCACATACATAGCCAGCAGCTTTTGTTTTGGCTAAAAGATTTTTTTAAGCCACCACCACAACTAGGAGACTCTTTTAGCTAGGCCCTACACTACTCTAACCTATTAAATGTTTGTTAAAATATCCAGTACTCTTTTTAGGTATGTTTTTATTTGTTTCTTTAAGCGAATGTGTCACATACAATTTTTAAAATGAACACCACATACAAGAGACAAATACCCTCACACCATGACCAGATCACATATTACCACCAGATAGTGACCGAATACTACCGCATACTAGGGAGAAATACCACCTCACCATGGCTGCACAACATATTACCACCACGTAGTGACCTATAATACCACATACAAGGGACAAATGCCCCCACACCATGACTAGATCACAAATTACCACCACATAGAGACTGAATAATACCACATACAAGGGACAAATAAGCAAACACCATGGTCAGACCACATATTACAATCACATAGTGACCAAATATTACAATACTGAATAATAAAAAAAAACTATAATAATTTTACCATAAGCACCATTATACACAGGAGCTTTGTATATAGTGTCAGTGTACAGATAATACAGGGATCACCAGTGACACTATACACAGGAGCTCTGTATATAGTGTCAGTGTACAGGTAATACAGTGATCACCAGTGACATTATACACAGGAGCTCTGTATATAGCATATAGTGTACAAGTAATACAGGGATCACCAGTGACTAGTGTTGAGCATTCCAATACTGCAAATATCGGGTATCAGAAAATATTCGCTGTATCGGAGTTCCGATACTGAGTTCCGATACTTTTACGATATCGAATACCGGAATCGGAAGTTCCCATAGTGCAATGATACACTATAATGGAGTGTGGGCGATGCGTGGGCGGAGACTGCGTGTCTGTGCGTGACCGTGGGGAGTCTGTGCGAGCCTGCACCGGGTCTGCTGTATGGGCCTGCCGGGGGTCTGTGCAGGCTGCCGGGGGTCTGTGTGGGCCTGCCGGGGGTCTGTACAGGCCTGCCAGGGGTCTGTGTGGGCTGCCAGGGGTCTGTGCAGGCCTGCCAGGGGTCTGTGGGGGCTGCTAGGGGTCTGTGCGGGCCTCTCGGGGGTTGTGTTTGTGTGCAGGCATCGTCCGATGGGACTACAAGTCACATCTGGCTATGCCTGCTACAATGACAGTGATTGACACATTAGCCAATGATGGGACAGTAGTAGCCCCATCATCCGGCTAATGTGTTGAATGTAAAAAACGCAAACATACATACTACATACATACAACATACATACTACATACATACAACATACTACATGCATACTACATACATACAACATACATACTATATACATACTACATACATACATACTACATACATACTACATACTTAATACAGACATACTACATACTATATACGGTACATACTACATACATACATACTACATACATACAACATACATCATACATACATACAACATACATACTACATACATACTACATACAATACATTCATACATTACATGCAATACATACATATAGACATACAGTACATATAACATAGAGTACATATTCACCATCACTTGTCACTTTGTTTCCCGAAGCCAGTGTCATCTGTAAAAAATATTAAAATAACAAACAAACAATATACTCCCTGATCCGCAGAAATCCACGAGTGTCCCACGGCCATCTCCCATGGAGAACGGCAGCATCAGCTGATGCGACCGCTCTCTAGGGGCTCCAGGAATACAATGACGGGAGGAAGGTATCCTTCCGCACTGTATTCCTCCGCCGCTGTAAAAAAATAGTCCCTAGTCTCACTTTTGGCATTGCTGTGTGAGAAATTTCCCGCGCAGCAAATGCCATAAAGTGAGTCTCTGAACTATAGTAACCTCACAGTGATGCACTGCAGGAGCCATTGTCTCCTGTCAGTGTGTCACTGAAGGTCCTATAGAGCAGTGACATCACCCGATGTCACTGTTCTATAGGGGAGATCGTCATGGGACACTCGTTATTAATTGGACTATGGCAGACAGGTAGTATACGGTTTATTATTTTACGTTTTTTGCAGGCGCTGAAGTATGGTAAATATGGTTAAATGAAGAACATTAAAATACTTTTTCTGGCTGTCTTTATTTTTTTTTTTAACTCTTTCACTACACTAGGATTAATAATGGATAGGCGTCTTATTGACGCCTTTCCGTTATTAACCTGGCTTAATGTCACCTTACAACAGCAAGTTGACATTAACCCCTAATTATCCCATATCCCACCGCTGCACGGGAGTGGGAAGAGTGGGGCTATGCGCCATTTCTGGGGCGGCTGCGGACTGGTATTTGTAGCCGGGGGGTGGGGGCAATATCCATGGCCCCTCTCTAGGCTATGAATATCAGCCCGCAGCTGTCTGCGTAGCATTTCTGGCTATAGAATATAGGGGGACCCCACGTCATTTTTTTGGGGGGTCCCCCTATTTTATTAGCCAGTAAATGCTACGCAGACAGCTGCGGGCTGATATTTATTTACAAATATTGGCCCCCGGCCGTCGGCTTTCCCCCTCTGGAGCAGAAAATTGCACGGGAGCCCATGCTGTTTAAAAAAAAAATCAACGCTCATTAAGGCCTCTTTCACACTTGCGTCGGTACGGGTCCGTCGGGCCGACGTACGTTGTGAAATTTGTGCACGATGTGGGCAGCGGATGCAGTTTTTCAACGCATCCGCTGCCCATTCTGAAGTCCGGGGAGGAGGGGGCGGAGTTTCGGGCGCACATGCTCAGTAGAAAATGGCGGACTGGTGCAGTTTTGATGCAGTTTTTGGTGCCGTTTTGGTGCGGTTTTTGCACGGTTTTGATGCAGTTTTGGGAAATAAATAAATAAATGGAAAATGTGCATGATTTGATTGGAAACATGCATGAAAAAATGGATTCGGGGGCCGGATTCATCATTTCACATCTCAGTTTCATCATTTCACATCTCAGTTTCATACGTTTTTCGCCAGATCCATTGCTGTGCGTTTTTTTCGCCGGACAGAAAAAACGTTCCTCTGTATGTGTTTTCCGTCTGGCAGAAACAGCTTTTCACGGATCCGGCAAAAAACGGATGAAACGTGTGGCCATCAGGCGCATTCCGCACTAATACAACTCTATAAGAAAAAAACAGATCCGGTGGAAAAAAACGGATTGTGCCTGACGGCAAAAACCTGATGTGTAAAAGCAGCCAGATATATGGATAGATACATCTATGTATCTATAGATATATCTGTAACAACTCTGCTGGCATCACGTCATGGCCTCACATCTCTCACACTATCTTACCCACTGCTCCAGGTCATGATGTGGTTTCTGTTTCATGCCAGCTTCATGTTCTGTGTCTCTGCTCTCTGCATGCCTCATGGCTATGTGTATAGGGGGCCGGCGCCTGAACTCTCTGGTTCTTATAGGAATCAGGTGCATCTGTCTAATCAGTTCCTGACCAATTATCAAGAGGCCTCCTGTATATAGTGCAGCTCCACCCTGTGGTCTGGGCATGTACAATGTGTTAGCTCAGTTTGTTTCTTGCTTCTGAGTTTGCCAGGTCCTGTTCTGAGTTACTCCCTCTCTGGAGGCTTTTCTCTGTGCTATTGCCTTTATCTTGTTGTCCGCCCTCCAGGAGGCAGAATATCCTGGTCCCTGTGTCTTTGTCCCTGTGTCTTGTTCCATTGCCTTGTCTGTACTTTGTCTTTTCTCGGTCTCCTTGTCTGTGGCTTCCTTCCTTACCTGTTCCTTCATATTTCATATCTGTTCCTGCACCTCCAGTGTGAACAGGTCCCTACCTGTTCCTCCAAACTATATATCTCTACCTGCACCTCCAGTGTGAACAGGTCCCTACCTGTTCCTCCAAAATACATATCTGTTCCTGCACCTCCAGTGTGAACAGGCCCCTACCTGTTCCTTCATATACCACATCAACCAGTCCTGTGTTCTCTGCAGTGCCTCTCAATCCTGTGTTCCTGACAGTCCTGCCGTTCCTGCCCTGCCTTCCAGTCCTGTGTTCCTGCTGTCCTAGCCAGTCCTGTTTCCTGCCGTGTCTCTGCCAGCCCTGTGTTCTCTGCCGTGTCTCTGCCAACTCTGTCTCAGCCGTGCCAGCCTACTCGTCTGAGTTCCAGCCCTGCTCTTCTGCCAGTCCTGCCTGATGCCCGCACCAATCCTGGTGTTCCTGTCTCCCAAGTGGGATCAGCAGCCACAGCCAGACACCTGTTGTGAATTCTGTGACCAAGCTCCCTCCTGTGGATGAGAGTGGTACTGCGGCTTCTGAGTTTCCTTCCTCAGGTGATGAGGTTAAGTCGTTAGGTGCTGCTCTATTTAACTCCACCTGGTGCTTTGATCCTGGCCTCCAGTCAATGTTCTAGTATTGGTCTTGCTTCCTTCTGGATCGTTCCTGTGGCCTGTCTATCCTGCATAAGCTAAGTTTTGCTTGTGTTATTTTTGTTTGCTATTTTTTCTGTCCAGCTTGCTTTATTGGTTTTTCTTGCTTGCTGGAAGCTCTGAGACGCAGAAGGAGCACCTCCGTACCGTTAGTCGGTGCGGAGGGTCTTTTTGCCCCTCTGCGTGGTTGTTTGTAGGTTTTTGTGTTGACCGCAAAGCTATCTTTCCTATCCTCGGTCTATTCAGTAAGTCGGGCCTCACTTTGCTAAATCTATTTCATATCTGTGTTTGTATTTTCATCTTACTCACAGTCATTATATGTGGGGGGCTGCCTTTTCCTTTGGGGAATTTCTCTGAGGCAAGGTAGGCTTATTTTTCTATCTTCAGGGCTAGTTAGTTTCTCAGGCTGTGCCGAGTTGCATAGGGAGCGTTAGGCGCAATCCACGGCTACCTCTAGTGTGGTGTGTTAGGATTAGGGATTGCGGTCAGCAGAGTTCCCACGTCTCAGAGCTCATCCTTTGTTTTTGGTATTTGTCAGGTCACTTTGTGTGCTCTGAACTTCTATGTCCATTGTGGCTCTGAATTACCTGTTCATAACAGTACTGGAGGCCCAAAGTACTAATGCTTCTCAATAGAGGGAAAAGAGAAGTTCTGAGACCATTTTTTTTCTTTGCACTGTGTTCTGTCTTTCTTTTCCCCTTTACATCAGGGTGGTTCAGAACACAGGTGTGGACATGGACATTCAAGGTCTGTTCTCTTTGATGGATAATCTCGCTATAAATGTACAGAATATTCAAGATTTAGTGGTTCAGAATCCTATGTTAGAACCTAAAATTCCTATTCCTGAGTTATTTTCTGGAGGTAGAGCTAAGTTTTTGAATTTTAAAAATAATTGTAAATTATTTCTGGCTTTGAAACCCCGCTCCTCTGGTGACCCAGTTCAACAAGTTAAGGTAATTATTTCTTTATTACGTGGCGACCCTCAAGACTGGGCATTTTCCCTTGCGCCAGGAGATCCTGCATTATGTAATATTGATGCGTTTTTTCTGGCGCTCGGATTGCTGTACGACGAACCAAATTCAGTGGATCAGGCAGAGAAAAATTTGCTGGCTCTGTGTCAGGGTCAGGATGAGATAGGCTACGTTCACATTAGCGTTGCGCGCCGCTGCGTCGGCGACGCAACGCACGACGCACAAAAAAACGCGCGCAAACGCACGCAAAAACGCTGCGTTTTGCGATGCGTGCGTCGTTTTTTGACGAAAATCGGACGCACGAAAAATGCAACTTGTTGCATTTTCTTGCGTCCGACGCTCGCGTCGGAAACGACGCACGTGTCAGAAAACGCAACAAAAAAACGCACGCGTCCCCCATGTTAAACATAGGGGCGCGTCGCTGCTGCGTCGCCGCTGCGTCGCCGATGCAACAGCGACGCACATTAGCGGAACGCTAATGTGAACGTAGCCATAGAGATTTATTGTCAGAAGTTTAGAAAGTGGTCCGTGCTCACTCAATGGAATGAATGTGCGCTGGCAGCTATTTTCAGAAAGGGTCTCTCTGAAGCCCTTAAGGATGTCATGGTGGAATTTCCTATGCCTGCTGGTCTGAATGAGTCTATGTCTTTGGCCATTCAGATCGGTCGACGCTTGCGCGAGCGTAAATCTGTGCACCATTTGGCGGTATTATCTGAGCATGAACCTGAGCCTATGCAGTGCGATAGGACTTTGACCAGAGCTGAAAGGCAGGAACACAGACGTCAGAATGGGCTGTGTTTCTACTGTGGTGATTCCACTCATGCTATCTCCGATTGTCCTAAGCGCACTAAGCGGTTCGCTAGGTCTGCCACCATTGGTACGGTACAGTCGAAATTTCTTTTGTCCGTTACTTTGATCTGCTCTTTGTCTTCCTATTCTGTCATGGCATTTGTGGATTCAGGCGCTGCCCTGAATTTGATGGACTTGGAGTTTGCTAGGCGCTGTGGATTTGTCTTGGAGCCCTTGCAGTGTCCTATTCCATTGAGAGGAATTGATGCTACGCCTTTGGCCAAGAATAAGCCTCAGTATTGGACCCAGCTGACCATGTGCATGGCTCCTGCGCACCAGGAGGATATTCGCTTTCTGGTGTTGCATAATCTGCATGATGTGGTCGTGTTGGGGTTGCCATGGCTACAAGTCCATAACCCAGTATTAGATTGGAAATCAATGTCTGTGTCCAACTGGGGTTGTCAGGGGGTACATGGTGATGTTCCATTTCTGTCTATCTCATCATCCACCCCTTCTGAGGTCCCAGAGTTCTTGTCTGATTACCGGGATGTATTCGATGAGCCCAAGTCCAATGCCCTACCTCCGCATAGGGATTGTGATTGTGCTATCGATTTGAATCCTGGTAGTAAGTTTCCTAAGGGTCGACTGTTTAATTTATCTGTACCTGAGCACGCCGCTATGCGGAGTTACGTGAAGGAGTCTTTGGAGAAGGGTCATATTCGCCCGTCATCGTCGCCATTGGGAGCGGGGTTCTTTTTTGTGGCCAAGAAGGATGGTTCACTGAGACCTTGTATTGATTACCGCCTTCTAAATAAAATTACAGTCAAATTTCAGTACCCTTTGCCGCTGCTGTCTGATTTGTTTGCTCGGATTAAGGGGGCTAGTTGGTTCACCAAGATAGATCTTCGTGGTGCGTATAATCTTGTGCGTATTAAACGGGGCGATGAATGGAAAACAGCATTTAATACGCCCGAAGGCCATTTTGAGTACCTGGTTATGCCATTCGGACTTTCTAATGCTCCATCAGTGTTTCAGTCCTTTATGCATGACATCTTCCGAGAGTACCTGGATAAATTCCTGATTGTATACTTGGATGATATTTTGGTCTTCTCGGATGATTGGGAGTCTCATGTGAAGCAGGTCAGAATGGTGTTCCAGGTCCTGCGTGCTAATTCTTTGTTTGTGAAGGGGTCAAAGTGTCTCTTTGGTGTTCAGAAGATTTCATTTTTGGGGTTCATTTTTTCTCCTTCTACTATCGAGATGGACCCTGTTAAAATTCAGGCTATTTATGATTGGACTCAGCCAACATCTCTGAAGAGTCTGCAGAAGTTCCTGGGCTTTGCTAATTTTTATCGTCGCTTCATCGCTAATTTTTCTAGCATTGCTAAACCGTTGACTGATTTAACCAAGAAGGGTGCTGATGTGGTCAATTGGTCTTCTGCTGCTGTGGAAGCTTTTCAGGAGTTGAAGCGTCGTTTTTCTTCTGCCCCTGTGTTGTGCCAACCAGATATTTCACTCCCGTTCCAGGTCGAGGTTGATGCTTCCGAAATTGGAGCAGGGGCTGTTTTGTCGCAGAGAAGTTCTGATTGCTCGGTGATGAAACCATGCGCCTTCTTTTCCAGGAAATTTTCGCCTGCTGAGCGAAATTATGATGTTGGCAATCGAGAGTTGCTAGCCATGAAGTGGGCATTCGAGGAGTGGCGTCATTGGCTTGAAGGAGCTAAGCATCGCGTGGTGGTCTTGACTGATCACAAAAACTTGACTTATCTCGAGTCTGCCAAACGGTTGAATCCTAGACAGGCTCGTTGGTCGCTGTTTTTCTCCCGTTTTGACTTTGTGGTTTCGTACCTTCCGGGCTCTAAAAATGTGAAGGCGGATGCCCTGTCTAGGAGTTTTGTGCCCGATTCTCCGGGTTTGCCTGAGCCGGCGGGTATTCTCAAAGAGGGGGTAATTTTGTCTGCCATCTCCCCTGATTTGCGGTGGGTGCTGCAAAAATTTCAGGCTAATAGACCTGACCGTTGCCCAGCGGAGAAACTGTTTGTCCCTGATAGGTGGACGAATAAAGTTATCTCTGAGGTTCATTGTTCGGTGTTGGCTGGTCATCCTGGAATCTTTGGTACCAGAGATTTGGTGGCTAGATCCTTTTGGTGGCCGTCTCTGTCGCGGGATGTGCGTTCTTTTGTGCAGTCCTGTGGGATTTGTGCTCGGGCTAAGCCCTGCTGTTCTCGTGCCAGTGGGTTGCTTTTGCCCTTGCCGGTCCCGAAGAGGCCTTGGACACATATCTCTATGGATTTTATTTCGGATCTCCCCGTCTCTCAAAGAATGTCGGTCATTTGGGTGGTTTGTGATCGCTTCTCTAAGATGGTCCATTTGGTGCCCTTGTCTAAATTGCCTTCCTCCTCTGATTTGGTGCCATTGTTTTTCCAGCATGTGGTTCGTTTACATGGCATTCCAGAGAACATCATTTCTGACAGAGGTTCCCAGTTTGTTTCGAGGTTTTGGCGAGCCTTTTGTGCTAGGATGGGCATTGATTTGTCTTTTTCCTCGGCTTTCCATCCTCAGACAAATGGCCAGACTGAACGAACCAATCAGACCTTGGAAACATATCTGAGATGTTTTGTTTCTGCTGATCAGGATGATTGGGTGTCCTTTTTGCCTTTGGCTGAGTTCGCCCTTAATAATCGGGCCAGCTCGGCTACTTTGGTTTCGCCGTTTTTCTGCAATTCTGGGTTCCACCCTCGTTTCTCTTCAGGGCAGGTTGAGTCTTCGGACTGTCCTGGTGTGGATACTGTGGTGGATAGGTTGCAGCAGATTTGGACTCATGTAGTGGACAATCTGACTTTGTCCCAGGAGAAGGCTCAACGTTTCGCTAACCGCAGGCGCTGTGTGGGTCCCCGACTTCGTGTTGGGGATTTGGTTTGGTTGTCATCTCGTTATATTCCTATGAAGGTTTCCTCTCCTAAATTTAGACCTCGTTTCATTGGTCCATATAGGATTTCTGAGGTTCTTAATCCTGTGTCTTTTCGTTTGACTCTTCCAGCTTCTTTTTCCATCCATACCGTGTTCCATAGGTCATTGTTGCGGAGATACGTGGCACCTGTGGTTCCATCTATTGATCCTCCTGCTCCGGTTTTGGTTGAAGGGGAATTGGAGTATATAGTGGAGAAGATTTTGGATTCTCGTGTTTCGAGACGGAAACTCCAGTATCTGGTTAAGTGGAAAGGTTATGGTCAGGAAGATAATTCCTGGGTCTTTGCCTCTGATGTCCATGCTGCCGATCTGGTTCGTGCCTTTCATGTGGCTCATCCTGGTCGGCCTGGGGGCTCTGGTGAGGGTTCGGTGACCCCTCCTCAAGGGGAGGGTACTGTTGTGAATTCTGTGACCAAGCTCCCTCCTGTGGATGAGAGTGGTACTGCGGCTTCTGAGTTTCCTTCCTCAGGTGATGAGGTTAAGTCGTTAGGTGCTGCTCTATTTAACTCCACCTGGTGCTTTGATCCTGGCCTCCAGTCAATGTTCTAGTATTGGTCTTGCTTCCTTCTGGATCGTTCCTGTGGCCTGTCTATCCTGCATAAGCTAAGTTTTGCTTGTGTTATTTTTGTTTGCTATTTTTTCTGTCCAGCTTGCTTTATTGGTTTTTCTTGCTTGCTGGAAGCTCTGAGACGCAGAAGGAGCACCTCCGTACCGTTAGTCGGTGCGGAGGGTCTTTTTGCCCCTCTGCGTGGTTGTTTGTAGGTTTTTGTGTTGACCGCAAAGCTATCTTTCCTATCCTCGGTCTATTCAGTAAGTCGGGCCTCACTTTGCTAAATCTATTTCATATCTGTGTTTGTATTTTCATCTTACTCACAGTCATTATATGTGGGGGGCTGCCTTTTCCTTTGGGGAATTTCTCTGAGGCAAGGTAGGCTTATTTTTCTATCTTCAGGGCTAGTTAGTTTCTCAGGCTGTGCCGTGTTGCAAAGAGAGCGTTAGGCGCAATCCACGGCTACCTCTAGTGTGGTGTGTTAGGATTAGGGATTGCGGTCAGCAGAGTTCCCACGTCTCAGAGCTCGTCCTTTGTTTTTGGTATTTGTCAGGTCACTTTGTGTGCTCTGAACTTCTATGTCCATTGTGGCTCTGAATTACCTGTTCATAACAGACACCACCCTGGAGTAGCACCTGGCAGCTGCCTGCTGCACAAGCCTGACCTCACCATCAGAGGCTCCAGTGAAAACCCAGGCAGCTGTCATAGTTACGCCCCTTCCAGGGTAGTCTGGTTTGTGGCACAGTGGGGCCACAAACCCCCCCGAGCTCACGCCCACCAGTCAGGGCGTGAGCGTGACAATATCTATGTATAAATATATCTATAGATAGATATATCCATAAGAGTTCAAAAAAGAAGCAGCAGTCCATTATCCAGTGTAAAAACGTGCAGGGTTTAATTTACCCACATGTTCAGGCAACGTTTCAGCTCACATTTAGCCTTTCTCAAGCCATTGATTGTCTGGGGGCCTTGCACCCGAAGATAAGTATCTCTGTGCTGTTCCCCTTTTTTTTTGTTAGATATATCCATAGATATATAATAGAAAGGCCGATGTTTCTAAGGCTACTTTTACACTTGCGTTTTTAGCAATCCGTTGTTTTGGGAAAAAAACAGATCCTGCAAATGTGCTCGCAGGATGCGATTTTTACCCATAGACTTGTATTAGCGGAGGATCGCGACAGATGGCCACAGGTCGCGTCCGTCGTGCAACGGATCCGTCGTGTTTTGGCGGACTGTTGGCACCAAAAAAACGTTCAAGTGAACATTTTTTTGTCCGTCGCGTCCGCCATTTTCTAACGCGCATGCGCGTCCGAAACTCCGCCCCATCCCCTCCGGACTTCAGAATGGGCAGCAGATGCGTTGAAAAACTGCATCCGCTGCCCACGTCGGGGCACACATTTCACAACGTGCGTCGATACGTCGGCCCGACGCATAGCGACGGACCCGTACCGATGCAAGTGTGAAAGAGGCCTTAATGAGTGTTTAATTTAAAAAAAAAACGGGGCTCCTGCGCAATTTTCTGCGCCAGAGGGGGAAAGCCGACGGCCGGGGGCCAATATTTGTAGCCTGCTATGAATATCAGCGTTGCCTTTACTGGCTATTAAAATAGGGGGACCCCCCAAAAAAATGACGTGGGGTCCCCCTATATATTATAGCCAGAAAGGCTACGCAGACAGCTGTGGGCTGATATTCATAGCCTAGAGAGAGGCCATGGATATTGGACCCGACCCCCCCCCCGGCTACAAATACCAGTCCGCAGCCGCCGTAGAAATGGCACATCTGTAAGATGTGCCAATTCCGGCACTTAGCCCCTCTCTTCCCACTCCCGTGTAGTGGTGGGATATGGGGTAATAAGGGGTTAATATCACCTTGCTATTGTAAGGTGACATTAAGCTGGGTTAGTAATGGAGAGGCATCAATAAGACGCCTATCCATTATTAATCCAATAGTAATAAAGGGTTAATAAAACACACACACATTAGGAAAAAGGTATTTTAATATTCTTCATTTAACCATACTTACCATACTTCAGCACCTGCAAAAAACATAAAATAATAAACCGTATACTACCTGTCCGCCGTAGTCCAATTAATAACAAGTGTCCCACGACGATCTCCCCTATAGAACAGTGATATCGGGTGATGTCACAGCTCTATAGGACCCTCAGTGACACACTGACAGGAGACAATGGCTCCTGCAGTTCATCACTGAGGTTACTAAAGTTCAAAGTCTTACTTTATGGCAATTGCTGCGTGGGAAAATGTCTCACCCAGCAATGCCATAAGTGAGACTAGGGACTACTTTTTTACAGCAGTGGAGGAATACCTTCCTCCCGTCATTGTGTTTCTGGGGCCCCTGGAGAGCGGTCACAACAGCTGTTGCTGCTGTTCTCCATGGGAGATCGTCGTGGAACACTCGTGGATTTCTGCGGACAGGGAGTATATTGGTTGTTTGTTATTTTAATCTTTTTACAGGTTGACACTGGCTTCGGGGAACAAAGTGACAAGTAATGGTGAGTATGAACTCTATGTTTAATGTACTGTATGTCTATATGTATGTACTGTATGGAGTATGTATGGAGTATGTATGGAGTATTTTTTTTTTTTCATTCAACACAGCCAGATGATGGGACTACTACTGTCCCATCATTGGCTAATGTGTCCCATAGGGGTGGAGCCGCATATTCATTTCTGTAATGATCGGTAACTGTGACCGCTCAATACAGGAAGAAGATGCAGTGGTGGAAGAAGCAGGGACTGCAGGGACCGCGCCAGGAGCAGGTAAGTATACGTGGAGAGGAGCGCTGCGCGATATTTACCTGCTTCTCGTTCCGGTGCGGCTCCGTCTCCAGCATCCTCTGGCAGTGACGCTCAGGTCGGAGGGCGCGGTGACGTAGTCAGTGCGCACCCTCTGCTGAGCGTCAGTGCTGGAGATGGAGCCGCACGAGGAGCAGGTAAATATTGACAGCGCCGGCGTCCAGAGCGAAGAGAGCTGAGTATGTGATTTTTTTTTTTATTGCAGCAGCAGCATTATATATGGCACAGCTTTATATGGAGCATCTATGGGGCCATAATGAACAGTGCAGAGCATTCTATATGGCACAGCTTTATATGGAGCATCTATGGAGCCATAATGAATGGTGCAGAGCATTCTATATGGCACAGATTTCTATGAAGCATCTATGGGGCCATAATGAACGGTGCAGAGCATTATATATGGGGCACAGCTTTCTATGGAGCATCTATGGGGCCATAATGAACGGTGCAGAGCATTCCATATGGCACAGCTTTCTATGGAGCATCTATGGGGCCATAATGAATGGTGCAGAACATTCTATATGGCACAGCTTTCTATGGAGCATCTATGGGGCCATAATGAATGGTGCAGAGCATTCCATATGGCACAGCTTTCTATGGAGCATCTATGGGGTCATAATGAACGGTGCAGAGCATTATATATGGCACAGCTTTATATGGAGTATCTATGGGGCCATAATGAACGGCGCAGAGCATTCTATATGGCACAGCTTTCTATGCAGCATCTATGGGGCCATAATGAACGGTGCAGAGCATTATATGTGGCACAGCTTTATATGGAGCTTCTACGGGGCAATAATGAATTACATGGAGCATTATATGTGGCACAGCTTTATATGGAGCATCTTATGGGGCAATAATGAATGGTATGGAGCATCTATTTTTATTTTTGAAATTCACCAGTAGCTGCTGCATTTCCTACCCTAGGCTTATACTCGAGTCAATAAGTTTTCCCAGTATTTTGTGGCAAAATTAGGGGGTCAGCTTATACTCGGGTCGGCTTATACTCGAGTATATGCGGTATTTACATTCCAATATTTGTGTCCCATTGACTTACATTGGTATCGGGTATCGGTATCGGCGATATTCGATGTTTTTTAGATATCGGCCGATACAATCCGATACCGATACTTCTGGTTATCGGAAGGTATCGCTCAACACTAGTCATAGCGGTATGAGGGCTTGATTGATACAATTTCTATTATTTACTAACTAATGTACAGAAAAATGTAGTAAAAAAATTATGGCTTAGAATTATGAAAAAAATGCAATTGCAGCATTGTTCAGGTTTCGTTTTTAAGGTTTTCAGTATGCAATAAATTAACTTTGTTATGCAGGTCAGCATGATTATGGCAATACTAGATGTATATGGTATTTTATGTGACGGTATACTGTTTTAAAACTTGAAAAAAAAAACTAGCTTGTGAGACTTCTGGTGGTTGATAGTGTTGAGCATTCCGATACCGCAAGTATCGGGTATCGGCCGATACTTGCGGTATCGGAATTCCGATACCGAGATCCGATACTTTTGTGGTATCGGGTATCGGTATCGGATCCATAGGGATGTGTAAAATAAAGAATTAAAATAAAAAATATTGATATATTCACCTCTCCGACGGCCCCTGGACATCACGCTGGTAACCGGCAGGCTTCTTTGTTTAAAATGAGCGCCTTTAGGACCTGCGAATGACGTCGCGGCTTCTGATCGCTCAGGTGACCGCCACGCGACCAATCAGAAGCCGCGACGTCATTCTCATTCACTAAACTCCTAATTCTAGGAATTAAGGACCTGCAATATAATGTTTATTGAACAAAATCAATTACATTTTATAAAGATGCATGAATAAATTTTATTGTTTAAATTAGATTCAGTCAGTTACACCACATTTCTTGAACTCCACAATACACCGCAAATAAACAAATCAAATCAATTATCACTTAGCACTCACTATTACAATCATATAGATGACTCGGAATTTAATAATGTATATACATAATATTTCTTGCATAATAATTTATAGCAATACAATTGATAACTGCTACATAGAGAGCCACGTGGATTGTAGTATCGGCGATACTTTTTTTTTTTTAAGTCTCAATGGTCCTTGAGCGATACCTAGTGGTGAGGAGTGTAAAGGACGGATCGCACGGCGTGGTGTGAATATAATTTGTGGCTTAGATGTTCCATCAGTTTCATTCATTGGAATTTTTAATCAATCAAATTATTCTCTAGTAGTGGAATTACCCACAACAGTGGAGAGCATATTTCATTCCAAAATAACCTGCATAAACGTCTAGCATGAGCCAAGTATCTCTGTAGTACATAACAATATTTTTTAATTTTCACATCGTCTGGTATATCACAACGTTGTAAAATTTCAAAAATTTCACCATCAAGACGTTGGGTAACTCTCTGGTGTATGTTAGTTGTAATAGGGGGTCTTAGTTTAATTCGTTCCTGCTTGGGAACAAGATACATTTTTTCGGTATGTTCCATTAATTACCCAAAGAGAGTCTTCTCAGCGGTATGTGCACACGTTGCGGATTTGCCTGCGGATCCCCAGCGGATTTGAGACTGCGGATTCGCAGCAGTTTTCCATCAGGTTTACAGTACCATGTAAACCTATGGAAAACCAAATCCGCAGAGCCCATGGTGCGGAAAATACCGCGCAGAAACGCTGCGTTGTATTTTCCATGGCATGTCAATTCTTTGTGCGGATTCCGCAGCGTTTTACACCTGTTCCTGTATAGGAATCTATAGGTGGTAAAACGCAGGTGACATCCGCATAAAAAACACTGGAAATCCGTGTTAAATCCGTGGTTAATCCGCAGGTAAAATGCACTGCGTTTTACCTGCGGAAGTTTAAAAAATGGTGAGGAAATATCCGCACACGAATCCGCAACGTGTGCACATAGCCTTTCAGAGGAATTAAACCTTTTAAGATATTTAGGCTATGTGCCCATGTTGCAGATTCGTCTGCGGAATTTTCCACACCGGTTTTTAAAAATCCACAGGTAAAACGCACTGCGTTTTACCTATGGATTACCCGCGGATTTACTGTGGATTTCCTGCAATTTTTTGGGGGTGGATTTCACCTGTGGTTTTACACCTGTGGATTCCTATTGGGGATCAGGTATAAAACGCTGCCGAATCTGCACAAAGAATTGACATGCTGCGGAAAATATACCGCAGCGTTTCCGTGCGGTATTTTCAGCAGCATTTGCACTGCGGATTTGGTTTTCCATAGATTCACATGTATGTACTGTAAACCGCATGGAAAACTGCTGCAAATATGTAGAGGCCAATCCGCTGCGATCCGCAGCCAAATCTGCAACGTGTGCACATACCCTTAAAGCGATTTCCCCTATCACTGTAGTTAAATCATGGGATTGCACAAAATAGATTTTATGACAGAAGGAGATGCCGTCACCAGTGTTTTTAAGAGATCCCAGGTACGACGTATTCTCTCAGACATCTTTACAACACTATGTCCACAGTGTAGAATGTCTGATTTTGTGTAAATTCACTTTTTAGAAGGTTTTTCATTTTGAATATACACAGCAGGAAAAGCAGGAGGAAACAGACCCATCCTCAAGCGAAGTTCCTCAGGGGTATCGGCTCTTAAGTCATGCATCAAATACCCATAAGGTTCTTGCGTGGCATCCTCAAAAGCTTCTAAGAAAAAGCGAGTTTTTCCCGGGTACATTTGTCGCGCTAGTGTTACAATTTGTAATTTATCCCGAGGTTGTTAAAAAGGACCATGTATTTTGTGTTTAAATTTATCGTGCAACTTTTCTTTCCTTGACAAAATGTCTTGCACCGGGTAGAAAATGCTGAGATTTCTGTGATGTACATACTTGGTAAATGCTTTTCTATTTCACTACTAGATGGTGGCCCAATTCTAATGTATCAGGTATTCTAGAATATGCATATCCTCGTAGTATATTGCCCAGCCATGTAGTATATTGCACAGCCCACGTAGTATATTGCCCAGTCACGTACTATATTGCTGTCATGTCGGACGCTGTTCACACTAGGGCGTCCGACAGACAGCGGTAATTCCACATTTGTCCACTATACGCTCAGTGGCGCCGGCTAGATTTTATCCAGGTTATCCAGGGTTAATCTGGCTGGTAATCTGGTTGGAGGCTGGGTCTAGCCCGTGGCCTTTAAATAGTCATTCTGGATTTTGGGCGTTGCCGATTATAGCTTGTGTCTTGTGCCTGGTGATCTCGGTCTGGAGTGGTGATCTAGGAGTTGAAGTATCGTATCTGGTGGTGTATTATCCTTTGTCATATTTGTCCTTCCTATATTTGTGTTTATTTTTGCCCTGTGCACATTATAGTGTTTTCCTGTGTGTCTGCGGCGAGGTGCGTTTTTAGTTTTCCCTGTCTGTACTTTCTGTGTAGGTTGGTGTGTGTTCTTATCACTGGGTGGCGTGTGGAAGTTTCAGCATAGGGCTGAAACAGGAGTCAGGGTCAGGCCTGGCGGCCCAGACAAGCACACCATCAGTGTAAATTCTGGGAGAGGGACACACAGGGTTTTCCCTAGTCTGAGGGATATCGCAGGGGCCCGGTTAATCAGCTTTAGTCTACCCAATACCCCCGTGACAATTGCCCAGCTACGTAGTATATTGGCCAGTCACGTAGCATATTGCCCAGCGACGTAGTATACAGCACAGAGCATATTGCCCAGCCACGTAGTATATTGACCAGTCACGTAGTATATTGCCCAGCCATGTAGTATATTTCCCAGCGACGTAGTATACAGCACAGAGCCACGTAGTATATTGCCCAGTCAGGTACTATATTAGCCAGCTACGTAGTATATTGCCCAGTCACGTAGTATATTGCACAGGCCACGTAGTATATTGCCCAGCCACATAGTATATTGCCCAGCGACGTAGTATGCAGCACAGAGCATATTGCCCAGCCACGTAGTATATTGCCCAGTTACGTAGTATATTGCCCAGTTATGTAGTATATTGCCCAGTGACGTAGTATACAGCACAGAGTCACGTAGTATATTGGCCAGTCACTTAGTATATTGCCCAGCTACGTAGTACATTGCCCAGCCACGTATGTCACAGGTTAAAAAATAAACATATACTCACCTTCCGGTCCGAGGGCCCCTTGTAGTTCTGTCGCCAGCTTCCGGTCCCAGGGTGTGATGACGTTGCGGTCACATGACCGTGACGTCATGGCAGGTCCTTCTCGCATAGGCCCTGTGATGACGTCGCGGTCACTTGACCGTGACGTCATGGAAGGTCCTTCTCGTGCAGGCCCTGTGATGACGTCGCGGTCACATGACCGTGACCCCATGGAAGGTCCTTCTCGCGCAGGACCTGTGATGACGTCGCTGTCACATGACTGTGACGTCATGGAAGGTCCTTGTCGCATACCATCCTTAGCACCGGAGCGTCGCAAGGAGCGGGAAAGGCGCTGGAGGGTGAGTATATGATGATTTTTTATTTTTTATATTATTTTTAACATTAGATCTTTTTACTATTGACGCTGCATAGGCAGCATCAATAGTAAAAACTTGGTCACACAGGGTTAATAGCGGCGGTAACAGAGTGAGTTACCCGTGGCATAACGCGGTCCGTTACCGCTGGCATTAACCCTGTGTGAGCGGTGACTGCGGGGAGTATGGAGCGGGCGCCGGGCGCTTACTGCAGGGGATTAGGGAGGGACTAATTGGACTGTGGCCATCACTGATTGGTTGCGGCAGCCATGACAGGCAGCTGGCGAGACCAATCAGTGACTTAGATTCCATGACAGACAGAGGCCGCGACCAATGAATATCTGTGACAGACAGAAGGACAGACAGACAGAAAGACGGAAATGACCCTTAGACAATTATATATTATATATCAACAATAGTCAAATTTACCTTTTTGGGAGAGAATAATCCATCATCTACGAATGTATGCGGCAGACTCTCCACAAATCTGACCCTTGGAAAAGAAAGGGTAATTTTGTCATATAGCTTTTGCCAACACGAATAAAACTAAACAATATTATTGGGTTTGTGAGAAAAATGGGTTTCAAAATTATATAACAGCTGTTTCACAAAATAACTTTTTCCAGAATTAGACGGCCCTGCTAGAATGCATGAGAATGGGTGTTGCATGCGGGGATCCATCACAATCCGTAACTAATAACCAAAAGGTACGGTGGAAAAATCGTCTAACAGTAAACGTTTTGTGTAAACACACTTTTGTGTTTTGCATACTGCTCTTGTTTCAATGTCCCAGTACTTTCTATTTTTCACAATGCCGGCCTGTTCAACGATAATACGTTTCTGTGTTTCAGAATCAGAATTATGCGGATAGTCCAGTACTAGATCTTTTAGACTGTTGAAATTAATAGATTGCATATTACCAACATTTAGTGTTATGCCCTTCACTTTTAAGACAATTTTACCAGTGTTGAGATTGTAACCGTGAGTTTTTGGACCTGCAGATACAAATTCAGTGATGTATCATCAGGTATCTCACTGGTCAATTCCACAAGGTAATCACCTAAAGAAGAACTCCACTCACCTTCTCTGTGCACAAAAATAACGGAATCTGTGTTGTGATAAATACCCCTTTTCTGCAGTTTGTCCAGCAGAGGAAAGCTCTAGTCTAGCATACGTTGTTATAAAGCATGCTATAAAAATGTTTTTGTTGACTGTGTGGTGTCCTTCTGTATATTTCTAATCCATTGATGTGTTTTCATCATCAATAACATGCAACATTGAAATGTCATAGTACGCTAAAAAAAAAAACATGTTGAAAAAGCTCTTTGGGATTCCTAATAATGCTGGTACATGATAAATTAGATCTCTGGGCAAACTTTCCCCATAAAGAATTTAAGAAAAGTTTAGAGATCTGTCTCTTAGGCCGGCGTCACACACAGCGTAAAACAATACGGTCCGTATATTACGGCCGTAATACGCTGAAAAGTCCCGAAAATAGTGGTCCGTAGCTCCTCCGTAGGCAGGGTGTGTCAGCGTTTTTTGCGCATGGCATCCTCCGTATGTCATCCGTATGGCATCCGTACTGCGTGGTTTTCTCGCAGGCTTGCCAAACCAACATACCGCTATAGAAGTGATCCATGTGTCCCAAAAAGAAAAGAAAATATATATATATACTGTCTATATATATATATATGTCAGTAGACACATATATGTATATATATTAATATTTATTCCAGCGCTATACAGCTTGAAAGCCGGTAATTAAATTACCGGCTTTTTCTTTCTCCTTCCTAAAACCCGACATGATTTGAGACATGGTTTACATACAGTAAACCATGTCTTCTCTCCATTTTTTTTGCAGATTCCACACTACTAATGTCAGTAGTGTGTATCTGCAAAATTTGGCCGTTCTAGCTCTTAAAATAAAGGGTTAAATGGCGGAAAAAATTGGCGTGGGCTCCCGCGCAATTTTCTCCGCCAGAGTAGTAAAGCCAGTGACTGAGGGCAGATATTAATAGCCTGGAGAGGGTCCATGGTTATTGCCCCCCCCCCGGCTAAAAATATCTGCCCCCAGCCACCCCAGAAAAGGCACATCTGGAAGATGCGCCTATTCTGGCACTTGGCCACTCTCTTCCCATTCCCGTGTAGCGGTGGGATATGGGGTAATGAAGGGTTAATGCCACCTTGCTATTGTAAGGTGACATTAAGCCTAATTAATAATGGAGAGGCGTCAATTATGACACCTATCCATTATTAATCCAATTGTAGTAAAGGGTTAAATAAAACACACACACATTATTAAAAATTATTTTAATGAAATAAAAACAATGGTTGTTGGAGTATTTTATTCAACGCCCAATCCACTCACTGAAGACCATCGTTCTGTAAGTAAAAAAACATAATAAACCAACAATATACTTACCCTCCGCAGATCTGTAACGTCCAACGATGTAAATCCTTCTGAAGGGGTTAAAACATTTTGCAGAAAGGAGTTCCGCTAATGCAGGCTGCTCCTTGCTGCAAAACCCCGGGGAATGAGGCTAAATATAGATCACTGATCTATATTTAGCTTCATTTGCGGTGAGGCGCCCTCTGCTGGCTGTTCATAGATCGTGGGAACTTACCTAGAAGGCTCCCAGGCTTTCTAGGAAATTTCCCATGATCTATGAACATCCAGCAGAGGGCGCCTCACCGCAAATGAAGCTAAATATAGCTCATTGATCTATATTTAGACTCATTCCCCGGGGTTTTGCAGCGAGGAGCAGCCTGCATTAGCAAAGCTCCTTGCTGCAAAATGTTTTAACCCCTTCAGAAGGATTTACATCGTTGGACGTTACAGATCTGCGGAGGGTAAGTATATTGTTGGTTTATTATGTTTTTTTACTTACAGAACGATGGTCTTCAGTGAGTGGATTGGGCGTTGAATAAAATACTCCAACAACCATTGTTTTTATTTCATTAAAATAATTTTTAATAATGTGTGTGTGTGTTATTTAACCCTTTACTACAATTGGATTAATAATGGATAGGTGTCATAATTGACGCCTCTCCATTATTAATTAGGCTTAATGTCACCTTACAATAGCAAGGTGGCATTAACCCTTCATTACCCCATATCCCACCGCTACACGGGAATGGGAAGAGAGTGGCCAAGTGCCAGAATAGGCGCATCTTCCAGATGTGCCTTTTCTGGGGTGGCTGGGGGCAGGTGTTTTTAGCCAGGGGGGGGGCCAATAACCGTGGACCCTCTCCAGGCTATTAATATCTGCCCTCAGTCACTGGCTTTACTACTCTGGCGGAGAAAATTGCGCGGGAGCCCACGCCAATTTTTTCCGCCATTTAACCCTTTATTTTAAGAGCTAGAACGGCCAAATTTTGCAGATACACACTACTGACATTAGTAGTGTGGAATCTGCAAAAAAAATGGAGAGAAGACATGGTTTACTGTATGTAAACCATGTCTCAAATCATGTCGGGTTTTAGGAAGGAGAAAGAAAAAGCCGGTAATTGAATTACCGGCTTTCAAGCTGTATAGCGCTGGAATAAATATTAATATATATACATATATGTGTCTCACTGACATATATATATATATATACCTATTCTATGTGTACATATTTATTCTACCTATTGGACTGTAAGCTGTCAGTGTGATTTTACTGTACACCGCACTGAATTACCGGCTTTTCTCTCTAACAGCGCTGCGTATTTCTCGCAAGTCACACTGCTTGTCCGTGTGTAATCCGTATTTTTCACGCTTCCATAGACTTTCATTGGCGTATTTCTTGCGCAGTACGGTGACAAACGCAGCATGCTGCGATTTTGTACGGCCGTAGAAAGCCGTATAATACTGATCAGTAAAATACGGCAGATAGGAGCAGGGGCATAGAGAATAATTGTGCCGTATTTTTTGCGAGTTTTACGGACGTAGTTTCTGCGCTCTTACGTCCGTAAAACTCGCAAGTGTGACGCCGGCCTTAGCGGGACTCAATCCTATATTTTCAAGCTCCAATTGTACACCTTCTTTTTCAAGAAAGGCGTCAATGTACTGTTGTTTTTTGTTGTCATCAGTGCATCAGCTAGGATAACCCGAGGCCTCCTGCTTATCTCTAAGATCTAATTTAATGTACGGTGCAAACAGATCATCACTGGTATTAGGAAAATCCCATATTTCATAGATGTGGGCTATCCTATACCCTTTTTACACGGCCATCTCAAGCTCTATAGTACACATGTACCTGCCAGAGATCTCTCTTCATCACTATTGTTGCAAACCTCTGTCTGTAAATTTACAGCGCATGTATAGCAAAGAGGGAACATTCATTTTTTGTTGGGCTTTACCGGAAGAACCGGAAAAAATAAATCCCTTGGTGTGAGGACCTTGACTTTGGCAATACCAAAATAATTTTTAATGAACCCAAATCCCTCATAGATAATATGAAAATGGCCTACAGGGTATGTTTTAGTTTTAATTACAAAGGGGTACAGACTGGTAAAATCATAGTAATGTAGGGACTATCCAGATTTCAGGCTTTGACAGAGATTAATGGCATTAGTACGTCCTCCGTAATGTGCACATGTTGCAGATTCGTGTGCGGATTTTTTAGTGCAGAATCTGAAAAAAAACCGCACAAAAACCACAGTAAATCCGCAGGTAAAACAAACGGCGTTTTACCTGCGGATTTACTGTGGTTTTTGTGCGGTTTTCACATGCGTTTTTACACCTGCGAATTCCAGTTATGGAGTAGGTGTAAAACGCTGCGGAATCCGCACAAAGAATTGAGATGCTGGGGAAAATAAACCGCAGCGTTTCCGCGCATGGAAAACTGCTGCGAATCCGCAGCGTCAAATCCGCTGCGGTTCCGCAGCCAAATCTGCAACGTGGCTTGGGGAATGTTTGAAGATTAGAGTCTTTATCAATGAAAATGCTAGGGTGCAATCAGCCTTATGTTTAACAAATATATGGGCTAGGGCCATATACTCTCTAACGGCTAGATCAATATTGAAATTGTTTTGATATGGCTGGGATGGTATCTGTTGTCTGTCCAAAAATAAAGCCGCATTAGTCACGTCATAATGATGAAAGTTCTCATGGTTGGAGATTTGTGTCCCTGCGGGAATGCTGTACACTTTCATGCATACCCTATCAGTAGCGTATTTTGCTGTGGCATTTAACAGGGCCTGGCTATGGCCTATCCGTACTGCCGGCGAAACTTGTACTCTCTTTACATAGAGAGAGGCTTGTCCGCCTCTCTTTTGTTTTGGGGCAGATATTTAATGATGGTAGTACCTGGGTCCAGTGTTGGTGATCCTTCTGTTTACTCGGCTAGAGATTGCTGACCCAGGTTACTCGTCTGTAATTGCTGCTCGTCTGCGTGTGTGTGAGTTTCGCTGTGTATGACCCGGTTTGTCCCTTTACTACTGTCTCTGTCTTCCTGCTCGGTACTGCTTTGTCCCTCCCGGTATTGTGACCCCTTGGCTCGGCCCTGTTTAATCATCTGTTTTACCCTTGGTTACCTCATACTTGTCTGGCTTCTGACCCTTGGCTTTGCTTCGTTATTCGGTTTGCGCACCTTTCTCCGCACCACGGTCAGCTCTCCGTCTGCTCGCGGGTAGCTCCACCCCTATGATCATGTGACCAGCTTAACCCCGCCCCATCTGAGCACGTGAATGGCCTAGCTCAGGTTGTGTGTGCTCTACACATCTTGGTCTTCTTGCTCCATGTGTATCGGCTTGCGTTCCCGGCTAGCGCCCCTGGCCTAAACCTCAGTGACACTGTCCCCATGTCACTACACTATTTTGTGCAATGCCAGCCATGATTTAATTACAGCGATAGGGGAAATCGCTTTAACCCCTTAATCTCATTGGACGTACTATCCCATCAAGGTGACCTGGGACTTAATTCCCAGTGACGGGATAGTACGTCCAGCGCTATCGGCCACGCTCACGGGGGGAGCGCGGCCGATCGCGGCTGCCTATCGCAGCTGACATCCGGCACTATGTGTCATGGACTGCCCCTGGCACATTAACCCCGGGCACACTGCGATCAAACATGATCGCAGTGTTCCGGCGGTATAGGGAAGCATCGCACAGGGAGGGGGCTCCCTGCGTGATTCCCTGAGACCCTTGGAGCAATGCGATGCGATCGCGTTGCTCCGAGGGTCTCCTACCTTCTTCTCCCTGCAGGCCCCGTATCCAAAATGGCCACGGGGCTACATCTGGGTCCTGCAGGGAGGTGGCTTACCAAGCGCCTGCTCAGAGCAGGCGCTGGTAAGCCAGGAGCCCTGCATGTCAGATCGCTGATCTGACACAGTGCTCTGCAAAGTGTCAGATCAGCGATCTGATCTTATAACATGATGCCCCCCGGGGCAATGTTATAAAGTAAAAAAAAAGATTTAGTTGTGTAAAAAAAAAAAAATCCTAAATAAAGAAAAAAAAAATATATATATATATATTATTCCCATAAATACATTTCTTTATCTAAATAAAAAAAACAATAAAAGTACACATATTTAGTATCGCCGCGTCCGTAACGACCCGACCTATAAAACTGTCCCACTAGCTAACCCCTTCAGTGAAGACTGTAAAAAAATAAAAACAACAAGGCAAAAACAACGCTTTATTATCATACCGCCGAACAAAAAGTGGAATAGCACGCAATCAAAAAGACGGATATAAATAGTGAAGGTACCGCTGAAAACGTCATCTTGTCCCACAAAAAAACAAGCCACCACACAGCGTAATCAGCAAAAAAATAAAAAAGTTATAGTCCTCAGAATAAAGCGATGCAAAAATAATTTTTCTATAAAATAGTTTTTATTGTATGAAAGCGCCAAAACATAAAAAAGATATAAATGAGGTATCGCTGTAATCGTACTGACCCGAAGAATAAAACTGCTTTATCCATGTTACCAAATGCGGAATGGTACAAACGCCCTCTCCCCCCCAAAAAAAAAAAAAATAAATTCATGAATAGCTGGTTTTTGGTCATACTGCCTCACAAAAATCGGAATAAAAAGCGATCAAAAAATGTCATGTGCCCGAAAATATTACCAATAGAAACGTCAACTCGTCCCGCAAAAAACAAGACCTCATCGATCGCTAGAAGACGGCAAGAAAACCCTTGATCGCGCTGGGATTCCAGTTCTGCAGGCAGTACCACCTCAGCCACAGCGGAGGCCACGTCCAACTAAATATTGGAAGTCGGCACCTAAAACTAGGAGCCAGAACACACGGGTTACTTGAACACGTTTTAAGTAATTTGCTACTTGAATTCACTTGGCTTCGAAAACATTAATATTAATGTGCTCTTCGAATAGTCCTCACAAAAAATAAGGTTCATAACCTTATCATTGGATCTTATCAGACCTAAAACGTGGTACAATGTCTATAATATTTACACTTGCTATAAATTCCGAGTAAAATACCATATGCCCTAACTTATTCCTCCCTCCCCCTTCTTATCTTCCCGCCAAGCCTTTCTCCCAACCCCCTCCCTTTCCTCCTACCCTACCGCCCCAAACCTCACCCTTCCTCCCCCTTTCCTCCCTCATCCCATTCTCCCTCATCCCATTCTCCCTTCTCCCTATCCCCTTTTCTCACCCCTTTCCCACCCTTCATTCCTCCCTCCCCCCTCTCTTCCCCCTCTCCCCTCCCCCCCTTTTTTTCCTCATAAGGGCATTCTAAAATAGGGGTAAGGCACTCGGGCATATAGTATGCTGCCCAACATTGGTGATACTTGGTGCTCCCGTTAATATGGAGCCCCAAATCACCATACAACTTGGGTTCTTAAGCCAATTGATTTTCTATTGTTTTTTCTACGTCATTGTCTCCCCCTGTTATGTCGCTTCCCTATTGTATCCCTGCAGAAATGTTTATATCTATAGCTATCGTTCTTGCCTGTTCTGGTATTTTGAGGAAGAATTAGAGTTGAAACCCCAAGATTCTCCGTCGTTCAGCAGTAATCAGTTATATTACCATGTGTAGAGTCCTTTCCCACAATGTGCGAGGGTTTAACTCCCCCTTGAAACGCAGAAAGGCTTTTATAGACTACCATAAACAAAAACCCGACATTATATGTTTACAAGAAACTCACTTCTCTAGGTCCTCAAGCCCTAAATATTTTGATTCCCATTTCACGCGTTTCTTTTTAGCTTCTCGGGAATTTAAAACTAGAGGTGTAGCCATATTTCTTAAAAATAAGCAACACATACTCGGACCCTGAGGGCAGGTTTATAATCATACAAGGCTCCTTACAAGGCCAAAATATCTGCATAATGAATAGCTACTTACCAGCTAATACTCAAACTTTGGTTTTTAAATTAATTTTGTCTAAAATATCTTCAATCCCATACCAACATTTGATATGGTGTGAAGACTTAAACTTCACCCTAAACCCAAACTTAGACAGCAGTGCCTTAAAACGGTCAGATATTACCAAGGCAGATAGAAAACAAAATCCTTCGCTTGATGGGCGAGAGCAGATTGGTGGCTGTGTGGAAGGAGACTAATGAGGCTACACATGCTTTTCCTCCGTACACAAATCATACTCAAGAATTGATCTGCATATAACCACAACAAATTCGCTTCCAACTGTATTATTTTCACACCATATCCCATCTTCATGGTCCAACCATGACGCAGTTCTTTCTGTGTTTAAATTCAATATAGCGACATCTCGCCTGTTCCGCTGGCGATTAAATGAATCTCTAATTGTAGACCCCACGGTCACTGCTCAAATTAAGGAGGAGTTAAGATTCTATTTCCAATCTAGTTAGTGAAGATTCGAGCCCTGGAAACGTGTGGTTAGCCCATAAAAAATACATTACTGCTACTTTTATTAAATTAGCGGCGAACAAAAAGAAGAATAGATCAGAACTCCAAACTAAACTAGAAAATAAGCTGGTGAAACTCGAACAAGCAAGCCAATTATCTACTTCCCGTTACTTAATTAAACAAATACATGATACCAAATTGCAATTAAATGCCACCCTTATCAACAGAACAGAGAGGGCCTTGGCCTGGACCAGAGCCACTTTTTATAGGGAGGCAAATAAGCCAAGTAGAATGCTGGCGTGACAATTCAATGACTATTATCAAAAACTTTATTCCTCTCCGCAATCTCCCCCTCCACACCTTCTACAATCCTTTTTACAAAATTTACCGCTTCCCAAAATCAACGAACCCAAATCCCAACAACTTCAAGCAGAAATATCTGAGGAGGAAATAAAATCAATAATTAAAAATTTGAAGACTAGTAAGGCACCCGGACCTGATGGCCTCACGGCTCTTTATTATAAAAAATTTAATGAACCACTCACGCCCCACATAAAAAACTTCTGCAATACCCTTTTAAATGGATCCCAGATGCCCCCCGAATTCTATACTGCGCACGTGAAAGTGATCCCCAAGCCGAAAAGAGATCATCTATTAACCAAAAATTATAGGCCTATTTCACTACTAAATGTTGACCTTAAAATATTTACCTCAATTATCACCAACAGAATTAACAAGATACTCCCCTCATTAATACATAGAGATGAAGTAGGTTTCATTTCTATGAGGCAAGGGCCAGACAACATAAGAAGAAATTTAAACATTATTCACTCAGCACATAATTCACAAAGATCGACCAAGCTATTAGCACTAGATATCGAAAAAGCCTTCGACACAGTATCCTGGTCATACCTCTTTAACCCCTTTCTGCCAGCTGACGGAATAGTACGTCAGCTGGCAGATCCCCTGCTTTGAGGTGGGCTCCGGCGGTGAGCCCACCTCAAAGCCGCGACATGTCAGCTGTTTTGTACAGCTGACATGTGCGCGCAATGAGCGCGAGCGGAATCGCGATCCGCCCGCGCTCATTAACTAGTTAAATGCCGCCGTCAAGCGCTGACAGCGGCATTTAACTAGCGCTCCCGGCCGCGCGGCCGGAAGTGCTCGCACTGCTGACCCCCGTCACATGATCGGGGGTCAGCAGTGCATCGCCATAACAACCAGAGGTCTCCTTGAGACCTCTATGGTTGTTGATGGCCGATTGCTTTGAGCGCCACCCTGTGGTCGGCGTTCAAAGCAACCCTGCATTTCTGCTACATAGAGGTGATCTGTACTTCACCTCTATGTAGCAGAGCCGATCGAGTTATGCATGCTTCTAGCCTCCCATGGAGGCTATTGAAGCATGCTAAAATAAAAAAAAAAAGTGATTAAAAATATAAAAAAAATAAAAAATATATAAAAGTTCAAATCACCCCCCTTTCGCCCCAATCAAAATAAAACAATAAAAAAAAATCAAACATACACATATTTGGTATCGCCGCGTTCAGAATCGCCCGATCTATCAATAAAAACAAAGGATTAACCTGACCGCTAAATGACATAGCGAGAAAAAAAATCAAAACTCCAAAATTACGTTTTTTTGGTCGCCATGACATTGCATTAAAATGCAATAACGGGCGATCAAAAGAACGTATCTACACCAAAATGGTATCATTAAAAACACCAGCTCGGCACGCAAAAAATAAGCCCTCACCTGACCCCAGATCGCGAAAATTGGAGATGCTACGGGTATCGGAATATCGCGCAATTTTTTTTTTTTTTTTTAGCAAAATTTGGAATTTTTTTTCACCACTTAGATAAAAAATAACCTAGACATGTTTGGTGTCTATGAACTCATAATGACCTGGAGAATCATAATGGCAGGTTAGTTTTAGCATTTAGTGAACCTAGCAAAAAAGCCAAACAAAAAACAAGTGTGAGATTGCACTTTTTTTGCAATTTCATCACACTTGGAATTTTTTTCCCGTTTTCTGTTACATGGCATGGTAAAATCAATGGTATCGTTCAAAAGTACATCTCGTCCCGCAAAAAATAAGCCCTCACATGGCCATATTGAAGGAAAAATAAAAAAGTTATGGCTCTGGGAAGGAGGGGAGCAAAAAACGAAAATGAAAAGGCGGAAAAAGCTCCGGGGGTGAAGGGGTTAAAGTCCTATCCAAATTTGACCTCCCTTGCAAGCTACTTTCATGTCTTCATTTACCATATGACAATCTGACTGCATTCCTCAAACTACCCTCAACACAACCTCTCCCAATAACCAGACAGGGAGGAACTAGGCAGGGATGCCCTTTATCACCAGCATTATTTGCCTTAGCTATGGAACCCTTGGCAGAAGCTATAAGGAATAATCCTAATATATTAGGCCCGGTTGACCTCAGAAACCAGTATAAAGTTAGCCTCTTCGCGGATGACCTTCTTCTGACCATTACCAGCCCGCACACTACTCTCCCCAGTGTGTTCTCGTTACTCCGCAATTTTGAATCAATTTCAGGCCTGAAAATAAATGTTGAAAAGTCAGAAGCCTTATTTATAAATACCCCAGAAGAGGTACAATTAGGCCTGATTTTTCAGTTTGGGTTCACAAAAAAGAGCACTTTTTGACTTATTTAGGGATAAATCTCACGAGTCACGACCAATAAATCAACACTATACAAGTGGAACTATATCCCATTGATTCGAAATCTTCAGAAAGACATGACCAAATGGTCTTCAATTGCACTGTCTTGGTTGGGGAGATTAAACGCCATAAAGATGGTGACCCTCCCACGATTCCTATACTTATTTCTTTCCCTTCCTATCACGATACCTTCCAAAGTTTTTCGGGATGTACATACCATAATCTCTAAGTTTATAAGGCAGGGGAAGAAACCGAGAATCAAGCAGAAAACAATGTTTGTACATAGAAAAATGGGAGGATTGTCCCTACCTAATTTAATAGCCTATTTTAAATTGGCCCAAATTTCTCAATTAACCAAAGTCTACTCTACTAATAACAAACCTAGATGGGTTTACCTAGAATCACACCTATTAAAACCCTACTCATTACCAGGCCTAGTATGGACCACAGAGAAGCTCCAGAGAGACATTTCTATTGGAGCGCCTTTCAACACTCACTCATTAATTCTCTGGAAGATGGAAAGATTTAAGCATGGACTCCAGTTTAAATATACCCCATTACAAAGTATATTTAACAATCCAATGTTTTTACCAGGTCTAGATCCCCTCCCTTACTCTTGGTGGATACTAAATGGCATAATTACGCTAAAACATCTTTGTACCCCATTTAACATATTATTAACCATGCAAGAATTCACCCGAAAACATAACCCACCATTTGGGGAAGCCTTTCGTATGAATCAAATTTTTAATTTTGCAAAACAGAATCTACCGAATAGAAATCCCTTCTCTATATCAGGATTTGAACAAAAATGTGTGAATGATCCCTTGGGTAGGGGAACAATTTCTTTATTATATTCTATACTTAATGTTATACAAGATGAGGACAAATTAAAGTTTATGAAGCAGTGGGAGGAAGACCTGGGAATCGATATGTCACTAGAGGAGTGGCGTAGATGTTGTGATAATCTATCTAGGGGCAGCCATCAGGTCTCTTTGGTGGAATCATCTACTAAAGTTCTTCATAGAACCGATCTGGTCCCTACAAACCTTCATGTCATCTACCCCCATGTATCTAATATATGTTTTAGAGGATGTAGCACTCCAGGTGACATGGAGCATATATGGTGGAGCTGCACTGTAGTCTCCGCTCTTTGGCAAGAAGTAAAACTTACAGCTGAAAAAATGTTTAATAAAGTAATCCAACTTGACCCATCTGTTTTTCTATTAGGATCTAAACACCCTGTATTTTCTAAGAACTCGCATAGACTGCTGAGTTTACTATGTATGGCAACTAAAATTATGTATGGCAACTAAAATACATATAGCATCTATGTGGAGGACCTCGTCACTTTCTATGTACTTAGTCAGAGATAGAATGAATGTGATTATGCTATATGAGCGTATTCAAGCAACTAGGACTGATAATTGGAATGCATTCTTTCAAATATGGACTCCCTGGCTGGACCTGGACCATAGCGTCTGCCTAACTCAAGCTCTCACGCTATCACCATGAAACCACTGCCCACATATGAAAAAGACATGGACAGCCGCCCCCATTGATCATCTTGCTTTATAATTTCTGTAATCACTCTCTCCCTTCGCAGGCAATTTATCTTTATTACCTGTTTTCACGCTCAAAAAACTTAAAGGTGATAAGTATAGGAATAGATGAACGATTAAGGAACTTTAATTGAAATGTACCCCCCCACCTAGTGTTTTTTCCCCCTTTTGTTACTGTCTTTTCTTTATATGTATAGAGTTGGATCGTTTTGCAATCTCTTTATTGAATGTGTTAAGTATGTTGACCTCCCCTGCGCGGGAAGGTTTTTCTTAAATTGTTAAATGCTAAAAAATCAAATAAAACTTATTGAAACAAACAAAAAAACAAGACCTCACATAACTCTGTGGACCAAAATATGGAAAAATTATAGCTCTCAAAATGTGGAGACGCAAAAACTATTTTTTTGCAATAAAAAGCGTCTTTTAGTGTGTGACGGCTGCCAGTCATAAAAATCTGCTAAAAACCCCGCTATAAAAGTGAATCAAACCCTCTTTCATCACCCCCTTAGTTAGGGAAAAAAAAAAAAAAATTATTTCTATTTTCCCGCTAGGGTTAAGGTTAGGGTTGGGGCTAGGGTTAGGGTTAGGATTACACTAGGATTAGGGTTAGGGGTGTGTTGGAGTTGGGGTTAGGGGTGTGGTTGGGATTAGGGTTAGGGGGTGTGTTTGGGTTAGGGTTTCAGTTAGAATTGGGGGTTTCCACTGTTTAGGCACATCAGGGCTCTCCAAACGCGACATGGCATCTGATCTCAATTCCAGCCAATTCTGCGCTGATAAAGTAAAACAGTGCTCATTCCCTTCCAAGCTCTCCCGTGCGCCCATACAGGTGTTTACCCCAACATATAGGGTATCAGCGTACTCAGGACAAATTGGAAAACAACTTCTGGGGTCCAATTTCACTTGAAAATAAAAAATTGGGGGGCTAAAAACCATTTTTGTAGGAAAAAAATGATTTTTTATTTTCACGGCTCTGCATTATAAACTGTAGTGAAATACTTGGGGTTCAAAGTTCTCACAACACATCTAGATAAGTTCATTGGGGGGTCTAGTTTCCAATATGTGGGGGGTTTCTACTGTTCAGGTACATCAGGGGCTCTGCAAATGCAACGTGATGCCTGCAGACCAATCCATCTAAGCCTGCATTCCAAATGGCGCTCTTTCCCTTCTGAGCTCTGCCATGCGCCCAAACAGTGTTCCCCCCCCCCACATATGGGGTATCAGCGTACTCAGGACAAATTGGACAACAACTTCTGGGGTCCAATTTCTCTTGTTACCCTTGGGAAAATTAAAATTTGGGGGGCTAAAAAAACATTTTTGTAGGAAAAAAATGATTTTTTATTTCCACGGCTCTGCGTTATTAACTGTAGTGAAACACTTGGGGGTTCAAAGTTCTCACAACACATCTAGATAAGTTCCTTAGGGGGTCTAGTTTCCAAAATGGTGTCACTTGTGGGGGGTTTCTACTGTTTAGGTACATTAGGGGCTCTGCAAACGCAATGTGACGCCTGCAGACCATTCCATCTAAGTCTGCATTCCAAATGGTGCTCCTTGCCTTCCGAGCTCTGCCATGTGCCCAAACGGTGGTTATCCCCCACATATGGGGTATCAGCATACTCAGGACAAATTGCACAACTTTTGGGGTCCAATTTCTCCTGTTACCCTTGGGAAAATACAAAACTGGGGGCTAAATATAATTTTTGTGGAAAATTTTTTTTATTTCCACGGCTCTGCGTTATTAACTGTAGTGAAACACTTGGGGGTTCAAAGTTCTCACAACACATCTAGATAAGTTCCTTAGGGGTCTACTTTCCAAAATGGTGTCACTTGTGGGGGGTTTCAATGCTTAGGCACATCAGGGGCTCTCCAAATGCAACATGGCGTCCCATCTTAATTCCAGCCAATTTTGCATTGAAAAGTCAAACGGCGCTCCTTCCCTTATGAGCTCTGCCATGCACCCAAACAGTGGTTTACCCCCACATATGGGGTATCGGCGTACTCAGGACAAATTGCACAACATTTGGGGTCCATTTTCTCCTGTTACCTTGGTAAAATAATACAAATTGGAGGTGAAGTAAATGTTTTGAGAAAAAAAAAATTAAATGTTCATTTTTTTTTTAAACATTCCAAAAATTCCTGTGAAACACCTGAAGGGTTAATAAACTTCTTGAATGTGGTTTTTAGAATGGTGTCACACTTGGTTCTTTTCTATCATATAAATACCTGAAAATGACTTCAAATGTGATGTGGTCCCTAAAAAAAATGGTGTAAAAATGAGAAATTGCTGGTCAACTTTTAACCCTTATAACTCCGTAACAAAAAAATGTTGCTTCCAAAATTGTGCTGATGTAAAGTAGACATGTGGGAAATGTTACTTATCAAGTATTTTGTGTGACATATCTCTGTGGTTTAAGGGCATAAAAATTCAAAGTTGGAAAATTGCGAAATTTTCGCCAAATTTCCATTTTTTTTCACAAATAAACGCAGGTAATATCAAAGAAATTTTACCACTATCATTAAGTACAATATGTCTCGAGAAAACAATGTCAGAATCACTGGGATCCGTTGAAGTGTTCGAGTTATAACCTCATAAAGGGACAGTGGTCAAAATTGTAAAAATTGGCCCAGTCATTAACGTGCAAACCACCCTCGGGGCTTAAGGGGTTAAATATCTTAAAAGGTCGAATTCCTCTGAAAGAGCAACAAAAAAAATACTAAAAAAGTGGAGTAAAGCTATAAGAACCATGAGTAATAAATCCCACAGCATAAAGAAATAGAAGCATCTACTAAATCAGACCGGAGGATTTATAGGTCCTCTTTTAGGTTTTGCGATTCCGATATTAACAAGTCTTCTCAGTGGTAATTGCTGGAACATACCGAGAAAATGTTTTTTTTTTTGTTTTAGTAAAGTACAAAGATTGCTAAGTCTGGGTGCACACTGTGTCAATACACAGGCATCCATCCACCAAAAACACCCACAGTATTTGTGTGTCTGTGTGTATTGTGATGCAGTGACCCATGCTGCAACAAGGGGGCACTGTGTGGGCTCCTCAGGATACACATGGAGGCGTAACTGGGTTTGTGAAACAGGGTCCGGCATGATTGTATAGCCGGTATGTGTCGCAGAGGGAGTCTGCGCTGTAAGTTAGTATTGTTGTTCTGAGACTTGAAGACACAAAAGAGCATAGTAAAACCAAAAACACTCAGTTTCAAGAAATCACAGTAATCCGCAAGTGCTAGTAAAAAGATGTAAAAAACAGGGTATTTGGTTGATACGTTTTTTTGCAAAAAATGTATACTAAGCTGCTCCACCAAAAGGCAAGGTATACCCATATAGAGCAGTCCTAACTGATGTATGCAATCCCTACCTGATGTATTTAAAATCCTGATCATCTGTATATTACCTGTGTGAACAGGTTTCAAAGAGGAAATGTCCATGTAGACACGCTGAGTGGAACAGCTTTTGTGCAGATAGCCCACAAGGAGTGGTGGGTAACGCACCCTAGTCTTGTAGACACAAGAGAACAATTATGGAAACAGCAACACATGGGCTACTTGCACAGTGAATAAGTCTGTAGGAACATGTTCACACACCATCAAGAATCTGGAAGACACAAAAGAGCATAGTAAAACCAAAAACACTCAGTTTCAAGAAATTACAGTAATTCGCAAGTGCTAGTAAAAAACAGGGTATTTGGTTGATACGTTTTTTGCAAAAAATGTATACTAAGCTGCTCCACCAGACGTCAAGGTATACCCATATAGAGCAGTCCTAACTGATGTATGCAATCCCTATCTGATGTATTTAAAAACCTGATCATCTGTATATTACCTGTGTGAACAGGTTTCAGAGAGGAAATGTCCATGAGGACACGCTGAGTGGAACAGCTTTTGTGCAGATGGCCCACAAGGAGTGGTGTGTAACTCCCTAGTCTTGTAGACACAAGAGAACAATTATGGAAACAGGAACACATGGGCTACTTGCACAGTGAACAAGTCTGTAGGAACATGTTCACACTCCATCAAGAAACTTGAAGACATGGACAGTAAGGATCACACTGTCACTTTAAAAGACTGCACCCCCTTGTTTGGTGTGATGGAATGTTCTGCTTCTCCCCACGTTCGCGATATCATCGCCGCAAGGGAGGCAACTGATATTTCTATATTAAAAACGATACCACGACATTTTCGAGCATATCACGGATCTGATCCCAGCGGTTTGAAGGTGAGGGGGATTGACACAATTCATGGGGGCATCATTGGTGGCAATCTAAACCAACTCCTAGCACAATGTGAGTGCAGGTGGATTGTCACCCTTGATACTATTGCCCCTAAAGGATTAAACGAAAAATTGAGTTTTGCCCCCTTTTTATGAGTATGGGGGAAATTTGGGACCATTAACCCCTGTTCCACCACTTCGTCGTCCTCTAGAATGCGATATATTGACAGGTGTTGCCGTAGTGCACTACCTGTATTATTACTGATTTACGCTTCGGTCTTCTATTCCTCTCCCCTCCTCTTTATTGAGGTATCCTCCAATTCTGATTTTATATTTTTTTTAATCTTTGTCTGTTCTTTTTTTATTCTAGTATGGTAGCACTATTTGCACGACCGTGGCCTATCTTCCTGAGACCGCATTTTCTGGCTGCCTTGATCCATGCGTCTATATCTTTATATTTAAATACAGAGGGATGGAAAGGACCCTCTTCTATCACAGCATTATATCTTCGTTCCAATTATGCACCTTATTATAGTCTCTTTGTATGTATTATACTTCATATGTATTTGTGCAGTTTTATTCTATATATTAGTCACCTTATTATCGCACATCGCATCATCGCACTTTACTAATGTTTATATGTCTGTAATTGTTATACCTATTTTTCTTTTTGGTATTATATATGTGGATATATATAATGAATGCGCTTATTAACGCTGTCATATCTGTGCACTCTTTATATTTGCGGTGTTATATGGGGGTATTCCATGATATCTAGGATTATGGCAGCCTGTATGGTCTCTACAAAATGGCCAGCGACTGTGCGCACGCGCACCTTGGACCGAACAGGTTTCCGGCTCCCCGATGGCTATCAATAGTGGCTGCGCACGCATATTATCTGACGTCATTTGGCGGTGTTCCGCCCCATGCAGGCGCGGCTATGAAGGCCTGAAGGGGAGTCGGCGCCGGGTCTTAGGTGCGCGTGCGCCGATATGTCACTTACATTTCCGGTATGTGCACTATTTAAACAACAAGGAGTGGCCAATGGTTAACCCTCTTTGAGAAAGCTGACCGCGAAACGTGCATCAGGGGGCCGCTGGTGGAACAGGGAGAATCTCTTGCCTCCTACATGGGTAAGCTCTGATACTTTACAATTTGATTGGGATTTAATATGGAGGTGTATCTCTGCACAATTATGTGCCTTACAACCTGGTTCTGATTATGGGTTTCCCCTCACATATTTCCTGGACGAATATATGATACATGTATATACCCAGTTTGGGGCAACTAGGCTCCCCTATACCACTAGCATACCTATGGGTTTCCTTTGTATTTTCTCCTGCCTTATATGTGCTATTACAGCATTTGATGTTTGAAACTATTGTTGTTTATTGTTATAATAAAAATTTATATGTTTTTATTTAATATGTGTTTTGGGATTTTTGTACTCCGGCTTTTTGTTGCATACGTATTTTGGAGTTTCCTTGTTAGTCCTATTGGTGTGGACAGTAATAGTGGTGGAGTGATACCTCTCTGCTCTCAGCCATTAAACCCATGATACGCTTTTATGGTTTATGTGTAGTCCTAAACTTATGTCTGTGGTAATGGGTCGGGACTTGCAAGGCCTATGGGATTGGTGGTTAAAAGGAAAAGTCTCGGTAGAAATAATGCTTGACAAAGACTCACCGGGTCGAAACGTTGCTGTTTTATGGCTCAATAAACTTATTCGTTTGGACTATACACCTGGATGGAGCGCTGTCATTTCATTTCCTGGTAGAAATAATGTGTCTAGGAGGTAATAATGTGGAGAATGCGTCCCCTAGAGTTAAAAGTCCCACGTTAGGCATGACCAGAGGAAAGGTTGTGTCTGCCCAACTTACAGATCTGACAGAAAAATGACTGGCACAGCCAAATTAGTGTGAATAGGTGCATACCAGGAGCAGCTACCTCCATATACAATATAAGGTTGCACTCTATCGTGCCAAAACATGTCTAATATGAAATACATGAAATATGAATAGCAAAATGGCTTTTGAACATTGGGAAAAATATTTGAGAGACGCTGTTAAGGACTGGCGGAACGCACCAAGTATAGATGATATGAAACTAGGTGCGTTCGCAGTCCGAGGTCCACCGTGCAGGTAAAAACCCTGCTGCTAGTAAGACGGACTATATGGCAGTACTAAAAGTATACACGCACGGGTTAACTTCACCCTGCGTGAAGGAAGTGATCCTGTTGAGTCACAGGACCGCGGTACCACACATAGAGCGCAAACAAGAAGTCAGCGAACACAACCCCAACACAGGATTGAAGTCCGATTAGACCACTTGCTGGCACAACACCGCAACTGGGTGTGTAAGGAAACTATTAAAATAGTATATAAAGGCACGAGAGTGCATGCAGTGCCGCACTGACGAACGCCACTAACCACCCAGGCTTGGGTAAGGAAAGCGCAGAGGAAGCGCACGGCGCCGTACAGGCGGTCACAGCAACTAGACGCTGTTATGTGTGTAACGTGCTGTTGGAAAAGTCGGGCCTAGATAGCAAACATACACCTTCCGCGAACAGTCATCCAATAGGGAGGGTATTTTAAAGAGCGACTTTCACACACAACACACACACATATTATCAAGACAATACTAGCGCATGGCCGTGCGGTCATGCGCAGTTTATATAGTTGCAGCACAGGAAGCTGCTACTGAAGTTTTGCCCTTTCAGGACCTTCCTGGAGGACCAATGGAATGTGCTGCAGTACCTGAGCATGTGACCCTCGATCTCCAACGGGAGATCTTGCCCTGGGCATGCTCAGTGTGTGCAAATAAGGACTTAGTCCCAGAGAAGCCCGCTCGCCGCAGATCAGTGCAGGGTACAACAGGAGAGCCAGAAAAGGCAACAGTAACCCTTTGCACAGAATCAGTCCCAGCAAGACGCTGGGAGCGACGCCTCTGCTGAGCAGGCCCCACTGCAGCCGGTACAGAATGGGAGACCGCAGCAGACAGGGATCGAGATTCCCCCTGTGCAGCAGAGGAAACTCGACTCCTAACATCACCCCCCCTCCCCAGGGCCCCCCCCTCCCTTGGCCTCGCTACGCCTGAAGACAGCAATGAGCTGCGGAGCCCAAATGTGCTCAGCAGGCTCCCAGGACCTGTCCTCAGGACCATAACCCTACCAGTCTACCAAAAAAAATTTTTTGCCACGTACCACCTTGCACCCCAAAATAGCATTCACCTCATAATCGTCTGAAGACGAACCCGATGTCCCAGCAGATGACTCGGAAAACCGGGACATGTACACGGGTTTCAGGAGGGACACATGAAAGGTGTCGGTGATACCCAGGTGTGGCGGAAGAGCCAAGCGATAAACCACAGGATTAACCTGTTTGAGCACTTTGAAGGGACCCAAGTAGCGAGGAGCAAACTTAGTGGACTCAACTCGCAGCCTGATGTTACGGGCGGAGAGCCACACCAAGTCGCCAGGAGCAAAGGTCGGAGCGGGGCGCCGATGAGCATCGGCGGAGGACCTCATTCTCTCCTTAGAGGCCCAAATGGCATCCTGAGTGCGGTCCCAAATATCCCGTGCCTCCACAGCCCAGTCTGCCACCCTGGAGTCTGCGGAAGACACGGGCATAGGCACAGGTACCCGTGGATGCTGACCATAGTTGAGGAGGAATGGGGTTTGTCCAGTGGAGTCGGCTACGGCGTTGTTCAGCGCAAACTCTGCCCATGATAGCAAGGATGCCCATTCATCCTGCCTGGCTGAAACAAAATGTCGCAGGTATGTGACCAAGGTCTGGTTGGCCCTCTCTACCAATCCATTCGTCTCGGGATGATAAGCGGAAGAGAGATTCAACTCAATACTGAGAAGACGACAAAGCTCTCTCCAGAACCGAGACGCAAACTGGGGACCCCGGTCACTGACAATTTTGTCAGGCATACCATGTAGGCGGAAGATATGTTTAATGAACAACGCTGCCAAGGCCCGTGCAGAAGGTAACCGTGGTAGCGGCACCAAATGCACCATTTTTGAGAAATGATCGGTGATGACCCAAATGATGGTACAGCCGCGAGATTTGGGTAAGCCCACGACAAAGTCCATCCCGACCATCTCCCAGGGCCTATCTGCCACCGGCAAGGGATAGAGCAACCCAGCTGGCCTTTGACGTGGAGATTTATTTTTGGCGCAAGAGACACACGCCAGAATATAATCCCTGACATCCCGGGCCATATGCGGCCACCAGTACGTCCTCGCCAGTAGCTCAGATGTCCTCTTTGTCCCAAAGTGTCCACCCACCCTGGACGAATGAGCCCAAGAGAGAACCTCCGGTCGCAAATTAATGGGCACAAAAGTCTTGCCCGGAGGCACAGACTCCAGCGAAACCGGCGCTACGGTTCTCAGGCTCTCGGAAGGGACAATAAGCCGAGGCTCCTCTTCCTCCTCTTCAGTTGACATAAGGGAGCGAGAGAGAGCGTCAGCACGAATATTCTTCTCCCCGGCGAGAAAATGAAGGGAAAAGTGGAACCGGGAAAAGAACAAGGACCATCTGGCCTGACGAGAATTTAGCCGCTGGGCTGTTTGCAAATAGACCAAATTTTTGTGGTCCGTGTAAACTTGGAAGGGAAAGCGTGCACCTTCCAGAAGATGTCTCCACTCAGAAAAGGCCAATTTCATTGCTAGCAGCTCCCTATCCCCGATGGAGTAGTTTCTCTCTGCTGGCGTGAAGGCCTTAAAGAAGAAGAAGCATGGATGCTTCCGACCTTGAGCATCCTTTTGATAGAAAACTGCTCCAGCACCAACGGATGAGGCATCCACCTCCATTAGGAATGGCTTATCCACATCGGGACGATGTAAGATGGGAGCGCTAGCAAAGTCGGACTTAATAGAAGTGAAGGCCTTGGAGACCTCTTCCGACCACAATTTGGGATTCGCTCCCTTCTTGGTGAGGGCTACCAAGGGAGCTACCAGAGTTGAGAAGTGGGGAATGAACTGGCGGTAATAGTTAATGAATCCCATAAAGCGCTGCACCGCTTTAAGAGAATGGGGCTCTTGCCAGTCCATCACAGCCTGTAGTTTGGCAGGATCCATAGCCAATCCCTGGGCGGAGATGATATAGCCCAGGAAAGGTAAGGACTCCTGCTCAAACATACACTTCTCCAACTTAGCATAAAGAGAGTTTGCCCGTAGGAGGTCGAAGACTCTGCCAACATCTCTCCGGTGGGAGTCAATATCTGGAGAAAAGATGAGAATATCATCCAGATAGATTACAACTGAGGTGGAAAGCATATCCCGGAAGATGTCGTTGACAAAGTCTTGGAAAACGGCTGGGGCATTACAGAGCCCGAAGGGCATCACCAGATACTCATAGTGCCCATCTCTGGTGTTAAACGCCGTTTTCCATTCGTCCCCCTCACGGATGCGAATCAGGTTATAAGCACCCTGCAGAATTAATTTAGTAAACACTATAGCTCCCCGAAGCCTATCGAAGAGCTCGGATATCAAGGGCAAAGGATACTTGTTCTTAACGGTGATAGCGTTAAGACCCCTGTAGTCTATGCATGGACGTAATTCCCCATTCTTCTTCTGCACGAAGAAGAACCCTGCCCCAGCAGGTGACACTGACTTCCTGATGAACCCTATTGCCAGATTCTCTTGAATGTACTGAGACATGGCCTCCGTCTCCGGGAGAGATAATAGATAAACTCGACTCTGGGGAGGCTCCGCACCTGGCAAGAGATCGATAGGACAGTCATAGGGGCGATGGGGCGGAAGGGTCTCCGCCGCCTTTTTGGAGAACACGTCTGCATAAGACCAATATTGCTTGGGAAGAGAGGAAAGATCTGCGGGTACCTCTGTAGTAGCAACCTGAACGCACTCTCGGTGACACCTACCCCCACATGATTCACCCCATCCCAGAATTCTGCCTGAGGACCACTCGATGTGAGGAGAGTGGTACCGTAACCAAGGTATCCCCAACAGGACCTCATCAATCCCCTCAGGAATGATGAGCAGAGATATAATCTCCTGATGGGATGGTGACATGGACAGAGTAAAAGGGATGGTCTGATGTGTTATCTGTGCGGGGAGTGTCGACCCATTCACCACTCGTACCGTTACTGGTTGAGATAGCATAACCAGGGGTATTGCGTGACGTTGGGCGAAGGCAGAAGACATAAAATTGCCCTCCGCTCCAGAATCCACGCAGAGCTCCACCGAGTGGGAGGATGAGCCAAAAGTTATTGTCCCCTTAAAGGACAATTTGGAGGCAAACGTCGCCGTGTCTAGTGCACCTCCACCTACCACCACTAGACGCTGACGTTTCCTCGACCGCTGGTGACATCTGGTGGCTAGATGTCCTGACTGTTGGCAAATATGGCAAACCTGGAGTGCACGAGCGGTCCGGGAGTTAGATCCCGCTCGTGACACTACCTTAGGTTCATGAGACTCAGGAGCCTGGGCTGGAGATTCCAAAGGTTTGGCGAAGGTGGGAGCCAGCCGAAACCTCTGCCTACACTGGGCTCGCTCTAACCTCCGCTCGTGAAAACGGAGGTCAATACGAGTAGATACTGTTATTAATTCTTCCAGTGTGACGGGAATCTCCCTAGTGGCCAGGGCGTCCTTAACGTGGTCAGCCAGCCCCCTCCAAAATATGGGAATAAGGGCTTTATCCGACCACTCCAGCTCAGATGCTAGAGTGCGGAAGTGGACGGCAAAATGGCTGACCAAGGACGAGCCCTGAGTCAATGCCAACAGTTGGAGCGCCGTATCATGGGTGACACGAGGTCCTAAAAAGACCTGTTTCAGAGTGCTCAGGAATAACGGAGCACTCTGCACCACATGATCGCCACGCTCTCACAGCGACGTAGCCCACTGCAACGCCCTGTCCGACAATAAAGATATGATAAAGCCCACCTTAGCCCGCTCTGTAGGGAAACGAGAGGCCAGAAGCTCGAGATGTATTGAGCACTGACTCACGAAACCCCTACAGGACTTACTGTCACCAGAAAATTTCTCTGGTAGCGGGAGGCGAGATAGCGTTGGTACAGGGGCGGCAGTGGACAAGGTAGCTGCAGCCACACTTGCAGCCTGAACAGCGACAGCAGTAACATCCACAGCTGAGGTTGAACGCTCAAGAGCCGCCAACCTTCCCTCCAGCTGCTGGATGTACCGCTGTAAACGCTGATCGTCCGTCATTACTAGCCAGACCTTGGCGCTAGTATTCTGTTAAGGACTGGCGGAACGCACCAAGTATAGATGATATGAAACTAGGTGCGTTCGCAGTCCGAGGTCCACCGTGCAGGTAAAAACCCTGCTGCTAGTAAGACGGACTATATGGCGGTACTAAAAGTATACACGCACGGGTTAACTTCACCCTGCATGAAGGAAGCGATCCTGTTGAGTCACAGGACCGCGGTACCGCACATAGAGCGCAAACAAGAAGTCAGCGAACACAACCCCAACACAGGATTGAAGTCCGATTAGACCACTTGCTGGCACAACACCGCAACTGGGTGTGTAAGGAAACTATTAAAATAGTATATAAAGGCACGAGAGTGCATGCAGTGCCGCACTGACGAACGCCACTAACCACCCAGGCTTGGGTAAGGAAAGCGCAGAGGAAGCGCACGGCGCTGTACAGGCGGTCACAGCAACTAGACGCTGTTATGTGTGTAACGTGCTGTTGGAAAAGTCGGGCGCTAGATAGCAAACATACACCTTCCGCGAACAGTCATCCAATAGGGAGGGTATTTTAAAGAGCGACTTTCACACACAACACACACACATATTATCAAGACAATACTAGCGCATGGCCGTGCGGTCATGCGCAGTTTATATAGTTGCAGCACAGGAAGCTGCTACTGAAGTTTTGCCCTTTCAGGACCTTCCTGGAGGACCAATGGAATGTGCTGCAGTACCTGAGCATGTGACCCTCGATCTCCAACGGGAGATCTTGCCCTGGGCATGCTCAGTGTGTGCAAATAAGGACTTAGTCCCAGAGAAGCCCGCTCGCCGCAGATCAGTGCAGGGTACAACAGGAGAGCCAGAAAAGGCAACAGTAACCCTTTGCACAGAATCAGTCCCAGCAAGACGCTTGGAGCGACGCCTCCGCTGAGCAGGCCCCACTGCGGCCGGTACAGAATGGGAGACCGCAGCAGACAGGGATCGAGATTCCCCCTGTGCAGCAGAGGAAACTCGACTCCTAACAGACGCTTTGCACAGAATTTTGCAAAATAGTGTGAGCCCATCAACCATTGTCAAGATGGTCTCATTAAATCTGATGGGTCTCTGACCTCCCTGTCCAAATGTGAACATTTACCGAAGGCTAATGTCTGTATGCTTGGGTGAATATGGACACCTCTATCAGCAAAGCCTACATATCGGTTGGCCGGAACCAAGTGTGATTAGATGTAATTAAAAACCACATGGTGAAGGGAGGAGTGCTCAGTCAGTAAGCTAACATAGAAATGACAGAAAAACGACTGGTACATCTAAACTAGTGTGAATAGGTGCATACCAGGAGCAGCTACCTCCATATACAATATACAAAAAAAGGTTGCACTCTATCGTGCCAGAGCATGTCTAATATGAAATACATGAAATTTGTATAGCAAAATGGCTTTTGAACATTGGGAAAAATATTTGAGAGACGCTTTGCACAGAATTTTGCAAAATAGTGTGAGCCCATCAACCATCGTCAAGGTGGTCTCATATTAGACATGCTTTGGCACGATAGAGTGCAACTTACAGACCTGACGTCACCTGAAGTGTACCACAAGGTGACTGATAGTGATGTGGTAGATAAAAAGACCATAGCTGACTTGAGTAACTTGAGGGATCAACATACTCTGGGGTGTGACACAGGCTCCGGGGGTGACGTGTCATAGCCAGTAGCAACTGCTAGGGCTAAAAACAATGGTGTGCTGACAGAAGCATTGACACAGTGAAACGACAGTGCTCCACAAGGTGAAGTCAGGATGACAGAGGAAGCCATACCAGAATGTATGACAGGACGGAAGTGTGTGTCTGACCACCTCTGGGACTTAGCAGAGGTGACCAAAGGTATGACCATTGAAGACGAGGAAACTCCAGGAATGGGGTCCGACACCATTAGAAATGGGGACCACTGGTTCCAGGATGACCGATCAGGTGGTGGTGACTTCCATTCAGACGGTGTCGAAAGCAGAAAAGAGTGCAGTAAGGCTAACTCGGGTATAAATGGCAAGTCTTTCTCCTTTTGCCGGAGACGAAAAAGGTGTAAAGGGGCTGAACAAATTGCACCCTCTGAGAAGATTGATAAAGAGGAGGTCTGTCAACAGCTGGCAAATGAGAGGTTGAAGGTGTTGAGTATGGAAGCCGCCAACTCCACACAGTTGGATCAGGTGCATCACCTGGAGTATGAGCTCTCGGTAGTCAAGGCTCAGCTCAAAGAGAAGGAATTGCAGGAGGTCCAGATCTTGACAAAGAGTTGACTCATGAGGAGCAAAAGATGACAGAGTTACTGGTCAAGTTAAAACATCTGAGAGACCAGAAATATGAGGAAAACATGGCTTTGGAGTCCAGGAACAAGAACAGCGATGCTTTAAAGATGCTTAAAGACGCTATAAAAGAGCATGTTGAACAAGAAAAGGCCCTGAGACAAACGGTTGAGCACAGGGTGGATGAGTTGGAGAAAGAAGTCTCTGAGCTCAGAGGTCACCTGTTCACGTGGCAAAGTGTGAATAAGGCCATAAGGGAAGATGTGGACGTGCTCAGAGAAGCATTGAGAGGTCTTCTGCCAGAGGATAAGATGGTGGTCGCCGACTTACAGCGGCGGTGCCAGAGTGGTAACGAGGTGAAGCTGCCATTGCCCATCTTGGCCAGGGGTTTGGAAGAGTGTAAAGTTGAGGAAGAGTTGGCGCTAAAAGCAGAACAAGACAGTCACCCGGTCGTGACAGAGGTCGTGATGGAAATATCCAAGGCAAACTGGGAGCCATCCATTCATGAAGAGAGTGAAACCTCATTCTTCAAGTGTGTGATAGAGGTACCCGAAGACGTTCGAGATGCATGTACTAGTGAGAGTGTGCATGAGGCCTTTAAAAAAACAGTAGAAGCATGTAGTGTGCACTGGAGACTCAGCAGTTGGTCATATTGTCGACTAGGGAAGTCACAGTGAAGCGGGTGGCTATCCTGAGGGATATGCATCTACAATGCCTCTGCACGAAACAGATGATCCTGGTGAGGAATAAGGAAGCCACTTGACATTTGGAGCGTGCCAGGAAAGCTCAAATTCAGCTGGGCATTATGGAAGACATCATTCAAGTTCCCAGAGGTTTGGTGAGGAAGGTCATCGGAAGACTTGGGAAAGTGATGCAGAAGATTGTGAATAGATCCGGTGTGAAAAGAGTGAGGATTCCAGCTGATGATGAAGCCCAGGTCATGCGTGAGGTTGGGATGGTTCCATTCCTGGTTGTTGGATCCATGGAGAGCCTTGGGAATATCTGGATGCTCATGGAATACCGCGTGGCATACCTAAAAGATAGAGCAGCTAAGATTTGAGATAGAGCAGATCAATAGAGAGCTGCAGGAAATGGGAAACAGGTGGCCGCCACCTTCAACTCGTGGTATAGAGAGGTGAAGAGGTTCGCCAAAGACTGGAGGTTTTCAAGCTAAAGTTAACAGAGGACATAGAGACAAATGGAGGAACTGCTCTCCGGGCAATAAAGACCATAAGAGAAATGGCCAGCAGACAGTTAATAGAAGGGGGCCTGATGGAAGAGGTAGAAGTAGTGATGCCTCAGTTAGCTCAGGGCTGAATGGCCTAGGCGGGAGACCCGGTAGCGGGCGTGAGAACAAAGAGTCAGACTCAGATCAGTCACTAGGCTCCACTGGATGGTGGACTCATGACCGCAACAACAGTGGGAGGTGGCCATGGAAAGAAAGGTCAGATGAAGGGCCACACTTGGAAAGTGGGTTGACTAAAAAGGGTCTGGTGACACAGACAGATGGTGACTCAAGGGCTGAAGCCCAAGGCCAACATACTGACCACTGGGGGCGAGGGAGGACTAACAAAGGTGTGATGCTGAATGACGCTCAAAACCGTTTGAGTCGGTCCTCTCAACTTGTAGGGCAAGTGGACATGGATGCCCACTCTCAAGGCCACTGGTGTGTGACAAATGTTCAACCCCACAAGTTTGAACAGAGGGGGGTATGTGATGCAGTGACCCATGCTACAGCCAGGGGGCGTTATGTGAGCTCATCAGGATACGCATGGAGTCGTAAGTAGGTTTGTGATAAAGGGTCAGGCATGATTGTAAATGGGTGGTATGTGTCACAGAGGGAGTCTGTGCTGTTAGCTAGTATTGTTGTTCTGGGACTTGTAGTTCCATAAGAGTTGTGTTTGTGTAGCTTTAAAGGGAGTCTTACAGGGTTAGTTGGAGAGCTGCGCCGGTTTGACTAACCACACACACCTACCACCTATGAGAGTGGTTATAAGTATATAACGTGACCATGGTGTTGTCACATGGGGAGTGTGTAAGGTCTTGGAAGGTCTATGTGTTGGAAGGTCCTATGTGGGGACGGACTTCCTGAAAACCACATGGTGAGGCCTTGGACCTGGAGACCTATGTGTTGGAAGATCCTGGGAGTAGGATTTCCTGAATAGCACATCTTGTGTTGGAAGATCCTGCGAGTAGGTCTTCCTGAATAGCACATGGAGATGCCATGTATGCAGAGTCTGTGACGGAACTGCACTGGGGGAGCTACTGTCTGTCTGAGGATCTGGACTGTCAGGTGGCCTGGTGAGCAAGGCATTTTCCGGGACGGTGATCCCAGTTCGGCAGCTTCCTTGGGAGAGAGAGTACTGACAAGAGTCAGCGTGTGGAGCAGGAGCTCCTGAAAGGTAACCCAGAGTATGGGGAACTGTGTGCAATGACATGGGGTCAGTTAATGAACTGTGCGGTCATCCATGGTAACTGGACGGAGTAAGGTGCAGCATGTTTAGAGACTGCACCCTAATGTCATGTGTTGGTGCCTGTTGTGTTCCATGGACATTAACCCCTTAAGCCCCGAGGGTGGTTTGCACGTTAATGACCGGGCCAATTTTTACAATTCTGACCACTGTCCCTTTATGAGGTTATAACTCTGGAACGCTTCAACGGATCTTGGCGATTCTGACATTGTTTTCTCGTGACATATTGTACTTCATTTTAGTAGTAACATTTATTTGATATAACTTGCGTTTATTTGTGAAAAAAACGGAAATTTGGCGAAAATTTAGAAAGTTTTGCAATTTTCCAACTTTAAATTTTTATGCCCTTAAATCACAGAGATATCTCACGCAAAATACTTAATAAGTAACATTTCCCACATGTCTACTTTACATCAGCACAATTTTGGAACCAAAATTTTTTTTTGTTAGGGAGTTATAAGGGTTAAAAGTTGACCAGCAATTTCTCATTTTTACAACACCATTTTTTTTTAGGGACCACATCTCATTTGATGTCATTTTGAGGGGTCTATATGATAGAAAATACCCAAGTGTGAGACCATTCTAAAAACTGCACCCCTCAAGGTGCTCAAAACCACATTCAAGAAGTTTATTAACCCTTCAGGGGTTTCACAGGAATTTTTGGAATGTTTAAATAAGAATGAATATTTAACTTTTTTTCACACAAAATTTATTTCAGCTCCAATTTGTTTTATTTTACCAAGGGTAACAGGATATAATGGATGCCAAACATTGTTGTACAATCTGTACTGAGTACGCTGATAGCCCATATGTGGGAGTAAACCACTGTTTGGGCGCATGGCAGAGCTCGGAAGGGAAGGAGCGCCATTTGACTTTTAAATGCAAAATTGACAGGAATTGAGATGGGACACCATGTTGCGTTTGGAGAGCCACTGATGTGCCTAAACATTGAAACCCCCCCACAAGTGACACCATTTTGGAAAGTAGACACCCTAAGGAACTTATCTAGATGTGTGGTGACCACTTTGACCCACCAATTGCTTCACAGAAGTTTATAATGCAGAGCCGTAAAAAAAAAAAATCATATTTTTTCACAAAAATGATCTTTTCGCCCCCAATTTTTTATTTTCCCAAGAGTAAGAGAAGAAATTGGACCTCAAAAATTGTTGGCCAATTTGTCCTGAGTACGCTGATACCCCATATATGGGTGTAAACCATTGTTTGGGCGTATGGCAGAGCTCGGAAGGGAAGGAGCGCCATTTGACTTTTCAATGCAAAATTGACTGGAATTGAGATGGGACGCCATGTTGCGTTTGGAGAGCCCCTGATGTGCCTAAACATTGGAACCCCTCACAAGTGACACCATTTTGAAAAGTAGACCCCTTAAGGAACTTATCTAGATGTGTGGTGAGCACTTTGACCCAACAAGTGCTTCACAGAAGTTTATAATGCAGAGCCGTAAAAATAAAAAATCTTATTTTTTCACAAAAATGATCTTTTCGCCCCCAATTTTTTATTTTCCCAAGGGTAAGAGAAGAAATTAGACCACAAAAGTTGTTGTGCAATTTGTCCTGAGTGCGACGATACCCCATATGTGGGGGTAAACCACTTTTTGGGTGCATAGCAGAGCTCGGAAGGGAAGGAGCGCCATTTGACTTTTCAATGCAAAATTGACTGGAATTAAGTTGGGACGCCATGTTGGTTTGGAGAGCCCCTGATGTGCCTAAACATTAAAACCCCCCACAAGTGACACCATTTTGGAAACTAGACCCCATAAGGAACTTATCTAGATGTGTTTTGAGAGCTTTGAACCCCCAAATGTTTCACTACAGTTTATAACGCAGAGCCGTTAAAATAATTTTTTTTTTTTTTCGCAAAAATTATTTTTTAGCCCCCAGTTTTGTATTTTCACAAGGGTAACATAATAAATTGGACCCCAAAAGTTGTTGTCCAATTTGTCCTGAGTACGCTGATACCCCATATGTGGGGGGGAACCACTGTTTGGGCGCATGGCAGAGCTCGGAAGGGAAGGAGCGCCATTTGGAATGCAGACTTAGATGGATTGGTCTGCAGGAGTCACGTTGCATTTGCAGAGCCCCTGATGTACCCAAACAGTACAAACCCCCCACAAGTGACCCCATATTAGAAACTAGACCTCCCAAGGAACTTATCTAGATGTGTTGTGAGAACTTTGAACCCCTAAGTGTTTCACTACAGTTTATAACGCAGAGCCGTGAAAATAAAAATTCTTTTTTTTTTTCACAAAAATGATTTTTTAGCCCCCAGCTTTGTATTTTTACAAGGGTAACAGAATAAATTGGACCCCAAAAGTTGTTGTTCAATTTGTCCTGAGTACGCTGATACCCCGTATGTGGGGGGGAACCACTGTTTGGGCGCATGGCAGAGCTCGGAAGGGAAGGAGCGCCATTTGGAATGCAGACTTAGATGGATTGGTCTGCAGGCGTCACGTTGCATTTGCAGAGCCCCTGATGTACCCAAACAGTAGAAACCACCCACAAGTGACCCCATATTGAAACTAGACCTCCCATGGAACTTATCTAGATGTGTTGTGAAAACTTTGAACCCCCAAGTGTTTCACTACAGTTTACAACGCAGAGCCGTGAAAATAAAAAATCCTTTTTTTTCCCACAAAAATGATTTTTAGCCCCCCAAATTTTTATTTTCCCAAGGATAACAAGAGAACTTGGACCCAAAAAGTTGTTGTCCAATTTGTCTCGAGTACGATGATACCCCATATGTTGGGGTAAACCCCTGTTTGGGCGCACGGGAGAGCTCGGAAGTGAAGGAGCACTGTTTTACTTTTTCAATGCAGAATTGGCTGGAATTGAGATCGGACGCCATGTCGCGTTTGGAGAGCCCCTGATGTGTCTAAACAGTGGAAACCCCCAATTATAACTGAAACCCTAATCCAAACGCACCCCTAACCCTAATCCCAACTGTAACCCTAACCACACACCTAACCCTGACACACCCCTAATTCTAATCCCAACCCTAATCCCAACCGTAAATGTAATACAAACCCTAACCCTAACCCTAGCCCTAACCCTAGCCCTAACCCTAGCCCTAACCCTAACCCTAATGGGAAAATGGAAATAAATACATTTTTTTTAATTTTATTATTTTTCCCTAAGGCTAGGTTCACATTGCATTAGGGAAATCCGTTTAGCACTAGCGGATTGCGCTAACGCAATGTCTTTTTAGGTGTCGTGTTTAGTGGTCGCGTTAACGTCCCCGCTCTGGAAGATCGGGGATCGGACCTCGGGCGCGCCGCGGACGCTGCAAGCAGCGTCTGAGGCGCGCCACAAAAGAACGGCACCTTGCTAGCGCGAGCCGAAAATGGCACGCTCTAGCGATGCGCTACACCCGAAAATCACATTGCTGTCAATGGTTGTGCTAACGGACCCGTTGCACGGCGTTAATTGTGACATTTTCGCCGTGCAACGCTGTCCGTTAGCGTTAACCCATTAACGCAATGTGAACCTAGCCTAACTAAGGGGGTGATGAAGGGGGGTTTGATTTACTTTTATAGCGAGTTTTTTATATCGGATTTTTATGATTGGCAGCCGTCACACACTAAAAGACGCTTTTTATAGCAAAAAAGTTTTTGCGTCTCCACATTTTGAGACCTATAATTTTTCCATATTTTGGTCCACAGAGTCATGTGAGGTCTTGTTTTTTGCGGGACGAGTTGACGTTTTTATCGGTTACATTTTCGGACATGTGACAGTTTTTGATCGCTTTTTATTCCGATTTTTTGTGAGGCAGAATGACCAAAAACCAGCTATTCATGAATTTCTTTTGGGGGAGGCGTTTATACCGTTCCGCGTTTGGTAAAATTGATGAAGCAGTTTTATTCTTCGGGTCAGTACGATTACAGCGATACCTCATTTATATCATTTTTTTTATGTTTTGACGCTTTTATACGATAAAAGCTATTTTATAGAAAAAATAATTATTTTGGCATCGCTTTATTCTCAGGACTATAACTTTTTTATTTTTTTGGTTATGATGCTATATGGCGGCTCGTTTTTTGCGGGACAAGATGACGTTTTCAGAGGTACCATGGTTATTTATATCCGTCTTTTTGATCGCGTGTTATTCCACTTTTTGTTCAGCGTTATGATAATAAAGCGTTGTTTTTTGGCTCGTTTTTTTTTTTTTTTCTTACGGTGTTCACTGAAGGGGTTAACTAGTGGGCCAGTTTTATAGGTCGGGTCGTTACGGACGCGGCGATACTAAATATGTGTACTTTTATTGTTTTTTTTGTTTTTTTTATGTAAAGAAATGTATTTATGGGAATAATATTTTTTTTTTTCTGCTTTATTTAGGAATTTTTTTTTTATTTTTTTTTACAAGTGTGGAAATTTTTTTTTTTACTTTTTCACTTTGTCCCAGGGGGGGACATCACAGATCACCGATCTGACAGTGTGCACAGCACTCTGTTAGATCGGTGATCTGACATACAGCCGGGCAGGATTAGAGCTGCAGCTGCAGCCTGATCCTGACCCGGAAGTGCTCCCTGCAGGACCCGGATGCAGCCCGGCGGCCATTTTGGATCCGGGGACTGCAGGGAGAAGACGCTCGGTACACGGTGAGCACATCACCGTGTACCGATCGTCTCAGGGAAGCCCGCAGGGAGCCCCCTCCCTGCGCGATGCTTCCCTGCACCGCCGGCACACCGCGATCATCTTTGATCGCGGTGTGCCGGGGGTTAATGTGTCGGGAGCGATCCGTGACCGCTCCTGGCACATAGTGCCGGATGTCAGCTGCGATAGGCAGCTGACACCCGGCCGCGATCGGCCGCGCTCCCCCCGTGAGCGCGGCCGATCGCATATGACGTACTATCCCGTCCATGGGAATTAAGTCCCAGGTCACCTGGACGGGATAGTACGTCATATGGGATTAAGGGGTTAATGAACTGTTTGGCGTGCGGTCACCCACGGTAACTGGACAAAGAGGTCCAGCGTCTTTATTGACTGCATCTCAAAGCCGTATACTATGAAGTGCTAAGGTCTATGTGAGGTCTGTGATGGGTAACATGGCCTACAGTAGTTTATAATGCTGGAATAAACCAAAATAGACTGTTTATGTGAAAAACCATGGCTGTCTACATTTATCCTGTTGCCCAGCGAGTATTCCCCAACCTGTTAGTGATCGCGGCATCACAGTATATACAGTATATATATATATATATATATATTATACACACCCACACACATGAGCATAACGCAAGGTGTACTTTGTTTTGCAGTGGTCATCGGTATGCTGAACTTTTCCTATATACAGGTCCTTCTCAAAAAATTAGCATATAGTGTTAAATTTCATTATTTACCATAATGTAATGATTACAATAAAACTTTCATATATTATAGATTCATTATCCACCAACTGAAATTTGTCAGGTCTTTTATTGTTTTAATACTGATGATTTTGGCATACAACTCCTGATAACCCAAAAAACCTGTCTCAATAAATTAGCATATTTCACCCATCCAATCAAATAAAAGTGTTTTTTAATAACAAACAAAAAAACCATCAAATAATAATGTTCAGTTATGCATTCAATACTTGGTCGGGAATCCTTTGGCAGAAATGACTGCTCTGCTTCAATGCGCCGTGGCATGGAGGCAATCAGCCTGTGACACTGCTGAGATGTTATGGAGGCCCAGGATGCTTCAATAGCGGCCTTAAGCTCATCCAGAGTGTTGGGTCTTGCGTCTCTAACTTTCTCTTCACAATATCCCACAGATTCTCTATGGGGTTCAGGTCAGGAGAGTTGGCAGGCCAATTGAGCACAGTAATACCATGGTCAGTAAACCATTTACCAGTGGTTTTGGCACTGTGAGCAGGTGCCAGGTCGTGCTGAAAAATGAAATCTTCATCTCCATAAAGCATTTCAGCCGATGGAAGCATGAAGTGCTCCAAAATCTCCTGATAGCTAGCTGCATTGACCCTGCCCTTGATGAAACACAGTGGACCAACACCAGCAGCTGACATGGCACCCCACACCATCACTGACTGTGGGTACTTGACACTGGACTTCAGGCATTTTGGCATTTCCTTCTCCCCAGTCTTCCTCCAGACTCTGGCACCTTGATTTCCGAATGACATGCAAAATTTGCTTTCATCAGAAAAAAGTACTTGGGACCACTTAGCAACAGTCCAGTGCTGCTTCTCTGTAGCCCAGGTCAGGCGCCTCTGCCGCTGTTTATGGTTCAAAAGTGGCTTTACCTGGGGAATGCGGCACCTGTAGCCCATTTCCTGCACACGCCTGTGCACGGTGGCTCTGGATGTTTCCACACCAGACTCAGTCCACTGCTTCCTCAGGTTCCCCAAGGTCTGGAATCGGTCCTTCTCCACAATCTTCCTCAGGGTCCGGTCTCCTCTTCTCGTTGTACAGCATTTTCTGCCACATTGTTTCCTTCCAACAGACTTACCATTGAGGTGCCTTGATACAGCACTCTGGGAACAGCCTATTTGTTGAGAAATTTCTTTCTGGGTCTTACCCTCTTGCTTGAGGGTGTCAATGATGGCCTTCTTGACATCTGTCAGGTCGCTAGTCTTACCCATGATGGGGGTTTTGAGTAATGAACCAGGCAGGGAGTTTATAAAAGCCTCAGGTATCTTTTGCATGTGTTTAGAGTTAATTAGTTGATTCAGAAGATTAGGGTAATAGGTCGTTTAGAGAACCTTTTCTTGATATGCTAATTTATTGAGACAGGTTTTTTGGGTTATCAGGAGTTGTATGCCAAAATCATCAGTATTAAAACAATAAAAGACCTGACAAATTTCAGTTGGTGGATAATGAATCTATAATATATGAAAGTTTAATTGTAATCATTACATTATGGTAAATAATGAAATTTAACACTATATGCTAATTTTTTGAGAAGGACCTGTACACTATGTTTCAAATTATTATGCAAACTGGATTTAAGTGTCATAAAGATTTAATTGTTTATGTTTTTCAAATATACTCGTGGATGATATTGTGTTTCAGGGCTCAATGGATCACTGAAATCAATCTTAAACAAATGTGATAATTAGTTTTCCAGGTGATTCTGATTAAAGGAAAACTACTTAAAAATGTTGTTCCACATTATTAACCCCTTAAGCCCCAAGGGTGGTTTGCACGTTAATGACAGGGCCAATTTTTACAATTCTGACCACTGTCCCTTTATGAAGTTATAACTCTGGAATGCTTCAACGTTGATGATTCTGACATTATTTTCTTGTGATATATTTTATTTCATGATAGTGGTAAAATTTCTTCGATAAGACTTGCGTTTATTTGTGAAAAAAATGGAAATTTGGTGAAAATTTTGCAATTTTCCAACTTTGAATTTTTATGCCCTTAAATCACAGAGATATGTCACACAAAATACTTAATAAGTAACATTTCCCACATGTCTACTTCATGTCTACATCAGCACAATTTTGGAACAAAAATTTTTTTTGTTAAGGAGTTATAAGGGTTAAAAGTTGACCAGCAATTTCTCATTTTTACAACACCATTTCTTTTAGGGACAACATGTCATTTGAAGTCATTTTGAGGGGTCTATATGATAGAAAATAACCAACTGTGACACCATTCTAAAAACTGCACCCCTCAAGGTGCTCAAAACCACATTCAAGAAGTTTATTAACCCTTAAGGTGTTTCACGGGAATTTTGGGTATGTTTAAATAAAAACGAACATTTAACTTTTTTCCACACAATTTACTTCAGCTCCGATTTGTTTTATTTTACAAAGGGTAACAGGAGAAAATGGACACCAAAAGTTGTAGTACAATTTGTCCTGAGTACGCTGATACCCCATATGTGGGGGTAAACCACTGTTTGGGCACATGGCAGAGCTCGGAAGGGAAGGAGTGCTATTTGACTTTTCAATGCAAAATTGACTGGAATTGAGTTGGGACGCCATGTTGCGTTTGGAGAGCCCCTGATGTGCCTAAACATTGAAACGCCCCACAAATGACACCATTTTGGAAGTAGACCCCCTAAGGAACTTATCTAGATGTGTGTTGAGCACTTTGACCCACCAAGTGCTTCACAGAAGTCTATAATGCAGAGTCGTAAAAATAAAAAATCATATTTTTTCACAAAAATGATTTTTTCGCCCCCAATTTTTTATTTTCCCAAGAGTAAGAAAAGAAATTGGACCCCAAAAGTTGTTGTGCAATTTGTCCTGAGTACGCTGATACCCCATATGTCGGGGTAAATCACTGTTTGTGCGCATGGCAGAGCTTGGAAGGGAAGGAGCACCGTTTGACTTTTCAATGCAAAATTGACTGGAGTAGAGATGGGACGCCATGTTGCGTTTGGAGAGCCACTGATGTGCCTAAACATTGAAACCTACCAAAAGTGACAAAATTTTGGAAAGTAGATCACCTAAGGAACTTATCTAGATGTGTTGTGAGAGCTTTGAACCCTCAAGTGTTTCACTACAGTTTATAATGCAGAGCCGTTAAAATAAAAAAAAATTTCCCACAAAAATTATTTTTTAGCCCCCAGTTTTGTATTTTCCCAAGGGTAACAGGAGAAATTGGACCCCAAAAGTTGTTGTCCAATTTGTCCTGAGTACGCTGATACCCCATATGTGGGGGGGAACCACCGTTTGGGCGCATGGCAGAGCTCGGAAGGGAATGAGCGCCATTTGGAATGCAGACTTAGATGGAATGGTCTGCTGGCGTCACATTGCATTTGCAGAGCCCCTAATGTACCTAAACAGTAGAAACACCCCACAAGTGACCCCATTTTGGAAACTAGACCCCCCAAGGAACTTATCTCGATGTGTTGTGAGAACTTAGAACCCCCAAGTGTTTCACTACAGTTTATAACGCAGAGCCGTGAAAATAAAAAATCATTTTTATTTTTTTCTCTGCTGCTGAAAAGCATTAAATAGTGCAATGCCTTGGACAAGGTGTGAAAACATTAGATAGTTCACGAAAACTTAAGAGTGATAATCATACTGAAATTTGATACTGAAACAGAGCACAGAGTTCATGCAGATAAAGGCATAATGAGGAAGGTTTCTGCCAGACAAATTCATTGGATTAAGAGAGCAGCTGCCAAAATACCATTACAAAGCAACAAGCAGTTATTTGAAGCTGCTGGTGCCTCTGGATTCCCTCGAACCTCAAGGTGTAGGATCCTTCAAAGGCTTACTGTGGTGCATAAACCTACTAATTGGCCACCCCTAAACAGTGTTCACAAGCAGAAACGGTTGCAGTGGGCCCAGACATACATGAAGACTAATTTTCAAACAGTCTTGTTTACTGATGAGTGTCGAGCAACCCTGGATGGGCTAGATGGATGTAGTAGTGGATAGTTGGTTTATGGCCACCATGTCCTAACAAGGCTGCGACATCAGCAAGAAGATAGAGGAGACATGTTTTGGGCCGGAATCATGGGGTAACAGTTGGTAGGGCCCTTAAGGTTCATGAAGGTGTGAAAATGACATCTGCAAAGTATATAGAGTTTCTGATTGACAACTTTCTTCCATGGTATAAAAAGCAGAAACGTGCCTTCAGGAATAAAATCATCTTCATGCATGACAATGCACCGTCTCATGCTGCAAAGAATACCTCTGAGTCATTGGCTGCTATGGGCATAAAAGTAGATAAACTCATGGCGTGGCCACCATCTTCCCCTGACCTCAACCTTATAATGAACCTTTGGAGTATCATCCAGCAAAAGATCTATGAGGGTGGGAGGCAGTTCACATCAAAACTGCAGCTCTGGGAGGCTATTCTGACTTCATGCAAAGAAATATAAGCAGAAACTCTCCAAGAACTCACAAGTTCAATGGATGCATGAATTGTGAAGGTGATATCAGAGAAGGGGTCCTATGTTAACATGTAACTTGGCCTGTTAGGATGTTTTGGAGTTAAATATCTTTTTTGTTCAGTAAATGTGACCTCCTAATGCTGCAAATTACACAAATGAGCATTTTCAGTTATTTAAAACATATCAAATGTTTAGAAATTCTACTGTGCCTAATAATTTGGAACAGTGAATTCTGAGTTTTTATTCATTTTGGAGATTATACTGTTATCATTGGGAGGTTTCTTAAATAAAATTTGATGTATACTCTAACGGGCGATGACTTTTATTAGACTGACTGTCATTTGCACCGACCATTTAGGAAAATCCGAGAAAAATGTAATTTGCATAATAATTTGGAACATGGTGTACTAAATCAAACTGTATGCAGATGTATGGTAGCCAGACAGAGGCAAAAAAACTAACACATTTTTGGCCTCTGTCATGGGAACATTACAATACACATTGGGAAAAGTTCTTGATGTGTACCGTAGGCTTACATGCACAAAACGCAGTGTGCACCTAGCCTTACACAAAGAACACATTTTATTTATTTTTACTCATTGCTTAGGCTAAGCTCTCCCCCTGCTGGTTAAACATGTTCACTTACATCACATACTATATTTGTTTTTTTTTACTGTAGTAACTTTATGGTGGACTAGCTGAAAAGCCCAGCGTTGCCCAGGCTTAGTAACTAACTGTGGTAACAAATTATAATGACTATATTGCACATAAAAACATTTCACATCATATATTAAACACTACAAATTTGCAACACAAATGAACTAAATGATTACCCAAGTATTATTATTATTATTAATTTATATAGCACAATTAATTCCATGGTGCTGTACATTAGACGGGGTTACATCAAAATACAAATATCACTTACAGTAACCAAACCTAACAATGGCAGACTGGTACAGAGGGAAGAGGACAGTGCCCTTGCGGGCTTACATTCTACAGGATTATGGGGAAGGAGACAGTAGGTCGGGGTTTCAGTAGCTTCGATGGTGTTGAGGTGGCCGTGTGGTCATTACAGGTTGTAAGCTTTTTTGAAAAGATCGGTTTTCAGGTTCTGTTTGAAGGATCCAAATGGGGTGGATAGCCAGACGTGTTGGGGCACAGAATTCCAGATGATGGGGGATATTCCGGAGAAGCCTTGGAGGCAATTGAGTGAAGAGCGAATAAGCTAGGAGGAGAGAAGGAGGTCTTGGGAGGACCGGAGATTACGTGAGATAAGATATTGAGAGATTAGTTCAGAGATATATGGAGGAGAAAGGTTATGGATGGCTTTGTAGGTCAGTATTAGTAGTTTTAACTGGATACACTGGGAAATTTGGAGCCAGTGAAGAGATTTGCAAAGAGGGGAAGCAGAAGTGTAGCGAGAAGAGAGATGAATTAGTCAGGCAGCAGCGTTAAGGACTGACTGGAGGGGTGCGAGAGTGTTAGAAGGTAGGCCACAAAGGAGGATACTGCAGTTGTCGAGGCAGGAGATGAGTGGGGCCAGGGGCGGATTATAATAGGGTCAATCTGGGCGGTAGCCCAGGGCCCAGTGGTGTGGGGTGGGTCAGGGCTACCGCTCAGATTGCCCGCCGCCATTAGGGCATTACTGCCCTGACTGGCATATTGGCCCGCTGGGCTGCTGGAGGGAGCTTGCTGCTGGAGCGCCGGTCAGGTGAGGAGAACTTGGTTTTTTTTGTTTTTTTTTGCGAATGGCAATCCGGGGGGGCCCGGGGCAATATGCTGGACACACTGGGGCAGATTGCTGGACACACTGGGGCAGTTTGCTGGACACACTGGGGGCAATGCTGGAGACACTGGGGCAGATTGCTGGACACACTGGGGGCAATATGCTGAAGTCAGACACTGGGGCAGATTGCTGGACACACTGGGGCAATATGCTGGACATACTGGGGCAGATTGCTGGACACACTGGGGGTAATATGCTGGACACACTGGGGCAGATTGCTGGACACATTGGTGCAATATTGGAAACATTGGGGCAGATTGCTGGACACACTGGGGGCAATGCTGGAGACACTGGGGCAGATTGCTGGACACACTGGGGGCAATATGCTAGAGTCAGACACTGGGGCAGATTGCTGGACACACTGGGGCAGATTGCTGGAAACACTGGGCCAGATTGCTGGACACACTGGGGGCAATATGCTGGACACACTGGGGCAGAATGCTGGACACACTGGGGAGCAATAAGCTGGAGACACTGGGGGCAACATGCTGGACAGTTTGGGGGCAAAATGCTGGACACACTGGGGGCAGGATGCTGGACACATTGGGGGCAGGATGCTGGACACATTGGGGGCAGGATGCTGGACACATTGGGGGTAGGATGCTGGACACATTGGGGGCAGAGATGCTGGACACATTGGGGCAGAGATGCTGGACACATTGGGGGCAGAGATGCTGGACGCATTGGGGGCAGAGATGCTGGACGCATTGGGGGCAGAGATGCTGGACGCATTGGGGGCAGAGATGCTGGATGCATTGGGGGCAGAGATGCTGGAAGCATTGGGGGCAGAGATGCTGGACGCATTGGGGGCAGAGATGCTGGACGCAATAAGGGCAGAGATGCTGGACACATTGGGGCAGAGATGCTGGACACATTGGGGGCAGAGATGCTGGACACATTGGGGGCAGAGATGCTGGACACATTGGGGGCAGAGATGCTGGACACATTGGGGGCAGAGATGCTGGACACTGGGGTCAGAGATGCTGGACACACTGGGGGCAGGGATGCTGGACACACTGGGTGCAGGACTGGAAACATGGGCAGAATGTAGATACGGGGCATGATTGGAAGCACGGGGCAGAATGAAAGACATGGGGCAGGAATGGAGACAGATCGTGCAGGATCATGGGGCAGGATGGATATGGACTACTCTTTTTCTTCATGTGGTGTAATGTAGAAGTTGAGAAAAATTAAGTAATGTGTTCTACAAGCGGAGCTCGAGATAACTGTGTTATTTCCTGCAGAGACGAGTCCTGGCTGGATGAAGTGATGGTGGTCTGTGCTGGTTAAAAGATGAAGGACTTCAGCTAGAGATGTCACTGGTGAGTAAGTGTTACCTATACACTGACACTATACACTGTATACTATATACTGAACTGAAGGGTAAATTGACTAGATCAATGGATGTTTGACAGGTTATAGTTTCACACAGCAACTATTTTTCTGGAATAATCTGGTTCAGGTATATGATGACCCCGTCGCATGACCCCGTCACGACCCCGTCACATGACCCCGTCACATGACCGAGGGGCCCACAGTGTCTGAACAGCCCGGGGTCCTGGCTACCCTTAATCCACCCCTGATTGGGGCATGCACAAGCATTTTGTTAGGGTTGAGGAAAGGACGGATTCTGGAAATATTTTTGAGCTGGAGGTGACAGGAGGTGGCGAGAGTTTAGATGTGCGGTTTGAAGGACAGGGCAGAGCCAAGGGTTTCCTCTGTCCCAGTAATCCGAGGCAGCAGATTACCAGGACAGGGGAAAGTGTGAATTAATTTATTGTGATAGATAGATCAGGTAGGGAAGGTGTGCGAGATGGAGGAAAGATAATTAGTTCAGATTTGTCCATATTGAGCTTGAGGAAGCAAGAGAAGAAGGAGGATATGACTGACAGACACTCTGGGATTCTGGAGAGCAGAGAGGTGACATCTGGGCCAGAGAGGTAGATCTGAGTGTCATCAGCATATACATGGTACTGGAAGCCATAGGACTTTAAGAGTTGTCCCAGGCCAAGGGTATAGATTGAGAAGAGAAGGGGTCCTAGGACAGAGCCTTGAGGGACACCAACAGAGAGGGGGAGAGATGAAGAGGTTGTTAGAATCTGTATTGTTTTGACCATCCGCCACCATTTTGTGGTTTTCTGGCTGCTGGTCTTTTTCCTCTGGTGCTGGGTTGTCTTGGTCAGGTGATTGTATCACCCTTTATTACCCAGCACCTGCCTCCCATTCCTTGCTGGACAACAGTGTTAATCCGCTAGAGTTCTGGCTAGGTGCTTTGACAGCTTTCTGTGTTTGAAATTTTGCCGTTCTGGGATCTTTGGTTCTGCTATCTTTACAAACTGTTTTCAGTTTGTTTCTGCAGCCTTCTCTGTGTTTCCTATTAGGCGGTGACCTGTTTTTTGTACCCAGTCCTTAGATCTTTTAGGGACCTCCTTCCCCTTAGCTATAGATCTTCACTGAGTTTAGACTAGGATCGTCAGTGGGTCTATTCGCAAGGAATGGGTCGCCCACTCCATCATAATGTTTAAGCCTAGTCTTAGTGCAGGGTCAGCTTTCCCCCATCTCTCCTAGTTCTGTGCTGCAGTTTTGTAACAGTTTGTCCAGCCACACATATATAAAAAAAAAAAATTCTGGATTCTTTCAATATGTGCAGCTTCCAGGAACTTGCTCAACGCTTGCAAGGGTAAAATTTGGAAGTAACTAACCTTCAACAGCACGTGAGTAATTGCTCTGGAGCACGCCTTGAAGAACCTAAGGTAGGATTACCTGAGTTTTTTTCAGGTAAACGGCAGGAATTTCTTGCATGTTTACTATATTTTCGGCTTAGATCTAGATATTCAGGGAGTGAATTACAGCGTGTGGGGATTATTATGTCTTTATTGCGAGGTGAACCCCAAATCTGGGCGTTTTCATTACATCCTGAAGATCCTTGTTTGACATCAGTAGAAGCATTTTTTTTCTGCTATGGGGTTGTTATATGATGATCCTGATCGGGTCACATCAGCTGAGGCAGAGCTCAGATGGCTTAAACAGGGCTCTGTGGATGCTGAGAGGTATTGCACCCTGTTCAGTCGATGGTCCACCGAGATCAGGTGGAATGACCCAGCACTGGAGTCAGTTTTTAGCACGTTTGAGTGAAAGAGTTAAAGATTTGCTCATTGCATATCCTGCACCTGATACTTTGGAAACTGCTATGCAGTTAGCTATCCGTGTGGATAGAAGATTAACCCTGATGTTCTGTTCGGGTCATAGTGACCCGAACAGATTTTTTTGCGGCCCTGTTGATTTTTTTCTGTAAGTCTCTAAAACTTGAGACTCCTTGACTTTTCCTCATTTGGGGTGACCTACCTATGATTATTTTTTTTTTTTTTCCGTTTACTTTTTGCTACACGCAAAAAGTTACACTTGTTGTGTTCGGGTCATAGTGACCCATCATTTTTTACAGCTGTGAGGCCATATTTTCAGTGAAATAAAGGAGTTATAACCTCAGTTGGGTCTATTTATTGCATCTACTATTGTATATCAATTGATTTATTTCCTAAATTATTTCAATGGGGTCGTACACGCGCTCTACCGGGGGTATGCATTGAGATCTGCGCACCATAAAAATGGCTTTATATTGATTATTTTTGGTGTGCAGTCTATTCTAAAATGTAGAGTGCATCCGGAGAGATCACTAGGTGTGCACTACACGTGTATATTATGCGCAGAACGGACTGCTTAGAACGCGCTGTCTAAGATGTTTTTTTTTGTAAGGCTAGTCTGTCTTCCTGGCTTATCTGCTTGTTTTCAGAAGGGTTCTTATCTTCTCTGCTCTTATCAGTACACATATGCTAGCCCAGACATGTTACCTTTCATTTTCGTTGGAGAGCAGCTGTGTACAATACATACCTCTGTTCCAGGATATCTCTGTTCCAGGCAGTATCTTTGTTTTCTACAGGTATGTTGCTTGTTATGCTTTTACTAATCAATTCTATTGATAGATTGTATATTGTAAAGGAATACTTTTATTTTATTTTATTACATGTAATTAGTGTTATTACTGTGTGATACACTTAGCATGATAGATTGCTGGATATTGAGCACTGGTATGCTTTGATGTAGTATAGAAGCTCTTATTGTTTTTGAAGCCGTTTTTTTTCTCAGACTTTATTATTATCGTTTACTTACAAAGGTTTTTTTTTATTACAAAATATGTGTAGTTTTCTATTTTCGTTTTGCTCATTGATCTGTTTTTTCAGAATAAAAACAAAAAAAAAAGATTTCTAGTTCATTTTTCTTTTTTTTTTTACTACCAAACATGTTCACAAACAGTCTAGTAAGCAGAAAGTATAAAAAAAATGGAGTTAGAGTGTCTAAAATCAAGGTTTAATAAGCTGGGTCATAGTGACCCGGAACACTACAAGTGTATAGTAAATGCGAACAAAACAGCAGGGTTAAGAGACAGGCGGAGTGAAGAGAAGACTCTTATAATGCTGGACCCAGTCTCTAAGGATAGCCCCGTCGACAGCGGGGAACCGATGCAACTTGGGGTGATGTCCTCTTGTTCCCAGGAGAAGAGGTTCGCTGAAGGGCTATGCTTGTATTGTGGTAAGGCTGACCATTTTATTAAGCAATGTGAGGTTCGCATAAGGAAAGAAAAAAAAAGGTCAGTAGGAGTAACACTCCAGTTCGTATTGTGTTTTTACGGTCAGCAGGAGTTTTTTTTTCTGGTAATAGCAATTATCATGGTCATTCCACTGATTTTCAGGCAATGGTGGATTGTGGTTCTGCACTTAATTTGATTGATCAACAATTCCTAGACAAATATAAGGGCTCCTTCTCCCTTGTGAGAAATACGTCCGAGTCTCGCAGGTTAAAACCAAGCTCTGGTGCTGGCACTCCGGAGCGGAGCGTGCAGCCGCACAGCAATACATGGAGCTGCACGCTCCGCTCTGGAGTGCCGGCGCCAAAGCAGGGTTTTAACCTGCGAGACTCGGACGTATTTCCTGCAAGTGAGAAGGAGCCCTAAGTTTGATTCTGAACCATTGTCATCGCCTATTCCTGTTGTGGTTATTGATAACACTCCTCTGGAACATGGGTGTATTTCTCGAAAGGTTTCCGGGTTCCCACTTATTGTGAATATGGAACATCAGGAGTGTATAGACTTGTTTGTTCTTGCAAAACTACCTTGCCCAGTTGTCCTGGGTTTACCCAGGTTAAAAATGCACAATCCTTTGCTGGACTGGTCGTCTAGTACTGTAAGGTCCTGGGGTGAGGGGTGCTATGGTAATTGTTGTAATGTTCACATTTGTGCTGTTGTGAAGAAGGAGCTACCTGAAGCCATTCAGGATTTCTGGAGGGTATTTTTGGAGGTAGAGTCGTTAGCTCTACCACCCCATAGAGATTACGACTGTGCAATTGAGTTCGTTCCAGGTGCCACACTTCCTAATAGTCGTTTATTTAATCTGATGAGTCCTGAGAGGAAGGCCTTAAAGGAATACCTACAGACTAGTTTAGCTGCAGGTCATATAAGACCCTCTAAATCCCCTGTGGCTGTGGGATTCTTTTTTGTCAAAAAGAAGGATGGGGGCCTTAGGCCGTGTCTGGATTTTCGGGCGCAATCCTTACCCGTTGCCACTGATTCCGGATTTGTTTAACCAACTAACCAGAGCAAAGTGGTTGTCTAAGATTGACCTTCGTGGGACATATAATTTGCTGTGGGTGAAGGAGGGCGATGAATAGAAGACAGCCTTTAATACCCCGGAAGGTCATTTTGAGTGGTCATGCCTTTTGGCCTTACTAATGCGTCTGCGTTTTTTCAAAGTTTGATTCATGACATTCTGAGGTCGTTGATCAGTAGGAATGTTTATTCGGACGATATGTTGATATATTCACCTGATCAGGAGTCGCATTGGCAGAGAGTCTGCGAAGTTCTACAGATTTTGAGTGAAAACTCACTCTTTGCTAAATTGGAGAAGTGCGAGTTTGCGGTACAGAAAATGATTTTTTTGGGGTACCTTGTCTCCAGTAATGAGTTTGAGATGGACCCGGTGAAGGTTCAGGCAGTGCTGGAGTGGCCTAGGCCTGAATGTTTGAAGTCGGTTCAGAGATTTTTGGGGTTTGCCAATTACAGAAAATTCATAAAGTATTTTTCTGTGATCGCTAAACATATAACTGATCTCACCAAGAAGGGTTCTAATACTGTCCAATGGTCCTCGGAGGCTGTTAAGGCTTTTGAGCAGCTCAAGGAGAGATTTAGCTCTGCTCTTTTTGATCTATACGGATGAGACCAAGCTATTTCTGGTAGAGGATGATGCCTCTTCAGTAGGGGTGGGGGCAGTTTGGTCCCAGGAGGGAGAGGATGGGGTGCATCCCTGTGCTTTCTTTTCTAAAAAATTTTCGGAGACTGAGCTCAACTATGATGTTGGGAACAGAGAGTTGCTGGCTATTAAACTCGTGTTTGAGCATTGGCGACATTTTTTGGAGGGGGCCAGACATCCGATACAGGTTTTTACTGATCATAAGAATCTGATATAACTAGATGCTGCTAAACGTTTGAATGCCCGTCAAGCGAGGTGGGCACTGTTTTTTGCCCGGTTTCATTTCTTCGTCACATGTATCCCTGGGACAAAGAATGTTAAAGCGGATGCTTTGTCTCGTAGTTTCTCTTCACCAGTTAATACTGAGAAGGAGGAATGTATTTTGCAGAGAGGGGTGGTGGCAGCATTGGGTTCTGAGTTGGAGAGTAGCATCCTAGAGGCCCAGAATGCTGCACTAACTAACACTCCGTATGGTAAATTATTTTGTGCCTAGAGCCTTGCGGAGAGCTTTGCTGAATGTCATGAGTCTCGGTTGGCCGGTCATCCAGGGATTTCGGAAACTAGAAAGTCGATGTTTCTGGTAGCCAGGGTGGCAAAGAGAAATCATTAAGTGGGTGCGTCAGTGTACTGTGTGCGCTAGGTCGAAGGCCTCACATGACCCGGCTGCAGTGTTGCTCAGTGGAATAGTGGGGACGGAAGCCAGAATGTAGGTTGTCGAAGAGCGAGTTAGATGCAAGGCGAGAGGAAAGTTCAGCGTGAACGTGCTGCTCAGGGAGTTTGGAAGCAAATGGGAGCAAAGATATGGGACGATAGATGGACAGCGTTCAGGTCAAGGGAAGGCTTTTTGAGGATAGGTGTGATTGTGGCATGTTTGAAAGCAGAGGGGAAGGTACCAGAAGTTAGTGATAGATTGAAGAGATGGGTTAGGGATGGGATAAGGGTAGTGGTGAGGTTGGGGAGGTGGGATGTGATTGGGTCAAGTGCACAAGTGATGAGATGTGATTTGGAGAGATGAGCAAGCTGTCCTTCAGTGATTTTGGAGAAGGAAGTTATAGGGGTAGGGCATTGGTCTGGCATACAGAGGGGTTATGGTGGTCGGACAACAAAGACTTGCCTTGTTCGGTCTATCTTATTTTGAAGTGCGTGGCAAAGTCCTCGGCAGAGATTAGGGAAGTTGGAGGGGGCAGTGGTGGGCGGAGTAGGGAGTTAAAAGTGTTGAACAACTGTTTGGGTTGTGGGATAAGGAAGATACAAGGGATGTAAAGTATTGATAGTATTTTATTTTCAACTCATTCAAGAGCCTTTTAATAAACAACATTCTTGTTTTTTCCTTCCTGTGCAAAGATGAACAGATTTTTGGCAGTTCCAACTCTTGAACAGGCCACGTGAGGTTGACCATGAGAAAAGCATGGAGATTATAAATCGATCCCTACTACTTTCAAGGACTGTCCGTGAGCCCTGTTAATCGACACTGCAAATGCCAGTCGAACTGGAAACTGAAGGTGTTTAAAATCAAAAGGCAAATCAGATGGAATGAGTGGAATTCTTGGAAATACAGAACGTGTGAATGTGGCCTTCTACACAGCCTCCACCTGCAGGGTCTGACTCTTCTCTATATAGAGCCTCATACTGCAGCAGCACCTCACTTCTCTCATTTTCCCATCACGCCTCTCTTCATTTTTCCCCTCACATCTCTCATTTTCCCCTCACTCTTCTCATTTTCCCCCTCACACCTGTCATTTTCCCCCTCACACCTCTCATTTTCATCCCCCACATCTCTCATTTTCCCCTCACTTCTCATTTTCCCTCTCACTCTTCTCATTTCCCCCTCACACCTCTCATTTTCCCCCTGACACCTCATATTTTCTCCCCTCACTCCTTATTTTCCCCCATACCTGTTATGTTGACCTACCACTTGTCATTTTCCGATCATTCCACTATTTTCCCATCTCTTCTCTCATTTTCCACTCACACCTCTTCATTTTCACCTCACACCTTTCATTTTCCCCTCACTCCTCTCATTTTCCTGTCACTCTTCTCTTCCCCTCACATGTGCACAGAAACTTCAAGTTATGAGCAAAGCGGTATAATCAATGAGGCTCCTCCCTTTCCCTTGACATCATGCCTCACAGGAGCAACTCCATTCTAGACACGACGGAGCTAGATGTGGCCTATGCCTGCCGCGCATTGATACTCTGAAGGCGGCGGCCCTGATTGTAGCTTGCAGCGGCTGGGACGTCGCAGCTGGTGAGTTTTGCAGGCTGGTTTTCGAGGTGAATGTGTCTCTGCCCATGTGCGCTAACAACGTGGGCCTTGTGGATGGGGATTTGCGTGTGGAGAAAGTGTGGCTATGCAGAGTAGCGTGGCTTGATACATACACACACACACATACATACACTCAGCTTTATATATAGATTTATATATGGCATAATTATCAACTGCAAAATCAGCAACAATAATTTTGCATAAAATATTCAAGCAGAATTACTGTTGTTGATATTGTGGCATATTTAAATCAGTGCAGTTAGTATCCTCTGATGTGGAAAAATGTGCTGCAAATCCACATATACTTGTGCAGTTTTGATGTAGATTAGAACCATAGTAATGGCTAATAGTTTTTTCCATAGTGTGTGAAAGCGCTGTTCCCTAGCTTTATACCATAGTTTTCTTTGAATATTGCAACATGAATGTCATTAGCGCCAAATCAAGACATCTGGAAGCTTGCACCTACAACCAAATTCAACATCCAGCCACAGATCCAAAGCCGCCTCCTGGACGAGTAAAATCTTCACACTGCATGGATCGTTAGCATGGGTGTAATGAACTATCCACTGGTAGAGGTACCCTGGAAATTGAAACTAAAATCACAGGCCCTGTGAAGGGCATTCAATACGGCAATGGTTTTGTTCTCCACTAAGGCAGGGTTCACATTTGCATATGTGTGCGCAGTGTATACCTGCATACCAATCCGCATGTGTCTTGCATACATATATTTAACATTGTGTACGCAGGGACATGAGTTAGCATGCGTTTGCCTGCAGATGCATACGCATGTGTCGTTTCGCAGTGTGCGGCGAATGCAACATGTTGCATTTTTTGAGGTGTCAATTTAGCGCAGACATACGCATGAGTGTTTCAAAACAACGCATTACTGTCTATGGGAATGCATTGACATGCAAGGATATGCGTACGCATGCGTTTGATATGCATGCGTACTTCACACTAATGATGTCCAGGAAATGATGTCACCACCTGTAAAATCCCTGATGTATAAAAGGAGGTCTGGAGACAGGTAGTCCATTACTCTCAAGACTGTGCATGCAAGCAGAAGACTCTGGACAAAACTCTGGATGTAAGTAGAGAAGCTTTGAAACTGTATGTCGGTTTCTCACTGCATTCTGTACTCTGTACTTAAGTTTTGTTTTCTCGTCCTTCTAGACTGTGCTTTATTCCTTTCCTTGACTCCTTGCTTGGCTTGCTCCTTCCTTTTCCTTGATTACCTGTTGTGAATTGCTCCTGTGGGCCTGTGAAAGTATGAGTGTGTGTACTATGTTGCTCTGCCCAGTCTCACACTCTGCCCAGTTTCACACCCTTCATCACTTTGTGTGTTATGTTTTCCTTTTTTTCTTGTAGACTGTGTGGTGCTGCTGTCCGTGTTTTGGGAGGCTTTTCCAGAGCAGTCCTGCTGTCCCCGTGTTGAGCTGCTTTTCCGCTGCGGTGCTGCTGTCCCGGTGTTGTGCTGCTGTTTCGATGCTGTGCTGCCTGCTGTGCTGTTGGACTGCTGCCTGTAATGTAAGTATTGGCCTTCAAATTTTTTTTTTTTTTTTTTTACTTTTACTTAACCCCTTAACCCCCAAGGGTGGTTTGCATGTTAATGACCGGGCCAATTTTTGCAATTCTGACCACTGTCCCTTTATGAGGTTATAACTCTGGAACGCTTGTATGGATCCCAGTGATTCTGTTAGAATTTGTATTATGGCAAGAAAAAAATCAGCTAAGTAAAGGAAAACTAGTGGCCATCATTACTTTAAGAAATAAAGGTCAGTCACTCTGAAAAATTGGGAAACCTTTGAAAGTGTCCCCAAGTGCAGTGGCAAAAACCATCAAGTGCTACAAAGAAACTGGCTCACATGAGGAATGCCCCAGGAAAGGAACACCAAGAGTCACCTCTGCTTCTAATGATAAGTTTATCCGAGTCACAAGCCTCAGAAAGCACAGGTTAACAGCAGCTCAGATTAGAGACCAGGTCAATGCCATACAGAGTTCTAGCAGCAGACACATCTCTACAACAACTGTTAAGCGGAGACTTTGTACAGCAGGCCTTCATGGTAAAATAGCTGCTAGGAAACCACTGCTGAGGACAGGCAACAAGCAGAAGAGACTTGTTTGGGCTAAAGAACACAAGGAATGGACATAAGACCAGTGGAAATCTGTGCTTTGGTCTGATGAGTCCAAATTTGAGATCTTTGATTCCAACCACTGTGTCTTTGTGCGATGCAGAAAAGGAGAAACGGATGGACTCTACATGCCTGGTTCCCACCGTGAAGCATGGAGTAGGAGGTGTGATAGTGTTCGTGTGCTTTGCTGGTGACACTGTTGGGGATTTATTCAAAATTGAAGGCATACTGAACCAGCATGGCTACCACAGCATCTTGCAGTGGCATGCTATTCCATCCGTTTTGCGTTTAGTTGGACCATAATTTATTTTTCAACAGGACAATGACCCCAAACACATCTCCAGGCTGTGTAAGGGCTATTTGACCAATAAGGAGAGTGACGGGGTACTACGCCAGATGACCTGGCCTCCACAGTCACCAGAGCTGAACCCAATTGAGATGGTTTGGGGTGAGCTGGACCGCAGAGTGAAGGCAGAAGGGCCAACAAGTGCTAAGCATCTCTGGGAACTCCTTCAAGATTGTTGGAAGACCATTTCCGGTGACTACCTCTTGAAGCTCATCAAGAGAATGCCAAGAGTGTGCAAAGCAGTCATCAAAGCAAAAGGTAACTACTTTGAAGAACCTAGAATATAAGACATATTTTCACTTGTTTCACACTTTTTTGTTAAGTATATAATTCTACATGTGTTAATTCATAGTTTTAATGCCTTCAGTGTAAATGTGCAATTTTCATACAGAAAATTTTTTAAATGAGAAGGTGTGTCCAAACTTTTGGTGTGTACTGTATGGGTTTCCACCAAGAGCATCAGGTGGAAGTGTGCAACTGGGACCTGGAGTTCCAGGGTGATTGGGCCATATCGGGTGTTGGCCATTCTCAGCCCGGGGACTTTTCAGTTGGAGTTACCCCAGTTATGCATGTACACAACTCATTCCCAGGACGTTGCTCTGGAGATTTGTGGCGCCTCCGGAGCCTACATTGTTGGCATTTTCATCAGGCCGCGTTTGCCATAAACCTTAGTCAGGTGACTGCCGAGGTTAACTCTGGTGGATTGAGGCGTCCTCACCGTAGGTTAACTGGTGAAGTCTGGTGTTGAGTGTCCAGAGGCCCCTCATTGAAAGGGGGTACTGTCATAATCCATGTTTGCATCGGTGGCAAATCTGGTTTTCCTCTGATTAAAACCTTTTTTCCTTTCTGGTCACTTTCTGGTCATCGGGGGTTAATGCAGTTCCCCCCCTTCCCGGTGGCCACTGGTGTTATTGCATTGCTGCTGGGTCAGCTGATGTTGGTTGCGACCACTCCCATCATCCTACATAAGGTCACCTGATGCATCAGCTGACTGTTGGTTTTACAGGTCCTTCTGGAGATCAACCAAGCAGGTGGAAGTAGTTTTCTGAGTGCAGTGGTTCTTCTGCTGAATATTCATACCTGGTGCATTACTCAGCTTTCTCTGCTGCAATGCACAGTACAGCAAAGTGTTTGCTTATACCTTGTTTGTCTTTCTTTCCCTTTGTGTTTATTAGTGCAGCAGTGGGACCAGTGTTCTTACTCGCTAATTCCCTACTCAGGGATAGGTGCAGGGTGAGTGAGCCATAGCCTGTGGACAGCGCTTAATTGGAGCCAATTTCAATCCTACAACAGGACAATGACCCAAAGCACACCTCGAAATTATGCAAGAACTATTTAGGGAAGAAACAAGTAGCTGGTAGGTATTCTATCTGTAATGGAGTGGTCAGCACAGTCACCAGATCTCAACCCCATTGAACTGTTGTGGGAGCAGCTTGACAGTATGGTATCCAAAAAGTGCCCATCAAGCCAAACCAACTTGTGGGAGGGGCATCTGGAAGCATGGGGTGAAATTTCTCCAGATTACCTCAGCAAATTAACTGCTTGAATGTCAAAAGTCTGCAATGATGTAATTGCTGCAAATGGAGCATTCTTTGAAGAAAGCAAAGTTTGAAGGAAAAATTATTATTTCAAATAAAAATCCTTTTTTTCGAACCTTGTCAATGTCTGAACTAGATTTTCAATTAATTTGGCAATTCATTTGATTAATAAAAGTATGAGTTTTCATGGAAAACACAAAATTGTCTGGGTGACTCTAAACTTTTGAACGGTAGTGCATATATATATACAGTGCTCAAATAAATAAAGGGAACACTAAAATCCCACATCCTAGATATCACTGAATGAAATATTCCAGTTGTAAATCTTTATTCATTACATAGTGGAATGTGTTGAGGACAATAAAACATACAAATTATCAACGAAAATCACAACTAATATCCCACGGAGGTCTGGAGTTGGAATGATGCTCAAAATCACAGTGGAAAATGAAGTTACAGGCTGATCCAACTTCAGTGGAAATGCCTCAAGACAAGAAAATGATGCTCAGTATTGTGTGTGGCCTCCATGTGCCTTTATGATCTCCCTACAACGCCTGGGCATGCTCCTGATGAGGTGGCGGATGGTCTCCTGAGGGATCTCCTCCCAGACCTGGACTAAAGCACCCAACTCCTGGACACCCTGTGGTGCAACGTGACATTGAAGGATGGTGCTAGACATGATGTCCCAAATGTGTTCAATCGGATTCAGGTCTAGGGACCGGGCGGGCCAGTCCATAGCTTCAATGCCTTCATCTTGCAGGAACTGCTGACGCACTCAAGCCACATGAGGTCTGGCATTGTCCTGCATTAGGAGGAACCCAGGGCCCACTGCACCAGCATATGGTCTCACAAGGGGTCTGAAGATCTCATCTCGGTACCTAATGGCAGTCAGGCTACCTCCACACCATTACTGACCCACTCCCAAACCGGTCATGCTGAATGATGTTGCAGGCAGCAGATCGCTATCCACGGGGTCTCCAGACTCTGTCACGTGTGCTCAGTGTGGACCTGCTTTCATCTGTGAAGAGCAAAGGGCGCTAGTGGCGAATTTGCCAATCCTGGAGTTCTGTGGAAAATGCCAAGCATCCTGCACGGTGTTGGGCTGTGAGCACAACCCCCATCTGTGGACATCGGGCACTCAGACCATCCTCATGGAGTCGGTTTCTAACCGTTTGCGCAGACACATGCACGTTTGTGGCCTGCTGGAGGTCATTTTGCAGGGCTCTGGCAGTGCTCCTCCTGTTCCTCCTTGCACAAAGGCTGAGGTAGCGGTCCTGCTGCTGGGTTGTTGCCCTCCTACGCCCCCCTCCACATCTCCTGGTGTAATGGCCTGTCTCCTGGTAGCGCCTCCACCAAGCAAACCTTCTTGCCACAGCTCGCATTGATGTGCCATCCTGGAATAGTTGCTCTACCTGAGCCACTTGTGTGGGTTGTAGAGTCCGTCTCATGCTACAACAAGTGTGAAAGCACAACCAACAGTTAAAAGTGACCATAACATCAGCCAGAAAGCTTTGGTACTGAGATGTGGTCTGTGGTCCCCACCTGCAGAACAACTCCTTTATTGAGTGTGTCTTGATAATTGACAATAATTTCCATCTGTTGTCTATTCCATTTGCACAACAGCAGGTGAAATTGATTGTCAAACAGTGTTGCTTCCTAAGTGGACAGTTTGATTTCACAGAAATTTGATTTACTTGGATTTATATTCTGTTGTTTAACCCCTTAACGACCGCCGATATGCCTTTTAACGGCGGCAGTTAAGGGTACTTAAACCACAGCGCCGTTAATTAACGGCGCTGTGGAAAAAGTGAATAGCGCCCCCCAGAGTCGGATTTTCTCTGGGGTCTTGATTGCCGGGGGTAGCCGAGACCCGAGAGAACATGATTCGGGGTTTTTCACCGACCCCGGGTTGCGATCGCCGGTAATTAACCGTTTACTGGCAGTCACAAAAAAAACCAAAAAACGCGATTTCCCATTTAATTTCTCTGTCCTACGATGTGATCGCACATCAGAGGACAGAGAAATGGGGTCCCCGATACTCACCTGTCTCCCCCGGTGCTCGTCGTGGCTCCCGATAAGCGCCGCCATCTTTTTCCGGCAAAAAATGGCGGGCACAGTGTGCCCGCTGGCCGGCACCCGAAAGATCTTTGGGGTCTCGGCTGCCAGGGGTAGCCGAGACCCCAAAGAACATAATCTGGGTCGGTTTTTACCGAACCCTGTTTTGCGATCGCCGGTAATTAACTGTTTACCGGCGGTCGCCAAAAAAAAGTGATCTGTCATTCTCTGTACTCTGATGTGATCGCACATCAGAGGACAGAGAAATAGGGGGATTCAGGTACCCTGTTATACTTACCGGTGTCCCTGGATCCTCCTGTGTCCCCTCCTGCCCACCGGCTTCTTCATCGGGAAAGAAAATGGCGGGCGCATGTGCAGTACGCCCGCCATGATCTGCCGGCCGGCAGCTAGAGGACTTGGGGCTAAAATTAGGGTTAGGGTGGGGGCTAAATTTAGGGTTAGGGTTAGGGTTGGGGTTAAATTTAGGGTTAGGGCTAGGGTTAGGCCCGACGTACCAACGCACGTTGTGAAAATTCTGCACAACTTGGGCAGCAGATGCAGTTTTTCAACGCATCCGCTGCCCAGTCTATGTCCTGGGGAGGAGGGGGCAGAGTTACGGCCACGCATGCGCGGTCGAAAATGGCGGACGCGACGTACAACAAAAAGGTTACATTGAACTTTTTTTTGTGACGACGGTCCGCCAAAACACAACGGATCCAATGCACGACGTATTGTTGACGGATGGCCAAACGTCGCGTCCAAGTCTATGGGCAAAAAAGGCATCCTGCGGGCACATTTGCAGGATCCATTTTTTGTCCAAAACGATGGATTGAGACGGATGCCACATGACGCAAGTGTGAAAGTAGCCTTAGAGCTAGGGTTAGGGTTGGGGCTAAAGTTAGGGCTAGGGTTAGGGTTGGGGCTAAATTTAGGGCTAGGGTTAGGGTTGGGGCTAAATTTAGGGTTAGGGCTAAAGTTAGGGTTAGGGTTGGGGCTAAAGTTAGGGTTAGGGCTAGGGTTAGGGTTGGGGCTAAAGTTAGGGCTAGGGTTGGGGCTAAAGTTAGGGCTAGGGTTGCGGCTAAAGTTAGGGTTAGAGTTGGGATTAGGGTTTGGGTTTGGATTGGGTTGGTATTAGGGCTAGGGTTGGCATTAGGGTTACGTTTGGAATTAGGGTTAGGTTTGGGATTAGGGTTAGGGGTGTATTGGGGTTAGGTTTTAGGTTAGGGTGGAGATGAAGATTAGGGGTGTGTTGGATTTAGGGTTTTGATTAGGGTTATGGTTAGGGTTGAGATTAGGGTTGTTTTGGGGTTAGGGTTGTGATTAGGATTATGGATCGGGTTGGGATTAGGGTTAGGGGCGTGTTGGGGTTAGGGTTGGAGTTAGAATTGGGGGGTTTCCACTGTTTAGGTACATCAGGGGGTCTCCAAACACAACAGCCAATTTTGCGCTCAAAAATGGTGCTCCCTCCCTTCTGAGCTCTGCCGTGTGCCCAAACAGTGGGATACCCCCACATATGGGGCATCAGCGTACTCAGGATGAATTGGACAACAACTCTTGTGGTCCAACTTCTCCTGTTACCCTTGTGAAAATATAAACTTGGGGGCTAAAAAATCTTTTTTGTGGAAAAAATTTTTATTTTTATTTTCACGACTCTGCATTATAAACTTCTGTTAAGCACTTGGGCATTCAAAGTTCTCACTACACATCTAGATAAGTTCCATGGGCAGTCTAGTTTCCAAAATAGGGTCACTTGTGGGGGGTTTCTACTGTTTAGGCACATCAGGGGCTCTCCAAACGTGACATGGCATCCGATCTCAATTCCAGTCAATTCTACATTGAAAAAGTAAAACGGCACTCCTTCTCTTCCAAGCTCTGCGGTGCGCCCAAACAGTGGTTTACCCCCATATATGGGGTATCGACGTACTCAGAAGAAATTGCACAACAACTATTGTGGTCTAATTTCTCCTGTTACTCTTGTGAAAATAAAAATTTGGGGGCAAAAAGATCATTTTTGTAGAAAAAATGTGATTTTTTTATTTTCACGGCTCTACGTTATAAACTTCTGTGAAGCACTTGGGGGTTCAAAGTGCTCACCACACATCTAGATAAGTTCCTTAAGGGGTCTAGTTTCCAAAATGGTGTCACTTGTGGGTTTTTTTTCACTGTTTAGGCACATCAGGGGCTCTCTAAACGTGACATGGCATCCAATCTCAATTCCAGCCAATTCTGCATTGAAAAAGTCAAACAGCGCTCCTTCACTTCCAAGCTCTGCGGTGCGCCCAAACAGTGGTTTACCCCCACATATTGTGTATCGGCGTATTCAGGAGAAATTGCACAACTAAATTTATGGTTAAATTTCTGTTTTTACACTTGTGAAAAAAAATGGTTCTGAAGTAAAATGTTTGCAAAAAAAAGTTAAATGTTCATTTTTTCCTTCCACATTGTTTCAGTTCCTGTGAAGCACGTAAAGGGTTAATAAACTTCTTGAATGTGGTTTTGAGCACCTTGAGGGGTGCAGTTTTTAGAATGATGTCACACTTGGTTAGTTTCTATCAAATAGACCCCTAAAAATGACTTCAAATGTGATGTGGTCCCTAAAAAAAAATGGTGTTGTAAAAATGAGAAATTGCTGGTCAACTTTTAACTCTTATAACTCCCTAATAAAAAAAATTGTTTATTTTCCAAAATTGTGCTCATGCAAAGTAGACATGTGGGAAATGTTATTTATTAACTATTTTGTGTTACACATCTCTCTCATTTAAGGGCATAAAAATACAAAGTTTGAAAATAGCAAAATTTTAAAAATTTTCGCCATATTTCCATTTTTTTCATAAATAATCGCAAGTAATATTGAAGAAATGTTACCACTAACATGAAGTACAATATGTCACGAAAAAACAATCTCTGAATCAGTGGGATCTGTTAAAGCGTTCCAGAGTTATAACCTCATAAAGTGAAAGTGGTCAGAATTGTAAAAATTGGCTCGGTCATTAAGTACCAAATTGGCTCTGTCACTAAGGGGTTAAGTGTTCCCTTTATTTTTTTGAGCAGTGTACATATAATCCGAATGTTCAGGTAGATTTGTATTTGTAGTTTACTACTTGACAAACATGTTAACAAAAATTATTCCTTAGACCCACTAAAATGAACAGCTAACGCGTTAAAGGGGTTTTCGCTGACTATTTTTTTTTCTTATTGGTCTGAAAACTGACAGCCAGGTAGTTGCTAACTATCTGCCTATTCTGCCTAGTGTCTATCTCTGCCGGCTCAGAGCAGACATGGACTGCTCCTGCTGCTTCACGTCAACAGAGCAGCTTTTTCTCTTCCGGGCAGCTGTGACGGGCTGTGAGTACAGACGTCATGTTGATTGACAGCTGGCTCTCTGCAGTTATGCAGTGGGGAGCCAGCTGTCAATCAGCATATTGGCAGTCACAGCTTGTCAACAGAGCAGAATAGAAGCAGTTGTTCTTTCGATGCGACATCACGGGAAGCTGCAGAATTGGTAGCAGGAGCAGTCGGCACCGGGCACAACACATGGATAGTTAGCTGCGACCTGCCTATAAATTCTGAGGCTTGCAAGAAAAAAACATAAATAAACCCGGACAACCCCTTTAATGACTCATGAGGAGAAAATTGTTTTATTTTTCCTCACTTTTAAGGGGGTTCATAAAAATACTGTACTGTACAATATATGCTTTTGGCAACACAAATATAGAATTCCCATTTTAGGAATTGATTTTATTTTGCATAGTGTTCATACTGCATAACAAATAATATGTTGAATTATTCAGGTTATTATGGTCTTGTGAACACCTAAGATGTACTGTATATAGTTTTTCATGATATTTATGCAATAAAATATTGGCATTATTGCATCACTTTTTTATGCTTATATTTCCATGTATTTGTTACATAGTATGTCCACCAAGAGATTGAAAAAAAAACACCCCTTGGGTGCATTTTTTTTTATTGCTCAGTATATTTCACTGTAACTGGGGCATCTACAGAAGTGCCAGTTTCAGGAAAAACATACCTTTCCTGCACCACAAATTACTTGCAGAGCTGATCTGGGTCTGTGATACTTGGCAGACACCCGCCGATCAAGTGATTAATGAGTCCAATAGAAGTAATTGCTTTAGACTCGGGTCCCACACTTTTCGTCACCAAAAGACATTGGTGTTATGACCTGGTGGTCAGGACAATAATGGACCTGGTGGTTAAGAGCACACGGAATGACCTGATAGTTACTGATAATAAAGGACGAGCTCTGGGACGTGGGAACTCTGCTGACCGCAATCCCTAATCCTATCACACACACTAGAGATAGCCATGGATTGCTCCTAACGCTCCCTATGCAACTCGGCACAGCCTAAGGAACTAGCTAGCCCTGAAGATGGAAAAATAAAGCCTACCTTGCCTCAGAGAAATTCCCCAAAGAAAAAGGCAGCCCCCCACATATAATGACTGTGAGTAAAGCTGAAAATACAAAACACAGAGATTATAAACTGTGCAGGAGTTGTGGGTTAAATCCGCGCTGCCTTAATGAAGAAGTTCCAAGGATAATAAATTTAAAAGGTGGTTTATTCAACGCATTTCAAGGTCAGTGCGAACTCTTCTTCAGGAAATTCCACATACAACATACCTAGGTATGTGGGTTGTGGGTTAAATACCTAGGTATGTTGTATGTGGAATTTCCTGAAGAAGAGGTCGCACTGACCTTGAAACGCGTTGAATAAACCACCTTTTAAATTTATTATCCTTGGAACTTCTTCATTAAGGCAGCGCGGATTTAACCCACAACTCCTGCACAGTTTATATTGTCATACGGCCGTTGATCGGCTTGTGGATCTGCAGCAGCCAAAATCGCTATATGCTTTTCATTCAACAAAATCAGGTGAGCAATTCTAAGAAAGCTCTCGTGGTTATCTAGAGGATAAGACCCTATTTTGCGCTTTGTGTCTCCATTTTTTTCCTATAGTATAAAAACACAGAGATGAAATAGATTTAGCAAAGTGAGGCCCGACTTACTGAACAGACTGAGGATAGGAAAGGTTGCTTTGCGGTCAGCACAAAAACCTACAAAAAGACCATGCAGAGGGCGCAAAAAGACCCTCCGCACCGACTCACGGTGCGGAGGTGCTCCCTCTGCGTCCCAGAGCTTCCAGCAAGCAACACACCAATAAAAATAGCAAGCTGGACAGAAAAATAGCAAACCAAAGAAATACAAGCAGGAACTTAGCTTCTGCTGGGAAGACAGGTCACAAGAACGATCCAGGAGTGAACTAGACCAATACTGGAACATTGACAGGTGGCATGGAGCAAAGATCTAAGTGGAGTTAAATAGAGCAGCCAGCTAACGAATTAACCTCGTCACCTGTGGAAGGAAACTCAGAAACACCCACCAGAGGAAGTTCATGGACAGAACCAGCCGAAGTACTATTCATGACCACAGGAGGGAGCCTGACAACAGAATTCACAACAGTACCCCCCCCTTGAGGAGGGGTCACCGAACCCTCACCAGAGCCCCCAGGCCGACCAGGATGAGCCAAATGAAAGGCACGAACCAGATCGGCAGCATGAACATCAGAGGCAAAAACCCAGGAATTATCCTCCTGACCATAACCCTTCCACTTGACCAGGTACTGGAGTTTCCGTCTCGAAATATGAGAATCCAAAATCTTTTCCACCACATACTCCAACTCCCCCTCAACCAACACCGGGGCAGGAGGATCAACGGATGGAACCACAGGCGCCACGTATCTCCGCAATAATGACCTATGGAACACATTATGGATGGCAAAAGAAGCAGGAAGGGCCAAACGAAATGACACAGGATTGATAACCTCAGAAATCTTATACGGACCAATGAAACGAGGCTTAAACTTAGGAGAGGAAACCTTCATAGGAACATAACGAGACGACAACCAAACCAAATCCCCAACACGAAGTCGGGGACCCACACAGCGCCGGCGGTTAGCGAAACGTTGAGCCTTCTCCTGGGACAATGTCAAGTTGTCCACCACATGAGTCCAAATCTGCTGTAACCTATCCACCACAGTATCTACACCAGGACAGTCCGAAGACTCAACTTGCCCTGAAGAGAAACGAGGATGGAAACCAGAATTGCAGAAAAGCGGCAAAACCAAAGTAGCCGAGCTGGCCCGATTATTAAGGGCGAACTCAGCCAACGGCAAAAAGGACACCCAATCATCCTGATCAGCAGAAACAAAGCATCTCAGATATGTTTCCAAAGTTTGATTAGTTCGTTCGGTTTGGCCATTTGTCTGAGGATGGAAAGCCGAGGAAAAAGACAAATCAATGCCCATCCTAGCACAAAAGGATCGCCAAAACCTCGAAACAAACAGGGAACCTCTGTCAGAAACGATGTTCTCCGGGATACCATGTAAACGAACCACATGCTGGAAAAATAATGGCACCAAATCAGAGGAGGAAGGCAATTTAGACAAAGGTACCAAATGGACCATCTTAGAAAAGCGATCACAAACCACCCAAATGACCGACATCTTTTGAGAGACGGGGAGATCCGAAATAAAATCCATAGAAATATGCGTCCAGGGCCTCTTCGGGACCGGCAAGGGCAAAAGCAACCCACTGGCACGAGAACAGCAGGGCTTAGCCCGAGCACAAGTCCCACAGGACTGCACAAAAGAACGCACATCCCGTGACAAAGACAGCCACCAAAAGGATCTAGCCACCAAATCTCTGGTACCAAAGATTCCAGGATGCCCAGCCAACACTGAACAATGAAGCTCAGAGATAACTCTACTAGTCCATCTATCAGGGACAAACAGTTTCTCCGCTGGGCAACGGTCAGGTCTATCAGCCTGAAGTTTTTGCAGCACCCGCCGCAAATCAGGGGAGATGGCAGACAAAATTACCCCCTCTTTGAGAATACCCGCCGGTTCAGGAACACCCGGAGAGTCAGGCACAAAACTCCTTGACAGGGCATCAGCCTTCACATTCTTAGAGCCCGGAAGGTACGAAACCACAAAATCAAAACGGGAGAAAAATAATGACCATCGAGCCTGCCTCGGATTCAACCGTTTGGCAGACTCAAGATAAGTCAAATTCTTGTGATCTGTCAAGACCACCACGCGATGCTTGGCTCCTTCAAGCCAATGACGCCACTCCTCGAATGCCCACTTCATGGCCAACAACTCTCGATTACCAACATCATAATTACGCTCAGCAGGCGAGAACTTTCTAGAAAAGAAAGCACATGGCTTCATCACCGAGCCATCAGAACTTCTTTGCGACAAAACAGCCCCTGCTCCAATCTCAGAAGCATCAACCTCAACCTGAAACGGGAGCGAAACATCTGGCTGGCACAACACAGGGGCAGAAGAAAAACGACGCTTCAACTCCTGAAAAGCCTCTACAGCTGCAGAAGACCAATTGACCACATCAGCACCCTTCTTGGTCAAATCAGTCAACGGTTTAGCAACACTAGAAAAATTAGCGATGAAGCGCCGATAAAAATTAGCAAAGCCCAGGAACTTTTGCAGGCTCTTCACAGATGTCGGCTGAGTCCAATCGTAAATGGCCTGGACTTTAACAGGGTCCATCTCGATAGTAGAAGGGGAAAAAATGAACCCCAAAAATGAAACCTTCTGAACTCCAAAGAGACACTTTGACCCCTTCACAAACAAGGAATTAGCACGAAGGACCTGGAACACCATTCTGACCTGCTTCACATGAGACTCCCAATCATCCGAAAAGACCAAAATATCATCCAAATACACAATCAGGAATTTATCCAGGTACTCTCGGAAGATGTCATGCATAAAGGACTGAAATACTGATGGAGCTTTGGAAAGCCCGAATGGCATAACCAGGTACTCAAAATGGCCCTCGGGCGTATTAAATGCTGTTTTCCATTCATCGCCTTGTTTAATACGCACAAGATTATACGCCCCTCGAAGATCTATCTTGGTGAACCAACTAGCCCCTTTAATACGAGCAAACAAATCAGATAGCAACGGCAAAGGATACTGAAATTTGACTGTAATTTTATTAAGAAGGCGGTAATCAATACAAGGTCTCAAAGAACCATCCTTCTTGGCCACAAAAAAGAACCCTGATCCTAACGGTGATGACGACGGGCGAATATGGCCTTTCTCCAAGGATTCCTTTATATAACTCCGCATAGCGGCGTGTTCTGGCACAGATAAATTGAACAATCGGCCCTTAGGAAACTTACTACCAGGAATCAAATTAATTGCACAATCGCAATCCCTATGAGGAGGTAGGGCACTGGCTTTGGGCTCATCAAATACATCCCAATAATCCGACAAAAACTCTGGAACTTCAGAAGGAGTGGAAGACGAAATAGACAAAAATGGAACATCACCATGTACCCCCTGGCAACCCCAGCTGGACACAGACATAGATTTCCAGTCCAATACTGGATTATGAACCTGTAGCCATGGCAACCCCAAAACGACCACATCATGCAGATTATGCAACACCAGAAAGTGGATATCCTCCTGATGTGCAGGAGCCATGCACATGGTCAATTGGGTCCAGTACTGAGGCTTATTCTTGGCCAAAGGCGTAGCATCAATTCCTCTCAATGGAATAGGATACTGCAAGGGCTCCAAGAAAAAACCACAGCGCCTAGCATACGCCAAGTCCATCAAATTCAGGGCAGCGCCTGAATCCACAAATGCCATAACAGAATAGGATGACAAAGAGCAAATCAGAGTAACGGACAATAGAAATTTAGACTGTACCGTACCAATGGTGGCAGACCTAGCGAACCGCTTAGTGCGCTTAGGACAATCGGAGATAGCATGAGTGCAATCACCACAGTAAAAACATAGCCCATTCCCACGTCTGTGTTCTTGCCGTTCAGCTCTGGTCAAAGTCCTATCACATTGCATAGGCTCAGGCCCATGCTCAGATAGTACCGCCAAATGGTGCACAGCTTTACGCTCATGCAAGCGTCGATCGATCTGAATGGCCAAAGACATAGACTCATTCAGACCAGCAGGCATGGGAAATCCCACCATGACATCCTTAAGGGCTTCAGAGAGTCCCTTTCTGAAGATTGCTGCCAGGGCACATTCATTCCACTGAGTGAGCACAGACCACGTTCTAAACTTCTGACAATATATCTCCGCTTCATCCTGACCCTGACACAGAGCCAGCAAGATTTTCTCTGCCTGGTCCACTGAATTAGGTTCATCATAAAGCAATCCAAGCGCCAGGAAAAACGCATCAACATCACGCAATGCCGGATCTCCTGGCGCAAGGGAAAATGCCCAGTCTTGAGGGTCACCACGTAACAAAGAAATAATGATCTTTACTTGTTGAACAGGGTCACCTGAGGAGCGAGGTTTCAAGGCAAGAAACAATTTACAATTATTTTTGAAATTCAAAAACTTAGATCTATCACCAAAAAACAAATCAGGAATTGGAATCCTAGGCTCTGACATCGGATTCTGAACCACAAAATCTTGAATGTTTTGTACCCTTGTAGTGAGATTATCCATCCAAGAGGACAGACCTTGAATGTCCATGTTTACACCTGTGTCCTGAACCACCCAGAGGTAAAGGGGAAAAGAGAGACAAAACACACTGCAAAGAAAAAAAAATGGTCTCAGAACTTCTCTTATCCCTCTATTGAGATGCATTAGTACTTTGGGCCACCTGTACTGTTATGACCTGGTGGTCAGGTAAATAATGGACCTGGTGGTTAAGAGCACACGGAATGACCTGATAGTTACTGATAATAAAGGACAAGCTCTGGGACGTGGGAACTCTGCTGACCGCAATCCCTAATCCTATCACACACACTAGAGATAGCCGTGAATTGCTCCTAACGCTCCCTATGCAACTCGGCACAGCCTAAGGAACTAGCTAGCCCTGAAGATAGAAAAATAAAGCCTACCTTGCCTCAGAGAAATTCCCCAAAGGAAAAGGCAGCCCCCCACATATAATGACTGTGAGTAAAGATGAAAATACAAAACACAGAGATGAAACAGATTTAGCAAAGTGAGGCCCGACTTACTGAACAGACTGAGGATAGGAAAGGTTGCTTTGCGGTCAGCACAAAAACCTACAAAAAGACCACGCAGAGGGCGCAAAAAGACCCTCCGCACCGACTCACGGTGCGGAGGCGCTCCCTCTGCGTCCCAGAGCTTCCGGCAAGCAAGACAACAATAAAAATAGCAAGCTGGACAGAAAAATAGCAAACCAAAGAAATACAAGCAGGAACTTAGCTTCTGCTGGGAAGACAGGTCACAAGAACGATCCAGGAGTGAACTAGACCAATACTGGAACATTGACAGGTGGCATGGAGCAAAGATCTAAGTGGAGTTAAATAGAGCAGCCAGCTAACGAATTAACCTCGTCACGTGTGGAAGGAAACTCAGAAACACCCACCAGAGGAAGTCCATGGACAGAACCAGCCGAAGTACCATTCATGACCACAGGAGGGAGTCCGACAACAGAATTCACAACAGTTGGTCAGTCAGGAATGGGTTAATGGACCATGGGCTGTCTATTCTCTGAAAATCAAAGAGGCTCCATATTTGAGATCTGTAACTAAAAATAAAATACATATCAAGGCCTTATTCATATGGCCATTTTTAAAAAAGGTTGTGAAAAAATGGTACCGGTAACATCAGTGTTTTTCATAGATGGATAAATGACAAACCTTCACTAATGCTTTGCAGCGTTAACTGTTATGACCTGGTGGTCAGGACAATAATGGACCTGGTGGTTAAGAGCACACGGAATGACCTGATAGTTACTGATAATAAAGGACGAGCTCTGGGACGTGGGAACTCTGCTGACCGCAATCCCTAATCCTATCACGCACACTAGAAATAGCCGTGGATTGCTCCTAACGCTCCCTATGCAACTTGGCACAGCCTAAGGAACTAGCTAGCCCTGAAGATAGAAAAATAAAGCCTACCTTGCCTCAGAGAAATTCCCCAAAGAAAAAGGCAGCCCCCCACATATAATGACTGTGAGTAAAGATGAAAATATAAACACAGAGATGAAATAGATTTAGCAAAGTGAGGCCCGACTTACTGAACTGACTGAGGATAGGAAAGGTTGCTTTGCGGGCAGCACAAAAACCTACAAAAAGACCACGCAGAGGGCGCAAAAAGACCCTCCGCACCGACTCACGGTGCGGAGGCGCTCCCTCTGCGTCCCAGAGCTTCCAGCAAGCAAGACAAAAATCAAAATAGCAAGCTGGACAGAAAAATAGCAAACCAAAGAAAATACAAGCAGGAACTTAGCTTCTGCTGGGAAGACAGGTCACAAGAACGATCCAGGAGAGAACTAGACCAATACTGGAACATTGACAGGTGGCATGGAGCAAAGATCTAAGTGGAGTTAAATAGAGCAGCCAGCTAACGAATTAACCTCGTCACCTGTGGAAGGAAACTCAGAAACACCCACCAGAGGAAGTCCATGGACAGAACCAGCCGAAGTACCATTCATGACCACAGGAGGAAGCCCGACAACAGAATTTACAACAGTTAACCTCTTCATGATGTATATTTGTCAAATGTTCTGTCCCTGCCTTTGGTCTGGGCTTGCACGCCAATTCAACATGATGGCTGATTTCATCCGTCATCGTGTGGCTTTAACAGCTTCAAGGATGGAGGTCCGCCCCAGTTGTTAACCAGTTAATTCCCGCTGTCAATTATGGAAATCTGTATTTAACACGCGCAGGCCAGAAGCACGTCATTAGTTCCGCCCATTGGCGGCCCTGTCACGATTGCTGGGTGCCAATGGGTTGTCATAACAGCTGGGGTTCTGCTGATGACCTCCGTGCCAATCATTGTGATCTTCCTGTGAACACCAGCCCATGGTCAGTGTTCATAGGAGATTGTGATTTCTGCTATAAATAGAAAGGAGTTCTGGCAATAACGCTCATCAGAGTTCCCAGGTCTCACAGAGTGCAGCGTAACTCGGTGACTCTGATGAGCATTATCATTACTGATATCACCGCTCTTCAGAGTTGTTGGGTCTCGCGGAGCGCAGCCTGAGCCGGGAATGGTTGCTGCTAAAGCCTATGGAGCCTTAGTATGATTTAATTGGGGAACGTTGTGGGAAGCGCTTTTTTATTATAAATTGGTGAACAAGGAACAATGTCTGGATTTTCTTTCCCTCTTTTTTGTTTTTAGGTTTTCATTTGTGAACAACGTCATAGTCCCTGGACTACATCGGACCTGCATTTTTTTTATTTTTATAAATTGGTGAACGAAGGAAAGTGTTGGGGAGTGTTTATTCTTATAATGTATTTTTGTGTGTTTTTTTTTTATTGTTGGGTTACTATTGGGAGTTTCGTAATAGATACTTCTCCATTTCTAACACCAGGGCTTGATGCCAGCTGTGATTTGTGACAATTCGCAGCTGATATCAACCCCAACTACAATTACCCCAATTGCCAATTTACCAGGGAAATTTGAAAAAGCTACAAGAAACAAAGGTTCCGTCCTGATTAGGGAGGGGCACCTTGTCGATGGTGGGATGGCTTTTATGCTATTTTTGATCAAAAACAGTATTACTCAGAACCCTGAGTTATTTAAATGCACTTTTGCTTTTTTACTTATTTAGTTACAGCAGGGTTTTTGCTCATTCTGTTTCTTGTAGGTTTTTGTTGTGAATTCCGCTCTTGGGCCCCCTCCGGTGGTTGTAAGTGGCACTTTTGTGAGTTCTGCTCTTGGGCTCCCTCCAGTGGTTTTGACTGGAATGGCTGCTCCTTGGATTTAGCTGTCAGCAGCTGCTTCCACTGATTGTCTTTTCTGCTCGGCTATTTAGCCTGGCTCTTTCCTTCAGCTTGTGCCACTTGTCAATGGTTCCTGGTTGGATTCACATCTCTTTGGATTTCCCTGTTATCCTGACCAGTTCAGCAAAGCTAAGTCCTTGCTTGCTCTTTTCTGTCCACAGGTTGTGGACTTATCCGTTCTGTGCTTTCTATGTTTGTCCAGCTTGTCAGTATGAATTAATTCTGTGATGCTGGAAGCTCTGGGAAGCAGATTTACCCTCCACACCTTTAGTCAGGTGTGGAGATTTTTGTAAACTCTGTGTGGATTTTTTGTAGTGTTTTATACTGACCGCACAGTATTCCATCCTGTCCTATCTATCTAGCTAGACTGGCCTCCTATGCTCATCCTAGTTTCATTCTGTGTATGTCTTTTCCCTCTCCACTCATAGTCATTACTTGTGGGGGGCTATCTATCCTTTGGGGATTTTCTCTGAGGCAAGATAGTTTTCCTGATTCTATCTTTAGGGGTAGTTAGTTCTCAGGCTGTGACGAGGTGCCTAGGGAGTGTTAGGAGCATCCCACGGCTACTTCTAGTGTTGTGTTGAGCTTAGGGACTGCGGTCAGTACAGATACCACTTCCTTCAGAGCTCGTTCCATGTTGCTCCTAAACCACCAGATCAGATCAACAGGTCGCTAGGTCTGTTACCATCAGTACTGTACAGCCTAAATTTCTTTTATCTGTGACCCTGATTTGCTCATTGTCATCCTTTTCTGTCATGGCATTTGTGGATTCAGGTGCTGCCCTGAACTTAATGGACTTAGAATTCGCCAGGCACTGTGGTTTTTCCTTGCAGCCTTTGCAGAGCCCTATTCCTTTGAGGGGCATTGATGCTACACCATTGGCCAAGGATAAACCTCAGTACTGGACGCAGATGACCATGTACATGGCTTCAGCATATCAGGAAGATTGCCGTTTTCTGGTGTTGCATAACCTGCATGATGTTGTTGTACTGGGTTTTCCATGGTTACAGGAACATAATCCGCTGCTGGATTGGAAAACTGTGTCTGTGACTAGTTGGGGTTGTCAAGGGGTACATAGTGACGTTCCTTTGATGTCAATTTCCTCTTCCCCCTCTTCTGAGGTCCCTGAGTTTTTGTCGGATTTCCAGGATGTATTTGATGAGCCCAAGTCCAGTTCCCTTCCTCCACATAGGGACTGTGATTTTGCTATTAACTTGATTCCAGGTTGTAAGTTCCCTAAGGGTCGACTTTTCAATCTGTCTGTGCCAGAGCATGCCGCCATGCGGAGTTATGTAAAGGAATCTTTGGAGAAGGGGCATATTCGGCCATCTTCGTCACCATTGGGAGCGGGTTTCTTTTTTGTTGCTAAGAAGGATGGCTCCTTGAGACCCTGTATAGATTATCGTCTTCTTAATAAGATCACGGTCAAATTCCAATACCCCTTGCCTTTGCTTTCTGATTTGTTTGCTCAGATTAAGGGGGCTAGTTGGTTTACTAAGATTGACCGTCGAGGGGCATATAATCTTGTTCGTATTAAACAGGGTGACGAATGGAAAACTGCATTTAATACGCCCGAAGGCCATTTTGAATACCTTGTGATGCCATTCGGGCTCTCTAATGCTCCATCTGTGTTCCAATCTTTCATGCATGATATTTTCCGCAATTATCTTGATAAATTCATGGTTGTATATTTGGATGATATTTTGATTTTTTCCGATGATTGGGAGTCTCATGTGAAGCAGGTCAGGATGGTATTCCAGATCCTTCGTGATAATGCTTTATTTGTGAAGGGGTCTAAGTGCCAATTCGGAGTTCAGAAGGTCTCTTTTTTGGGTTTTATTTTTTCTCCCTCGTCTATGGAAATGGATCCTGTTAAGGTCCAAGCTATTCATGACTGGATTCAACCCACATCTGTGAAGAGCCTTCAAAAATTTTTGGGCTTTGCTAATTTCTATCGCCGTTTCATTGCCAACTTTTCCAGTGTGGTTAAGCCCCTTACTGATTTGACGAAGAAAGGCGCTGATGTGACGAATTGATCCTCTGCGGCTGTTGAGGCCTTTCGGGAGCTTAAACGCCGATTTACTTCTGCCCCTGTGTTGCGTCAGCCGGATGTTTCTCTTCCTTTTCAGGTTGAGGTTGACGCTTCTGAGATTGGGGCAGGGGCCGTTTTGTCTCAGAGGGATTCTGATGGTTCCTTGATGAAACCGTGTGCTTTTTTTTCCAGAAAGTTTTCGCCTGTGGAACGCAATTATGATGTCGGCAATCTGGAGTTGTTGGCTATGAAGTGGGTGTTTGAGGAGTGGCGACATTGGCTTGAGGGAGCTAAGCACCGCGTTGTGGTCTTGACTGATCATAAGAATCTGATTTACCTCGAGTCGGCCAAGCGGCTGAATCCTAGACAGGCTCGATGGTCCCTGTTTTTCTCCCATTTTGATTTTGTGGTCTCGTATCTTCCGGGATCTAAGAATGTTAAGGCTGATGCCCTCTCTAGGAGTTTTTTGCCTGATTCTCCTGGAGTCCTTGAGCTGGTTGGCATTCTTAAGGAAGGGGTGATTCTTTCTGCCATCTCCCCTGATTTGCGGCGGGTGCTTCGGGAATTTCAGGCTGATAAGCCTGACCGCTGTCCAGTGGGGAAGCTGTTTGTTCCTGATAGATGGACAAGTAAGGTAATTTCTGAGGTTCATTGTTCAGTGTTGGCTGGTCATCCTGGGATTTTTGGTACCAGAGATTTGGTTGCTAGGTCCTTTTGGTGGCCTTCTTTGTTGCGGGATGTGCGTGCTTTTGTGCAGTCCTGTGGGACTTGCGCCCGGGCCAAGCCTTGCTGTTCCCGCGCTAGTGGGTTGCTTTTGCCTTTGCCGGTCCCTGAGAGGCCCTGGACGCATATTTCCATGGATTTTATTTTGGATCTTCCTGTTTCCCAGAAGATGTCTGTTATCTGGGTTGTTTGTGACCGGATCTCTAAAATGGTCCATCTGGTACCTTTGCCTAAGTTGCCTTCCTCCTCAGATTTGGTTCCATTGTTTTTTCAGCATGTGGTTCGTTTGCATGGCATTCCGGAGAATATTTTGTCTGACAGAGGTTCTCAGTTTGTCTCTAGGTTTTGGCGGGCCTTTTGTGCTAGGATGGGCATTGATTTGTCTTTTTCTCCGGCGTTTCATCCTCAGACTAATGGCCAAACTGAGCGAACTAATCAGACCTTGGAAACCTATTTGAGATGCTTTGTTTCTGCTGATCAGGATGATTGGGTGGCTCTCTTGCCGTTGGCCGAGTTTGCCCTTAATAATAGGGCTAGTTCGGCTACTTTGGTTTCACCTTTCTTTTGTAATTTTGTTTTTCATCCTCGTTTTTCTTCGGGGCAGGTTGAGCCTTCTGATTGTCGTGGTGTGGATTCTGTGGTGGACAGGCTGCAGCAGATTTGGACTCATGTGGTGGACAATTTGACGTTGTCTCAGGAAAGGGCTCAACGTTTTGCTAACCGCCGTCGGTGTGTTGGTCCCCGGCTTCGTGTGGGGGATTTGGTTTGGCTGTCTTCTCGTCATGTTCCTATGAAGGTTTCTTCCCCTAAGTTTAAGCCTCGGTTTATTGGTCCTTATAAGATTTCTGAAATTATCAATCCAGTGTCTTTTCGTTTGGCTCTTCCAGCCTCTTTTGCCATTCATAATGTTTTCCATAGATCTTTGTTACGGAGATATGTGGTGCGCGTTGTTCCCTCGGTTGATCCTCCTGCCCCGATGTTGGTTGAGGGAGAGTAGGAATATGAGGTTGAGAAAATTTTGGATTCTCGTTTTTCGAGGCGGAGGCTTCAGTATCTTGTCAAGTGGAAGGGTTATGGCCAGGAGGATAATTCTTGGCTTGTTGCCTCCGATGTCCATGCCGCCGATTTGGTTCGTGCGTTTCACTTGGCTCGTCCTGATCGGCCTGGGGCCCTGGTGAGGGTTCGGTGACCCCTCCTCAAGGGGGGGGGTACTGTTGTGAATACCGCTCTTGGGCTCCCTCTGGTGGTTGTAAGTGGCACTTTTGTGAGTTCTGCTCTTGGGCTCCCTCCGGTGGTTTTAAGTGGAATGGCTGCTCCTTGGATTTAGCAGTCTGCAGCTGCTTCCACTGATTGTCTTTCTGCTCGGCTATTTATGCCTGGCTCTTTCCTTCAGCCAGTGCCACTTGTCAATGGTTCCTGGTTGGATTCACATCTCTCTTGGATTTCCCTGATATCCTGACCAGTTCAGCAAAGATAAGTCCTTTCTTTGCTCTTTTCTGTCCACATGTTGTGGACTTATTCGTTCTGTGCCTTCTATGTTTTGTCCAGCTTGTCAGTATGGATTAATTCAGTTAAGCTGGAAGCTCTGGGAAGCAGATTTACCCTCCACACCTTTAGTCAGGTCTGGAGATTTTTGTAAACTCTGTGTGGATTTTTGTAGTTTTTAATACTGACCGCACAGTATTCCGTCCTGTCCTATCTATCTAGCTAGATTGGCTTCCTGTGCTACATCCTGGTTTCATTCTACGTATGTCTTTTCCCTCTCCACTCACAGTCATTACTTGTGGGGGGCTATCTATCCTTTGGGGATTTTCTCTGAGGCAAGATAGTTTTCCTGTTTCTATCTTTAGGGGTAGTTAGTTCTCAGGCTGTGACGAGGTGCCTAGGGAGTGACAGGAGCATCCCACGGCTACTTCTAGTGTTGTGTTGAGCTTAGGGACTGCGGTCAGTACAGGTACCACCTCCTTCAGAGCTCGTCCCATGTTGCTCCTAAACTACCAGTTCATAACAGGTTTTGTATACTTTATGGCCAATGTGAGTCCACATACGCCTCAGAGAAGAGTATTCCAACAGTTAGTGCATGCAGCTCAATCTCAAGAGACTTGCTGTGAAGGGGGAATGTTAGGCAAAGTGATTGTTACCGCATATTCCAAGCTCATTTTACCACCCGGACAAAAAGTACTCACTCTGCCTGTCCGAGCTCACGTCCTATTGGAGGGAGTTGAGATTCAAACTGAGCCTTCTTCCTCGGAGCAACTTCCCTCAGGATTCTTGGTGGCACGAAAGATGGCCATTGTACTCGATGGGACTGCTCCTGTACGCTGTGTCAATTTAAATGATAAAGAAATCATAGTTCTTCCCAAATTCAAAGTAGCCCGGATTGTGCGTATGCGTGAAGAGATAGTACCATTTCAGTCTGTACAGCTGGAGGTGCAACAAGGGAACCCCTGGACTGTGACGGTAAACTCCTCTTTGTCACCAGAGCTCCAACACATTCAGGATGGACGACTTGTTCTGGAAGAAATGCAGGCTGAATTGGCTGGACTCACTCAAGCACAAGTACTACAGTTGGAAGCTCTGATAGGGCGATATATGGATGTGTTCGCTTGCCATGAAGACAATTTTGGCTGCACCATGGCTATCAAACATGAGATTCCTACTAGAAATACCACGTCCATTAGAGAACGCTATCGGCAAATTCCACCACAACTGTATCAAGAGGTGAAGAGCATGTTGGGGCAGATGCTGCAGAAATGTGTCATCAGAGAGAGTCAGAGTCCCTGGGCTGCTCCAATAGTGCTAGTGCAGAAGGACAGGACTCTGAGTTTTTGTGTGGATTACCGGAAACTCAATGCTTGTACCGTTAGAAACTCATACCCTTTACTCAGGATTGAGGAATCCCTGTCTGCGCTAGGAAAACCAAATTCTTTTTGACAATGGATCTCGCCAGTGGCTATTGGCAAGTGCCATTCTACCCATGGGCCTGTTTGAAGTCAATGCCGTTCGGCTTGGCCAACGCTCCTGGAACTTTTCAGCATCTCATGGAAAAGTGTCTGGGTGACCTGAATTTTTAAGCCACACTTATCTACCTAGACGACAGTAGACTACAACAGTAGTCTACGCTACTTCATTTGCAGAACATCTCAGACGACTCCAGAAGCATGGATTAAAGGTGAAACCTCAAAAGTGTCATTTGTTCCGCACACAGGTTGAGTACGTGGGCCATGTTGTTTCTGATGATGGGGTAAAACCATCCTGAGAAAAGATATCAGTGATACAGGATTGACCCACTCCAGATACGGTGAAAGATGTTCAAGCGTTTCTGGGATTAACCAGTGTCACGAATCCTCACTCCGTGGTGTCACTAATTCGTCACGTTTCCGCTCTCAGCATGTGACTTGGCATTGTGCCTGCAAGGGTTAATCTATCTCCCCACTCTCAGTCCAGCATTCAACCTCTGTCCTATGCTGTAATGGGAGCATAATTCACACACCGACCCAGGCCACACACCCACTCATACACGCTGCCACCACTCATCAAACACACGGGCAATGAGTCCCGGAAATGTTAATAATAATATTGTCTACTACCCATAAGGCTCACACACCTTAGGCTATGGATTCGTTAGAACATTCAAGGTTAAAATTGTTAAAGTTTATACTTTAATACAAAAAGGTTCAGTGCTTACAGTAAGAAAAAGGTAAAAAAAATGTGATAATAAAACGACATACATCTTATGCAAAACAGTATAACATAAACAGGAGAAAACCTACAGAAATCATCTAACTTGGTAGTCTGCTTTCTGCTCCCTGAGGGGGGTGAACATGGAGTTGGTGGAACACATCATCTTCTCAGGCTGCCATCATATGTGAACCCAATTCTATTAATATAGGTCTAATTTATAGCTTTGGGCTGGAGGTCAGATTTCTAGACCAGCCCCTCAGGTTAATATCATAATTACTTGTTTTTGATTGGACCACGGCCGCGCTACCAATGAATACATTATTTTCTCTTGAGATCCTTTGTGTACACATTCTCACAGAGATAGTACCAGGCAGTAATTTACATCCTTTTTCCAATGAGCTAGGAGGTGTCAAGTGTTACCTTTTCTTCTTGGCCCTAGCTAGACCCCCCTGGTGAGATTTGGAGACAGAAGTCTGCTTGTCCCAGGAAAATACATATTAACACCTGGGTGAAACATGCAGCCTTCAGGATAGATGTTACTAGTCACACAATACCTATACATAGGGCACTGCACACATATACAGTACTACGCTGCGGGCCCTGCATTTGTGCCAGCCGCAGTACTAGTATGGCGCCGCCATTTTCCGGGCATCGCGCAGTGATCGGGTTCCGATGGCTGCTGTCCCTGACAGCAGACCATCTCTGCATATAGCCCTGGGGGGCTGCACCGCCCCCCTGCATCGGTGATCGCTGTGATTGGCTGGTCAATTCTGACCAGCCAATCACAGCAACATAACAATAAAGTAAAAAAAAAAAAAAAGCATGTGACAGGCTGTGATTGGTGCTCTGTGACGTTGCACCAATCACAGCCATCACAGTAGGTGGGGTGATCGCCACGTCCCCTCACCTGATTAACCCCTATGGTGCTGATTGGCTGAACAATAGCTTCTAGCCAACCAGCGCCAAAGGGGTTAATTTAAAATACCGATCACCGCCCTGCACGCCATCTTTACCTCAGATTTGGCGTGCAGAGCAATGGTCTAAGCCCCTCTGTGTTACCTGAGATAGAGAATCCATTGGTGGCCAGTGTGATCAACCCGGCGATCTCCTGCCCTCCTGTGCTGTGTGCTGCTCCAGCTCCGTGCTCTGTGCTGGTGCTCTGCTGCCATCTGCCTGCTGTGTGTGTGAGGCCTGTGATCACAGCAGCAGCAGTACCTCCCCCACCCCTTTCCCATCCCTGTTCCAGTACCCCCTCCCTCCAATTGAATTTTTTGCGCACTTTTTGTGCTTTTTTCCTGTGCGCAGCGTCCTGCGCAGAGCATTCGTGCTCTCCCTGTGTCCGCAGCGCTCTTATCAGGATCGCTGTTGATCAGAGACTGCGCCACAGGACTTTTTTTTTTAGCTAGTTAGCGTAGCAGACATCGCAGTCTAAGCGACGTCCTTTTTTTTTTTAGAAAAAAAATAGTAGTTAGTACAGTGTAGTTTTAGACGTAGCAAGGTAGTCAGTGTTTGGTGACGTCCCCCCATCCCTGTTCCAGTACCCCCCTCCAATTCAATTTTTTGCGCACTTTTTTGCGCTTTTTTCCTGTGCGCGGCGTCCCGTGCAGAGCATTCGTGCTCTTCTTGTGTCCGCAGCTCTTTGATCAGTATCGCTGCTGATCAGAGCCTGCACTTTTTCTTTTTTTAGCTAGTTAGTGTAGCGGACTTCGCAGTATAAGCGACGTCCGATTTTTTTTTTTTTTACAAAAAAATAATAGTAGTTAGTACAGTGTAGTTTTAGACGTAGATTAGCTGGTGTTACAGCGTTAGTGACGACTGGTCTTTTTTTGTAGAGGAAAAAAAAATTGTACAGAGTAGTTTAGTTGCACGTGTTAGTGTAGCCGGCTTCACAGCGTTAGTGACGACCGATCATCTTTTAGAAAAAAAAAATCGTACAGAGTAGTTTTATAGGTAGGGAGGTAGCGTCTTTTTTCATAAAAAAATCTGCTATCGCCGGATAATCTCTAGTGCATTAGGGGAGTGTACGTCACACTGTTAGTGGCGTTAGCTTTTCTTTTGTAAAAAGAATAGTTGCGTAATCTAATTTTTAGCGCGTTCATTAGGGGAGTGTACGTCACACTGTTAGGCTACGTTCACATTAGCGTCGCGTCGCTGTTGCGTCGGCGACGCAGCGGCGACGCGCCCCTATGTTTAACATAGGGGACGCGTGCGTCTTTTTGCACGCGTTTTCCGACACGTGCGTTGTTTTAGACGCTAGTGTCGGACGCAAGAAAACGCTACAAGTTGCATTTTTCTTGCGTCCGATTTCGTCAAAAAACGACGCACGCGTCGCAAAACAACAACGACGCGACGCTAATGTGAACGTAGCCTTAGTGGCGTTTGTTTTTCTTTTGTAAAAAGAATAATTAGTTGCGTCGTCTAATTTTTAGCGAGTGCATTAGGAGAGCGTACGTCACACTGTTAGTGGCGTTCGCTTTTCTTTTGTAAAAAGAATAGTTGCGTTGTCTAATTTTTAGCGAGTGCTAAGTGTACGTCACACTGTTAGTGGCGTTCGTTTTTTCTTTTGTAAAAAGAATAATTAGTTGCGTCGTCTAATTTTTAGCGAGCGCATTAGGGGAGCGTACGTCACACTGTTAGTGGCGTTCACTTTTCTTTTGTAAAAAGAATAGCTGCGTTGTCTAATTTTTAGCGCGTTCATTAGGGGAGCGTACATCACTAGTGTTGAGCATTCCGATACCGCAAGTATCGGGTATCGGCCGATATTTGCGGTATCGGAATTCCGATACCGAATTCCGATACTTCCCGCGTATCGGATACCGGAATCAGAAGTTCCCAGAATTCAAACTGCACGCAGCAGCCAATGAGGAATGATTGGAAGTGTGGGCACATCCTGTTTAGCATGGTGGGCATGTAAGTACTGGCAAGGCTGTGATTGGCTGCTGAAATGATGTCACTCTGCACTATAAAAAACGCTGCCGCCATTTTGCGCTCACTCTGCTGTGATTTCAGTTAGGGACAGGACGCTGTGTTCTAACTGAGGGCCAGTTGAGCTAGCTAATTGCTTTATTTTCCTTTCCAAAGGCTAATTTAGCAAAACGCTGTGTGTTCTTCACTGTTCACCTTGCTCTTGCCTTGCAGCGCCGTTTTAACAGCGTTCTGCAAGGTCTCTGTGTGTGTGTGTGTGTGTGCAGCTCACTCTGTAGTCTGTGTGCAGCCATATACCCGGTTGTATTCAGCTCAGGGGGGGTTCACACTGCCTCACACAGTTGTCCTTTTTTGCTCATAGTGCAGCCTGCTGCACATTTTTTCTCAAATTTCCTATTAGTGTTTTTCCACCCGTCTCCAGCTAAATTGTGGAAAAACACTACATAGGATAACCTAGAGGGGGGTTTTTGGGCCTTGCAGCGCCGTTTACGGCTGTCTGCACGGTCTCCGTGTGAGCCCAGCTCGCCCTGTAGTCTGTGTGCAGCCATAGCCGGTTGGATTCAGCTCAGGGTTCGTTACTGGCTCATACCTTGAGAAAAATTTTCCTTTCTTTCAAATAGTGCAGCCTGTTTAAAAATTTAAAAAAAAATTCCCTATTAGTGTTTTTCCACCCGTCTCCAGCTAAATTGTGGAAAAACACTACATAGGATAACCTAGAGGGGGTTTTTTGGGCCTTGCAGCGCCGTTTACGGCTGTCTGCACAGTCTCCGTGTGAGCCCAGCTCGCCCTGTAGTCTGTGTGCAGCCATAGCCAGTTGGATTCAGCTCAGGGTTCGTTACTGGCTCATACCTTGAGAAAAATTTTCCTTTTTTTCAAATAGTGCAGCCTGTTTAAAAATTTTAAAAAAATTCCCTATTAGTGTTTTTCCACCCGTCTCCAGCTAAATAGTGGAAAAACACTACATAGGATAACCTAGAGGGGGTTTATTGGGCCTTGCAGCGCCGTTTACGGCTGTCTGCACGGTCTCTGTGTGAGCGCAGCTCGCCCTGTAGTCTGTGTGCAGCTATAGCCGGTTGGATTCAGCTCAGGGTGCGTTACTGCCTCATACCTTGAAAAACAATTTCCTTTTTTTCAAATAGTGCAGCCTGTTTAAAATTAAAAAAAAAAAAATCCTATTAGTGTCTTTCCACCCGTCTCCAGCTAAATAGTGGAAAAACACTACATAGGATAACCTAGAGGAGGGTTTTTTGGCCTTGCAGCGCCGTTTACGGCTTTCTGCACGGTCTCCGTGTGATTTAAACTAGCTCTGTAGCCCGATCTGCACAAAAAAAAAAGTAAAGTTCACCAAACACAACTTAACACTTGTGTAGGCCACATTTTAAAAATAATAAAATTTAGTCCACACTTTACAACATTAGTGTTTCTTACACCTGTTAGGAGGAGCATTTCAGGAATAAGCACGCTAAGGCCTTAGTACTTTTCTGCTTATCTTTATCTGTCAACCAAGATGAAGAGGGCAGGGAGTAAGGCACGTGGGCGTGGGCGCGGAGCAGGGAGAGGAGCAGGGAGAGGACGTGGTGATTCTGTGCCTGCTGCGGGCGCCGGTGACTCGTCGTCACTCAGTTTCAGCAGGGAACAGTCCTTCATGCGCAGCTTTGTCGGAGAGCGCCGTGCACCGCTGCTGCGTAAAGACCAAATTGAAGCCGTTGTCGGGTGGATGGCAGCTAACGCCTCGGCATCGACTTCAGTTAGTGCCACATCCTCTCAGGCACAGAGCACTGGAGAGCAGCCATCTGTCTCTTCACCACCTGCCAAATTGGCCAGGCAGTCAGAGAGCCCAGGACAGGAGCCGTCTCTACTTCTGTTCTCTGAATCTCTTGGCTTGGAAACAGGGGGCCAGCCAAGCAGCATTGGAGAAATGGAAGAAGAGGCAGTGTGCAGTGATGCCCAACAGCTTTTTCTCTCTGACTCTGAAGAGGCAGGTGGGCCAGTGCCTCCGGTGACCACAGCGCAGTACGCATCTGATGATGAAACTCAGGTGCCGCTTTCTGATGCGTACTGTGCTGCCGAGACTACCCAGGAGGAGCAGTTGGTGGCAGAGGGTAGTGGAGATGATGAGGTCCTTGACCCATCGTGGCGTGAGGAACAGGAAGGTGGTGGGAGCAGCTCTGAGGAAGAGCTTCCCCTTACGGGCCAAAGAGGGAGAGGGAGGGGGAAGACTGCGGAGCCTGTAGCCTCCACTTTGGCACCCGTTAGGAGCCTGTCTCTTTCCAAAGCCAAAAAGGGCGCTCCCAAGACTTGCAGTGCCTGGTCCTTTTTTGACACAGTTGCAGATGACATTTGTTTTGTCAAATGCAAGCTGTGTCATCAGAAAGTAAAAAGAGGTAAAAGTGTCAGCAACCTCAATACCACAAATATGTGGAAACATGTGCGGACCAGGCACGCGGTGGAGTTACAGAAACACAGTGAAGACGTAGGCCAACCAACAGCGGCAGCTACCACCTCTTCATCTCGTGTTGCCTCTTCCTCCACTGTTGTCCAGAGACCTAGTGTAATTCCACCCACAGCACCACCTTCCCAGTCATCCTCACACTCCCAGTCTACTCTACAGCCATCGGTAGTACAGGCATGGGAGAAAAGGCGGGCATTCTCGGCCAACCACCCCCGAGCACAGGCTCTGAATGCAGGCATTGCCAAACTGTTGTCCCTGGAAATGCTCTCGTTCAGGTTGGTGGAGACTGACAGCTTCCGTGACTTGATGGCATTGGCAGTCCCACAGTACAAGGTGCCCAGCCGCTTTTACTTCAGCAGGCAGGCTGTCCCTGCCCTGCACAGGCATGTTGAGGCAAACATAAAACATGCGCTACTGAACGCCGTCAGTAGCAAGGTCCACCTCACCACCGATGCGTGGACCAGTCAGCATGGACAGGGGCGATATGTTTCCCTCACTGCCCATTGGGTTAATGTTGTTGAGCCAGGTACAGATCATGCGAGTGGCGCAGGACGTGTCCTGCCCACTCCAAGGATTGCAGGAATCCAGTCTGTACGCATCGACTCCTCCTCTTACACCAGTTCCTCAGATTCCTCTCTGCAGGATCCGTCACAGTCCACCTCCACATGGACCCGTGAACGTTTACCTATGACCGACATGAGCACAGCCGTGGCCAAACGTCAGCAGGCCGTCTTGAAACTAGTTTCATTGGGGCATCGAAGCCACACAGCGCAGGAGCTCTGGAATGCCATCAAGCAGGAGAGCGATGTGTGGTTACTGCCAGCGAATCTCCAGCCAGGCATGGTAGTGTGTGACAATGGCCGAAATCTGGTGGCAGCTTTGGCCCTTGGCAACCTCACTCACATCCCATGTCTGGCACATGTGCTCAATTTGGTTGTGCAGAGTTTTCTGAGGGACTATCCGGATCTTGATGCCCTGCTGCACAAGGTCCGCCTAGAGTGTGCTCACTTGCGGCATTCCAGCTTGGCCAGATCCCGCATTGCTGCTCTGCAGCGCCGATTCCGCCTTCCGGAACACCGCATCATATGTGACCTACCTACCCGGTGGAATTCCACGTTACATATATTGGAGCGGTTGTGTGAGCAGCAGCAAGCAGTTATGGAGTACCAGCTGCATCAGGCGCAAAGAAGTCGCAGTCAGCGCCGATCAGACTTCACAACCACAGAGTGGGCCACTATGAAGGACGTCTGCCAGGTTTTGCGTCCTTTTGATTATTCCACGCGGATGGCAAGTGCAGATGATGCACTAGTCAGCATGACTGTCCCCCTTATCTGCCTGCTTCAGCAAACTTTGCAAGGGTTAAGGGATGATGTTGTGGAAGAGGTGGAGGATGAGGAGTCACCTTTTCCATCAGCTTCTGGAGAGTCAGCGCCACGTGGTTCCTCACAAAGGGGTACGCAGGGGCCAATTTGTGAGGAGGATGAGGAGGAGTCAATGGAGGAGGAAGAGCTCCATCCAGAGGAGGGAGCGACACAATTGTCCAGTGGTCAGTGTGTACAGCGAGGGTGGGGTGATGACGAGCGGGCAGAGATCATGTCTCAAGCAGGGGACAGCGTTTCTGGGCCAGTTGGCACTCTGCAGCACATGGTGGATTTCATGCTGCAGTGCCTGAGAAACGACCGCCGCATCGACCACATTCTCAACATGCCTGATTATTGGGTGTTCACCCTCCTCGATCCTCGCTACCGGGACAACGTCCAAAACCTTATCCCTGCGTTGACCCGGGAGCGTAAATTGCGGGAGTACCACGACACACTGGTGAATTCCATCATCTTCTCCTGTCCAACTGAGAGGAGTGCTGCTAGTGCTTTACAAAGCAGCTCAGTGCGTCGAGGCATTGGGGGAGGCTCTGCCCAAAGAGGGAGCAGAAGCAGTGCCTCTGCCCAAGGCAAGCCCAGTATGGCACAACTCTGGCACACTTTTGTGTGCCCGCCCCAAATGTCTACACCATCACCGGCGGCTCCAGTCAGCAGGAGGCAACGGTTCCGTCAGATGGTGACAGACTACATGGCTTGCCCTCTTACTGTACTCCCAGACGGCTCTTCCCCGTTCAAGTTTTGGGTCTCTAAGCTGGATACATGGCCAGAGCTAAGCCAGTATGCATTGGAGGTGCTGGCTTGCCCTGCGGCTAGTGTCTTATCGGAAAGTGTCTTTAGTGCCGCAGGTGGTGTACTAACAGACCGTTGCATGCGACTATCCTCCGATAACGTTGACCGGCTTACTTTCCTGAAAATGAACCAGGCCTGGATCTCGCAGAAATTTGCCACTCCTCTGCCTGATTAAGTAATTGGTTGTCATCCAGGTCTCCTGCTGTGTTCATCTTTCTACCACCTGAACTGCTATTCCTGGGCTCCAACACCGCCAGTTGCGGCTCAGAAGTGCAGGCTGCACAGTAAAAACATACGACCCAGTGATATTGGGTTTCAGTAACGTCAGCTGATCCCCAGCTGTGTAGCCGGCAATGTGTCCTGCGACCGCCACGCTGGCACAACAACCTAAATGTAAGGGAACCTGTCCCCCCCCCCCCCCGTCGTTTGTTACTGAAAGAGCCATCTTGTGCAGCAGTAATGCTGCACAAGAAAAAGGTAGCTCTTTTTTTTTTAGCTCCTTGCACACGCAGAACTTAACACTTATAAAATGTGTTCACTGATACCGTTATACTGTCCCGGAGCTGGGACTTTCCTTCGCAATGTGACGCAGCACAGCCGTCATTCCTACCCCCTTGGTGCCATGCGCTGCCTCCTCAGCGTTGTTTTAAGCTGTCACGGAGCCTGCGCTGTTCTGTTATCCCTTGGGCATGCCCTATTTGCGCTGCCTGTCTTCTGACATAATTTGGTGTCAGGCTGGCTGCGCCTGTGCGGCCGCGCTGCCCGAGATCCCGCCTCGCTGTGTCTTCTGATTGAGTCACACTGCGGGCCTGGGATCCATGGGCATGCGCAGTGCATATCTTCCCCTCGGGCTCTCGCTCATTTCCCTCCGCCTTCTTTAGACTGTGCGCCGTCAGCTGATCCCTAATAGCATGCCACGGCCGTGACACCGCACAGTCTGAAGAAGAGGGAAGGAGGGGAGTGAGAGTCGAGGATATGCACTGTGCATGTCCATGGTTCCAAGGCCCGCAGTGGGATTACGTTGGACGAGACTGCTAGGTGGGATCTGGAGCAGCGTGGACGCACAGGCAGTGACAGCCTGACACCAAATTATGTCGGAAGACAGGCAGCGCTAATTGGGCATGGCCAAGGGCTAACAGAACAGCGCAGGCTCCGTGACAGCTTAAAACAACGCTGAGGAGGCAGCGCACGGCACCAAGGGGATAGGAATGACAGCTGTGCTGTGTCCCATTACGAAGGAAATTCGCACCTCCAGGACGGTTTAACGGTATAAGGGGACACATTTTTAGTGTTTACTTCGGTGTTTGCAAGGAGCATAATTAAAAGAACCACCTTTTCCTTTTGCATCGTTAGTGCTGCACAAGATGGCTCTTTCAGCTACAAACGTCTTGGGGGGGGGTTAAAGGTTTCCTTTCAACTTGCTCCAATCAGGCTTCGGCCTACACTCTGTTCCTCTGCTCCTCCTGCTGTCCCTGGGCTCTAACACCGCCAGTTGGTGCCTGGAAGTGCTGTGTGCACAGTCAACAGTCGCTCCTCTGTTATTGGGGTTCAGTAACGTCAGCTGATCCCCGGCTGTGTGTGCGGCAATACCTCCAATCTGCTCCTCCTGCTGTCCCTGGGCTCTAACACCGCCAGTTGGTGCCTGGAAGTGCTGTGTGCACAGTCAACAGTCGCTCCTCTGTAATAGGGGTTCAGTAACGTCAGCTGATCCCCAGCTGTGTGTGCGGCAATACCTCCAATCTGCTCCTCCTGCTGTCCCTGGGCTCTAACACCGCCAGTTGGTGCCTGGAAGTGCTGTGTGCACAGTCAACAGTCGCTCCTCTGTTATTGGGGTTCAGTAACGTCAGCTGATCCCCAGCTGTGTGTGCGGCAATACCTCCAATCTGCTCCTCCTGCTGTCCCTGGGCTCTAACACCGCCAGTTGGTGCCTGGAAGTGCTGTGTGCACAGTCAACAGTCGCTCCTCTGTTATTGGTGTTCAGTAACGTCAGCTGTTCCCCAGCTGTGTGTGCGGCAATACCTCCAATCTGCTCCTCCTGCTGTCCCTGGGCTCTAACACCGCCAGTTGGTGCCTGGAAGTGCTGTGTGCACAGTCAACAGTCGCTCCTCTGTTATTGGGGTTCAGTAACGTCAGCTGATCCCCAGCTGTGTGTGCGGCAATACCTCCAATCTGCTCCTCCTGCTGTCCCTGGGCTCTAACACCGCCAGTTGGTGCCTGGAAGTGCTGTGTGCACAGTCAACAGTCGCTCCTCTGTTATTGGGGTTCAGTAACGTCAGCTGATCCCCAGCTGTGTATCCGGCAACGTGTCATGCGACCGCCACGCTGGCACAACTAAAATGTAAGGGGACCTGTCCCCCCCCCCAGGCGTTTGTTACTGAAAGAGCCACCATGTGCAGCACTAATACTGCACAAGGGAAAGGTCGCTCTTGAAATTATGCTCCTTACAAACGCTGAACTACACACTCATGTAATGTGTCCCCTCACACCGTCCAACCGTCCCGGAGGTGGGACTTTCCTTTGTAATGTGACGCAGCACAGCCGTCATTGCTACCCCCTTGGCACCGTGCGCTGCCTCCTTAGCGTTGTTTGATTCCGTCATAGACCCTGCGCTGTTATGTTATCCCTTGGCCATGCACAGTTTGCGCTGCCCGTCCTCTGACATCATTTGTTGTCGTCCTGGCTGCGCCTGTGCGTCCACGCTGCCCGAAATCACACCTCGCAGTGTCGTCTAATGTGATCCCACAGTGGGCCTGGTATCCATGGCCATGCGCAGTGCATCTACTAGCCTCTCACTCCCCTTCTTCACGCTTCTTCAGACTAGGCGGCGTCAGCTGATCCCTAATAGCATGCCACGGCCGTGACGCCGCACAGTCTGAAGAAGCAGGAAGGATGTGAGTGAGAGGCGATGATATGCACTGCGCATGCCCATGGATCCCTGGCCCGCAGTGGGACTACATTAGATGACACTGCAAGGTTGGATCTCGGGCAGCTTGGACGCACAGGCACTGCCAGCCTGACACCTACATGATGTCAGAAGACGGGCACCGCTAACTGTGCATGGCCAAGGGATAACATTACAGCGCGGGCTCCGTGACAGAACCAAACAACGTTGAGGAGGTGGCGCCCGGCACCAAGGGGGTTGGAATGACGGCTGTGCTGTGTCACATTACAAAGGAAAGTCCCACTTCCGGGATGGTTTGACGGTGTGAGGGGACACATTATATGAGTGTGTACTTCAGCGTTTGCAAGGAGCATAATTTTCGGAGCCACCATTTTCCATGTGCAGTATTACTGCTGTACAAGATGGCTCTTTCAGCAACAAATGCCTGGGGGGGGGGGGGGTTAAAGGTTCCCTTTCAACTTGCTCCACTGCAGGCTTCGGCCTACACTCTGCTCCTCTTTGATTCCCTGGGTTTCAACACTGTCAGTTGCCACCTGGAAGTGTTGTCTACACAGAAAAAACACTAGGTGATGTGTCAGTGGGGTTCAGCACCGCCAGCTGTTCCCCTGCTGTGTAGTCGGCAACGTGTCCAGCACAAGCCACGCTGGCACAACAGAACAAAAGCTGCCACCAGTGCAGGCTTCGGCCTACACTCTGCTCCTCTCCTCCTCCTGCTGACCCTGGGCTCAAACACCGCTAGTTTTTGCCCGGAAGTGCTAGCTGCACAGAGAAAAACACCAGCCAATGTGTTAGTGGGGTTCAGCAACGCCAGCTGTTCCCCTGCTGTGTAGCCGGCAACGTGACCTGCAAACGCCACGCAGGCACATGAACTGAAATTAAAGGGAACCTGGCCCCACCCCCCCAGGTGTTTCTATGTATAACAGCAACCTAGTACAGCAGTACTGCTGCATTTGTACAAGGTGGCTGACTTTTTCTCCTTGCCCACGTGGAACTCAACACGTACAAAATGTGTCTCATTGAGACCATTCCACTGTCCCTGAGGTGTGACTTTCCTTTCTAATGATACGCAGCACCCCCCTTGGTAGCGTTTCCCGTCTTTTGTCATCATGGTTAGCTGGCTGCGCCTGTGCATCCGCCCTGCTAGAAACAACGCCCCTCGTTGTCATATTTATTTTGTCAGCGAGGGTGTGGTTTATGGGCACGAGCAGTGCATATGTTCGCCTGTCTTAACTCATCTCCTTCCGCCTTCTTCAGACTGTGCGGCCTCCTGGCCGTGGTAGGCGATAAGGGATCAGCTGAGGCCGCCCAGTCTGAAGCAGGTGTAAGGACATGTGTGAGCGGCAAACCTATTTACTGCACAAGGCCACGAATCCCAGCCACGCAGTGTGATTTTTTGAAAACACACTGTGGGTCTGGGATTCATGTCCATCGCTAACCGCAACGGCCGACATGAAATGAGGTCAGAAGACAGGAAGCGCTCACAGCGCATGGCCAAGGGATCACAATAGTGCAGACTCCTGTACAGCAAATAACAACGCTCAGGAATCTGCGCCCAGTACCTAGGTGCAAATTTTGACACCTGTGCTGCGTCTCCTTAAAAAGACAAGTCACGCCTCCACAACTGTTTGACAGTATAATGGGCTAAATAGTGTACGTGTTTTATTCAGCGTGTGCAAGGAGCAAACTAAATAGAGCAACCTTTTACTTGTGCAGCATTAATGCTGCACAAGGTGTGGCTCTTGTACCTTGCAACACCTGAGGGGGGGTTAAAGGTAACCTTTGAAATTGGTTCAACAAGGCTTCGGCCTACACTCTGCTCCTCTCCTCCTCCTGCTGACCCTGGGCTCTAACACCGCCAGTTTTTGCCCGGACATGCGATCTGCACAGAGAAAAACACCAGTCAATGTGTCAGTGGGGTTCAGCAACGCCAGCTGTTCCCCTGCTGTGTAGCTTGCATCGTGTCCAGCACAAGCCACGCTGGCACAACCGACCAAAAGCTGCCACCAGTGCAGGCTTCGGCCTACACATTGCTCCTCTCCTCCTCCTGCTGACCCTGGGCTCTAACACCGCCAGTTTTTGCCCGGACATGCGAGCTGCACAGAGAAAAACACCAGTCAATGTGTCAGTGGGGTTCAGCAACGCCAGCTGTTCCCCTGCTGTGTAGCTTGCATCGTGTCCAGCACAAGCCACGCTGGCACAACCGACCAAAAGCTGCCACCAGTGCAGGCTTCGGCCTACACATTGCTCCTCTCCTCCTCCTGCTGACCCTGGGCTCTAACACCGCCAGTTTTTGCCCGGACATGCGAGCTGCACAGAGAAAAACACCAGTCAATGTGTCAGTGGGGTTCAGCAATGCCAGCTGTTCCCCTGCTGTGTAGCTTGCAACGTGACCTGCAAACGCCACGCAGGCACATGAACTGAAATTGAAGGGAGCCTGCCCCCCACCCCCAGGTGTTTCTATGTATAACAGCCACCTTGTACAGCAGTACTGCTGCTTTTGTACAAGGTGGCTGACTTTTAATCCTTGCCCACGTGGAACTCAACACGTACAAAATGTGTCTCATTGAGACCATTCCACTGTCCCTGAGGTGTGACTTTCCTTTCTAATGATACGCAGCACCACCCTTGTTAGCGCTGCCCGTCTTTTGACATCATTGGTTAGCTGGCTGCGCCTGTGCGTCTGCCCTGCTCGAAACAACGCCCCTCGGTGTCTTATTTTTTTGGACAGCGAGGGTGTGATTGATGGGCATGTGCAGTGCATATGTTTGCCTGTGTTCACTCATCTCCTTCCGCCTTCTTCAGACTGGGTGTCCTCATGGCCGCGGCAGGCGATAAGGGATCAGATGAGGCCGCCCAGTCTGAAGCAGGTGTAAGGACATGTGTGAGCGGCAAACCTATTTACTGCACAAGGCCACGAATCCCAGCCACGCAGTGTGATTTTTTGAAAACACACTGTGGGTCTGGGATTCATGTCCATCGCTAACCGCAACGGCCAACATGAAATGAGGTCAGAAGACAGGAAGCGCTCACAGCGCATGGCCAAGGGATCACAATAGCGCAGACTCCTGTACAGCAAATAACAACGCTCAGGAATCTGCGCCCAGTACCTAGGTGCAAATTTTGACACCTGTGCTGCGTCTCCTTAAAAAGACAAGTCACGCCTCCACAACTGTTTGACAGTATAATGGGCTAAATAGTGTACGTGTTTTATTCAGCGTGTGCAAGGAGCAAACTAAATAGAGCAACCTTTTACTTGTGCAGCATTAATGCTGCACAAGGTGTGGCTCTTGTACCTTGCAACACCTGAGGGGGGGTTAAAGGTAACCTTTGAAATTGGTTCAACTAGGCTTCGGCCTACACTCTGCTCCTCTCCTCCTCCTGCTGACCCTGGGCTCTAACACCGCCAGTTTTTGCCCGGACATGCGATCTGCACAGAGAAAAACACCAGTCAATGTGTCAGTGGGGTTCAGCAACGCCAGCTGTTCCCCTGCTGTGTAGCTTGCATCGTGTCCAGCACAAGCCACGCTGGCACAACCGACCAAAAGCTGCCACCAGTGCAGGCTTCGGCCTACACATTGCTCCTCTCCTCCTCCTGCTGACCCTGGGCTCTAACACCGCCAGTTTTTGCCCGGACATGCGAGCTGCACAGAGAAAAACACCAGTCAATGTGTCAGTGGGGTTCAGCAACGCCAGCTGTTCCCCTGCTGTGTAGCTTGCATCGTGTCCAGCACAAGCCACGCTGGCACAACCGACCAAAAGCTGCCACCAGTGCAGGCTTCGGCCTACACATTGCTCCTTTCCTCCTCCTGCTGACCCTGGGCTCTAACACCGCCAGTTTTTGCCCGGACATGCGAGCTGCACAGAGAAAAACACCAGTCAATGTGTCAGTGGGGTTCAGCAACGCCAGCTGTTCCCCTGCTGTGTAGCTTGCAACGTGACCTGCAAACGCCACGCAGGCACATGAACTGAAATTGAAGGGAGCCTGCCCCCCACCCCCAAGTGTTTCTATGTATAACAGCCACCTTGTACAGCAGTACTGCTGCATTTGTACAAGGTGGCTGACTTTTTCTCCTTGCCCACGTGGAACTCAACACGTACAAAATGTGTCTCATTGAGACCATTCCACTGTCCCTGAGGTGTGACTTTCCTTTCTAATGATACGCAGCACCACCCTTGTTAGCGCTGCCCGTCTTTTGACATCATTGGTTAGCTGGCTGCGCCTGTGCGTCTGCCCTGCTCGAAACAACGCCCCTCGGTGTCTTATTTTTTTGGACAGCGAGGGTGTGATTGATGGGCATGTGCAGTGCATATGTTTGCCTGTGTTCACTCATCTCCTTCCGCCTTCTTCAGACTGGGTGTCCTCATGGCCGCGGCAGGCGATAAGGGATCAGATGAGGCCGCCCAGTCTGAAGCTGGTGTAAGGACATGTGTGAGTGTCAAACATATTTACTGCACAAGGCCACAAATCCCAGCCACGCAGTGTGATTTTTTGAAAACACACTGTGGGTCTGGGATTCATGTCCATCGCTAACCGCAACGGCCGACATGAAATGAGGTCAGAAGACAGGAAGCGCTCACTGCGCATGACCAAGGGATCACAATAGCGCAGACTCCTGTACAGCAAATAACAACGCTCAGGAATCTGCGCCCAGCAGCTAGGTGTAAATTTTGACACCTGTGCTGCATCTCCTTAAAAAGACAAGTCACGCCTCCACTACTGTTTGACAGTATAGTGGGCTAAATAGTGTACGTGTTTTATTCAGCGTGTGCAAGGAGCAAATTAAATAGAGCAACCTTTTACTTGTGCAGCATTAATGCTGCACAAGGTGTGGCTCTTGTACCTTGCAACACCTGAGGGGGGGTTAAAGGTAACCTTTGAAATTGGTTCAACTAGGCTTCGGCCTACACTCTGCTCCTCTCCTGCTGACCCTGGGCTCAAACACCGCTAGTTTTTGCCCGGAACTGCTAGCTGCACAGAGAAAAACACCAGTCAATGTGTTAGTGGGGTTCAGCACCGCCAGCTGTTCCCCTGCTGTGTAGTCGGCATCGTGTCCAGCACAAGCCACGCTGGCACAACTGACCAAAAACTGCCACCAGTGCAGGCTTCGGCCTACACTCTGCTCCTCTCCTCCTCCTGCTGACCCTGGGCTCAAACACCGCCAGTTTCTGCCCGGACATGCTAGCTGCACAGAGAAAAACACCCACCATTGTGTCAGTGGGGTTCAGCACCGCCAGCTGTTCCCCCGCTGTGTAGCCGGCATCGTGTCCTGCAAACGCCACGCAGGCACATGAACTGAAATTGAAGGGAGCCTGCCCCCCACCTCCAGGTGTTTCTATGTATAACAGCCACCTTGTACAGCAGTACTGCTGCATTTGTACAAGGTGGCTGACTTTTTTCTCCTTGCCCACGTGGAACTCAACACGTACAAAATGTGTCTCATTAGAGACCATTCCACTGTCCCTGAGGTGTGACTTTCCTTTCTAATGACACGCAGCACCCCCATTGTTAGCGCTGCCCGTCTTCTGACATCATTGGTTGGCTGGCTGTGCCTGTGCGTCCGCCCTGCCCGACACAACGCCCCTCGTTGTCTCATATATTTTGACTGCGAGGGTGTGATTGATGGGCATGAGCAGTGCATATGTTCCCCTGTCTTCACTCCCCTCCTTCCGCCTTCTTCTGACTGTGCGGCCTCATGGCCGCGGCATGCGATAAGGGATCAGCTGAGGCCGCCCAGTCTGAAGCAGGTGTAAGGACATGTGTGAGCGGCGAACATATTTACTGCACAAGGCCACGAATCCCAGCACCGCAGTGTGACTTTAGGAAAAGGCACTGTGGGTCTGGGATTTATGGCCATCGTTAACCGCACCGGCCAACATGAAATGAGGTCATGAGACGGCCTGCACTAACAGGGTATTGCCAAGGGATAACACAAGAGCGCAGTTTCCTGTACTGCAAATAACAACGGTAAGGAATCTGCGCCCAGCACCTAGGTGTAAATTTGTACACCTGTGCTGCGTCTCCTTAAAAAGACAAGTCACGCCTCCACTACTGTTTGACAGTATAATGGGCTAAATAATGTACGTGTTTTATTCAGCGTGTGCAAGGAGCAAAATTAAGAGAGCAACCTTTGACTTGTGCATCATTAATGCAGTTCAAGGTGTGGCTCTTGTACCTTGCAACACCTGAGGGGGGGTTAAAGGTTACCTTTGAAATTGGTTCAACTAGGCTTCGGCCTACACTCTGCTCCTCTCCTCCTCCTGCTGACCCTGGGCTATAACACCGCCAGTTGTAGCCTGGAAGTGCTAGCTGCACAGAGAAAAACACCAGCCAATGTGTTAGTGGGGTTCAGCACCGCCAGCTGTTCCCCTGCTGTGTACCCGGCATCGTGTCCAGCACAAGCCACGCTGGCACAACCGACCAAAAGCTGCCACCAGTGCAGGCTTCGGCCTACACTCTGCTCCTCTCCTCCTCCTGCTGACCCTGGGCTCAAACACCGCTAGTTTTTGCCTGGAACTGCTAGCTGCACAGAGAAAAACACCAGTCAATGTGTTAGTGGGGTTCAGCACCGCCAGCTGTTCCCCTGCTGTGTAGTCGGCATCGTGTCCAGCACAAGCCACGCTGGCACAACTGACCAAAAGCTGCCACCAGTGCAGGCTTCGGCCTACACTCTGCTCCTCTCCTCCTCCTGCTGACCCTGGGCTCAAACACCTCCAGTTTCTGCCCGGAAGTGCTAGCTGCACAGAGAAAAACACCAGCCAATGTGTTAGTGGGGTTCAGCACCGCCAGCTGTTCCCCTGCTGTGTAGCCGGCAACGTGTCCTGCAAACGCCACGCAGGCACATGAACTGAAATTGAAGGGAGCCTGCCCCCAACCCCCAGGTGTTTCTATGTATAACAGCCACCTTGTACAGCAGTACTGCTGCATTTGTACAAGGTCGCTGACTTTTTTCTCCTTGCCCACGTGGAACTCAACACGTACAAAATGTGTCTCATTAGAGACCATTCCACTGTCCCTGAGGTGTGACTTTCCTTTCTAATGACACCCAGCACCCCCATTGTTAGCGCTGCCCGTCTTCTGACATCATTGGTTGGCTGGCTGTGCCTGTGCGTCCGCCCTGCCCGACACAACGCCCCTCGTTGTCTCATATATTTTGACTGCGAGGGTGTGATTGATGGGCACGAGCAGTGCATATGTTCCCCTGTCTTCACTCCCCTCCTTCCGCCTTCTTCTGACTGTGCGGCCTCATGGCCGCGGCATGCGATAAGGGATCAGCTGAGGCCGCCCAGTCTGAAGCAGGTGTAAGGACATGTGTGAGCGGCGAACATATTTACTGCACAAGGCCACGAATCCCAGCACCGCAGTGTGACTTTATGAAAAGGCACTGTGGGTCTGGGATTTATGGCCATCGTTAACCGCACCGGCCAACATGAAATGAGGTCATAAGACGGGCAGCTCTAACAGGGCATTGCCAAGGGATAACACAAGAGTGCTGACTCCTGTACAGCAAATAACAACGCTCAGGAAGCTGCGCCAAGCACCAAGGCGTTATTTGGGACACCTGTGCTGCGTCTCCTTAAAAAGCCAAGTCACGCATCCACTACAGTTTGACTGTAGAATGGGCTAAATTGTGTACGTCTTTCATTCAGCGTGTGCAAGTAGACAAATTAATAGAGCAACCTTTCACTTGTGCAGCATTAATACTGCACAAGGTGTGTCTCTTGTACTTTGTAACACCTGAGGGGGGGTTAAAGGTTTCCTTTGAAATTGGTTCAACTAGGCTTCGGCCTACACTCTGCTCCTCTCCTCCTCCTCCTCCTGCTTCACCACGGGCTCTAACATCGCTAGTTTTTGCCTGCAAGTGCTAGCTGCACAGAGAAAAACACCCGCCATTGTGTTAGTGGGGTTCAGCAACGCCAGCTGTTCCCACACTGTGTAGCCGGCAAAGTGTCCTGCAAACGCAACGCTGACACAAAGCTGCCTCCAGTGCAGGCTTCGGCCTACACTCTGCTCCCCCTGCTTACCCTTTGCTCCAGCACCGCTAGTTGGGGCTCTAGGAAGACAATCTTTAATAGGCAACGCATCTGGGTTCCAGCACCGCCAGCTGGTTCTCGGCAGTGTTTTTGTCACTGGTACTCCCTCGTGCCAAACCTGGTTCCAGCACCGTCAGCTGTTTCCGGGGTAGTGTCAAGCTCACTGAGACGCCTATGCTTGCCCCGTCGTGGTGCGGTCGGGTTAGCCAACTCCAGGGTGCCTCCAGTTTAGGAGCTTCCTATGTGGGCTGCGTGAACTGGTAGTCAAGGCTGGTTCTGTAGTGCCAGTAGGCCCAGCTCCCCCTGTAGGACTGTTGGGGTTCGGTAACTGCGGCTGCCTCGCGGCCTAGCTGTTCTCTCCTCTCCTGTGGGCCTTGGGGTCCACCACCTGGTTCCAGCACCGTTAGCTGGTTCCGGGCCGAGCCTTTGGCTTAGGTGCCTCCTCCTGGGTATCCGAGTTCCGCCAACGTCAGGCGGTCCTTGGTAGTGCTTTTAAGCGCGGGCACCTACAGCTTAGTAACCGGGTTCCAGCACCGTCAGCTGGTCCTCGGTCGTGCCATTGGCTCTTGCACACTGGGGCAACGCATCTGGGTTCCAGCACCGCCAGCTGGTTCTCGGCAGTGTTTTTGTCACAGGTACTCCCTCGTGCCAAACCTGGTTTCAGCACCGTCAGCTGTTTCCGGGTTGTGTCAAACTCGCTGAGACGCCTATGCTTGCCCCGTCGTGGTGCGGTCGGGTTAGCCAACTCCAGGGTGCCTCCAGTTTAGGAGCTTCCTATGTGGGCTGCATGAACTGGTAGTCAAGGCTGGTTCTGTAGTGCCAGTAGGCCCAGCTCCCCCTGTAGGACTGTTGGCGTTCGGTAACTGCGGCTGCCTCGCGGCCTACCTGTTCTCTCCTCTCCTGTGGGCCTTCGGGTCCACCACCTGGTTCCAGCACCGTCAGCTGGTTCCAGGCCGAGCCTTTGGCTTAGGTGCCTCCTCCTGGGTATCCGAGTTCCGCCAACGTCAGGCGGTCCTTGGTAGTGCTTTTAAGCGCGGGCACCTACAGCTTAGTAACCGGGTTCCAGCACCGTCAGCTGGTCCTCGGTCGTGCCATTGGCTCTTGCACACTGGGGCAACGCATCTGGGTTCCAGCACCGCCAGCTGGTTCTCGGCAGTGTTTTTGTCACAGGTACTCCCTCGTGCCAAACCTGGTTTCAGCACCGTCAGCTGTTTCCGGGTTGTGTCAAACTCGCTGAGACGCCTATGCTTGCCCCGTCGTGTTGCGGTCGGGTTAGCCAACTCCAGGGTGCCTCCAGTTTAGGAGCTTCCTATGTGGGCTGCGTGAACTGGTAGTCAAGGCTGGTTCTGTAGTGCCAGTAGGCCCAGCTCCCCCTGTAGGACTGTTGGGGTTCGGTAACTGCGGCTGCCTCGCGGCCTAGCTGTTCTCTCCTCTCCTGTGGGCCTTGGGGTCCACCACCTGGTTCCAGCACCGTCAGCTGGTTCCGGGCCGAGCCTTTGGCTTAGGTGCCTCCTCCTGATTATCCGAGTTCCGCCAACGTCAGGCGGTCCTTGGTAGTGCTTTTAAGCGCGGGCACCTACAGCTTAGTAACCGGGTTCCAGCACCGTCAGCTGGTCCTCGGTCGTGCCATTGGCTCTTGCACACTGGGGCAACGCATCTGGGTTCCAGCACCGCCAGCTGGTTCTCGGCAGTGTTCTTGACACAGGTACTCCCTCGTGCCAAGCCTGGTTTCAGCACCGTCAGCTGTTTCCGGGTTGTGTCAAGCTCACTGAGACGCCTATGCTTGCCCCGTCGTGGTGCGGTCGGGTTAGCCAACTCCAGGGTGCCTCCAGTTTAGGAGCTTCCTATGTGGGCTGCATGAACTGGTAGTCAAGGCTGGTTCTGTAGTGCCAGTAGGCCCAGCTCCCCCTGTAGGACTGTTGGCGTTCGGTAACTGCGGCTGCCTCGCAGCCTAGCTGTTCTCTCCTGTGGGCCTTCGGGTCCACCACCTGGTTCCAGCACCGTCAGCTGGTTCCAGGCCGAGCCTTTGGCTTAGGTGCCTCCTCCTGGGTATCCGAGTTCCGCCAACGTCAGGCGGTCCTTGGTAGTGCTTTTAAGCGCGGGCACCTACAGCTTAGTAACCGGGTTCCAGCACCGTCAGCTGGTCCTCGGTCGTGCCATTGGCTCTTGCACACTGGGGCAACGCATCTGGGTTCCAGCACCGCCAGCTGGTTCTCGGCAGTGTTCTTGACACAGGTACTCCCTCGTGCCAAGCCTGGTTTCAGCACCGTCAGCTGTTTCCGGGTTGTGTCAAGCTCACTGAGACGCCTATGCTTGCCCCGTCGTGGTGCGGTCGGGTTAGCCAACTCCAGGGTGCCTCCAGTTTAGGAGCTTCCTATGTGGGCTGCATGAACTGGTAGTCAAGGCTGGTTCTGTAGTGCCAGTAGGCCCAGCTCCCCCTGTAGGACTGTTGGGGTTCGGTAACTGCGGCTGCCTCGCGGCCTAGCTGTTCTCTCCTCTCCTGTGGGCCTTGGGGTCCACCACCTGGTTCCAGCACCGTCAGCTGGTTCCGGGCCGAGCCTTTGGCTTAGGTGCCTCCTCCTGGGTATCCGAGTTCCGTCAACGTCAGGCGGTCCTTGGTAGTGCTTTTAAGCGCGGGCACCTACAGCTTAGTAACCGGGTTCCAGCACCGTCAGCTGGTCCTCGGTCGTGCCATTGGCTCTTGCACACTGGGGCAACGCATCTGGGTTCCAGCACCGCCAGCTGGTTCTCGGCAGTGTTTTTGTCACAGGTACTCCCTCGTGCCAAACCTGGTTTCAGCACCGTCAGCTGTTTCCGGGTTGTGTCAAACTCGCTGAGACGCCTATGCTTGCCCCGTCGTGTTGCGGTCGGGTTAGCCAACTCCAGGGTGCCTCCAGTTTAGGAGCTTCCCATGTGGGCTGCATGAATTGGTAGTTAAGGCTGGTTCTGTAGTGCCAGTAGGCCCAGCTCCCCCTGTAGGACTGTTGGCGTTCGGTAACTGCGGCTGCCTCGCGGCCTAGCTGTTCTCTCCTCTCCTGTGGGCCTTCGGGTCCACCACCTGGTTCCAGCACCGTCAGCTGGTTCCGGGCCGAGCCTTTGGCTTAGGTGCCTCCCCCTGGGTATCCGAGTTCCGCCAACGTCAGGCGGTCCTTGGTAGTGCTTTTAAGCGCGGGCACCTACAGCTTAGTAACCGGGTTCCAGCACCGCCAGCTGGTCCTCGGTCGTGCCATTGGCTCTTGCACACTGGGGCAACGCATCTGGGTTCCAGCACCGCCAGCTGGTTCTCGGCAGTGTTCTTGACACAGGTACTCCCTCGTGCCAAGCCTGGTTTCAGCACCGTCAGCTGTTTCCGGGTTGTGTCAAGCTCACTGAGACGCCTATGCTTGCCCCGTCGTGGTGCGGTCGGGTTAGCCAACTCCAGGGTGCCTCCAGTTTAGGAGCTTCCTATGTGGGCTGCGTGAACTGGTAGTCAAGGCTGGTTCTGTAGTGCCAGTAGGCCCAGCTCCCCCTGTAGGACTGTTGGGGCTCGGTAACTGCGGCTGCCTCGCGGCCTAGCTGTTCTCTCCTCTCCTGTGGGCCTTGGGGTCCACCACCTGGTTCCAGCACCGTCAGCTGGTTCCGGGCCGAGCCTTTGGCTTAGGTGCCTCCTCCTGGGTATCCGAGTTCCGCCAACGTCAGGCGGTCCTTGGTAGTGCTTTTAAGCGCGGGCACCTACAGCTTAGTAACCGGGTTCCAGCACCGTCAGCTGGTCCTCGGTCGTGCCATTGGCTCTTGCACACTGGGGCAACGCATCTGGGTTCCAGCACCGCCAGCTGGTTCTCGGCAGTGTTCTTGACACAGGTACTCCCTCGTGCCAAGCCTGGTTTCAGCACCGTCAGCTGTTTCCGGGTTGTGTCAAGCTCACTGAGACGCCTATGCTTGCCCCGTCGTGGTGCGGTCGGGTTAGCCAACTCCAGGGTGCCTCCAGTTTAGGAGCTTCCTATGTGGGCTGCGTGAACTGGTAGTCAAGGCTGGTTCTGTAGTGCCAGTAGGCCCAGCTCCCCCTGTAGGACTGTTGGGGTTCGGTAACTGCGGCTGCCTCGCGGCCTAGCTGTTCTCTCCTCTCCTGTGGGCCTTCGGGTCCACCACCTGGTTCCAGCACCGTCAGCTGGTTCCAGGCCGAGCCTTTGGCTTAGGTGCCTCCTCCTGGGTATCCGAGTTCCGCCAACGTCAGGCGGTCCTTGGTAGTGCTTTTAAGCGCAGGGACCTACAGCTTAGTAACCGGGTTCCAGCACCGCCAGCTGGTCCTCGGTCGTGCCATTGGCTCTTGCACACTGGGGCAACGCATCTGGGTTCCAGCACCGCCAGCTGGTTCTCGGCAGTGTTCTTGACACAGGTACTCCCTCGTGCCAAGCCTGGTTTCAGCACCGTCAGCTGTTTCCGGGTTGTGTCAAGTTCACTGAGACGCCTATGCTTGCCCCGTCGTGGTGCGGTCGGGTTAGCCAACTCCAGGGTGCCTCCAGTTTAGGAGCTTCCTATGTGGGCTGCGTGAACTGGTAGTCAAGGCTGGTTCTGTAGTGCCAGTAGGCCCAGCTCCCCCTGTAGGACTGTTGGGGTTCGGTAACTGCGGCTGCCTCGCGGCCTAGCTGTTCTCTCCTCTCCTGTGGGCCTTGGGGTCCACCACCTGGTTCCAGCACCGTCAGCTGGTTCCAGGCCGAGCCTTTGGCTTAGGTGCCTCCTCCTGGGTATCCGAGTTCCGCCAACGTCAGGCGGTCCTTGGTAGTGCTTTTAAGCGCGGGCACCTACAGCTTAGTAACCGGGTTCCAGCACCGCCAGCTGGTCCTCGGTCGTGCCATTGGCTCTTGCACACTGGGGCAACGCATCTGGGTTCCAGCACCGCCAGCTGGTTCTCGGCAGTGTTCTTGACACAGGTACTCCCTCGTGCCAAGCCTGGTTTCAGCACCGTCAGCTGTTTCCGGGTTGTGTCAAGCTCACTGAGACGCCTATGCTTGCCCCGTCGTGGTGCGGTCGGGTTAGCCAACTCCAAGGTGCCTCCAGTTTAGGAGCTTCCTATGTGGGCTGCGTGAACTGGTAGTCAAGGCTGGTTCTGTAGTGCCAGTAGGCCCAGCTCCCCCTGTAAGACTGTTGGGGTTCGGTAACTGCAGCTGCCTCGCGGCCTAGCTGTTCTCTCCTCTCCTGTGGACCTTCAGGTCCACCACCTGGTTCCAGCACCGTCAGCTGGTTCTCGGCAGTGTCTTTTGCTCTTGTACCTTCTGCTCCCCATCCTGGTTCCAGTACCGTCAGCTGGTTCCGGGCAGAGCCTTTGGCTTAGGTGCCTCCTTCTGGGTATCCAAGTTCCACCAACGTCAGGTGGTCCTTGGTAGTGCTTTCGGGCACGGGTACCTCCTGCTTAATAACCGGGTTCCAGTAACGTCAGCTGGTCCTCGGTAGTTCCATTGGCTCTTGGACCTTCGGCTACCCATCCGGGTTCCAGTACCGTCAGCTGGTTCTCGGCAGTGTCTTTTGCTCTTGTACCTTCTGCTCCCCATCCTGGTTCCAGTACCGTCAGCTGGTTCCGGGCAGAGCCTTTGGCTTAGGTGCCTCCTTCTGGGTATCCGAGTTCCGCCAACGTCAGGCGGTCCTTGGTAGTGCTTTTTAGCACGGGTACCTCCTGCTTAGTAACCGGGTTCCAGTAACGTCAGATGGTCCTCGGTAGTTCCATAGGCTCTTGAACCTTCGGGTAGCCATCCGAGTTCCAGTTCCATCAGCTGGTTCTTGGCATTTTCTCAGCCTTCTTGTACCTTCTGCTACATTTCCAAGTTGAAGATCCTAAAGTCGACGACCCGGAAGACCACCCCGATGACGACGACGACGACGACGACCCGGAAGACCACCCAGATGACGACGACGACGACGGCGGAGACGACGACGGCGGAGACGACGACGGCTGAGACGACGACGGCGGAGATGACGACACTGGAGACGACGACCCTGGAGACGACGACATGGAAGACCGAGAAGCAGAAGAACAAGAGGCTGCAGAACAAAGAGCAGAAGAACATTAAGCATAAGACTTAATATCAGAGCAAAAGATATTATCTAAATTATATGCAGAAGAAGACTAAGCAGTGTATGGGGGTGAGTCCGTTCCTCCTCGTGGTGCCCCTGGATAAAGCCTGATGCTGCAGGCCAAACTGAACGCGGACAAATGTAACTTTTGTGACTGGCAGAACGGAAGGTGTAATCTTCCAACTTTTATAGATAACAACTACGGGAATGCCTGTCACAAATGAGAATATGATGAAGAAGTAGAATAGGAAGAATAATAACAGTGGAATAAAAAGAATATGTAGAATAGGAAGAATAATAATAGTTGAATAAAATGAATATGAAGAATGTAATAAAAAAAAAAAAAAAAGGTAAAGGATGAAGAAGAAGATGAATAAGGTGAAGAAGAAGTTGATGTCAAAGATGCTGATGATGATGAAGATGAAAGTGTGGGAAAAGAAAAAAAAAAAAAGAAAAAAAAGAAGGGGAAGGGCGTGGAATAGTGAAACATCAATATCTGACAAAATTAAAAAAAAAATTTACATAGTCAATATCTTTGTCACTCCGAACGTCTTAAAAAAAAAACAAAAAACATGCTATTCTATTTGATTGGGATAAACCTCTATGACTTTAATGTCTCCGCCACCTCCCCAAATACATCCGGCATTATTCTTAGTTGTTTTCCTTCATGTAGAATGAACCTACAAGGCAAGAAAGGGTTTATTTTAATTCCGATATTTTGGTCCCATTGACTTGCATTGGGATCGGGTATCGGTATCGGCGATATCCGATATTTTTTGAATATCGGCCGATCCTATCCGATACCGATACTTTCCGATATCGGAAGGTATCGCTCAACACTATACATCACACTGTTAGTGGCGTTCGTTTTTTCTTTTGCAAAAAAAAGACTTAGTTGCGTAGGGTAAATTTATACTTTTTTTTACACAAACTTATTTTTTTACATCTGATTTTTCATTTCATCTTTTTTTCTTGTTTCTTCTACATTTTTTCTCACTACTTGTTTTTTCTCTCTGATTGGTTATAATAGAGAGTACCCTATACACAAGCCCCACACATTACACGTGTAAAAGCACCACTTATACACACATCCCAAGGGTTTGGGGGAAAAAAAAGGCCCATTCGTCAACAAGGCGCTATTCACCAGAGGAGGCTTACGCCATCCTTGCGTCCGACACGGATACAGCCAGTGAGGAAGAGCCCAAGATCCCACATTCCTCTATTCCTCCTCCTCCTCATCATTTGGTGAGGAAGGACCCCCAACAAGGCGCCGTAGGACCTAGGCAACTCCTGCAGCAATCAATCCCATATGGATTGCACCCCTTGAAAATTTGCAGCCCGTCATTCCGTATTTCAGCAGCAGCTCAGGAATCCAGTTTGACACGACTGGCCTCACTGAAATTGACTTCTTCAAATTCTTTTTCAGTGATGAAAATAGGTTTTAGACCTACCGGTAATTATGTTTCCAGGAGTCCATACTGACAGCACCCAGGAGGACGTCCTCCTCCTCCTTGCTGGGACAGGAAACACACGAGAGTACAAATATCCGGTCCCACCCACCGATCCTCAGTGTTATTACAAGAACATCTCATGGAATAATGCAAATAAAAACTTTTTAATGACAGGACCACGTTACAATATAGTATGTAAATACATATATACATATACCTTGAATTTATAACGACTGGGGGGGTGGAGAGGGGGAACTACCAGTGCTGTCAGTATGGACTCCTGGAAACATAATTACCGGTAGGTCTAAAACCTATTTTCCAGGATGTCCCTCCTGACAGCATCCAGGAGAGTACCAAAGCACATCCTTAGGGTGGGATTACCGCTTGGAGGACCTTCTTCCCAAAAGCAGTGTGCTGACCGGACATAACATCAAGTTTATAATGTTTACAGAATGTGCTAACACTGGCCCATGTTGCGGCCTTACAAATCTGGTCTACTGAAGCACCTGCCCGCTCCACCCAGGAGGCGGAAATCCCGCGAGTAGAAGTGAGCCCTTAAGCCCACTGGAGGGGAAATACCCTCCGATTGGTAAGCATCTGAGATTACCTTTGGGATCCAACGTGCAATTGTGGCCTTAGAGGCCTTTTTACCCCTGTTCTTTCCCCCAAAAAGAATAAAGAGGTTTGGATCTATACGCCAAGACTCTGTCGCCTTCAAGTAATCTAAGACCCCCTGTCTAACATCCAGAGAGTGGAGAGCTTTCTCTTTCTCGTTGGAAGGATTATTACAAAAAGAAGGAAGCACTATGTCCTAATTCCTATTTTTGGTAGAGCCTACCTTTGGGATAAAAGCTGGATCTAGTTTCAGAATTAAACTATCATCCCTAATCTGGAGATACGGGTCTCTGATACATAGAGCTTGAACCTCTCCAACCCTCTTGGCTGCAGTGACCGCCACTAAGAAAGCAGTTTTGCATGTGTGAGTAGGGATAGGCATATCTTCACCCAGGGCATAAGAACCTTTACACAAAGACTTAAGGACTAAGTTAAGGTCCCAGGATGGGGACAACTGTCTAATGGTGGGACGCATTCTCTGGGTGGCTCGAATAAACCTTATTATCCATGGGTGAGATGCCAAAGGATAGTCCAGAAAGGAACTTAGTGCTGACACCTGCACCTTTAATATGCTGGGTCTAAGACCCATGTTGAACCCTTTTTGTAGGAAGTTTAGGATACCCGGAACATCCGGAGAGCCTGACACAACATCGGACCTGCCACTTTCTGAGCAAAATCGTTTCCAAATTTTCCGATAAATGGCCGAAGTTACAGGTTTCCTACTAGCTTGAATAGTGGCTATAACCTGATCTGACAAGCCTTTAGACTTCAGGATGTCCCTTTCAGGATCCAGGCTGAAAGACGGAGTTTGCTTGGATCTGGATGGTACACTGGCCCCTGGTGAATGACCTTCCCCCTGAGGGGCAACTCGACTGGGTTGGTGATCGCTAAAGTCCCCAGTAAGAGAAACCAGCTTCTTCTTGGCCAGTATGGAACGATCAAAATGACCCTCGCTCGATCCTCCTTGATCTTCCGTAGAACAGCTGGAATTAATGCCAGGGGTGGGAATGCGTATGAGAGAGGCTGGTCCCACTGCTGGCTTAGTGCATCTACCCTGTCTGGAAGATCCGAGGGGTTCAGAGAGAAGAATCTTGAGACCTTCGAGTTTCTTCTGTTCGCAAACAAGTCTATATTGGGGGTTCCCCACCTGCAACAAGGTTTCTGGAAGATACTCTGATTCAGTTCCCACTCTGTTGGACACAGTTGCCATCTGCTCAGATAATCTGCTAACACATTCTGAGAACCTTCTAGATGTATAGCTGTTATAGATAGAACCGTATCCTCTGCCCAGTTGAAAATCGTCTCTGCCAGATCCTGCAGTGGTCAATATCTTGGGCCTCCCTGATGATTCAGAAATGAGACTGTTGTCACATTGTCGGAAAAGATTTTTACATGACGATCTGAGAGCGTGAGCTGATTTCGCCTTAACGCTTCCCATACGGCATATAGTTCCCTGAAATTGAAGGATCTGTTGCTGATGCTCGCTGGCCATCTGCCCTGGAACATCTTGCCCTGTAGATGAGCTCGCCAGCCCCATGAGCTGGCGTCTGTGGTGATGACCACGTAAGGGGAGGTGGACCAAAGAATGCCCACCTTCAGGTTCTCTGTCTGCATCGACCAGTGGAGAGATCTTCTTGTTGGACCTGCCAATTTCAAGGGAGCATCTAGAGACGACTGACGGCGATCCCAAGCCGACAGGATCTGTCTCTGCAGAGGTCTTGAGTGTGCCTGTGCCCACCTGACACATGGTATGCAGGCCGTCATCAGGCCGAGTACCTTCATCGCCCTCCTTATGGAAACTCGATGTTCCAATAGATGCCTGACTCAAGTTTGAATTGTCACTCGCTTGATATCTGGTAATATGGATATTCTGCGTCTGGAGTCCAGACACACTCCCAGGAAAACCTTCCTTTGTTCTGGTAGTAGGTCTGACTTCTGCCAGTTTAATACCCATCCAAGATGTTCCATTACCGAAATCGTTCGAGTCCTGTGAACCATCAGGCGCTCTACTGAGTTTGCCACGAGAAGAAAGTCGTCCAGGTACGGGATTATTATAATACCCTGGCTTCTCAGGAAGGCCACCATCTCTGATACAAGTTTTGTAAAGATACGAGGAGCAGAAGCCAGCCCGAAGGGAAGGCCCTGGAACTGGTAGTGACAGGTCCGGGTTGGCAGAGCTACCGCAAACCTCAGCAGATTCTGAGAAGAGGGATGCACCGGGACCTGATAGTAGGCACTTTTTAGGTCAAGAGTGCACATAAAAGCATCTTGATCTATTAGATGAACTGCTGAATGGATAGATTCCATTCGGAACCTTTTGTATTTCACCCAGGCATTCAAAGGCTTTAGATTTACTATGGTGCGAGTGTCGCCTGATTGCTTTGTGATAGTGAATAAGGATGAATAGTGCCCCCTTCCTATATCTGACGGAGGGACTGGGATTATTACCCCCGTACTGAGCATGTCTTGTAAATCTTTTAGTATGGCGGAGTCTGACGGAACTATAGTAGGTGAAATGTACCTTTCCGGGGGAGGGGAGTAAAGCTCTATGCTGTATCCCTCTAACACGGCTCTGCGAACCCATAGATTTTGCGTGATCTGGGCCCAGTTTTTTGCAAACTGACGAAGCCTTCCGATGCACGTGGCGTCATTGTGACTTATTTCTAGAGGATGGACTAAAGAAGAGACCTCTGCCCCTGTTACTCTGTCCATGGGAACCTCTGTAGGATCCCCTGCCGGACCGATACTGGCCCCGAGAATCAAACAGCTTTCTGGAGAAGAGACCTCTCCGAAAGGGCTGGGACCGCTTAGGCCTGTCCTCAGGAAAACCTTTCTTTTTATCAGAGGCTGACTCCAGGATAGAGTCCAATGCCGATCCAAACACCCTCTGTCCTGAAAATGGAATAGAGCAAAGCTTGGACTTAGAGGCATTGTCCCCTGACCAGGACCTCAGCCATACTGCCCTCCTAGCGGCATTAGATAGGGAACTATTACGAGCGGAGAATCTCACTGATTCTGCTGTCATATCTGATAAAAATGCCATGGCTGACTTCATGATACGTAGAGAGCTCAGAATATCAGATCTAGGGGTCTTGTTGGCTCGATGATCTTCCAACTGACCCATCCATAGGTACATGGATCTGGCCACAGAAGTGGCAGCAATGTTTGCCCTAATTAGGGCCGCAGAAGACTCCCAGGCCCTTTTTAGGAGAATGTCAGTCTTCCTATCCATAGGGTCACGCAGACTGGACGAGTCCTCGAAAGGTATAGCAGTGTTTTTGGTGACTTTTGCAACTGGAACGTCAATTTTAGGGTCCTCCTCCCATAACTTGACCTCCTCTGGGTCAAATGGCAGACGACCCTTAAAGTCACGGGATAGCACAAGTCGGCGCTCGGCATCCTTCCACTCATGGCCTTGATATGATCACTTATGGGAAATACAGTCTGGTTTCGTGCCACAAGTCCCCCAAACATCAAGTCCTGTCTGGACTGTGGTTTAGAAGTGTCCTAGATCTGCATAGTATTTCTCACTGCCTGAACAAGCTCATCTGTCTCCTCGGACTGGAAGAGGTATTTCCTGGTACGATCCTGGTTTTCTACCGGAATCTCTCCCTCCTCTTCTGATAGGGAATCCCTTAACTCAGAACCTTCATCAGAAGAATACTCTGGCTCCCCATGGACTTTCTCGAGCCTGGCTCGCTTACGACCAGCTATGGGACTGTCAGGCCGTGAATGTGAGAAGCTGGATATAGAGGCCTGAACCTCCTCCCGTACTAGGGACCTCATCTCCTAAAGCAGTGATGGCTGCTCATCCTTCATGACCCTAGAGGTACAGGGTGCGCAGAGGGTCTTGCCATGGGAGTCTGGGAGCTATATATTGCATACAGGACATCTGTTGGTTTTCACCGTGACCTTCACAGATTTTTTAGCCGTGGCTGGGAGAGCAGCGGGGTTTCCCTTATCCTAAATGACATAAGATAGGGAGTAATAGGATAGAAGCTATGCGTGGTATGATGGGAGGAGAGGTTGAACTGCACCAGGCAGACTTACCCCTTCCTCCTCGATCCTGTCTTCCATAGCTGAACTGAAGCCAACAATGCACCCCTTGCATGCTGCTGGACGCTAATACTGGTAGCGGCCGCACTGCACTGCGCTCTCCTGCTGGAGCGCCTGCTCTCCCCGCTCATAGAACGCCACAGGAAGTGACGTTTTGCCGACCCCTGACGAAACCGGAAGTGATGTGGCTCCCCTGATCTGGAAATGCTCGTCAGGTGCGGCGTCTCCCGAACAGTACGCCTGGCCGAATGGAGGCCCACAGGATCACCGCCGCGTCCTGAGCCGAGAGCCTCCCACTGGGAGGAGCGGCTCAATCCCGGAGCATCGTCCCGCTTCGGGCCTTTGGGGTAGAGGGACTCCCCACTGGGGAGTTTTGACCCTGAGCCTCTTGACAGGGGGAAGGATTGGAAGACCGCACGATCCCCCTGAGCTCGGTAAGCCTGCGCAGCTTTCCCTCGTGTGTCCCTCCATGCAGGGACAGGAAAAAACACTCGGATCGGTGGGTGGGACCAGATATTTGTACTCTCGTGTGTTTCCTGTCCCAGCAAGGAGGAGGAGGACGTCCTCCTGGGTGCTGTCAGGAGGGACGTCCTGGAAATAATAAATCTTATGGTGGCCCAGACGAACCTTTATGCCCGACAATTTTTCACCCAAAATTCCACGTCATCACATGCCCGATGGACCCCCGTAAATGCAGCAGAAATGATGGCATTTTGGGGAATTGTGCTGCATATGGGCATAATCAAAAAGCCAAAGCTTCGTCAATACTGGAGTACTGATATTCTCTACAGTAAATCGGTATTCCATATGGCCATGAAAAGGACACGATTTGAAGGGATCCAAAATTTTTTGCATTTTAGTGATAATGCACAGTGTCCTCCTCGAGACGATCCAAACTTTGATCGTCTATATAAAATTCGGCCAGTGATTGAACACTTCAGCAGAAAATTTGCTGAGGCGTACACACCCCAGAGGGACATCGCTATTGATGAATCTCTCGTTCACTTCAAAGGGAGGCTAAAATTCCGACAGTACCTGCCCAGTAAGAGGTCCAGGTATGGAATAAAGCTGTACAAACTGTGCGAGAGTACCTCAGGGTACACCCACAGATTTAGGGTCTACGAGGGGAAGGACACCCAGATTAACCCCCCTGAATGCCCCCCCCCCCCCATCCTGGGGGTGAGTGGGAAAATTGTGTGGGAATTGCTGCACCCACTGCTGGATAAGGGTTATCACCTCAACATTGACAACTTTTACACCAGCATCCCACTCTTGAAGGCCCTCTCTGCCAGAGGTACAGCTGCATGTGGCACCGTGTGAAAAAATCAGCAAGGCCTCCCTAAGCCGCTAATTGGGCAAATGCTGAGAAAAGGGGAAAGCAGAGCCCAATGCAGCGACAACATGCTCGTGGTCAAGTATAAGGACAAAAGGGATGTCCTTATCCTGACCACCATACACCGTGACAACAGCACCCTTGTCACTGTTCGTGGGACCACAAGTCACCAACCCAGATTGTATCCTGGATTACAATCGGTACATGGGGGGTGTGGATCTCTCAGATCAGGTCCTCCAACCCTACAGTGCCATGCGAAAAGCTTACGTATGGTACAAAAAATTGTCAGTGCACATTGTACAGATGGCAATGTACAATGCTTTTGTGCTGTTCCAATCTACAGGCAATACGGGGGGGACCTTTCTTCAATTTCAGGAGGTAGTCATCAAAGCACTAATGTTTGGCACTCAGGGAGGTGAGGGCCCCAATACTTCTGAATCTGATAGTGCCCGTATTGTCCCAGGTCACCATTTCCCAGGACAGGTTCCCCAAACAGCGAGGACAGGACGATCACAAAAACGGTGTAGAGTATGTTCCAAGAGGGGAATCCGAAAGCACACAATTTACCATTGTGAAACCTGCCCTGAGAAACCTGGCCTTTGCATTAAGGATTGCTTCAAAGCATACCACACGTCCACAAATTAATAAAATTAGTTTATACCCTGTTGACACAACACACTTTTATAATCTGATGTACCCCGCACATCTTACACATACCACCACATTATAAATTCACACACCAGTAAAACCAAAAGAATTATAATCAATACTATAAAACTATACCTCTAGATAAATTCCTTCAGGGGTGTAGTTTCCAAAATGAGGTCACTTGTGGAGGATTTCCACTGTTTAGGCACATCAGGGGCTCTGCAAATTCAACATGATGCCCGCAGACTATTCCATCAAAGTCTGCAATCCAAAATGTCCCTTATTCCATTCCGAGCCCCGACGTGTGCCCAAACAGTGGTTTTTCCCCACATATGGGGTATCGGCGTACTCGTGAAAAATTGCACAACATCTTTTTCTGTCTATTTTCTCCTATATCCCTTGGGAAAATAAAAAAAATCGTAGCTAAAAGATCATTTTTGTGGAAAAAATGTGTTTTATTTTTTTTCACGACTCAACGTTATAATTTTTGGTGAGGCACTTGGAGGTTCACGGTGCTCACCACATATCTAAATAAATTCCTTGGGAGGTCCAGTTTCTAAAATGGGGTCACTTGTGGGAGATTTCCACTGTTGTGGCACATCAGGGGCTCTGCAAATGCAACATGACGCCTGCAGACCATTCCATCAAAGTCTGCAATCCAAAACGTCACTTATTCCATTCCGAGGCCCGACGTGTGCCCAAACAGTGGTTTTTCCCCACATATGGGGTATCGGCGTACTCGTGAAAAATTGCACAACATCTTTTTCTATTTTCTCCTATAACCCTTGGGAAAGTAAAAAAAAATCATAGCTAAATGATCATTTTTGTGGAAAAAATGTTTTATTTTTTTTCACGACTCAACGTTATAATTTTTGGTGAGGCACTTGGAGGTTCACGGTGCTCACCACATAACTAGATAAGTTCCTTGAAGGGTCTAGTTTCCAAAATGGGGTCACTTGTGGTGGTTTTCTACCGTTTAGGTATATTAGGGGCTCTCCAAACGCGACATGGTGTCAGATCTCAATTCCAGCAAATTTTGGTTTGAAAAGGTCAAATGGTGCTCCTTCCCTTCCGAGCCCTGCCGTACGCCCAAACAGTGGTGTTCCCCCACATATGGGGTATCAGTGTATACAGGAGAAATTGCACAACAACTTTAGTGGTCCATTTTCTCCTTTTACACTTGTGAAGATAGAAAAAAATGTTGCTAAAAGATCATTTTTGGGGAAAAAATTAGATTTTATTTTCACGCCGCTACGTTCTAAACTTCTGTGAAACACCTGGGGGTTCAAAGTGCTCACCACATAGGTAGATAAGTTCCTTGAAGAGTCTAGTTTCCAAAATGGGGTCACTTGTGGCAGTTTTCCACTGTTTAGGCACATCAGGGGCTCGCCAAACGCGACATGGCGTTTAATCTCAATTCCAGCCAATTTTGGTTTGAAAAAGTCAAACGGCGCTTCTTCCCTTCCGAGCCCTGCCGTGTGCCCAAACAGTGGTTTTTCCCCACATTTGGGGTATCAGTGTATTCAGGAGAAATTGCACATCAAATTTAGTGGTCCATTTTCTCCTTTTACCCTTGTGAAAATAAAAAAAATTGTTGCTAAAAGATCATTATGTGAAAAAAAAGTTAAATGATCATTTTTTCCTTCCACATTCCGTTAATTCCTGTGAAGCACTTGAAGGGTTAATAAACTTCTTGAATGTGGTTTTGAGTACCTCGAGGGGTGTAGTTTTTAGAATGGTGTCACTTTTGGGTATTTTAAATCATATAAGCCCCTCAAAGTGACTTCAAATGTGATCTGGTCCCTAAAAAATGGTTTTGTAAACTTTTGTTGAAAAAATGAGAAATCACTGTTTAACTTTTAACCCTTATAACTCCCTAACAAAAAAAAAATTTGGTTCCAAAATTGTGCTGATGTAGTAGACATGTGGGAAATGTTATTTATTAACTAATTTGTGTGATATGAGTCTCTAATGCAAGGGTATAAAAATTCAAAGCTTGAAAATTGCAAAATTTTAACCAAATTTCCTTTTTTTTTCACAAATAAACGCAAGTAATATCACAGAAATTTTGCCTCTATCATAAAGTACAATATGTCATGAGAAAACAATGTCAGAATCACCAGTATCCATTGAAGCGTTTCAGAGTTATTACCTCATAAAGTGACATTGGTCAAAATTGTAAAAATTGGCCCTGTCACTTAGGTGAAAACAGGCTTCGGGGTGAAGGGGTTAATAATAATATTGTCTACCATTCATAACGCTTACACACCTTAGGCTATGGACTCATTAGAACATTCAAGGTTCAAATTGTTAAAGTTATACTTTAATACAAAAAGGTTCAGTGCTTACAGTAAGAAAAAGGTAAAGGTATAAAAATATAATAAAAAGACATACATACATCTTATGCAAAACAGTATAACATAAACAGGAGAAAACTTACAGAAATCATCTAACTTGGTAGTATGCTTTCTGCTCCCTGAAGGGGGTGAATATGGAGTTGGTGGAACACATCAGCTTCACAGGCTGCCCTCACATGTGAACCCAATTCTAGGTATACAGGTCTAATTTATAGCTTTGGTCTGGAGGTCAGATTTCTAGACCAACCCCTCAGGTTAATATCATAATTGCTTGTTTTTGATTTTACCACGGCCGCGCTACCAATGAATACATTATTTTCTCTTGTGATCCTTTGTGTAAATGTTCTCAAAGAGATACTATCAGGCCGTAATTGACATCTCTCTTCCAAGAGCTAGGAGGTGTCAAGTGTTACCCTTTCTTATTGGTCCTAGCTAGACACCCCTGGTGAGATTTGGAGACAGAAGTCTGCTTGTCTCAGGAAAATACATATTAACACCTGGGTGAAACATACAGCCTTCAGGACAGATGTTACTAGTCACACAATACCTATACATAGGTCACTGCACACATATAGATATATACATATTTCACCACACCTCCCACCTTATGAACGTGCATGGGGGTTGACTTACAGGTCAGCTCCCAAGCACGTATCTGGTTCCGCCCCACCTTGGCGAGATAGGCCATCAGCATTGCCATGATCTACTCCCTTCTTATGCTGAATTGTGAAATCATATTGCTGTAATATCAGACTCCATCTAAGCAATTTCCCTTTGTCCTCAACTACTCTGTTAAGCCAACTCAATAGGTTATGATCTGTTATCACGGTGAAGTTGCGCCCATAGAGGTATGGTTGCAGCTTCTGCAGAGCCCACACAATTGCCAAACATTCCTTTTCAATGGTGGCATAAGCCACTTCTCTGTGCAGGAGTTTCCTACTTAAGTAAAGAATTGGGTGCTCCTCTCCTCGTTGGTTCACCTGGCCGAGAACCGCACCTAGCCATAGGTGCTGGCATCTGTCTGCACTACAAACTGGCGAGTGAAATCTGGGGCCTGCAGAACGAGTGAACTAACCAATGCTGACTTTAGAACAGAAAATTATTCCTCACACTGAGGACTCCAGGAGACAATTTTGGGCAATTTCTTCCTGGTCAGATCAGTTAACGGTTTGCCAGAGCACTGTAGTTTGGTGCAAACCTCCTATAGTAGCCAGCCGTACCCAGGAAGGACAGAACCTGATTCTTGGTTTGTGGGGTGGCCCAGGCTGTAATGGCTTCTACCTTCCCTGGCTCAGGTTTAGTCCTGCCTCCACCTGGTGTCCTAGGTATTGTACTTCCCGCATGGCTACCTGACACTTCCCTGGCTTAACAGTAAGACCTGCAGTTTCAAGCCTTTGCAACACCTAAGAAAGATGTACGAGGTGTTCTTCCCAAAAATCACTAAAAAAGGCTATATCACCAAGTTAAGCGACGGCAAAACCATCACATCCTTCCAATAAGTGATTGACCAACCTCTGGAAGGTGGCAGGGGCATTATTCATACCAAATGGCATCACCAGAAACTCAAAACAGCCCGAATGGCGTTATAAAAGCAGACCTCTCCTGAGCTTCTCTGGTCAGGGGTATCTGCCAGTATCCCCTACTTAGGTCCATGATGGTGAGGTATGATGCTTTAGCTAGATGCTCTAACAGCTCATCTATCCTTGGCATGGGGTAGACCTCACATGTAGTCAATACATTTAATTTCCTGTAGTCTACACAGAACTGGGTAGTATGGTCCTTTTTTGGGACAAGAACCACAGGTGAGGCACAGGCACTCTGGGATTTTTGTATCACCTTGAGGTTCAGTATCCCCTCTACTTGTTCCCTCATGTGTGCCTTCACCTCTGCTGACACACGGTATGCAGACTGCCGTACTGGGGGATTAGTACCAGTGTCCACATGGTGAGCTGCTAAGTGCATCCTCCCAGGCTCCCCTGTGAAGACTTCGGTGAACTCACTGAGCGCCCCCATCAGCTCAGACCGCTGACTGTGGGACAGCTCAGGGTTAAACTCTGCTGACTCCATGTACTGAGTCCCAACCCCCACATCTAGCAACACATCAGCCTCCCCCTCCTCAGGCAGGCTACAGACAGGTAAGACACAGGTCTCCCTGTCATGATGAGCCTTCAGCATATTCAAATGAAATACTTTCTGACATTTTGCATGCTCATCTAGTGTCACCACATAATTAACATCATTTAGCCGCTTATGTACAGTGTATGGTCCCTCCCATGCGGCCTGCAATTTATTCTGTAACATAGGGACCAACACCCAAACCTTCTGCCCCTCCTCATATGCCCTCAGTCTGGCAACCTTCTGGCAACCTTCTGGTTGATTTGGACCTGGGTCCTGTTCTCATGGGCCAGGTTGCTCAGTTTTTGCATTCTCTCTCTAAGCCGCAGTACATATTCAACCACTGAAACTCCAGTAGTTCTGGGGTTTATCTCCCAACAGTCCTTAATCAAATCAAGTGGCCCCCTGACCCTCCTCCCATAAACCAGTTCAAAGGGGGAGAATACTGTAGACGCCTGGGGTACATCTCTGTATGGGAACAACAGATGGAGGAGGTACCGCTCCCAGTCTCTCCCTTCAGTCTCCACCAGCATTTTGAGCATTTGCTTTAATGTTCCGTTGGTTTGGGGATGATAGGCGCTGGCCACAAAATGCTGTACTTGTATTTTTTCGCAGAGGCTTTTCATCAGATTGAACATGAACTGGGTTCCCTGATTGGTTGTCATTTTCCTGGGGAAACCCACACGAGAGAAAACACAGTAAAGCATCCGCCACTTTGTGTGCTCGGATGGAGGACAGTGCCACAGTTTCCGGGTATCGTGTAGCATAGTCCACCACTGTGAGGATGTATTTTTTGCCAGAGCTGCTAGGGATTCCAAGTGGCCCTATGATATCCACAGCCACCTGCTGGAAACAGGGCCGGCGTCAGCACCCGGCGTACCCGGGCAAGTGCCGGGGCCCTGACGAGACGGAGGGGGCCCATAACGCTAAGACACTGCTGCCGACACTAATGCGCATCATGCGCTCGTGGGAGGGGCCCCGAAGCCAGACTTCATCCCTCCCTGCAGGGCTGCACTGGCGTATGGTGCCCGCCCGGTGAGCAGAGAGGGGCCCCGAGCGGCCCCTCACTTCTGCTCTCCTGGTACAGCCGGCGTGCTGGAACACCGGGTATCAGCGCGGCTGCGCGCACTCATTCTCTGCTCCTTCCTCTCTGCATAGTGAGGACTGGAGCAGAGCGCTGGCAGTGCGCGCGGCTGTGCAGAGAGTTGCTGGCTGCATTGTAGCAGGGGCACACAGTCACATACGCTGTAACACTAGTACTCACCCCCGCACCTGCAGTCAGCAGCAGAAGCATCCTATCCCTCCCCTCCAGCAGCATCACAGCTCTCACACTGTGAAGACCCATGGAGGGGCGGGGCTAAATGTCAGGGGTGAAGCCACAGACAAGCAGCAGGGAGAAGAGGAGGCAGAAGGAAATATAAAAATCAGAGCGGGAGAGAGAAAAGATGTAAGAAGAGAGACAGAAAACACAACAGAGAGGCAAGACACAGGTGAGAAGTTTATATATATATATATATATATATATATATACTATATAATTGTCTAAGGGTCACACTTCCGTCTTTCTGTCTGTCCTTCCGTCTTTCTTTCTGTCACGGATATTCATTGGTCGTGGCCTCTGTCTGTCGTTGCTGATTGGTCTCGGCAGCTGCCTGTCATGGCTGCCGTGACCAATCAGCGACGGGCACAGTCCGATTAGTCCCTCCCCTGCAGTCAGTGCCCGGCGCCCGCTCCATACTCCCCACAATCAGTGCCCGCTCCATAATCCCCTCCAGTCACCGCTCACACAGGGTTAATGGCAGCGGCAACGGGCCGCGGTGTAACGCACTCCGTTACTGCTGCTGTTAACCCTGTGTGTCCCCAACTATTTACTATTGATGCTGCCTATGCAGCATCAATAGTAAAAATATGCCATGTAAAAAATAATAAAAAAACTGCTATTTTCACCATCCGTCGCCTATCCCTCTCCTCGCAACGCTCCGGTGACCGCTCCATGCAAGCGGCAGGTTCCGGTGCCAAGGATGGTATGCGAGAAGGACCTGCCATGACGTCACAGTCATGTGACCACAACGTCATCACAGGTCCTGCGCTCATACCAACCCTGGGACTGGAAGCTGCCGCGTGTGTTACAGGGCCAGAACTTCAAAGGAGAGTGAGTATATGTTTATTTTTTATTTTAATTCTGTATACTACGTGACTCTGTGCTATATACTTCGTCACTGGGCAATATACTACGTGGCTGGGCAATATACTACGTGGCTGTGCAATATACTACGTGGCTGTGCAATATACTACGTGGCTGTGCAATATACAACGTTGCTGGGCCATATACTACGTGACTGGGCAATATACGTGGCTGGGCAATATGCTACGTGGCTGGGCAATATACTACGTGGCTGTGCAATATACTACGTGGCTGGGCAATATACTACGTGGCTGGCCAATATACTACGTGGCTGGTCAATATACTACGTGGCTGGGCAATATGCTATGTGGGCTGTGCAATATACTACGTGGCTGTGTTATATACTACGTGGCTGTGTTATATACTACATGGCTGTGCTATACGCTACGTGGCTGTGCTATATGCTACGTGGGCTGTGTTATATGCTATGTGGGCTGTGTTATATGCTATGTGGCTATGCTATATTTCTCTGCTGTATCTGTGCATCATGAATCGTGCTATGTGTTAAAGGGGGGGGGCCCAATGAGACTCTTTCGCCCCGGGCCCTCTAAAACCTGGAGCCGGCCCTGGCTGGAAAGGCTCATAGATCACAGGCAGTGGTATCAATGGAGCTTTCTGTATAGTCCCAGACTTTCCAACTCTCTGACAAACTACACATGATCGACAGTAATTGGCAATATCTGTCCCCATGTTGGGCCAATAGAAGTTATGTGTCAGGCGAGCTTTAGTCTTTTGTATTCCAAGGTGTCTGGCCAAAGGAATTTCATGGGCAATTCTCAGTAATTGCTCCCTAAATGGATAAGGGACGATCAGTCGCCTTTCATAGTCCCAAGATTTTGTAGTATCCGTGGGGAGTATCTCTTTATATAGTCTGCCCTGGTCCCAGTATACTCTCTCTTTGCCAGAAGCAGCAGGGGGTTGGTCTGCAGGACATCTGAGCTCTTCCAAACTGACAGCTGTCCGGAGGGCCTCCTGGAAGCTCTGACTGTCAGCCTGCAGGCCCTGGCCTAGTGTGACTGCCAGGCCCTGGTCTGAAGCTGAGTCTTCAGTGTCTGCTATCAGGGACCTTGTTGGGTCTGCCATGTGATTAGGCTCCCGGGCCACAGTATGGGCCTCCTGTTCTCGCAGTTCTGTCTGAGACTCACCCTCTAATCTCTGGGCCTGAGTTTGAGCCACTGCCTGGCTCCGGATCACAGCTGCCACATATTTACAGTCCTGTGCATTTGGACATTTTCCCTCCTCGCATGGGATCTCAGGTGGGTCACTTGATTCCAACTTCTCTGTAGCATTTACTTGCAAGGGAGGAACATAGTGGGACAACATCCTCCCCAGGTCCGTGCCTAGCAACACATTGGTGGGAATAGCCTCTGATACTCCCACTTCTCTCATTCCTTTCCCTGCTCCCCAGTCCAGGTACACACGGGCCATGGGCATGGCAGGTCTGACCCCTACAATCCCGGTTATAGACATAGTCTTTCCTGGTATGATATCAACAGGGGTTATCATGGCTGGACGCACCAGGGTCACCTCTGCCCCTGTGTCTCTGAGACCAATGGTGACTTTATTGCCAACAGTGACAGATTGACAGTTTTCATTAGCCCTCGCATCAGAGCCGGCCACAAAGAGGACAGACGTGGGGACACAGATGGCTTTGTGGTTGTAGTCGGGCGTTTCTCCCTATCAGGGCAGACAGTGCTAACATGTCCCACTTTGTTGCAGGAGAAGCACCGGCGTGCATCACCTAAAGAATGTCTATTCCCCGGGACCCCATAGGAATTGGGCTTGGACAGCACTGTTGATCGGCTGGCAGAGGGAGAAGGGTCCCCGTTTGGCTTACCTCCCCTGCAGCTGAATCCCGATGGCTTCTAAACCTCAGGAATCCTGTTAACCACATAGCAGTCCGCAATCTTTGCAGCCTGATCCGCTGTTTGTGGCTCCCGATCCCTCAGAAATTGTCGTACATCCGTGGGGCACATGTGAAGAAATTGATCCTTGACCATAAGATCCGTTAAGTCCTCAAAACTGTTAACAGAAAGTCCCCTGATCCATTGGTGGAATGTGGTCCTCAAGGTGCTCACAACCTCCACATAGCTGTCAGTTGATCCACATTGTAGGTTCTACATAGTAACATAGTAACATAGTTAGTAAGGCCGAAAAAAGACATTTGTCCATCCAGTTCAGCCTATATTCCATCATAATAAATTCCCAGATCTACGTCCTTCTACAGAACCTAATTGTATGATACAATATTGTTCTGCTCCAGGAAGACATCCAGGCCTCTCTTGAACCCCTCGACTGAGTTCGCCATCACCACCTCCTCAGGCAAGCAATTCCAGATTCTCACTGCCCTAACAGTAAAGAATCCTCTTCTATGTTGGTGGAAAAACCTTCTCTCCTCCAGACGCAAAGAATGCCCCCTTGTGCCCGTCACCTTCCTTGGTATAAACAGATCCTCAGCGAGATATTTGTATTGTCCCCTTATATACTTATACATGGTTATTAGATCGCCCCTTAGTCGTCTTTTTTCTAGACTAAATAATCCTAATTTCGCTAATCTATCTGGGTATTGTAGTTCTCCCATCCCCTTTATTAATTTTGTTGCCCTCCTTTGTACTCTCTCTAGTTCCATTATATCCTTCCTGAGCACCGGTGCCCAAAACTGGACACAGTACTCCATGTGCGGTCTAACTAGGGATTTGTACAGAGGCAGTATAATGCTCTCATCATGTGTATCCAGACCTCTTTTAATGCACCCCATGATCCTGTTTGCCTTGGCAGCTGCTGCCTGGCACTGGCTGCTCCAGGTAAGTTTATCATTAACTAGGATCCCCAAGTCCTTCTCCCTGTCAGATTTACCCAGTGGTTTCCCATTCAGTGTGTAATGGTGACATTGATTCCTTCTTCCCATGTGTATAACCTTACATTTATCATTGTTAAACCTCATCTGCCACCTTTCAGCCCAAGTTTCCAACTTATCCAGATCCATCTGTAGCAGAATACTATCTTCTCTTGTATTAACTGCTTTACATAGTTTTGTATCATCTGCAAATATCGATATTTTACTGTGTAAACCTTCTACCAGATCATTAATGAATATGCTGAAGAGAACAGGTCCCAATACTGACCCCTGCGGTACCCCACTGGTCACAGCGACCCAGTTAGAGACTATACCATTTATAACCACCCTCTGCTTTCTATCACTAAGCCAGTTACTAACCCATTTACACACAATTTCCCCCAGACCAAGCATTCTCATTTTGTGTACCAACCTCTTGTGCGGCACGGTATTAAACGCTTTGGAAAAATCGAGATATACCACGTCCAATGACTCACCGTGGTCCAGCCTATAGCTTACCTCTTCATAAAAACTGATTAGATTGGTTTGACAGGAGCGATTTCTCATAAACCCATGCTGATATGGAGTTAAACAGTTATTCTCATTGAGATAATCCAGAATAACATCCCTCAAAAACCCTTCAAATATTTTACCAACAATAGAGGTTAGACTTACTGGCCTATAATTTCCAGGTTCACTTTTAGAGCCCTTTTTGAATATTGGCACCACATTTGCTATGCGCCAATCCTGCGGAACAGACCCTGTCGCTATAGAGTCCCTAAAAATAAGAAATAATGGTTTATCTATTACATTACTTAGTTCTCTTAGTACTCGTGGGTGTATGCCATCCGGACCCGGAGATTTATCTATTTTAATCTTATTTAGCCGGTTTCGCACCTCTTCTTGGGTTAGATTGGTGACCCTTAATATAGGGTTTTCATTGTTTCTTGGGATTTCACCTAGCATTTCATTTTCCACCGTGAATACCGTGGAGAAGAAGGTGTTTATTATGTTAGCTTTTTCCTCGTCATCTACAACCATTCTTTCCTCACTATTTTTTAAGGGGCCTACATTTTCAGTTTTTATTCTTTTACTATTGATATAGTTGAAGAACAGTTTGGGATTAGTTTTACTCTCCTTAGCAATGTGCTTCTCTGTTTCCTTTTTGGCAGCTTTAATTAGTTTTTTAGATAAAGTATTTTTCTCCCTATAGTTTTTTAGAGCTTCAATGGTGCCATCCTGCTTTAGTAGTGCAAATGCTTTCTTTTTACTGTTAATTGCCTGTCTTACTTCTTTGTTTAGCCACATTGGGTTTTTCCTATTTCTAGTCCTTTTATTCCCACAAGGTATAAACCGCTTACACTGCCTATTTAGGATGTTCTTAAACATTTCCCATTTATTATCTGTATTCTTATTTCTGAGGATATTGTCCCAGTCTACCAGATTAAGGGCATCTCTAAGCTGGTCAAACTTTGCCTTCCTAAAGTTCAGTGTTTTTGTGACTCCCTGACAAGTCCCCCTAGTGAAAGACAGGTGAAACTGTACAATATTGTGGTCGCTATTTCCTAGATGCCCGACCACCTGCAGATTTGTTATTCTGTCAGGTCTATTAGATAGTATTAGGTCTAAAAGTGCTGCTCCTCTGGTTGGATTCTGCACCAATTGTGAAAGATAATTTTTCTTGGTTATTAGCAGAAACCTGTTGCCTTTATGGGTTTCACAGGTTTCTGTTTCCCAGTTAATATCCGGGTAGTTAAAGTCCCCCATAACCAGGACCTCATTATGGGTTGCAGCTTCATCTATCTGCGTTAGAAGTAGACTTTCCATGGTTTCTGTTATATTTGGGGGTTTGTAACAGACCCCAGTGAGAATTTTGTTACCATTTTTCCCTCCATGAATTTCGACCCATATGGACTCGACATCCTCATTTCCTTCGCTAATATCCTCCCTTAAAGTGGACTTTAGACAAGACTTTACATAGAGACAAACCCCTCCTCCTCTCCGATTTTTACGATCCTTTCTAAACAGACTGTAACCCTGTAAGTTAACTGCCCAGTCATAGCTTTCATCTAACCATGTCTCGGTTATTCCCACTATGTCAAAGTTACCTGTAGATATTTCTGCTTCTAGTTCTTCCATCTTGTTTGTCAGGCTTCTGGCGTTTGCAAGCATGCAGTTTAGAGGATTTTGTTTTGTTCCAATCTCCTCGCTGTGGATTGTTTTAGAAATGTTCTTACCACCCTTCTGAGTATGTTTTCCTGGATCTTCTTTGTTCAAGTCTAATGTTTTTCTTCCCGTCCCCTCTTCTTCTAGTTTAACGCCCTCCTGATGAGTGTAGCGAGTCTTCTGCCGAATGTGTGTTTCCCAGGTTTGTTGAGGTGTAGTCCGTCTCTGGCGAGGAGTCCATCGTACAAGTAATTCACACCGTGGTCCAGGAATCCGAATCCTTGTTGTCTGCACCATCGTCTTAGCCAGTTGTTTGCATCAAGGATCCTGTTCCATCTCCTGGTGCCATGCCCGTCTACTGGAAGGATAGAAGAAAAAACTACCTGTGCATCCAGTTCCTTTACTTTCTTCCCCAACTCTTCAAAGTCTTTGCAGATTGTCGGTAGGTCCTTCCTTGCCGTGTCATTGGTGCCAACATGTATCAGAAGAAATGGGTGGACGTCCTTGGAGTTGAAGAGCTTTGGTATCCTATCGGTCACATCCTTGATCATCGCACCTGGAAGGCAGCATACTTCTCTTGCAGTTATGTCCGGTCTGCAGATGGCTGCGTCTGTGCCTCTCAGTAGTGAGTCTCCCACCACCACCACTCTTCGTTGCTTCTTGGCTGTACTTTTTGCTGTCACTTGTTGCTGTGTGCCCTTTTCTTTTTTGCTTGCTGGTATTGCTTCATCCTTAGGTGTGCCATCTTCATCCTCTACAAAGATTTGATATCGGTTCTTCAGTTGTGTGGTTGGTGATTTCTCCATGGTCTTCTTGCTTCTTTTGGTCACATGCTTCCACTCATCTGCTTTTGGAGGTTCTCTGACACTTTTTTCACCTTCTGTGACCAGTAGAGATGCTTCTGTTCTGTCTAGAAAGTCTTCATTCTCTTTGATGAGTTTCAAAGTTGCTATTCTTTCTTCCAGACCCCGCACCTTTTCTTCTAAAAGGGCCACTAGTCTACACTTCTGACAGGTGAAATTTAATTCTTCTTCTGGTCGATCTGTGAACATGTAGCACATGCTGCAGCTCACCATGTAGGTTGTCACATCTGCCATGTTGCTCCTAGATCCTGCTGACTTGCTGTGTGTTTTCCTTCTTGTGTAATCTACTCAGCCAAGCTCTCTTGCAATAATGTCCTACAGGCAAAAACGGTTTGGTGATTCTTTCCAAGCAGCTGGTCCCGGCTGTACCCAACGATCTTCTAGCTTAGGGAGACTCTTCGCTTTCCCAGAAGGCACCTGGAATATGCACATTAGCCTCCTCAAGCTTGAATCCCTGGTTTGGTGATTCTTTCCAAGCAGCTGGTCCCGGCTGTACCCAACGATCTTCTAGCTTAGGGAGACTCTTCGCTTTCCCAGAAGGCACCTGGAATATGCAAATTAGCCTCCTCAAGCTTGAATCCCTGGTTTGGTGATTCTTTCCAAGCAGCTGGTCCCGGCTGTACCCAACGATCTTCTAGCTTAGGGAGGTCTAGATCGTAGGTTCTGGAACTTTCTCCGATACACTTCTGGTGTTAGGTTGTATTTCCTGATCAGGGCCTCTTTTATGGCCTCATAGTTCCCATCTAGTTCCGGTGGGAGGCCAGCAAAAACTTCCAGGGCTTTGCCTCTCAACCCTGGGGTTAGATACTACGCCCACTGCTCACGGGGCAGATGGTACTGCCTGCAGGTTTTTTCAAACCCCCGAAGGAAAGTATCTAAGTTCGTATCCTTCTCCATCACAGGGAAGTTTTCCAGACATGGTCTCCTCGGATTTATGTCCTGGGAGGGGGTTAGCTGAAGACTGATACCCCCCTCTATATGAGTCATCTGAAGCTGGAAAGCTCTGTTCTCCCGGCGTTCTGCAGCCTCTCTCAGCCTGGCGTTCTGCAGCCTGTCGGTACTGTAGAAAAAGCTGCATGCGCAGATTGGGATCACTTGTTCTCAGCCGTTGTAAGTCCATTTGTAAAGTACAGTCCATAGGCTTCTCAGCACTGGCATTTCCATCAGGTATCTCTGATGCAAGAGCTGGCATTGCTGGGTCTCTCTGAGGTGAACTCTCTCCTTGCCCAGATGTTCCAGCACTTTGCTCTATGTCCTGCTCGACCAAGGTGCCTATTAACAGCTCCCTGGATCTGTTGGCTGTCTCTATTCCTCTCTGCTCAGAGAGGCCAGTCAGAGCCTCTTTGCTCTGCTTCTTGTACTGGGCTGCCATATCGGTGAACAGCCTTTGTCAAATAAAAGATAGAACAGAAAAACGGGGAAGGGAAACTGTTTGCAAGTATGTCTAAGTAAGCACTGAGTTGAACCTTGTAGAACTGGTGCACTCCTCGCAAGGATACCAATTCATTAGTACAGGGAATAATTGCTTAAACCATGCACTAATGGTCTAACAGAAATAATTCTATCTCACTGCTCTGCCACCAATTGTCACGGATCCCCACTTCGTGGTGTCACTACAGTAATTTGTCACGTATCCGCTCTCAGTACATGACTTGGGGTTGTGTCTGCAAGGGTTAATCTATCTCCCCACTCTCAGTCCAGCATTCAACCTCTGTCCTATGCTATAATGGGAGCATAAATCACACACCGACCCATGCCACACACCCACTCATACACGCTGCCACCACTCATCGAACACACGGGCGATGAGTCCCGGAAATGTTAATAATAATATTGTCTACTACCCATAAGGCTCACACACCTTAGGCTATGGATTCGTTAGAACATTCAAGGTTAAAATTGTTAAAGTTTATACTTTAATACAAAAAGGTTCAGTGCTTACAGTAAGAAAAAGGTAAAAAAATGTGATAATAAAACAACATACATCTTATGCAAAACAGTATAACATAAACAGGAGAAAACCTACAGAAATCATCTAACTTGGTAGTCTGCTTTCTGCTCCCTGAGGGGGGAGAAAATGGAGTTGGTGGAACACATCATCTTCTCAGGCTGCCATCATATGTGAACCCAATTCTATTAATATAGGTCTAATTTATAGCTTTGGGCTGGAGGTCAGATTTCTAGACCAGCCCCTCAGGTTAATATCATAATTACTTGTTTTTGATTGGACCACGGCCGCGCTACCAATGAATACATTATTTTCTCTTGAGATCCTTTGTGTACATATTCTCACAGAGATAGTACCAGGCAGTAATTTACATCCTTTTTCCAATGAGCTAGGAGGTGTCAAGTGTTACCTTTTCTTCTTGGCCCTAGCTAGACCCCCCTGGTGAGATTTGGAGACAGAAGTCTGCTTGTCCCAGGAAAATACATATTAACACCTGGGTGAAACATGCAGCCTTCAGGATAGATGTTACTAGTCACACAATACCTATACATAGGTCACTGCACACATATAGATATATACTTATTTCACCACAACCAGGTATTACCGCCTCTTTGTGAATTATTTTGCACACCAAGCAAGATCGCTGCTGGAGCCACTTAAAGGGGCGCCATCGGGTGCAAAGAACTGGAGCATTGATTAGAAGGAACATCAGGAGGAAGCTTTTCAAGATTTCAAGAAAGCATTGACGGAAGCCTTTGTGTTGGCCTATGCGGACTTTTCTCAACCGTTTATTCTTCTCAATGACGGGAGTTTGCTGGGAATTGGTGCTGTGTTGTCACAGATACAGGATGGAAGAGAGAGAATGATCGCTTACGTAAGTCAGTCCCTTCACAACTCCGAACGTAATCCGTACAATTACAGTTTGTTTAAGTTAGAGCTGCTGGCATTGGTGTGGGCTATGACGGAGAGGTTTGCTGAATATTTGTCCGGTTTCGAAGTGCTGGTGCGCACCGATAATAAACCATTAGCTCACCTGGAAAATGCGAGGCTGGGAGCTCTGGAACAACTATGGGTGGCAAGGATGGCAAAGTTCCATTACAAGATTGCCTAGAAGAGGGGAGCAGACAACACTCATGCAGATGCCCTATCTCAGGTGGAACATGCTAAACCTGAGCGGAAAAGAGATGAAAAACTGGAAAGTGAGGAGGTCCCCAGATTTTTAGGCCTTGCCGGGGCAGTGGTGGCATCGCAGGACCAGGTACAGACCCACTCAGGGGGGCATCTTGAGCTGATCTTGAGAACAGTGGGTCCGGTTACAGATGGAAGATAGTGAGCTTGCTCTGCTTAGATGGTGTGTGACCTTAAAGAAACCTCCCAGTATGGCAGAGAGAAGTACTATGTCTCAGGAAACCCTGCGGATTCTTCAACAGTGGGAACGCCTTCAGATGAGGAATGGTTTGCTATATTGGAAAGTACAGCTACAGGCAGAGCTGGGCGCCACCTGGCAAGTCATAGTTCCAGAAGCGCTGTTGTGTGAAATAGCCACCAAAGCACATGAAAAAGGGGCGCACTTTGGCAAGGAGTAGACCTTTCAGTGGTTGCAACGGTTCATTTTTCATCCTTGGTTAAAGGTGGTTGTGGAAGAAACCTGTAGAGCATGTCTGACATGCGAATTGACTAAACCGCCTGAGCAGAGTGCTCCCGTACAGTCCATTGTGAAATCAGCTCCCCTGGGACTGTTAATGATAGACTACCCGACCATCGGGCCGGCCCACCAGGAGCATGAACATTGCTTGGTGATGGTGGATCAATTCACTAAATTTGCTGTTGTAACTCCAACCCGAGATCAAACTGCGGAGTCAGCTGAACATGCGATCTGCAAAAATTTAATTCAACTTTACGGATGTCCGCTAAGCATCCATTCTGACCAGGGAGCCTGTTTCCTGGGAAAACTGATGAAAGAGTTGCATCAAATGTACCGGATCAACAAATCTCGCACCACACCATATCACCCTCAGGGAAACGGCGCCTGTGAGTGGTTCAATAGAACATTAATTCAGATGCAGAGAACCCTGGAGGAAGATCGGAAGGCCCGGTGGCCTGAGTATGTACCAGATTTGGTGTGGATATACAATAATCGAGTGCAGCGAACCACGGGTTATGCTCCCTACTCTTCGGTCAGAAAGGGAATTACTGAGTTGGAATTGGATCCAGAAGAGGACTACCCACAGATGGGGGTGTCTTCCTGGGTTTGAGAACATCGCCATTGCCTGCAGATTTTACATCATCTGGTACAGACCAGGCTTCAGGAGTCAGAGCATGCAGAAAGGACTCCACTGCGGGCAACAGATCTTCAGGTCAGAGACCATGTCTCAGTGCGGGAGAGACGTCCTTGAGATAAGCTGGAAAATCGGTGGGAAAAGGACTGAACCGGGTAAAGCGACGAGTCAGCCACGAGGGGCCTGTACATGAGATGCAGCCTGAAAGAGAACAGAGCTCTCCCATCTGGATAGTACATCGGAACATGCTTCGGCCTTATCTATCAAAAGACCCAGTACATGCAGAAGAAATCCCAGAGACTCCAGAGCCAGTTCCCCCGATTAGTAGAGAAAGAATAGGACGAGGAGAGTGAGGAACCAAGGTCAGGGGTCTCCAAAGCATCTGATCCCGGGAATACAGCGGCACCATTGCTCCCTTCGGTGCAACCTGATTCTACCACTCGAGGGGACTCCACGGCTGCTTCTAGTGTAGGACGCTCCAAATGAACAACAGCAGACAAACCCCCCAATTGTTTCGATCAGGAACATTTAATTTGGCAGCAGAATGTACTAAAGAAAAGAAGACGGCAATGTGATTCGCAAGAACCCTCGCCCGTGGAATGGCGAGCTAAAGGAGTGGGGGAATGTAGGAAGATGGACCATAATAGTTGTCTCTCCTGAGTGTCTGGGCCGGAACTGTCACCATTGTTGCCGGGGGAAGCACTTTCTGACCGGGATAGACCTTTACACCTGAATGTTGGGTGCGGGGGTGATATAAAAGAGACTGCGCGTGGAAACAGGACTTTTGGTGGGGACCCAGCATGCGCTACAGAAGATTGACTCTCCGCTGACCAACGCCAATTGACAAGACTGCTTTGCAGCGCTCCACCCCCCGCACTTATAGACTGTGCATTACACGATACTAACTCCCCATTACTCTCCGACCTTAACAGCACTAACCAGTCGGTACATCTTACCCCTTCTGTTCCTCTTTGCAGCATTGGTCCAGCGTTGCACGTGGCTCGTAGTGTAGAGACTGCGGCCTCCAGTCTGGGACTGTGTACATCTCAAGCCGTGCAGCAGACCTTTCCCCGTTCAGCACCTCTTTCCAGGATCACAAGACCACAGGAAAGAAGAACAGGACGCTTTGCCACCGTACAGAGACAGTGCTACACTTTCCTTCAGGACTGGTACAGAGACTTCACACGCCACCTACGGCGCCATCGTGGGATTTTCCAGTCTCCATTTTCCAGAAACCAGAGACTAATAAGTTAACTTGTTATTTCACCTGTTGTAGTTACACTATTGTGATATATACTTTCTTTTGGGGCCTGTATATTCATATCCCCTTACTCCCTGCGTGGAGTATTTAACTCTTGCTCTGCCTCCTGCTCGTCATTGCATCCTGCGTTCCTGCTAGTACCTTACAATGCTCTTACAGCACCAATCATAAGCTGGACATCAGTGTTGCAAGCAATCTGAATGCCTAAAACAGTGAGAAAAGCTGCGATTGAGTGTTCAGAATTGAACAGCCAATCACAGGGATCGTAGTTGTGGGGGGTGTTCGCCACCCCCCGGGACTAGGGTTGAGCGAAACGGATCGTTCATTTTCAAAAGTCGCCGACTTTTGGCAAAGTTGGGTTTCATGAAACCCGACCCGATCCCTGTGTGGGGTCGGCTATGCGGTACGCGATTTTCGCGCCAAAGTCGCGTTTCAATGACGCGAAAAGCGCCATTTCTCAGCCAATGAAGGTGGACGCAGAGTGTGGGCAGCGTGATGACATAGGTCTTGGTCCCCACCATCTTAGAGAAGGGCATTCCAGTGATTGGCTTGCTCTCTGTGGCGTCACAGGGGCTATAAAGGGGCGTTCCCGCCGACCGCCATGTTACTGCTGCTGATCTGAGCATAGGGAGAGGTTGCTGCCGCTTCGTCAGAAGCAGGGATAGCGTTAGGCAGGGTCCATTAACCCCCAAACCGCTTGTGCTGTAGCGATTTCCACTAGAGTGAGGCTAGAGAGGGGCGCACCAATATATTATATCACAGTAACCATGAAGGGGTGCGATACCTAGTCTACATATGAGAACATGACAAAAGAAAAGAGAAAGAGTAGACTAAAATGGTATGCACAACCCTAAATATAAAGACAGTTTATAATTCCATATAGCAAAACACCTTTATTAAACACCTCAAAAAACATATTAAAAGCATTTAAAATCAAATATCAAGATCCACACACCCACCATATCCCACAATAAATGACAGTCCCATAATACAATCAGTTATAGGTAAACATATACTGCCCTAAATGCACCTAATCAGATGTACTCTCCTGCAAAACATGAACCCCTATGTTTCAGCAAAAAATGCGCCGCCACGGGAGTCAGGATTTTACCTTTGCCTTGGTCCGTGGCTGCCAGGCGTATGGTTGATACATGTTTTTGAAACCTCTTGCATAGTTCTTGGGATGTTTGCCCTACGTAAATCATGTTACAAGGGCAAATTAACACATAGATGACATTTCTAGTCCTGCAATTAATGTAGGCCTTTAACGCATGTCTGCTAGAGTTCGTGGGGTGTACAAATGTGTCCCGGGTAGGCATCATGAAGGGGCAAACATTACATTCCCCACAGGGGAATGATCCCTTAAGGACAATACCCCTATTTAGTTTAACCGTGGGCCTAGAGAAAGCTGTTGACCAGGAGCCATTTCTCTAGGACCAAGGCAAAGGTAAAATCTTGACTCCCGTGGCGGCGCATTTTTTGCTGAAACATAGGGGTTCGCCCACTAATCTGCAAGTTGTGGGGTTACAGAGGGTGTTCTGTGGCGAAAGGGGTGGCGATATATCTAGCCATCTTTTGCGTGCTGAGTCCAGGTGGATTTTCGATCTTCAGGCGGTCGCACCTATGGGCCTAAACGAGGAACTGCTCTTTACGGTGTTCCTGGGATAGATGGCATGTGGACTCATTGGGGTATTTTTAGTTTCCTGGACGTCTGAATTGTCTCCCTTTGATTGTCTCTCATATCTAATTCTGCATTTGTTTCCATTCAAGAAGGCCGAGGACGCACCCAAAGGGGTGATGTTAATCCCTGGGAATTTTGATATGGAAATTATGTGGGGGTGAACATGGGCGCACGTTGCCTTGCCTTGATACATCAGATAATGGAGTGGACCTTGGAGGGTGGATGCGTGGAATGCCATTATAGCGAATGGAAGGACATCTTATGTGGAAGAAATCTTTCTCTTACAGCCATAATGCGGATTCTATGGCAAACTCCTACTATGGATTGTGGGCTTGGATGCGCATTTGACACACTTTGGCAAGTTGGATAGGGGCTCCGTGATGAAGAGCCTTTCCTTTCGCATGGACCTGGATGGTGTCTGCTTCATCTATTATGGGACCATAAGTTCGGGACGATAGGCATTCATATAGCGGCACCTAAAGAATACCTCTATATATGCTCACGGACTCAATGGGCATTTGCCCGTATATATTTATATATGTGCTCCTTGCTCTATGTTGTTGTATACCGCATGTGGCTGTTGCATGGGTATTTTTGTGCACTTATTTTTGTGCACTTACCAATAATAATAACAATTTTTTTCCTCCCCTTTAGGCGTTCTGGGTGGCTCTACATGCATTGCCTTTTGGCTCTTTTGGGTTTTTTTCTGTGAATCATTTGTATATTCAGGTTTGGGACATTTCCCGGCACTCTGCTGGTTTATATATATATTTTTTGCCTCTCTGGTTCTCTGTACTGTGTTCTCTCCTCCCCCTCTCCTTGAGCTGACTTCGGCCCTCTGACTTAATTCCGCCCTCTCCATTCCCCGTCTCGTACTGCTGCCCTGTTCCCTATGACGCGTCCACCTAGCCGGCTGGCACTGCGCGTGCGCAACGCGGTCCTATCGGATACCGCGGTTTGCGCTTGCGCATGTGACCCACTGGACGCTCCATGATCGCCGCCCACTGTGCTACTGCTGTTATGGCGCGGCTGGCGCCTCCCGGCCTCTACCGCCTTCTCCTTCTCCCACAGCGGTATGTAATCTATCTTATTGGTTTCATTATTTAAAACACACTGTTGCACCTTTGTCTTCACTTCCCCTGACGAAGCTGCTGCGGCAGCGATACGCGTGGGGTGCGCTCCCACCATATCCTCCTCTTATCTCAGGGCTATTTTGGGCTCTTTTGTACCCTGGCTCTATGGGGATTTAACCCCTGCGGTATAGCCCTGTGCCACTCGATCCTGCTGCATCTTCACGTACCAGACTCTATTCAGGACAGGTTGTATCCACAGCTATTGCCTAGCATGCCACCACACTTTGATCTTAGGACTATGTATAGCATGGACGTTTCATTTTCAGGCTATTAGCGGTGGATACCGACATATTGGGGTCAGGCTTTTTGCAGCCTGCATGGGCATGTTTTGCAGGAGAGTACATCTGATTAGGTGCATTTAGGGCAGTATATGTTTACCTATAACTGATTGTATTATGGGACTGTCATTTATTGTGGGATATGGTGGGTGTGTGGATCTTGATATTTGATTTTAAATGCTTTTAATATGTTTTTTGAGGTGTTTAATAAAGGTGTTTTGCTATATGGAATTATAAACTGTCTTTATATTTAGGGTCCAACACCACCTTTTGTTTGCAGGGACAGTGGAAGCCACTTATTTTTTCCTCTGCGCTGTAGCTCATTGGGCTGCCCTAGAAGGCTCCCTGATAGCTGCATTGCTGTGTGTACGCCGCTGTGCAAACCAACTGCTTTTTTCAAAGCACAAATCCTGTTGTTCCTTCCTTTCTGCACAGCTATTTTGTTTGTTTGTCCACACTTTTGATGTAATTTGTGCAGCAGTCCACTCCTTGTTATTGCTGCCTGCCATACCTGGCTGAGATTACTGCAGGGAGATAGTAATTGTAGGACAGTCCCTGTTTTTTTTTTTATTAAATTCTCCCTGAAAAAAAATAAATAGTGGGAGATTAATCTTGGCATTTGTGCTTGAGTGCTAGTCGTGTGTGCCATCTCTCTACAATTGTGGGGCACAGAAAGCCTAGTGTCTATAATCCTTTTTTTAATTCTCCCTAATAAAAAAAAATAGTGTGAGATTAAGATTGGCATTTCTGCTAGAGTGCCAGTCCTGTGTGTGCCATCTGTCTCCAATTTTGGGGCACAGAAAGCCTAGTGTGTAATACTGGCCCTGATTTATTGGCAATTCTCCCTAACCAAAAAAATGAGTGGGAGATTAAGATTGGCATTTCTGCTAGAGTGCCAGTCCTGTGTGTGCCATCTCTCTCCAATTTTGGGGCACAGAAAGCCTAGTGTCTTTTTTTTTATTTTGGTTTTTAAATTCTCCCTGAAAAAACAATAAATAGTGGGAGATTAATATTGGCCTTTGTGCTTCTGTGCCATCTCTCTCAAATTGTGGGCCACAGAAAGCCTAGTGTCTGTTTTTTTTATTTTGTTTTTTAAATTCTCCCTGAAAAAAAAAAATAGTGGGAGATTAATATTGGCCTTTGTGCTTCTGTGCCAGTCCTGTGTGCCATCTCTCTCAAATTGTGGGCCACAGAAAGCCTATTGTCTGTTTTTTTTATTTTGGTTTTTAAATTCTCCCTGAAAAAAAAAAATAGTGGGAGATTAATATTGGCCTTTGTGCTTCTGTGCCAGTCCTGTCTGTGTCATCTCTCTCAAATTGTGGTCCACAGAAAGCCTAGTGTCTGTTTTTTTATTTTGGTTTTTAAATTCTCCCTGAAAAAAAAAAAAAATAGTGGGAGATTAATATTGGCCTTTGTGCTTCTGTGCCAGTCCTGTCTGTGCCATCTCTCTCAAATTGTGGGCCACAGAAAGCCTAGTGTCTTTTTTTTTTATTTTGGTTTTTAAATTCTCCCTGAAAAAACAATAAACAGTGGGAGATTAATATTGGCCTTTGTGCTTCTGTGCCAGTCCTGTCTGTGCCATCTCTCTCAAATTGTGGGCCACAGAAAGCCTAGTGTCTTTTTTTTAATTTTGGTATTTAAATTCTCCCTGAAAAAAAAAATAGTGGGAGATTAATATTGGCCTTTGTGCTTCTGTGCCAGTCCTGTCTGTGCCATCTCTCTCAAATTGTGGGCCACAGAAAGCCTAGTGTCTGTTTTTTTTATTTTGGTTTTTAAATTCTCCCTGAAAAAAAAATAAATAGTGGGAGATTAATATTGGCCTTTGTGCTTCTGTGCCAGTCCTGTCTGTGCCATCTCTCTCAAATTGTGGGCCACAGAAAGCCTAGTGTCTGTTTTTTTATTTTGGTTTTTAAATTCTCCCTGAAAAAAAAAAAATTAGTGGGAGATTAATATTGGCCTTTGTGCTTCTGTGCCAGTCCTGTGTGCCATCTCTCTGAAACTGTGGGCCACAGAAAGCCTATTGTCTGTTTTTTTTAATTTTGGTTTTTAAATTCTCCCTGAAAAAAAAATAAATAGTGGGAGATTAATATTGGCCTTTGTGCTTCTGTGCCAGTCCTGTCTGTGCCATCTCTCTGAAATTGTGGGCCACAGAAAGCCTATTGTCTGTTTTTTTATTTTGATTTTTAAATTCTCCCTGAAAAAAAAAATAGTGGGAGATTAATATTGGCCTTTGTGCTTCTGTGCCAGTCCTGTCTGTGCCATTTCTCTCAAATTGTGGGCCACAGAAAGCCTAGTGTCTGTTTTTTTATTTTGGTATTTAAATTCTTCCTGAAAAAAAAAATAGTGGGAGATTAATATTGGCATTTGTGCTTCAGTGCCAGTCCTGCGTGTGTGGCATCTGTCTCATTTTGTGCCATAGAAAACCGAGTGTGTAACATTGTGCCTGATTTTCCTTGTAGTCTCATCCACCTATAAAGGGATATCTATATCCTACAGAAGTTTTAGTTCACCTTGTAAGTTGTTTAACAGTAACAAATACCGTTACTTTGGTTACGTTTTTAAAACAATGAGGAAGTCTGGTGGAAGAGGTCGTGGCCGTGGGCGTTCATTGCCAGCTGGTAATGATGGTAGTGGTGGTGGAGCATCAGGTGGTCGTGGGAAAAACAATATAGCACCTAAGTCTCGAGCTGTGGAGCCAGGTTCATCGTCTGGCTACACAAGGCCTTGAACGCTCCCTTTTCTGGGAGTAGGAAAAAGGCTTTTAAAGCCGGAGCAGCAAGAGCAAGTTTTGGCTTTCCTTGCTGACTCAGCCTCTAGCTCTTTTGTCTCCTCTTCTGAAACTGGTAAATGTAAAAGCAGCGCGTCGTTAGTGGATGTTCACGGTCAGGGACAAGTCGCCTCCTTGTCCTCTTCAGCCAAAACAACAACAGAGAAGGATGCGTCAGGCGACACAACGGGTTACTCCATGGAGCTCTTTACACCTTCTGTTCCTGGGTTAGAAAGTGAAACAGTTAACAGGCCATGCCCATTACAAGTTGAATCGGACATGGAGTGCACAGATGCACAGCCACAGCCAGATTACTATGCTGTTCCTTTGACTCAGACCACAACATTACCCTCGCAGTGTACTGATCCAGAATCAGACCCTGATGAGACTATGGTGCCCCGTCACAAATGCTATACCACCGGCTTACACAGTGACACAGACGAAGTTGCACTCGAGATAGAAGAGGAGGTCATAGATGACCCAGTTGTTGACCCCGATTGGCAGCCATTGGGGGAAGAGGGTGCAGGCGGCAGTAGTTCTGAAGCGGAGGAGGAGGGGTCACAGCAGGCATCAACATCGCAACAGGTTCCATCTGCCGGGCCTGTATCTGGCCCAAAATGCGTGGCTAAGCCAAAACCTGTTGGAGGACAGCGTGGCCATCCGGTTAAAGCTCAGTCTGCAATGCCTGAAAAGGTATCCGATGCTAGAAAGAGTGCAGTCTGGCATTTTTTTTAAACAACATCCAATTGATCAGCGCAAAGTCATCTGTCAAAAATGTTCAACTACCTTAAGCAGAGGTCAGAATCTGAAAAGTCTAAATACAAGTTGCATGCATAGACATTTAACCACCATGCATTTGCAAGCCTGGACTAACTACCAAACGTCCCTTAAGGTTGTAGCACCCTTGGCCAATGAAGCTAGTCAGCAACGCTACATCCCTTCCGTCACTGTAAGGCCACCATTTTCCGCACCACCTGCAGTATCTGTGCAGGTTTCGTTGCCAGGCCAAAGCAGTCAGGGTCAGAGGATCACCAGTTTCGTAGTTGGAAACACTGCATGTAGGGCACCGTCAAGAATACCGTCTCCAACTGTCTCTCAGTCTGCCATGTCCACCGGCACCCCCACTAGTTCCATGATCTCCAGCTCTCCAGTCCAGCTCACCCTACATGAGACTCTCGTTAGAAAAAGGAAGTACTTAGCCCCGCATCCGCGTACACAGGGTTTGAACACCCACATAGCTAGACTAATCTCGTTAGAGATGATGCCCTACCGGTTAGTTGAAAGCGAAGCTTTCAAAGCCCTGATGGACTACGCTGTACCACGCTACGAGCTACTCAGTCGACACTTCTTTTCCAGAAAAGCCACCCCAGCCCTCCACCAGCATGTTAAAGAGTGCATCGTCCATGCACTCAGGCAATCTGTGAGTACAAAGGTGCACCTGACAACAGATGCATGGACCAGTAGGCATGGCCAGGGACGTTACGTGTCCATCACGGCACACTGGGTGAATGTGGTGGATGCAGGGTCTACAGGGAACAGCAATTTTGGAACAGTTCTGCCCAGCCCACGGTCTAGGAAACAGTTGGCTGTAGCCGTTCGCACTCCCTCCTCCTCCTCCTTGTCCTCCTGCAGAAGCGAGAGCTCGTCCACAGAACGCAGTCGCACAACCACTCCATCCGCAGCTGCCACTGTTGCACACCAGGTGTCCCATTATGGGGCAGCTACTGGCAAGCGTCAGCAGGCTGTATTGGCTATGAAGTGTTTGGGCGACAACAGACACACCGCGGAAGTTCTGTCCGAGTTCTTGCAGAAAGAAACGCAGTCGTGGCTGGGCACTGTAGATCTTGAGGCAGGCAAGGTAGTGAGTGATAACGGAAGGAATTTCATGGCTGCCATCTTCCTTTCCCAACTGAAACACATTCCTTGCCTGGCTCACACCTTAAACCTGGTGGTGCAGTGCTTCCTGAAAAGTTATCCGGGGTTATCCGACCTGCTCCTCAAAGTGCGCGGACTTTGCTCGCATATCCGCCGTTCGCCAGTACACTCCAGCCGTATGCAGACCTATCAGCGGTCTTTGAACCTTCCCCAGCATCGCCTAATCATCGACGTTGCAACAATGTGGAACTCAACACTGCACATGCTTCAGAGACTGTGTGAACAGAGGCGTGCTGTTATGTTTTTGTGGGAGGATACACATACACGGGCAGGCAGTAGGATGGCAGACATGGAGTTGTCAGGTGTGCAGTGGTCGAAGGTACAAGACATGTGTCAAGTTCTTCAGTGTTTTGAGGAATGCACACGGCTGGTTAGTGCAGACAACGCCATAATAAGCATGAGCATCCCCCTAATGCGTCTGCTGATGCAAAGTTTGACGCACATAAAGGAGCAGGCGTCTGCAGCAGAGGAAGAGGAAAGCCTTGATGACAGTCAGCCATTGTCTGGTCAGGGCAGTGTACAGGACGAGGTAGCGGGCGAACAGGAGGAGGAGAAGGATGATGGGGTTGAGTATTTTTTTTTAATGAGGAAGCTTCTCCGGGGCCAATAGCAACTGGTGGCATTGCAAGGCCGGGTTCAGGTTTTTTTAGGGAGACAAGTGACGTAGATTTGCCTGAAACTGCCCCTCAACCCAGCACGACGGCAGATTTGACAACTGGAACTTTGGCCCACATGGCGGATTATGCCTTACGTATCCTCAAAAGGGACCCATGCATTACTAAAATGATGACTGATGACGATTACTGGTTGGCCTGCCTCCTTGATCCTCGCTATAAAGGCAAATTGCAAAATATTATGCCACATGAGAACCTGGAACAAATATTAGCAACCAAACAATCAACTCTTATTGACCGTTTGATTCAGGCATTCCCAGCACACAGCGACGGTGAGCGTTATCACACGAGCTGCAGGGGGCAGCAGGCCAGAGGTGTTAGAGGTGCACAAATCAGAAGTGGCGTTGGACAGAGGGGTTTTCTGACCAGGTTGTGGAGTGATTTTGCTATGACCGCAGACAGGACAGGTACTGCAGCATCAATTCAAAGTGACAGGAGACATTTGTCCAGTATGGTTACTAACTATTTTTCATCCCTTATCGACGTTCTCCCTCAACCGTCATTCCTATTTGATTACTGGGCATCCAAATTAGACATGTGGCCAGAATTGGCAGAATATGCATTGCAGGAGCTTGCTTGCCCAGCAGCTAGTGTCCTATCAGAAAGAGTATTCAGTGCTGCAGGTTCAATATTAACCGAAAAAAGGACTCGTCTGGCTACCCAAAATGTTGATGATCTAACCTTCATTAAAATGAACCACAACTGGATTTCGAATTCTTTTGCCCCACCTTTCCCGGCTGGCACCTAGCTTTCCTATGAAAAGGTCTTGCTTGTGGACTGCTCTGACTGACTTTTCCAATCTCGTAATTTGCAGCAGCTGTTTGTCCAGCATATGACATGTTTACACCTCCCAAAATGGCCAAACCCCCCCCACGGGGCAGTGGTCTCGCCACTTGGCGCAAGCACCCGTGAGAGTGCCGTTTGTCTGAAGAGGTGGGTGTGCACGCTTTTGGGCGACGGCACTGCCACTGCCACTGGGTCCCTCATAGTACAATAAAGTGTCTCTGGCGGTGGTGGTGCGCACCCAACGTTAGACACACCGTTGTAACATGAGGGGCCCTGGGCCTGCACCGCCGGCCACAAGAGAGTTCCCCCCCCCAGCGCAAACAGTGCTCTACCACTTGCAAAATTATCTCTCACAGCTCCACCAATGTTTAGTCCTTCAATGCCTGGCACTGACAATACCAATGTGTTGACATGTATGATGCTACTTAAAATAGTCAGGGGCAGTGTCCTATATTTACACAAGTAAATACTTTGCGCCAAATTACTAGGTCTGAAACTCAGCAGAGGAGCCCACCCCTGTACCTAAGTATGCCACCCTTTTGTCTTTTGGTTTTGTTGTATTGCGAGACATTAACATCTATTTATTTTTGGTGAGTACTAACTGTCAGACACTCATTACAATCGGCCTCCGCTGACAACACCAATGCTGCCTGTGTACCCCTGCAAGATAATTCCAAGTGTCTACAGCCTACGTTTGTTATGTTAGGCCTACTAAGCCTGTCTGCGGTCCATTATAGAAATTGTCCTTCACTGACCAGACCACTGCTGCCCGTGTACCCCTGGAACCTTTTTTAAAGTGCCTACAGCCTACTTTTGTTATGTTAGGCCTACTAAGCCTGTCTGCGGTCCCTCCTTCCAACAGTCCTCCACTGACCAGACCACTGCTGCCCGTGTACCCCTGGAACCTATTTTTAATTGCATAGAGCATCCTTTTTTTAATTGTAGGCATACTAAGTCTGTCTGCGGTCCAAAATTTAAATTGTCCTCCACAGACCAGAGCAATGCTGCCTGTGTACCCCTGTAACCTTTTTTAAACTGCATTGAGCCAAATTTTTTGTTTAAGGCCTACTACCTGTGTCTGTCTGCGCCACTCAATACAGCTGTCCTCCTCTGAAAAAAGCTGAGCGTCAATAGTCTGGTTTTCAGCCTATAGGAATTTGAAAACTGCATTGGGGCTACTACATCGGTAGGGCCTACTAACGGTGTCTGCCGCTCCAAGGTGTTCTCCAGGTTGCCTCTCCATAGCTTCGATCTTCTAGCTCTCGTTTAGTAGTTGTTGAAAACAACACTGCATTTGGCCTACAAGTTGAGTCTGGGTTGTAGAGACGGTGTCTGCCGCTCCAAGGTGTTCTCCAGGTTGCCTCTCCATAGCTTCAATCTTCTAGCTCTCGTTTAGTAGTTGTTGAAACAACACTGCATTAGGCCTACAAGTTGGCTCTGGGTCGTAGAGACGGTGTCTTCCGCTCCAAGGTGTTCTCCAGGTTGCCTCTCCATAGCTTCGATCTTCTAGCTCTCATTTAGTAGTTGTTGAAAACAACACTGCATTATGCCTATAAGTTGGGTCTGGGTTGTAGAGACGGTGTCTGCCGCTCCAAGGTGTTCTCCAGGTTGCCTCTCCATAGCTTTGATCTTCTAGCTCTCGTTTAGTAGTTGTTGAAAACAACACTGCATTAGGCCTACAAGTTGGGTCTGGGTTGTAGAGACGGTGTCTGCCGCTCCAAGGTGTTCTCCAGGTTGCCTCTCCATAGCTTCGATCTTCTAGCTCTCGTTTAGTAGTTGTTGAAAACAACACTGCATTAGGCCTACAAGTTGGGTCTGGGTTGTAGAGACGGTGTCTTCCACTCCAAGGTGTTCTCCAGGTTGCCTCTCCATAGCTTCGATCTTCTAGCTCTCGTTTAGTAGTTGTTGAAACAATACTGCATTAGGCCTACAAGTTGGGTCTGGGTTGTAGAGACGGTGTCTTCCGCTCAAAGGTGTTCTCCAGGTTGCCTCTCCATAGCTTCAATCTTCATGCTCGTGTTAAGTAGTTGTTGAAACAACACTACATTAGGCCTACAAGTTGGGTCTGGGTCGTAGAGAAGGTGTCTGCCGCTCCAAGGTGTTCTCCAGGTTGCCTCTCCATAGCTTCGATCTTCTAGCTCTCGTTTAGTAGTTGTTGAAAACAACACTGCATTAGGCCTACAAGTTGGGTCTGGGTTGTAGAGACTGTCTTCCGCTCCAAGGTGTTCTCCAGGTTGCCTCTCCATAGCTTCAATCTTCATGCTCGTCTTAAGTAGTTATTGAAACAACACTACATTAGGCCTACAAGTTGGGTCTGGGTCGTAGAGACGGTGTCTGCCGCTCCAAGGTGTTCTCCAGGTTGCCACATAATCGAAGCTGCATAGAGCCTATTTTGTTATTTTACGCCTACTAAGTCTTTCTGCGGTCCCTCCTTCCAATTGTCCTCCACTGAGCACACCAATGCAGACCGTGTACCCATGTAACCTTTTTTAAACCTGCGTCGAGCTAACTTTGCGGTGTAAGGCCTACTTGTAGTGTCTGGCTGCGCCACTCAATACAGCTGTCCTCTTTACAAAAAATGACCTACAATTATCTGGTTTTCAGCCTATCGGAATTTTAAAACTGCAGTGGGCCTACTAGTTGGGTTGGGGCCTTCTATCGGTGTCTGCCACTCCTTGCTGTTCTCCTCCAGTGAACAAAGCTGTGCCACAGGTTTACTACTGTTGCCAATTTTGAACTGCATTTAGACTACTTACTGATTTGGACCTACTCTCTGTGTCAGCCTCTCATTCCAGTTGTCCTCCACTGAACAAAGCAATGCCCCCTGGTTACTCCTGTTACCAGTTTTGAACTGCATTTAGCCCACTTTATTCTTTGGGCCCATATCTGTTTCCCCCTCATCCTGCCCATTGCCGAGCCAGTGATAGATGAGTCTGCTGGTACATTGACCCATAACGCAACATTCCCCGTGCACGCTACACTGCAAGATTGTGACCCTGCTGAAAGTCAGGTTCCCCTTCCCGCATACCATACCACCTTACACGGGGACAAAGAGGAAGGTGCAGATGAAGGTGCAGGTTCCTTCATCAGGTGGGGGGAGGAATACTCGTTGGCGACGTCACTGGCACAGGGCCCCTTATAGTACGCAAAAGTGCCGCTGCCGGTGGGAGGCGCCCCCGCCGTGCAAACACACCGCCGTGCAAACACACCGCCGTACTTTGAGGGGCCCTGTGCCAGTGCCAATGAGTGGGCCCCCCCTGCTTGCTCAGGATCACAGCACTTGCAAAGTTGAAATACTTACCTCTCCCTGCTCCACTGCCGTGACGTGGTCCAGATTTCCTGGGCCCACTAATTACTTTAACCAGCCCTACCCCCCACAACTTTAGCCAAATGACCCCCAATTTCCAATGCCTTACTATTATTATAAGGTAAATTTAGATTGACAAGCTTCAGTAACAAGAATGTATGTTTTTTGCCATTAAAATGGGCACTGTAGGTGTTTTCCTGGCCTCCACTCACTGCCGACTATGCTCCCCCATTGACTTGCATTGGGTTTCGTGTTTCGGTCGATCCCCGACTTTTCGCGATAATCGGCCGATTCCACTCGACTCGACTTTTCAGATAGTCGGGTTTCGCGAAACCCGACTCGACTCTAAAAAAGTCAAGGTCGCTCAACCCTACCCGGGACGACTCCATGTGCTCTGCTTCAAGATGGCGGCGGCACTTTAATATGATCATGGTGCCGCATTAACAATATGACGTATCCGTATGTCCAAGGTTGGTAAGTACCAGCCGACCATAACGCATGGATGACCTAACCTTTAATAAAAAAAAGTATAGATCAAAGAATCTCCATGAGTTTGTATACTTTCAGTTTAAAAAATGAACAGCACACTGATGTGTACAACAGGATACAGCCTTCTAAAACATTTTTAGTTTCCATATTAAAAACATTTCTAATATTCTAATTTTTACTTTAGCCATTACAGAAGACAGCTGCAGGAACTTGTGCTTTGCCACCCAGAGTGCCCAGCCTGTAACCCTGTAGTGATGAAGCCCCATCTTTCAACTATTACATGTGTCACGTTGTGTTAATAACTTTGGAATGCTCCTAGATATCCCAGCGACTGAGATAGTTCATTTCGGAACACACTGTACTTTGTTATTTGTATATTTAGGTCAACATCATTTTGTCTTTATGAAAAAAATGACATTTTATGAAAATGTAAAAAAGAAAAATTAGAATTTTGTATTTACCTTAACCCCTTCCCGACCTGTGACACAGCGTATGCGTCATGAAAGTCGGTGCCAATCCGACCTGTGACGCATATGCTGTGTCACAGAAAGATCGCGTCCCTGCAGATCGGGTGAAAGGGTTAACTCCCATTTCACCCGATCTGCAGGGACAGGGGGAGTGGTAGTTTAGCCCAGGGGGGGTGGCTTCACCCCCCCGTGGCTACGATCGCTCTGATTGGCTGTTGAAAGTGAAACTGCCAATCAGAGCGATTTGTAATATTTCACCTAAAAAACTGGTGAAATATTACAATCCAGCCATGGCCGATGCTGCAATATCATCGGCCATGGCTGGAAACACTTATGTGCACCCACCCCACCCCACCGATCGCCCTCCCAGCCCTCCGATCTGCGGTCCGCTCCCCTCCGTCCTGTGCTCCGCTCCCCCGTCCTCCTGTTCGCTCCCCGCGTGCTCCAATCACACCCCCCGTGCTCCAATCAAACCCCCCCGCACTCTGATCACCTCCCCGCACAGCGATCCCCCCCGTGCTCCGATCCACCCCCCTGCACAGCGATCCCCCACCCCGTGCTCCAATCCACCCCCCTGTGTTCCGATCCACCCCCCCATGCTCCGATCCACCCCCGTGCTCCGACGCCCCCCCGTGCCCTGATCTCCCCCCCCTTATACTTACCTAGCCTCCCTGGATCCGTCCGTCTTCTTTCCTGGGCGCCGCCATCTGCCGGCCGGCAGATTCATTCCAAAGTGAGTTTTGACCACTGAGATATAACCTATCTCAGTGATCAAAATTAAAAAAATAGTAAATGTCTATTTTAATTAGTATTTTAAATTTCTATTTTAATAGTAAATGTCCCTTTGTCACCCCCATAGGTAGGGACAATAAAAAAAAAAAAAAAAATTTCCACTAAGGTTGGGGTAAGAACTAGGGTTAGGGTTAGGGGTAGGGTTAGGGGTAGGGTTAGGGTTTCGGTATGTGCACACGTATTCTGTTCCTCTGCGGATTTTTCCGCTGCGGATTTGATAAATCCGCAGTGCTAAACCGCTGTGGATTTATCGCGGATTTACCGCGGTTTTTCTGCGCATTTCACTGCGGTTTTACAACTGCGATTTTCTATTGGAGCAATTGTAAAACCGCTGCGGAATCCGCAGAAAGTGACATGCTGCGGAATGTAAACCGCTGCGTTTCCGTGCAGTTTTTCTGCAGCATGTGTACAGCGATTTTTGTTTCCCATAGGTTTACATTGAACTGTAAACTCATAGGAAACTGCTGCGGATCCGCAGCGTTTTCCGCAGTGTGTGCACATACCTTTAGAATTAGGCTATGTGCACACGGTGCGGATTTGGCTGCGGATCCGCAGCGGATTGGCCGCTGCGGATTCGCAGCAGTGTTCCATCAGGTTTACAGTTCCATGTAAACATATGGAAAACCAAATCCGCTGTGCCCATGGTGCAGAAAATACCACGCGGAAATGCTGCGTTGTATTTTCCGTAGCATGTCAATTCTTTGTGCGGATTCCGCAGCGTTTTACACCTGTTCCTCAATAGGAATCCACAGGTGAAATCCGCACAAAAAACACTGGAAATCCGCGGAAAATCCGCAGGTAAAACGCAGTGCCCTTTATCCGCGGATTTTTCAAAAATGATGCTGAAAAATCTCACACGAATCCGCAATGTGGGCACATAGCCTTAGGGTTAGGGTTGGAATTAGGGTTGTGGTTAGGGGTGTGATTAGGGTTATGGCTACAGTTGGGATTAGAGTTAGGGGTGTGTTGGGGTTAGTGTTGGAGGTAGAATTGAGGGGTTTCCACTGTTTAGGCACATCAGCGGTCTCCAAACGCAACATGGCGCCACCATTGATTAGAGCCAATCTTGTATTCATAAAGTCAAATGGTGCTCCCTCACTTCCGAGCCCCGACGTGTGCCCAAACAGTGGTTTACCCCCACATATGGGGTACCAGCATACTCAGGACAAACTGCGCAACAATTACTGAGGTCCAATTTCTCCTGTTACCCTTGTGAAAATAAAAAAATGCTTGCTAAAACATCATTTTTGAGGAAAGAAAAATTATTTTTTATTTTCACGGCTCTGCGTTGTAAACGTCTGCGAAGCACTTGGGGGTTCAAAGTGCTCACCACATATCTAGATAAGTTTCTTGGGGGGTCTAGTTTCTAAAATGGGGTCACTTGTGGGGGGTTTCTACTGTTTAGGCACACCAGGGGCTCTGCAAACGCAACGTGACGTCCGCAGACCATTCCATCAAAGTCTGCATTTCAAAAGTCACTACTTCCCTTCTGAGCCCCGACGTGTGCCCAAACAGTGGTTTACCCCCACACATGGGGTATCAGCGTACTCAGGAGAAACTGGACAACAACTTTTGGGGTCCAATTTCTCCTGTAACCCTTGGGAAAATAAAAAATTCTGGGCTAAAAAATTATTTTTGAGGAAAGAAAACGTATTTATTATTTTCACGGCTCTGTGTTATAAACTACTGTAAAGCACTTGGGGGTTGAAAGTGCTCACCACATATCTAGATAAGTTCCTTTGGGGGTCTAGTTTCCAAAAGTGGGGTCACTTGTGGGGGGTTTCTACTGTTTAGGCACACCAGGGGCTCTGCAAACGCAACGTGGCGCCCGCAGACCATTCCATCAAAGTCTGCATTTCAAAAGTCACTACTTCCCTTCTGAGCCCCGACGTGTGCCCAAACAGTGGTTTACCCCCACACATGGGGTATCAGGGTACTCAGGGTCAAATTTCTCCTATTACCCTTGGGAAAATAAAAAATTGCGGGCTAAAAAATCATTTTTGAGAAAAGAAATTTTTTTTTTAATTTTCATGGCTCTGCGTTATAAACTTCTGTGAAGCACTTGAGGGTTCAAAGTGCTCACCACACATCTAGATTAGTTCCTTTGGGGGTCTAGTTTCCAAAATGGGGTCATTTGTGGGGGATCTCCAATGTTTAGGCACACAGGGGCTCTCCAAACGCGACATGGTGTCCGCTAATGATTGGAGCTAATTTTCCATTTAAAAAGCCAAATGGCGTGCCTTCCCTTCTGAGCCCTGCCGTGCGCCCAAACAGTGGTTTACCCCCACATATGGGGTATCTGCGTACTCAGGACAAACTGGACAACAACATTTGTCCTATTACCATTGGCAAAATAGGAAATTCCAGGCTAAAAAAATCATTTTTGAGAAAAGAAAAATTATTTTTTATTTTCATGGCTCTGCATTATAAACTTCTGTGAAGCACCTGGGGGTTTAAAGTGCTCAGTATGCATCTAGATAAGTTCCTTGGGGGGGTCTAGTTTCCAAAATGGGGTCACTTGTGGGGGAGCTCCAATGCATAGGCACACAGGGGCTCTCCAAACGCGACATGGTGTCCGCTAACAACTGGAGCTAATTTTCCATTCAAAAAGTCAAAAGGCGCGCCTTCCCTTCCGAGCCCTGCCGTGTGCCCAAACAGTGGTTTACCCCCACATATGAGGTATCGGCGTACTCGGGAGAAATTGCTCAACAAATTTTAGGATCCATTTTATCCTATTGCCCATGTGAAAATGAAAAAAGTGAGGCGAAAACAAATTTTTTGTGAAAAAAAGTACTTTTTCATTTTTACGGATCAATTTGTGAAGCACCTGGGGGTTTAAAGGGCTCACTAGGCATCTAGATAAGGTCCTTGGGGGGTCCAGTTTCCAAAATGGGGTCACTTGTGGGGGAGCTCCAATGTTTAGGCACACAGGGTCTCTCCAAACGCGACATGGTGTCCGCTAACGATGGAGATAATTTTTCATTCAAAAAGTCAAATGGCGCTCCTTCCCTTCCGAGCCTTACCATGTGCCCAAACAGTGGTTTACCCCAACATGTGAGGTATCGGTGTACTCAGGAGAAATTGCCCAACAAATTTTAGGATCCATTTTATCCTGTTGTCCATGTGAAAATGAAAAAATTGAGGCTAAAAGAATTTTTTTGTGAAAGAAAAGTACTTTTTCATTTTTACGGATCAATTTGTGAAGCACCTGGGGGTTTAAAGGGCTCACTATGCATGTAGATAAGTTCCTTGGGGCGTCTAGTTTCCAAAATGGGGTCACTTGTGGGGGAGCTCCAATTTTTAGGCACACGGGTGCTCTCCAAACGTGACATGGTGTCCGCTAAAGAGTGCAGCCAATTTTTAATTCAAAAAGTCAAATGGCGCTCCTTCCCTTCCAAGCCCTGCCGTGCGCCCAAACAGTGGTTTACCCCCACATATGAGGTATCAGCGTACTCAGGACAAATTGGACAACAACTTTCGTGGTTCAGTTTCTCCTTTTACCATTGGGAAAATAAAAAAATTGTTGCTGAAAAATCATTTTTGTGACTAAAAAGTTAAATGTTCATTTTTTCCTTCCATTTTGCTTCTGCTGCTGTGAAGCACCTGAAGGGTTAATAAACTTCTTGAATGTGGTTTTGTGCACCTTGAGGGGTGCAGTTTTTAGAATGGTGTCACTTTTGGGTATTTTCAGCCATATAGACCCCTCAAACTGACTTCAAATGTGAGGTGGTCCCTAAAAAAAATGGTTTTGTAAATTTCGTTGTAAAAATGAGAAATCGCTGGTCAAATTTTAACCCTTATAACTTCCTAGCAAAAAAAAATGTTGTTTCCAAAATTGTGCTGATGTAAAGTAGACGTGTGGGAAATGTTATTTATTAACTATTTTGTGTCACATAACTCTCTGGTTTAACAGAATAAAAATTCAAAATGTGAAAATTGCGAAATTTTCAAAATTTTCGCCAAATTTCCGTTTTTATCACAAATAAACACAAAATTTATTGACCTAAATTTACCACTAACACGAAGCCCAATATGTCACGAAAAAACAATCTCAGAACCGCTAGGATCCATTGAAGCGTTCCTGAGTTATTACCTCATAAAGGGACACTGGTCAGAATTGCAAAAAACGGCAAGGTCTTTAAGGTCAAAATAGGCTGGGTCATGAAGGGGTTAAACATGGATAGGTCACTAAAAAAAATAATTTTGTAAATTTTCTTGAAAAAATTAAAAAATTGCTGCTAGATTTTTAAACCTCCTAAAATGCTAACAAAGTAAAATAACATTTTACAAATGGTGCTGATGTAAAGCAGAATGTGGGAAATGTTATTTATTATTGTTTTGCTGTGGTATGACTATCTGGATTAAAGGGATAATCATTCAAAGCTTGAAAATTGCTAATTTTTTAACATTTTTCTCAAATTTCTGATATTTTTTATAAATAAAAACAAAATATATCAACCTAAATTTACCAATATCATAAAGTATAATGTGTCACGAAAAAACAATCTCAAAATCACTGGGATTTGTTGAAGGATTCCAGAGTTATTACCACATAAATTGACACTGGTCAGATTTCAAAAATTTGGCTCCGTCACTAAGGGGGTAGAGACATCGGTGTAAGGGTATGTGCACACGTAGATGGAAACTCTGCGGATTTTTCCACACCTGTTTTTGAAAATCCGCTGACTATCGCAGCTGATATCCGGCACTATGTGCCAAGAGCTGTCACGGACCGCCCCCGGCACACTGCGATCAAACATGATTGCAGCGTTCCGGGGGCATAGAGAAGCATCGCACAGGGAGGGGGCTCCCTGCGGGCTTCCCTGAGACCCTCAGTGCAAGGCGATGTGCTCACCTTGTACCGAGCGTCTCCTCCCTGTAGGCCCCCGATCCAAAATGGCAGCGGGGCTACATCCGTGTCCTGCAAGGAGGTGGCTTACCAGCGCCTGCTCAGAGCAAGCGCTGGTAAGCCTGCAGCCTTGCATGTCAGATCGCTGATCTGACACAGTGCTGTGCAAAGTGTCAGATCAGCGATCTGTCACTATAACATGATGCCCCCCCTGGGGCAATGTTATGAAGTAAAAAAAAAAATATTCAGATATTTAAAAAAAAAAAAAAACCTAAATAAAGAAAAAAAACCCTACAATATTGTTCCTATAAATACATTCCATTATCTAACTAAAAAAAACAAAACAGTAAAAGTACAAATATTTAGTAGCGCCCTGTCCGTAACGACCCGACCTATAAAACTGTCCCACTAGTTAACCCCTTTAGTGAACACCGTAAAAAAAAAAAAAAAAAACGGGGCAAAAAACAACCCTTTATTATCATACCGCCGAACAAAAAGTGGAATAACACGCGATCAAAAAGACAGATATAAATGAGCATGGTACCGCTGAAAACGTCATCTTGTCCCACAAAAAACGAGCTGCCATACATCATCAATGAAAAAATAAAAAAGTTATAATCCTCAGAATAAAGCGATGCAAAAATAATTACTTTTTCTATAAAATAGTTTTTATCGTATAAAAGCGCCAAAACATTAAAAAAAATCTAAATGAGGTATCGCTGTAATCGTACTGACCTGAAGAATAAAACTGCTTTATCCATTTTACCAAACGCGAAACGGTATAAACGACCCCTAAAAGAAATTAATGAATAGCTGGTTTTTGGTCATACTGCCTCACAAAAATCGGAATAAAAAGCAAACAAGAAATGTCACGTGCCCGAAAATGTTACCAATAAAAACGTCAACTCGTCCCGCAAAAAACAAGACCTCACATGACACTGTGGACCAAAATATGGAAAAATTATAGCTCTCAAAATGTGGTAATGCAAAAAAATATTTTTTGCAATAAAAAGCGTCTTTAAGTGTGTGACAGCTGCCAATCATAAAAATCAACTAAAAAACACAGCTATAAAAGTAAATCAAACCCCTCTTCATTAGGGAACAATAAAAAATTAAAAAAATGTATTTATTTCCATTTTCCTTTTAGGGTTAGGGTTGGGGCTAGGGTTGGGTTTACATTAACGGTTGGGATTAGGGTTATGGGTGTGTCAGGGATAGGGGTGTGGTTAGGATTATGGTTGGGATTAGGGTTAGGGATGTGTTGGAGTTAAGGGTGTGATTGGGATTATGGGGTGTGTTTGGATTAGGGTTTCAGTTAGAATTGAGGGTTTCCACTGTTTAGGCACATCAGGGGCTCTCTAAACGCGACATGGCATCCGATCTCAATTCCAGCCATTTCTGAGTTGAAAAGGTAATACAGTGCTCCTTCCCTTCCGAGCTCTCCCGTGCACCCAAATAGGGGTTTACCCCAACATATGGGGTATCAGCGTACTCAGGACGAATTGCACAACAACTTTTGGGGTCCAATTTCTCCTGTTACCCTTGGGAAAATACAAAACTGGGGGCTAAAAAATAATTTTTGTGGAAATTTTTTTTTATTTTCATGGCTCTGCGTTATAAACTGTAGTGAAACACTTGGTGGGTCAAAGTGCTCACCACACATCTAGATAAGTTCCTTAGGGGTCTACTTTCTAAAATGGTGTCTCTTGTGGGGGTTTTTAATGTTTAGGCACATCAGGGGCTCAACACAACATGGCATCTCATCTCAATACCAGCCAATTTTGCATTGAAAAGTCAAACGGCGCTCCTTCCCTTCCGAGCTCTGCCATGCACCCAAACAGTGGTTTACCCCCACATATGGGGTATAAGCGTACTAAGGACAAACTGCACAACAACGTTTGGGGTACAATTTCTTCTGGTAACCTTGGGAAAATAAAAAATTGGGGGCGAAAAGTTCATTTTTGTGAAAAAAGCGCTCAAAACACATCTAGATAAGTTCCTTAGGGGGTCTACTTTCCAAAATTGTGTCACTTGTGGGGGGTTTCAATGTTTAGGCACATCAGGGGCTCTCCAAACACAACATGGCGTCCCATCTCAATTCCTGTCAATTTTGCATTGAAAAGTCAAACGGCGCTCCTTAACTTCCGAGCTCTCCCATGCGCCCAAACAGTGGTTTACCCCCACATATGGGGTATCAACGTACTCAGGACAAATTGTACAACAAATTTTGCAGTCCAATTTCTTCTCTTACCCTTGGGAAAATAAAAATTGGGGGCGAAAAGATAATTTTTGTGAAAAAATATGATTTTTTATTTTTACGGTTCTGCATTATAAACTTCTGTGAAGCACTCGGTGGGTCAAAGTGCTCACCACAAATCTAGATAAGTTTCTTAGGGGGTCTGCTTTCCAAAATGGTGTCACTTGTGGGGGGTTTCATTGTTTAGGCACATTAGTGGCTCTCCAAACGCAACATGGTGTCCCATCTCAATTTCAGCCAATTTAGCATTGAAAAGCCAAATGGCGCTCCTTTCCTTCCGAGCTCCGCCATGCGCCCAAACAGTGGCTTACTCCCAGATATGGTGTATCCGGGTACTCAGGACAAATTGTACAACAGCTGTTGGGGTCAATTTTCTCCTGTTACCCTTGGTAAAATAAAACAAATTGGAGCTGAAGTAAATTTTTTGTGCAAAAAATTAAATGTTCTTATTTTTTTAAACATTCCAAAATTTTCTGTGAAACACCCGAGGGGTTAATAAACTTCTTGAATGTGGTTTTGAGCACCTTGAGGGGTGAAGTTTTTAGAATGGTGTCACACTTGGGTATTTTCTATCATATAGACCTCTCAAAATGATTTCAAATGTGACGTGGTCCCTAAAAAAAATGGTGTTGTAAAAATGAGAAATTGTTGGTCAACTTTTAACCCTTATAACTCCCTAACAAAAAAAAAATTTTGTTTCCAAAATTATGATGTAAAATAGATATGTGTGAAATGTTACTTATTAAGTATTTTCTGTGACATATCTCTGTGATTTAAAGGCATAAAAATTCAAAGTTGGAAAATTGGAAAATTTTCGCCAAATTTCTTTTTTTTCCACAAATAAACGCAGGTAATATCAAAGAAATTTTACCACTATCATGAAGTACAATATGTCTTGAGAAAACAATGTCAGAATCACCGGGATCCGTTGAAGCGTTCCAGAGTTATAACCTCATAAAGGGACAGTGGTCAGAATTGTAAAAATTGGCCCGGTCATTAACGTGCAAACCACCCTTGGGGATAAAAGGGTTAATAAATAACATTTCCCACATGTCTACTTTACATCAGCACAATTTTGTGAAAAAAAAATTTTTTGTTAGGAAGTCATAAGGGTTCAAAGTTTATCGGCAATTTCTAATTTTTCCAGCAAAATTTACAAAACCATTTTTTTAGTGACCACATCACATTTGAAGTCCCTTTGAGAGGCCTATATGACAGAAAACGCCCAAAAGTGACACCATTCCAAAAACTGCACCACTCAAGCTACTCAAAACTACATTCAAGAAGATTATTCACCCTTCAGGTGCTTCACAGGAATTAAAGCAACGTGGAAGGAGAAAATGGACATTTTAATTTTTCCAACAAAAATGTTCTTTTAGCCTCAATTTTTTAATTTTCACATGGGCAACAGGATAAAATGGATCCTAAAATTTGTTGGGCAATTTCCCCTGAGTACACCGATGCCTCATATGTGGTCATAAACCAAAATGAAAAAGTACTTTTTTTCACATTTTTTTAGCCTCAATTTTTTCATTTTCACATGGGCAACAGGATAAAATGGATCCTAAAATTTGTAGGGCAATTTCTCCTGAATACACCGATATTTCAAATATGGGGGTAAACCACTATTTGGGTGCACAGCAGGGCTTGGAAGGGAAGGAGCGCCATTTGACTTTTTGAATAGAAAATTAGCTCCAATTGTTAGTGGACACCATGTTGTGTATGGAGAGCTCCTGTGTGCCTAAACATTGGAGCTCCCCCACAAGTGACCCCATTTTAGAAACTAGACCCCCCCCCCAAGGAACTTATCTAGATGTGTGGTGAGAACTTTGAACCCCCAGTTGTTTCACTAAAGTTTATAGCGCCCAGGCGTGAAAATTAAAAAAAAAAACATTTTTTCCACACACATGATTTTTTAGTCCCCAATTTTTTATTTTCACAAAGGTAACAGAATTTTGACCCCAAAAGTTGTTGTCCAATTTGTCCTGAGTACGCTGATACCCCATAAGTGAGAGAAAACTACTGTATGGGCACATGTCAAGGATCAGAAGAGAAGTAGTGACGTTTTGGAACACAGTTTTGATGGAATGGTCCGCGGGCGTCATGTCGCACTTGGAGACTTCCTGGTGTGCTTAATCAGTGGAAACCATAAGTGAGCCCATTTTGGAAACTTGACCCCTCAAGGAACTTATCTAGATGTGTGGTGAGAACGTTGAGCCCCCAGGTGTTTCACTAAAGTTTATAGCGCCCGGGTGTGAAAATAAAAAAAATCATTTTTTCCACAAACATCTTTTAGTCCCCAACTTTTTTCCCCCAAGGGTAACAGGAGAAATTGGACCCCAAAGGCTGTTGTCCAATTTGTCCTGAGTAGGCCGATACCCCATATCTAGGAGAAAATTACTGTATGGGCACACGTCGGGGCTTGGAAGGGAAGTAGTGACATTTTGGAATGCAGACTTTGATGGAACGGTCTGCGGGCGTTATGTCGCGTTTGCAGAGCCCCTGATGTGCCTAAACAGTGGAAACTCCCCAATTCTAACTCCAACACACCCCTAACTCCAACCCTAACCACAAACCTAACCCTAACACACCCCTAATCCCAACCTTAAACACAAACCTAACCGTAACACACCCCTAACCCAAATCCCAACCCTAACTTTAGCCCAAACCCTATCCCTAACCTTAACTTTAGCCCAACTCTAAACCTAATGGGTAAACTGGGGCGGAGGGGGCGATCACTGGGGCAGGGGGCGATCACCAGGGCAGGGGGCGATCGCTGGGGCAGGGGGTGATCGGGGGGCAATCAGCAGGCAGGGGGTGATCAATGGTGCACGGAGGGGGTGATCACTGGTGTGGCGAGGGGGTGATCACTGGGGCGGGGGTGAACACTGGTGCAGGGAGGGGGTGAGCACTGGTGCAGGGAGGGTGTGAATACTCTTGCAGGGAGGGGGTGATCACCCCCTCCAGGCACCAGTGACGAGGTGATCACCGGTGCAAGGGGGGTGGAATCGGACGGTGGGGGAGCAGAGGACAGCAGAGGACAGCACAGAGGGGAGCACATACCGGATGGCAGCGGGGTGAGCAGCACCAGCAGTAGCAGATCGCAGTCTGTGGCAGATCGTGGTCGGTGGCAGCAGATAGCGGTCGGGGGTGGTGGTGGTGGCACGGTCATCACGCAGCGGTGGCAGGCGAGGGCAGCCATAGTTGACACCGCCCCTCCACACCGGATTGGAGGGATAGCGTCACATGGACGCTAGCTCCAATCAGATCTGGGGGCGGTGACACAGAGATCACCTAGCTCCAGCCAATGGTCGATGATATTTACGCATTGGCCATGGCTGGATTGTAATATTTCACCAAGTTTCATTGGTGACATATTACAATCACTCTGATTGAAAGTCACTTTCAACAGCCAATCAGAGCGATCGTGGCAAAGCCACCCCTCCCCCCCCCCGGGCTCAAGTACAAGTCTGTTGTGAATTCCGCTCTTGGGCTCCCTCCGGTGGTTGTAAGTGGCACTTTTGTGAGTTCTGCTCTTGGGCTCCCTCCGGTGGTTTTAAGTGGAATGGCTGCTCCTTGGATTTAGCTGTCAGCAGCTGCTTCCACTGATTGTCTATTCTGCTCGGCTATTTAGCCTGGCTCTTTCCTTCAGCTTGTGCCACTTGTGAATGGTTCCTGGTTGGATTCACATCTCTTTGGATTTCCCTGTTATCCTGACCAGTTCAGCAAAGCTAAGTCCTTGCTTGCTCTATTCTGTCCACAGGTTGTGGACTTATCCGTTCTGTGCTTTTTATGTTTGTCCAGCCTGTCAGTATGAATTAATTCTGTGATGCTGGAAGCTCTGGGAAGCAGATTTACCCTCCACACCTTTAGTCAGGTGTGGAGATTTTTGTAAACTCTGTGTGGATTTTTTGTAGTGTTTTATACTGACCGCACAGTATTCCATCCTGTCCTACCTATCTAGCTAGACTGGCCTCCTGTGCTCATCCTGGTTTCATTCTGTGTATGTCTTTTCCCTCTCCACTCACAGTCATTACTTGTGGGGGGCTATCTATCCTTTGGGGATTTTCTCTGAGGCAAGATAGTTTTCCTGTTTCTATCTTTAGGGGTAGTTAGTTATCAGGCTGTGACGAGGTGCCTAGGGAGTGTTAGGAGCATCCCACGGCTACTTCTAGTGTTGTGTTGAGCTTAGGGACTGCGGTCAGTACAGGTACGACTTCCTTCAGAGCTCGTCCCATGTTGCTCCTAAACCACCAGATCATAACACAAGTCCCTCTGTACCTGCAGGTCAGGTGACATTTCAGTTAACCCATTCACTCGACCTGCAGGTACGCAATCCCGCCATTTTCCCTGAAGATGCCGCAGTCAGTGCAGCAATACGCGTGGGTGTCTATCCCACACCCTCTACCCTCCCAGCTACTATGGCTCCATCCAGGATTTGAGGATTCCCACATCTTTTGGTCTGAGTATTCGGGTTTCTGTTTCTTACTATCAGAAAAGGAATGGAAACTCCCCACTTCTATTTCCAATATGATACTGTGAATAAGCACAGTTTTTCATATGTTTATTTGACCGGGCCTTAAATTTGCGTAGCATCATATTGCTATCATCTGATCCATCCTTTTTGTGAGCCATATTATACCATTATGCTGTGAGGGGTCGTTTTGTGGGTTGTCATTGCCATTACCACAAGGCATGAGGCACATACTGTACATCTTTGATTGTTTTTAAATGTTTTTAACACTGTTGTTGCTGTGTCCTGTTCAAAATTGTTTAAATTGTGAATTTTTGGGATAATAAAGCATGTTTTTTACCTGTTACGGGTGTTCCCATTCTGTGGGCATGCTGTTCTTTTTCTTCATGACGCCACATAGGCATCACAGTTCGGATTGGCACCGGCTTTCATGACACCTATGTGGCGTCACAGGTCGGGAAGGGGTTAACAGCCTCACAATAATCTGAACCTCCCATTCCAAGACTTCTTGTGTGCTGCACCAAATCTTTGGAACGCACTACCCATGACAACTCGATTAAACCCCAATACCCCCAGTTTTAGGATGCCCTAAAAACACATTTCTTCAGACTAGCCTATCGCCTCAATGTATTTATCTAGCCCTGTGTTGCCCATACAAAATTTTTCTTCATAACCAGGACCCTTGTAACATCTGTCCTCACACCCTTTATGCACTAAAGGTACCGTCACATTTAACTGTTTAGGTCGTTGTGTGGTCGCTGGAGAGCTGTCACACAGACAGCTCTCCAGCGACCAACGATCCCGAAGTCCCCGGGTAACCATCAGGTTACTAAGCGCAGGGCCGCGCTTAGTAACCCGATGTTTACCCTGGTTACCATTGTAAATGTAAAAAAAAACAAACACTACATACTTACATTCCGGTGTCTGGTCACGTCCCTCGCCTTCAGCTTCCCGCACTGACTGAGCGCCGGCCGTAGAGCACAACTGTGACGTCACCGTTGTGCTTTACGGCCGGCGCTCAGTCAGTGCGGGAAGCTGAAGGCGAGGGACGTGACCAGACACTGGAATGTAAGTATGTAGTGTTTGTTTTTTTAACATTTACAATGGTAACCAGGGTAAACATCGGGTTACTAAGCGCGGCCCTGCGCTTAGTAACCCAATGTTTACCCTGGTTACCAGTGAAGACATCGCTGAATCGGCGTCACACACGCCGATTCAGCGATGTCAACGGGTGATCCAGCGACGAAATAAAGTCCTGGACTTTCCCCAGTGACCAACGATCTCCCAGCAGGGGTCTGATCGTTGGTCGCTGTCACGCATAACGATTTTGTTAACGATATCGTTGCTACGTCACAAAAAGCAACTATATCGTTAACGATATCGTTGTGTGACGGTACCTTAAGAGCCCTCTGTGTCTGTACACATACTGGTTGGTGACCGCTTCATGCAGCATTAGACAAACCCCCTTGTGAAGAGCAGAACAAAAAAAAGAATTTGTGATAAATATTGACCTGTCCATTCAAGGACATTTTAGCTATAGTATGAAATCCTGTTTTTCCTGTCTGTGGAATTGCCTTTGTACTGTTTGTTGTGAAACTGCCGCCCACGAAACTGTTTTCTTTTCTTTCTTTCCTGTTTTGTCTCTTTGTTTAAACATGCAAAACTTGTATAACCACTAACCCTGCTGAAACAACTATATAAAGAAGGGTGAAGACACAAAAGAGAATAGTAAAACCAAAAACACTCAGTTTGAAAAAATGTTGCAGTAATCCGCAAGTGCTAGTAAAAGATGTAAAAAACAGGGTATTTGGTTGATACGTTTTTTGCAAAAAATGTATACTAAGCTGCTCTACCAATCTTCACGGTATACCCTTATCAGAGCAGTCCTAACTAATGTATGCAATCCCTATCTGATGTATTTAAAAACCTGATCATCTGTATATAACATGTGTGAACAGGGTTCAGAGAGGAAAAATCCATGTGTGCATACAGGGTTTGTGTCTTCAGGTTTCTTGGTGGTGTGTGAACATGATCATACAGACTTGTTCACTGTGCAAGTAGCCCATGTGTTCCTGTTTCCATAATTGTTCTCTTGTGTCTACAAGACTGGGGAGTTCCACCACTCCTCTTGGGCTATCTGCACAAAAGCTGTTCTACCCTGTATGCACACATGGATTTTTCCTCTCTGAACCCTGTTCACACAGGTTATATACAGATGATCAGGTTTTTAAATACATCAGATAGGGATTGCATACATTAGTTAGGACTGCTCTGATAAGGGTATACCGTGAAGATTGGTAGAGCAGCTTAGTATACATTTTTTGCAAAAAACGTATCAACCAAATACCCTGTTTTTTACATCTTTTACTAGCACTTGCGGATTACTGCAACATTTTTTCAAACTGAGTGTTTTTGGTTTTACTATTCTCTTTTGTGTCTTCAGGTTTCTTGGTGGTGTGTGAACATGATCATACAGACTTGTTCACTGTGCAAGTAGCCCATGTGTTCCTGTTTATATAAAGAAGGGATAGCATCTTGAAGGCAGGCGTGCTTCAGAGAGACTTCCCAGTGATACACTATACAAGACGTGTCTTGTGTATTATTTCTGGTGATTCTCCACTTCCAAAGGCTGCTCTGACTGAGTGTGATCCCGACATTTCCTGGCGCCTGAACAGGGACCCGAGGTCTGTGTATTCCTTCAAGAACACCGGCAGAATACGAACGAAAAGAGAATCTGGGATAATGGACGGCAGATGAACAAAAACCTGGCCAGGTAAGAGACACTGTTAGATCTCTTATATCTGCCCTGCACTGTCCGTAAGATTTTCTGTGTCGTGTTCTTTAGCGGGTAGTTCTAGTAGAGGAGGATACCTATAGCTCGGGTTCTTGAACTATTTAGGAATTGATCACCTCACGGAGTACGGCATTGAATGAGAGTGAATGTGAATAGAAGGTGTGTGGAAGTTGGGAATAGCCCTATAAGCCGCCCAGGGGGTTGAAACAGAAGAAGTGACTGTCCCACTGGGCAACGTGGTTGCGTCCTTTCGGGGAGACCTCCGCGCCTATGTTCAATCTCTGATCCTGTCTTTGACAAAAACCTGGTGACGGATAAGTGTATGATAGTATGAGCCCAGGACAGATAAATTAGCCTGGGACAAGAATACGTTGTGTGTGATAGTATAAGCCCAGGACAGATAAATTAGCCTGGGACAAGATACATTGTATGTTCTTTTTCTTTTTCTGTCTGGTTGCATTTGTGTTGTTTGCTATAGGTGTAGGAATCAGGATTTTCTTACATCAACACAGTTTAAACATCCTAGCTCCTTAGGAAGAAGGTAACGAGGTATTCTCATACCCAAACGCCACCTAGGGCAAGAAAAAGACATCCTAGCTCCTTAGGAAGAAGGTAACGAGGTATTCTCATACCCAAACGCCACCTAGGGCAAGAAAGCTCAGGATAAGAAAATGGGGAATAAGCAAACAAAGTCGGAACCAGAAGAATTAGATATCTATACTATCATAAAGGAGAGAAGTGGTGAAGATGCCACTAAGGGGCTGAAAAAGATTTTTAGTAAGTTTGGAGTTACTAGGGCAGAAGCTTTTAGTAAAAAACTATGGGAAGGAATTCAGGAAAGGAAAAAAGGCATAATCAGAGACAAGAAATGGATAGATCAGATCCAAGCATTGATTGATGTCTCTAGGGTAGCAGAAAATGAGGGATGGACATATAATCAACAGAGTAAAAAGTGGTGTATTAGACCCACAGGCTGTGGAGAAAAACAAAATGTGGAATCTAAAAATACCCCACCCCCATACCTTAACCCACATGCCCCATCTTTTCTCCAAACACCACCTCAAAGTTTAGCCGGACCAGGAGGATGGGTATGTCCGCACTGTGGACAACAAAATCCAGACTGGAGAAATGATTGCCTAGCCTGTGGTACACCTAGACATGGCACTGTACTTGCCCCTGTTAGGGTAGTACCAAGACCCTTTAGGGAACCTGGTGCTGACGGAGTAATGGGAACTAGATATCACCAAACTCGACAATATTTCCCTTGGTCCCCCGCTGAAGGCATGTCTCTCTTGCATAACGCACCAGATCCCACCCAGTGTCCAGTTAGATTTGCACAATATATACAGCAAATTATGCAGACTCACGCTGGAGTTTGGGCAGATGGAGAAGAATTATGTAGAATGAAAATGACTCCTGGACTCTTCCAGGAGCTATTAGCGAATCTACAGGTACATAGGCCCCAAGCAGGAGATGGTGCCTTACAAACGATAGAATCAGGTACACAATTTGTAGATCACTTAATGGTTTTCATGATTGAGAGACAGAGGCAGAGAGGAACAACGGGAGTGGTGGCTCAGAAATCTGGACAATCAGTAGACGAATATTATCTAAGTGTAGAAAATAATTTCAGAGATGAAGGCATGGATCTAACCGCTCCAGGAATGATGAGGTTAGTTACAAAAACCTTTATAGATGGATTGTCTCCAAAAGTGAAGGAAAAGCTTAAGGCCGCAACCCCTGATTGGAGAACCTTGGAAGACCCACACCTGGCTAGACAGAAAGCTGTAGGGATAGAAATGGACTTAAGAGAAAATTCTAAGCCAGTAAGAATTGCACAGGCTAATACTGGCTCTGCTAATCAAAAGTTTACTTGTCATTACTGTAAGAAGCCAGGACATTTCCAAAGGGAATGTAGGAAGAGAAAAGCAGATATAGATTCAGGAACCTTTGTACCCAAAAATAGGATAAATAACCCAGTGCCTGATCAAACAGACAGCTCAGAATGACTGAAAGTTATGCAGGTCTCTCTTCCTTCTAGAAGACCAATAATACAAGTTGAAATTGAGGGTAAAAATGTACCTTTTCTGATAGATACGGGAGCAACATCCTCCATTTTAAATCAGGACTTTTTACCATATCCTGACAATATATCCTCAAAGGTTACATATGCAGAAGGGTATGATGGTAAAATTCAGGCGTTGCCCTTTACAAAACCTTTAAATGTGAGCTTTGGCCCTAAAACTTTTGTATCCAAATTTTTATTTGCTAAAGGTGCACCTACCTGCTTGTTGGGTACTGATGTCTTAAGTAAAATGCATGCAAACATCCATTTTAGAGAAGATGGCACAGTTATGCTGACCATCCCTGAAGATGCAGAAACTCTGGAACCATATGTTAGAATACAGGCAATGGAGGATTTTCCCGAAATTTACACTCAACAAGCAAAAATTTACTTGTCTCGGGTTCCTGACAGCCTATGGGCAAAAGGAGACACTGATGTAGGATTTTTATCAGTAGCTCCTATACTGTTAGAAACTGCCCCGGGAACCATATTACCTCAGCTTAGGCAATACCCCATCAGCGCCCAGCAAGAACAGGCGATTTCTCAACAAATTCAGGATTATGTGTTACAAGGTGTTTTGGTAGAAATCAGGTCACCCGCCAATACACCCTTATATCCTGTTAAAAAGAAAGTGTCCTCCAAAGAAACTATGGTGAAATATCGCATGGTGCACGACTTACGGGAAATCAATAAGGTTTTGGCACCGGTCACCCCTGTGGTACCGAATCCTCATACCTTACTGTCTCAAATTCCCAGCACTGCTGCATATTTTACGGTAATTGACTTATCAAACGCATTTTTTTCTGTGCCACTACATAAGAACTGTTGGCATTTGTTTGCCTTTACATTCAAGGGTAAACAATTAGCATGGACAAGATTGCCACAAGGTATGGTACACTCACCAACTTTGTACTCTGAAGCAATGCAGACCGTGCTAAAAAATTTCATCCCAGAACCAGGAGTAGTCATTCTACAGTATGTAGATGACTTACTTATTTGTTGCCCTGATGAGCAGACGGCAGTTACCTCAACTGTTAATTTCTTAATTTTCCTAGCGCAAGAAGGCTGTAAAGTAAATAGACAGAAACTCCAGGCTTGTCAACAAACAGTCGTGTTTTTAGGTCACTGCATATCACAGGGCATCAGACACCTCACACCTCAACGTACGGAAGCCATACGTAACATGCTTGAACTCAGGAATCACAAACAGCTGCGTGCTTTCCTAGGTACTGTTTCACACTGTAGACAGTGGATCATACATGCAAGTCAACTCATGCAGCCTTTATATGACTGTATTGCCAACACACCATATTCACTCAGTGAAGAGGCTAAACAGTCATTTTCCTCTTTGAAAACAGCACTGGTCTCAGCTCCGGCTTTGGGACTCCCAGGCTACACTAAACCTTTTCAATTGATGGCAGTTGAGATATCCTCACATGCTACAGGGGTGCTCACACAAAAACATGGAAACAAACAGAGACCTGTGGCATACATATCAGCTCATCTGGACCCTGTAGCTAGAGCCGCACCTTCTTGTGTAAGAGTAGTAGCCGCAATTTCACTGTTATTAGATAAAGCTTCTGAGATTGTTCTTGATCACCCACTTCTAGTTCAGACCACTCATGATGTACATGGCATTCTTAACCAGGTCCAACCTAAACATATTTCAATGGCCAGACACCTCCGTCTCCAATGTTCCCTACTACTGCCGCCCAACATTTCCTTTGCCAGGATTCAGACTCTTAATCTCGCGTCTTTGCTCCCTTTAGAGTCTGAGGGGGGTACCATACCTGAGGAAACTGCAACTGCACTCTCCAACTCCTTTGACCCATCAAAGTCAATGCATGATTGTGTACAATTAACGGAACAAGAGACTCAGGGCTTATGTAATGTACGTGACAAGCCACTCTGTAATGCTACATTTGAACTTTTCATAGATGGCAGTAGATATGCAGATATGAATGGACAATTTCATACAGGTTATGCGGTAGTAACTCAGCATGAAGTGCTGAAAGCAGAACCTCTCCCTGCTAATCAGTCTGCACAAGAAGCAGAACTTACGGCATTAGTTCAAGCTCTAAAAATAGCCAAAGATCAGACAGCAAACATATACACTGATTCTAGATATGCACATGGCATTATTTTCGATTTTGGCGTAATATGGAGAGCCAGAGGTTATATGACTGCTTCAGGCCAACCTGTTAAACATGCCTCCCTCATTAGACAGATTCTGGAGGCAGCACAAGAAACTAAAGAAATAGCGGTGATAAAGGTAGCTGCACATGTGAGACTCGACACCGAGGAAGCCAGGGGTAACGATAAAGCCGATAAGGCAGCAAAACAGGCAGCACGTAAACCCTTACATCATGCCCACACACTAGATAGCTCTGAATATGATGAGGAAAGATTGAAGGAAGCTCAGAAACAGGTAGACGACGAAGAACGAGGGCAGTGGCAGAAAAAAGGGGCAGAAGATCAGCAAGGATTATGGAAAAAAGGAACTTTGTTGTGTTTACCCAGAGCCTGGTACCCCGCAGTGGCAAGTGACCTCCACCTACCCACGCATGTGTCGGCAAATGGTATGACGCTCAAGGTAAAAGAAAGGTGGTTGGCTCCAGGTTTTGGTAATTTTGCTCGGAACATGTGTGCTGCATGCGCTATATGCTTGGCACGCAATCCAGGTCAGGCCATTAAAACCCCAACCAAGCATCATGTAAGACCACTGTATCCCTTTCAAAGACTCCAGATCGACTACATCCAACTTCCTAGGTACAATGGATACGAATATGTGCTTGTGTGTGTGGACATGTTCTCAGGGTGGCCAGAGGCTTATCCAGTTCGTAGAGCCTCAGCAAAAACTACTGCCATTAAAATAGCACATGAACTGATACCCCGTTACGGCATGCCTGAGGTGATCGAGTCAGATAGAGGTACCCATTTTACTGGGGAAATATTCCAGAATGTTATGAAAATGTTGGGAGTAGAAAACCAGTTTCACACTCCATATCATCCACAGAGTTCAGGTAAAGTGGAAAGATTAAATGGGACAATAAAATTAAAAATCCAGAAGGCCATGGCAGAAACAGGAAAGCCTTGGACTGAGTGTCTACCACTTGCCCTGTATTCCATCCGAAACACCCCAAGGGGGAAGGCTAAGCTGTCACCACATGAGATTCTTTTTGGTAGAGCAGCAAATTTGGGTTGTTATTTTCCACAACAACTGATGTTGAATACTGAGACTTTAACTGCTTATGTACAAGAATTACAAAAACGTTTAACTAAAGTGCATTCGCAAGTTTTTGCTTCCCTTCCAGATCCAGAAAATCTAGAAGGAGGCCACAAGTTGGAACCTGGTGATCAAGTCTACGTGAAAAGACACACCAGAAAGACTCTGGAACCGAGATTTGACGGACCTTTCCAAGTCCTGTTAACAACTCCAACAGCAGTCAAGCTTGAAGGAAAGGCATCATGGATACATGCAAGCCATTGCAAAAAAGCAGTATAAGACTCATGATATTGATGTTGATAATGTTAACACAGATGTGGGATAAATTAGTTAGAGCCACGGATTATCTAGATGATCAGATTTGGGATATATTGGACATATTAAATACTAGTATAGCTGTACAGAATCAGCTTATAATAGTCACTAACCAACATACCCTGGTATTGGATTACCTAACTGCCTCACAAGGGGGTATGTGTTAAATCATCGGACCCACCTGCTGTCATTATATAACTACCAAAATATAAGTGCATAAACGCACTTACAGACCACTATGACACATTAAAATAAAATCAATAAAGTTTATTGAAACAAAATCTTAAAACAATACAAAAATACCATGTGAGGATGAGGAAAAAAGACTCAGACAGATTTACATATTTAAGCAGCAAGAAAATATCAAAATGTTTTAGGACAAGCATACCGGTATCATATTTGTAAATAGGGTCATGCAAAAAAAGGCCTCCTATACAAATCCTCTAAGGTCCTAGTCTCATTTATATCGACCCGGATAATGGGAATCCAATTGCACTAGACACCTATCGACCAGTAATAAATAAAGTGCTTACCCATAGTGAGTACTGCTGCAGAATTGCCCCGACGCGCGTTTCGCCGATGATGTGCTTTCTCAAGGGGAGTGTATACTTTGCCCCCACCTTACCTTATTAAATACCCCCTGCAGGTGCCCGTTGGCCAATCATATGTCGCATGCGAGGACGCACCACCCCGACACCATGTGCGTCAAATTCGGTACTCCAATCCAGCGCGTGTTAGAGGAAAAACCTCATAGACGTCATTGAACACGCGCCGGAAATTGTAGGAGACCTTCATTAATGCACGGGACAAGGTGCGCGAACACGCATGCGCACACCGGCGCCATTTTCAGGAAGCCCATAAAGGGCTACCATCATTCCGTGTCCTAAAGCTAATCAACTGCGCATGCGCACCCAAGCGCTGTCTCGTACAAAAAGAATAAGTGTATGTGCGTATGTCAACGCCATACAAAAGCACCTCATTTTCTCCAAAAAGCTGACAGCTATTTAATCAAATGCGCCCCTACATATATGTATGCAAGGTGCGCGACCACGCATGCGCACACCGGCGCCATTTTTAAGAAGCCCATAAGAGGCTACCATCATTCCGTGTCCTAAGCTGATCAACTGTGCATGCGCACCCGAGCGCTGTCTCATACCCAAAGAATAAATGTACGTGCGTATGTCGACGCTATACAGGAGCACCTAATATTCCCCAAAATGCTGACAGCTATTTAATCAAATGTGCCCCCTAGTATATATATGCAATCATAGAAGACAACACTCAAATTAAATACCAGACAGAGAGCTCAAGCACGCATGCGCATGTCAGCATCATTTAAGGAAGCCTATAAAGAGCTGCCATAATCCCTTGTCTCAAATTGGTGAGCTTGTGACTGCATACCCGAGTATCTTCATGCATATGATACTATATATGATTTAAAATAAACGAATGCGCATGCGTATATCTACGCCATTCTTATGCAGTCCACCAAAACTCACCATCATTCCTAAGATCATAAACATACTTAACAAGATGTACTTTGTGCATGTATATATGGTCCTAGGAAATGATGTTATCTAATCTACGGGGAAAGCAGTTCGTGAAAAATAGATGTCTCAACGTGTATCAGATTATCCAATATAATCCAGTACAATCAATTACCTCGTGTCCCACTGTGCAAGAAGCTCTCATAAGTACAATATATATGATATCGTGTAAAAATCACCTAACAGTGCATACATAATATTTACTATCAAAAAGTATTATGTCAATAATAAAATATACAAAAAATAATAACATACACTAATCTTAGAATATTAATATTGTGCATCCAAACTGTCCGTATCTACCAAAGGGTAGTTACGCCGTGTAATAAGCACGGACATCCCTCCCAGAGTACATACGGGCAGAGGAAATAAAGTGCCGTGTTAAAAAAAAAAAAAAAAAATAATATGAAAAAATGAACATTAAACCAGAAAATTAATCCTTGACAAAAAGATGACCAGATACTCCATTCCGAACATCATCAAGTCCTTACGATGTTCACATAAGTATGTAAAGTCTTTCAAAAGAATCCATACTGTTAATATACACGATGATTCTGACAAGGCTTGACACGAAGCATAACCGCAGGAGGTAAAGAGGTTGGGGGTAAATCTTCTTTTAAGCCAGAGTAGAAACAGAAGTGGCCTAAATCTCACAAGAGATGATATTAGTGCTATAAAAACATATAAGAAAGAAGAAAATTAAAAACACACAAAGACACACATACTTAAAAAAACAGGGATCACAAGAAAGGTACAAAACTAACATTTTCGTTTAACCCGTCAGGAGACATGGTTCCCAACTCAACAATCCACTTGGATTCCAATTGGGCTAAGGCTTTTTTGGTGTTACCTCCCCTAATGCCACAATGAAGCCTATCAATACCGATAACTTTAAAACCTCTTGGATCAGAGTTATGAAGAGCTCTGAAATGTTTCGGTATAGTCTTCAATGCTGAAAGGTCATCCACCTCTCCTGCCGCAACAATATCTCTCACATGCTCCCTAGTCCTGATGCGTAACTCTCTTGATGTTAGTCCAATATAGACCTTACGGCAAGGGCAGATTGCATGATATATGACATAGGTCGTGCTACATGATATATAGCTGGTGACCGCAAAGGACCGAGTCCTATCCACTGAAGAGAAGGAGTTCCCTCTTACAATATTGCCCCTATTGCATGCAAGGCAATCGCCACATGGGAAACATCCCCATTTTTGTTTTCCAGCCCCAAATAGATTTTTCGATTTAACCGTATAGTGGCTCCTAACCAGATGATCTTTTAGGTTTTTGCTACGTCTTGCTGTCATTAATGGAGCCGAAGAAATCTCTTTTTGTAACACTGGATCGGTCATCAAGACTGGCCAATGCTTAGTGAGAATTGTTCGGATAGAGTGCCAACGACAATTAAACGTTGAGATGAATCTGGTCTTAAAATCCTCCTCTTTCACCTTCCTAGTTGTAACTAGGAGTTTCTCCCTAGAGGTGTTTTTAGCCCTATAATATCCATGTTTAATCATCCTATGACTGTAGCCTCTATCTAAGAACCTTTCCTTCAGGTCCAGGGCCTGTGCTTCAAATTTCCCTTCAGTAGAGCATGTACGTTTTGCCCTTAAGTACTGACCGATAGGGATTGCTTTCTTGGTTGCCTGTGTATGAGAAGATGATGCATGCAGCACCGAGTTCACTGATGTCTTTTTGCGGAAAATATCCGTTTGAATTGTCCCATCATGATCTACGGATATTAAGATGTCTAAAAAGTCTATAACGCTTTTTTCAATTTTGTATGTTAGTTTGATATTATATGGATTCTGATTCAATTCAGTAAAAAACTTTTCAAGCTCGATCTTAGGCCCATTCCAAAAAATCAAAAGATCGTCGATATAACGGAGCCAGCACTGCACATGGTCAGCGGCACACGCGCCGTCACAATGCACAACCTCCCTCTCCCAAAATCCGAGAAAAAGGTTGGCATACGACGGCGCGCATGCCGCATCCATGGCAGTGCCGCGCTCCTGTAAATAAAAACGATCCTTAAAAGTAAAAAAATTATGTCTTAAAACAAAATCCAATAATTCCAAAATCAACTCAATTAACAACCTATCCAAGTTGCTCATTTCAAGAAAAAAACGGACAGCTCTTATTCCATCCTCATGACCAATAGAAGTGTATAGAGACTCGACGTCTGCGGTCACCAGCCATACATCAGGTTCCAGGACAATTCCATCCACCCTCACCAGGACGTCCGAAGAGTCTCTGACATAGGAGGGTAAGGTCTCAACTAATGGTTTTAGATAATAGTCAATAAATTTACAAACCGGATCACATAACCCTCCCATGCCAGAGACTATCGGACGCCCCGGTGGGTCCACAGGATTTTTGTGGATTTTTGGAAGCATATATAGAGTTGGAATCTTGGGAAATTTAACCACCAGTCCGTCCAGCACTTTCTTCGGAATTATGCCCATTTCAAAGGCCCGCTGCAATATATCATACAATCCTTCAGCAAATCCTTGCAATGGGTTTTTAGGTAGTATAGAGTAACTCTCCCTATTTCTCAGCTGTCTAAATACTTCTCGTTCGTATTGCTCTACTGGCCAGATCACCACGTTCCCTCCCTTGTCGGCCGCCTTGACGACAATGTCATCAAGAGCTTTAAGTTCTTTAAGAGCCCGTCTTTGAATACCGTTCAAGTTGTCATTTCGAATATATCGCGGTATCTTTTTAAAATCTTTCATGACCAATTTACAAAAAATCTCAACCTGCGGGCAGACCGACAAAGGAGGGAAGGTTAGTGATCTGGGCAGAATAGAAGTGGGAAATTTACCCACCATAGTTGTTCCCTGTTCCTCTAGTAGCTCCTCCAATATGGTAAGAGTCTCTTGTTCTGTGATGGTGGCAACATCATTAACCCTTTCATGTCGGTGGTGTAGCTTTTTCAGGACTAGTTTGCGGCAGAAGAGGTGGAGGTCCTTTACAGCTGAAAAATAATTGAAACCATTAGTTGGAGAGAAGGTAAGACCAAATTTTAAAACCTCTACCTGTGATCAGGGCCGTATTTGCCACTAGGCACTTGAGGGCACGTGCCTAGGGCGGCGGGATGCGGGGGGGCGCCCTTGAGCTAGGTTTTTTCTTTTTTTTTTTTTTTTTTTTTTTTTATAAAACTCCGGGGTCAAGTTTCCGCCCCCCCTCCTCCCGCCCCCCCCTCCTCCCTCCTTCCCGCCCCCCTCCCTCCCTCCCTGAAGACGTAATACTCACCTTCCTCCAGCGGTGGCTGCAACTGCGTCTCAGCGCCGTCCTGTCTTCAGCGGTCACATGGTACCGATCATTAAGGGTGATGAATATGCGCATATTCATCACCCTTAATTAGTGCTACCATGTGACCGCTGAAGACAGGAAGGAAGACGCTGAGATGCCAGGAAGTTCTGTGCTGCGCGCCGGTGAGAGGTAAGTATGACAGGGAAAAAAAGTGGGGTGCCGTGCACACAGGGGAGAAGGATGGGGAGCCGTGCATACAGGGGAGAAGGATGGGGAGCCGTGCATACAGGGGAGAAGGATGGGGAGCCGTGCATACAGGGGAGAAGGATGGGGAGCCGTGCACACAGGGGAGAAGGATGGGGAGCCGTGCATACAGGGGAGAAGGATGGGGAGCCGTGCATACAGGGGAGAAGGATGGGGAGCCGTGCATACAGGGGAGAAGGATGGGGAGCCGTGCATACAGGGGAGAAGGATGGGGAGCCGTGCACACAGGGGAGAAGGATGGGGAGCCGTGCACACAGGGGAGAAGGATGGGGAGCCGTGCATACAGGGGAGAAGGATGGGGAGCCGTGCATACAGGGGAGAAGGATGGGGAGCCGTGCATACAGGGGAGAAGGATGGGGAGCCGTGCATACAGGGGAGAAGGATGGGGAGCCGTGCACACGGGAGAAGGATGGGGAGCCGTGCATACAGGGGAGAAGGATGGGGAGCCGTGCATACAGGGGAGAAGGATGGGGAGCCGTGCATACAGGGGAGAAGGATGGGGAGCCGTGCACACAGGGGAGAAGGATGGGGAGCCGTGCACACAGGGGAGAAGGATGGGGAGCCGTGCATACAGGGGAGAAGGATGGGGAGCCGTGCACACAGGGGAGAAGGATGGGGAGCCGTGCATAGAGGGGAGAATGATGGGGAGCCGTGCATACAGGGGAGAAGGATGGGGACCGTGCATACAGGGGAGAAGGATGGGGAGCCGTGCATACAGGGGAGAAGGATGGGGAGCCGTGCATACAGGGGAGAAGGATGGGGAGCCGTGCATACAGGGGAGAAGGATGGGGAGCCGTGCACACAGGGGAGAAGGATGGGGAGCCGTGCATACAGGGGAGAAGGATGGGGAGCCGTGCACACAGGGGAGAAGGATGGGGAGCCGTGCATACAGGGGAGAAGGATGGGGGAGCCATGAACGCAGGGGAGAAGGATGGGGGAGCCATGAACGCAGGGGAGAAGGATGGGGGAGCCATGAACGCAGGGGAGAAGGATGGGGGAGCCATGAACTCAGGGGAGAAGGATGGGGGAGCCATGAACGCAGGGGAGAAGGATGGGGGAGCCATGAACTCAGGGGAGAAGGATGGGGGAGCCATGAACGCAGGGGAGAAGGATGGGGGAGCCATGAACGCAGGGGAGAAGGATGGAGGAGCCATGAACGCAGGGGAGAAGGATGGGGGGCCATGAACGCAGGGGAGAAGGATGGGGGAGCCATGAACGCAGGGGAGAAGGATGGGGGAGCCATGAACGCAGGGGAGAAGGATGGGGGAGACATGAACGCAGGGTGGGAGGATGGGGGAGCCATGAACGCAGGGGAGAAGGATGGGGGAGTCATGAACGCAGGGGAGAAGGATGGGGAGCCATGAACGCAGAGTGGGAGGATGGGGGAGCCATGAACGCAGAGTGGGAGGATGGGGGAGCCATGAACGCAGGGGAGAAGGATGGGGGAGCCATGAACGCAGGGGAGAAGGATGGGGAGCCATGAACGCAGAGTGGGAGGATGGGGGAGCCATGCTTGCAGGGGAGAAGGATGGGGGAGCCATGAACGCAGGGTGGGAGGATGGGGGAGGCATGAACGCAGTGTGGGAGGATGGAGTATAAATATGGAGTATAAATACTGGGCCCTATAAGGGGGACACAGTGTGAGAGGACAGTGAAGAGGGGACCGGTATAGAAAGGAGAGGACAGTGTGAAGAGCATGTACCATAAGAGGGACAGTGTGTGGGTCATACTTTGTGCAGACAATATAGTGAGGGGCAATTTTTTATTTGGGAGCATTATAATGACACTTGTATCTTTAAGGGCGTCATGTGGAGACTTTCTGCAAAAGAGCGGCGAAGATGGAAGTCTGCAGAGATGGCTGTGGATGAGAAAAAACTCATCATGGGATCTGGACAAGATGAAGAAAAGGAGAACGGCTCCAGAGGCGACGTCATCTATCAGGTGCCTGGATGTAAATGTTATTTGTGATGCTAACTCTCATGTATTTATATATGTTAGGAGATTTAAAGGGACACTGTCACCTGAATTTGGAGGGAACAATTTTCAGCCATAGGGGTGGGGTTTTCGGGTGTTTGATTCACCCTTTCCTTACCCGCTGGCTGCATGCTGGCTGCAATATTGGATTGAAGCTCATTCTCTGTCCTCCGTAGTACATACTGTACCTGCACAATCTGCAATCTTGCCTTGCGCAGGCGTGTACTATGGAGGACAGAGAATGAGCTTCAATCCAATATTGCAGCCAGCATGCAGCCAGCGGGTAAGGAAAGGGTGAATCAAACACCCGAAAACCCCGCCCCTATGGCTGAAAATTGTTCCCTCCAAATTCAGGTGACAGAGTCCCTTTTAAAGGGGATGTCCAGGCTTGTGATGAGTCTGCAGTCATTCTTTGTGACTGCAGACTTCTGAATTCTCACAGTGCACACTGCACGCTGTCAGGATTCTCTCATGCTGGGGATTTACATTAATGCGATCACGTGCTGACTAGACATGCGTGACCTCCGTCAATGAAAATGAACTGAGCGAGGCCGGGCACATCTAGTCGGAATGTGGTCAGAAGTATACAAATCACATACTTGTGCTGACATGACCGTCCACCGGCAAGGGAGAATCCTAAAAGTGTGCAGTACATGCGTTGTGAGAATTCAGAAGCTGCGATGTCAGGATTCAGCTCTGCAAGTTCCAGTAGTCGTCACATGGACACGTCACTCATATGCGATTTTTCAGACTTAGGGTATGTGTCCACGTTCAGGATTGCATCAGGATTTGGTCAGTATTTTACATCAGTATTTGTAGCCAAAACCAGGAGTAGGTGATAAATACAGAAGTGGTGCATATGTTTCTATTATAGTTTTCCTCTAATTGTTCCACTCCTGGTTTTGGCTTACAAATACTGATGAAAAATCCTGACCAAATCCTGATGCAATCCTGAACGTGGACACATACTCTTATGGTCCTGCGACAACGAGCTTCTCTTCTGCTTCTCTTAGTTTTTCACTGAACATTGAGAGCATTAGGGAGAGGAGCTCGTGGGCACATGACTGAGTGTGCAAATCACATATGTCCTTGGCGGAGGGGGGGCACCAAAATGAATTCTTTCCCCGGGTGCCAGAAACCCTAGATACACCTCTGCTGGTATGCTACTGCAAGCGGCGATTACCGGGTGCGGTGGAGGGAGGTCTGTGCACAGGCAGTGAGGCAGGGACTGAGGGTGTGCACAGAGAGGATGGAGACCCGGACACTGCCCGTCCCAGTCTACGCCGTAGCCTAGAGCCCTCATTATCATAGGAATATGTCAGTTAATAAATTGCTTTTCTGAAGCTTTATAGTGTAGTTATAGGTCAGGGAGGGTTGGATAGGGATGAGCTAGCAAGGTGCAGGGACAGGTAGTGATGGCTACTTGCAAACATGTGCGGCAATTGCGGTTTTGCACTTACGATGATACATAAAACACTGCTAGTAGTGTTTTTTCTCATTGCTGCAAGTACCGCATTTGCCGAATGGCGGCAAAACCGCAAGTGCCGCACATGTCTGTAAGTCCCATAGGGAATGAATGAGGCCGAACGCAGTGTTGCCCTAAGTGATCCATTACGCGGCAGATGCGGAAAAACTGTCGGATCTGCTGCAAAAGGCGACTTTCATATCAGCGATTTTTGCCAAAGTCACTGCCGATAGTGTCATACTCACCAAAGGGGGAGGCAGCACTAAAAGTGCCTAGGGCAGCAGAAACTCTAAATACGGCCCTGCCTGTGATTCAGATAAACTGTGTGAAGATAAGTTTATTACCTCCAAATTCCCATTCCTTGTTTTCCTAGTGGATTGTCGTTGTGGAGACACGTTCCTCTTTCTATTATATGGTCTAGTCTTATTCCTTTGGATGTCTTTAGGGAGACTTAAATTGCCAGTATCTTCTAACCTTGACTCAGAGACACTAGGTCTTGATTCATCCACTGATGTATAAGAGGATAGTGATGTAGATCGTGACCTATTAAAAGGTCTTTTTCTACCGTTTTTGTTTCTCCATCTATACATCATGTGATTCTGTGAGTCCAAGGAGTCTCTCTGAAATTTTTTTGATTTAATGTTACAAATCTCAGTCTCCCATTTCTGGAAACTTTGCTCTAGGTCCTTATTTATTTCTTCCAGATTTTTATCTGACAGTTCTTTTTTAAGATCTCCTTGGATTCCCTCGATGTCTTTTTCAATTTCTTTCAATTTATTATCATCAAGTTGAATCAATAACTCCATAAAACCTTTGGAACATTCTCCAGCAATTTTTCCCATTTTACTTTTATCGTCTCATCCTCCACTAAGAAAGACGGGAAAATCTGGACCCGGAGTCCCCGTGGGATCAAACCTTTAGTTAGATATCTCTGCAGAAAGGCCTTGTTCCACCAGACCCTCGTACGTCTGTGGAGAAGATCTTTTAATTTACCAATTTGTTCTTTAGTGTCCCTGTTATCTAAAAACAAACTTGAGTCCTCTTTGAACACCTCATTTAGTTTCATAAGCCACGCCTGGTCGCGTGCTCTGAAGTCCATCTGCTTTGGATCAAACGCTGTGAATGACACAGTACCAAATACATCAATACATAGATACACCAAGCAAAAATAACCAGTTTCAGCCAAAAGCATCACTGTAATTGCTTCTCCAGTACTATATAGTATCAGGAATAGTGGACAAACCAATATTACTACCAAAATATAAGTGCATAAACGCACTTACAGACCACTATGACACATTAAAATAAAATCAATAAAGTTTATTGAAACAAAATCTTAAAACAATACAAAAATACCATGTGAGGATGAGGAAAAAAGACTCAGACAGATTTACATATTTAAGCAGCAAGAAAATATCAAAATGTTTTAGGACAAGCATACCGGTATCATATTTGTAAATAGGGTCATGCAAAAAAAGGCCTCCTATACAAATCCTCTAAGGTCCTAGTCTCATTTATATCGACCCGGATAATGGGAATCCAATTGCACTAGACACCTATCGACCAGTAATAAATAAAGTGCTTACCCATAGTGAGTACTGCTGCAGAATTGCCCCGACGCGCGTTTCGCCGATGATGTGCTTTCTCAAGGGGAGTGTATACTTTGCCCCCACCTTACCTCATTAAATACCCCCTGCAGGTGCCCGTTGGCCAATCATATGTCGCATGCGAGGACGCACCACCCCGACACCATGTGCGTCAAATTCGGTACTCCAATCCAGCGCGTGTTAGAGGAAAAACCTCATAGACGTCATTGAACACGCTCACATGGTATTTTTGTATTGTTTTAAGATTTTGTTTCAATAAACTTTATTGATTTTATTTTAATGTGTCATAGTGGTCTGTAAGTGCGTTTATGCACTTATATTTTGGTAGTAATATTGGTTTGTCCACTATTCCTGATACTATATAGTACTGGAGAAGCAATTACAGTGATGCTTTTGGCTGAAACTGGTTATTTTTGCTTGGTGTATCTATGTATTGATGTATTTGGTACTGTGTCATTCACAGCGTTTGATCCAAAGCAGATGGACTTCAGAGCACGCGACCAGGCGTGGCTTATGAAACTAAATGAGGTGTTCAAAGAGGACTCAAGTTTGCTTTTAGATAACAGGGACACTAAAGAACAAATTGGTAAATTAAAAGATCTTCTCCACAGACGTACGAGGGTCTGGTGGAACAAGGCCTTTCTGCAGAGATATCTAACTAAAGGTTTGATCCCACGGGGACTCCGGGTCCAGATTTTCCCGTCTTTCTTAGTGGAGGATGAGACGATAAAAGTAAAATGGGAAAAAATTGCTGGAGAATGTTCCAAAGGTTTTATGGAGTTATTGATTCAACTTGATGATAATAAATTGAAAGAAATTGAAAAAGACATCGAGGGAATCCAAGGAGATCTTAAAAAAGAACTGTCAGATAAAAATCTGGAAGAAATAAATAAGGACCTAGAGCAAAGTTTCCAGAAATGGGAGACTGAGATTTGTAACATTAAATCAAAAAAATTTCAGAGAGACTCCTTGGACTCACAGAATCACATGATGTATAGATGGAGAAACAAAAACGGTAGAAAAAGACCTTTTAATAGGTCACGATCTACATCACTATCCTCTTATACATCAGTGGATGAATCAAGACCTAGTGTCTCTGAGTCAAGGTTAGAAGATACTGGCAATTTAAGTCTCCCTAAAGACATCCAAAGGAATAAGACTAGACCATATAATAGAAAGAGGAACGTGTCTCCACAACGACAATCCACTAGGAAAACAAGGAATGGGAATTTGGAGGTAATAAACTTATCTTCACACAGTTTATCTGAATCACAGGTAGAGGTTTTAAAATTTGGTCTTACCTTCTCTCCAACTAATGGTTTCAATTATTTTTCAGCTGTAAAGGACCTCCACCTCTTCTGCCGCAAACTAGTCCTGAAAAAGCTACACCACCGACATGAAAGGGTTAATGATGTTGCCACCATCACAGAACAAGAGACTCTTACCATATTGGAGGAGCTACTAGAGGAACAGGGAACAACTATGGTGGGTAAATTTCCCACTTCTATTCTGCCCAGATCACTAACCTTCCCTCCTTTGTCGGTCTGCCCGCAGGTTGAGATTTTTTGTAAATTGGTCATGAAAGATTTTAAAAAGATACCGCGATATATTCGAAATGACAACTTGAACGGTATTCAAAGACGGGCTCTTAAAGAACTTAAAGCTCTTGATGACATTGTCGTCAAGGCGGCCGACAAGGGAGGGAACGTGGTGATCTGGCCAGTAGAGCAATACGAACGAGAAGTATTTAGACAGCTGAGAAATAGGGAGAGTTACTCTATACTACCTAAAAACCCATTGCAAGGATTTGCTGAAGGATTGTATGATATATTGCAGCGGGCCTTTGAAATGGGCATAATTCCGAAGAAAGTGCTGGACGGACTGGTGGTTAAATTTCCCAAGATTCCAACTCTATATATGCTTCCAAAAATCCACAAAAATCCTGTGGACCCACCGGGGCGTCCGATAGTCTCTGGCATGGGAGGGTTATGTGATCCGGTCTGTAAATTTATTGACTATTATCTAAAACCATTAGTTGAGACCTTACCCTCCTATGTCAGAGACTCTTCGGACGTCCTGGTGAGGGTGGATGGAATTGTCCTGGAAACTGATGTATGGCTGGTGACCGCAGACGTCGAGTCTCTATACACTTCTATTGGTCATGAGGACGGAATAAGAGCTGTCCGTTTTTTTCTTGAAATGAGCAACTTGGATAGGTTGTTAATTGAGTTGATTTTGGAATTATTGGATTTTGTTTTAAGACATAATTTTTTTACTTTTAAGGATCGTTTTTATTTACAGGAGCGCGGCACTGCCATAGGTGCGGCATGCGCGCCGTCGTATGCCAACCTTTTTCTCGGATTTTGGGAGAGGGAGGTTGTGCATTGTGACGGCGCGTGTGCCGCTGACCATGTGCAGTGCTGGCTCCGTTATATCGACGATCTTTTGATTTTTTGGAATGGGCCTAAGATCGAGCTTGAAAAGTTTTTTACTGAATTGAATCAGAATCCATATAATATCAAACTAACATACAAAATTGAAAAAAGCGTTATAGACTTTTTAGACATCTTAATATCCGTAGATCATGATGGGACAATTCAAACGGATATTTTCCGCAAAAAGACATCAGTGAACTCGGTGCTGCATGCATCATCTTCTCATACACAGGCAACCAAAAAAGCAATCCCTATCGGTCAGTACTTAAGGGCAAAACTTACATGCTCTACTGAAGGGAAATTTGAAGCACAGGCCCTGGACCTGAAGGAAAGGTTCTTAGATAGAGGCTACAGTCATAGAATGATTAAACATGGATATTATAGGGCTAAAAACACCTCTAGGGAGAAACTCCTAGTTACAACTAGGAAGGTGAAAGAGGAGGATTTTAAGACCAGATTCATCTCAACGTTTAATTGTCGTTGGCACTCTATCCGAACAATTCTCACTAAGCATTGGCCAGTCTTGATGACCGATCCAGTGTTACAAAAAGAGATTTCTTCGGCTCCATTAATGACAGCAAGACGTAGCAAAAACCTAAAAGATCATCTGGTTAGGAGCCACTATACGGTTAAATCGAAAAATCTATTTGGGGCTGGAAAACAAAAATGGGGATGTTTCCCATGTGGCGATTGCCTTGCATGCAATAGGGGCAATATTGTAAGAGGGAACTCCTTCTCTTTAGTGGATGGGACTCGGTCCTTTGCGGTCACCAGCTATATATCATGTAGCACGACCTATGTCATATATCATGCAATCTGCCCTTGCCGTAAGGTCTATATTGGACTAACATCAAGAGAGTTACGCATCAGGACTAGGGAGCATGTGAGAGATATTGTTGCGGCAGGAGAGGTGGATGACCTTTCAGCATTGAAGACTATACCGAAACATTTCAGAGCTCTTCATAACTCTGATCCAAGAGGTTTTAAAGTTATCGGTATTGATAGGCTTCATTGTGGCATTAGGGGAGGTAACACCAAAAAAGCCTTAGCCCAATTGGAATCCAAGTGGATTGTTGAGTTGGGAACCATGTCTCCTGACGGGTTAAACGAAAATGTTAGTTTTGTACCTTTCTTGTGATCCCTGTTTTTTTAAGTATGTGTGTCTTTGTGTGTTTTTAATTTTCTTCTTTCTTATATGTTTTTATAGCACTAATATCATCTCTTGTGAGATTTAGGCCACTTCTGTTTCTACTCTGGCTTAAAAGAAGATTTACCCCCAACCTCTTTACCTCCTGCGGTTATGCTTCGTGTCAAGCCTTGTCAGAATCATCGTGTATATTAACAGTATGGATTCTTTTGAAAGACTTTACATACTAATGTGAACATCGTAAGGACTTGATGATGTTCGGAATGGAGTATCTGGTCATCTTTTTGTCAAGGATTAATTTTCTGGTTTAATGTTCATTTTTTCATATTATTTTTTTTTATTTTTTTTTTTTAACACGGCACTTTATTTCCTTTGCCCGTATGTACTCTGGGAGGGATGTCCGTGCTTATTACACGGCGTAACTACCCTTTGGTAGATACGGACAGTTTGGATGCACAATATTAATATTCTAAGATTAGTGTATGTTATTATTTTTTGTATATTTTATTATTGACATAATACTTTTTGATAGTAAATATTATGTATGCACTGTTAGGTGATTTTTACACGATATCATATATATTGTACTTATGAGAGCTTCTTGCACAGTGGGACACGAGGTAATTGATTGTACTGGATTATATTGGATAATCTGATACACGTTGAGACATCTATTTTTCACGAACTGCTTTCCCCGTAGATTAGATAACATCATTTCCTAGGACCATATATACATGCACAAAGTACATCTTGTTAAGTATGTTTATGATCTTAGGAATGATGGTGAGTTTTGGTGGACTGCATAAGAATGGCGTAGATATACGCATGCGCATTCGTTTATTTTAAATCATATATAGTATCATATGCATGAAGATACTCGGGTATGCAGTCACAAGCTCACCAATTTGAGACAAGGGATTATGGCAGCTCTTTATAGGCTTCCTTAAATGATGCTGACATGCGCATGCGTGCTTGAGCTCTCTGTCTGGTATTTAATTTGAGTGTTGTCTTCTATGATTGCATATATATACTAGGGGGCACATTTGATTAAATAGCTGTCAGCATTTTGGGGAATATTAGGTGCTCCTGTATAGCGTCGACATACGCACGTACATTTATTCTTTGGGTATGAGACAGCGCTCGGGTGCGCATGCACAGTTGATCAGCTTAGGACACGGAATGATGGTAGCCTCTTATGGGCTTCTTAAAAATGGCGCCGGTGTGCGCATGCGTGGTCGCGCACCTTGCATACATATATGTAGGGGCGCATTTGATTAAATAGCTGTCAGCTTTTTGGAGAAAATGAGGTGCTTTTGTATGGCGTTGACATACGCACATACACTTATTCTTTTTGTACGAGACAGCGCTTGGGTGCGCATGCGCAGTTGATTAGCTTTAGGACACGGAATGATGGTAGCCCTTTATGGGCTTCCTGAAAATGGCGCCGGTGTGCGCATGCGTGTTCGCGCACCTTGTCCCGTGCATTAATGAAGGTCTCCTACAATTTCCGGCGCGTGTTCAATGACGTCTATGAGGTTTTTCCTCTAACACGCGCTGGATTGGAGTACCGAATTTGACGCACATGGTGTCGGGGTGGTGCGTCCTCGCATGCGACATATGATTGGCCAACGGGCACCTGCAGGGGGTATTTAATGAGGTAAGGTGGGGGCAAAGTATACACTCCCCTTGAGAAAGCACATCATCGGCGAAACGCGCGTCGGCGCAATTCTGCAGCAGTACTCACTATGGGTAAGCACTTTATTTATTACTGGTCGATAGGTGTCTAGTGCAATTGGATTCCCATTATCCGGGTCGATATAAATGAGACTAGGACCTTAGAGGATTTGTATAGGAGGCCCTTTTTTTGCATGACCCTATTTACAAATATGATACCGGTATGCTTGTCCTAAAACATTTTGATATTTTCTTGCTGCTTAAATATGTAAATCTGTCTGAGTCTTTTTTCCTCATCCTCACATGGTATTTTTGTATTGTTTTAAGATTTTGTTTCAATAAACTTTATTGATTTTATTTTAATGTGTCATAGTGGTCTGTAAGTGCGTTTATGCACTTATATTTTGGTAGTAATATTGGTTTGTCCACTATTCCTGATACTATATAGTACTGGAGAAGCAATTACAGTGATGCTTTTGGCTGAAACTGGTTATTTTTGCTTGGTGTATCTATGTATTGCTGTCATTATATAGACCCGAATAGTACTATGAGTATGAGATTTAAATTAAAAGACGTACAACGACTCAGGGATCAGTATGACAAAGACAATGACCAAAATAAGGATAGCTGGTGGTCAGATACCTTTTCTTTTCTTAACCCGGCCAATTGGTTCAGAGGGATCGGTGGGTGGGTTACCGGGATTATGCAAAGCCTAATACATACAGTTATGGTTATTGTAATTATATATGTATTGTTCAAGGTTGTACTCAAGGGTATCTCGGTATGCACAAATAAATTTTGTGTAATGGATGCGAGAATATAAAGTTTTTTTGTAATATCACAAAAAGAATGACTAAAATGATCGACAAGGTTTTGAATGGAATATGTCAAAGGGGGGATTGTGAAGAGCAGAACAAAAAAAAGAATTTGTGATAAATATTGACCTGTCCATTCAAGGACATTTTAGCTATAGTATGAAATCCTGTTTTTCCTGTCTGTGGAATTGCCTTTGTACTGTTTGTTGTGAAACTGCCGCCCACGAAACTGTTTTCTTTTCTTTCTTTCCTGTTTTGTCTCTTTGTTTGAACATGCAAAACTTGTATAACCACTAACCCTGCTGAAACAACTATATAAAGAAGGGATAGCATCTTGAAGGCAGGCGTGCTTCAGAGAGACTTCCCAGTGATACACTATAGTGTATTATTTCTGGTGATTCTCCACTTCCAAAGGCTGCTCCGACTGAGTGTGATCCCGACACCCTATATATTACACTGATGTTTGGACCATACACTACAAGCGTTACCATCCACCTTTCTCCTCATAAATTGTAAGCTTGTGAGCACGGCCCTCATACCGTCGTTAATGTGATTGTTATTCTGTAATGTCTTTATTCACACGTCCCCACTACCAAGTAAAGTGCTGCAGAATATGTTGGTGCCACAAAAATAAAACGCGTGTGCAAGTTCTCTCACAGAAAATACTGCTTCCGTATGGGTGCCGTGCGGCTAATACATGGCGAGAGCACTTTACCACAGGACTAGGAGCCCTTCCCCTCACGCAGGAGCAACCGGCTCCGAGTCCTCATACACCATGACTCAGCAGCACGACAGCTAGTCAGATACGCCACGCTCTGAGGAAGAAAAATGCGCGCCAAAATGCAGATCACGTGACCCTCCGCCCACAGAACGTAGCTGAGGGCAGGCGGGAACGAGCCCAGTGTGCGTCCTATCACTCAGACCAGTCGGCGGCGGCACTCCCCCTCCCGGCCGGCGCCTACTGCTCGTCTTGTGCGCGTCCACGTCTCCTCCAGCACCGCGGGAGCGCGCACAGGCCATGCCGCGCAGTGTTAAAGAGAAGGAGGCGCTGAATGTGCTGGAGACAGAACTAGCATTTATCCCTCAGTAAGCAGCGCAGCGCAGCGCACAGCGTCCCCGCCTCACCGCGGCTCTGAGAAAACATCTGCACTTCTCCGAGACGTAAGAGGAGGATGTCACCGGCCTGAGCAGCGCACAGGTAACAGCTACGCTCCCATACTCCCCACACATGACGTTGACACGAGTGTCCATGAGTGGGCCGGGCGGCGCATGCCGCTGTATGTTCAGTGAGGGGTCGGCCGCGGTAATCGTACAGTGCTTATTAGTTATCGAGGAGCTGCAGAGTAATGGGGTGACGGAGGGGGCGACACCAACCCGCCGGTCTCCCGCAATCTGCCTGTGCTGATGGAGACACTGGCGAGCCAATCACAGCGTGCGCACCGCTGAGTGACCGGTGCGCTGCCCTATCAGCGCGGGGGGCGGGACTAATGGTTCTTTTATCAGGTCCCTTTAAAACTATAGTCCATGCTGCCTGAGACACGTTTCCCTCCGTGTCCTGGGGTGTGACGGGTTAATGATCACCACGTCGGATCACTGTCAGAATCGCGACTATCGCGGCGCTGAGTGTAGGCGTCTGGGCGCCTCATACAGGATGTAGTGGGGTTGTGACGCAGCCCGATTGTCGCACGGTGCCTGTCCGGTGACGTGAGAGCGCCAGTTCTGTGCCGGCCCGGTAATGTCGGGGGTCTTCCGCCCCTGTGCGCTGTCCTCACCGGCCGGATCCAGCCTTTCCTTAGGTGGGCTGCGGCCCTGTTCACATTCTGGCGTTTCCGCGACCACACAGGGCTCTGTTATCTCCCCATCTGCCGCTTGGTGCTGGGGTGTCACACTGCACACCGTGCGATTACAGAGAAAGACGTGAGAAAAGCCTGTTCTTACAATTCTGACCACTGTCACTTTAAGGCCCCGTTCACACATTCAGTATTTGATTAGTATTTGTAAGCCAAAACCAGGAGTGGGAGTAATCAGAGAAGAGGCCATGTGCACACATTGAGTATTTGGTGAGTTTTTTACCTCAGTATGTCAGGAGTGGGTGATAAATACAGAAGTGGTGATGCGTTTCTTTTTCTCTGATGGCTCCACTCCTGGTTTTGGCTTATAAATACTGAGGTAAAAAACGGACCGAATACTCAACATGTGCACGTGGCCTATGAGGCTATAACTCTGGAACGCTACAATGGATTCCGCTGATTGACATTGTTTCTTCGTGACATATTGTACTTCATGATAGTAGTGAAATTTCTTCGATATGACTTGTGTTTTATTTTGTTTTTTTTTAAACTGAAATTTGGCAAAAATTTTGATTATTGTTGCAAATTTTAACCCCTTACCGGCATCGGACGTACTATACCGTCCGATGCCGGCTCCCCTGCTTTGATGCAGGGCTCCGCGGTGAGCCCGCATCAAAGCCGGGACATGTCAGCTGTTTTGAACAGCTGACATGTGCCCGTAATAGGCGCGGGCAGAATCGCCATCTGCCCGCACCTATTAACTAGTTGAATGCCGCTGTCAAACGCAGACAGCGGCATTTAACTACCGCTTCCGGCCGGGCGGCCGGAAATGACGTCATCGCCGACCCCCGTCACATGATCGGGGGTCGGCGATGCTTGTATATTGTAACCATAGAGGTCCTTGAGACCTCTATGGTTACTGATGACCGGTGGCTGTGAGCGCCACCCTGTGGTCGGCGCTCACAGCACACCTGCATTTCTGCTACATAGCAGCGATCAGCAGATCGCTGCTATGTAGCAGAGCCGATCGCGTTGTGCCTGCTTCTAACCTCCCATGGAGGCTATTGAAGCATGGCAAAAGTAAAAAAAAAAAAAAGTTTAAAAAACATAAAAGTTTAAATCACCCCCCCTTTCGCCCCAATCAAAATAAATCAATAAAAAAAATATCAAATCTACGCATATTTGGTATCGCCGCGCTCAGAATCGCCTGATCTATCAATTAAAAAAAAGTATTAACCTGATTGCTAAACAGCGTAGCGGGAAAAAAATTCGAAACGCCAGAATTAAAATGCAATAACGGGCGATCAAAAGAACGTATCTGCACCGAAATGCTATAATTAAAAACGACATCTCGGCACGCAAAAAATAAGCCCTCAACCGACCCCAGATCATGAAAAATGGAGACGCAACGAGTATTGGAAAATGGCGCAATTTTTTTTTTTTTTTTTTACCCCTTCCCGACCTGTGACACAGCGTATGCGTCATGAAAGTCGGTGCCAATCCGACCTGTGACGCATATGCTGTGTCACAGAAAGATCGCGTCCCTGCAGATCGGGTGAAAGGGTTAACCCCCATTTCACCCGATCTGCAGGGACAGGGGGAGTGGTAGTTTAGCCCAGGGGGGGTGGCTTCACCCCCTCGTGGCTACGATCGCTCTGATTGGCAGTTTCACTTTCAACAGCCAATCAGAGCGATTTGTAATATTTCACCTATTATAACGGGTGAAATATTACAATCCAGCCATGGCCGATGCTGCAATATCATCGGCCATGGCTGGAAATACTAATGTGCCCCCACCCCACCCCACCGATCGCCCCCCCAGCCCCCCGATCTGGCCGGTACAGTGCCCCGCTCCCCTCCATCCAGTGCTCCGCTCCCCCCCGTGCTCTTGTCTGCTCCCCCCGTGCTCCAATCACCCCCCCGTGCTCCAATCACCCCCCCGTGCTCCAATCACCCCCCCTGCATTCAGATCCACCCCCCGTGCTCCGTTCCAGCCCCCCCGTGCTCCGTTCCAGCCCCCCCGTGCTCCGTTCCAGCCCCCCCGTGCTCCGTTCCAGCCCCCCCGTGCTCCGTTCCAGCCCCCCCGTGCTCCGTTCCAGCCCCCCCGTGCTCCGTTCCAGCCCCCCCGTGCTCCGTTCCAGCCCCCCCGTGCTCCGTTCCAGCCCCCCCGCGCTCCGATTCCCCCCACCCCATCATACTTACCGATCCAGCCGGGGTCCCGTCCGTCTTCTCCCTGGGCGCCGCCATCTTCCAAAATGACGGGCGCATGCGCAGTGCGCCCGCCGAATCTGCCGGCCGGCAGATTCGTTCTAAAGTGCATTTTGATCACTGAGAGATTATATCTCAGTGATCAAAATAAAAAAAATACATGACCCCCCCCCTTTGTCACCCCCATAGGTAGGGACAATAAAAAAATAAAGAAATTTTTTTTTTTCCCACTAATGTTAGAATAGGGGTAGGGCTAGGGTCAGGGGTAGGGTCAGGGGTAGGGTTAGGGCTAGGGTTAGGGTTTCGGTATGTGCACACGTATTCTGGTCCTCTGCGGATTTTTCCGCTGCGGATTTGATAAATCCGCAGTGCTAAACCGCTGCGGATTTATGGCAGATTTACCGCGTTTTTTTCTGCGCATTTCACTGCGGTTTTACAACTGCGATTTTCTATTTGAGCAGTTGTAAAACCGCTGCGAAATCCGCACAAAGAAGTGACATGCTGCAGAATGTAAACCGCTGCATTTCCGTGCAGTTTTTCCGCAGCATGTGTACAGCGATTTTTGTTTCCCATAGGTCTACATTGAACTGTAAACTCATGGGAAACTGCTGCGGATCTGCAGCGTTTTCCGCAGCGTGTGCACATACCTTTAGAATTAGGCTATGTTCACACGGTGCGGATTTGGCTGCGGATTGGCCGCTGCGGATTCGCAGCAGTATTCCATCAGGTTTACAGTACCATGTAAACATATGAAAAACCAAATCCGCTGTGCCCATGGTGCAGAAAATACCGCGCGGAAACGCTGCGTTGTATTTTCCGCAGCATGTCAATTCTTTGTGCGGATTCCGCGGCTTTTTACACCTGTTCCTCAATAGGAATCCGCAGGTGAAATCCGCACAAAAAACACTGGAAATCCGCGGAAAATCCGCAGGTAAAACGCAGTGCCTTTTACCCGCGGATTTTTCAAAAATGGTGCGGAAATATCTCACACGAATCCGCAACGTGGGCACATAGCCTTAGGGTTAGGGTTGGAATTAGGGTTGTGGTTAGGGTTGTGATTAGGGTTAGGGGTGTGGGGGGGTTAGTGTTGGAGTTAGAATTGAGGGGTTACCACTGTTTAGGCACATCAGGGGTCTCCAAACGCAACATGGCGCCACCATTGATTCCAGCCAATCTCGTATTCAAAACGTCAAATGGTGCTCCCTCACTTCCGAGCCCTGACGTGTGCCCAAACAGTGGTTTACCCCCACATATGGGGTATCAGTGTACTCAGGATAAACTGCGCAACAATTACTGGGGTCCAATTTCTCCTGTTACCCTTGTGAATCTAAAAAAATGCTTGCTAAAACATCATTTTTGAGGAAAGAAAAATGATTTTTTATTTTCACGGCTCTGCGTTGTAAACGTCTGTGAAGCACTTGGGGGTTCAAAGTGCTCACCACATATCTAGATAAGTTCCTTGGGGGGTCTAGTTTCTAAAATGTGGTCACTTGTGGGGGGTTTCTACTGTTTAGGCACACCAGGGGCTCTGCAAACGCAATGTGACGCCCGCAGACCATTCCATCAAAGTCTGCATTTCAAAAGTCACTACTTCCCTTCTGAGCCCCGACGTGTGCCCAAACAGTGGTTTACCCCCACACATGGGGTATCAGCGTACTCAAAAGAAACTGGACAACAACTATTGGGGTCCAATTTCTCCTGTTACCCTTGGGAAAATAAAAAATTCTGGGCTAAATAATTATTTTTGAGGAAAGAAAACGTATTTATTATTTTCACGGCTCTGCATTATAAACTTCTATGAAGCACTTGGGGGTTCAAAGTGCTCACCACACATCTAGATAAGTTCCTTTGGGGGTCTAGTTTCCAAAATGGGGTCACTTGTGGGGGGTTTCTACTGTTAAGCCACATCAGGGGCTCTGCAAACGCAACGTGACGCCCACAGAGCATTCCATCAAAGTCTGCATTTCAAAACGTCACTACTTCACTTCCGAGCCCCGGCATGTGCCCAAACAGTGATTTACCCCCACATATGGGGTATCAGCGTACTCAGGACAAACTGGACAACAACTTTTGGGGTCAAATTTCTCCTGTTACCCTTGGGAAAATAAAAAATTGCAGGCTAAAAGATCATTTTTGAGAAAATAATTTTTTTTTTTTCATGGCTTTGCATTATAAACTTCTGTGAAGCACTTGGGGGTTCAAAGTCCTCACCACACATCTAGATTAGTTCCTTTGGGGGTCTAGTTTCCAAAATTGGGTCATTTCTGGGGGATCTCCAATGTTTAGGCACACAGGGGCTCTCCAAACGTGACATGGTGTCCGCTAATGATTGGAGCTAATTTTCCATTTAAAAAGCCAAATGGCATGCCATCCCCTCCGAGCCCTGCCGTGCGCCCAAACAGTGGTTTACCCCCACATATGGGGTATCGGCGTACTCAGGACAAACTGGACAACAATATTTGGGGTCCAATTTCTCCTATTATCCTTGGCAAAATAGGAAATTCCAGGCTAAAAAATCATTTTTGAGGAAAGAAAAATTATTTTTTATTTTCATGGCTCTGCGTTATAAACTTCTGTGAAGCACCTGGGGGTTTAAAGTGCTCAATGTGCATCTAGATAAGTTCCTTGGGGGGTCTAGTTTCCAAAATGGGGTCACTTGTGGGGGAGCTCCAATGTTTAGGCACACAGGGGCTCTCCAAACGCGACATGGTGTCCGCTAACAATTGGAGCTAATTTTCCATTCAAAAAGTCAAATGGCGCGCCTTCCCTTCCGAGCCCTGCCGTGTGCCCAAACAGTGGTTTACCCCCACATATGAGGTATCGGCGTACTCGGGAGAAATTGCCCAACAAATTTTATGATCCATTTTATCCTACTGCCCATGTGAAAATGAAAAAATTGAGGCGAAAAGAATTTTTTTTGTGAAAAAAAAGTACTTTTTCATTTTTACAGATCAATTTGTGAAGCACCTGGGGGTTCAAAGTGCTCACTATGCATGTAGATAAGTTCCTTGGGGCGTCTAGTTTCCAAAATGGGGTCACTTGTGGGGGAGCTCCAATTTTTAGGCACACGGGTGCTCTCCAAACGTGACATGGTGTCCGCTAAAGAGTGGAGCCAATTTTTGATTCAAAAAGTCAAATGGCGCGCCTTCCCTTCCAAGCCCTGCCGTGCGCCAAAACAGTGGTTTACCCCCACATATGAGGTATCAGCGTACTCAGGACAAATTGGACAACAACTTTCGTGGTTCAGTTTCTCCTTTTACCATTGGGAAAATAAAAAAATGTTGCTAAAATATAATTTTTGTGACTAAAAAGTTAAATGTTCATTTTTTCCTTCCTTGTTGCTTCTGCTGCTGTGAAGCACCTGAAGGGTTAATAAACTTCTTGAATGTGGTTTTGAGTACCTTGAGGGGTGCAGTTTTTAGAATGGTGTCACTTTTGGGTATTTTCAGCCATATAGACCCCTCAAACTGACTTCAAATGTGAGGTGGTCCCTAAAAAAAAAATGGTTTTGTAAATTTCGTTGTAAAAATGACAAATCGCTGGTCAAATTTTAACCCTTATAACTTCCTAACAAAAAAAAATTTTGTTTCCAAAATTGTGCTGATGTAAAGTAAACATGCGGGAAATGTTATTTATTAACTATTTTGTGTCACATATCTCTCTGGTTTAACAGAATAAAAATTCAAAATGTGAAAATTGCGAAATTTTCAAAATTTTCGCCAAATTTCCGTTTTTATCACAAATAAACGCAGAATTTATTGACCTAAATTTACCACTAACATGAAGCCCAATATGTCACGAAAAAACAATCTCAGAACCGCTAGGATCCGTTGAAGCGTTCCTGAGTTATTACCTCATAAAGGGACACTGGTCAGAATTGCAAAAAACGGCAAGGTCTTTAAGGTCAAAATAGGCTGGGTCATGAAGGGGTTAAGCAAAGTTTGGAATTTTTTTTCACCACTTAGATAAAAAATAACCTAGTCATGTTAGGTGTCTATGAACTCGTACTGGCCTGGAGAATGATAATGGCAGGTCATTTTTAGCATTTAGTGAACCTAGCAAAAAAGCCAAACAAAAAACCAATGTGGAATTGAACTTTTTTTGCAATTTCACCGCACTTGGAATTTTTTCCCCGTTTTCTAGTACACGACATGCTAAAACCAATGATGTCGTTCAAAAGTACAACTCGTCCCGCAAAAAATAAGCCCTCACATGGCCAAATTGACGAAAAAAAAAAAGTTATGGCTCTGGGAAGGAGGGGAGCGAAAAACGAACACGGAAAAACGAAAAATCCCCTGGTCATGAAGGGGTTAAATTTTTTATGCCCTTAAACCAGACCATTATATCACACGAAATAGTTAATAAATAACATTTCCCACATGTCTACATCAGCACAATTTTGGAACCAATTTTTTTTTTTTATAATTTATAAGGGTTAAAAGTTGACCAGCGATTTCTCATTTTTTTTTTTTTCCAACAAAATTTACAAAACTTTTAATTTTTTTTATTTTAAAGGAACCACTTCACATTTGAAGTGAGTTTGAGGGTCGTACATGACAGAAAATACACAAGTGACACCATTCTAAAACCTGCACCCCCTCAAGGTGCTGAAAACCACATTCAAGAAGTCTATATAATCCTTCAGGTGCTTCACAGGAATTAATTAAAATTTTCCTTTAGACCCATTTTATTTCTTTACTTTCAAAAGGGTAACAGAAAAAAATGGACCCCAAAATTTGTTCTGCAATTTCTCCTGAGCGTGCCGATCCCCCATGAATGGAGGAAATCTACTATTTGGGTGAATGGCAGGGCTTTGAAGCGAAGGAGCACTGTTTCACTTCTTGAATGTAAAATTAGCTGAAATAATTAGCGGACGCCATGTCGTGTTTGGAGAGCCCCTGATGTGCCTAAACAGTGGAAACCCCCCACAAGTGACCCCATTTTGGAAACTAGATCCCTCAGGGACCTTACATAAATTTGTATTGAGCACCTTGAACCCCCAAGTGTTTCATAGGAGTTAATAACGTTGAGCTGTGAAAAATAAAAAACACGTTTACCACAAATTTATTTTAGCCCCAAATCTTGCATTTTCGCAAGAGTAACAGGACAAAATGGACCCCCCAATTTGTGCAATTACTCCCAAGTACACTGATGCCCCATTGTGGGGGAATACTACTTTCAAGGCACAGTACAAAGCTCATAAGCGAAGGAGCGCCATATTGAAGTTCAAATTTAGCTGAACTGGTCTAAGGCTATATGCACACGTTGAGGATTTGTTTGCCAATTTTTCCGCACAGAATACACATCTTATTCGCTGAAAACGCAGGCCAAAATGGTTGCGGATTTAATGCAGAATTGATGCGGATTTGTTGTGTATTGTCTTGCGTTTTTCGATGTGTGGATTTGCCTTACTTAATGTATAGGTAATGGGTGCAGAAACGCTGCTCTTCCGCACAAAGAATTGACATGCTGCGGAAAATAAACCGCTGCGTTTCTGCGCGGAATTTTCTGCAGCATGTGCACAGCGGCTTTTGTTTTCCATAGGTTTACATGGTACTGTACACTGCATGGAAAACTGCTGCGGATTCGCAGGGCCAAATCAGCTGTGGATCCACAACGTGTTCACATACCCTTAGGGTACCAGGTCACATTGGTAAAACCCCTGAGGTTCCAGAACAGCAGATCCCCGCCCCCCTTTACAAGCTACACCTCGCAATGAATTCATCTAGGGGTGTAGTGATCATATTGACACCATGGGTGTCACAGAATTTTATATCATTGGGCAGTAAAGAAATCATTAACTACATTTTTACCACCCAAATTTTGTTTTAGCCCCAGATTTTACATTTTCACAAAAGTGGGTAAAAATGGCACCAAATACCCCATATGTGGCTATACAGTACTGCTTAGCCGTACGGAGTGACTTGGGAGGGACAGAGTGCTATTTGCCCCCTGGAGCGCATATTTTAATAGAATAGTTTGCAGACTCTACACACAGAGCCCCAAAGTGCTAGAAAAGATCCCCCCCCCCCCCTTCATCAAGTGACCCCATTTTGGAAATTATAACCCTTTGGGAATTTATCTACAGTGTACATGTACTGATGACTTTCACTCATGAGTGTTTTCCAGAAACAAGCAGCAGTGGATGTTGCTGAGTGAGAATTGCAAACTGCCATTGTTGTGCTTAGTATTCTATGCCCAACTCATGCTTCTGCGGATCCGCAGCGTTTCTGCAGCTGCGGGTCCGCAGCAGTTTCCCATGAGTTTACATTACAATGTAAACCTATGGGAAACAAAAAACGCTGTGCACATGCTGCGGAAAAAAACGCGCGGAAACGCAGCGGTTTACATTGCACAGCGTGTCACTTCTTTCTGCGGATTCCGCAGCGGTTTTACAGCTGCTCCTATAGAAAACCGCAGTTGTAAAACCGCAGTGAAATCCACAAAAAAAAAAAAACGCGGTAAATCCCTGCAGATTTATCAAATCCTCTGCGGACTATTATACGTGTGCACATAGCCTTAAGGTGGGACAAACATTTATGAATGACTTTAGGTTGCTAATGGGGTTGAGCAAATTTGTTCGGAATCTTATGCCAAATCTGAATTTGCCATATTGGTACCCTATTCGTGCGGAATGTGTTTGATGTTCAGTTCTGAACATATTTGGTAATTTCTACTCCAATTGATTCTAATGACATTTGGCTGTGTTTGACAAATATTACAAAAACAATATGCGCCGCTGATCGTATTTGGAACCGAATCCGAACAAATACGCTCAATTCTAGTTGCTAAGCAAAGTAAAAAAATAAATAAAAAATTTCCTTGCCTTGTGTCACAAAACTGATGTCCCGTGGCCTCTGGCTGCATCACTTGCTGTTCTTCCAATCAGCAGCCACGGCGTGACTGTTTATATTACGAGACGACCAGGGGCACAGGATTGAGAGGAGAGCAGCAACATTGGTTTGGGAGGGAATGGCAGATTATTTTCTTAAAGGGAATCTGTCACCTCATTTTGGCCCTATAAACTGCGGCCACCGCCATCAGGGGCTCATCTACAGCATTCTGTAATGCTGTAGATAAGCCCCCCGATGTAACCTGAAAGATAAGAAAAACAAGTTAGATTATACTCACCCGGGCGCGGTTCGGGTCCGATGGGCGTCGCAGGTCCAGCACCTCCCATCTTCACATGATGTCATCATCCTTGCTTCTGTTGCGGCTCCTGCGCAGGCGTACTAATTTGCCCTGTTGAGGGTAGCGTAAAGTACTGCAGTGCGCAGGCGCCAGGCCTCTCTGACCTTTCCCGCAGCCTGCGCACTGCATTACTTTGCTCTGCCCTCAACAGGGCAGATAAGTACGGCTGGGCAGGAGTTGCGACAGGAAGCAAAGAGGACGTCAACGCATGAAGATGGGAGGCGCCGGACCTGCGACGCCCATCAGACCGGACCGCTCCTGGGTGAGAATATAACTAGAAATTTCTCCAGTCACCTTCCACGACAGCAATATCGGAGGATGCCTCCCTGCCCTAATAGGGGACCTGAAACAAAGAGGTTAAATACTCCTCCCCTTCCTGCAACCACCACTGTTTTTCCTGTCCCCTATGGGGCATGAAGAGGTTCTCTGATAGTGCTGCCGTGGCCGGCGATCGGGAGCGCTGTTACCTTCATGTGCCAGGTAGACGAGGTCGAGGGCTTCGCTCTTCTCTGCCTATGACTGCTCCCATCTCCGCGTCTTCCTGCGCCTCCTTGGGGGGGTTAAGCAGGGCAGTGAAGTGCATCTGGGTCCTCCTGTAGCTCCCCGGCTCTCTCCTCCCTCATCGCTGCTCCCGGAGGCCGCACGTGCGCATCGGAAGTGATGCGCCTGGACTTCCAGTTTCATCTTCATGCCCTGGTTCAGACGCGCGCGCTGGCCGGCGTCCTGATCCTTGGCAGCCATGACGGGTGGTGTTGACATCACCCCTATGGACCCTAGGGAGGAGGAGGAGCACTAAGCTTGCTGGCGACCTCGATACCTATACATTCCTGGTCAGGGGGAAGCTGCCAGGTAAGGCCTATGTATGTCCCTCTGTGGCTGGTGACTGACTGACCATATGGACGGCGACAAACCCCTGCACTCTGCTTCTGCAGAGCCCAGCATTCTCCCTCCTACTGTAAGTAGTGGATGAGGTCTCTTGCTGTCCAGTTATTTATGAAGTGACTTAGTCCACCTTTCTCTCTCGTTTTAGGGAGACAAGGCCCCTGCCCCTAGAAAGGATAAGATGCCCAGCCGCAAGTGTGGTGCATGTACGTCGTCCAAGCTTCCCTCCACTTATAAGAAAAAGCTCTGCCAACCATGCACGGATGAAGTGCTGCGTAGTGAACAGCCCTCTCTTCTGGACAGCATCAGAACCCTCATCAGACAGGAGGTTCAGTCCTCTATGGTGGCCCTGTCTCAGGCCCTGACAGCACAGCTCCCTCCTCCTATTGACTCTGACTCGGGCGAAATCCATACCTTTGGTTCAGAGGACATTTGGGAGAATGAGGGTTCTACTTCCACCCCCAAATCTGATAATAAAAAATCTCTTCCGAAGATATGGAAGAGCTAATTTCCATGGTGAGGGGCACCGTGGAGGAGGAGGTAGCGAGCCACTCTGTTCAGGATGATATGTTTGGGGGTTAAAGCCTAGGACCCCGAAGGGGTTCCCTATACATGAAAATATTGACAATCTTGTCCTTCATGAGTGGGGCCTACATGAGAAAGGTTTGAGTGTCCCATCAGAATTAAAGAATCGTTTCCCTTTTGATGGGGACTGTTCTTTATGGGAAATGCCTAACGTAGATGTACAGGTGTCCAGGGTAAGCAAAAAAGCGGCTCTATCCTTTGAGAATTCCTCTCAGCTCAAAGATTCTATGGATCAAAAAATTGAGAGCTTACTAAGGAAATCCTGGGACACATCTACTAATCTACTGAAAACAAATGTGGCCTCAACATGTGTTGCCTCATCCTATTTCTCTGGTTACGTACCTTAGAAAATCACCTTTCTCAGGGGACATCAAGGGAAGAGATTCTAAATTCCATACCACTTCTGAAGGTAACACTATTCCTTGCAGATGCTTCCGCTGAATCTGTATGTGTAGCTGCTAGGTCTGCAGTTCTCTCAAATTCCGCTAGGAGAGCTCTATGGCTTAAATCCTGGGAAGGTGACATAACTTCTAAGTCCAAACTGTGTGGTATTCCCTTTCAGGGACATTATGTTTGGGCCAGCCCTTGATGAGATCTTAGACAAGGCTACAGATAAAAAGAAAGCTCTTCTGGAGCAGAGAAGCTCTAGGAAATGCTTTTTTCGTCCCTCCCATGAGCAAGTAACCCAGAGAGATTACAGGGGTAAAGGTAAAATAGGTCGGTGGAGCTACCCCAAAGGGGTTTGTGACGGGGTGTACGGCAGAGCAAGAAGGGACAACAGGCCAAGGGATGATTCCACAGATTTATTATCAAGAACGCTGGAACAACACATGCAGGTAGATCTACAGAGTCCACAATTAGTCCAACGGAACAGGTTCGGGGGGTACCTCCCGATAATCCTTGTGCCAGGTAACAAAGCAATAGTCCACACGAGTCCAAGGGATCCCAAAACAATCTCACGAACGACTAGATATGTCCTCAGCTCAAGTCTCGCCCCGTTTGCTTCCACAGTCCCAGATGGATGTGGGGTCTTACCTCAGCTAAGAATCCCCACTCCTTCTCCTTCAAGGATCAACTCACATCTGATCTCAAAATAAGAATGGATTGTCTGAGCTCCTGGGATCCGCCCATGAAGGGGGGTAGGGGTTACACCTTCTATTCAATGGTTGGGTCCACCAGAAGATTCTAGACTGGTGGGCTCCGCTTAAGGTACCGTCACACTAGACGATATCGCTAGCGATCCGTGACGTTGCAGCGTCCTCGCTAGCGATATCGTCCAGTGTGACAGGCAGCAGCGATCAGGCCCCTGCTGTGCTGTTGCTGGTCGGGCAAGAAAGTCCAGAACTTTATTTGGTCGCTGGACTCCCTGTAGACATCGCTGAATTGGCGTGTGTGACACCGATTCAGCGATGTCTTCGCTGGTAACCAGGGTAAACATCGGGTAACTAAGCGCAGGGCCGCGCTTAGTAACCCGATGTTTACCCTGGTTGCCATCGTTAAAGTAAAAAAAAACAACCGCTACATACTTACCTACCGCTGTCTGTCCTCGGCGCTCTGCTTCTCTGCTCTGGCTGTGAGCACAGCGGCCGGAAAGCAGAGCGGTGACGTCACTGCTCTGCTTTCCGGCTGCCCGGCGCTCACAGCCAGACCAGAGAAGCAGAGCGCCGAGGACAGACAGCGGTAGGTAAGTATGTAGCGTTTGTTTTTTTACTTTTTAGGATAGTAACCAGGGTAAACATCGGGTTACTAAGCGCGGCCCTGCGCTTAGTAACCCGATGTTTACCCTGGTTACCGGGGATCGTTGGTCGCTGGAGAGCTGTCTGTGTGACAGCTCTCCAGCGACCAAACAGCGACGCTGCAGCGATCCGGATCGTTGTCGGTATCGCTGCAGCGTCGCTCAGTGTGACGGCACCTTTAATCTATGTAGTATGTACGTTTGACTAGCCACCTGCTGTGAGGAAGAATGGCTATTCCTCCACTAGTGATGTTGACAAAGCTTAATTACATTAGAGCTTAGGGCCGCAAGTATTGGGGGAAGGAGACATTGTTACAGGTGAACTCCCAGCCAAGAAAATACATAAATTACAGCTAATAGAAACCAGAGAACAGTTACATACATCAAATGACATATTATTCAAATACAGGACAGGGCAAAAGTACATATCATGACAGGTAAACCAGGAATATCCTTGTCCCTCAACCCCAGCAGACCCCTGAGAAACAATGACTGCTCTCCGGTCGGGGGCAGACTCTCGGGTTTTTTCTCCCAATGGCACAGGCCATCACCACAAATCAGTGGCTCCTGGGTACCATACAGGAAGGCCTGAGGTTAGAATTCGAGAGTCCTCACCGTTTAACAACTACCTCCCTACAGTCTCCACACCTTTGAGAATTCCTGATTGCAGATATTCTCGGTCTGCTTCAGGCAGGAGTAATCTCCCGGGTACCTCATCAGGAAATGGGAGAGGGTCACTATTCTCACCTATTTTTGATAAAAAAAGCCCTCTGGGAAACACCGGATCATCATAAACCTGAAACCCCTAAATCAGGTGATCAAAAATCGAAGATTCAAAATGGAATCAATCAGATCAGCAATCCCGCTGATTGGTCAGGACTGGGAAATGGCTACGTTACATCTGAGGGACGCATACTATCATGTGTCGATACATCCCGACCACAGGAAGTTCCTCAGATTTGCAGTGGCCCAAAACCATCGAGTCAGCCATTATCAATTCAATGTCCTTCCATTCGGAGTCTCGTCAGCTCCACGGGTCTTTACCAAGATCATGTCAGAAGCAGTGATCTTCATCCGACAACAAGGGATCTGTATCATCCCGTACCTAGATAATTTTCTTATTGTCGCTCTATCCATTCCTAGTCTGAATCAGGATGTGACGAAGGTCCTGGATATCCTGAGATCACTGGGGTGGATTCCGAACTTGGAAGAGTCAGACCTCCATCCATCTTCAAAGAAAAAATTCCTAGGAGTTCTTCTGGACTCGAGGGAAAGAATGTCCTTCTTACCCAGGGACCATTAAGTCGATCTCGTCCACAGGATCTCAGATTCAGGAGTTAGAGGACCCCGACCTTAAGAGACTCTGTCAATCCTGGGTTCATTGACGTCTTGCATCCAAGCAGTCTCCTGGGCCCAGGCCCACACAACAGTCCTTCAGTCCTACATCCTGATGCATTCAAAAAGACGCCAGAATGCATTAACCAGGAGGATTCCTCTCCCCACTCACGTAAAATCCTCCCTCTCATGGTGACTGAACTCCCAGAAACTTCAACGGGGAGTCAGCTGGGATCAAATTCCTCTGAAGGTGCTCACAACAGATGCAAGCCGGAGAGCTTGGGGTGCCATGATAGAGCGTTCCCACTTCCAGGGGTTGTGGCCTCCAAACGTCAGGTCCAGCTCCTCAAATCTGAGGGAACTAAAAGCGGTGGAAGAGGCGCTAAAAGCCGCACCTATCCTTATCCAAGGTCACCATGTACGTTTAATGTCCGACAACACGACTACAGTGGCCTACCTCTGACACCAGGGAGGCACGAAATGCACCAGCCTGAAGTTAACCGCTGCAAGGATTTTTTTTTTTTCCTGGGTAGAAAAACACCTCCTTTCCATCACGGCAGTGCACATAAAGGGATCAGACAATGCCCAGGCAGACTTGCTCAGCAGGAGAGATTTCCATCCTGGAGAATGGTCTCTAAACCAAGAGGTATTCCTATCCATGGTCCTGAGATGGGGAAGTGCCAACAGTCAGAACACGAAGTCAAGCACTTTCTTCTCCCTCAACCCCCCCCAAGCGAAGGACAGGATGCCTTTTCCCATCCTTAGAAGTTTGCTCTGGCATACACCTTCCTGCCAATTCCTATGTTACCAAGGACGCTACAAAAGATTCGGGCAGACCGAGTCACAACAATTCTGGTAGCACTGATGTGGCCAGGAAGAAGCTGGTACGGCGCATTAACAGACATGTCTCTAGAAGGCCCGATACTTCTACCTCAGATAGTCGACCTTCTTCAGCAGGGACCCCTGCTACACCCAGACTTACACATACTGAAACTGGCGGCCTGGTTACTGAAGCCGAGATTCTGAGAGCCAGAGGTCTCTCAGATGACGTAATTCAGACCCTACAAAAAAAGTAGGAAACCAATTACTTGACGCTATCTATGGAAAGGTTTGGAAAACATTTTCATCCAGGTGTTTCCCAAACAAACCCCATCCATTCCATCCCAATATTGCACAAATCTTAGAATTTCTCCAGAAGGGACTGGAATTGGGGCTTTCGCCTAGTACCCTAAAGGTTCAAGGTATCGACACTTGGTTCTTTCTTTGATCAGGATTTAGCAGGCCACCGTTGGGTTAGACGTTTCATAACATCTGCAACTAGTATTCACCCTAGGCTCCATGTCCAGACCCCTCCTTGGGATTTGAACCTTGTACTAAATAGTCTGACTGGGGACCCCTTTGAACCCTTATCGGCCACTAGCTTAAAAATCCTGACCCACAAGACTGTCTTCCTAGTAGCAATCACTACCGCTAGGCGTATAGGAGAGCTACAGGCCTTGTCAGTACAGGAGCCATACGTAACCGTAACCATGGATAGCATAATCCTTAAGCTAGACCCTTCCTTTATGCCTAAGGTGGTCTCTGACTGCCACAGAAGTCAGGATATTGTTCTACCCTCATTCTGTCCAAATCCCTCTAATCCAAATGAAGAAGCCTTTCACACCCTGGATGTCCGCAGGGTGGTCCTCTTGTACCTCCAACAAATGGAAGTTTGGAGGATAGACCAAAACCTATTCGTCCAGTTGTCAGGCCGGAATAAAGGCAAAAAAGCAGCTAAAAGTACGATCGCTAACTGGATCAAACAGGCCATTTGTCTTCCATATTCATCCCGGAAGCTTGCACCCCCGGCATCGCTGAAAGCTCACTCCACCCGTTCAGTCTCGACTTCCTGGGCAGAGAGAGGGAATGCATCGGCTGAGCAGATATGTAGAGCTGCCACCTGGTCGTCAGTCCATACATTCACCAGGCATTACAGGCTTAAATTTCAATAGGGACCTATCGTTTTGCAGATGTGTTCTGCAGGCAGTTGTCACTCCCTAAAGAAATTAGCTGGTGGTATCACTCCGATACTGCTGTCATGGAAGGTGACTGGAGAAAATAGAATTAGACTTACCGGTAATTCGGTTTCTAGGAACCTTCCATGACAGCACTAATTTCTCTCCCGATCTGATATTCTTATTGGATGATTCTTGCACTTAAGTGGTAAATATACATGCTACTGTGTCCAGAAAAAAAAAAATGGTGGTTGCAGGAAGGGAAGGGGTATTTATCCTCTTTGTTTCCTGTCCCCTATTAGGGCAGGGAGACATCCTCCGATACTGCTGTCGTGGAAGGTTCCTAGAAACCAAATTACCTGTAAAGGTACCGTTACACTAAACTAATTACCAATGATCACAACCAGCGATACGACCTGGCCGTGATCGTTGGTAAGTTGTTGTGTGGTCGCTGGGGAGCTGTCACACAGACAGCTCTCTCCAGCGACCAACGATCAGGGGAAAGACTTCGGCATCGTTGAAACTGTCTTCAATGATGCCGAAGTCCCCGGGTAACCAGGGTAAACATCGGGTTACTAAGTGCAGGGCCGCACTTAGTAACCCGATATTTACCCTGGTTACCATTGTAAAAGTAAAAAAAAAACAAAAAAACTACATACTTACTTTCCGATGTCTGTCACGTTCCCCGCCGTCAGCTTCCTGCACTGACTGTGTCAGCGCCGGCTGTAAAGCAGAGCCAGAGCACAGCGGTGATGTCACCGCTGTGCTCTGCTTTACTGAGTATGTACTGTTTTTTTTTTTTTTTTTTTTTTTAACAATGGTAACCAGGGTAAATATCGGGTTACTAAGCGCGGCCCTGCGCTTAGTAACCCGATATTTACCCCGGTTACAAGTGAACACATCGCTGGATCGGCGTCACACACGCCGATCCAGCGGGTGATCAGCGACCAAAAAAAGGTCCTGATCATTCCCCACGACCAACGATCTCCCAGCAGGGGCCTGATCGTTGGTCGCTGTCACACATAACGAGATCGTTAGCGGGATCGTTGCTACGTCACAAAAAGCGTGACGTTGCAACCATATCGTTAAGGTACCTTCACACACAACGATATCGTTAAGTCTAATTCTATTTATTTTTTTTCTTATAGGCTACATCGGGGGCTTATCTACAGATAAGCCCCTGATGGCGGTGGCCACAGTTTATAGGGCCAAAATAAGGTGACAGAATCCCTTTAACCCTGGGCGATCTGATAATTCTCCTAAAGTGGACAACCTTTTTTATATATATACAGTGGGGCAAAAAAGTATTTAGTCAGTCAGCAATAGTGCAAGTTCCACCACTTAAAAAGATGAGAGGCGTCTGTAATTTACATCATTGGTAGACCTCAACTATGGGAGACAAACTGAGAAAAAAAAATCCAGAAAATTACATTGTCTGTTTTTTTAACATTTTATTTGCATATTATGGTGGAAAATAAGTATTTGGTCAGAAACAAAATTTCATCTCAATACTTTGTAATATATCCTTTGTTGACAATGACAGAGGTCAAACGTTTTCTGTAAGTCTTCACAAGGTTGCCACACACTGTTGTTGGTATGTTGGCCCATTCCTCCATGCAGATCTCCTCTAGAGCAGTGATGTTTTTGGCTTTTCGCTTGGCAACACAGACTTTCAATTCCCTCCAAAGGTTTTCTATAGGGTTGAGATCTGGAGACTGGCTAGGCCACTCCAGGACCTTGAAATGCTTCTTACGAAGCCACTCCTTCGTTGCCCTGGCGGTGTGCTTTGGATCATTGTCATGTTGAAAGACCCAGCCACGTTTCATCTTCAATGCCCTTGCTGATGGAAGGAGGTTTGCACTCAAAATCTCACGATACATGGCCCCATTCATTCTTTCATGTACCCGGATCAGTCGTCCTGGCCCCTTTGCAGAGAAACAGCCCCAAAGCATGATGTTTCCACCACCATGCTTTACAGTAGGTATGGTGTTTGATGGATGCAACTCAGTATTCTTTTTCCTCCAAACACGACAAGTTGTGTTTCTACCAAACAGTTCCAGTTTGGTGTCATCAGACCATGGGACATTCTCCCAAAACTCCTCTGGATCATCCAAATGCTCTCTAGCAAACTTCAGACGGGCCCGGACATGTACTGGCTTAAGCAGTGGGACACGTCTGGCACTGCAGGATCTGAGTCCATGGTGGCGTAGTGTGTTACTTATGGTAGGCCTTGTTACATTGGTCCCAGCTCTCTGCAGTTCATTCACTAGGTCCCCCCGCGTGGTTCTGGGATTTTTGCTCACCGTTCTTGTGATCATTCTGACCCCACGGGGTGGGATTTTGCGTGGAGCCCCAGATCGAGGGAGATTATCAGTGGTCTTGTATGTCTTCCATTTTCTAATTATTGCTCTCACTGTTGATTTCTTCACTCCAAGCTGGTTGGCTATTGCAGATTCAGTCTTCCCAGCCTGGTGCAGGGCTACAATTTTGTTTCTGGTGTCCTTTGACAGCTCTTTGGTCTTCACCATAGTGGAGTTTGGAGTCAGACTGTTTGAGGGTGTGCACAGGTGTCTTTTTATACTGATAACAAGTTTAAACAGGTGCCATTACTACAGGTAATGAGTGGAGGAAAGAGGAGACTCTTAAAAAAGAAGTTACAGGTCTGTGAGAGCCAGAAATCTTGATTGTTTGTTTCTGACCAAATACTTATTTTCCACCATAATATGCAAATAAATTGTTAAAAAAAACAGACAATGTGATTTTCTGGATTTTTTTTTTCTCAGTTTGTCTCCCATAGTTGAGGTCTACCTATGATGTAAATTACAGACGCCTCTCATCTTTTTAAGTGGTGGAACTTGCTCTATTGCTGACTGACTAAATACTTTTTTTCCCCACTGTATGTGTGTATATATATATATATATATATATATATATATATATATATATATATATATATATATATATATATATATATATATAATTTTTTTTTTTTTTTTTTTTTTTTTTTTTTTACAAAGAAAGTAGCTGTCACTTTTTCTAAGTCCTAAACCATGTGTAATATGCCGCAAAAACTTGTCCTAAGGCCGGGTTCACACTTGCGTATGGCTGTGTACTTCCTCCCTTAAGCTCTGCCTACTTCCGCATGTGTCCTGCGTACCTATCTTTAACATTGTACGCATGTTGCATTCCCGTGCAGTTGGCGGGCACGTCAAAAAGGCGCATGCGGACACATCTGCATACAACGCATGTTCCTGCATACCCAATGTTAAAGATGGGTACAGTGCCTTGCAAAAGTATTCTGCCCCCTGGAACTTTTTCAATCTTTTCCCACATATCATGCTTCAAACATAAAGATACCAAATGTAAATTTTTGGTGAAGAATTAACAACAAGTGGAACACAATTGTGAAGTTAAACGAAATTTATTGCTTATTTTAAATTTTTGTGGAAGATCAAAAACTGAAAAGTGGGGTATGCAATATTATTCGTCCCCTTTAACTTAATTCTTTGTTACGCCACCTTTGCTGCGAGTCGCTTGGGGTATGTCTCTTATCAGTTTTGTACAGCGAGAGACTGAAATTCTTGCCCATTCTTCCTTGACAAACAGCTCGAGCTCAGTGAGGTTTGATGGAGATGGTTTGTGAACAGCAGTTTTCAGCTCTTTCCACAGATTCTAGATTGGATTGAGGTCTGCACTTTCAGTTGGCCATTCTAACACCTGGATACGTTTATTTGTGAACCATTCCATTGTAGATTTTGCTTTGGGATCATTGTCTTGTTGGAAGACAAACCTCCATCCCAGTCTCAGGTCTTTTACAGACTCCAACATGTTTTCTTCAAGAATGGTCCTGTATTTGGCTCCATCCATCTTCCCATCAATTTTAACCATCTTCCCTGTCCCTGCTGAAGAAAAGTAGGCCCAAACCATGATGCTGCCACCACCATGTTTGACAGTGGGGATGGTGTGTTCAGGGTGATGAGCTGTGTTGCCTTTACGCCAAACATATCGTTTGGCATTGTTGCCAAAAAGTTTGATTTTTGGTTTCATCTAACCAGAGCACCCTCTTCCACATGTTTGGTGTGTCTCCCAGGTGGCTTGTTGCAAACTATAAATGACACTTTTTATGGATATCTTTGAGAAATGGCTTTCTTCTTGCCACTCTTCCATAAAGGCCAGATTTGTGCAGTGTATGACTGATTGTTGTCCTATGGACAGACTGTCCCACCTCAGCTGTAGATCTCTGCAGTTCATCCAGAGTGATCATGGGCCTCTTGGCTGCATCTCTGACCAGTCTTCTCCTTGTTTGAGATGAAAGTTTAGAGGGACGGCCGGGTCTTGGTAGATTTGCAGTAGTATGATACTCCTTCCATTTCAATATGATCGCTTGCACAGTGCTCCTTGGGATGTTTAAAGTTTTTGGAAATCATTTTGTATCCGGCTTTAAACTTCTCCACAACAGTATCACGGACCTGCCTGTTGTGTTCCTTGGTCTTCATGATGCTCTAAGTGCTTCAAACAGAACCCTGAGACTATCACAGAGCAGGTGCATTTATACGGAGACTTGATTACACACAGGTGGATTATATTTATCATCATTAGGCATTTAGGACAACATTGGATCATTCAGAGATCCACAATAGACTTCTGGAGTGAGTTTGCTGCACTGAAAGTAAAGGGGCTGAATGATATTGCATGCCCCACCTTTTCAGTTTTTGAATTTCCACAAAAATTAAAAATTACCAATAAATTTCGTTCAATTTCACAATTGTTCTACTTGTTGATTCTTCACCAAAAATTTACATTTGGTATCTTTGCTTGAAGCATGATATGTGGGGGGAAAAGGTTGAAAAGTTCCAGGGAGCAAGGCACTGTATAACCCCTCAGTGCTTCACAGGAGCTAATGCAATGTGGAAGGAAAAAATGAACATTTAACTTTTTTTACGAACATTTTACATTAGCCCCAAACTTATTTTCACAAGTGTAACATGAGAAAATGCATCCAAAAAATTGCTGTGCAATTTCTCCTGAGTATACTTATACCCCACATGTGGGGGAAATCCACTGTTTGAGCGCATGGCAGGTCTTTGAAGGCAAGTGGCACCATATAACTATGTACGCAAAAATTGCTGACAGAGTGGACACCTAAACTGTGGAAACCCCTCTCCCCCACAAGTGATCCAATTTTGGAAACTGTACCCATAAAAGAATGTATCTAGATGTGCGGGTGAGCAACGTGAACCTCCAAGTGCTTCACAGAAGCTTACAACGTAAAGCTGTGGTAATTGGAAAAAAAAAATGTACCCCTCAATTTGTTGTGCAATTGCTCCTAAGTGCTAAGATACCTCATACAGTACAGACCAAAAGTTTGGACACACCTTCTCATTTAAAGATTTTTCTGTATTTTCATGACTATGAAAATTGTACATTCACACTGAAGGCATCAAAACTATGAATTAATACATGTGGTATTATATACTTTCAGTTGTTTCCACCTTTTTATTATGTCTTATAGTCTAGGTTCTTCAAAGTAGCCACCTTTTGCTTTGACTGCTTTGCTTACTCTTAGTGGATGCTTTCCTCAGGGCTTTTTGGTCTCTTTCGTCCCGCTACATTTAGCCCAACTTTGAACGACTCCATTGGTTTTATCATACAGTGTACTGGAAAACTGGTAACAAAATTCCAAGTGTGGTGAAATTACACAAAGTGCAATTCCACAACTGTGTTTTGGATGAATATATATATATATATATATATATATATATATATATATATATATATATATATATATCATGTTCACCAAATGCTAAAACTGACCTGCTTGACATTACGATTGTTCAGGTCATTACAAGTTTATAGATATAAAACATATATAGATATAACATGTATAGTTTTTTTTTTTTTTTTTTTATTCAAGTGCCAAGCTGACATTTTTATTGATACAGTTTTGGTGCAGACACGATCTTTTGATCGCCCGTTATTACATTTTAATGCAATGTATTGGCAACCAAAAAAAGTGTAATTCTGGCGTTTTGACTTTTTTCGCTGCGCCGTGTACCGATCTGATTACTTATTTTTGTATCTTGATCGGGCGATTCTGAACCCAGCAAAACCAAATGTGTTTTTATTTTTTATTTTTTTTAAATTGCTTCAATACTCTCCATGGGAAAATAAAAGCACTTGTGCTACATAGAACAGGGCTTCAGCGACCGCTGGGTGGCGCTTCTAGAAATCCGGCAATTACAACCACAGATATTGACAGCAGCATTTAACGGATTAAATGGATCGCGATTTTTTTTTTTCCCCCCCCCCCCCCCCCTGCGGCTGTTAGTGGCACATGTCAGCTGTTCACATTAACTGATATGCAGCGGGAAAGATGTGGGCTCATCGCAGGAGCCCACAACAAAGGGAGAGACAAGACTTGTACGTCACATGTTGTGAAGGGGTTAAAGGGTTTTCTTTGCAAAATTGGAGGTTATCTCTAGTGATGAGCGCAAGCATGCTCGGGTGACCTCCGAGTATTTGACTGCTCAGAGATTTAGTTTTCATCACAGCAGCTGAATGATTTACAGCTACTAGCCAGGCTAAGTACATGTGGGGGTTGCCTGGTTGCTAGGGAATCCCCACATGTAATCAAGCTGGCTAATGGCTGTAAATCATTCAGCTGCCGCGATGAAAACTAAATCTCCGAGCAGTCACAAATACTCGGTCACCTAAGCAACGAGTACACTCGCTCATCACTAGTGTTGGGAGATTTAGTTTTTGTTGATTCAGCTGCTTGATTTACAGCTATTAGCCTGCCTAAGTACATGTGGGGGTTGCCTGGGTGCTAGGGAATCCCCACATGTAATCAAGCTGTCGAGTAGTCGCAAATCATCTAGCTGCGGGGAGGAAAACTAAATCTCTGAACACTAAGGCTAGGTTCACATTGCGCAAGGTGAGTCCATCTAGCAGACACGTTTTAAGTACTGAAAACGCAATATAACGCACATTCTAACGCGCCCATAGACTTGCATTGTCTGACGCATTGTGACGCATGCCAAAATTGGTATGCGTTTGTCACATAACGTTTTCGGGTCCGGCCAAGCTAATGCAATACTAACGGAAGCGTTCATTCTGCCATAGAAGGCTATGGCAAATGCAGTCAGACGCAAATCATGAAAAAATTCCAAACAGAACCACACGTTTTAATAGCGTTTGAGGGTGGTCCATGTGGTCATGTGACAGGAAATGTGATTTCGGCCAAAGGAAGAATATCCCACATCCGTAGATAGCGTTGGAATTTGAAGGGATGATCCCGAAGCTGAACATACAGGGTGTGAAAGGCACCATATGTATTCCGCAAGAAATTCACTTCGTGGATCCAATATCTCCTTTGCGAACTACGCTTTCTCTGCCGAAGTCGCAACCGCATCAAGCAAAATCTAACGAGCTCAGACAAACATCTTGCTAGCAGAAGTTCACTCAATGCTTTCAAAATGGAGAATGAGTCTGCACCCACACCCGACAATGACAAAAGGGAAAAAAAAACTACTTTATTGACAGTGACAAACGGATACTTCGTAACGGACATCCAAATGGAAAAAACGCGATCACATGCGTTAACGCAAGCGTTACCGTGACGACTATTTTACACAAATTTTGGCTCCTTTTCTGTGCATGCGTTTAACGAATCCGTTTAACGCCATGTACTTGACGCAATGTGAACCTAGCCTAACAAATACTCGGAGACCACCCGAGCAACGAGTACCGTGTATATACTCAAGTATAAGCTGACCCGAGTATAAGCCCACCCCCCCCCCCTAATTTTGCCACAAAAAACTGGGAAAACATAATGACTCGAGTATAAGCCTAGGGCGGAAAATGCAGCAGCTACTGGTAAATTTCACAAATAAAAATAGATACCAATAAAAGTAAAATTAATTGAGACATCAGTAGGTTAAGTGTTTTTGAATATCCATACTGAATCAGGAGCCCCATATAATGCTCCATACAGTTTATGATGAGCTCCATAAGATGCTCCATATTAAAATATGCCCATGTAATGCTGCAAAAATGTTGATTATGACCCCATAAGATGCTCCATACAGATAATTGCCCCATATCATGCTGCACATGGCCCCATACAGATGCCCCATACAGATATTTACCACCATATCATGCTGCACATGGCCACATAAGATGCTCCATACAGATATTTGCCCCATATGCTGTTGCTGCGATTTAAAAAATAAAAAAATTACTCTCCTCTCAGGCCCCCAGCACTTGCTATACTCACTTTTCCCGTTGCACCGCTGACCGCCGCTGTGTCCTCCCATCCTCAGCGCTGATGTTCAGGAAGAGGGCGGCGCGCACTAATCATGTCACTGCGCCCTCTGACCTGAGCGTCACTGCGGCAGACACAGCGGCGCCGACGGTGGAACGAGGAGCAGCTGAGTATCGCGCACTGCCCCCGTCATACTCACCTGCTCCTGGCGCCGTCGCTGCACGTCTGTTTCCCGGCGCCACATTTTCTTCCTGTAGTGAGCGGTCACCGTTATCGCTCATTTCAGTAATGAATATGCGGCTCCATCTCTATGGGAGGTGGAGCCGCATATTCATTACTGTAATGAGCGGAACCATGTGACCGCTCACTACAGGAAGAAGCTGCAGCGCTGGAAGAAGCAGGGATGTGCAAGGACCGCGCCAGGAGTAGGTGAGTATAATTAGACAGCCCCCGCTCCCCCTCCCCTGCCGACCCCTGGGTATGACTCGAGTATAAGCCGAGAGGGGGACTTTCAGCCCAAAAAAGTGGGCTGAAAATCTCGGCATATACTGTATATTCGCTCATCACTAGTCAAAGTCAAATACCAGGAAGCCGCAAAAACAAAACTGCATTATTTAAAACCTGACATACCGAAAAGACACAAACTGCAGAGAGAAACACATGTTTATATATTTCTAAAAGTGCTGTTGGCATGAAATTCTGATCAGATATCGGTAACAACCCACCCAATCCACACAGCCAGAGAAATAAAAACGATAGAGGTCTTTGAATTTAATTGTTTAATAATGAGAAATGCCAAAGGGAAAAGTATTGAACACATGAAGACAAATATGTAAAAAAGCCATGAAAAGTCTTGACACAATCTGAAATCTATCAGTGATTAGAAAGCAATCCTGCCACTTAGTTTTCACCATCAGTTGGTTCGGCTAGTCTGTAAAGTTGCCTCATTACCAAGGTGCCACACAAGAAACCTCATAACGGGTTAACCCAGTGAGCTTGTTGCAAGTCCTTTGCAACCTTATTGTTGCAAAATACACTCATGGCATTGGTTACAGAAGAATTTCTAAACTACTGAATGTTCCAGTGAGCACTGTTGGGACCATAACACAGAAGGGAAAAGAACATCATTTCACCATGAAGTGGGAGCTCCTCGCAAGATTTCATACAGCGGAGTGAAAAGAATTATAAGAAAACTTGTCCAAAAGACAACCTGTGGAGAGCTACAAAACAATCTGAAATTGGCAGGTACAATTGTTTCAAATAAAACTGAGTAATTTATTCACCCTCCATGACCTGTATGCACACTCGCCGCGAAAGACTCAATTTCTGAACAAAAAGCATGTTCAATCACGGTTAGTCTGTGTGCACACGAAGCAGATTTGGTGCAGAATTTTCTGCATAAAATCTGCACTAAATCTGCATCTCCTGGCAGAATCCGCAGGTGCGTTTTTTGATGCGTTTTTTGACCAATGGATTTCTATTATGGAGGGGTGCAGAAACGCTGCAGAACTGCACAAAAGAAGTGACATGCACTTCTTTGAAATCTGCAGCGTTTCTGCGCAGATTTTTCTGCACCATGTGCACAGCTTTTTTTTTTTTCACATTGATTTACATTGTACTGTAAATCACAGTGCAGTTCTGCAGCGTTTCTGCTGCAGAAAAATCTGCTGCAGTTCTGCACTAAATCTGCATCGTGTGCACTTTTGCTCAACAACATTTAGAAAAGCCTGTGAAATACTGGGAAAATTTAGTCTAGTCGTATGAGAACAAAATTAACATTTTTGGATGCCATAATGCACATGTTGGGAGGCCAAAAGGCACTGCATATTGCACCAAAAACACCATACCAACAGTGAAGTTTCAAGTTGGGAACATCACCGTGTGGGACTATATTTCAGCATACGGCACTAGCAAATGTCATATAACTGAAGGAAGGATAAACGGGCAAATGTACAGAGACATTTTTGATTAAAAAAAAATCTGTCTACATGGATGATGAAGATGAAACTAGGATGGACATTTTGGCAAAACAATGATCCCAAATATACAGCCAAAGAAATGCAATTGGTTTCAGAGAGGGAAAATAAAGTTGCTAGAATAGGTCAGATGATTGGCTGGGCCAAACTCAATCGAAAATGTATTGGATGAACTAAAGCTCAGTGTTCGTAAAAGGAGCCCATGGAACAGTCAGGATTTGGAGTGTTCATTTGTGGGGTAGATTGGGTCAAAATCACACCAGAGCAATGCATGCGATTACTTTCTCCATACAGGAGGTGTCTTGAAGCTGTTTTTACCAAAAACAAAGGCTTTTGTATGAAGTATTAAATTTCAGTAAGTGTGTTCAATACTTTTTCCTTGTCGTTTTTCATTATTTATGGACATCTGTGGTTTGCTTTTTCTTGTGTCGATTGGATAGGTTGTTACAGACATCTGTTTAGAATTTCATGTCAATAGCACCTTTTAGAAATATATTTACGTTAACGTTGGTGACCTGTGCAATACTTACTTCACCTGCTGTGTTTGTTGTGCTTTCGGTGTGTGGAAGCCTATCCCAAACTTGTCGCTTTGGCTCTATTCTGTGCCCAGCATTGCCTACGGCTACTTGACATAGGGGTGTGTGTATATACGCCATTGTTTTCAGTCCTTTTGCAGTCTTGGTTTGGCTGTGGAGATCTGGTGGTGCTAAAGCAGACCAACGATGACCATTGAAGGAATATATAAAATCTAGCACAAGAGAAACTTAAATGTTACCAATAGTGATTATTCTAGCTTTTATTTTTTTTTTCACTGCATGTTGGCAAAATAAAATCCGTAATGTGACTGGAGCAATTGTTAGTAAACAATCTGATTACTTATCAGCTGCACAATGGTAGCAAAAACTTGGTATAAGAAGATAATTGGCAAAAGGAAACAATTTATTTTAAGTCCTGAAAAGTACTTAAGTACTATTTGTGTGCATCCGAGTGCGTATTTAGGCTATGTTCACACATTGTGGTTTTTAACGCAGAACCGCAGCGATTTTGCAGCTGCGGGTCCGCAGCAGTTTCCATAGCGTTTACAGTAACATGTAAACCCTATGGAAACCGCAAACCGCTGTGCACATGCTGCGGGAAAAAACGCGTGGGAACGCAGCGGTTTACAACCCGCAGCATGTCACTTCTTTGTGCAGAATCGCAACGATTCTGCACCCATAGAAATGCATTGATCCGCTTACTTCCCGCATGGGGCTGTGCCCACCTTGCGGGAAGTAAGCGGATAATGTGCGGGTTATACCCGGGGTGGAGGAGAGGAGACTCTCCTCCAGGCCCTGGGAACCATATTTGAGTAAAAAAAAAAAGAAATAAAATAAAAAATGTTATACTCACCTCTGAAGTCTCAGCGCTGCACGCGGCCGTCCGGTCTCAGGTTTGCTATGCGACCAGGACCTGCGGTGACGTCGCGGTCACATGACCGTGACGTCACGAAGGTCCTGGTCGCACAGCATCTTCGGAACCGGACCGCCGCCTGCAGCGCCGAGGAGATCGGGACGTCAGAGGGTGAGTATATCATGATTTTATTATTTTTAACATTACTATTGATGCTGCATATTGCTGCATATGCAGCATCAATAGTAGGGGTAAAATCCCGCAGCGGAACTCGCAGGACAAACCGCGATAAATCTGCAGGGATAACCGTAGCGGGTTTGCCCTGCAGATTTATCAAATCCGCTGCGGGAGAACCCGCAGGGACAGGACGCAACGTGTGAACATAGCCTTAGAGGGATAATTGCAGCACGCCCACATCATATAACCCTGACTTCAAAAGGGAATCTGTTATGACCCAGCCCTTTAACTTGGAGAATCTGTACGTGTGTCCCATAATGCAGTGTGCCCTGCTTATATTGCAGTGCCTTTCTTGCATTCTCATATTTACAACATAACTACCCCTTTTTCTGCATAATCTGACCATCTGGATTGATGCAAGCTGGGCAGTGCAGCTGTCATGGCAGCCATATCACACCAGGAGAGTATTGTCTAGTGTGCGGGTACATGGCGCCATACTAGATGGTAAGATTTCTAAATGAAAACACAAGTGTAGTGCGCGCTGACATTTCTGATGGGGGGATAGGGAATTCTCCTGCACCCAAACTAGCCAAGGAAATGCCTCGGCCCACTCAAGACCATTCACATTAAAAATTCAAATTTTTTTTTTAACCATTTTTATGGTATTTTTCTTCAGACTACCTCTCGCCTCCTAAAATTCAAATTTGCCAGGATTTGAGACCGTTGGTAAATGTGGGACAGTTGGCAAGTATTGTATAGGTTCGCCTTAAATTTAAAAGGATCTGCCAACTGTACTTAATTTTTTTTTCTTAACCCCTTCGCGACAAGCGCCGTACTAGTACTGCTCTGTGGGAGGTGCGTTCGTGCCCAGAGCAGTTGTAGTATGGCGCCGCGATCAAGTGGCCTCACACTGAGCGCTGTGGTGATCGTGTGCGGGTGTCATCTGTATGTGACAGCTAACACCCTGCAGCAATGCCCACGATCGGTGCTAGCACCGATAGCAGGCATATAACGCTAATGCTGCTGTCAGTATTGACAGCGGCATAGAACAGCATCGCGCAGGGAGGGGGCTCCCTGCACACTTCCCTCAGCACAACGCTATGCTATCATGGTCTCCATGGAGACCCTCAGCACCAAATACGCTCGTTGAACCCATTGGGATGTAGAGTATTAAGGGTCCATATCCGGGGGGACTCTAGCTCAGGGGTCCCCAACTCCAGTCCTCAAGGCCCACCAACATGTTATGTTTTCAGGATTTCCTTAGTCTTGCCCAGGTAATAATTGCATCACCTGTGCAATGCAAAGGAAATCCTGAAAACATGACCTGTTGGTGGGCCTTGAGGACTGGAGTTGGGGACCCCTGCTCTAGCTGGGCCAACATCTGCGACCCCTTCCCTCCCCGGATGTTGACATCGAGAAAATCTTAGCTTTGTTCCCTTTCTTTGACTTCTGACGGTTGACCAGTCCAATTTTTCATCCTGTGCTTTGTCGTTTTTTCTTTTTAATTTCAGCTATATTTTTACATTCACTTTTTTTTTTATTCAGGAGTCAGTTTACTCTTTGCCTTCCCTGATATTGCCTGTATCGGTATATGCTGACCTTCTGTTCCATGAAGATTTACTACTTACGGTATATTGAGGCCTTCTACATCATCATAATATATCTTTGACGTGCAATTTTGAAATTTTATTGTTTTAACTCCAAACTGTAATTTTTGATTTATTGGGTAGTGATAACATATGTAATCATAGTGACTTTTTTCTGTCCATATGAAGCAATATCTATTTAATATTTGGTCTTGAAAACTGTCACAACTATTATATGGATACCCTTGCTGTTTATTCTATATTTAGCACTTATTGTATTTTTTTTGTCAGGGGGTCCTTTTGCTATCTTATTTAATGTCCATTTTGCCGTGATTGATATTATATTTAGTATTAATATCTATGCTTCTTTGTTGATATACAATTATCTTTTAGTATCCTCATTGCTACCATCTGTGGCTGTGTATGCATGCGTACCATGTCCTCCCCTGTCTGTCGGCTCTTGGCGTCTCCTTGGGTGCTTGATGTCACATGACCTGTGCCCTGGCGCCAACCCCTCCTGACGCCGGCAGCCAAGGGGGATGCCTTGACAGCGCATGCGTCGTTTACTGTGCAGATTAGCATTTTCTCTACTATTGCCGGGCTGTCCGTCGGCCTTCCGCTCCTGCACCCGTGAGTCAGCGCTGTATGGCTTCTCCCGGCCTGGGTTGATGCGGTGATGGCGGCCTGCGTGGACGTTGGCCCTGACAATGGAGCAGTACTTCCGGGTTGACACTGATTGGTTCTGGCTTCTTTTTTAAACACCTCACTTTTGATTCACTGCATGCCCCCTGATTAAGGCTCTGCCGAAACGCGCGTCCAGGTGACGTGGGTGTTGCTGGTACTCCCGCCATCCCATTCTCCTATCCAGCTGGTTCACTTTATAGGTATGTTAATCTGTGATCTACTTAGTATATGAATATCTCATTTTAGGGGTGTTGTCCCATCCTATGATGGATTGCCATGCGATATCCTTTTTGAGGTATATTTAATAGACTAGTTTACCGTTGAGGGTCCACTTTGGGTCCACTATTTGGGTCCACTATTTCAGTTTTATACTTTTCAATGGTTGTTTACCACTATGATTTAATATTTAATTTCTTGATGGCTATACAAGCACATCCACGTCCCGTGTTTGTAAACTGCACATATGCACTGCGGTTTTGTCCACCTTTCAACCCCTTAATGACAGCCAGTACGTCTTTTAACTGACCTGAGATATGAGACTAGCCTCCTCACACAGATGACAATCCAGCACCTGTCGGCTGTACACTATAGCTGACAACTTGCTGTATCAGCCACATCAGTGTTTGCACCATCCAAATCTGTTTAACCCCTTAGATGCTGCTTTAAATAGTGACTACATCATTATAAATGGTTAACAGAGTGTGAGAGCTTCCACTTAATCCAAATTGGTGCCCTAAGATAATGATTTTGTGGTCCTGATGTTTGCCATGGCACTTCACAACCAAATTGTGGCCTTAGAGTCTGACAGCTGTAGTAATCTGTTCAGAAGTTAGCAGCATTTAGGTGGTAAAAATACACTTCTTCATTTCCGTCATACCACTTTGCATTAATTCCTGTAAAGCACCTGAAGGGTTACTAAACTACCAGACACCAGTTTTCAATATGTCAGGGTGTACTCTTTTTAAAATGGTATCACGTTTGGGGGTTTCCCAGTATATAGGACCCCTAGTCACTTCAAAAATGGATAAGTCCCTAAAAAAAAAAAAAAAAAAATATTGTAAATTTCCTTGAAAAAATGAAAAATTGCTGCTACATTTTTAAACCTCCTAAAATGCTAACAAAATAAAACATTTCCCACATGTCGGCTTTACATCAGCACCATTTGTAAAATGTTATTTATTCATGGTCTGCTGTGGTATGACCATCTGGATTAACTCCTTCACCCCAAAGCCTGTTTTCACCTAAGTGACAGGGCCAATTTTTACAATTCTGACCACTGTCCCTTTTATGAGGTCATAACTCTGAAACGCTTCAACGGATCCTGGTGATTCTGACATTGTTTTCTCGTGACATATTGTACTTCATGAAAGTGGTAAAACTTCTTCGATATGACTTGCATTTATTTGTGAAAAAAAAACAAAAATTTGTCGGAAATTATGAAATATTAGCAATTTTCAAACTTTTAGTTTGTATGCCCTTAAATTAGAGAGTTATATCACACAATATAGTTAAACAACATTTCCCACATGTCTGCTGTACATCAGCACAATTTTGGAAACAATTTTTTTTGTTAGGGAGTTATAAGGGTTAAAAGTTGACCAGCAATTTCTCATTTTTTTTTCAACAAAACTTGCAAAACCATTTTTTTTACGGACCACCTCACACTTGAAGTGACTTTGAGGGGTCTATATGACAGAAAATGCCCAAAAGTGACACCATTCTAAAAACTGCACCCCTCAAGGTACTCAAAACCACATTCAAAAAGTTTATTAACGATTCAGGTGCTTCACAGGAATTTTTTGAATGTTTAAAAAAATTTAACATTTAACTTTTTTTTTCACAAAATTTTTACTTCAGGTCCAATTTGTTTCATTTTACCAAGGGTAACAGGAGAAATTGGACCACAAAAGTCGTTGTACAATTTGTCCTGAGTACACCGATACCCGATATGTGGGGGTAAACTACTGTTTGGGCACATGGCAGAGCTCGGAAGGGAAGGAGCGCCATTTGACTTTCCAATGCAAGATTTGCTGGAATTGAGATCGGAGCCCATGTCACGATTGGAGAGCCCCTGACGTGCCTAAACAGTGGAAACCCCACAAGTGACACCATTTTGGAAAGTAGACCCTCTAAGGAACTAATCTAGATGTGTGGTGAGCACTTTGAACCTCCACGTGCTTCACAGAAGTTTATAATGTAGAGCCATAAAAAAAAATTCTTATTAATTTTCACAAAAAATGATCTTTTTGCCCCAAATTTTTTTTTCCCAAGGGTAACAGGATAAATTGGACCCCAAAAGTTGTTGTGCAATTTGTCCTGAGTACGCCGATACTTCATATATGGGGATAAATCACTGTTTGAGCGCATGGTAGAGCTCGGAAGGGAAGGAGCGCCATTTGACTTTTCAATGCAAAATTGGCTGGAATTGAGATCGGAACCCATGTCGCATTTGGAGAGCCCCTGACGTGCCTTAACAGTGGAAACCCCCCACAAGTGACCCCATTTTGGAAAGAAGACCCCCTAAGGAACTTATCTAGATGTGTGGTGAGCACTTTTAACCCCCAATTGTTTCACTAAAGTTTAGAATGTAGCGGTGTGAAAATTAAAAAATCATTTTTTCTTTCCACAAAATCTTTTAGCCCGCAATTTTTTTTTTCCGCCAAGGGTAACAGGAGAAATTGGACCACAAACGTTATTGTCCAATTTGTCCTGAGTACGCTGATACCCCATATTTTGGGGGGGAACCACTGTTTGAGTGCATGGCAGAGCTCGGAAGGGAAGGAGCGCCGTTTGAAATGCAGACTTAGATGGATTGGTCTGCAGGTGTCATGTTGCATTTGCAGAGCCCCTGATGTACCTAAACAGTAGAAATCCCCCACAAGTGACCCCATATTAGAAACTAGACCCCCCAAGGAACTTATCTAGATGTGTTGTGAGAACTTTGAACCAACAAGTTTCACTACAGTTTATAACGCAGAGCCGTGAAAATAAAAAATATTTTTTTTCCACGAAAATGATATTTTAGCTCCCAGGTTTTTTTTTTCCCAAGGGTAACAGGACAAATTGGACCCCAAAAGTTGTTGTCCAACTTGTCCTGAGAACGCTGATACCCCATATGTTGGGGGGGAACCACTGTTTGGGCACACAGGAGAACTCGGAAGGGAAGGAGCAGTGTTTTAGTTTTTCAAAGCAGACTTGGCTGGAATTCAGATCAGACGCCATGTCGCGTTTGGAGAGCCCCTGATGTGCCGAACAGTGGAAACTCCCCAATTCTAACTGGAACCCTAATCCAAACACACCCCTAACCCTAATCCCAATGGTAACCCCAACCCTAACCCTAGCCCCAACCCCAACCCTAGTCCTAACCCTAATGGGAAAATGGAAATAAATACATTTTTTTACATTTTTATTTTTCCCTAACTAAGGGGGTGATGAAGGGGGGTTTGATTTACTTTTATAGCGTTTTTTTGGCGGATTTTTAGGGTTGGCAGCTGTCGCACACTAAAAGATGCTTTTTATTGCAAAAAATAGTTTTTTGTCCATATTTTGGCCCAGAGAGTCACGTGAGGTCTTGTTTTTTGCGGGACGAGTTGACGTTTTTATTGGTACCATTATCGGGCAGATGACATTTTTTGATCGCTTTTTATTCCGATTTTTATAAGGCGGAATGAACAAAAACCAGCAATTCCTGAAATTCTTTTAGGGGGGGGCGTTTATACCGTTCCACGTGTGGTAAAATTGATAAAGCAGCTTTATTCTTCAGGTCAGTACGATTACAGCGATACCTCATTTATATCATTTTTTTATGTTTTGGCGCTTTTACACAATAAAAACTATTTTATATAAAAAAAATAATTGTTTTTGCATCGCTTTATTCTGAGAGCTATAACTTTATTTTTCTGCTGATGATGCTGTATGGTGGCTTTTTTTTTGCGGGACAAGATGACGTGTTCAGCGGTACCATGGTTATTTATATCCGTCGTTTTGATCGCGTGTTATTCCACTTTTTGTTCGCCTGTATGATAATAAAGCAATGTTTTTTGCCTTGTTTTTTATTTTTTTATTGTGGTGTTCACTGAAGGGGTTAACTAGTGGGATAGTTTCATAGAGCGGGTAGTTACAGACGCGGCGATACCAAATATGTGTACTTTTATTGTTGTTTTTAATTTACATAAATGGATTTACTGGGAAATTTTTTTTTTTTTTTTTACTTTCTACCATTGTCCCAGGGTGGGACATCACTGTATTAGATCAGATTGTTGATCTGACAGGCAAGTTCAGGAGGCTTTCCGGCGCCTGCTCTCAGCAACTCTCAGCAGGTGCCGGCTAGCCAGGTCATTTCATGACCCGGAAGGAGTCCCGTGGCCATCTTGGATCCGGGGACTCCTTCCGGGTCACCGGAGCAATGCGATCTCATCGCGTTTCTCCGGTGGGAGAGCGCAGGGAGCCCCCGTCCCTGCGCGATCCCCCTCTATGCCGCTGTCACTACTGACAGCGGCATCAGAGGGGTTAAATGCCCGCGATCGGCGCTACCGCCGATCGTGGGCATTGCTGCCGGGTGTCAGCTGTCATATACAGCTGACACCCGCACCCGATCACCGCGGCGCTCAGCGCAAGACCGCGGTGATCTGTGCGCCGTACTAGTACTGCTGCTGGCACAAATGCAGTGCCGGCAGCGCAGTACTAGTACGGCGCATGTCACGAAGGGGTTAAAGGGATAATTATTCAAATTTAGAAAATTGCAACTTTCTCTATCCCCATGATGGCACCACGGAGAGAGGGGTCCGCCCCCAGGGACAGGAAACCTACAGATGAAAAAGGGCGTACCTCTCTCCCACATCAGTTGGTTTCCTGTCCCTGACGGGGAACCTACAGCACGTACCTGAAGGATTCTTCGTGGGATTCCAGGGAGCTGGCCGGTCGGTTCCTGACAGGGGGCACCCTGTCACGGCTGGTTACAGCGGGTTTTCTCCCCCCTTTTATTCCGACCCTGAAGCATCGCCGCTGGGGTCGGCGGGCCCTGTGGGTGAGTGTGTGCCAGGGGAAGGCAGTGAAGAGGTTCCAGCCTGCCTTCCCCGTGGGAAAAAAAAAAAAAAGGGGGAGGAAGGAGGCAGGTGACGGCGGTCACCGATTCAGCCTCTGTACCGCTAGTCGGTACATGGAGGTAGCGGTGGCTATCTTTCCATGGCGGGCACAGGAGCGCTAGAGACGGAAGCGCCCCACAGCACCGCCGATCACCGCCGCCCAAACCGGAAGTGCGGGGGCAGGCGGAACGAGAAAACGCGCGCACAGGCGACCCCAATAATATCTTCCCTATAGGACGCCTGTGCCGCGAACCGGAAGTGACGCGCGCCTGCGCAGATGGTCGCTTCTGCCGGCGGCAGATTCAAAAACAGCGTTCCCTAAGGTGTAAGCGTGGAAATCCCCTCTTTGCTAAAAAAATTGCAGAGTGGAGCCACTATGAGTGGTAGAGAGGAGCAAGAAAGTAATAATGTAATACGAGATTACTTTTTCTTCTAGGGAAGGAAGTGTACAACTAAATCAAAGCACAAAGTTTGTGCGATATGTTCGGAAGAACTACCTTCCTCCTGGGGAAAAAAAGCTATGCGGGTCTTGCATAGAAAAAACCATTCAGGAGGAGTCCCCGGCGTTCGCATCAGACCTGAAAACATTAATAAAAAATCAGGTGGAAAGTGCCCTCAAAGGCATTAAAATTCCGAAGGAAAGACGTAGATCAGGTCATAAATCTCCTGAACCCAGCATAAACGAATCAGAAAGTGAAACATCTGACTCTAATGATTCATCAACATCCGAGACCTCTTCACTATCGTCAGAAGGGGGACGCAGTTGCTTTCCCATCGAAGAGACAGACGCACTGGTAAAGGCCATTAGAACAACCATGGGTCTGGTAGATGAACGTCCCAAAAGAACAGCACAGGACATAATGTTCAGCGGATTAGAACAGAAGAAAAGAAGGGTATTCCCGATAAATGAGAAGATTCATTCTTTAATCAAGAAAGAATGGAAAAAAACGGATAAAAAAAGTTCTCTTGACTCCCAAGAGAAAATACCCGTTCGACGACCCAGCCTGCTCATCCTGGAGCAAGGCACCCAAACTGGATGTGGCCATAGCAAAGGCCTCCAAAAAATTTGCCCTGCCCTTCGAGGACATGGGTACTCTAAAAGAGCCGATGGACAAAAAAGCAGACATTTTCTTAAAACACTCATGGGAAGCAGCAGGAGGTGGTCTAAAACCAGCCATCGCAGCCACTTGCACGGCCCGTGCTCTAATGGTATGGCTTGAACATTTGGATTCCCAGCTAAAGGGAAAAGTCTCAAGAGACACAATACAAAAGTCAGTGTCCATGATGAAAGGGGCAGCAGCTTTTCTGGCGGATGCTTCGGTGGACTCAGTGAGATTAGCAGCCAGGTCGGCCTCTTTTTTCCAATGCAGCAAGACGTGCCCTGTGGCTAAAGTGCTGGCCGGGGGACTTGCAAACGAAGACCAAGTTATGCTCAATACCTTGCGAAGGAGAATTCCTGTTTGGATCAACATTAGATGACATCCTCGACAAAGCGGGGGATAAAAAGAAATCTTTCCCCGGGTTCCCTAACCAGTCATATAGACGTTCCTTTCGGAACAGAAAGTTTATGCGGAGAAGACCCCCAAAAGGAAATAAGGATGGATGGGAAGACAGAAGAAATAAAAATAGGGGCTTCCTGTTCAACAAACCTTCCCCCCCCCCCCCCCCCTCCTGATAATAAAAAATCCCAATGAAGGTATTCCCCAGGTCGGAGGGAGACTAGCCGAGTTTCTTCCAGCCTGGGAAAGAATTTCAAACAGCCCTTGGATCTTAGGCATTATACGAGAAGGCCTCAAATTCAAATTTCGTGTCCCTCCTGGCAACTTCATGATAACGCCTCAAAAACAGTCACACGAACAGTCAGCTCTCCAGAAGGAAATTCTGAACCTAGTCCAGAAAGGGGTATTGCAAGAAGTCCCATACCAGGAAAGAGGCACAGGTTTCTATTCTCCCCTCTTCCTTCGCAAGAAGCCGGACGGATCATACAGAACGATCATCAATCTAAAAAAATTAAACAGTTTCCTAGAGTTACAACATTTCAAAATGGAGACAATAAAATCTTGCGTAAGAATACTCTTTCCCTTGTGTTTCATGACTGTTCTAGATTTACGAGACGCATATTACCATGTGCCCATCCACAGAGATTACCAAAAATATCTCAGACTAGCAGTGAATATCCAGGGGGAAGTAAAACACTTCCAATTCCGGGCTCTCCCCTTTGGGATAGCTATTGCTCCTCGGGTATTCACGAAAATGTCAGAAGTAATGGCCCACATACGGGAGCAGAACATCCTAATAGTTCCCTATCTGGACGACCTCCTTGTAGTAGGGAACTCATTCCAACATTGCGAACAACAGTTGAATCAGGTCATGACTTCACTGTCGAGTCTAGGGTGGCTGCTAAACATAGCCAAGTCCAAGATGGTGCCATCCCAGGTACAGGGGTACTTAGGGATAGTCCTAGACTCGATCACGCAGAGATGCTATCTTCCTCAGGAGAAGATTCAGAAAATGACACAGGCAGTGTTGCAGCTGACGGTATCCCCAGTCACTACCCTGAGGAAAGCTATGTCCCTGTTGGGCTCCATGACTGCCTGTATCCCGGCCGTACAGTGGGCACAATGTCATTCCCGGGATCTACAATGGGAGACTTTAGATTCAGGCATATCTCTGCACGGAAATTTAGACGAGCAGTTAAGTATATCACCAAACACAATACACTCCCTAGCATGGTGGGCGGACCCAGGGAATCTAACCAAAGGGGTTCCTTGGGCTCTACCGACAGATGCAAGCCCCTGGGGTTGGGGAGCACACATAGACGATCAAGTGGCACAGGGGAATTGGAACAGAAGTCAAGAGCTAGACTCTTCCAACATGAAAGAACTGTTAGCTGTAAAGCTGGCCCTAACACATTTCCTATATCTCCTTCACGGGCATCATGTAAAAGTCTTCTCGGACAACCAAGTAGTGGTCGCATATCTAAACCACCAAGGGGGCACCAGGTGTCGAGCACTGATGGAGGTAACCCAATCCATCTTCCACATAGCGGAACACAGTCTAAAGTCCTTGACAGCTCTCCACTTAAAGGGCTCAGAAAACCAGACTGCAGACTTCCTGAGCAGGACATGCTTAAAGCAGGGAGAGTGAGAGCTAAATCAGTTGGTCTTCGATCAAATCGTGAATCTCTGGGGTCTACCGGAAATAGACATTCGCGAACAGCCAAAACCACAAAGTGAAAACATTCTGCTCAATAGATCCCCGGGGGAACCCTGTAGCTCTAGACGCACTAACAATTCCTTGGAACTATCATCTCGCCTATGCGTTCCCTCCAATGTCGCTCATCCCCTTAGTGTTGAGGAAAATTCGGGAGGAGAGAGCTACAGTGATAGTAATAGCGCCATTTTGGCCCTGCAGAAAATTTACACATGACAGCATGGCTTTTGAAAGGAGGTTGCTGAGGGATAAAGGGTTCTCTCCCAACTTGGTGTCCACTCTATTACAGAGTAGAAAACCGGTAACCACTAGAATATATGGGAAAGTGTGGAAAAAGTTTGTCGGTATCAGGGGCAGACCCGTCCGGGGAGATCCCAATAGGGAAAATACTTGAGTTCTTACAGAAAGGTCTGGAAAGAGGTTTAGCTACAAGCACTCTAAAGGTCCAGGTGGCAGCCTTAGGAGCACTGTATAATTACGACTTGCCAAAAATCGATGGGTCATGCGTTTCATTAAAGCCTCATCTAGATCCAGACCCATTCCCCTCCACAACTCTCCTCCATGGGATCTAAACCTTGTATTAAACGCTCTAACCAAACCTCCCTTTGAGCCCCTGACAGAAGTTCCTTTAAAGATCTTATCCCTAAAAACCACACTCCTAGTGGCCCTAACCTCGGCTCGTCGTGTCAGCGATATACAAGCGTTATCCTCATGTCCACCCTTTACTCAGATACTTGATGACAGTCATTCTTAAAACTAACCCGGCTTACCTCCCTAAAATATCGTCACAGTTTCATAGAACGCAAGAAATCTCTTTGCCCTCCTTTTGTCCCAACCCTAAAAATGAGGGGGAAAGAACACTGCATACCCTAGACGTAAAAAGATGTCTGATCCAATATCTGTCAGCCACTAGGGAGTATAGGAAGGATAGGGCTTTGTTTGTCTGCTTCCATGGTCCACGGAAGGGACAAAAAGCATCGAAAGCCACGTTAGCAAGGTGGATAAGAGACGCCATCGCCCTATCCTACTCATCCTGCGGGACAGCCATCCCAGAGAATATAAAGGCTCATTCGACCAGAGCAGTGGCATCATCCTGGGCGGAGAGAGCTGGCGCTTCGATACAACAGATATGTAGAGCGGCCACTTGGTCTTCCCAGTCTACATTTTTCAAGCATTACCGCTTAGACTTGACCTCCTCTGATACTACCTTTGGGCGAAGGGTTCTAGAGGCAGTGGTCCCTCCCTAAGAGCTATCTATTCAAATCTCTCCGTGGTGCCATCATGGGGATAGAGAAAATGGTAGTTACCTGCCGATAACTGTATTTCTCTGATCCCATGATGGCACCCGTATATTCCCTCCCTTTTCACACACAGGTGTGCACTTGGTAAGGTACCAGTAATAAGTTTGTCACGGTGCCTCTGTTAAGTTAAATAGGTTAAGTTTAATTTGTACAAATATTGAGTTGCAGCTGAAGTTCTGTATAAGGCTCTGTAATCCAACTGATGTGGGAGAGAGGTACGCCCTTTTTCATCTGTAGGTTTCCTGTCCCTGGGGGCGGACCCCTCTCTCCGTGGTGCCATCATGGGATCAGAGAAATACCGTTATCGGCAGGTAACTACCATTTTTTTTTTTTTACATTTTTCTCAAATTTTAGATATTTCTTATAAATAAACACTAAACATATTGACCTAAATTTACCATTATCCTAAAGTATAATCTGTCATGAAAAAACAGTCTTTATTGAAGCGTTCCAGAGTTATTACCACATAAAGTGACACTGGTCAGATTTCAAAAATTTGGCTCCGGCACTAAGGGGTTAAACCTGTTCTTTGAAAGGATTTTCAATAAAGTATTTTTTTATTTTCTCGTAATTTTGGGCTTGATCATTCTTTTTCCTCTCTGCTTTTCAATTTTTAACCCCTGTGGAATAGTATGAAGAAGAGAAAAATTTCCTGAATTGCTGGTTTTTGTTCATTGTCTCCCAAAAATCGTAATAGAAAGCGATCAAAAAATGTTGTCAGAAAATGGTACCAATAGAAACGTCAGCTAATCCCGCAAAAAGCAAGCCCTCATATGACTCTGCCCTCACATGCCAAAATGTGGTGATGCAAAAACTAGTTTTTGAAAGTGTCTTTTAGGCCGGCGTCACACTTGCGAGTTTTACGGACGTAAGAGCGCAGAATCTACGTCCGTAAAACTCGCAAAAAATACGGCACAATTATTCTCTATGCCCCTGCTCCTATTTGCCGTATTTTACTGATCAGTATTATACGGCTTTCTACGGCCGTACAAAATCGCAGCATGCTGCGTTTGTCACCGTACTGCGCAAGAAATACGCCAATGAAAGTCTATGGAAGCGTGAAAAATACGGATTACACACGGACAAGCAGTGTGACTTGCGAGAAATACGCAGCGCTGTTAGAGAGAAAAGCCGGTAATTCAGTGCGGTGTACAGTAAAATCACACTGACAGCTTACAGTAGAATAGGTAGAATAAATGTGTACACATAGAATAGGTATATATATATATATATATATATGTCAGTGAGACACATATATGTATATATATTAATATTTATTCCAGCGCTAGACAGCTTGAAAGCCGGTAATTCAATTACCGGCTTTTTCCTTCTCCTTCCTAAAACCCGACATGATTTGAGACATGGTTTACATACAGTAAACCATGTCTTCGCTCCATTTTTTTTGCAGATTCCACACTACTAATGTCAGTAGTGTGTATCTGCAAAATTTGGCCGTTCTAGCTCTTAAAATAAAGGGTTAAATGGCGGAAAAAATTGGCGTGGGCTCCCGCGCAATTTTCTCCGCCAGAGTAGTAAAGCCAGTGACTGAGGGCAGATATTAATAGCCTGGAGAGGGTCCATGGTTATTGGCCCCCCCCTGGCTAAAAATATCTGCCCCCAGCCACCCCAGAAAAGGCACATCTGGAAGATGCGCCTATTCTGGCACTTGGCCACTCTCTTCCCATTCCCGTGTAGCGGTGGGATATGGGGTAATGAAGGGTTAATGCCACCTTGCTATTGTAAGGTGACATTAAGCCTAATTAATAATGGAGAGGCGTCAATTATGACACCTATCCATTATTAATCCAATACTAGTAAAGGGTTAAATAAAACACAAACACATTTTTTAAAATTATTTTAATGAAATAAAAACAATGGTTGTTGCAGTATTTTATTCAACGCCCAATCCAGTCACTGAAGACCCTCGTTCTGTGAGTAAAAAAACATAATAAACCAACAATATACTTACCCTCCGCAGATCTGTAACGTCCAACGATGTAAATCCTTCTGAAGGGGTTAAAACATTTTGCAGCAAGGAGCTGTGCTAATGCAGGCTGCTCCTCACTGCAAAACCCCAGGGAATGAGGCTAAAAATAGATCAATGATCTATATTTAGCTTTATTTGCGGTGAGGCGCCCTCTGCTGGCTGTTCATAGATCGTGGGAAATTACCTAGAAAGCCAGGGAGCTGGATTGGGCGTTGAATAAAATACTGCAACAACCATTGTTTTTATTTCATTAAAATAATTTTAAAAAATGTGTTTGTGTTTTATTTAACCCTTTACTAGTATTGGATTAATAATGGATAGGTGTCATAATTGACGCCTCTCCATTATTAATTAGGCTTAATGTCACCTTACAATAGCAAGGTGGCATTAACCCTTCATTACCCCATATCCCACCGCTACACGGGAATGGGAAGAGAGTGGCCAAGTGCCAGAATAGGCGCATCTTCCAGATGTGCCTTTTCTGGGGTGGCTGGGGGCAGATATTTTTAGCCAGGGGGGGGCCAATAACCATGGACCCTCTCCAGGCTATTAATATCTGCCCTCAGTCACTGGCTTTACTACTCTGGCGGAGAAAATTGCGCGGGAGCCCACGCCAATTTTTTCCGCCATTTAACCCTTTATTTTAAGAGCTAGAACGGCCAAATTTTGCAGATACACACTACTGACATTAGTAGTGTGGAATCTGCAAAAAAAATGGAGAGAAGACATGGTTTACTGTATGTAAACCATGTCTCAAATCATGTCGGGTTTTAGGAAGGAGAAGGAAAAAGCCGGTAATTGAATTACCGGCTTTCAAGCTGTATAGCGCTGGAATAAATATTAATATATATACATATATGTGTCTCACTGACATATATATATATATATATATACCTATTCTATGTGTACACATTTATTCTACCTATTCTACTGTAAGCTGTCAGTGTGATTTTACTGTACACCGCACTGAATTACCGGCTTTTCTCTCTAATATATGTGTCTACTGACACACATACACACACACATATATATATATATATATATATATATATATATATATATATATATATATATATATATATATATTAGTGTATATATATATATATATATAGACAGTATATATATATTTTCTTTTTGGGACACATGGATCACTTCTATAGCGGTATGTTGGTTTTGCTAGCCTGCGAGAAAACCACGCAGTACGGATGCCATACGGATTACATACGGAGGATGCCATGCGCAAAAAACGCTGACACACCCTGCCTACGGAGGAGCTACGGACCACTTTTTTCGGGACTTTTCAGCGTATTACGGCCGTAATATACGGACCGTATTGTTTTACGCTGTGTGTGACGCCGGCCTCAGTGTGTGACAGCAGCCAAACCTATAAACCTGATTATAAATCTGCATTGCTGTAATCGCAGTGACCTGAAGAATTTAATTTGCCTAATCACTTATACCACACGAGGAACAGCATAAAAAATAATTAAAACCAATCCTTCACATGTTGTTGTTGTGGTGTGTGTGTGTTTGGTTTTTTTTTTTTTCCATTTTGTCTCCCAAATATTGCAGTAAGGCTCGGCGTACATTTATGCTTCTCTGTGCTGAGCGCTTACACCGTGGTTTCCGTGTAAATCTCTGAAATACGTGATTCAAATAGAACCCCCCCCTCAAGTGACCCCACCTTCCCCATTTTAGTAATTGTAACCCTTTGGGAATTAATCTACAGATGTATCGACAATTTTGACTCCATGGGTGTTTTCCAAAAAAAAAAAAAAAAAAAAAAAAGGCAGCATTGGATGTTGCTGAGTGAAAATTGCAAACTGTCGTTGTAGTGTCCAGTCAGTACACTGTATGGACGAGCAAGTACGCTGTAGTCACCAGTACATTATGCCCAGCTCATGCTACTGGAGCCAAGCACCTGTAAATTAGGCAGGCTCACATGTTTGGCATTTCTGTAGTGTTTAGGCACACTGGGGCTCAGAAGGTAGGGGGCATTTGGATTTGGGAGCACAGAATTTGTTGAATTTCTTTTGGCGGGTGAGGAGCCATTTCGCTTTTCCAGAGCCTTTGTGCTACCAGTAACATGGAGGCCCCCTATATTTCCGTTAACAGATGACAGATCGGAGTGGAGGGGGACTCTGCTTTTCTAGCACCTAGGGGCTCTGTAAATGGAGTCCACAAACTATTCTAGGAAAATCTGCATTTCAGGAGGCAAAATAGCGCTCCGTCCCTCCCGAGTCTCTCTGTATGGCAAAGTAATACTGTACACCCACATATGGAGTATTTCTACATTCAGCAGAAATTGTGGAACAAATTCTGGTACCTTTTTACCCATTTCCCAGTATGAAAATGTATAACTTGGGACTAACACACAATCTTGGTGGTAAAAATGTAAATTGTTTTTTCTTCACTTGCCAATGGTATAAAAGTCTGTGACACACCTGTGATGTCAATATAATCACTGCACCCCTAGATGAATTGATTTAGAGGTTTAATTGGTAAAAGGCTGCCGTCACATTAGCAGTATTTGGTCAGTATTTTACCTCAGTATTTGTAAGCCAAAACCAGGAGTGGAACAAATAGAGGAAAAGTATAATAGAAACATCTGCACCACTTCAGTATTTATCACCCACTCCTGGTTTTGGCTTACAAATACTGATGTTAAATACTGGCCAAATACTGCTAGTGTGACGGCAGCCTTATGGGGGGGTTCTGCTGTTCCGACACCTCAGCGGCTCTGCCAATGTAACATAGCATCGTCACAGTGCAGATTTTTCTGCACTTGTATAAGGGTATGTGTCCACGGGCCAGATTACATCCGGATCAGCTGCGGTTTGAACGCTGCGTACAGCTGCAGCGTTCAACCTGCAGCGTCCAGATGGTACAGCATAGTGGAGGGGATTTTATGAAATCCTGTCTCCACTATGCGTGTGAACACACATCCGGCGGCCCTGCGTACAGACATGCAGCGCGTCTTTTTAGAAGGCAGCATGTCTGTTTACCTTGCGGCGTCGCCACAAGGTAAATAACAGGGTCCTATGCATGGGGTGTGGAGATTCCGGATGTGTTCAATGAACACATCTGGTATCACCGTGCGTACAGAAGGGGGCGGCGCGGGTTTTCCGACAATCTGGACCGTGGACACTCATCATAATATGGCGTTTCTTCCTTTCTGAGCTTTGCACTGTGCCTCAAAGTAGTTTTCAACCACATATGGTGTAGTATACTCAGAAGAAATTGCACAACAAACTTTTGGGTCTATTTTCTCCTTTTGCCCTTGTGAAAAAGCAAAATTTGTAGCTAAAAAGATTATGGGAAAATGTTGTTGGTTTTTTTTTTTTTTTTCATCTCCACTTCTGTGAAGCACCTGTGGGTTCAAGGAGCTCAGTACACATCTAGGTGAGTTCCATATATAAATAATAGGTCCAGTTTCTAAAATGGGGTCACTTGTGGGGGGTTTCCACTGTTTAGGCACATCAGGGGCTCTCCAAACACGACATGGCGTCTGCTAATTATTCCAGCATATTTTACATTCAAAAAGTGAATTGGCGCTCCTTCCCTTCCAAACCCTGCCATTCACCCAAACAGTAGATTTCCCCCACATATGGGGTATCGTCGTGCTTGGGAGAAATTGAACAATAAAATGTATGGTTAATTTTCTCCTTTTACCATTGCGAAAGTTTAAAAAAAAAAAAAAAAAATAAAAATTGGGTCTCAAGGAAAAATTTTGTGAAAGAGAAAAAAGTAAAATTACACATTACAGAAATTCATGTGAAGCACCTGAAGGGTTAATAAACTTCTTAAATGTGGTTTTGAGGGGTGCAGTTTTTAGAGTGGTGTCACTTTTGGGTATTTTCAGCCATATAGACTCCTCAAACTGACTTCAAATGTGAGGTGGTCCCTAAAAAAAAAAAATAAATTTAAATCTTCTTGTAAAAATGAGAAATTGCTTGTCAACTTTTAACCCTTAACTTCCTAACGAAAAAATAAATTGTTTCCAAAATTGTTGATGTAAAGTAGACATGTAGGAAATGTGTTTTTTTTTTTTTTTTTTTTGTGATTTTTATGCCCTTAAATCAGAAAGATAAGTTTGAAAATAGCAAAATTTTCGCCAAATATCCATTTTTTTCACAAATAAATGCAATTCATATCGAAGAAATTTTACCACTATCATAAAGTACAGTATGTCACGAGAAAACCGTGTCCGAATTACCGGGATCCACTGAAGCGTTCGAGTTATTACCTCAGTGACAGTGGTCAGAATTTTAAATTTTGTCCTTGTCAGGAAGGTGAAAACAGGCTTTGAGGTGAAGGGGTTTTAACCCCTTTACCCCAAAGGTGGTTTGCACGTTAATGACCGGGCCAATTTTTACAATTTTGACCACTGTCCCTTTCATGAGCTTATAACTCTGGAACGCTTCAACGGATCCCGGTGATTCTGACATTTTCTCGTGACGTATTGTACTTCATGTTAGTGGTAAAATTTCTTTGATCTTACCTGCGTTTATTTGTGGAAAAAAAGCGAAAATTTTTAAAATTTCGCAATTTTTCCAACTTTGAATTTTTATGCCCTTAACCCCTTTACCCCCCAAGGGTCGTTTGCACGTTAATGACCGGGCCAATTTTTACAATTCTAAGTAGATAGCAGTAGGCACAGCTTTAGTAGTGGTGCTCAAGTAAGCGCCCAAACCATATAATATGAAAGATAAGTTTGGCACACAGTGGGATGCAGTGAAAAAGATTTTAATGAGAAGAGTACATACAGAGTGACGTTTCGGTCAAACATTGACCTTCATCAATGTACTGTAACAGGAAAAAGGCAATAACAAAAATTAAAAAAATTAAATGGATAAAGCATTTACAATATGAGTCCATACATGGGTCAAAGGTAAATGAGCAGGTCTATTTTTCATAAATGTATTCACATATATAGCAGTATCGGTTATAGTGTATACATAGATAACCGTTAATCCCAGCAACATAGTACTATTGCTCATTCTATGCTAGGATGTTCTGTTAAGTGAGGTCAGTGTGCGTGATATTATATTAGTAGGATCAGTGTACCATATATGGGGTGAATGGAAAGGTACCTACCCTCTCAAAAGACCACAGAATAAAGTGGGTCACTATGGTGATCATAAGTAGAAACCTAAAGCAGCATAAGGGGGCATAATAGAAGGGGCCACAGTTACATAAGGACGGACCATAAGTGCTCAGCCAGTGTGTGGTGCCACATACAGAGTTACATACCCTGCCAGCTGCAGAGAGATGGAAGAGAGGATGGACGGCACTATGGGGTTAAAACAGTCACTGTGAACTAGATGCAGAGTATGCAGGAGCGGTATCTCCGGTGTATATCCCTATCACTTACCAGGTGCCAGAGGTAGGAACGGACGCGGTTTCCGCCGCTAGTCCAGGGAGTGACAGAGGTGCTCTGATGCAGCCTTAAGAAGAGAGAGCGCTGCACATGGGACGCGCTACCGGAAATGCCAAACCGGAAGTGACGTGGTTGTTCAGGGAGACACAGTGCGTTCCACTAGGGGAGAGGTGGGCGTTGAAATGCATTCCACACTGGGCGTGCGCAATGGGGAGAAGTGTGGAATGCATTTCCCCGCCCACCTCTCCCCTAGTGGAACGCACTGTGTCTCCCTGAACAACCACGTCACTTCCGGTTTGGCATTTCCGGTAGCGCGTCCCATGTGCAGCGCTCTCTCTTCTTAAGGCTGCATCAGAGCACCTCTGTCACTCCCTGGACTAGCGGCGGAAACCGCGTCCGTTCCTACCTCTGGCACCTGGTAAGTGATGGGGATATACACCGGAGATACCGCTCCTGCATACTCTGCATCTAGTTCACAGTGACTGTTTTAACCCCATAGTGCCGTCCATCCTCTCTTCCATCTCTCTGCAGCTGGCAGGGTATGTAACTCTGTATGTGGCACCACACACTGGCTGAGCACTTATGGTCCGTCCTTATGTAACTGTGGCCCCTTCTATTATGCCCCCTTATGCTGCTTTAGGTTTCTACTTATGATCACCATAGTGACCCACTTTATTCTGTGGTCTTTTGAGAGGGTAGGTACCTTTCCATTCACCCCATATATGGTACACTGATCCTACTAATATAATATCACGCACACTGACCTCACTTAACAGAACATCCTAGCATAGAATGAGCAATAGTACTATGTTGCTGGGATTAAAGGGAACCTGTCACCCCGTTTTTTGAGATTGAGCTATAAATACTGTTAAATAGGGCCTGCACTGTGTGTTCCTATAGTGTATGTAGTGTACCCCGATTCCCCATGTATGCTGAGAAATAACTTACCAAAGTCGCCGTTTTCGCCTGTCAATCAGGCTGGTCAGGTCGGGAGGGCGTGGTGACATCGCTGGTTCTTCCTCAGCTTTACGTTGGTGGCGTAGTGGCGAAGACACAGCGCGCGATCTGCGCTGTCATCCCTTTCGTCGGTGGGGGCGGCCATCTTCCTGGGGCCGCGCGTGCGCAGATCGAGTGCGCATTAGAGAACGCGGCGGCCATTTTCCCAAAGCCGAGATGCAAACTCGGCTTTGGGAAAATGGCCGCCGCGATCTCTAATGCGCACGCGCGGCATCCCGCGGCCATTTTCCTGAAGCCCCGTGCAGCAGAGCACTCGATCTGCGCACGCGCGGCCCCAGGAAGATGGCCGCCCCCACCGACGAAAGGGATGACAGCGCAGACCGCGCGCTGTGTCTTCACCACTACGCCACTACGCCACCAACGTAAAGCTGAGGAAGAACCAGCGATGTCACCACGCCCTCCCGACCTGACCAGCCTGATTGACAGGCGAAAACGGCGACTTTGGTAAGTTATTTCTCAGCATACATGGGGAATCGGGGTACACTACATACACTATAGGAACACACAGCGCAGGCCCTATTTAACAGTATTTATAGCTCAATCTCAAAAAACGGGGTGACAGGTTCCCTTTAACGGTTATATATGTATACACTATAACCGATACTGCTATATATGTGAATACATTTATGAAAAATAGACCGGCTCATTTACCTTTGACCCATGTATGGACTCATATTGTAAATACTTTATTTATCTATTTAATTATTTTAATTTTTGTTATTGCCTTTTTCCTGTTACAGTACATTGATGAAGGTCAATGTTTTACCGAAACGTCACTCTGTAAGTACTCTTCTCATTAACCCCTTTACCCCCAAGGGTGGTTTGCACGTTATGGACCGGGCCAATTTTTACAATTCTGACCACTGTCCCTTTATGAGGTTATAACTCTGGAACGCTTCAACGGATCCCGGTGATTCTGACATTATTTTCTCGTGACATATTGTACTTCATGATAGTGGTAAAATTTCATTGATATTACCTGCGTTTATTTGTGAAAAAAAACAGAAATATGGCGAAAATTTTGCAATTTTCCAACTTTGAATTTTTATGCAATTAAATCACAGAAATATGTCACACAAAATACTTAATAAGTAACATTTCCCACATGTCTACTTTACATCAGCACAATTTTGGAACCAAAATTTTTTTTTTGTTAGGGAGTTATAAGGGTTAAAAGTTGACCAGCAATTTCTCATTTTTACAACACCATTTTATTTTAGGGACCACATCTCATTTGAAGTCATTTTGAGGGGTCTATATGATAGAAAATACCCAAGTGTGACACCATTCTAAAAACTGCACCCCTCAAGGTTCTCAAAACCACATTCAAGAAGTTTATTAACCCTACAGGTGTTTAATAGGAATTTTTGGAATGTTTAAATAAAAATGAACATTTAACTTTTTTTCACAAAAAATTTACTTCAGCTCCAATTTGTTTTATTTTAAAAAGGGTTACAGGAGAAAATGGACCCCAAACCTTGTTGTACAATTTGTCCTGAGTACGCCGATACCCCATAAGTGGAGGTAAACCACTGTTTGGGCGCATGACAGAGCTTGGAAGCGAAGGAGCGCCATTTGACTTTTCAATGCAAAATTGACTGGAATTGAGATGGGACGCCATGTTGCGTTTGGAGAGCCACTGATGTGCCTAAACATTGAAACCCCCCACAAGTGACACCATTTTGGAAAGTAGACCCCCTAAGGAACTTATCTAGAGGTGTGGTGAGCACTTTGACCCACCAAGTGCTTCACAGAAGTTTATAATGCCGAACCGTAAAAATAAAAAATCATATTTTTTCACAAAAATGATCTTTTCGCCCCCAATTTTTTATTTTCCCAAGGGTAAGAGAAGAAATTGGACCCCTAAAGTTGTTGTCCAATGTGTCCTGAGTACGCTGATACCCCATATGTTGGGGTAAACCCCTGTTTGGGCGCACGGGAGAGCTCGGAAGGGAAGGAGCACTGTTTTACTTTTTCAACGCAGAATTGGCTGGAATTGAGATCGGACGCCATGTCGCGTTTGGAGAGCCCCTGATGTGCCTAAACAGTGGAAACCCCCCAATTATAACTGAAACCCTAATCCAAACACACCCCTAACCCTAATCCCAACAGTAACCCTAACCACACCTCTAACCCTGACACACCCCTAATCCCAACCCTATTCCCAACTGTAAATGTAATCTAAACCCTAACCGTAACTTTAGCCCCAACCCTAACCCTAACCTTAGCCCTAATGGGAAAATGGAAATAAATACATTTTTTAATTTTTCCCTAACTAAGGGGGTGATGAAGGGGGGTTTGATTTACTTTTATAGCGGGTTTTTTAGCGGATTTTTATGATTGGCAGCCGTCACACACTGAAAGATGCTTTTTATTGCAAAAAATATTTTTTGCGTTACCACATTTTGAGAGCTATAATTTTTCCATATTTTGGTCCACAGAGTCATGTGAGGTCCTTGTTTTTTGCGGGACGAGTTGACGTTTTTATTGGTAACCTTTTCGGACACGTGACATTATTTGATCGCTTTTTATTCCGATTTTTGTGAGGCAGAATGACCAAAAACCAGCTATTCATGAATTTCTTTTGGGGGAGGCATTTATACCGTTCCGCGTTTGGTAAAATTGATAAAGCGGTTTTATTCCTCGGGTCAGTACGATTACAGCAACACCTCATTTATATCTTTTTTTTTTTTTTATGTTTTGGCGCTTTTATACGATAAAAACTATTTTATAGAAAAAATAATAATTTTTGCATCGCTTTATTCTCAGGACTATAACTTTTTTGTTTTTTTGCTGATGATGCTGTATGGCGGCTCGTTTTTTTGCGGGACAAGATGACGTTTTCAGCGGTGCCATGGTTATTTAGATCTGTCCTCTTGATCACGTGTTATTCCACTTTTTGTTCGGCGGTATGATAAAGCGTTTTTTTGCCTCATTTTTTTTCTTTTATTACGGTGTTTACTGAAGGGGTTAACTAGCGGGCCAGTTTTATAGGTGGGGTCGTTACGGACGCGGCGAAACTAAATGTCTACATTTCTTTATCTAAATAATAAAAAAAATAAAAGTATTTATGGGAATAATATATATATATATATATTTTTTTTCATTATTTAGGAATATATATATATATATATATATATATATATATATATATATATATATATATATATATATATATATATATATATATATATATATATATATATATACACACACTATTGAACCCGTTCTACGCCCGGGTGGCGAGCATTTATATTGCTATATGGTCTCCATCCTGGTATGTGCTGCTCCATCCTGCGCCCCCATCCGGTCATGTGCTGCTCCCATCCTGCTCCCCTGTTCTGTCATGTGCTGCTCCCATCCTGCTCCCCTGTTCTGTCATGTGCTGCTCCCATCCTGTGCCCGTTCTGTCATGTGCTGCTGCCATCCTGCGCCCGTTCTGTCATGTGCTGCTCCCATCCTGCGCCCCCGTGCTGTCATGTGCTGCTCCCATCCTGCGCCCCCGTTCTGTCATGTGCTGCTCCCATCCTGCTCCCCCGTTCTGTCATGTGCTGCTGCCATCCTGCGCCCGTTCTGTCATGTGCTGCTGCCATCCTGCGCCCGTTCTGTCATGTGCTGCTCCCATCCTGCTCCCCTGTTCTGTCATGTGCTGCTCCCATCCTGCTCCCCTGTTCTGTCATGTGCTGCTCCCATCCTGTGCCCGTTCTGTCATGTGCTGCTGCCATCCTGCGCCCGTTCTGTCATGTGCTGCTGCCATCCTGCGCCCGTTCTGTCATGTGCTGCTCCCATCCTGCGCCCCCGTGCTGTCATGTGCTGCTCCCATCCTGCGCCCCCGTTCTGTCATGTGCTGCTCCCATCCTGCTCCCCTGTTCTGTCATGTGCTGCTGCCATCCTGCGCCCGTTCTGTCATGTGCTGCTGCCATCCTGCGCCCGTTCTGTCATGTGCTGCTCCCATCCTGCTCCCCTGTTCTGTCATGTGCTGCTCCCATCCTGCTCCCCTGTTCTGTCATGTGCTGCTCCCATCCTGTGCCCGTTCTGTCATGTGCTGCTGCCATCCTGCGCCCGTTCTGTCATGTGCTGCTGCCATCCTGCGCCCGTTCTGTCATGTGCTGCTCCCATCCTGCGCCCCCGTGCTGTCATGTGCTGCTCCCATCCTGCGCCCCCGTTCTGTCATGTGCTGCTCCCATCCTGCTCCCCTGTTCTGTCATGTGCTGCTGCCATCCTGCGCCCGTTCTGTCATGTGCTGCTCCCATCCTGCGCCCGTTCTGTCATGTGCTGCTCCCATCCTGCGCCACCATTGTATTATATGCCCCCCATAAGACGCTCCAGTGTGTATGCCCCCGTATGCTGCTGCCATATAAAAAAAAAAAAAAAAAAATGCCATACTCACCTATCGTCCGGCTCCACTGCAGGTGTGTCTTCAAGAAAATGGCGCCGGAAAGCGCGGACTGCGCAGGCGCCGATTCCGGCAGCAGGAATCGGCGCCTGCGCAGTCCGCGCTTTCTGGAGACGGGAGCAGAGGAGCCGGGAGACGGAGCCGCACGCAGCGCTGGAAGCGGGAAAGGTGAATATACTTACCCTCCCTCCTGGCGGTCCCTGACTCTCCGGTGGAGATCGCGGTATGCGTTCAGTGCTTACGCATACCGCAATCTCCTGGGAGCGTCACTCTGTGGGGGCCAGACTGCGCCTGCGCAGTCTATAAATTTTTTTACTTTGTCCCGGGGCGGACATCACAGATCGGTGATCTGACAGTCTGCACAGCACTCTGTCTGATCACCGATCTGTCTCAGAGCACTGCAGGCTTCACAGTGCCTGCTCTGAGCAGGCTCTGTGAAGCCACCTCCCTCCCTGCAGGACCCGGATGCCGCGGCCATCTTGGATCCGGGCCTGGAGCAGGGAGGTAGAGACCCTCGCAGCAACGCGATCACATTGCGTTGCTGCGGGGGGCTCAGGGAAGCCCGCAGGGAGCCCCCTCCCTGCGCGATGCTTCCCTGTACCGCCGGCACATCGCAATCATGTTTGATTGCAATGTGCCAGGATCGGTCCGTGACCGCTCCTGGCACATAGTGCCGGATGTCAGCTGCGATACGCAGCTGACACTCGGCCGCGCTTCCCCTGTGAGCGCGGCCGATCGCGTATGACGTATTATCCCGTCGGTGGTCATAGGGGCCCACCCCACCTCGACGGCATAGTACGTCTAATGTCAGAAAGGGGTTAAAGGGACTCTGTCACCTGAATTTGGCGGGCTCTTTTAACGGTCCGATGGGCGGTGTTTTCTGTTCTCTCATTCACCCCTTCCTTTCCCGCTGGCCGCAATATTGTCTTGAATTTGATTAGGTTTCCTCCATAGTACACGCTTGCGCAATGCAATCTTGCCTTGCGCACACGCAGTATGCTTTGCCCAACTGCGGGCAAAGCCAAAAAGCATTAGTGCGCATGCGCCAGCACACTGTCCCGGAACACAGCAAAATACTTCCGGGACAGTGCGCCGGCGCATGCGCACTAATGCTTTTTGGCTTTGCCCGCGCATACTGCGTGTGCGCAAGGCAAGATTGCATTGCGCAAGCGTGTACTATGGAGGAAACCTAATCAAATTCAAGACAATATTGCTGCCAGCGGGAAAGGAAGGGGTGCATGAAAGAACAGAAAACACCGCCCATCGGACCGTTAACAGAGCCCGCCAAATTCAGGTGACAGGTTTCCTTTAAATCACAGAGATATGTCACACAAAATACTTAATAAGTAACATTTCCCACATGTTTACTTTCCATCAGCACAATTTTGAAACCAAATTTTTTTGTTAGGGAGTTATAAGATTTAAAAGTTGACCAGCAATTTCTCATTTTTACAACACCATTCTTTTTTTAGGGACCACACCACATTTGAAGTCACTTTGAGGGGTCTATATGATAGAAAATACCCTAATGTGACACCATTCTAAAAACTGCACCCCCCAACGTGCTCAAAACCACATTCAAGAAGTTTATTCACCCTTCAGGTGTTTCACAGGAATTTTTGGAATGTTTAAATAAAAATGAACATTTAACTTTTTTTCACAAAAAATTTACTTCAGCTCCAATTTGTTTTATTTTCCCAAGGGTAACAGGAGAAAATGGACCCCAAACATTGTTGTACAATTTGTCCTGAGTACAACGATACCCCATATGTGGGGGTAAACCACTGTTTGGGCGCATGGGAGAGCTCGGAAGGGAAGGAGCGCCATTTGACTTTTCAATGCAAAATTGACTGGAATTGAGATGGGACGCCATGTTGCGTTGGGGAGCCCCTGATGTGCCTAAACATTGAAATCCCCACAAGTGACACGTTTATACTGTTCCACGTTTTGGTAAAAGCAGTTTTATTCTTCAGGTCAGTACGATTACAGCGATACCTTATTTATATAATTTTTTTGTTTTGGCGCTTTTATACGATAAAACTATTTTGTAGAAAAAAATTATTTTTGCATCGCTTTATTCTGAGGACTATAACTTTTTTTTTTTTTTAGCTGATGATGCTATGGCAATTTTAGGGCCCCCTAGGCTCCAGGGCCCGGGTGCGATTGCAACCTTTGCACCTGTTGTAGTTACACTCCTGCCTGTGGGGTCCCACTCTGCCTCACTCCGACTCCTTCATAACTGAGCACTAGTTAGTAAGGAGGTAACGGCACCGTCGGTGTTTAGGATGGATCAGTAGTGATCGCGGCAGTGTCTGTACACTGCTATCCACACCGGGAAGTGGATGCGTTTCCTGTGCGGCAGCGCTGGTATACGGACTAGTGGGGGCCTTTCTGCTGCTCGTCGGCAGGACTCGGTGCCACTGAGCATGGCCTCCAGCTGCGGGCACGGGCTGTACGGGAGCTGCCGCCCCGGAGTCACATCCTGCCTGCAGCCTCCTCTCACCGGCCGCTGTACTGGACTCTACCAGCAGGGGGCGCTGGCCGCACAGCACGGGATGCGTCAGCTTGTTAACCTTTTGTGGTGCCCACCTTCCCCGCTCCTGGCCGGCTCTTCCTCTGTGCTGGAGCCTCGTGTGCATGGCGGAGCCCGGTAACACGCCCTGCGGGTAGCACCGGCTGCTCTCCACGTGGTCGGACGCTGCGCTTCGCCGCTGACTCGGGAGGAAGAGAAGGCAGCGCCGGCCCTGACGTGACTGTCTGTAGCAGGGAAAATCACTCCGTGCCAGGTACTGTACGAGCTCTTCCATCTGCCATATGTGACTGGAAGCAGACATGGGCGTGCTCCTGTGTCGCGATGCTAGTGTCTGTCGCGCCTTGTGACAGCGCTGTCCTCGGCTTTTGTGTGGCTGCAGGCATGAGATGTGGCCGGGGCAGCGGTGCGGGCTGGAGCGCGGTCTCCGCACATTGCTATGCTCTCTTGTTCATTGCAGTGAAGGCTTATGAATGGCGCGGTGTTGTGTGCCAAGTCCGCCAGAGGGCGCTGCGAGATCTGGTAATGTCTGCTGTCAATGGAGCTTTATGTGATGGAGCTGTGTGCGCCGATCCCGTGCCCCAGTGCTGTGCGCCGATCCCGTGCCCCAGTGCTGTGCGCCGATCCCGTGCCCCAGTGCTGTGCGCCGATCCCGTGCCCCAGTGCTGTGCGCCGATCCCGTGCCCCAGTGCTGTGCGCCGATCCCGTGCCCCAGTGCTGTGCGCCGATCCCGTGCCCCAGTGCTGTGCGCCGATCCCGTGCCCCAGTGCTGTACGCCGATCCCGTGCCCCAGTGCTGTGCGCCGATCCCGTGCCCCAGTGCTGTGCTCCGATCCCGTGCCCCAGTGCTGTGCTCCGATCCCGTGCCCCAGTGCTGTGCGCCGATCCCGTGCCCCAGTGCTGTGCGCCGATCCCGTGCCCCAGTGCTGTGCGCCGATCCCGTGCCCCAGTGCTGTGCGCCGATCCCGTGCCCCAGTGCTGTGCTCCGATCCCGTGCCCCAGTGCTGTGCTCCGATCCCGTGCCCCAGTGCTGTGCTCCGATCCCGTGCCCCAGTGCTGTGCTCCGATCCCGTGCCCCAGTGCTGTGCTCCGATCCAGTGCTGTGCTCCGATCCCGTGCCCCAGTGCTGTGCTCCGATCCCGTGCCCCAGGGCTGTGCTCCGATCCCGTGCCCCAGGGCTGTGCTCCGATCCCGTGCCCCAGGGCTGTGCTCCGATCCCGTGCCCCAGGGCTGTGCTCCGATCCCGTGCCCCAGGGCTGTGCTCCGATCCCGTGCCCCAGGGCTGTGCTCCGATCCCGTGCCCCAGGGCTGTGCTCCGATCCCGTGCCCCAGGGCTGTGCTCCGATCCCGTGCCCCAGGGCTGTGCTCCGATCCCGTGCCCCAGGGCTGTGCTCCGATCCCGTGCCCCAGGGCTGTGCTCCGATCCCGTGCCCCAGGGCTGTGCTCCGATCCCGTGCCCCAGGGCTGTGCTCCGATCCCGTGCCCCAGGGCTGTGCACCTGTCTATCTTGCCACCTAGCAAGCATCTGCCAGTGCAACCTTGTCAGCATTTCTCTCCTGGTGGTGTGGAAGTGATTGGCAAAAGAGAACACTTACATCTGTGTGTGAGTGGGCACTGGTGAGTAGGGAGGGACTAATTATCAGCCGGACTGTGCTCGTGGCGGCCATGACAAATCAGCGACGCGGGATTTCTGGGACAGATGGAAGTGACCCTTAGACAATTATATATAGTGTGTGTATTTATATATGTATATGTATATATGTATATATATATATATATATGTATATATATGTATATATATATATATATATATATATATATATATATATATATATATATATATATAAAAGAAAACCAGAGCAGCACAACCTCCCACACACAGAGAAACTTACAATAGGCTCATTTGTTTTGATCTCGCAGTCTGGGAAAGAGAGGGAGGTGCTATTTGCATGAAAAAAGTCTGTATAAATCCAACATAATAAGAAAGGATTGCAAATGCACTCACCGACTGCAGTTCAAAGTGTTTATTCCAACAACAAGTGAAACATCTTCACGGCACGGGGGAAAGGAAATTAGCCAGGGAGAGATGCAAACTCGGCTTTGGGAAAATGGCCGCCGCGATCTCTAATGCGCACGCGCGGCATCCCGCGGCCATTTTCCTGAAGCCCCGTGCAGCAGAGCACTCGATCTGCGCACGCGCGGCCCCAGGAAGATGGCCGCCCCCACCGACGAAAGGGATGACAGCGCAGACCGCGCGCTGTGTCTTCGCCACTACGCCACCAACGTAAAGCTGAGGAAGAACCAGCGATGTCACCACGCCCTCCCGACCTGACCAGCCTGATTGACAGGCGAAAACGGCGACTTTGGTAAGTTATTTCTCAGCATACATGGGGAATCGGGGTACACTACATACACTATAGGAACACACAGCGCAGGCCCTATTTAACAGTATTTATAGCTCAATCTCAAAAAACGGGGTGACAGGTTCCCTTTAATGCATCCTATTATTTTATTTGCCTTTGTAGCAGCTGCCTGACAGTGGCCACTGAATGAGTTTGTCATCCACCCATACACCCAGGTCTTTTTCATTGACGGTTTTGCCCAGAGTTTTAGAATTAAGCGCATAATTATACATCTTATTACTTCTACCCAAGTGCATGACCTTACATTTATCCCCATTAAAGCTCATTTGCCATTTATCAGCCCAAGCTTCTAGTTTACATAAATCATCCTGTAATATAACATTGTCCTCCTCTGTATTGATTACCCTGCAGAGTTTAGTGTCATCTGCAAATATTGAAATTCTACTCTGAATGCCCCCTACAAGGTCATTAATAAATATGTTAAAAAGAAGAGGGCCCAATACTGACCCCTGTGGTACCCCACTGCTAACCGTTACCCAGTCCGAGTGTGCTCCATTAATAACCACCCTTTGTTTCCTATCCCTGAGCCAGCTCTTAACCCACTTACTCATATTTTCCCCTATCCCCATTATTCTCATTTTATGTATCAACCTTTTGTGTGGCACCGTATTAAAAGCTTTTGAAAAGTCCATATACACTACTTCCACTGGGTTCCCTTGGTCCAGTCCGGAACTTACCTCTTCATAGAAGCTGATCACATTAGTCTGACATGAACGGTCCCTAGTAAACCCGTGCTGATACTGGGTCATGAGGTTATTCCTCTTCAGATACTCCAGTATGGCGTCCCTTAGAATGCCCTCCAGGATTTTACCCACAGTAGAGGTTAAGCTTACTGGCCTATAATTTCCGAGTTCAGTTTTTGTCCCCTTTTTGAATATTGGCACCACATTTGCTATACGCCAGTCCTGTGGTACAGACCCTGTTATTATGGAGTCTTTAAAGATTAAAAATAATGGTCTATCAATGACTGTACTTCATTCCTGCAGTACTCGAGGGTGTATCCCATCCGGGCCCGGAGATTTGTCAATTTTTTTTTTTTTTTTTTTTTTTAGACGCTGCCGCACTTCCTGCTGGGTTAAGCAGGTGACATTTAATTGGGAATTTTTATCACTAGTCATTTTGTCTGCCATGGGATTTTCTTGTGTAAATACTGATGAAAAAAAGTAATTTAGCATATTGGCTTTTTCCTCATCCTCATCCACCATTTAAACCCAGACTATTTTTAAGGGGGCCAACACTATCATTTTTTAGTTTCTTACTATTTACGTAGTTAAAGAATATTTTGGGATTATTTTTACTCTCTCTGGCAATGAGTCTCTCTGTCTCAATCTTTGCTGCCTTGATTTGCTTTTTACAGAATTTATTTAATTTTTTGTATTTATTTAATGCGTCATCACTACCTACTTCCTTTAATTCTCTAAATCCTTTCTTTTTGTCACTTATTGCGCCCCTTACAGCTCTATTTAGCCATATTGGTTTCCTCCTATTCCTAGTATGTTTATTCAAGTATGGTCTCC